>NC_138971.1:100546000-101961500 GCF_055761805.1 Camellia sinensis | reverse complement strand
ATCTTTGAAACATGCTATACTATGAGTTTTGAAGTGTTTTCCAGAAAATTAGCCCAAAAGGATCGAATTTGATGCATTGGAACTTGATTTGAGCATTGGAGTTCAAATCTGGATTTTCCAGATTTTGGTCTCCCGCTCGAGCGGGGAAAGTGGCGCTCGAGCGGGGAATTCGAGCTCCCAGCATCTTGCACTGTTTTACAGTCCGCTCGAGCGGAGTAATGTACGCTCGAGCGGAGACCTTTGTTGCATGACCGCTCGAGCGGGGAAACTTGAGCTCGAGCGGGACTCTGTTTTTCTGAAAATGTTTTAAATGTGCATCTTTGCATCCTCATCCCATTCTAGGCGTTCTTAGGCCTAGTTTAAGACATCTTAATGAGGATATAGATGTAGAGCACACCAAGGCAAATTAGGGGTTAAGTTATTATCTTTCCCAACTGTGTAGCTTAGTGTGTGTTCGATCTGTTGACTGTGTAGGGTTGACTTCTGAGGAGACGCTCTAGCTTACTATAGCCCAGAACTCTGTGAGTAACATTTGTGTAAAGATATGTTCAAAATGATTATCTTCTGAACAATTAAACTGAACTGTTTCTGAACTGTTATTGTTAACTGAATGAATGAACTGTATTGTGGCATCCTTAGCAACTACTGCTTACTGTTACTGTTACAGAGATCTCTGTCGGTTCCCATGTTGGAACCACTACTGTTTACTGATATGATGGCCATCATTCACTGTTTGGTCTATTAAGACCTGGTCTGTTAAGACCTACTGTACTGTTTAGCTATTGGATGTACCACATATGACTGTTATAATCTGTGAAACTTGGAGCAAAGTGCTGCACGGAACTAAGTGCTACAGAGTGAGCCACCTCTAGAGTCTGTGCGAGACACCTCTTGAATCCATAAGAACTGTACTGTTTTCTGAAATGTTACTGTACTGTTACTGTTACTGTACTGCTACTGTACTGTTACTGTTACTGTACTGCTACTGCACTGTTACTGTTACTGTACTGCTTGTATTGTACCGTTACTGTTACTGTACTGCTACTGTACTGTTACTGTTACTGTACTGCTACTGCACTGTTACTGTTACTGTACTGCTTGTACTGTTACTGTTACTGTTACTGCTACTGTACTGCTACCGTTACTGCTACTTTATTGTTACCGTTACTGCTACTGTACTGACACTGCTACTAGTACTGCTAACGGATGTGCCACGTACGATTACTATGATTTCTAAATGACTGTTACGGCATCAATATGAGCCACAAACTGACTGACAGATATACTGAATCAATGAACTGTTTAAATTTTGAAAAGACATTCATCCTAAACCTCTTTACGCATTATGTTATTCACTGGGCTTTAGCTCACTGCTCATATATATATGTAGGTGTTCAGGCACTGGACCGCTGCTAGGAGCGTCAGGCAAGCTTTTGTTTTGTCAGCCAACCACTGTGCCTCACTGTGAGGTTCTAAGCCGTTCAAGCTTCGACTTTGGGTGTTTTAATATTCCCCGTCTGTCCCTGTAACTGTTTTGTTTACTGTATAGACTGTATAGACTATTACTATACCGTTTATTAGGGATTAGGTCCCTGTTCTGAATGATTGTACTTGTATGTGTAGACTGTCACAGCTCATTGGACATTGTTTATTTACTGTATTGGCTTCCGCCAGGCCCTGTACTCTGTTTTACTGGATTACTGTTAGGCAGGCCTTCGGTAATCTCGAATTACTGGCCGGTTACGGTGCTAAACCCATAGGGCCGGGTTTGGGTCGTGACAATCGTTCTCGGTAGAACTGGACAAATTTGAAGCACCAAAGAGATTCAGTATGCCGAGGTTCCAAATTTATGATGGTAAGTCAGATCCCAACTTTCATGTTGGACTATACCTGAACTCAATGGCATTATACAGTGGGAACGAGCCGTTACTCTGCAAAATATTTCCCTCATCCTTTAGGGAAATTGCATCCGATTGGTTCCATAAACTACCGAAGGGAAGCGTAAAGACATAAGAAGGCCTGGCCGAGATGTTTGTGGCCAGGTTTGTAACGAACAAACTACAGCCCTTGAGGGTCGACGCCCTGATGGCTTTAAGAATCACCAAGGAAGAAGGCCTTAGGGCCTACGCGAAGAGGTACTACGAGGTGTTCAATCGAATACCCTAATGCAACCAAGAAGTGGCAGTCGTGTCTTTCAAGAACGGCCTGAAAGATGACTGCCCACTACGGAAGTCTTTGGCAAAAACATTGCCAAAAAGCATGGAAGAACTCATGGCGAGAATCGAGAAGTACGCCAGAGCCGAGGAAGATACGTCGGGAGACAAAGAGATAAAGCAGGAGAAGGGAAATGGCTCGCCGAAGCGAGGCCGAGGTAACAACGGGACGACCAAACAAGAAACAGAACTGAAGGGCAAACAGGCAATGACGACGGTGTTCCGAATCCCTATCCATAAAGTCCTGGATCAAATACGAAATCAACCCTATTTCAGGGCACCGGCAAGAGCACCAGGGAAATTTATGGGAAGAAACGTTGGTAGGCGCTGTGCTTACCACAATGAAGAAGGACACCCAACTCAGGGTTGCAGAGCCTTAAAAGCACACTTAAAAGACCTAGTAAGGCAAGGCCATCTAAGGGACCTTGTTGATGAGGCTAGGACAAGAGAAGAACAGGCAAGATTGCCTCAAGCACCAGCAGCACCGCCTCCCCCAGCACAGCAACCACAGGCAGGAGGACCACGGGTGGTTAATGTAATCCACTCAAAGGTGAACGAAAGCGACATTCGGGGAGAAACCCAAAGAGTAAAACACCTGCAGCACATGAACCAGGTCGGATACAAAAGACCTCGGCCTAAAGAATGCCAAGGACCGATGATACCTTTCACTGAAGCCAACCTGGAGTTGGTCCGCATAATGATGCCTTGGTAGTATCCCTCCAGGTTAGGGAATGCCAAGTGAAATGCATCCTAATAGATCAAGGCAGCTCTTGTGACATCATGTATGTTAGATGTTACAAGCAGTTGGGCCTTCACCCAGACGACATGGAGCAATCGAATGGCCCGATGGTCGGCTTCAACGGAACGCCAACGTGGCCACTTGGCGCAACAAGCTTGGAAGTTCAAGCCGGCACGAAGAAAATCAAGACGGAATTCATTGTGATTGATACACCCTCGCCGTACAATATCATCCTAGGAAGGCCATGGTTGCATGCAATGGGGGCAGTTCCCTCAATGTTGCATCAACTGCTACGGTTCCCAACAGAACAGGGGATTGAAGAAGTCAGAGGAGATCAACTGCAGGCAAAGAATTGCTCTATGGCAGCAATGAAGTCCACCTGCAGCATACGAAAACCAGAGAAGGCAGAAATTGAAGATGAGGACGTAGAAGTCCTAGAAGACGTCGGCAAAGAACCAGCCGAGAAGAGCGAAGAGACGTTAAAGAAAATCCTCATCCAGGATGGGGATGAAGAACGGTTCTTTCTTCTCGGCTCAGGCCTAGCCGAAGAAGAGGAGAAAGAGTTGGAAACTTTTCTAAGAACCAACATTAAGGTGTTCGCCTGGACACCTTACGAAATGCCTGGCATTGACCCCGAGGTCACTTGCCACAGACTGAATGTCGACAGGTTGGCAAAACCTATGATTCAACGAGCCAGAAGACCGACGTTGATGCACATCGAAGTAGTAGAAGAAGAAGTAGACAAACTTCTGGAGGCCAGGGCCATCCGAGAAGTTCACTACCTGACATGGCTGTCCAACACAGTAGTAGTGAAAAAGAAGAACGGCAAATTGAGGTCTGTGTAGACTTTACCAGCCTCAACAAAGCCTGTCCCAAAAACAGCTTTCCTCTGCCCAAGATTGACCAGCTCGTAGATGCTACTTCAGGGCATGAAAGAATGAGTTTTCTGGATGCATACAGGGGGTACCACCAGATTGTCATGTACCCTCCAGACGAGGAGAAGACTGCGTTCATCACCCCTAAAGGCCTGTACTGCTACAAGGTAATGCCTTTTGGGTTGAAAAATGCAGGAGGAACTTACCAAAGGTTAGTAACAAAGATGTTCAAGCACCTGATTGGCAAAACGGTAGAAGTCTATATCGATGACATGGTCATGAAGACCAAGGAATCTAAGGGTCATCTTGCCGACCTAAAAGAGGTCTTTGATATACTCAAAACATACCGGCTCCGACTCAACGCATCAAAGTGCGCTTTTGGAGTTGGATCAGGTAAGTTTTTAGGGTATCTGGTAACAAGAAAAGGCATTGAGGCCAGCCCAGACCAAATCAAGGCCATCCTAGAGCTGCAGAGCCCGACGTCGGCAAAACAGGTTCAGATGCTTACTGGAAAGACCGCAGCCCTAAACAGATTCATCAGCAGAAGCTCAGATAAGTGCAGACCCTTCTTCAACTTGGTGAAAAAAGCGACAGACTTTCTGTGGACAGAAGAATGCGAAGCCGCTTTAACCGACCGGAAGAAGTACTTGACCACAACTCCGGTTCTTTCCAATCCAGAACCAGGGGAAGAACTGTTTTTATACTTGGCAGTTTCAGAACACGCAGTCAATGCAGTACTAATCCGAGAAGAAAAAGGGGAGCAAAAAGTTATCTATTACGTAAGTAAAACCTTGGCCGATGCAAAAACAAGGTATCTACCACTCGAGAAATTAATGCTAGCCTTAGTAATGGCTTCAAAAAAGTTGAACCATTACTTTCAGGCGCACAAGTTTGTGGTCCTAACAGAGCACCCACTGAAGTCCTTGTTGCAACAAGGAGACTTAACAGGAAGGTTAGCAAGATGGGCAGTAGCCCTGAGCCAGTATGACCTGGAGTTCAGGCCGAGAACAACAATTAAAGGCCAAGTTTTGGCCGACTTCGTGGCAGAATTCACACCCAAAACCATCAAACATCGGGCTCCGTTGAGCCAGGATGAGCATTGTCCCAGCAAGCAAGGAGAATCCCAGCCTAGGGCAAAAGAGCAAAGGAAGGAAAAACTCAGACCCTGCAGCATCTACATCGGCGACTCCTTCAGACTATTCATCGATGAAAGCTCAAACCGACAAGGAGCAGGGGCAGGAGTACTGCTGATATCTCCAGATGGAGAAATTATAGAACAGTCCATCCGTTTAGGGTTCAAGGCCTCAAACAACGAAGCGGAATACGAAGCATTAATTGCAGGGCTAAAACTGGTCGCGGTAGCAGAAGCAGCTGAGGTAATAGTTTTTTGTGATTCACAACTTATTGTTAACCAGTCAACAGGCGAATTTGCAGCTAGGGATGAAAGGATGTCGGCATATACAAAAGAGGTCATCAGATTGGCAGCCCTATTTTAGAACTGCCGACTACTCCAAGTTAGCCGAGATGACAACACCCACGCCGACGCGTTGGCTAACCTGGCAAGTTCAATGCAAACTGGAAAAACAAGAACAATTATGATCGACTATATGTCGGGCCCGAGCATAGAACCAGAGAGCACAGAACAAGAAGCAATGTGTGTGGACATAGGGCCAAGCTGGATGGATGCAATTGTTGCATTCCTGAAAGAAGGAAAGCTGCCAGAAGATCGTAAGGAGGCACACAAAGTCAGACTGAAATCGGCAAGATTCTGTCTGACAGAAGATGGATACCTCTACAGAAGGTCCTTCACTGGACCACTTTTAAGGTGCGTACACCCTTTGCAGGTTGAAGATTTCCTATACGAGATTCATGAAGAGATTTGTGGAAGCCACACTGGGGGCAGATCATTAGCCCACAGGGCCATTACCCAGGGGTATTGGTGGCCCTACATGCAAAAGGATGCTGAAGCCTACATGAAGAAGTGTGAACAATGCCAAAGGTTTGCACCTTTGATACATCAGCCAGCTGCTGACCTGAACCCAGTATCCAGCCCTTGGCCATTTGCCCAATGAGGCATGGACCTTGTCGAGAAACTTCCCCAGGCAACTAGGCAGAGAAAATACTTGCTGGTAGCAACAGATTACTTTACGAAGTGGATAGAGGCAGAACCTCTTGCCAAAATCCGAGATGTGGACGTCAAGAACTTTATATAGAGAAACATCATCACCAGATTTGGGATTCCAAGAGCAATAGTTGCCAACAACGGAACACAGTTTGACAGCAAACTCATCAAGAACTTTTGTGCGAAATTCAAGATCAAGAATTACTTTTCAACACCAAGTTTTCCCCAAAGTAATGGGCAAGCAGAAGCATCCAACAAAGTAATTTTGGATGGAATAAAGAAGAGGCTGCAGGCAGCAAAAGGAAAGTGGGTAGACGAGTTGCCCAACGTGCTTTGGGCATATCGGACTACGCCGTGAAGATCAACAGGGGAGTCCCCCTTTGCCATGGCTTATGGCACAGAAGCTGTCATCCCATTGGAGATCGGCATCCCAGGGATCAGGACCCAGGGAGTAGAGAATGGCACCAATGACATACTCTTAGCCCGAGATCTGGATCTTTTGGAAGAACGAAGAGAGAAAGCTGCAATTCAGCTCGCAGTATACCAGCAACAGCTTGCCAGAGCTTACAACAAGAAGGTCAATCCAAGAGATTTTCAAGTCGGCGACCTAGTCCTGAGAAAAGTCATCGGCAAACTGGGAAGGACCCTACAGAGTTACTTCGGTATTAGGCAATGGAGCTTATCAGCTTGAAGATAACGAGGGCAAAGCACTGCCAAGACCTTGGAACACTTGTAATTTGAAATTCTTCTATCATTAGATGTGCAGTATTTTTTGGCCGATGTCATCAATAAAATCTTTTCCCTTTTCTTTAAAACACATATGATTGATAAAGTTACATATTGGTGTTTTTGGAGACATGAATAATGAGAACCCAAGTAGAACTCGGGTTCACATTGGAGGCAGAGAGAAGACAGAGATTATTCCTTAATTCACTTGTTAAAATTTGTAACAATTTACAAGTTGGAGTTAAGTTGATTCCTTATCTTCACTTGTTGAAATTTGTAGCAATTTACAAGTCGAAGTTAAGCCAAGATTATTCCTTAATTCACTTGTTGAAATTTGTAGCAATTTACAAGTTGGAGTTAAGCTGATTCCTTATCTTCACTTGTTGAAATTTGTAGCAATTTAAAAGTCGAAGGTAAGCCGAGATTATTCCTTAATTCACTTGTTGAAATTTGTAGCAATTTACAAGTTGGAGTTAAGCTGATTCCTTATCTTCACTTGTTGAAATTTGTAGCAATTTACAAGTCGAAATTAAGCCAAGATTATTCCTTAATTCACTTGTTGAAATTTGTAGCAATTTACAAGTCGAAATTAAGCCGAGATTATTGTTTCTCTTCACTTGTTGAAATTTGTAGTAATTTACAAGTCGAAATGAAGCCGAGGTTATAGTTTGCACACTTCTAGCACTCTACTGGTTGGTCCAACCAAAGAAGATGCTTAACACTTGTTGAAATTTGTAACAATTTACAAGATAATGTTAAGCCGACATGTGATCATCTGTTGAAATTTGCAGCAATTTGCAGGTTGAGGTAAAAGCTAAGTATATTGTTTAAACACTTGTTGAAATTTGTAGCAATTTACAAGTAGATCATTGCTTAAACACTTGTTATAACTTGAGGAAAAGTTTACAAAGTTAACATTGAGTAGTATATGTTTCACACTTGTTAGAATTTATGAAAAGTTTGCAGATCAGTATCGTGCCGAAGTAAAAGTTTTGTAGCTATTATACCCGAGGTATGTAACCCCGAGAAGATTGCACAAGGAAGGAAGAAGTATGTAAAGCATGCAAAATATTCTAAGTATAGAAACCATGCAGAAGCAATCAAGAGAATTGAAGATTAAAGCATTCAACAAAACCAGGAGGAACATCGGCCATGTGAAGAAGCTTATATTATCCAGGAAACAAAAAAAAGTACAAAAGACAAAAAAAGAGAGACATCAAAGTTGTGGTTCCTCAGCCTCAGGAGCAACTTTGGTTTGGACCTCTGCAGATTCTTGAAGAGCTACTTCGGCCGCCTTCTCCATTGCAAGTTCTGCATCGATCTCGGCAAGAGTTTCATCAATATTCTTGTCAATTTGAGGAACGTTGGACGAAGCGTGCTCTAGAGTGGTTTCCTTGGCAACCCCTTCACCTACATCATCTTGAGTTAAGTCCATGATTTGCGAACTTGAAGGAAGGGATTTGGTCCCGGCAGCATCCTTAGGTTTCCTTACCAAAATTTCAGCCTTATCCTCGTCCTCACCTCCATCTTCATCCTCAGATTCAGAAGCATCCTCAGGTTAACTTGGAGGTGGAGGTGGTGGGAAGGGAAGAGGGATAGCATCGGCATTGCGGAAGGGTGAATCAGCAGGAAGATCAAGTTTCTTTATCAGGGACATCCACCCAAGGGAGAAGCTCATGTTGCATGCCTGCCTGACCTGAAGTTTGTATTCTTCAGTAACGTCAGCCATACCCTGGGCGTATGCCTTTTCATCAGCCTCCTTAATTTCGACATCCTTGGTGGCCAAGGCCTCCTGCAGTTCCTTTTCGGCTTGGGCCTTTCTGTCCTCGGCCTCTATCTTTTCTGCTTCGGCGACCTTCCTTATGGCCTCGGCTGATTCAGCTTTTTCTTCGGCTATCTGTTGGGCCTTAGTTGTAGCCTCAGCCTGGTCTTCCAGCTTCTTCATTTTTAGTTGAAGACCTTTGTTAGTCTTCTGCAAGGCAGAAAACTCCTTCTTCATCTCGGTCATTCTTTCCCGATTCTTAAAAGATTGCATTGAAAACGAATGGGCATGCTGGATGGCCTGAAAGAAAATAGAAGTGTTGGAAAATATTTTAAGTATGAAACAGAAAGAAAGTCAAAAGTTCAAAGCAGGAGCACTTACTTGAACGGAGTGCTGGAGCATTAAAGCGTAGTTCTCATACTCACTATACTCAGCATTTCGCTCCAGGTCCCCTGGAAGGAGAAGAGCGGTGCTAAGGGCAACGCCGACATTAATGTCATCGGCGCTTTCACTAGACATGATTGGCCTGTCCTCCAAAGTAATCTTTGGGGCCCAGGGGACGTCGGGTTTTTTGGACCCCGAAGTCGTTGCAGAGGACGACCTCGCTTTCTTTGACTTTGAAGATTCTGCTGGCTGTGTTTCAGCCGACCTTTTTGTAGAAACAGTCTTCTCACTCCCAGCCAATTGTGAAATTGGCAAAGCATCTTCATTCTCAACTACAGTGGCTTTGGCCTTTGGCTAAGCCTTTTTGGTTCTTTTTGGCTTTGGTAGGGGCATGGATTGAGTTGGATTAGCATCAGCATCAACTGGGAGGTCGGCTAGGAGATATTGGGCAACAGGCTTCAGGCGACCCATCTCAGCAGTCTTGACAAGTCGACGCCGACGTCTTCTTTCTGGTATTGGGATTAAGTATGGGGCTGAAGTAGATGGCAGATCTGCTGGGTCAGAGGTGGATCCTTGGTCTGCTCGTGATGTGGAAGCAGTGGGAAGAGTTGTTGCAGAAGGTGGAGAAAGACTTTTCTTTTTCTTCTTCGGGACGTCAGGCAGAGTGGATTTGTACGTAGGAATAAAGTTCAGAAGAAGATGTGCTTTCCTTTTGTGGACAAGCAAGTCCAGGAGCTTTTTCAGGTCCTTGCTAAGAACGTAAGATTGGTGAAAGTCTTTCGCTGGCTTGCGAACGTCTGCAAGAAGAAACAGACATTAGAAACAGATAAAATATTGAAGACTTGAAAAGAAACAACTAAGTAAATAACACTAGGCTCTTACCCTTGCCCTCTTTAACCGTTCGAGAAAGAGGGTATAGATGGACATCTTCGTCTGGGGCAAATTCCCAATTTCCAGAGACAATGAAGCCGGAATGAAAGTCGCCGAGATAAGGCAACGGTTACAGACACGACGGAACAGCAAAACCCTCGCTGAAATAGAAGAATGAAGACGGTTGCAGAGCTTGAAGCTAAAGTAATGGCGGATTTGAGAAAGTTTAAGAGAAAGAGAAAGCCAGAAAATCAAGTGCAAAAGTAAAGAAGTAAGGAGGGAAAGTAAAGTTTTATCAAAAACTTGAAGCGGTGGCAAAACACGGCATTTATTGCACCTAGAGGAACGCGTGCGTCAGATGGCGTAGACGGATGAAAGACGGCTTACAAGCGCGTCACAGACACGGGCAAATAAAGATAGAACACGTAAGGGGAACGGTTGAGAAGAGATGCATGACAGCTCATGCGCGTGGGGGAATTTGTTTGAGTTCTTGTTCTCCGAAGAGAACACGTCGGCCTGAAATGAATGATCTCGGCTAAACAGTTTTTGAGCCAAATATGCAGAAAGAAATATCAATATAGGTTCCATCACCTCAGGATACCGAGGTAATAGAACCTAGGGAGCAGTTGTGGGGATATATTTTCTAAGTACCGACACGTGGCATGGTCACACCGACGTGTCAGCCGAGGTGTCACGTGTCGTGGTAGTTGTGCCGAGGTTATCTTGGCGAGGCCGAGGTTATCTCCGAGGATATCGGAATCCGAGATAAGCGGATAAGGGACAAGAGTCCTAGAGTAAAGAGAAGACTTTGCTAAAGATAAGGATAAAACTCTTAAGGAGTTTATCTTTATCACTTGAAGAGTCCAAAGTCAGTATTGAATTGAAGTCCATAGAAGTCAGGCTTCTAGTAGGACTTGGATTGAGTAAACTATAAAAGAGAGGTACCCCCGTGGGTCTAAGGTACGCAGTTTTATACTCAAGCTTGTGAGTTTAGCACTTGATTATCTTTGAGAGATATACTGACTTGATCGTCGGAGTGCCCCCGGGTGGTTGAACCACCGCCGGAGACTTCTCTTTCTGTTGCAGGTTAGCTAGAGGCCATCTATTCTGCCAGTGTTTTTCCAACTGATTACTAGGCGGGCAGTGTGGTCAGAAAATCACCCACACAGCTTTGCTTTGGTTGTGTTACTATTTATCTGATAGCAAATTGTCTTATATCTATATAATGGTGCTTCATTTTCAGCCATAAAATTGCTCCAAAAGATCTGTTTGCCCATTCTCCTGGGAGCTCGGCAGCTAGGCAATATCATCTCGGCCATCGTCTGCCATGCTGCGCTTCATGCCCAAGTACTCCAACAGCTAAGCTCAGATGAGGATCGGACTCGGCGGCATCTCGGCAAAGCCGAGCTCAGGACAACTCACGCTTGTCTGCAGTCGACCTACTTGCCGAGCAAACAGGTACCTCGGTCCAACCTTGCCTTTCCTAGCGCTGGACTTTTTACCTGATCGGCTTCGTAACCACGGATCCTTGCAGCTCGGTCAATCCACGCGCTGCCTTAACCGAGCAGCTTCCTTCAAGGCCGGGCCACACAACTTGGCCCAACACCTGTTCGGCCCAAATCTATCCGGCACAACTCTGTCCGGCCCAATTCCATATCATTAATCTCCCTCTTAGAATCAAATATATAAATATATAATTATTTAAAGTAATACTTTGTTGTACAGGGTTTTTTTATTTTTATTTTATTATTATTATTATTTTTTTTTTTTTGTGTTTTTATTTTATACATTAAATTTTGTTAAACTATGAAGTAACAAAATATTTTTATCTTTTTGAATTATTGTATTAATTTATTCATATCTTAATATATATATATATATATATATTACACTCACCTTCCTTGAGATTTCTGATAATTACACTGGCATCCCCTATTCTTTTTAATTTACACTGACCTCCCTTGAAGTTTCTGACAATTAAACTGACCTATGCTTTTTTTTTCTAGAATTATACTCACCTCTCTTTTGGTTTCTGACAATTACCCTGAATTTTCTTTTTTTCTCTTCTTTTTTTTTTTTTTTTTTTGAAATTACACTAACCTCCCATGAGGTTTATTTTTTATTTGCAAATTCTCTATTTTTCATTAGTTGATCATTAGTTTGACTAATGTTTTATTTTATTTTTGGCGGAAATCAATGATTACTTGATATCACATAGGGAAATTTCAGTTTGATTTGTCTAACATTTAAAGTGATTATCTATAAATTAAAAATAAAGGAAGTCAATTAATCATTTTTTAGGTGAACAAATTAATATGAATTATTGAAGTCAAATGAAAAATATAAGAACTTGTATGTATGTAATTCAATAAATATGTGTATATATTCAACCATATGAGTATTTAGAAATATTATTTGATACTATTCAAATAAATGCATGTGTTCTCCAATTTGATTTTTATTAATTTAGATAGTGAGACTCATTAATTTTATCTTATTTGTTTGAAGACAATTGAACTGTATGATGTTTAGTATTGATTAAAAACTACCAAATAACTTATCTTATATTTATATAATTAATTTTTTAATTTGTTTCATCATCAATTTTGCTATAACAATAGGTTATTCTATAATACACATCATTTTATGTGTACCATATACAAATTATTATATTTATGGTGTTGATTATCACAAATATCATAACTAATTTATTTTCAGTCATAATTGAAAAAAATAAGTCATAATCAAACACCACATAAGGTATAACCAAAATAATAATTGTACATTTAATGGTTATCAACAAAAATATCTCAAAAGTTAAAATTACTAAGCTAACCCCTCCTATTAACATCGGTTACTAATAGAGGCGATCAGTGTAATTTCAGAAAAAATAGGCGAGACCAGTGTAATTGTCAGAAACTTCAAGAGAGGTAAATGTAATTTTCCCTATATATAAGTGAATTTTAATATATATAATTTTAATGATTACATGGTCATTCTAGAATACAAACTCTCAAAAGGGTATGTACCAATCACTTTCAATCATAACTAAGAAAAATAAAAATGAGTCATAACCAAATACCACATAAGGTATAATAAAGATCTTTTTATCATAATCAAAATAATAATCACAATAAATGATAACCAAAATACAATGAGTTATAATTAACACCACAATAAATCAACCGAAGATCACAAATATTATAATTGGGCCTATGGTACATGGGTATGTATTATAGAATTTCGTATTTAGAAAAAAGTCAAGGAAAGAGAAATTTATAGGTATTTATCATTTTACCTATATTATTTTTATTATTTATTTTTTTTTTATTTTTTTTTTGTAACATGAATGGAGACCCTGTCTTAAGTTCGCTTAGGGCCCAAAAATAACTATGGCAGCGGGCTTTTTTCTTTTCTTTTTTTAAAATTTTATTTTATCAATTGATAAGAGATTAATTACAAATATTTCTTCAAATTAGAAAATTAAAGTCTAATAATAACTAGAAAAACAACCGCCAACAAGCCTGCATCACAATCTCATACTACAAAGTGATACTACACAATTTCTAAGCCAAAAAGACCTCAAATCTTGGTCGGCCGGCCTTGTTAGCGGAGCATATTTTTGTATTCATCACGCAAATTAGACAAATAAATTGTATCATGCCATATTGCAGTGGCTTGAATATTCTCAATAGCTTTGCTTTGGTTGTGTTACTATTTATCTGATGCAAATTGTCTTATATCTATATAATGGTGCTTCATTTTCAGCCATAAAATTGCTCCAAAAGATCTGTCTGTTGATTTTCCAATCAGTTGAATTTTTTTTTTTAATTTTTTTTTTCTTTCTCCCTGCTTTATTACTAGTATCTCCTGTTAATTTAGCGTTTCTTAAATATGATTCTATTGTATTTTATTTTTGTGTTCTCTGTTGTTGTTCATGTCAAATCATCTTGATCTCTGCTTACTCAACCTATCCACTTTTACCAGTTCATGAATAAAACAAATAAAATTCTATTCATTTTAGGAAATATGTGATACATGGAAGAATGAATGGACTAAATCAACATTCAACCCAAAAACAAAATTCTAAAGGCTGTGCTTTGAAAGTAGTATCCACTATATGTTGAATTATTAGTCATCTTCAATGACTTATGAAAATTGAAATGAGACTGCTTTGATGCACTTGATGTAGATGACTATGAAAGCAACAGTGAATTGATCTCCTAATTATCCTAAACTTTGAAAATTGGGAGTAGATGAAAGATATGAAAAACCATTTTTTGTTACAGCAATGATTGAGAGTCACAATTTTTGTACCTCAAATGGCTCGAAATTACTAAAACGACATCGTTTTGAGTACAAAATAATTTCAAAATTACCAAAACGACATCATTTTGATAATTTTAAACCATTTAAACCACAAAAATTATGACCCTCTTACAATTTTCCTTTTTGTTATTGAAGAGAAGATAGGAGAGTGTCCAAATCAGAGCCATAGAAAAAGAACCAGAGGTAATGGGGTCCATCATTAATTGTCTGTGATGTGGTTGTATTAGTCCTTTCATGTCTCACACTAGCAATCCAAATAGTTCAGAGCTCATTATAGAGAAATTTTTGAGTCAGGGCTAAATAGTATTTACGAAAAGTGTTTAGCTTTAATTTTGAGAGAATTTGATGGAGTCGTAAAGTTTATTATGATTTTGTTTGGAGTATTAATTTTGGCAGAAATTTAGAGAGAAAAAGAAAAAAAAATAAGTGAAATATAAATGAAATACTACTATATTTTACATATATTTTTCTTTCTCTTTTTGAATCTCTATCTAAATTCATATTCCAAATATAGCCATTAGGTCATGTTTTCATAGTTTAAATAATTTATTTTGTAGAGTCTTCCATGTATATATCATTTATAAAAAAACATAAGTTGATTCAATAATCATAATTTTTTCATTTTATTGTATTTGTCTTCGAAAAAATAAATGATTTATTTTTAAACTATTTTTTTAGAGACAAATACGATAAAATGAAAATGTTATGATTATCAAATAGGCCTGATTTATTCTATGGATGATATACATTGACGGTATTACAAAATTAACAGTTTAGATTATCAAAATAGAAATAATTGTGGACCCTACAGTTACCTCAAATTCTCTCAAACTTATATGTGAAATTGAGAAAAACTTAACCACGAGGAAAAATAACAATTCAATGTTCAAAAAAAAAAAAAAAAACATTCAAATATAAACTTTACAAATTTTAAATTTTTAACTTTTTCAGGATTCTATAATTATTTTTAGAAAACATCACTGAACAATAATTCACTAGAGTAGTTATTTATTCTTATTTTTATTTAAAATTTTATTATATTTTGCCAAGTGTGCAGCTAAGAGTTGGTCTGAGAGGTGATCTTTCTAGTAGCTTTTTTACGGGGAAAAAAAATTAAAATGTCTAAAAAAAACTCTCAGTGTGTTTGGTTTCAATTTTCTAGAAATTGAATTTTAATTTTTTTTTTTTTGTATTTTTTGCTTTTAGTTAATATTTTTAAAATTTTAAGCAATCTTTTAACTTCTTTAGATACACCTTACTTAGCTTTCGTTTGGGATATGGGTAGGCTTTTTGATTTTTTGGCTTTTCGACTTAGTCTGGAGCTAAAAAGCCTCTTTGGGATAGGCTTTTTCACTTTTTTGACTTTTGTTAGCAAAAAAATAAAATGATTATGGTTTGGATGTGACATTTTATCTAATTAACTTTTTAGCCTATTTTGTCTTTTTGTGACTATTTTAACCCAAAAAATTTATATCAAACATAGCCTTTGATGTATTTAAAAAGTAAAATATTTATAAATAAAAAATCAATAAATACACAAGAATACGAAAAATATATTAAATTCTCGTATTTTTTTATATTTTTGGTATTTAATGAATTTTATAAATATTTCTTTCACAAATATTATACTTTTTAAGTATATTTATATTAGGTGTATCTAAAAAAAATTTTAAAAAAAATTCTTAGATCACTAAAAAAAATTTAGTAAAAAAAATAAAAAGTTAAATTTTTATTGGCTACCGTGGGGATTGAGGCTTTTTGACCAGCCAAGAAAGCGACTGGGGGATGTGGTGATTGCTTTCTTAATAGGATCGACTTTGACTTTGACTGTTGTTGTAGTGGTTTGGGTTGTGCTATACTTCCATTAGACTGTTCATTATGATTTCTTATTGTGCGAGTTTCATCTGACTCTATTTGAATCTTTCATGGGGTAAACATTTTCCTCCGTCATGGCTTTTCTTGAGTGGCTATGGATGTCATGGCCATGAGGAGAGAGATGCTTATTGGACTCTGTGTTTTATCTATGGTAGAGATTGGAAGCTTGTGGGGTTAATTATCAAATCTTGATTGGTCTTCGTGGGCATTTAGCTTGTTTATTTGGTTTAGTATTTTTTAAGGAAGATATATGGGTATATACAACATGAAATAACAAAACACACATAGTAACCCATATATCTTCCTTAAATTTTCATCTATTATCTTTGATGGTAGGAATAATTTGGGGATAAAAAGGATATATGGGCATATGTTTTGGGCCTTACTAGTGTTTTTCTTTTGTTTCTCCCAATATTTGCGGGGTTAGTTATATTTTGTTTATATTGTTTACTCCCCCCCCTCTTTGGGGGATAGTGTTAGATTTATTGTATTACCTGGGGTATATCCCTGATAAATGTGTGTACCCTTTGTTTTTAATTTATGACTTATCCACAAAAAAAAAAAAAAAAATTATTGACTTTTTTTAAGTATTTGACTATTCTATTATCATCCCTAAGAAGGAAATTGACCATAAAAGGGGCACTCTTAATGCGAGTGTCTTTTATTCTAAATATATATATATATATATATTAGCATAAAATTCGTATTATCCACAACCTTAAACAAATAATTAAAATTTTATTTTTGAAATTAAATAGCAACAATTTTAAAAGTTAGAGATAAAATAGTTAAAATCATAATAATTAAGTTGTTTTTAAACTATACTCAAGTGATGTTTTAATTGTGTTATCATTAAGGTTATATTTTAAGTATTATCTGTGGGGAAATATTTTCTGAGCCCCAACACGTGGCTAAGGTGACGCCGACGTGTCAGCCGAGGTACCACGTGTCCAGGTCATAACGCCGAGGTGATCTCGGCAAAGCCAAGGTTATCTCCGAAGATATTGGAATCCGAGATAAGCGGATAAAGGACAAGAGTCCTAGAATGATGAAGGACTTTAGCACGGATAAGGATAACACTCTTAGGGAGTTTATCTTTATCTCTTAGAGAGTTCAGGATAAGCACTGAGCAAGAGTCCATTGAAGCTAGGCTTCTAGTGGGACTAGGATTGAGTTTGCAATAAAAGAGAGGCACCCCCATGGGTCTAAGGTACGCAATTTATATTCTAAACAGTGAATTTAGCACTATTGATTATCTTTAAGAGATATACTGACTTGATCATCGGAGTGCCCCCAGGTGGAAGAACCACCGCCGGAATCTTCTCTTTCTGTTGCAGGTCAGCCAGGTGTCATCTATTCTGCCAGTGCTCTCCAGCTGAATACTGAGTTGGGCAGTATGATCAGAAAATCACTCACACAATTTGGCGCCGTCTGTGGGAAAGAAAGAAGAATAGATGGCCAGTAACGGACAGAAGGAAAAGATTTGGGACGACACTCCTGCTGGGAGTGGGAGACCTATTGACCTTGATATCGAAAGGGACGAGTGCAACGCAGAAACTCGTGACCAGAATCACAGAGTGAAAGACGTCGGCCAGACTGGCGACGTACCAAAGAAACCAGATCGAAGTGGGTACTACAACGAGGACGACCTCCAAGTATGGAAGGATAGGTGCCTACGGAGGGACGAAGAAGTAAAAGAGACAGCAAACAAATTGGCAGACCTGCAATCGGTCGTCAATTTTATGATGCAAAACAATGTCATGCAGCCATCATACCCGCTGCAAGACACGCCGATCCCAGCAGCCAATGCCCAGAAGGGAGGGCAGAAAGAAATCCCAACAACCCCTCAGCATGCCAGGAGTGAAAGACACTCTCACCGGCCTTCAAGGGAGGTCGGACGAGGAGAGTCAAGGAGAGAAGAATCGCGGAGGACGCATCGTGCGAAGGAGGCAAACCCCAAAGAACATCGGCATGTTCAGGAGCAGGCACTCTGCTTCGACACAACTCACAGAGAAAGATCGAAAAGGACCCACCATGAAGTCGAGAGTAGTATGCCAAAAAGACTGAAGTCAGGAGATAGCCGAGCTCTTGGGCAGAGCAAAGAAGACTTGAGAGATTACCTCAAGAGAAAGCAACAGAATGTCGATGCCGAGGTAACTTCCCCTGAAAAGTCGAGAACACCATTCTCAGTAAAGTCAGACAAATTTGAGGCACCGAAGAGATTCAGTATGCCGAGGTTCCAAATATACGATGGTAAGTCAGACCCCAACTTTCATGTTGGGTTATACCTGAACTCAATGGCATTGTATAGTGGGAACGAGCCGTTGCTCTGCAAAGTGTTCCCCTCATTTTTGGGGAGATTGTATCAGATTGGTTCCACAAATTACCAAAGGGAAGCATAAAAACTTGGGAAGGCCTGGCCGAGATGTTTGTGGCTAGGTTCGTGACAAACAAACTGCAGCCATTAAGGGTGGACGCATTGATGGCTCTGAAGATCAGTAAAGATGAAGGCCTTAGGGCCTATGCAAAAAGATACTATGAGGTGTTCAACTGAATACCAGAGTGTAATCAAGAGGTGGCGGTTGTATCTTTCAAGAACGGACTAAAAGACAACTGTCCACTACCAAAATCTTTGGCAAAAACACTGCCAAAAAGTATGGAAGAGCTCATGGCGAGAATCGAGAAGTATGCCAGAGCCGAATAAGACACATCAGGGATTAGGGAGACAAAACAAGATAAAGGAAACGGCTCGCCGAAGCGAGGCCGAGGTAATAATGGACTGAGCAAACAAGAGACAAAACTAAGGACTGCATAGGTAGTGACAACTGTGTTCCGAATCCCAATTCACAAAGTCCTTGATCAAATTTGAAATCAACCCTATTTCAGAACACCAGCAAAGGCACCAGGAGAATTCATGGGAAGAAACCTTGGAGGCATTGTGCTTACCACAATGAAAATTGGCATATGACTCAGGGTTGCAGAGCCCTGAAAACATACTTGGAAGACCTGGTGAGGCAAGGCCTTCTGAGAGACCTTGTCGATAAGGCCAGGACAAGGGAAGAACGGGCAAAATTACCTCAGGCGACAGCAGCTCCACCTCTCCCAGCTCAGTAACCTCAAGCAGGAGGACCTCGGGTAATTAATGTAATTCACTTGAAGGTCAGTGAAAACGAGATCAGGGGGGAGACCCAGAAAGTGAAGCACTTGCAACATGTCTACCAAGTCGGGGAGAAGAGACATCGGGCAGAGGAGTGCCAAGGGCCAGTAGTGTCCTTTTCTGAAGCCGACCTTGAAATGGTACAGCACCCGCATAATGATGCCTTGGTAGTATCCCTCTAGGTTAGGGAATGCCAAGTAAAGCGCATCTTGATTGACCAAGGCAGCTCTTGTGACATCATGTACGTCCGATGTTACAAGGAGCTGGGATTTCACCCAGACGATATGGAGCAATCCAATAGCCCAATGGTCAGATTCAATGGAACGCCGACATGGCCACTGGGAACAACTAGTTTGGAGGTGCAGGCAGGCACCAGGAAGATAACAACAGAGTTCACCGTGATTGACACACTCTCCCCTTACAACATCATTTTGAGAAGGCCATGGTTGCATGCAATGAGGGCTATTCCCTCAACTTTGCATCAACTATTGCGGTTCCTAACAGAATATGGGATTGAGGAAGTCAGAGGAGATCAGCTGCAGGCAAAGAATTTCTCCATGGCAGCAATGAAATCCACCTGCAGCATAAGGGAACCAGAAAAGGCTGAGATCGAAGACGAAGACGTGGAGGTCTTAGAGGATGTCAGGAAGGAGCCAGCTGAGAAGAGTGAAGAAGCATTGAAGAAAATCCTCGTCCAAGAGGGTGATGAAGAACGCTTCTTTCTTCTCGGCTCGGGCTTAGCCGAAGAAGAAGAAAAAGAATTGGAAGCTTTTTTTAGAGCAAATATTGAGGTGTTTGTTTGGACACCTTATGAGATGCCTGGCATTGACCCCGAGGTCACTTGACATAAGCTGAATGTTGATAGGTCAGCAAAACCAGTAATCCAACGAGCAAGAAGACCGACGTTGATACACGTCGAAGCAGTGGAAGAAGAAGTAGACAGACTTCTAGAGGCCAGGGCCATTCGAGAGGTAAATTACCCGACATGGCTATCAAACACAGTGGTAGTGAAGAAGAAAAATGATAAATGGAGGGTCTGCGTGGACTTTACCAGCCTGAAAAGGCCTGTTCCAAAGACAGTTTTCCTCTACCCAAGATTGATCAGCTGGTAGACGCCACTTCGGGGCATGGAAGAATGAGCTTCCTGGATGCCTACAGGAGATACCATCAGATAGCCATGTATCCCCCAGATGAGGAGAAGACTGCGTTTTTCACCCCAAAAGGTCTGTACTGCTACAGAGTGATGCCTTTTGGATTGAAAAACGCAGGAGCTACTTACCAAAGACCGGTAACCAAGATGTTCAAACACCTGATTGGCAGAATGGTGGAAGTTTACATCGATGACATGGTCGTGAAGACCAAGGAACCTGAAGGTCATCTGGCCGACCTTACAGCAGTCTTTGACGTCCTTAAAACATATCGACTCCGACTCAATGCAGCAAAGTGTGCATTTGGAGTGGGATCTGGTAAGTTTTTGGGATACCTGGTGACTAGAAGGGGCATTGAGGCCAGCCCAGATCAAATTAAGGCCATCCTGAAATTGCAGAGCCCGACGTCGGCAAAACAGGTGCAGATGTTAACTGAAAGGGCCGCAGTCCTGAATAGGTTCATAAGCAGAAGCTCAGACAAGTGCAAACCTTTCTTCAACTTGGTGAAGAAAGCCACAAATTTTTTATGGACAGAAGAATGCGAGGCCGCCCTGACCAACCTGAAGAAGTATCTGACCACAGCTCCAGTTCTTTCAAACCCAGAATCTGGGGAGGAGTTGTTTTTGTACTTAGTAGTCTCAGAACACGCAGTAAGCGTAGTGGTAATCCGAGAAGAAAAAATGGAGCAAAGGGCTGTTTACTATGTAAGCAAAACCTTGGCCGATGCAGAAACAAGGTATCTACCCTTAGAAAAATTGGCACTGGCTTTAGTAATGGCTTCAAAGAAACTGAACCACTACTTCCAGGCCCATAAAATTATGGTGCTAACAGAGCACCCCTTGAAGTCTTTGCTACAACAAGGAGACCTGACAGGAAGAATAGCCAAATGGTCAGTGGCCTTGGGACAATATGACTTAGAGTACAGACCCAGGACAGCACTCAAAGGCCAAGTTTTGGCCGACTTCGTGGCCGAGTTCACACCAGGATCCATTGCACATCAAGCTCCGTTGAGCCGAGGTGAACGATGTCAAAGCAAGCAAGGAGAAGCCCAGCCAAATGCAACAGAACAAAGGAAAAAGCAAAAACTCAAACCCTACAGTATTTACATCGGCGACTCATTTCGACTGTTTGTTGATGGGAGCTCAAACCGGCAAAGAGCGGGGGCAGGAGTAGTACTGGTATCTCCAGATGGAGAAGTAATGGAACAGTCCATTCGATTGGGGTTCAAGGCCTCAAACAATGAAGCAGAGTATGAAGCATTAATTGCAAGACTAAAGCTGGCGGTAGCAGCAGATGGAGATGAGGTAATGGTTTTCTACGACTCCCAGCTCATAGTCAACCAGACAACGGGCGAGTTTGCAGCCCAAGATGAAAGGATGTCAGCCTACGCAAAGGAAATCAACAGGTTAGTAGCCTTATTTCATAATTGCCGACTATATCAGGTTAGCCGAGATGATAAGAGTCACGCCGATGCTCTAGCCAATCTGGCCATTGCAATATAACCTGGAAAAGTAAGGACGATAATGGTCGAATACTTGTCGGGCCCGAGCATCGAACCACTGACCACAGAGCGTGAAGCAATGTGTGTGGACATGGGACCAAGCTGGATGGATGCAATTGTTGCATTCCTAAAAGAAGGAAAGCTGCCAGATGACCACAAAAAGGCACATAAGATCATATTGAAGTCGGCGAAATTCAGTCTGATAGCATAAGGACATCTCTACAAAAGATCTTTCACTGGACCCCTTCTAAGGTATGTACAGCCGTCACAAGTTGAAGATTTTCTACATGAAATACATGAAAGAATCTGTGGAAGCCACACCGGGGGCAGATCACTAGCCCATAGGGCCATTACCCAGAGGTATTGGTGGCCCTACATACAAAAGGACGCAGAAGCCTATGTCAAGAAGTGTGAAAAATGCCAAAGGTTTGCACCACTGATACACCAACCAGCAGCAGACCTTAACCTAGTATCCAGTCCTTGGCTGTTTGCCCAATGGGGCATGGATCTCGTTGGGTAACTGCCCCAAGCAACTGGACAAAGGAAGTACTTGCTGGCAGCAACAGATTACTTCACCAAATGGATAGAAGCTGAGCCCCTAGCCAAGATTCGAGATGTAGACGTGAAGAGCTTCTTATGGAGGAGCATCATCACCAGATTTGGGATTCCGAGAGCAATAGTCGCTGATAATGGAACACAATTTGACCGCAAATTGATCAAGAACTTTTGTGTAAAGTTCAAGATCAAGAACTACTTTTCAACCCCAAGCTTTCCTCAAAGCAATGGACAAGCAGAAGCATCCAACAAAGTTAGCCTAGATGGGATAAAGAAGAGGCTACAGGCAGCAAAAGGAAAGTGGGTGGATGAGCTACCAAGTGTGCTCTAGGCATATCGGACTACGCCGAGAAGATCAACAGGGGAATCCCCCTTTACCATGGCTTATGGCACAGAAGCTGTCATTCCACTGGATGTCGGCATCCCAGGGATCAGAACCCAGGGAGTAGAGAATGGGACTAATGATGTACTCATAGCCCGAGATCTGAATCTACTAGAAGAAAGAAGAGAAAGGGCTGCAATTCAGTTAGCAGCATACCAACAGGAGCTTGCCAGGGCTTATAATAAAAGAGTCAACCCAAGGGAGTTCCAAGTCGGCGACTTAGTCTTGAGAAAAGTCGTCGGCAACAAGAAGGATCCCAGGGTGGGCAAGCTTGGCCCAAACTAGGAAGGACCCTACAGAATCACTTCGATATTGGGCAATGGGGCATATCAGCTTGAAGACAGTGAGGGCAAAGAATTGCCAAGACCTTGGAATACTTGTAATCTGAAGTTTTCTATCATTAAATTTTCCTTGTTGTTTGCCGACGTAATGAATAAAATTTCAGCAGAATTCTTCTATATTTGTGACTGATAAAGATACATAACATTGTTTCTGGAAGACATGCATAATGAGACCCCACGTGGAACTTAGGTTCACATTAGGGGGCAGAGAGAAGAAATGATGTTTAACACTTGTTGAAACTTGAGAAAAGTTTACAAGTTAAAACCGAAATGATGTTTAACACTTGTTGAAACTTGAGAAAAGTTTATAAGTTGAAGTTAAACCGAAATGATGTTTTACACTTGTTGAAACCAGAGAAAAGTTTACAAGTTAAAACCGAAATGATATTTAACACTTGTTGAAACTTGAGAAAAGTTTACAAGTTAAAACCGAAATGATGTTTTACACTTGTTGAAACTTGAGAAAAGTTTACAAGTTGAAGTTAAACCGAAATGATTTTTAACACTTGTTAAAACTTGAGAAAAGTTTACAAGTTAAAGTTAAACCGAGGTGATGTCAAACACTTGTTGAAATTTGAGACAAATTTACAAGTTGAAACCGAGGTTATGCCAAGAAAAGTATTTGGATACTTGCCGAAGTAAATCATCATAACCGAGGTATGTTACCCCGAGAAGGTTGCACAGGATAGAAATATGTATTAAAGATATGTAAATTATTCTAAGTATGAAAGACATACAAGAAGCAATAAAGGGAAGACAAACAATGCAAACATTCAAGAAAGAAGTTGTATTCATGAAAAAACACATCGGCAACTTAAAGAGTTTACATTACTTTGAAAGGAGAAACAAAGTACAAGAAAGGAAAAGAAAAACATCAAGACTAAGATTCCTCAGCGTCATCAGCAGGCTGGGTCTGGATCTCGGAAGACTGCTGGGAGGACATCTCGGCCACCTTCTCGGCCGTAAGCTCAGCATCAATCTCTTGAAGGGTCTGATCAAGGCTCTTGTCGGCGAGAGGCACGTCCAATGATGCCTGCTCAGGAGTAGCTTCCTTGGGCACCTCCTCAACCTCCTCATCTTGAGTCAAGTCTAAGACTTGCTCAGTTTGAGGAAGAGACTTGGCCCCAGCAACATCTTTTGACTTCCTCACCAAAACCTCCTCCTCAGATTCAGAGTCGTCATCGGATTGAGTTGGAGTTTGAGGAAATAGAAGAGGAATGTCGTTGGCGTTCCTAAGGGGCGAGTCCTCGGGGACTTCAAGCTTTTTTAGAAGAGACATCCAACCAAGGGTGAAACCCTTGTTGCATGCCTACTTCACTTGCTTTTCATAATCCGCCGTGACATCGGCCACCCCTTCGTTGTATCCCTTCTCGTCGGCGGCCTTAACCTCGGCCTCTTTGGTGGCCAGGGCGTCTTGAAGCTCCCTTTAGGCCTCAGCCATCTTGTCATCGACCTTCTTCAGCTGGGCTTGGAGAACTTTGTTTATCGCCTCAGCAGCACCTGCTTTCTCTTCCGCGTCATGTTGAGCCTTGATAGTATCCTCAGCCTGATCTTCCAGGGTCTTCATCTTTGAATGTAAGTTCTTATTAGTCTTTTAAAGAGAGGAGACCTCCCTCTTCTTCTCGGCCAACTTCTCCCAATTCTCAAAAGATTGTATTGAGAAGGAATGGGCATGCTGGATGGCCTGAAAGTAAAACAGAACAAAAGTTGTTAGAAAAAATTACAAGTATGGAACAGAAAGAAAGAAAAAGTTGCCAGATAAAGACACTTACTTGAACGGAGTGTTGAAGCATCAGGCGTAGTTTTCATACTCGCTCAACTCGGCGTTTCGGTTGATATCGCCGGGGAGAATCAGAGCGGTACTGAGGGCTACGCCGACGTTAATGCCATCGGCACTATCGTTGGCCATAACTGGCTTGTCTTCCAGAATGATTTTTTGGGCCCAGGGGGCATCATGTTTTTTGGACCCCGAGGTGGTTGCAAAGGATGACCTCGACCTCTTTGATTTTGGAGAATCGGATGGTTGGGCCTCGGCACGCCTCTTCTCCGTGATAGGCTGGGACTTGTCACTTTCAGCCAGTTTTGAGATCGGCAACGTGTCCTCAGTGTCAACCCGAGTCACCTTCGCCTTTGGTTGAGCCTTCTTTATTCTTTTCGGTTTAACAGGGGGCTGAGATTGTGTTGGTGGAGCGTCAATGGATGATGGGATGCTAGCCAAGAGATCTTTGGCAACTGCTTTTTGGCGGCCCATTTCAGTAGCAAAAACTGTTCGTCGCCGACGTTGGCACTGGGATATCAGGATCAGGTATGGAGCCAAGGTTGACAGCTACTCGGCTAGATCAGAGGTCAATCCTTGGTCTTGCCGAGATGAGGAAGCAGTCTGAGGAGTTATGGCAGAAGGAGGAGACGGACTCTTCTTCTTCTTCCTCTTGGGGACGTCGGAAAGAGCTGACTTATAAGTAGGGATGAAGTTAAGAAGTAGAGGGGCCTTCCGCTTGAGAACTGGCAGATCCAAAAGTCTCCTCAAGTCTTTGCTGGGAAAGAAAGACTGACGAAAACCCTTTGGCGGTTGGGGAAGAGCTGCAAGCAAAACCGACGTCAGAAGCAGGTAAAATATTAAAGACTTTGAAAAATTTTGAAAAAAAACAAACAAGTATGGACGCAGGGCTCTTACCATTGCCCTCTACAAAAACGGTTCGAGAAAGAGGGTAAAGATGAAGGTGTTCATCTGGAGCAAACTCCCAGTTCCCCGAGGTGATAAAGTAGTCGTCTCCAGCTCCCTTGTTGGAGTCTGGGAGGTCGGCTACAATTTTGTACTCTGTAGACCTTGGCTTGAGGTAGTAAACATAGCCCGTATCTCTTTTTAGGCCACACATGGTGTAGCAGTACTGGATATCAGCTAAGGTGATCCTAGCATTTTCTTGTTTAGCTAAGGCTATGATACCGTTAATAACTCGGTAGGAGTTGATGGCAAGTTGCATTGAATTCAACTTATAATAGTGGATTACCTCGCGGAAAAGGATGTTGAGTAGAAACCGAAGTCCACACTCAATAAAGGCTACGACAGGGAAGGGCATGGAATCAGTAGTGGGCATGATAGAGTCGTCATCCCCAGCCAACCTCAGATGGACGTCGGCAGGGATGTCAAACTCACGTGTAAAGTGATCTAATTTGCTCGGGGTATCTACTCTATGTTTCCATATACCCATGATATCGGCTTAAACTGAAAAGGTTAGATTTCGAAAGGGGTATCTCTAAAGGGTTTTTATGGACCTTGGCTAAAGTTGGAAGATACAGAAAATGTGTGGGAATAGTTTCAGTTTTTCCTAAAAAATCGAGGGTTTTACAAGCAAATCCCAAACCTAGATCTATGAACGCAAAGATTGAAGGCGCGAAATCTGGAAAACAGAAAAGCAAGATTGTGCTTCAGAATTAAGAACAGAGATGGACTATCAAGAACATCGCAAGTACAAAGGGAATGAAGTTAAGAACAATGGCAAAAGTGCAAAAAAGTTGTGAACAGTGCGTATGCTCAAGACATGGGCAAAAAGCAAGGTTGTGAAATAAACGTATTCAGATATGAGATTCATCAATTAAAAACTTAAGTAAAACAACAATGGCAACTAAAGCAGAATTTCTTGAAAAGCAACAAGAAATAGAAACCAGGAGGAAACAGTGGCTTACCAGAAAGAGGGAAGCCGAAATGGGATTTGCCGAAGTCTGACGACGGTTGCAGAGGCGGAAGATCAGTGGAAATCTCACCGGAAGAGGTGAAACAGCGATGGCAACAGAGCTTCAGAGCTTGGAACAATGGAAGATTAGAGAAGGCAAGAGAGAGAAAGAGTTTGGATAGAGACGATGTAAAGTGGAAAGACGAAAGGGGGAAAAGTTTTGTTAAAAACCTAAAACGGCGACAACACAGAATTGATGAGCCTAGAGAAACGGATTTGTCAGACGGCGCACGCAGACATGAGACGACTTACAAGCGCGTATCAGGTACGATCTAGTAGGAGGACGACGCGTGGCTGAAAACGGTTAAGTTGTTATGTATAACAGCTCATACGCGTGAAGAAGCCCTTGGGATTCTTAATCTTTAAGAAAACATGTCGGCCTATAGTAATGAGCTTGTCTTGAACCGATGTACTGGCAGGAAGTACCGATATAAGTTCCATCACCTCAGAATGCCGAGGTAATAGAACCTAGGGGGCAGTTGTAGGGAAATATTTTCTGAGCCCCAACACATGGCTAAGATGACGCCGACGTGTCAGCCGATGTGCCACGTGTCCAGGTCATAACGCCAAGGTGATCTCGGCAAAGCCAAGGTTATCTCCGAAGATATCAGAATCCGAGATAAGCGGATAAGGGACAAGAGTCCTAGAATGATGAAGGACTTTAGCACGGATAAGGATAACACTCTTAGGGAGTTTGTCTTTATCTCTTAGAGAGTCCAGGATAAGCACTGAGCAAGAGTCCATTGAAGCTAGGCTTCTAGTGGGACTAGGATTGAGTTTGCTATAAAAGATAGGCACCCCTATGGGTCTAAGGTACGCAATTTATATTCTGAACAATAAATTTAGCACTATTGATTATCTTTGAGAGATATACTGACTTGATCGTCGGAGTGCCCCCGGGTGGAAGAACCACCGCCGAAATCTTCTCTTTCCGTTGCAGGTCAGCCAGGTGTCATCTATTCTGCCAGTGCTCTCCAGCTGAATACTGAGTTGGGTAGTGTGATCGAAAAATCACTCACACATTACTTAACAACCTCAAGGGATTGCCTAGTAGGTGCAGCTTGAAAGCTAAAGGTGTGTTCCCTTCAGTTGTCAAATTCAACTCTTATTAGGAGTTATCAATTCCTTGGATCTACACTCATGGGTTTTGCCTGAGATTTGACCGATCCAATGGAGGGAGTGATTTGCGTGGGTGGACCCAATCCACATGAAGGGGGCACTTTGCGTGAGTCTTAAAATTAATCAATGTGAGTGCAAATATTAAAGCAACAAAAATTTCAATTAGAGTTAAAAGGAAATATATTATTTCAAGCCAATTTCTTGTCACATAACAACTTATAACTTTTAATTTACAATTACATGTTGAAACTCAAATTAGAGAATCAAATGAAAGAAAATTGAAAGAAAATAGTACTAAACTTTCAACCAAACATTGCAATTTGCTAGGAAATTGAAATTTGCTAGAGCTCCTACCTATATTCTCCAATCTAGACCCTATTAACTAAACAGACCTGTGGTGAACGTTATGAGCCTTTTAAGTTCTGTCATGTTAAGATTTGAACATGAGAGAAGCGTAACCTTTAACTAAACTAACTCTTTGTGAATTACATCATCAAATGTAGTTTTAAAACAAAAAAATAAAAAAATCATGAAGTGGTTATTTTTCAAGTTAAAGGAGATTTTTGTAATTTACAAAATATCATGGAATGGTTGGACTGCAGAGAGTGTGGAGTAAGATTAAAATTAGGTCAACAAATAAAAATATAAACCAAATGTTAAATTAACTTGAGGGTTGGTTTGTAATATGCCATTTAAGTAATTTTTGACTTTTTGACTAAAATACGATGTGAAAAAAAAAATTGTAAATTTGAGATAATTTTTTAGTTTTTTATAATAAAAAAATGTGTAAAATGTACAGAAGAAAAGAAATCTTTAATTTTTTTTATATAATTTTTTAATTTTTTAACTTTCTAATATTTTAAATAATTTTTTAACTATTGTTATAACTTCCCAAACTTGCCTTTAGTTTGGCACAAGCTGAGTAAAACAACGTTTGACCCCATTTCTTTTGGCCCAAGTTCAACTATTTTAGGCTATATATATTTTTGACATATATATTTGAAATAATTACATAAGATTTAACCATGACATTCTTTTGTATGACATTTATGTTTTGTTTGACTAATGAATTTAGGGGAAACAAAAATGAAATTAACTAAACAAAAAATAGATTACTTTTTTTTTTTTTTATATAACAGTTACCTTCTTCTTTTTCATTTTCGTAACCCAACAAAAAAGTGGAGGAAAAAAAAATATTTTTTTCACTTGATTTTATTTTCCTATGGTCTTTTTGTTTTTCATGGTTCTTTCATTATGTAAATCCAAAATCCAAACAACATTTTAATTCTATTATAATAAATTTATAATACTATAATAATTCAACTTATCTTGTCTTAACATGAAACATAAGTCACAAATTATAATTACTTTGCACCTTCTTTTTTTTTTTAATCCACAAAGAAAACTTTTCATTAAAAACATGAAATTTAAAGGTACGGAGAAAAAATACATATTGAGAGAGATTCGAAGAGTACAAACTCTCCTACTACTGCTACTTTGTGCCTACTTGATAGATTATTATCTATATGCATATTTGCTTCTTTTTTTTTTCTTTTTTTTTTTTAGAAGCATATTTGTTTGTTGTAGTAAAAAAATAAAGAATAAAAAATATAAAAAATCATTTTTTCTTGAATTAATTTATCTAATAATATTTAGTTTGTCTTAAACTTAATTAATTTTCAATTTCAGGTGGACCATTTTGGTCAAGTGAGTCATTTGGCTCATATTTGTACCTAACTATTTTTTTTTTTTTATAATAATTTATAAGAACAACGTGTTAGTATTGCAAAATAAATAAATAATAAGCTTATCTAGGTTCACTACCTCAAAATTTAATTTCAAGCATATTAGAGTTACGCTATAATTTCAAGTCAAGCTACTTACTTGACTCATATTCTTACATGATAAAATGAAAATTACAATTATTGAATTGAGTTAATTTTTTTTATATAAATGATATATACAGAGGTTTACAAAAAAAAAATATTTAGATTATCAAAATGAATCCATGGTGGGTCCCACGGGCCCTAAAGTTTTCTCGAGTGGAGATTTAAGTTCAAGAAAAACCCAACGCAATAAAAATCACATGATAATATGGCTAAATTCAATTTTTATATTGAATTTGAAGAAAAATAAATATTTTAGATCGTACACTATCAAAAATTTAAAGAAGTAAAATATTATGATAGAAATAGTATTATTTAAAAAAGAAGAAAAAAAAAACTATCTTTTCTCAATTCTTACAGTTTCATGGAAATATAGAAAAAATATATATATATGGAATTTAGTGGTAAAATTTGTGGCATCACGAAAATGACAATCTATTAATTTTTGGACATATGTATAGAATTTTATAACTTAATTTTTTATTTTTTATTTTTTTGGGTATACATTTTTAAAATGTTGCCTTTTTTAATTGAAGAATCAACCTAACATGTATATTTGCATTTTAAAACATAAAGAAATTGTGTTAGGCATGATTAGAAGGAAAAAGTCTTACTTTCATGCCATGTGCCCTTTTATAATTTATAAATTCAGTAATTTGAAAATTTTGTACAGAGACTTTCAACTTCAAACACCCAATAACATTTTTACTTATATTATTATTATTATTATTATTATTATTATTATATATATATATATATGGTGTGACATCATTTTGCTTAGTATCATTCATCAAAAATAATTAATAAATGAAATTAGATAGACATTTTTGTTGAAAATTTTTAGAAGTGAATGGAATTTGACTCTATTTATATGAAAGGATACAATCTTTCGTGGTAACTCTTCATATGAAAAGGTGTGACTCAATGGTGTCTTTACATATGAAAGGAAATAGCCCAAGAGTCATAACTCTTCTCCCAAGTGAAAATATGCAACCCTTCATGATGTATTTTCATATGAAAGGGTATGACCCAAGAGTCATGATCCTTCTAAATAGCCATGAATACTTCTATAAATGGCTTACACCATTTCCTCAAATCCTCATTCATTCAATCTTAGATTTCTTTCATTCTCATTTCTTTCTTTCGTGTTTTTCCTCCTCCTTTGCTTCTGCATATTTTTTGCAAATAGTTTTAGGAAGAGTCTGTCAAAAAGAGATAGTTACAACACTAGTTTGGTTCGTCAAGCTTAAATTTTAGTACTACAAATTCAAGATTTAGTCCTTATATCGTGAGAAGTAAATGTCGGTAAATCTCGAAGCACCAAAGCGAAGACAAAATCTACTTTAAAAAAATTGTGTCCAACACAAGTTTCGGCTTAAAGTTTCCGTGTATTAAGCACCGTAAGCATTAAATTCGGAATTTAATTTCTATAATTATTATTTGAATTATTTTTGCTTTGTTATTTATTTATTTATACATTTAAATTACACACACATTACACAGAGTCACTGGGTTCTAATAATTTTTTTTCTCTTCTCTAAACTAATCATATGTAGTCTAGGATTGAGTTTCTCTTAAATTTAAATATGAACTTATCTATCATGTTCAAGTTTATAGGGCCTCCTATAAGTTTCATTTCAATTATTTGAATTGTTCATTTTGTAAAATCCTATATATTATTATTTATAACAACAAAAAAAAGTCAATTCAAAAATTAAAATTTTTCATTTTATCACGTTTGTCTCAAGAAAATAGACTTATTCTATCAGATAAATATATATATATATACATATGTGCGAAAACGCAAAAGAAAGAAAATAAAAATTATAATAACAATAAATTTCAATAAATGATATTTTTATTAATTTACAAGATTTTACCCTGAACTTTTTTTTTTTTGGAAAGCCTTATTGGTGTTGGAAAAATAAGAGGTTTTTTTTATTATTATTATTATTTGTGTGTGTGGGTGTTGAAAGAGGATATTTTGATCACTGAAAAGAAGAGAAAGCAAAGAAAACTTGCGGGCCGCTGAGAAGGTAAAGTGGGCCAGGTAAAGGAGTCAATGGATTTGGGCTGTCATGACACAGAGTACAGAGCCCAGCTCACCCCAGTTTTAAAATGTCCATTTCGGGCCTCTCTGGCAAAGTTTAGCGAGTGGGCGACCATGCCAAGTCAGATTTGGCAGTTGGAATCTTCTTAAGGGCTCGTTTGGGAGGGGAGGGTTTGGACACTTTTGTTCAAAATAGTTCAAAAAAAAGAAAATAGACTTTTTAGTCTAATAAAATAAAACATCACATCCGACCCATAATAGTCAAAAAGTAAAAAACTAAATATATATATATATATATATTATTCTCTAAAACATTCTTTTTCTCACAAAAAAATCAAAAAACTAAAAAACTAAAAAAATCAAAAGCCCTTTTCAAATGAAACTTTTTAGCCCCAGGCTAAAATAGTCAAAAAATTAAAAAATCAATCTACTTTCCAAACAAATCCTAAGCTACCTAGCATAGTCAATTATCAATTGGTTCACTAATTCATATAGTTATTTTTTGGAATAGTGAATGTCAGAGATTTAAAATTTAAGTCGATGGAATGACTATAATTCTTTCGTCGTATTCTAAGCCTACTAATATCCTATCTTATGGCCAAAAATATATATATATATATATTATTCCCTTCCTTCCTAATGCCCAACTCACCACCATTCTTTTTCAAAAAATTATGCGGTGATATTAAAGTAAGGCCTCGTTTGGAAACAGATTTTTTTAGTAATTTTTTAACTAAAATATGATGTAAAAAAAATAGTATGTTTAAAATGACTTTTTAGTTTTTTTCGAAAAGATGTGCAAAACGTAGAGAGAAAAAAGAATCTTTGACTTTTTGATATAAATTGTTAGTTTTTTGGTTTTTTTAGTAATTTTTTGGTTTTTAGGCTAAAAAGATTACTTCCCAAACGACGCCTAAATTCATATGATGTTCTAATTTAATATTTATTTGTTAAAATTAGGGGTGAGCTCAGGTTGGTTGTAGCCACGAAACCTCCAATTTACCATCCGTCCGCCAGATTGATGGATTAGAGAAAATCAATCCACATCCGTCCAATAATCTGGCAGATGTGGAATAAGCGGATTGGCGGATTAACGGATGGATGCGAATCAATTTGGTGGTTTAAAATTTTATAAATTGTCAATATAATTCAACTTGTGCACTTATTTAAAAAAAATAAAGAAAATTTAAAAAAAAAATATTACAGTCAATGGTTAAAAAAAATATTACAATCACTGCATGTCTCAACATATTACAATCACAGCATGCCTCATTTACATAAAGTATTACAATCTGTACTTCTTAAAATATAAAAATAATTCAAACCAGTAAAACCATGAACAGAGCAATAATAGAAATTGTATACTTCTATATTGTTACATCTATATCTGTTTTTGAAAAAAAAAAAAAACCAACCAGTATATATCATCTTTTTTATTTATTATTTTTAGAGTTAGATTTAAAAACTAAAAAATATAGATAAATAATACATTTATTTTTTTCAATTCAAAAAATATATTCAAGTTGAAAACTCTTTTTTAACAAAATATTTAAACTCTTTTTCAATTGAAAATACAAACAGAATATCTAAACAAATTAAAAACACAAAATCTTACAAATTACTAGAGGTGCTCGCGGTTTGGTGGTTCGGTGGTTCGGTTGCGGCTAAAGGAACTTCAAATCCGTCATCCGTCCAAAACTAAGCGGATTGAAAAAAATCAATCCACAACCGTTCGCTCATCATCACACATCCGTCCAAAATGCGGCAGATCAATTCAATTCGGTTAATTTGGGTGAATCGGTATATCCGTTACTCACCCCTAATTAAAATTGTAAAATTTAATATTTTTTGTTAAGATTTTGGAATATAACTTGATAAGTATAAGTGATAAGTGGTGTGGAGTAATATTTCAAGATTACCAAATAATTACTCTTCTTTTACATGCTAGGTGTCAATAATGATATGTTTGGATTTTTTTTTTTTAATTGAATTTATAAGTGATAAATGGTGTGGAACAATACTCTAAGAAATTGAGTTTTTATATAAGTGAATTTATAACGAATTAAAACTTGACGCACTATATGTCAAATCGTTATGAGTAAAATTATGGATAGCTTGTCTCCAGTTTAACTAGACGATATTGTTGGGTTCGTGAGGCCTATTACGGGTCCTATTTTGATAATTCGAACTATTCAATGTATAGAGCTCATCGAGTACTTTATCCTTGTAAAAAATTACGTTGATCGAATATCGATAACTATTTGATCAAATCAAATTTTTATCAATAATTTATTTTAAAAGTTATATTTATCGTTAATAGAAATCTAATCCGATCAAGTAGTTATCGATATCCGATCAAAGTAATTTTTTACAATAATAAAGTACTCGACGAGTTCTACACATTGCACGATTCGAATTATCGAAACGGGACCCGTGATAGGCCCTCACGAGCCCAACATTACGCTATAATTCGATCACAGACTGGAGAAAAGCCTAACCTAAAATTATTTTTCTAACTTTATTTTAGCCATGTATGTCATACACACATAATCAGTTAGGTGTGATTATTAGCATTCCAATTTCAATAATACTACATATAATTTTTACTTAAAACATTTATTGAGAGATATCAATGTGTAATTTACATCATTGAGATATGAATCCTACATTACAACAATTCAATCTCACCCATATTCATTGTCCAGGTACATTTGGACATACTTTTAATTCAATGGTATTTTTGTCATTAAGGTCTAAATTCAAAAAAATTTAAGCAAAATGATATTCATATTTTATTTTTATACAAAATTTAAGATAAGAATGATGTGGTATATTATTCTTACAATTTTGAAAATGATGGGTATTTTGACATGCAATGAATAACTATAAATGAGACACATCATTCACTATGAATCTTTGTATATAAATTCTAATGGTATAACATTACATAATTTTTACTAATTCAAGATGATAAAGTCCTATTGCGTGATAATTTAAAGGACACTCAATCTATAAATTCAAATTTCAATTTTCTTTATTAAAGATTCAAGTACTAAAATATTATGTCCATAAGAACAAATGCTTGCAATTAGGGGTGTTTGCGGTTCGGTTTTAAACGGTTTGCGAATTGGTTTGGATCTGCACCACATGTATGCAATTTGAGGAAAATTCAACCTGCAACCGTCTGCAGTGCAGATTGCGATTTGTGCGGATAGGGTTTACAAATGTGTGGGCAGTTGCGGGCGATTTGCGGATTGAACTTTTTTTTAAAAAAAATTATTTTGAAAGCCTTTTTTTTTCCATTTTGTAAATATTTATTTTGGGTCATTTTCCTCCCATTTTCTAAAATGGTCCAACATTATTAATTAATGAATTAAAACTTATAAAATTAAAAATATAACAAAATCAATTCCTAACACAAACAAATCATTTAAAATTCTAAACTTTTAAATTAAATCATAAACTAACACAAGCACATCTTTCAAAATCCTACACTAAATCATCAATCTCATTCACTATCTACTACCCAACAATATAATTAAAGTATAATAAAATCATTCAAAATCCTAAACTTACCTAAAAGTAATTTTTTATTAACTTTTATATTCATCCAAAATTCAATAAGAACACAACCCAATTTTCAAGAATAAGAACACAAAACAAAAACAGATTTTTAATTAGGAATGGAATTAAACTCCATAGAGCACTACAGTAAGAGACAGTATCATAGAAATATATTCTCTGTTTTTGGTAAACAGAACTCCATATTCATTAAAGAATTTAAAATTGCAATTCACACTTCATCCAGGACATGTTCAGTTATGAAAAAATTATGCAATAGACAATCAAGTGTTGTCATGGCTGAGGGCGACGACCAATCGTATCATGTAGTGTATGTGGGGAAAATTGAGCACAATACAGCCTACTTACAAAGCTACTATACTGTGGTCTTTATATATGTGGAAAATTGAATTGGCATATAATACACAATCAATAATGAAAAAAAAAATTAAAAAAAAGGTCTAAATATGGGCAAGTTGTTACGGGTGCTGGTAAAACCCGTAATTCGCAATAATGTCATATTCCAAACCGCATCCGCCCGCATTGTGTTTGCGAAACCGCCAATTTATATACGAATCAGCTTGGGTTGGGCTAGTTATGTGGTTCGAATAACCCTATACCCAGCCTTACCCGCAATACATATAAAACATACAAACATTTATTTGTTCAAAACAAATTCCCCATCCCCTCTGAGTAATGATACATAACTCTAATTTGAGAACTCTAAATAGAGCTCATTAAAACTCTAAATAGAACTATAATGAGGTGAAATAATGACAGTATAGAGAGATAAAGAGAGGAGTATGGATCTCACCTTCACATGAATGCTATCCACATCATTAGAGCACTCAAATTAAAGTTCTCAAACATTATTAACCCTCTCTCTCTCTTATCCTCATTTTCCTCCTCCTCCTCCTTCTCTCACTCCTCCTTCTATCAACACCTCTCTCTCTATCTTTCTCTCTCTCTACCCTTTTGATCCAATCAATGTCTTTCTCTTCTCTCTCTTCATCGAAGGCTTTTTTGAAGCCAAGGCACCGACGCTGACTCTCGTTGCCGCTGCTGGAGCCATCTTGCCCTTCGCTCATCGACGGTGTCCCTTTCAGATTTGCGCTCTAGAGCTGAGATTTCACTCGTCGATGATTTCACCTTTGGATCTTCACTCGTTGATGGTGCCGCCTTCAGATCTCGCCAATCTAAAGCTTTCAAGGTATTGGCAAAGAACTATTAGGGTATTAAGAATAATGAATTATTTCCCCAAATTGAAGGGTTGTTGAAACAGACTGACATTACTTCAGCTAATGTAGTAGAGAACTTGATGGCCGATGACGACAATGAGGGCTTTGCAGATGCTTGCTTGTAGACATTGATCGATGTTTTGGAAAAGAAATTGAGGTTGTTGAAAGATGATGAGAAAATGAATTAGTGGCATTGCTTGTTGCTGTTGTGGCTATCATTCTTGTGACCACCGCCATTGTTGATTTTTCTATCAGCCCCGTTACAAAGCCCGAAAGCCCCGGCTCGAATTTGGCTCGAATTTGAGAAGGAAGAAGGAGGAAGAAAAAGAAGAAGAAGAAGAAGAGAAGGAGGAAAAAGAAGAAGAATGAGAAGCAGAACTGGAGGGGTCATCAAAATCGGGCTGGAGGCGGAGGTGGGGCTGTGATGCGACGATCGGCCGACGAGTTGCGACGAGCAACGAGCTACGACAATCAGCCGACGAGCGACGAGCTGCGACGACTCTCTCTCGCCTCTCGCCTCTGTTTCTCTCTCTGGCCTCTGTTTCTCTTCTCCTGTGTTCAAAATGAAGAAGAAAAAGAAAAGAAAGAAAAGGAAAAAAAAAAAAATGAAACCCAAAACGACGTCGTTTTGGGTTTCAAGCTGAATTCGAGCCACTGATTTCGGGTCCTCAAACATTTTTCTTTTTCTATGAACTTGAGTCAGGGAGTCTGCCAAGAGCAAGAAGAAATTAAGCAGGCGAAATATTTGAACAAAAAAATTAAACAGATAAAACATTTGACTAGATAGTTAAAAAAAAATTAAACAGATAAAAAAAATATTTAAACGAAATAGATAGGATAAAATAATATATTAACTAAATTATAAAAAAAAAAAAAACTTAGTGAAAATTTAAAGGTAATAAATTAAAAATTATAAACGAAATATAGCATATAATACTAAATAAAAGTAAGTAGCCATTGTATAAGGCAATCTAAGAAGGATAGATATTTTCTCTTACTTTTATAATTTTTTTTTTTTTTTTAAAAAAACATCATTAGAAGAATTGACGCCTACTTTCAAAGATAGAATAAAAATTTATAACTTTTTTTTTTTAAATAAAATTTTAACTAAATAAGTCCTTATACTAATTTATAATATTTATAAGTGAATATTTTATTTTTGTGATCTTTTCACGGACTAAATAGCTTTCAATTAAATATTTTAGCGACTTAACAAATTCAATCGATAATTTAGAAACTAAATAGACTTTAATTTATATATTTTAAAGACTTAATAAACTTAATCGATAGTTCAAGAATTAAACAAATAACTTAACGATAATTTAATAATAGAACGTGCAATAAACCCTTTAATTTAAGTTCTTTTGTGTGCCATGACCGATTGTGGTTCATGTCCATTTCATTCTCATCATATATGAAAAATTCATGTGAATTGCGAACCAAATTTCTGAAAAATTAAAATAATAATAATAATAATAATAAGTCTACAACACATGTAATAGTAATACACTAGCGTATATCCGTACCTGAAGGTACAGTATAAATAATATTATGATTAAAATATAATTGTAATCCAACACTATTTAAATTTATTTTTTAATTTGATAAAATCACAAATTTATTCTAAAATTTTGGAGTTCTCACAAAACTCCTCACGAAAACTCACTTTTGCTTATATAATGAATAGCTAGATAGATAAATATGCCTAGCTTACATACAATTTCCACAGGCATATATACAATACTACTTTTGCTTATATAATTATATGAAAATTGTATGTATGCCCATAATATCCTAGTGTATTACGGGTATATCTGTAAAATATATTGAACAAAAAGGAGAAAATAAAAAAAAATAAACAAATAGAGAGAAAATTAAAAACGGGAGAAAATAAAAAAATAAAAAGAAAAGAGAGAGGAAGCCGGGATCATGGGATCATGGAAGGAGGGGTGTGAGAAAAGGAAAAAGTAAGAGAGAAAGAAGCAAGAAAGTAGAAAATGTATATGTAGAACATATTTTGGAAAATATATATTAGCCATTGTTTTATAATTTGAACAGATCTGAGACATCCAAATGTCCTATTCAAAAATCATCTTGCTTTATTATATAGATGTTAAAGATTCATATAAGGTCTAAATTTCTGAAATCTATCATATATTCAATATATTTAAAATTAATAATTAATTGTTCAAATTCATTTAATTTGTGGACTATAAAATTCATTAATTTAATCTCCACTACAACAGTAAAATCTGGCTCCTAATTTTGAGATCGCCGACTTTTCCAAATAATATGACTAAAAAAAGCGAAAAAAAGGAGAAAATAAAAAAAATAAACAAATTGAGAGAAAAATAAAAATGGGAGAAAATAAAAAAATAAAAAAGAGAGAGGAAAGTGGGATCATAGGATCATAGAAGGATGAGTGAGAAAAGAAAAAAGTAAGAGAGAGAAGCGGGAAAATAAAAAATGTACATATAAGATATTTTTAAAAAAATATATCTCAACCGTTGTTTTATAATTTGAATAAATTTCAACCATTCAAATGTCTTAATATAACAAATTTAAAAACCATCCGATTTTATTATATAGATAGGTCGATTGCTACCACATGCATGGATTAGTGACGTCCTCACCAAGTGCTTGAATTCAATTCAAAGTAGTTTTTATTTTTATTTTTTTTTAAAAAAAATTCAAAATAGTTAATTACGGCAAAATTGACGGCCTTTGAGTCAATTTATATATATAATAATTCACCATGACATGCAAGCAAGTGTTAACATCAATCAAACCATGAAGACTTGTTTCAACTTATGATTCAATTGAGACAAGCCAAGAATTTTTGCCCTTTTTTTTTCCCCACAAAAGATTCTAGGCTTTTGTTTAGTGGTAATGAGAGAGCTACATTATAACGAATTTCATGACGTTTGTTATGTTGAAATAATCTTGTGTAAAAAATAATAATTTGAAACCAAATCAAATAAATAAAAATAAATTACTTACAGAATTTATTTTACCGAACCGAATAAAATTTTAAAAGAACAAGTTAAGTGTGTGACACTCTATCCTTAAGATAAATTCGCCCCGCTACGGTGCTTACAGATAAAAAGTGTCTATCTCCCATGATACAATGATCATCACAAATTGTAGCAGCACTCCAAATAATTTATACAGCGAACAAAACCTGTGTTCTATACTCTCTAAATTTTTCTTAAAATTATATGAAAAATATATATGCAACAGAGCAAAATCTAGATAGCAAAATTGAATTTTTCAGATTGTCAAGACTGCTGGAAATGGCTGGTATTTATAGACAAACCATGGCTGTCCGAATAGGTTCAATTCGAACCGAACAGGTGCATATTTGAATGAACAGATACAGTTTGAATTCAAGCAGATCTGGTGGCAGATTCAAATAGATAACTGCACGGCAGTTTCAATCTGTCTAGGCAGTTATAAAACTGCTAGAAATGGACTGAAAAATGGACTGTTTGGACTGCAAAAAATTAATTTAATTTTGTTCAGAAATTCAAATGATTTTTTCGCAAGAATTTGAAAAGATTTAAATAAATTTTATCCAAGAAATTATTATTAGAACCAACCCGACCCATAACCCACAACCGCACCCAGTCGGACGGACAGTGGTTGCGACGCGCGCGTGCATGTGTGGTGGTTTGGGTTAAGGTTTACTTTGTCTATAACTCATCACTTTACAAACTTGGGATGCCCCTTGGGGCCTCACCCAAGTGTTGCCACCTAGAACTTATATACACACATAAGTTCTCTTAAGTTTTCAACGTGGGACAAGCCTTACAAGGAAACCCACATATTACTTCTTTAAATGTCCATTCCACGAACTCGAAAATGACGTCAAGTTCCCATTCACTCATAAATGGTTTTGACGAACCGTTTTCACCGTGTGACTTGCCATGCGACAAAAAACATGTCACCTCTTTGGACTCACTTCAAAAGACGTGTGGGACCCACTCAATTTTGGGCTCAAAGTTAGCCCAAAATAAGCCTATAAAACCAAATTTTCCAACAATCCCCCACATAAATGGAATTTGACAGAGAAAAAATACAACAACATGATCTAATTACAGAGAGTACAAAAATTGGAAATATTCTGCAAAAGATAGGTAGCTTTTGGCTTTGAACCTTCTTTTGTGAGACACTATCGGATTTACTAGCTAACTAGTGAACATGATGTAATGAACTGTTCATCCGTTTGTGTAAACCAAGACAATAAAACTCACACAGTATATTACCAAACATAATTTAGTTCTCACTATTATGTTCATTTTGGCCTTGAACAACCTGGTCTTTCATAAATACTCTAAAGACTTGTAGCCTTTCACAAATCTCATAGAACCGGCCCAATTCACACTCATATATGTGATTCTTATAAAGAGTATCTTGACATACTCCATTAGGTATACCTAGATATAAGAATCATTAAAAGTATTACTTAACCTAAAACGCTGCAAACATCACTATTTTATCATAAAAATTGGTAGGAGTTTGACTCCTCAATGATCCTTATAAGTCATACACAACTCGGTTGTCCCTTTGAACCTAGATCTTGGGATCTTCAGTCAATTACGTTGGGTTGCCGTTGTGGTAACTCTTATTTAATAGGCTTAAGTCTCATTCCCCTCGATGAATTCTTAACTAGCTCTCTTGCTAACCCTTTGGTTAGTGGATCCGCTATGCTGTCTTTAGACTTCACATATTCAATGAAAATAATTCCATTAGAGAGTAGTTCTCTTACGATGTTATGTCGACGACGAATATGTCGTGATTTACCGTTATACATATGACTTTGTGCTCTACCTATTGTTGATTGACTATTGCAATGTATGCATATAGCAAGCACCGGTTTTGGCCACATTGGAATATCTTCAAGGAAGTGACAAAGCCATTCTGTCTCTTCCCAACTTTATCTAAAGCTATTAATTTTGATTCCATAGTAGACCTAATAATGCAAGTCTGTTTAGAAGATTTCCAAGATATAGCCGCACTATCAAGAGTAAAGACATACCTATTGGTGGACTTTGAGTCTTTAGTATCCAATATCCAGTTTGCATCACAATATCTTTCAAGTACTGTTGGATATCTAGTATAATGCAGCCCAATGTTACGAGTAAACCTGAGGTATCTTAGAACCCTTATAACTGTTTTCCAGTGTTCTACTCTTGGATTACTCGTATATCTACTTAATTTACTTACTGAATAAGTTATATCCAGGCGAGTGCAGTTCATCAAGTACATTAAGCTTCCAATAATTTGGGCATACTATAATTGAGAAATACTTTCCTGTACATTCTTAGAAAGAAACAAATTAACATCCACAAGTGTTCTAGCAAAATGATCATCATCTTTGCTAAATTTGTCAAGTAGTTTCTCAATGTAATGTGATTGTGACAAAGCATAACCTTCTGATGTTTTGGTAATTTCCATATCAAGAATTACATTAACAATCCCCATGTCCTTCATGTCAAAATGTTTATTCAACATTTTCTTGGTAGTTTTAATCATGTCATTATTACTACCTATAACGAGCATATCATCCACATAAAGACATACAATCACATATACTTTGCTTGTGTTTTTAATATAAACACATTTGTCACATTCATTAATTTTGAATCTATTTAACATCATTGTCAAATTTCTCATGCCATTACATTGGCGCTTGTTTTAAACCATATAATGATTCAACCAATTTACATACTTTCTTTTCTTTTCCTAAAACAAAAAATCCTTCTGGTTATCCCATGTAAATTTTTTTATCTAACTCACCATTTAAGAAAACGATTTTCACATCTATTTGATAAATTTTTAGATTGTACAACGATGCAATAGCAATTAGTATTCTAATGGATGTTATTCTAGTAACCAGTGAGTATGTGTCAAAGTAATCAAGACCTTCTTTTTGTCTAAAACTTTTGACCATTAGTCTTGCCTTGTATTTGTCAATTAATCCATCCGCTTTCATTTTTCTCTTGAAAATCTACTTGTACCCAAGAGGTTTACAACCTGGTGGCAGATCCACCAATTTCTAAGTGTGATTTTGCAAGATGGATTCAACTTCACTATTTACAATTTCTTTCCATAAAGAAGTTTCATGACTGGACATAACTTTTTTAAAAGTTAAGGGCTCTTCTTAGATTTACCATGTCCTTCTTGTCCTTAAAAGGACTCTTCTTAGATTTACCCTTTTTCAACTTGGAATTTCCAGAAGAACCCGGTAGCGATTGTTGCGTGCCACGGCGAGGAACAATGCTTCCCCCTTCCACTTTAGCCATATTATAAAATGTTACTTGTATCAACACAAGAACTACAAATCAAAAGTTGCATTCATCACACAAAAATCTCCGCTACTATGGAAATTTGACTGCTACAAATACTTACCTATTGAAAGTTCAGATTGCGCGTTACAAAGATAGAGAAACGCAAAAAAGGTTGAATCCCGATCCAATTGCAAAAGTATTGCTACCTACAGCGGAACAACACATTAACGACCAAGCAATTTGGAGCGAAAGACAAGCAAAAAAGATGCAATTAGCATTAAAAAACGGTCAAACAAAGAAGATGCATTGAGGTGTAGTTCAATGATGCATTGAAGCAACAAAGTAATGAAGCTTGATTGTGGCGAGGAAAGGGTGATGGACGAAATTTGGTGTCTCTGGAACGAAGCTGAAATCTTTTGTGAAATGGTAGAGATTCCGTGGAATCAAGCCATCGCCCAACAAGCCCACATCTTCATCCGACCGGCTCGTACCGGATGAAACTTAAAATGTAAACTCTCCGTGAGCAATTCAAATCCCTCTATTGTATCGAAAGCCTAATTTTAGATAACTCTATCTAAATACTTATCCGCATGAGCTAATATTTTCAAAACTTTTTAACATAGTCATGTACAAATACTCTCATTAGCTATAAGAGCATCTGTACAGGGAAGCATTATTGTGGGTACTTGTATCAAGCCCAATACGCGGCAAGTCCTATGAGTGCCACATCACCAAAACTCCACTCGCATTGCAGACCAATATAAGAGCATATGTACAGGGCATTATTGCGGATACTTGTATCAAGCCCAATACACTGCAAGCCCTACGAGTGCCACATCACCAAAACCCGCCCACGTGGCAGACCAATAAGGCACCACGTGGGCATATCACATGTTTGATACATGGCGAGCCCTATGGGCGTCGTGTGCCAAGGCACCAGGCAAAACCAAGACTATATGCTTAGCCTAAATGGGAGCAGACATACAAGCCCAAATATGTCCAAATATGAAGAGACTTACAATAGGTAGCACCATGGCCCCGCCGGGTCCATGGTCCTTCATACCTCGCTCTAAGACCAAATAGCAATATAATTAGCCCCTAGTTCACTTGAACTTGGACTAATAAACCCTAGTTCTCCTAAACATTGAGATAGGCCCGCGGCCCATTCTCCTACTTGGAAGCGAGCCCCTGGCTCTCCTAAACACTGAGGTGGGCCCTGGCCCATTCACCTACTTGATTTCCTGGGTTAGGAGCAAGACCTAGGCACAACTGTTCAGGATCATCAAAGGATATTGGACTGGCGGCTAAGGTCATGGGATCATTAAGATGGTTGTCTTCTTGCTAAGACAACTCCATTTTAACCAGGCTTGGAGAAGAAGCAACAACGACCTTACATTCATATCATCCGATGCATATACGAAACGTTACTTTCCGCCTACCATGAAACGTTGCTCTCTACTTGCCGTCAAGTCACAGATGACAGAAGAGCTTATATCACTTTTGGCAAAGTTACAGAGAACAAGCCACCTGTTCAACAGGTTGTTTCGGCTCCAATACTCTTGTGGCCTATATAACGTATTGTATATGCAATAAAAAATTTCACTTCACTACAACAATACTCCGTAATTCTAACACACTAAGTCACACACTTAAACACTCCCTCTCACATTCTACATTAGTGTTCAAGGTCCATCACTACCAACCTTTCCCTTTCCAAGCTTGCCTTAACCTCTTTATCTCCACCTCCAATGATCTCAGTCCATTGAAGTGCATGTATCTTCCCAGACTATCTCCAACCACACCTCTCACCCACATAGATAAATCTCTTGCTCATCTTCTGATTGATGGCGCATGGAAACGGACAACAAATGAGGATGGAGCTGCTGGGGTATAGACAATGGTGGGTTGCAAAGTCTAGCCTTTGAGACAACGAAATTTAGAGCAGTATTCGACATTGGAAGCTGAGTTGAGAGCATGCCTTTTAGCATTACAATGGGCAAATTGAAGCGGATTACACGAGTGAAAATTCTGAAAATTCAAACAGATTGTCAACTCCCTCGACAGGGACTGAAAAATGATTCTTGAGAATGCTGGAACACTGGTCCTATTTTACAAGATATAGTTGCTTTATTAAAGAAGTTTTTGTTGATACGCATCTGCAAAGTTCCCGGACAATCGGTGCAACAGGCACACAACTTAGCTAATTAAGGCATGACTAGGTGAATATTAATTTTGTTTCTAGGTTTTCTGCAGCAGTGTAATAATTTGCTTTGTTGTATTAGCTTGCGCTAGTTTTGGTTGTGTAATATGGATGAACTTTGTAATATCTCTGGTATGTTTATCGATATAAATTAGGGCGAATTATACTAACCGTCCTTATAGTTTGTGACTCATGTCACTTTGATATCTGACTTTTTAATTGTGACACATTTGATCCTGAATTTTAAATCTTATTCCAAATAAGCACAATTGAAGATACCATTGCTCAATTTCAAAGGCAAAGTCGTCAATTTGATAAAATATAAACTAATTTGACAAAAATAAATATCAAAAAAATATTTTTGAATTTTTAAAAATAATTTCTACCTACCAAAGATAAATTTATGTAAAATTGATAAATATTGTACACATTTATTTATTTATTTTGCCAAATTAATATGTGTTTGGATGATGATCATGTAATGGATAGTTGTTAAACTTTTAATGTATAATCGATATATTTAATATATGAAATGTTTTTAGTTTGAATTTCTTGATAAATTGGTTTAATAATGATATCAAATTTGTCGCCATATTTGACTTTTGAAAAATATAAACTAATTTAATAAAAATAAAAACTATCACCCATTACATGATAATCATCGAAACATATAATAAAAATTAATTTGATAAAAATAAATAAATAAATGTTTAAATACATAATTTTATCTTTAGTTAGTAAAAATAATTTTTAAAAATTCAAAAATATTTTTTTAACATTTATTTTTATCAAATTAGCTTATATTTTATCAAATTGACTACTTTGACTTTGAAATTAAACAATGATATTTTTAATTGTCCTTATTTGAAACAAAATTCAAAATTCATAGTCAAATATATCATAAAAGGTACCAGAGTGACACGAGATCTAAACTATAGAGACCGTTAGTGTAATTCGCAGTATAAATTATAACTCCATCCAAAAAATAATTTGTACATTAGTAGTACAAGACTCTCTCTCTCTCTCTCTCTCTCATCAGCAGTACTCAGCCAAAGCACTTCTTGAAGCATAGTGGGAAGACCTTTGTATTTTCTATATGCAGCGAAAGAAGATAGGACGCAGCCAAATGACAGGAGAGTGACAAAATCAAAATATTTTGCAATTTGCACATATATGTGCTAAGATTTTAATTCGTTGAATGATTGTATAGCACTGACTCAAAAATTATTTTCCAGGAAAAAGAAAAAGAAAAAGAAAAAAAAGAAACCATTGTCCCAGACTCTTGAGAACCAACCTCTCTTCCAGCAATAGCACACTCATCACTCGAAACATTATAAACTCTATGCGGAAGTCTCCGTACGTAGCGTTTTCAGTGCTTGCCAATGAAGATTTAGGACGATCACTCAAAGAAACTATCAATAAATCGCTTTGACCAGAAAATCATTTTACACTTGCACATTGCTTGAGGAATCAAACCACAAAATTGAAAGTCAAAGTGAATGCCACAGTTTGTAGCGGAGCCTGGAATTCAGTGAAAATAGACACAAATTAATGACAATATTAATTTTGTTTCTTCCTCATAATAAATAACAATGAGATATTACTAAACGTAAACATTAAGAGTTTATTTGCATAGATGTGAATTTTAAATTAAAGGATTTGAGGTTAAATTTTATATAAATATTGTGGAGTAATTATTTTAGGTGGATTGAAAAATTAAAAAAGAAAATAAGTTAAGAGAAAGGATAAATTTTAGTAGAAAAATTCTATAAAACACACCGCAAAAAAAAAAATATCTATCATATGTCGCAATTATGATCTTTATGATTTTTAGTTATAACACATTATAATGTTAGATATAACTTAATTATAACTTCTTGTAATTGTTATTTTGGTTGTGATTAAAGAGTCTTTGATTATACATCAAGTAATGATTCGTAATGACACATTCTGATATTATTTATGACTTAATGTAATTTCTTTTTCCTCTTTTTTTTTTTTTTTTTTGGTTATAATTGAAGATTTGTTATTTGGTTATAATTTATATAGTAGTCATTTTAGTTATGAATAAAAATAATTTGGTTATAAAAATTTATAATATCAATATCATAAAGTAATAACTAGTATATGGTACACCTCTTTTGAAGGTGTATAATAGAACGACTCACTTAGTAGGTTCATTGTAATTAGAAAGAAAATTTATAATAGAAGGACTATTATAATTTGAAGAAGGGCTATTATTATAATTTTATAGATGATATATAATCTTCCCCCAACCACCCCCCCCCCCAACAAACACCAAATGCTTATATTGTATGAAACATGCAAAACGGCTAAACAAAACATAATCCTTATCACTAAAAATAGTTTCATAATAAGTAACTTGGAACTGAAATTTTTCCCAAGCAACCTGTAAATGAGACTAAAAATAAGGATTGCCCTGCATCAGGAGGACTGTGCTGGAATTGTCTCTGTAGCTGCCGTTCAGAACTTCTCAAGCAGCAGGACCAAAAAGGCTAAAATCTCTACCCCCCCCCCCCCCCCCCCCCCCCCCCCCAAAACACCAAATGCTTATATTGTATGAAACATGCAAAATGGCTAAACAAAACATAATCCTTATCACTAAAAATAGTTTCATATTAAGTAACTAGGAACTGAAATTTTTCCCAAGCAACCTGTAAATGAGACTAGAAATAAGGATTACCCAGCATCAGGAGGACTCTGCTGGAATTGTCTCCGTAGCTGCCATTCAGAACTTCTCAACCATCAGGACCAAAAAGGCTCCAATCATTCACCTTGAAGCTAGAGACTGCAAGTTGAAAAACCTCGGCCATTGGCACACATCCAGATTGTGCAGCAGGTACAGGCAGACCAGCACCAACTGTGCTCGCGCTGTCACTCAAAGGACTGCAACCACATTAGCAAAACAGTTGAAATTTTCAAAGAAACTCCTTCAGTGACAACTATTATTAGCCTAAACATTTCAAACTTCAATGTGAACAACCTTTTTCTTTTTTTTTTTGGTTTGGTCAGATTACAACACAATGAAATGCATGCAAATTGAGGAATTTAGCCTTCTTGAGAAATAATTCATTGGTTAAATACTAACCAATAACCAACTCTCTTTACACTTTATATATACTAAGTTTTCTTACTGTAACTAGAGAAGCATGTGCCTCTATTTTGTTTTCCACTTTTTCAGTTGAACGAGGAAGAAAGATTGAACAAGAAATGACTTGATTTTAAGAAAATTTTCTAACCAAAAAATTACTAACACATAACCAACAACAACAATATATGAAGTGTGTAAAATGTCAAACGCCCACAGTCAAAATGGTAGGGAGACAATGTCAAATGGTGGATTTGGATTCTAGACCCTAGTTGTTCCACAAACTAGCCATTCCACAAATTAGCCCTTCATCTTTCTTTTTCTTTTTTCTTCTTCTTTTTTTTTTTTTTCTCTTTTTTTTTTTTTTTGATAATGAGGAACCCCCTGACCCCACCTTTGGTGAGACCTAGATGTCCTTGCTTAGAAATGCATACACACAACAGTTAAATTGCTTTAGAGGATGTGCTTTGTTGGGCATTTAAAAGTCAGTGACAGGGTGAATGTTCAGACCTAGAAGATTTTCAGACTCTGCTGCTACAAAATAGGAAAGATTTCCTCTAGGGTGTCTAAGTGAAGAACTGTAAAATTAAAAAATGGAACTACTAGAAAAAGCCAAACTACAAGGATATCCTTGATACATACCTTATTAAGATGGGTTCATATGCAGTGATTAGTACATCAGTAAAAACTTCCCTAAGACGCAAATTTGCCAAATACACCTGCAGGAATTAATATTTCAAACCTCATTTGGCAATTTGAAACAAAAAACCAGCAGTAGAGAAAGAAAATACAAACTTACCCTAACTGTATTTTGAGCTTCCCTTCCTTGGCCTTCCTTAGAGATGGCCTAAGCATGAGTGTTAATAGCAGTTAGTAACCAATAGTGTATCTGGAATGCAAATAACATGTTTAAAGATAGGGAGAGCAGGGGAGGTACAGCAAGGTGTGTGAACACAGACAAGCAAGCATTTTTATACACGATAATCATCACGCTTACAATTTGAGGTCACTACACAATTCCATTAGTGCTATTTTGTAAAAATACCTTACCAACAATTTCACGGAAAGTCATCTTATGGACTTGTCTAGCAAAACTAGGCATTACTATTAAATACAGCATGTGATAATGTTCTCCATTGCCATGACATGCTAATAAATGAGAAATCAATAGATACAAAGCCTCTGCAAAATAGATGTGGTTCAATATGTATCCTTTACGGCATTAAAAAAGAAAGTTAATTTTTAATCCATTTAAAGCTCTATCACCGATATCCAAGATCATCTAAACACACTGATCATACAGCCTGCACGTAACAGAGTTGGTCAATACCATGTAAATATTTTCTTCCTTTCATTTAAGCATCACAATTAATTAGCAAAGGTACTACTGTGATTGGTTTCCTTGACAAAAAGCTTTAAAAAAAAATTTTGGTTCACGAGAACGTTCCCTCATGCCTAGTTCTTCACCTATCATTCTTCCCCACATAATACAATCACAAATGGTGACTGTTATACAATTGCACTGCCAAAGGAAGGAGCCTACAGAAAGATTAGAACAGTGAACAGCTTGATGAGTATTCTGTCATCACACATACACTTACAAGTTAGGAGTCCCAATTATAATAATAAGCCCTAAAGCAATAACTTTTTCATCCTTGCAAAGTCATTAAAACTTCAAATGATCTAACAAAGTAGCACCAGGCAATATTAATTCAATAGATCACCACCATAATCAATGGCATGCAAATTTAGAACCACGTAATACATAAAACAAAAGAATAAGAAATTCACCAAAACTTCACTTCACGTAATTGATATGCTATTTTTTTACCATCTGGCCAACTGCAGTAGTAACAACTGCAGGCAGGTTTCTGAAACGCAACCCATCAAACTCAAAAACTCCAGACTGCTCAATTATCTGAAATAACAAAATAAAAGGGTAGTTAGATACCAATAAGCATAAATCATAGGCACTAACAATCCACAAGGTTGCAATCCACCTGTAAAGTTTACATTCCTACATTGCAGAAAACATCAGTGCCATTTTTTTAGAGTTATACCCTGCTAAGTTATGCTGAGTAATCCTCAGGGCATCCCAACAACAAAAGATTCTCAGGACAGTGCCAAAGCATATACTTAAAGCTCATCATTAGTGCTTCCTTTTCTAAGATGGACAGTAGATAATATTGTAATATTATTATTATTATTATTATTATTATTATTATTATTATTATTTTTACAAACCAATAAGAAAGTTTATTACAAAAAGGAAACAGAATAGATATGAAAAATGGCCACGTTCAATAACAAAGACATTTAATTTTATGTCAAGCTCTTTTTTTTTTTTTTTATAAAACTTATAATTGGCAAATGCCGAAAGCCATCCAACTATAATAACAATCCAAAGTGTCATCGCATTGACATGAATCCTAATTTGACAATTCCATCATGTCGAGCATCCTTTTGGCAAGCATGAGATTCTATAACCACGACTCAACGTCTGAAACAAAACACGAAGAGTTTTCAAAGAATTTCTCTAGACCCAAAAAAGTGAGAGAACGACCACTTTACTATTATGCTACTATATATGTAACTCATTGACTCCCTTTTAATGTATATATCTCCCATCTCCTTCCACTCCCTCTTTGTAGAAAATCCTTAAATGGTCGATCTACCGACAACAAATAGAAAGGGAAATAATAAATTAACCACATCAAGCGGTTGAACGTGACCAAGTGTACAAATTACAACCATGTTATTTTCAAAAGGTTTTCCCCAATAGTTCATACACAATATGCGAATATTAATGATATGTTTCTCTGACACTTAAATTAACTTAATAGGCACTCTCAATGCACTACAATCTTACTCATGCAAATACAAAGATGCAAACCCAAAAAATTATATGTAGATAAATCACATTTTCATTAAAAAAAAAAAATCCGAAAAAGAAGAGAAAAATGTGAACGTTGATTAGTTACCATGACTCCCTCAGCATCTTGTTCTGTGGCAAGGTCATGAAGAAACCAGGTTGCACTTCCATTGTCAGCAACCTCATGTTTGAGCTCTAAGAGTTCAAATATCAGACTCTCGTCACGCTCAGGGTCCCCTAAAACCTCCTTCAAATAAGAATTGAATTACAACAAAAAAATCAATCAACAATTGAAACCCAAGAAAGTGATAACCATAGCTAGCATCATACAACTGATAAACATCAAATTGAAATAAAAATGCATAAAATAACAAACAAACAAACAAACAAACCTGATGATCAGGCACTGGCCTGACGTTGCTCACATCCTGCAAATCCAACACAAGTTCGTGGGTGAATTGCCTTTGTCTAGTGTTCAACTATTAACGAAGCCTTAAATATGTATGCACACATAAATACTAGCTGTCTGCGCACATGCCATTGGAAAATAATAATAATATAAGAACAATAAATTGAGAGAGCCTCTCCAATTTACCGAAAATTTACTATCTATCCATAAGCTTTTAAGGAAAAAAAGAACATTCCAATTAATTAGGTTATCGATGCAGTTGGTAATTTTTTTGGTAAATTAAGCCTCTCTAATTTACCCGAATACTTACAAACTTTCCTATCCTATCCTATCCATGATCTCAATTTCAACTCTCATCCTCCTCATATATAACTCAATTTTCAAGCCAGTGATATTAAGGCAAGATTATCTCATATCTTCTTTAATCATCAACTAATCATACCATTTACCCATTATCTTTGAGAATAGGAAATTCCCATATTTGAAAAAAGTAAAAGATACCAGAATCGAACACAGTAACACCATAAGAGTTCGCATCTATATATTTTATTATAATAGCATAGATAGATAGTTGAGAAGTAACCTGAAATCGAAGAGGGAATGTGGAGGTTATTGCGCCTCCAAACAAATCACGCGGTGCACAGTAATCTCGCGACATTTACAGCGGTGGAGAGAAAAGAGGAGAGATTCCTCTCTGTTTTGTTCCTTTTCTGTTTTTGAACAAGGCCCCCTGTTCGTTTGGAACCTTCCATTTATGTAGTCAAAATAGACTATGCTTTGCTTCCACGCCGTGTGTGCGTGTAGGAAATGGGATCAGTGTAGTCTCTCTATTTGAGGTGTGGTATAATCTTATTTTTATGATTTAAACCGTTAATTTTGTAGGGTTTATTGAATATTTTATACTTATCAAAAATCATATTAATTAAATATCAACAACTATATCGATAACGAAAAAAATAAATAATAAGATTTTCTTTTGAGAAATAGTATAAATAATATGCAATTTGATCATATAGTTATTGATATCCGATTAATATGATTTTTGGTAGCCATGAAGTACTCAACAAACCCTACAAAATGAACGGTTTAGATTACAAAAATAAGGTCGTAATGTACCTCAAATGAAAGCACCACAATCACTACTATACTTTTAGCACAATAGTAACCCATTTCCGTGTATCACCGACGTAGCTTTTTACCTAAAAACAAAAGAACAAATAAATAAATAAAACAATAAAACAAAGGAAAAATTAAAAAAAAGCATGACAAACATAGTACAAGTGCCAACACCGGTAGGGATGTCAATTTGAATCCGGCCTGACGGGGGCCCAACCCCGACCCGAATTAGAGCGGTTTTTTTTTTTTCCTGAAAAATACCCTCGATAGGCCAAGAATGGTATTCGAAAATGAATCCCCGATGATTTTAAAGCCAGAGACGGTGATACGTTTCCCAACCCTGGCCCCGGTTCCAGCCTCAGCCCTGGCCTCGTCCCCGTTTCCCCCCAAGTAAAATTACTATTATACCTCTTTCTATATATATATGTGTGTGTGTGTGTGTGTATGTGTGTGTGTGTGTGTCTCTATTTTGTTGACTCATTTTAGGGTTTGGTTGACACTCACACAAAACACATTGCCTCTCTCTCTCTGCTCTGCTCACACACAGTCGTTAGCTACTGCTCTTTCACCGCTCATCGTCGATTTTCAAAGGGTACTGTCTCTCTCTCTCTCTCTCTCTCTCTCTCTCTCTCTCTCTCTCTCGTTAAACTACTAATCGATCTATTTTTTCTTCTTTCAATTTTGATATATTAATCCAAAAATCACTGCTTTTTCACCCCCTCTCCATCATCTATTTTCAACGATTTCAGTTTCGATCTAGGGTTTTGAGTCAGCTCGTGCTTCGCTAGTCAAAAACCAGTTGGTTTTTCTGCTACTATATTTAGGGTTTTATCGATTGGGCTATTGTATGACATAGATGAATGTAACAATTTTAGCAGAACAATATAACAACTTTTATGTGTTGAAAAATGAGTCTGAAATCAGTTTGTGAACATCATTTGTTTGAGACCCTTTGCACTTTAGAGTTAAATTTGAAGAACTGGAGCAGATGCTGCAATGTGAGTGTCAATTTTTGAATTTAAAGACATGGAAACAACTGGAATTGCTATTTATAGATCACTATCTGTTCGGGGATTTTATGGGTCGGGGAAACCAAATCCCTGTTAGGGGTATGGGACGGGGACGAGGACGAGGGGGTGATGGGTTCCCCGCCGAGAATCGGGGCCAAGGACGAGGAATTTAACACCTTAGGGGATCGGGGACGAGGAGTGTAATCCCCCTCCCCGCCCCACCCCTCCCCTTCTCACCCCGTTGCCATTCTTAGACACTAGTTATTAGTGTGTCAACAATGAGCTTAACAGACACTACAAAAAAATAAAAATTACTTATAATATGTCTAACCCAACTATAAGTAAGGGTTTGGCATGCACTAAAAAAGTGTATTTTTTTTGCATAAATATACTTATTTGAGTCATATCAATCAATATTTACTTTCTACTTTTCTACCCACTTTCTCTACTTTTCTACACATTTTTTATAAAAAATCAAAAAGTGCACTTATTTAGAACTTCCCAGATTCAACTATCCAAAAATTTTTGTGACAATAATTGTATGGTAGAGATTAATTTATATGGTGTGGAATTCACAATAAATCTGAATCACAAGATAAAAATTTCAATTAATTTGTTAATTGATACAGATGTGTTCGTAATAATAATGCTACCCAATACTCTCAACTATAATGGATGAAAATAAAAAAAAAAATTATTCAAAAAGTGAATATAGATTATCTTTCTATTCATCTAAACTCTAACCACAAATCTTCATTTTCTTTTCTAAAGATTTCTTTCCAAAATACTTTCCTCAAGAAGTGAATAATTTTTGTTCATTAATAAATATTTAATTTTCAAAGTTTTGTTAAATATATTTAATATTTGACTCATTTTAAAGGTATAGTTTCACTTACGCTGTATTTGATTGGGAGATTTGGAAAGACATTTGAAAGAGAAAAAGAAAAAAAAATATATGTGAAATGTGAATAAAATATACTTACATTTCACACATCTTTTCCTTTTCCTTTTCCTTTTCCTTTCCAAATCTCTTTTCAAATCTTCCAACCAAACACAACGTTAAAGTGAGAATTTGTGATACGACACAATAATACGACTCGAATTGTACACGAAATTAGCAGGTTAGAGTTGATCATTTCCTGTCACGAACATGTAAATGACACAACTCGATAATATAAATATTAAACAGGTCGAGTTAGTGTCAAATCTGTATAACATGAAATTGACACGAATAAACCGTATAATGAAAAATTAGTTATAAATTTTAATATTATTTTTACTAAAGAGTATCAGGACATTTTTTAATCTCTCACATAATTACATCTAATTTATTAAAAGGAATGTAAAATACGATTTTAACTTTAATCTAGGTTTTATTTTTGTTTTTAATTGAACTTAATGTTTTTTTTTTTTGTATATTATTTGAGTTAATGTAGTAAAAAATATAATAATAAAATATAATTTTTATAAATTAAGAAAATAAAATTAAGTTGAAATCAAATATTTTTATAAATAATTTCTTTTAATAGAGATCATTTCATTAAATTTAACTTGTAAAGAAATTTTTAATTTTTTTTTATACATTTGATATTTTTAGTCCCAACACAAATCGGACATGGACCGAAAATAACATGACACAATAAAACAAAATAATAAACGGATCAGACCGGGTCGAGTTAGTGTTGAGATAATTTTGACGCAAATCTGAGATAACACAACACGAATATGACCACGACCCAATACGACACGACGCCCATCCTTTCACTCTTTTTAATGATATCAACTTTATAAAAATTAAATATATCTATATCTATAAAATAAGGGAGAAGGGTTTTTGAAAATGTATAAAAATGTATCAGAGACACATTTTCTTTTAATGGTTGAGATGAATCTAAGATGTATATCAATGGTTGAGATTAATGGATGTTCCTGCCCAACACTCATCTCCCTAAGATACAAATGATTTGCCTCAGTATCTACAATCTGTCTCCCTATCACAAATGATTTGCCTCCCCATCTACCCTCTATCTTCCCACGTTTCCTCTCTATCTTTTTCTCCATATCTCAGCTTTTGCCTCCGATTTCTTTGTCTACCCTCTCTATCTCTCTCTTCCTCTTTGTTCTTCTTCTTAGATTTTAAACATCTTTTTTCATCTCTCAACTTTTGCTTTCATCAGAGCTCTCTTTGACTGTAGGCCACTCTGAGCTCTCTCACCATTGTTCATTTTGACTGTGACATCACTTTAGTTGCTCAGCTATTCATTAGGGGTGAGCATGGACCGGATTGGAGGTAAAACCAGGACCAATCCGTTATTTACGGTTCCTAAAAAATTTGAACCAATTCATTTAAACAAGGATTGGATCGGTTTAGGACCACGGATTCACATAATTAAATAACAAAAAATTATATATATAACACTTTAATTTCATAAAAACATAAACATAGTGCTATATTAGTTTCACAATAGCAACATGTCTTTCTATAATAGCGACATACTGTTCTACAATTTAAACAACCATAAGAAAATTAGTTTCACCATAAGTATTTAAACCATTACAAATTAAAACTAAAAACTAACAAACAAAAGTAATAAAAGAAGATATTATGTTGGTTTAGGTTTGAGTTTAGGTTTTATATGGAATAAGAGAAGATACTATGCGGAGGATGTATAATAAAAACATAGACTATTTGTATACGGTCCGGATCGGTTCCAATCCGAAACCGTGGAGTTCAATCCGGAACCAATCCGTGGACTACAGATTTTTAATTGTTTAATCTGGAACCGAACCACGGATTCAAAAAACCAATCCAAATCTATCGGATTGGACTGGACTGGATCGGATTATGGATTTTACGGATTCCTTACTCGGCCCTACTATTCATTACAGTAATTTTTTTATTTCTGCTTTTGTCTCTCATTTCTCTCAGTTTTTTCGGATAGTTCTATTTTTGGTTAGTTTTATTTGGAATACTTGATTTATGGACATTTGGAATATTTGGAATATAGTAAAGTCGAACATTTTTTTGTTCATATGATTTATATGAAACAAAGTTGTTTAGACAATTTTTTGGGGATTAATCTAAACAACTCTGTTTTTTTATCTCTGTTTTGGGTCAGACAGTTTTTAAATCCTTAGTTTGTTGTCATATTTTTTTTCATCTTAGTTTGTTCATCATAGTTTCTTTGTTCATCTTAGTTTTTTGTTTTCTCTTATCTTAGTTTCTTTGGTCAATATGTGTTTGATAAAATGACCCAATAAGGCATGTATTGCAAGTGTTGATAGAATGACCCAATAAGTCATATTAAATTTATTCTAGTTCAACCGTAAATAAATGCTCATTGGAAGTGCCACTATATACACCCCAAAAGTTTTTTAACGATATGCATCCAAAGTTTTAATCACAGTAGTTCACTTAAATTTATAATTAAACATCACAAAATTTTATACATACATAAATACTAGCTGTCTGTGCACATGCAGTTGGAAAATAATAATAACAATAATAATATAAGAATAATAACAAAAAGGAATGCACAAATAGTATGGATTATCAACAATAAGTTGGGCGAGCCTCTCCAATTTACTCGAATATTTATCATTTGTCCATAAGCTTTTAAGAAAAAAAAAATTAACATTTCAATTAATTAGGTTATCGATGCAGTTGATAAATTTTTTGGTAAATTAGGGAGGCACTTATTATTTTATCAAACCAATAAGAGTAAGAAGTCTCTCCAATTTATCCGAATATTTACCAACTGTACTCTCCATAATCTCAATTTCAATTCAACTCTCATTTTCCTCATATATGGCTCAATTTTCAAGCCCAGTGATATTAAAGACAATATTACCTCATATTTTCTTTAATTATTAACCAATCATACTATTTACAAATTATCTTTGAGAATAGCAAATTTTCATATTTTAAAAAAATAAAAATACGAGACGTGAACACAGTGACATCATAAGCGTTCACATCTATATATTATAATATAATAGCATAGATAGATAGGTAAGAAGTAACCTGAAATCGAAGAGGGAATGTGGTGGCTATTGAGCCACCACACAAGGGACGCTGTGCATAGTAATCTTGCGGCATCTTCAAAGATGGAGAGAGAAGACGAGAGAGTCCCTGTTTGTATGGAACCTTTCATTTATATAGTCAAAATAGACTCTGCTGGCTCTGCTTTGTTTCCACGCCATGTGTGTGTATCACCAATGTAGATTTTTACCTAAAAACAAGAGAACAAATAAATAAATAAATAAAAGAAAAAAAAAAAACTTGACAAACACGGTACAAGCCGTCACCGGTAGGTGTGTCAACAATGAGCTTAACAGAAACTACAAAAAAAAAAAAATAATAATAATAATAAATAAATACAAAAATTACTTTTACGAGTTGTTTGGAATAATTTAAATAAATATATTTTTTTGTCTTTTTACAAAAAGATGTATAAAAAAGTAGAGATATGGTGTGATGAAAAAAAGATAAAAAGATGGATTATTTTTGAGTTGCCAAACTTGGCCTTAGTATGTCTAACCCAACAGTCTATGGTCTCAAATTAAATTATTCAAAATTTTTTGAGTAGATAATTGTGTGATAGAGATTAATTTATATAGTATAAGAATCACAATAAATCTAAATTATAAGATGAAAATTTTAAGTAATTTTTGAATTGACAAAGATGGGTTCGAAGTGATACTGCTATTCAATACTCTCAACTACAATGGATGAAAATAAAAATAAAAAAATTATTCAAAAAGTGAATATAGAGTATCTTATTATTCAGCCAAACTCCAACCACAAATCTTCATTTTCTTCTCTAATGATTTCTTTCCAAAATATTTTCATCAAGAAGTGAATAATTTTTGTTCATAAATAAATATTTAATTTTCAAAGTTTTGTTAAATATATTTAATATTGGACTCATTTTAAAGGTATAGTTTCACTTACGCTGTATTTGGTTGGGAGATTTGAAAAAGAAAAAGAAAAAGTTATGTGAAATGTGAATAAAATATACTTACATTTCACCTAGTTTCACACGCCTTTTCCTTTTTCATTTCCAAATTCCTTCTCAAAACTCCTAACCTAACACAGCGTTAAGGGTGGGAATTTGTGGTACGGCACGATAATACGACTCGAATTGTACACAAAATTAGTAGGTTAGAGTTGGCAATTTTCCTGTCACAAACACGTATATAACGCGACTCGATAATATAAATATTAAACAGGTCAAGTTAGTGTCAAATCTACATAATATGAAATTGACACAAATAACACTACAAAAAATTCGCTTTTTTGCGACGGTAAAATACCGTCGCCAATACCAAAGAAGCCGTCTCAAAAGCTTTTTTGCGACGGTAAATAGCTTTTAGCGACGGTACTAGGGGGGTCGCAAAAAAAGGGGTAGCTAAAGGTCTTTAGCGACGGTAAACGCCGTCGCAAAAATATTGACGACGGCAAAAATGCCTTTTAGCGACGGCAAAATACTGTCACAATTAATGTGTAAAAATCTGAAGATTTTGAAACGGCACTAAAATACCGTCGCTAATATGGTTATTTGCGACGGGAAAATACCGTCGCAAAAGGGTTTATTTGAGACGGTAAAAATACCGTCGCTAAAAATGGTTATTTGCGACGGGTTTAATACCGTCGTTAATACTGTTATTTGCGACAGAAAAGTGTGCCGTCTCTAAAAATATTATTTGCGACGATGAAAGTACCGTCACTAAAGGCCTTTTGTTCATATTGCCAATATCATTGGCGACGGCTACGCTACCGTCGCAAAAACCTGGTTCTAACAAAAAATGAGCAATAAAATTATTAAAAATATGCAAATTACTTGTATTAAATAAAAATAGCTAAAAAAAATCGATAACTATATAATAATATAAAAATTCCTGTATATAAATAAAATTTCATCCATAATTAAAGTACTCTTCCATTCATAACAACACATCATCAAAATTATCCAACCATATAATTTTGCATAATACATACATAATGTTGTTCACAAATCTAAATAACGTAAATCAAAAATAAAAGTTTTCTTCATAAACAAAAGTTCGTCGCAATCTTCACACGGCTGCATTCCACAAGAAGCAAACTGCTACTCAGGAAATATCTGAAAATAAAAAATAAAAATAGTTAATGACAATATAATTATGTATTAATATTTTAATTACAAAAAAACATAAAAAATTAATTACTATATAATTACAAAGATAGTTAAGTAAATAATTTTAGCTAGATAGAAATCCGACCATAACTCCCAAACCGGAAACCCGATTCGAGTCTCGTCTTCTCCCACAAGTCTCTCGTGCCTATGCGATCATGTGTACCAAGTTTCGTGCTAAACCGACCCCTTTTGGTGATTTTGGAGCGTCAACAACTCGAATTCAAGTTTCTTAAGGAACTAGTTTGCCTAGACCGAAATACGGCTCTAACTCCCAAACCGGGAAACCGATTAGAGGCCCGTCTTCTCCCACAAGTCTCTCGTGCCTACGCGGTCGTGTGTGCCAAGTTTCGTGCAAATCCGACCCCGTTTGGTGATTTTGGAACGTTAACACTTCGAATTCAAGTTTCTTAAGGAACTAGTTTGCCTAGAGTGAAATCCGTCTCTAATTCCTAATCCGGGAACCCGATTGGAGTCCCGTTTTCACCCACAAGTCTCTCGTGCCTAGGCGGTCATGTGTGCCAAGTTTCGTATCAATCCGACCCAGTTTGGTGATTTTGGGCCGTCAACACCTCGAATTCAAGTTTTTTAAGGAACCAGTTTGCCTAAACCGAAATATGGCTCTAACTCCAAAAACGGGAAACCGATTGGAGTCCCGTCTTCTCCCACAAGTCTCTGATGCTTAGGCGGTCGTGTGTGCCAAGTTTCGTGCCAATCCGACCCCATTTGGTGATTTTGGGGTGTCAACACCTCGAATTTAAGTTTCTTAAGGAACTAGTTTGCCTAAACCGAAATATGGCTCTAACTCCCAAACCGGGAAACCGATTGGAGTCCCGTCTTCTCCCACAAGTCTCTCGTGCTTAGGTGGTCGTGTGTGCCAAGTTTCATGCCAATCCGACCCCATTTGGTGATTTTGGGGTGTCAACACCTCGATTCTAAGTTTCTTAAAGAACTAATTTGCCTAAACCGAAATATGGCTCTAACTACCAAACCGGGAACCCGATTCGAGTCCCGTTTTCTCCCACAAGTCTCTCGTGGCTAGGCGGTCGTGTGTACCAAGTTTCGTGCCAATCCGAACCCATTTGGTGATTTTCGAACGTTAACACTTCGAATTTAAGTTTCTTAAGGAACTAGTTTGCCTAGAGTGAAATCCGTCTCTAACTCCAAATCCGGGAACCCGATTGGAGTCCCGTCTTCTCCCACAAGTCTCTCGTGCCCAGGTGGTCGTGTATGCCAAGTTTCGTATCAATCCGACCCCGTTTGGTGATTTTAGGCCGTCAACACCTCGAATTCAAGTTTTTTAAGGAACTAGTTTGCCTAAACCGAAATATGGCCCTCACTCCCAAACCGGGAAACCGATTGTAGTCCCGTCTTCTCCCACAAGTCTCTCGTGCCTAGGTGGTTGTGTGTGCCAAGTTTCGTGCCAATACGACCCCATTTGGTGATTTTGGGGTGTCAATACCTCGAATTTAATTTTCTTAAGGAACTAGTTTGCCTAAACCGAAATATGGCTCTAACTCCGAAACCGGGAAACCGATTGGAGTCCCGTCTCCTCCCACAAGTCTCTCGTGCCTAGGCGGTCGTGTGTGCCAAGTTTCGGGCCAATCCGACCCCATTTGGTGATTTTGGGGTGTCAACACCTCGAATTTAAGTTTTTTAAGGAACTAGTTTGCCTAAACCGAAATATGGCTCTAACTCCCAAACCGGGAAACCGATTGGAGTCTCGTCTTCTCCCACAAGTCTCTAGTGCCTAGGTGGTCGTGTGTACCAAGTTTAGTGCCAATCCGACCCTATTTGGTGATTTTGGGGTCTAAACACCTCGAATTTAAGTTTCTTAGAGAACTAGTTTCCTAATCCGAAATATGGCTCTAACTCCCAAACCGGGAACCCGATTGGAGTCCCGTCTTCTCCCACAAGTCTCTCGTGCCTAGGCGGTCGTGTGTGCCAAGTTTCGTATCAATCCGACCCACTTTGGCGATTTTGGGCCATCAACACCTCGAATTCAAGTTTTTTAAAGAACTAGTTTGCCTAAACGAAATATCGCTCTAACTCCCAAACCAGGAAACCGATTGGAGTCCCGTCTTCTCCCACAAGTCTCTCGTGCCTAGGCGGTCGTGTGTGCCAAGTTCCGTGCCAATCCGACCCCATTTGGTGATTTTGGGGTGTCAACACCTCGAATTTAAGTTTCTTAAGTAACTAGTTTGCCTAAACTGAAATATGGCTCTAACTCCCAAACCGGGAAACCGATTGGAGTCCCGTCTTCTCCCACAAGTCTCTCGTGCCTAGGCGGTCGTGTGTGCCAAGTTTCGTGCCAATCCGACCCCATTCGGTGATTTTGGGGTGTCAACACCTCGAATTTAAGTTTTTTAAGGAACTAGTTTGCCTAAACCGAAATATGGCTCTAACTCCCAACCTGGGAAACCAATTGGAGTCCCGTCTTCTTCCACAAGTCTCTCGTGCCTATGTGGTCGTGTGTGCCAAGTTTCGTGTCAATCCGACCCCATTTGTGGATTTTGGGGTGTCAACACCTTGTATTTAAGTTTCTTAGAGAACTAGTTTGCCTAAACCGAAATATGGCTCTAACTCCCAAACCGGGAACCCGATTCGAGTCCCGTCTTCTCCCACAAGTCTCTCGTGCCTAGGCGGTCGTGTGTGCCAAGTTTCGTATCAATCTAACCCACTTTGGTGATTTTGGGCCGTCAACACCTCGAATTCATGTTTTTTAAGGAACTAGTTTGTCTAAACCGAAATATGGCTCTAACTCCCAAACTGGGAAACCGATTGTAGTCCCGTCTTCCCCCACAAGTCTCTCGTGCCTAGGTGGTCGTGTGTACCAAGTTTCGTGCCAATCCGGCCCCATTTGGTGATTTTGGGCTGCCAACACCTCGAATTTAAGTTTCTTAAGGAACTAGTTTGCCTAAACCGAAATATGGCTCTAACTCCAAAACTGGGAAACCGATTGGAGTCCCGTCTTCTCCGACACGTCTCTCGTGCCTAGGCGGTCGTGTGTGCCAAGTTTCGTGCCAATCCGACCCCATTTGGTGATTTTGGGGTGTCAACACCTCAAATTTACGTTTCTTAAGGAACTAGTTTGCCAAAACCGAAATATGGCTCTAACTCCGAAACTGGGAAACCGATTGGAGTCCCGTCTTCTCCCACAAGTCTCTCGTGCCTAGGGGGTCATGTGTGCCAAGTTTCTTGTCAATCGAACCCCATTTGGTGATTTTGCGGTGTCAACACCACGAATTTAAGTTTCTTAAAGAACTAGTTTGCCTAAACCGAAATATGGCTCTAACTCCCAAACCGGGAACCTGATTGGAGTCCCGTCTTCTCCCACAAGTCTCTCGTGCCTAGGCGGTCGTGTGTGCCAAGTTTCGTGCCAATCCGACCCCATTTGATGATTTTGGGGTGACAACACCTCGAATTTAAGTTTCTTAAGGAACTAGTTTGCCTACACCGAAATATGGCTCTAACTCCCAAACCGGGAAACCGATTGGAGTCCCGTCTTCTCCCACAAGTCTCTTGTGCCTAGGGGGTCGTGTGTGCCAACTTTCGTGTCAATCCGACCCCATTTGGTGATTTTGCGGTGTCAATACCACGAATTTAAGTTTCTTAAAGAACTAGTTTGCCGAAACCGAAATATGGCTCTAACTCCCAAACCGGAACCCGATTGGAGTCCCGTCTTCTCTCACAAGTCTCCCGTTCCTAGGCGGTCGTGTGTGCCAAGTTTCGTATCAATCCGACCCATTTTGGTGATTTTGGGCCGTCAACACCTCGAATTCAAGTTTTTTAAGGAACTACTTTGCCTAAACTGAAATATGGCTCTAACTCCCAAACCGGGAGACCAATTGTAGTCCCGTCTTCTCCCACAAGTCTCTCGTGCCTAGGTGGTCGTGTGTGCCAAGTTTCGTGCCAATCCGATCCCATTTGGTGATTTTAGGGTTTCAACACCTCGAATTTAAGTTTCTTTAAGAACTAGTTTGCCTAAACCGAAATATGGCTCTAACTCCCAAACTGGGAAAGCGATTGGAGTCCCGTCTTCTCCCACAAGTCTCCCGTGCCTAGGCGGTCGTGTGTGCCAAGTTTCGTGCCAATCCGACCCCATTTGGTGATTTTGGAGTGTCAACACCTCGAATTTAAGAGTCTTAAGGAACTAGTTTGCCTAAACCGAAATATGGCTCTAACTCCCAAACCAGGAAACCGATTGGAGTCCCGTCTTCTCCCACAAGTCTCTAGTGCCTCGGTGGTCGTGTGTGCCAAGTTTCGTGCCAATCTGTCCCCATTAGTGATTTTAGGGCGTCAACACCTCGAATTTAAGTTTCTTAGAGAACTAGTTTGCCTAAACTGAAATATCGCTCTAACTCCCAAACCGGGAACCCGATTCGAGTCCCGTCTTCTCCCACAAGTCTCTCGTGCCTAGGCGGTCGTGTGTGCCAAGTTTCGTATCAATCTGACCCACTTTGGTGATTTTGGGCCATCAACACCTCGAATTCAAGTTTTTTAAGGAACTAGTTTGCCTAAACCGAAATATGGCTCTAACTCCCAAACTTTGGAGTCCCGTCTTCTTCCACAAGTCTCTCGTGCCTAGGCGGTCATGTGTGCCAAGTTTCGTGCCAATCCGACCCCATTTGGTGATTTTGGGGTGTCAACACCTCGAATTCAAGTTTTTTAAGGAACTAGTTTGCCTAAACCGAAATATGGCTCTAACTCCTAAATCGGGAAACCGATTGGAGTCCCGTCTTCTCCCACAAGTCTCTCGTGCTTAGGTGGTCGTGTGTGCCAAGTTTCGTGCCAATCCAACCCCATTTGGTGATTTTGGGGTGTCAACACCTCGAATTTAAGTTTCTTAAAGAACTAATTTGCCTAAACCGAAATATGGCTCTAACTCCCAAACCGGGAAAAACCGATTCGAGTCCCGTTTTCTCCCACAAGTCTCTCGTGGCTAGGCGGTCGTGCGTACTAAGTTTCGTGCCAATCCGAACCCGTTTGGTGATTTTCGAACATTAACACCTCGAATTTAAGTTTCTTAAGGAACTAGTTTACCTTGAGTGAAATCCGTCTCTAACTCCAAATCCGGGAACCCGATTGGAGTCCCGTCTTCTCCCACAAGTCTCTCGTGCCTTGGTGGTCGTGTGTGCCAAGTTTCGTATCAATCCGACCCCGTTTGGTGATTTTAGGCCGTCAACACCTCGAATTCAAGTTTTTTAAGGAACTAGTTTGCTTAAACCGAAATATGGCCCTCACTCCCAAACCGGGAAACCGATTGTAGTCCCGTCTTCTCCCACATGTCTCTCGTGCCTAGGTGGTTTTGTGTGCCAAGTTTCGTGCCAATACGACCCCATTTGGTGATTTTGGGGTGTCAACACCTCGAATTTAAGTTTCTTAAGGAACTAGTTTGCCTAAACCGAAATATGGCTCTAACCCCGAAACCCGGAAACCGATTGGAGTCCCGTCTTCTCCCAAAAGTCTCTCGTGCCTAGGCGGTCGTGTGTGCCAAGTTTCGTGCCAATCCGACCCCATTTGGGGATTTTGGGGTGTCAACACCTCGAATTTAAGTTTTTTAAGGAAATAGTTTGCCTAAACCGAAATATGGCTCTAACTCCCAAACCGGGAAACCGATTGGAGTCCCGTCTTCTCCCACAAGTCTCTAGTGCCTAGGTGGTCGTGTGTGCCAAGTTTAGTGCCAATCCGACCCCATTTGGTGATTTTGGGGTGTCAACACCTCGAATTTAAGTTTCTTAAAGAACTAGTTTGCCTAAACTGAAATATGGCTCTAACTCCCAAACCGGGAACCCGATTCAAGTCTCGTCTTCTCCCACAAGTCTCTCGTGCCTAGGTGCTCGTGTGTGCCAAGTTTCGTATCAATCCGACCCACTTTGGCGATTTTGGGCCATCAACACCTCGAATTCAAGTTTTTTAAAGAACTAGTTTGCCTAAACGAAATATCGCTCTAACTCCCAAACCAGGAAACCGATTGGAGTCCTGTCTTCTCCCACAAGTCTCTCGTGCCTAGGCGGTCGTGTGTGCCAAGTTTCGTGCCAATCCGACCCCATTTGGTGATTTTGGGGTGTCAACACCTCGAATTTAAGTTTCTTAAGGAACTAGTTTGCCTAAACTGAAATAAGGCTCTAACTCCCAAACCGGGAAACCGATTGGAGTCCCGTCTTCTCCCACAAGTCTCTCGTGCCTAGGCGGTCGTGTGTGCCAAGTTTCGTGCCAATCCGACCCCATTCGGTGATTTTGGGGTGTCAACACCTCGAATTTAAGTTTTTTAAGGAACTAGTTTGCCTAAACCGAAATATGGCTCTAACTCCCAAACCGGGAAACCGATTGGAGTCCCGTCTTCTTCCACAAGTCTCTCGTGCCTAGGTGGTCGTGTGTGCCAGGTTTCGTGTCAATCCGACCCCATTTGGGGATTTTGGGGTGTCAACACCTCGAATTTAAGTTTCTTAGAGAACTAGTTTGCCTAAACCGAAATATGGCTCTAACTCCCAAACCGGGAACCCGATTCGAGTCCCGTCTTCTCCCACAAGTCTCTCGTGCCTAGGCGGTCGTGTGTGCCAAGTTTCGTATCAATCCGACCCACTTTGGTGATTTTGGGCCGTCAACACCTCGAATTCATGTTTTTTAAGGAACTAGTTTGTCTAAACCGAAATATGGCTCTAACTCCCAAACTGGGAAACCGATTGTAGTCCCGTCTTCTCCCACAAGTCTCTCGTGTCTAGGTGGTCGTGTGTACCAAGTTTTGTGCCAATCCGGCCCCATTTGGTGATTTTGGGCTGTCAATACCTCGAATTTAAGTTTCTTAAGGAACTAATTTGCCTAAACCGAAATATGGCTCTAACTCCCAAACCGGGAAACCGATTGGAGTCCCGTCTTCTCCCACAAGTCTCTCATGCCTAGGCGGTCGTGTGTGCCAAGTTTCGTGCCAATCCGACCCCATTTGGTGATTTTGGGGTGGCAACACCTCAAATTTAAGTTTCTTAAGGAACTAGTTTGCCAAAACCGAAATATGGCTCTAACTCCGAAACTGGGAAACCGATTGGAGTCCCGTCTTCTCCCACAAGTCTCTCGTGCCTAAGCGGTCGTGTGTGCCAAGTTTCGAGCCAATCCAACCCCATTTGGTGATTTTGCGGTGTCAACACCACGAATTTAAGTTTCTTAAGGAACTAGTTTGCCTAAACTTAAATATGGCTCTAACTCCGAAACCGGGAAACCGATTGGAGTCCCGTCTTCTCCCACAAGTCTCTCGTGCCTAGGTGGTCGTGTGTGCTAAGTTTCGTGCCAATACGACCCCGTTGGATGATTTTGGGGCGTTGACACCTCGAATTTAAGTTTCTTAAAGAACTAGTTTGCCTGGAGTGAAATTCGTCTCTAACTCCCAAACCGGAAACCCGATTGGAGTCCCGTCTTCTCCGAGAAGTCTCTCGTGCCTAGACAGTCGTGTGTGCCAAGTTTCATGCCAATACGACCCCGTTGGGTGATTTTGGGGCGTCAACACCTCGAATTTAAGTTTCTTAAGAACTAGTTTGCCTAAACTGAAATACGGCTCTAACTCCCAAACCGGGAACCCGATTGGAGTTCCGTCTTCTCCCACAAGTCCCTTGTGCCTAGGCAGTCGTGTGTGCCAAGTTCCGTGCTAAACCGACCCCTTTTGGTGATTTTGGGACGTTAACACCTCGAATTCTAGTTTCTTAAAGAACTAGTTTGCCCAGAGTGAAATTCGTCTCTAACTCCCAAACCGGAAACCGGATTGGAGTTCCGTCTTCTCCCACAAGTCTCTCGTGCCTACGCGGTCATGTGTGCCAAGTTTCGTGCCAATCCGACCCCATTTGGTGATTTTGGGGTGTCAACACCTCGAATTTAAGTTTCTTGAGGAACTGGTTTGCCTAAACCGAAATATGGCTCAAACTCCGAAACCGGGAAACCAATTAGAGTCCCGTCTTCTCCCACAAGTCTCTCGTGCCTAGGCGGTCGTGTGTGCCAAATTTCGTGCCAATCCGACCCCATTTGGTGATTTTGGGGTGTCAACACCTCGAATTTAAGTTTCTTAAGGAACTAGTTTGCCTAAACCGAAATATGGCTTTTACTCCCAAACCGGGAAACCGATTGGAGTCCCGTCTTCTCCCACAAGTCTTTCGTACCTAGGTGGTCGTTTGTGCCAAGTTTCGTGCCAATCCGACCCCGTTGGGTGATTTTGGGGCTCGGCACCTCGAATTTAAGTTTCTTAAAAAACTAGTTTGCCTAGAGTGAAATTCGGCTCTGACTCCCAAACCAAAAACCCTATTGGAGTCCCATCTTCTCCCACAAGTCTCTCGTGCCTAGGCGGTCGTGTGTGCCAAGTTTCGTATCAATCCGACCCACTTTGGTGATTTTCGTCTGTCAACACCTCGAATTCAAGTTTTTTAAGGAACTAGTTTGCCTAAACCGAAATATGGCTCTGACCCCTAAACCGGGAAACCGTTTGGAGTCCCGTCTTCTCCCACAAGTCTCTCGTGCCTAGGCGGCCGTGTGTGCCAAGTTTCATGCCAATCCGACCCCATTTGGTGATTTTGGGGTGTCAACACCTCGAATTTAAGTTTCTTAAGGAACTAGTTTGCCTAAACCGAAATATGGCTCTATCTCCCAAACCGGGAAACCGATTGGAGTCCCGTCTTCTCCCACAAGTCTCTCGTGCCTAGGCGGCCGTGTGTGCCAAGTTTCGTGCCAATCCGGCCCCATTTGATGATTTTGGGGTGACAACACCTCGAATTTAAGTTTCTTAAGGAACTAGTTTGCCTAAACCGAAATATGGCTCTAACTCCCAAACCGGGAAACCGATTGGAGTCCCGTCTTCTCCCACAAGTCTCTCGTGCCTAGGGGGTCATGTGTGCCAAGTTTCTTGTCAATCCGACCCCATTTGGTGATTTTGCGGTGTCAACACCACGAATTTAAGTTTCTTAAAGAACTAGTTTGCCTAAACCGAAATATGGCTCTAACTCCCAAACCGGGAACCTGATTGGAGTCCCGTCTTCTCCAACAAGTCTCTCGTGCCTAGGCGGTCATGTGTGCCAAGTTTCGTGCCAATCCGACCCCATTTGATGATTTTGGGGTGACAACACCTCGAATTTAAGTTTCTTAAGGAACTAGTTTGCCTACACCGAAATATGGCTCTAACTCCCAAACCGGGAAATCGATTGGAGTCCCGTCTTCTCCCACAAGTCTCTCGTGCCTAGGGGGTCGTGTGTGCCAAGTTTCATGTCAATCCGACCCCATTTTGTGATTTTGCGTTGTCAACACCACGAATTTAAGTTTCTTAAAGAACTAGTTTGCCTAAACCGAAATATGGCTCTAACTCCCAAACCGGGAACCCGATTGGAGTCCCCTCTTCTCTCACAAGTCTCTCGTTCCTAGGCGGTCGTGTGTGCCAAGTTTCGAATCAATCCGACCCATTTTGGGGATTTTGGCCCGTCAACACCTCAAATTCAAGTTTTTTAAGGAACTACTTTGCCTAAACCGAAATGTGGCTCTAACTCCCAAACCGGGAGACCAATTGTAGTCCCGTCTTCTCCCACAAGTCTTTCGTTCCTAGGTGGTCGTGTGTGCCAAGTTTCGTGCCAATCCGATCCCATTTGGTGATTTTGGGGTTTCAACACCTCGAATTTAAGTTTCTTCAAGAACTAGTTTGCCTAAACCGAAATATGGCTTTAACTCCCAAACTGGGAAACCGATTGGAGTCCCGTCTTCTCCCACAAGTCTCCCGTGCCTAGGCGGTCGTGTGTGCCAAGTTTCGTGCCAATCTGACCCCATTTGGTGATTTTGGAGTGCCAACACCTCGAATTTAAGAGTCTTAAGGAACTAGTTTGCCTAAACCGAAATATGGCTCTAACTCCCAAACCGGGAAACCGATTGGAGTCCCGTCTTCTCCCACAAGTCTCTCGTGCCTCGGTGGTCGTGTGTACCAAGTTTCGTGCCAATCTGTCCCCATTTAGTGATTTTGGGGCGTCAACACCTCGAATTTAAGTTTCTTAGAGAACTAGTTTGCCTAAACTGAAATATGGCTCTAACTCCCAAACCGGGAACCCGATTCGAGTCCCGTCTTCTCCCACAAGTCTCTCGTGCCTAGGCGGTCGTGTGTGCCAAGTTTCGTATCAATCCGACCCACTTTGGTGATTTTGGGCCATCAACACCTCGAATTCAAGTTTTTTAAGGAACTAGTTTGCCTAAACCGAAATATGGCTCTAACTCCCAAACTTTGGAGTCCCGTCTTCTCCCACAAGTCTCTCGTGCCTAGGCGGTCGTGTGTGCCAAGTTTCGTGCCAATCCGACCCCATTCGGTGATTTTGGGGTGTCAACACCTCGAATTTAAGTTTTTTAAGGAACTAGTTTGCCTAAACCGAAATATGGCTCTAACTCCCAAACCGGGAAACCGATTGGAGTCCCGTCTTCTTCCACAAGTCTCTCGTGCCTAGGTGGTCGTGTGTGCCAGGTTTCGTGTCAATCCGACCCCATTTGGGGATTTTGGGGTGTCAACACCTCGAATTTAAGTTTCTTAGAGAACTAGTTTGCCTAAACCGAAATATGGCTCTAACTCCCAAACCGGGAACCCGATTCGAGTCCCGTCTTCTCCCACAAGTCTCTCGTGCCTAGGCGGTCGTGTGTGCCAAGTTTCGTGCCAATCCGACCCCATTTGGTGATTTTGGGGTGTCAACACCTCGAATTTAAGTTTCTTAAGGAACTAGTTCGCCTAAACCGAAATATGGCTCTAACTCCGAAACCGGGAAACCGATTGGAGTCCCGTCTTCTCCCACAAGTCTCTCGTGCCTAGGCGGTCGTGTGTGCCCAGTTTCGTGCCAATCCGATCCCATTTGGTGATTTTGGGGTGTCAACACCTCGAATTTAAATTTCTTAAGTAACTAGTTTGCCTAAACCGAAATAAGGCTCTAACTCCCAAACCGGGAAACCGATTGGAATCCCGTCTTCTCCCACAAATCTCTCGTGTCTAGGTGGTCGTGTGTGCCAAGTTTCGTGCCAATCCGACCCCGTTGGGTGATTTTGGGGCGTCAACATCTCGAATTTAAGTTTCTTAAAGAACTTGTTTGCCTAGAGTGAAATTCGGCTCTGACTCCCAAACCAAAAACCCTATTGGAGTCCCGTCTTCTCCCACAAGTCTCTCGTGCCTAGGCGGTCGTGTGTGCCAAATTTCGTGCCAATCCCACCCCGTTGGGTGATTTTGCGGCGTGAACACCTCGAATTTAAGTTTCTTACGGAACTAGTTTGCCTAAACCGAAATACGGCTCGAACTCCAAAAAACCGGGAACCCGATTGGAGTTCCGTCTTCTCCCACAAGTCTCTTATGCCTAGGCGGTTGTGTGTGCCAAGTTCCGTGCTAAACTGACCCCTTTTGGTGATTTTGAGACGTTAACACCTCGAATTCTAGTTTCTTAAAGAACTGGTTTGCCTAGAGTGAAATTCGTCTCTAACTCCCAAACCGGAAACCCGATTGGAGTTCCGTCTTCTCCCACAAGTCTCTCGTGCCTAGGCGGTCGTGTGTGCCAAGTTCCATGCTAAACCGACCCCTTTTGGTGATTTTGGGACGTTAACACTTCGAATTCAAGTTTCTTAAGGAATTAGTTTGCCTAGAGTGAAATTCGTCTCTAACTCCCAAACCGGAAACCCGATTGGCGTGCCGTCTTCTCCCACAAGTCTTTCGTGCCTAGGTGGTCGTGTGTGCCAAGTTTCGTGGCAATCCGACCCCATTTGGTGATTTTGGCGTGTCAACACCTTGAATTTAAGTTTCTTAAGGAACTAGTTTGCCTAAACCGAAATATGGCTCTAAATCCCAAACCGGGAACCTGATTCGAGTCCCGTCTTCTCCCACAAGTCTTTCGTGCCTATGCGGTCGTGTGTGCTAAGTTTCGTGCCAATCCGATCGCATTTGGTGATTTTGGGGTGTGAACACCTCGAATATAAGTTTCTTCAAGAACTAGTTTGCCTAAACCGAAATATGGCTCTAACTCCCAAACCGGGAACCCGATTCGAGTCCCGTCTTCTCCCACAAGTCTCTCGTGGCTAGCCGGTCGTATGTGCCAAGTTTCGTGCCAATCCGACCTCGTTTGGTGATTTTGGAACGTTAACACTTCGAATTCAAGTTTCTTAAGGAACTAGTTTGCCTAGAGTGAAATCCGTCTCTAACTCCTAATCCGGGAACCTGATTGGAGTCCCGTCTTCTCCCACAAGTCTCTAGTGCCTAGGTGGTCGTGTTTGCCAAGTTTCGTGCCAATCCGACCCCATTTGGTGATTTTGGGGTGTCAACACCTCGAATTTAAGTTTCTTAAAGAACTAGTTTGCCTCAACTGAAATATGGCTCTAACTCCCAAACCGGGAACCCGATTCGAGTCCCGTCTTCTCCCACAAGTCTCTCGTGCCTAGGCGGTCGTGTGTGCCAAGTTTCATATCAATCCGACCCACTTTGGTGATTTTGGGCCATCAACACCTCGAATTCAACTTTTTTAAGGAACTAGTTTGCCTAAACCGAAATATGGCTCTAACTCCCAAACTGGGAAACCGATTGGAGTCCCGTCTTTTCCCACAAGTCTCTCGTGCCTAGGCAGACGTGTGTCCCAAGTTTCGTGCCAATCCGACCCCATTTGGTGATTTTGGGGTGTGAACACCTCGAATTTAAGTTTCTTAAAGAACTAGTTTGCCTAAACCGAAATATGGCTCTAACTCCCAAACCGGGAACCCGATTCGAGTCCGTCTTCTCCCACAAGTCTCTCGTGGCTAGGCGGTCGGGTGTGCCAAGTTTCGTGCCAATCCGACCCCGTTTGGTGATTTTCGAACGTTAACACTTCGAATTCAAGTTTCTTAAGGAACTACTTTGCCTAGACTGAAATCCGTCTCTAACTCCTAATCCGGGAACCCGATTGGAGTCCCGTCTTCTCCCACAAGTCTCTCGTGCCTAGGCGGTCATGTGTGCCAAGTTTCGTATCAATCCGACCCACTTTGGTGATTTTTGGCCGTCAACACCTCGAATTCAAGTTTTTTAAGGAACTAGTTTGCCTAAATCAAAATAAGGCTCTAACTCCCAAACCGGGAAACCGATTGGAGTCCCACCTTCTCCCACAAGTCTCTCGTGCCTAGGAGGTCGTGTGTGCCAAGTTTCGTGCCAATCCGACCCTATTTGGTGATTTTGGGGTGTCAACACCTCGAATTTAAGTTTCTTAAGGAACTAGTTGGCCTAAACCGAAATATGGCTCTAACTCCGAAACCGGGAAACCGATTGGAGTCCCGTCTTCTCCCACAACTCTCTCGTGCCCAGGCGGTCGTGTGTGCCCAGTTTCGTGCCAATCCGACCCCATTTGGTGATTTTGGGGTGTCAACACCTCGAATTTAAATTTCTTAAGGAACTAGTCTGCCTAAACCGAAATAAGGCTCTAACTCCCAAATCGGGAAACCGATTGGAGTCCCGTCTTCTCCCACAAGTCTCTCGTGCCTAGGTGGTCGTGTGTGCCAAGTTTCGTGCCAATCCGACCCCGTTGGGTGATTTTGGGGCGTCAACACCTCGAATTTAAGTTTCTTAAAGAACTAGTTTGCCTAGAGTGAAATTCGGCTCTAACTCCCAAACCGGAAACCCGATTGGAGCCCCGTCTTCTCCCACAAGTCTCTCGTGCCTAGGCGGTCGTGTGTGCCAAGTTTCGTGCGAATCCGACCCCGTTGGGTGATTTTGCGGCGTCAACACCTCGAATTTAAGTTTCTTAAGGAACTAGTTTGCCTAAACCGAAATACGGCTCGAACTCCAAAAAACCGGGAACCCGATTGGAGTTCCGTCTTCTCCCACAAGTCTCTTGTGCCTAGGCGGTCGTGTGTGCCAAGTTTCGTGCTAAACCGACCGCTTTTGGTGATTTTGGGACGTTAACACCTCGAATTCTAATTTCTTAAAGAACTAGTTTGCCTAGAGTGAAATTCGTCTCTAACTCCCAAACCGGAAACCCGATTGGAGTTCCGTCTTCTCCCACAAGTCTCTCGTGCCTAGACGGTCGTGTGTGCCAAGTTCCATGCTAAATCGACCCCTTTTGGTGATTTTGGGACGTTAACACTTCGAATTCAAGTTTCTTAAGGAATTAGTTTGCCTAGAGTGAAATTCGTCTCTAACTCCCAAACCGGAAACCCGATTGGAGTGCCGTCTTCTCCCACAAGTCTTTCGTGCCTAGGTGGTCGTGTGTGCCCAGTTTCGTTCCAATCCGACCCCATTTGGTTATTTTGGGGTGTCAACACCTTGAATTTAAGTTTCTTAAGGAACTAGTTTGCCTAAACCGAAATATGGCCCTAACTCCCAAACCGGGAACCCGATTCGAGTCCCGTCTTCTCCCACAAGTCTCTCGTGCCTAGGCGGTCGTGTGTGCTAAGTTTCGTGCCAATCCGACCCCATTTGGTGATTTTGGGGTGTGAACACCTCGAATTTAAGTTTCTTCAAGAACTAGTTTGCCTAAACCGAAATATGGCTCTAACTCCCAAACCGGGAACCCGATTCAAGTCCCGTCTTCTCCCACAAGTCTCTCGTGGCTAGCCGGTCGTGTGTGCCACGTTTCGTGCCAATCCGACCTCGTTTGGTGATTTTGGAACGTTAACACTTTGAATTCAAGTTTCTTAAGGAACTAGTTTGCCTAGAGTGAAATCCGTCTCAAACTCCTAATCCGGGAACCCGATTGGAGTCCCGTCTTCTCCCACAAGTCTCGAGTTCCTAGGTGGTCGTGTTTGCCAAGTTTCGTGCCAATCCGACCCCATTTGGTGATTTTGGGGTGTCAACACCTCGAATTTAAGTTTCTTAAAGAACTAGTTTGCCTCAACTGAAATATGGCTCTAACTACCAAACCGGGAACCCGATTCGAGTCCCGTCTTCTCCCACAAGTCTCTCGTGCCTAGGCGGTCGTGTGTGCCATGTTTCGTATCAATCTGACCCACTTTCGTGATTTTGGGCCATCAACACCTCTAATTCAAGTTTTTTAAGGAACTAGTTTGCCTAAACCGAAATATGGCTCTAACTCCCAAATCGGGAAACCGATTGGAGTCCCGTCTTCTCCCACAAGTCTCTCGTGCCTACGCGGTCGTGTGTGCCAAGTTTCGTGCCAATCGGACCCCATTTGGTGATTTTGGGGTGTCAACCCCTCGAATTTAAGTTTCTTAAGGAACTAGTCTGCCTAAACCGAAATATGGCTCTAACACCGAAATCGGGAAACCGATTGGAGTCCCGTCTTCTCCCATAAGTCTCTCGTGCCTAGGCGGTCGTGTGTGCCAAGTTTCGTGCCAATCCGACCCCATTTGGTGATTTTGGGGCGTCAACACCTCGAATTTAAGTTTCTTAAGGAACTAGTTGGCCTAAACCGAAATATGGCTCTAACTCCCAAATCGGGAAACCGATTGGAGTCCCGTCTTCTCCCACAAGTCTCTCGTGCCTAGGTGGTCGTGTGTGCCAAGTTTCGTGCCAATCCGACCCCGTTGGTTGATTTTGGGGCTTCAACACCTCGAATTTAAGTTTCTTAAAGAACTAGTTTGCCTAGAGTGAAATTCGGCTCTAACTCCCAAACCGGAAACCCGATTGGAGTCCCGTCTTCTCCCACAAGTCTCTCGTGCCTAGGCGGTCGGGTGTGCCACGTTTCGTGCCAATCCAACCCCGTTGGGTGATTTTGGGGCGTCAACACCTCGTATTTAATTTTATTAAGGAACTAGTTTGCCTAAACCGAAATACGGCTCTAACTCCCAAACCGGGAACCCGATTGGAGTTTCGTCTTCTCCCACAAGTCTCTTCTGCCTAAGCGGTCGTGTGCGCCAAGTTCCGTGCTAAACCGACCCCTTTTGGTGATTTTGGGACGTTAACACCTCGAATTCTAGTTTCTTAAAGAACTAGTTTGCCTAGAGTGAAATTCGTCTATAACTCCCAAACCGGAAACCCGATTGGAGTTCCGTCTTCTCCCACAAGTCTCTCGTGCCTAGGCGGTCGTGTGTGCCAAGTTCCGTGCTAAACCGACCCCTTTTGGTGATTTTGGCACGTTAACACTTCGAATTCACGTTTCTTAAGGAATTAGTTTGCCTAGAGTGAAATTCGTCTCTAACTCCCAAACCGGAAACCCGATTGGAGTCCCGTCTTCTCCCACAAGTCTTTCGTGTCTAGGTGGTTGTGTGTGCCAAGTCTCGTGCCAATCCGACCCCATTTGGTGATTTTGGGGTTTCAACACTTTGAATTTAAGTTTCTTAAGGAACTAGTTTGCCTAAACCAAAATATGGCTCTAACTCCCAAACCGGGAACCCGATTCCAGTCCCGTCTTCTCCCACAAGTCTCTCGTGCCTAGGCGGTCGTGTGTGCTAAGTTTCGTGCCAATCCGACCCCATTTCGTGATTTTGGGGTGTGAACACCTCGAATTTAAGTTTCTTAAATAACTAGTTTGCCTAAACCGAAATATGGCTCTAACTCCCAAACCGGGCACCCGATTCTAGTCCTGTCTTCTCCCACAAGTCTCTCGTGGCTAGGCGGTCGGGTGTGCCAAGTTTCGTGCCAATCCGACCCCGTTTGGTGATTTTTGAATGTTAACATTTCGAATTCAAGTTTCTTGAGGAACTTGTTTGCCTAGAGTGAAATCCGTCTCTAACTCCTAATCCGGGGACCCGATTGGAGTCCCTTCTTCTCCCACAAGTCTCTCGTGCCTAGGCGGTCGTGTGTGCCAAGTTTCGTATCAATCCGACCCACTTTGGTGATTTTTGGCCGTCAACACCTCGAATTCAAGTTTTTTAAGGAACTAGTTTGCCTAAATCAAAATATGGCTCTAACTCCCAAACCGGGAAACCGATTGGAGTCCCGCCTTCTCCCACAAGTCTCTCGTGCCTAGGCGGTCGTGTGTGCCACGTTTCTTGCCAATCCGACCCCATTTGGTGATTTTGGGGTGTCAACACCTTGAATTTAAGTTTCTTAAGGAACTAGTTTGCCTAAACCGAAATATGGCTCTATCCCCCAAATCGGGAAACAGATTGGAGTCTCGTCTTCTCCCAAAAGTCTCTCGTACCTAGGCGGTCGTGTGTGCCAAGTTTCATGCCAATCCGACCACGTTTGGTAATTTTGGGGTGTCAACACCTCGAATTTAAGTTTCTTAAAGAACTAGTTTGCCTAAACCGAAATATGGCTCTAACTCCCAAACCGGGAAACCGATTGCAGTCCCGTCTTCCCCCACAAGTCTCTCGTGCCTAGGTGGTCGTGTGTGCCAAGTTTCGTGTCAATCCGACCCCATCTAGTGATTTTGGGGTGTCAACACCTTGAATTTAAGTTTCTTAAAGAACTAGTTTGCCTAAATTGAAATATGGCTCTACTCCAAAACCGGGAACCCGATTCGAGTCCCGTCTTCTCCCACAAGTCTCTCGTGCCTAGGCGGTCGTGTGTGCCAAGTTTCGTATCAATCCGACCCACTTTGGTGATTTTGGGCCGTCAACACGTCGAATTAAAGTTTTTTAAGGAACTAGTTTGCCTAAACCGAAATATGGCGCTAACTCCCAAACCGAGAAACCAATTGAAGTCCCGTCTGCTTCCACAAATTTCTCGTGCCTTGGTGGTCGTGTGTGCCAAGTTTCGTGCCAATCCGACCCCATTTGGTGATTTTGGGTTGTCAACACCTCGAATTTAAGTTTCTTAAGGAACTAGTTTTCCTAAACCAAAATATGGCTCTAACTCCCAAACCGGGATACCGATTGGAGTCCCGTCTTCTCCCACAAGTCTCTCGTGCCTAGGCGGTCGTGTGTACCAAGTTTCGTGCCAATCCGACCCCATTTGGTGATTTTAGGCTGTCAACCCCTCGAATTTAAGTTTCTTAAGGAACTAGTTTGCCTAAACCGAAATATGGCTCTAACTCCCAAACCGGGAAACCGATTGGAGTCCTGTCTTCTCCGACAAGTCTCTCATGCCTAGGTGGTCGTGTGTGCCAAGTTTCGTGCCAATACGACCCCGTTGGGTGATTTTGGGGCGTCAACACCTCGAATTTAAGTTTTTTAAGGAACTAGTTTGTCTAAACCGAAATACGGCTCTAACACCCAAACCGGGAACCCGATTGGAGTTCCGTCTTCTCCCACAAGTCTCTTGTGGCTAGGCGGTTGTGTGTGCCAAGTTCCGTGCTAAACCAACCCTTTTAGGTCATTTTGGGACGTTAACACCTCGAATTCTAGTTTCTTAAAGAACTAGTTTGCCTATAGTGAAATTCGTCTCTAACTCCCAAACCGGAAACCCGATTGGAGTTCCTTCTCCCACAAGTCTCTCGTGCCTAGGCGGTCGTGTGAGCCAGGTTCCGTGCTAAACCGACCCCTTTTGGTGATTTTGGGACGTTAACACTTCGAATTCAAGTTTCGTAAGGAATTTGTTTGCCTAGAGTGAAATTCGTCTCTAACACCCAAACCGGAAACTCGATTGGAGTCCCGTCTTCTACCACAAGTCTTTCATGCCTAGGTGGTCGTGTGTGCCAAGTTTCGTGCCAATCCGACCCCATTTGGCGAATTTGGGGTGTCAACACCTCGAATTTAAGTTTTTTAAGGAACTAGTTTGCCTAAACCGAAATATGGCTCTAACTCCTAAACCGGGAAACTGATTGTAGTCCCGTCTTCTCCCACAAGTCTCTCGCGCCTAGGTGGACGTGTTTGCCACGTTTCGTGCCAATCCGACCCCATTTGGTGATTTTGGGGTGTCAACACCTCGAATTTAAGTTTCTTAAGGAACTAGTTTGCCTATACCGAAATATGGCTCTAACTCCCAAACCGGGAAACCGATTGGAGTCCCGTCTTCTCCCATAAGTCTCTCGTGCCTAGGCGGTGGTGTGTGCCAAGTTTCGTGCCAATCCGACCCCATTTGGTGATTTTGGGGTGTCAACACCTCGAATTTATGTTTCTTAAAGAACTAGTTTGCCTAAACCGAAATATGGCTCTAACTCCCAAACTGGGAAACCGATTGGAGTCCCGTCTTCTCCCACAAGTCTCTCGTGCCTAGGTGGTCGTGTGTTCCAAGTTTCGTGTCAATCCGACCCCATTTGGTGATTTTGGGGTGTCAACACCTCGAATTTAAGTTTCTTAAAGAACTAGTTTGCCTAAACCTAAATATGGCTCTAAATCCCAAACCGGGAACCTGATTCGAGTCCCGTCTTCTCCCACAAGTCTCTCGTGCCTAGGCGGTCGTGTGTGCCAAGTTTCGTATCAATCCGACCCACTTTGGTGATTTTGGGCCATCAACACCTCGAATTCAAGTTTTTTAAGGAACTAGTTTGTCCAAACCGAAATAAGGCTCTAACTCCCAAACCGAGAAACCGATTGGAGTCCCGTCTTCTCCCACAAGTCTCTCGTGCCTAGGCGGTCATGTGTGCCAAGTTTCGTGCCAATCCGACCCCATTTGGTGATTTTGGGGTGTCAACACCTCGAATTTAAGTTTCTTAAGGAACTGGTTTGCCTAAACCGAAATATGGCTCTAACTCCGAAACCGGGAAACCGATTGCAGTCTCGTCTTCTCCCACAAGTCTATCGTGCCTAGGCGGTCGTGTGTGCCAAGTTTCGTGCCAATCCGACCCCATTTGGTGATTTTGGGGTGTCAACACCTCGAATTTAAGTTTCTTAAGGAACTAGTTTGCCTAAATCGAAATATGGATCTAACTCCCAAAACGGGAAGCCGATTGGAGTCCCATCTTCTCCCACAAGTCTCTCGTGCCTAGGTGGTCGTGTGTTCCAAGTTTCGTGCCAATCCGACCCCGTTGGGTTATTTTGGGGCGTCAACACCTCGAATTTAAGTTTCTTAAAGAACTAGTTTGCCTAGAGTGAAATTCGTCTCTAACTCCCAAACCGGAAACTCGATTGGAGTCCCATCTTCTCCCACAAGTCTCTCGTGCCTAGGCGGTCGTGTGCGCCAAGTTTCGTGCCAATCCGACCCCGTTGGATGATTTTAGGGCGTCAACACCTCGAATTTAAGTTTCTTAAGGAACTAGTTTGCCTAAACCGAAATACAGCTCTAACTCCCAAACCGGGAACCCGATTGAAGTTCCGTCTTCTCCCACAAGTCTCTTGTGCCTAGGCGGTCGTGTGTGCCAAGTTCCGTGCTAAACCGACCCATTTTGGTGATTTTGGGACGTTAACACCTCGAATTCTAGTTTCTTAAAGAACTAGTTTGCCTAGAGTGAAATTCGTCTCTAACTCCCAAACCGGAAACCCGATTGGAGTTCCGTCTTCTCCTACAAGTCTCTCGTGCCTAGGCGGTCGTGTGTGCCAAGTTCCGTGCTAAACCGACCCGTTTTGGTGATTTTGGGACGTTAACACTTCGAATTCAAATTTCTTAAGGAATTACTTTGCCTAGAGTGAAATTCGTCGCTAACTCCCAAACCGGAAACCCGATTGGTGTCCCGTCTTCTCCCACAAGTCTTTCGTGCCTAGGTGGTCGTATGTGCCAAGTTTCGTGCCAATCCGACCCCATTTGGTGATTTTGGGGTGTGAACACCTTGAATTTAAGTTTCTTAAGGAACTAGTTTGCCTAAACCGAAATATGGCTCTAACTCCCAAACCGGGAACTCGATTCGAGTCCCGTCTTCTACCACAAGTCTCTCATGCCTAAGCGGTCGTGTGTGTTAAGTTTCGTGCCAATCCGACCCCATTTGGTGATTTTGGGGTGTGAACACCTCGAATTTAAGTTTCTTAAGGAACTAGTTTGCCTAAACCGAAATACGGCTCTAACTCCCAAACCGGGAACCCGATTGAAGTTCCGCCTTCTTCCACAAGTCTCTTGTGCCTAGGCGGTCGTGTGTGCCAAGTTCCGTGCTAAACCGACCGTTTTTGGTGATTTTGGGACGTTAACACCTCGAATTCTAGTTTCTTAAAGAACTAGTTTTCCTAGAGTGAAATTCGTCTCTAACTCCCAAACCGGAAACCCGATTGGAGTTCCGTCTTCTTCCACAAGTCTCTCGTGCCTAGGCGGTCGTGTGTGCCAAGTTCCGTGCTAAACCGACCCCTTTTGGCTATTTTGGGACGTTAACACTTCGAATTCAAGTTTCTTAAGGAATTACTTTGCCTAGAGTGAAATTCGTCGCTAACTCCCAAACCGGAAACCCGAATGGAGTCCCGTCTTCTCTCACAAGTATTTCGTGCCTAGGTGGTCGTGTGTGCCAAGTTTCGTGCCAATCCGACCCCATTTGGTGATTTTGGGGTGTGAACACCTTCAATTTAAGTTTCTTAAGGAACTAGTTTGCCTAAACCAAAATATGGCTCTAACTCCCAAACCGGGAACCAGATTCGAGTCCCGTCTTCTCCCACAAGTCTCTCGTGCCTAGGCGGTCGTGTGTGTTAAGTTTCGTGCCAATCTGACCCCATTTGGTGATTTTGGGGTGTGAACTCCTCGAATTTAAGTTTCTTAAAGAACTAGTTTGCCTAAACCGAAATATGGCTCTAACTCCCAAACCGGGAACCAAATTCGAGTCCCGTTTTCTCTCACAAGTCTGTCGTGGCTAGGCGGTCGTGTGTGCCAAGTTTCGTGCCAATCCGAGCCCGTTTTGTGATTTTGGAACGTTAACACTTCGAATTCAAGTTTCTTAAGGAACTACTTTGCATAGAGTGAAATCCGTCTCTAACTCCTAATCCGGGAACCCCTTTGGAGTCCCGTCTTCTCCCATAAGTCTCTCATGCCTAGGCGGTCGTGTGTGCCAAGTTTCGTATCAATCCGACCCACATTGTTGGTTTTTGGCCATCAACACCTCGAATTCAAGTTTTTTAAGGAACTAGTTTTCCAAAACTGAAATATGGCTCTAACTCCCAAACCAGGAAACTGATTGGAGTCCTGTCTTCTCCGACAAGTCTCTCGTGCCTAGGCAGTCGTGTGTGAAAAGTTTCGTGCCAATCCAACCCCATTTGGTGATTTTGGGGGGTCAACACCTCGAATTTAAGTTTCTTAAGGAACTAGTTTGCCTAAACCGAAATATGGCTCTATCTCCCAAACCGGGAAACCGATTGGAGTCCCGTCTTCTCCCACAAGTCTCTCGTGCCTAGGCGGTCGTGTGTGCCAAGTTTCGTGCCAATCCGACCCCATTTGGTGATTTTGGGGTGTCAACACCTCGAATTTAAGTTTCTTAAAGAACTAGTTTGCCTAAACCGAAATATGGCTCTAACTCCCAAACCGGGAACCCGATTCCAGTCCCGTCTTCTTCCACAAGTCTCTCGTGCCTAGGCGGTCGTGTGTGCCAAGTTTCGTATCAATCCGACCCACTTTGGTGATTTTGGGCCGTCAACACCTCGAATTCATGTTTTTTAAGGAACTAGTTTGTCCAAACCTGAAATATGGCTCTAACTCCCAAACCAGGAAACTGATTGGAGTCCTGTCTTCTCCCACAAGTCTCTCGTGCCTAGGCAGTCGTGTGTGAAAATTTTCGTGCCAATCCGACCCCATTTGGTGATTTTGGGGTGTCAACACCTCGAAATTAAGTTTCTTAAGGAACTAGTATGCCTAAACCGAAATATGGCTCTAACTCCCAAACTGCGAAACCGATTGGAGTCCCGTCCTCTCCCACAGGTCTCTAGTGCCTAGGTGGTCGTGTGTGCCAAGTTTCGTGCCAATCCGACCCCATTTGGTGATTTTGGGGTGTCAACACCTTGAATTTAAGTTTCTTAAATAACTAGTTTGCCTAAACTGAAATATGGCTCTAACTCCCAAACCGGGAACCCGATTCGAGTCCCGTCTTCTCCCACAAGTCCCTCGTGCCTAGGCGGTCGTGTGTGCCAAGTTTTGTATCAATCCGACCCACGTTGGTGATTTTGGGCCATCAGCACCTCGAATTCAAGTTTTTTAAGGAACTAGTTTGCCTAAACCGAAATATGGCTCTAACTCCCAAACCGGGAAACCGATTGGAGTCCCGTCTTCTCCCACAAGTCTATCGTGCCTAGGCGGTCGTGTGTGCCAAGTGTCGTGCCAATCTGACCCCATTTGGTGATTTTGGGATGTCAACACCTCGAATTTAAGTTTCTTACGGAACTAGTTTGCCTAAACCGAAATATGGTTCTAACTCCGAAACCGGGAAACCGATTGGAGTCCCGTCTTCTTCCACAAGTCTCTCGTGCCTAGGCGGTCGTGTGTGCCAATTTTCGTCCCAATCCGACCCCATTTGGTGATTTTGGGGTGTAAATACCTCGAATTTAAGTTTCTTAAGGAACTAGTTTGCCTAAACCGAAATATGGCTCTAACTCCCAAACCGGGAAACCGATTAGAGTCCCGTCTTCTCCAACAAGTCTCTCGTGCCTAGGTGGTAGTGTGTGCCAAGTTTCGTGCCAATCCCACCGCGTTGGGTGATTTTGGGGCGTCAACACCTCGAATTTAAGTTTCTTAAAGAACTAGTTTGCCTAGAGTGAAATTCGTCTCTAACTCCCAAACCGGAAACCCGATTGGAGTCCCGTCTTCTCCCACAAGTCTCTCGTGCCTAGGCGGTCGTGTGTGCCAAGTTTCGTGCCAATCCGACCCCGTTGGGTGATTTTGGGGCGTCAACACCTCGAATTTAACTTTCTTAAGGAACTAGTTTGCCTAAACCGAAATACGGCTCTAACTCCCAAACCGGGAACCCGATTGGAGTTCCGTCTTCTCCCACAAGTCTCTTGTGCCTAGGCGGTCGTGTGTGCCAAGTTCCGTGCTAAACCGACCCCTTTTGGTGATTTTGGGACGTTAAGACCTCAAATTCTAGTTTCTTAAAGAACTAGTTTGCCTAGAGTGAAATTCGTCTCTAACTCCCAAACCGGAAACCCGATTGGAGTTCCGTCTTCTCCCACAAGTCTCTCGTGCCTAGGCGGTCGTGTGTGCCAAGTTCCGTGCTAAACGACCCCTTTTGGTGATTTTGGGACGTTAACACTTCGAATTCAAGTTTCGTAAGGAATTAGTTTGCCTAGAGTGAAATTCGTATCTAACTCCCAAACCGAAAACCCGATTGGAGTCCCGTCTTCTACCACAAGTCTTTCCTGCCTAGGTGCTCGTATGTGCCAAGTTTCGTGACAATCCGGCCCTATTTGGTGATTTTGGAGTGTCAACACCTCGAATCTAAGTTTTTTAAGGAACTAGTTTGCCTAAACCGAAATATGGCTCTAACTCCCAAACCGGGAAACCGATTGGAGTCCCGTCTTCTCCCACAAGTCTCTCGTGCCTAGGTGGTTGTGTGTGCCAAGTTTCGTGCAAATCCGACCCCGTTGGGTGATTTTGGGGCGTCAACATCTCGAATTTAAGTTTCTTAAGAAATTAGTTTGCCTAGAGTGAAATTCGTCTATAACTCCCAAACCGGAAACCCGATTGGAGTCCCGTCTTCTCCCACAAGTCTCTCATGCCTAGGCGGTCGTGTGTGCCAAGTTTCGTGCCAATCCGACTCCATTGGGTAATTTTGGGGCGTCAACACCTCGAATTTAAGTTTCTTAAGTAACTAGTTTGCCTAAACCGAAATACGGCTCTAACTCGCAAACTGGGAATCTGATTGGAGTTCCGTCTTCTCCCAAAAGTCTCTTGTGCCTAGGCGGTCGTGTGTGCCAAGTTCCGTGCTAAACCGACCCCTTTTGGTGATTTTGGGACGTTAACACCTCGAATTCTAGTTTCTTAAAGAACTAGTTTGCCTAGATTGAAATTCGTCTCTAACTCCCAAACCGGAAACCCGATTGGAGTTCCGTCTTCTCCCACAAGTCTCTCGTGCCTAGGCGGTCGTGTGTGCCAAGTTCCGTGCTTAACCGACCCCTTTTGGTGATTTTGGGACGTTAACACTTTGATTTCAAGTTTCTTAAGGAATTAGTTTGCCTAGAGTGAAATTCGTCTCTAACTCCCAAACCGGAAACCCGATTGGAGTCCCGTCTTTTCCCACAAGCCTTTCGTGCCTAGGTGGTCGTGTGTGCCAAGTTTCGTGTCAATCCGACCCCATTTGGTGATTTTGGGGTGTCAACACCTTGAATTTAAGTTTCTTAAGGAACTAGTTTGCCTAAACCGAAATATGGCTCTAACTCCCAAATCGGGAACCCGATTGGAGTCCCATCTTCTCCCACAAATCTCTCGTGCCTAGGCGGTCGTGTGTGCTAAGTTTCTTGCCAATTCGATCCCATTTGGTGATTTTGGGGTGTCATCACCTCGAATTTAAGTTTCTTAAAGAACTAGTTTGCCTAAACCGAAATATGGCTCTAACTCCCAAACCGGGAACCCGATTCTAGTCCCGTCTTCTCCCACAAGTCTTTCGTGGCTAGGCGGTCGTGTGTGCCAAGTTTCGTGCCAATCCGACCCCGTTTGGTGATTTTGGAACGTTAACACTTCGAATTCAAGTTTCTTAAGGAACTAGTTTGCCTAGAGTGAAATCCGTCTCTAACTCCTAATCCGGGAACCCGATTGGAGTCCCGTCTTCTCTCACAAGTCTCTCGTGCCTAGGCGGTCGTGTGTGCCAAGTTTCGCATCATTCCGACCCACTTTGGTGATTTTTGGCCGTCAACACCTCGAATTCAAGTTTTTTAAGGAACTAGTTTGCCTAAACCGAAATATTGTTCTAACTCCCAAACCGGGAAACCGATTGGAGTCACGCCTTCTCCCACAAGTCTCTCGTGCCCAGGCGGTCGTGTGTGCCAAGTTTCGTGCCAATCCGACCCCATTTGGTGATTTTGGGGTGTCAACACCTCGAATTTAAGTTTCTTAAGGAACTAGTTTGCCTAAACCGAAATATGGCTCTAACTCCGAAACCGGGAAACCGATTGGAGTCCCGTCTTCTCCGACAAGTCTCTCGTGCCTAGGCGGTCGTGTGTGCCAAGTTTCGTGCCAATCCGACCCCATTTGGTGATTTTGGGGTGTAAACACCTCGAATTTAAGTTTCTTAAGGAACTAATTTGCCTAAACCGAAATATGGCTCTAACTCCCAAACCGGGAAACCGATTGGAGTCCCGTCTTCTCCCACAAGTCTCTCGTGCCTAGGTGGTCGTGTGTGCCAAGTTTCGAGCCAATCCGACCCCGTTGGGTGATTTTGGGGCGTCAACACCTCGAATTTGAGTTTCTCAAAGAACTAGTTTGCCTAGAATGAAATTCGTCTCTAACTCCCAAACCGGAAACCCGATTGGAGTCCCGTCTTCTCCCACAAGTCTCTCGTGCCTAGGCGGTCGTGTGTGCCAAGTTTCGTGCCAATCCGACCCCGTTGGGTGATTTTGGGGCGTCAACACCTCGAATTTAAGTTTCTTAAGGAACTAGTTTGCCTAAACCGAAATACGACTCTAACTCCCAAACCGGGAACCCGATTGGAGTTCCGTCTTCTCCCACAAGTCTCTTGTGCCTAGGCGGTCGTGTGTGCCAAGTTCCGTGCTAAACCGACCCCTTTTGGTGATTTTGGGACGTTAACACCTCGAATTCTAGTTTTTTAAAGAACTAGTTTGCCTAGAGTGAAATTCGTCTCTAACTCCGAAACCGGAAACCCGATTGGAGTTCCGTCTTCTCCCACAAGTCTCTCGTGCCTTGGCGGTCGTGTGTGTCAAGTTCCGTGCTAAACCGACCCCTTTTGGTGATTTTGGGACGTTAACACTTCGAATTCAAGTTTCTTAAGGAACTAGTTTGCCTAGAGTGAAATTCGTCTCTAACTCCCAAACCGGAAACCCGATTGGAGTCCCGTCTTCTCCCACAAGTCTTTTGTGCCTAGGTGGTCGTGTGTGCCAAGTTTCGTGCCAATCCGACCCCATTTGGTGATTTTGGGGTGTCAACACCTTGAATTTAAGTTTCTTAAGGAACTAGTTTGCGTAAACCGAAATATGACTCTAACTCTCAAACCAGGAACCCGATTGGAGTCCCGTCTTCTCCCACAAGTCTCTCGTGCCTAGGCGGTCGTGTGTGCTAAGTTTCTTGCCAATTCGACCCCATTTGGTGATTTTGGGGTGTCATCACCTCGAATTTAAGTTTCTTAAAGAACTAGTTTGCCTAAACCGAAATATGGCTCTAACTGCCAAACCGGGAACCCGATTCTACTCCCGTCTTCTCCCACAAGTCTTTCGTGGCTAGGCGGTCGTGTGTGCCAAGTTTCGTGCCAATCCGACCCCGTTTGGTGATTTTGGAACGTTAACACTTCGAATTCAAGTTTCTTAAGGAACTAGTTTGCCTAGAGTGAAATCCGTCTCTAACTCCTAATCCGGGAACCCGATTGGAGTCACGTCTTCTCCCACAAGTCTCTCGTGCCTAGGCGGTCGTTTGTGCCATGTTTCGTATTAATCCGACCCACTTTGGTGATTTTGGTTTGTCAACACCTCGAATTCAAGTTTTTGAAGGAACTAGTTTGCCTAAACCGAAATATGGCTCTAACTCCCAAACCGGGAAACCGATTGGTGTCCCGTCTTCTCCCACAAGTCTCTCGTGCCTAGGCGGTCGTGTATGCCAAGTTTCGTGCCAATCCGACCCCATTTGGTGATTTTAGGGTGTCAACACCTTGAATTTAAGTTTCTTAAGGAACTAGTTTGCCTAAACCGAAATATGGCTCTAACTCTCAAACCGGGAAACCGATTGGTGTCCCGTCTTCTCCCACAAGTCTCTCATGCCTAGGCGGTCGTGTGTGCCTTGTTTCGTGCCAATCTGACCCCATTTGGTGATTTTGGGGTGTCAACACCTCGAATTTAAGTTTCTTAAGGAACTAGTTTGCCTAAATCGAAATATGGCTCTAACTCCCAAACCGGGAAACCGATTGGAGTCCCGTCTTCTCCCACAAGTCTCTCGTGCCTAGGTGGTCTTGTGTGCCAAGTTTCGTGTTGACACTCTGTCCATTTCTGTCTAGGTGTCTAACAGAGCAAAAAATGCATAGGACACATTGCACGCCTCCCCTATTCCCTGGCATAATTTTTATTCAAATATATATATGATGTGATACCATTTACAACAGAGGAAGCAAACTAAAGGCCAAAAGCATACCACTTAATTAAAAATAAACTACTAGTTATTAATTCAATTTGGAAATATTAAAAAGAAGATATGGACCAATAATAATAATCAATTCACTAAACTAATTTTTATTATGAGAGTTTGGCACATCTTTTAGACATAATTGTGCTAAACTTTGACCTTTAGAACTATATATATATATATATATAGGGACTTCAAAAAGAGGGATGTATAATAAATCTAACTAACCATGATTGAAAAAAATTACAAAGATACCAGCCTGTGTCAATGTGTGTGGCCTTTCACTTTCACTTTCACTTTCATCATTTTTCCCATATGGTCTGTTCAATCAAAGGCATCCCCCCCAACCCAATCAATGTCATTCCAAGCCTAACTCTCACAGGCAACCACCTTTTATTTATTTTTTTCTTTTTCTTTTTTCATGTGGGAAAAAGTCAGATTAAGATGAGAATCTCTTCAAGCAAAACCAAAATACTGTTCCACTCTCTCTGTCTCTCTCTACACAAATTTTGATGAAATACCAAACTTTGGCAGACACTCCTCTCTATCAATTGATGATGAGAACTATTAATTAATATTAATATTTTACAGTACAAAAATGTTAAAAATTGATAATTTTGCTCCACTATTTATATTATTTTTCCAGCATAACCATCACCTCATATTTGTAACCCCTCTTCAATTTTTATAAAATACATCTAACTGTTTATAGAAATGTCAAAATTTATACTAATTTGACACTAAAAATAATGATGCTAAAATTAGACAATTTGAATGACAACTCCATTAAAGCACAAAACTGTTATAATGCAAGTATGATAACTCAAACAGCAGCAACACAATAATATGAATTGCATCTACAGAGAAACTATCAGAAAGAGACCAACCTGATATGTTCGCAGCCAATTCTTCTTCTTTTTTTTAAATGGAGGACGAGTTTGACTATACAGCCTGATATGTTCAGAAAGCATATTTCGAATTACAAGCATGAACACGTCAATCACAATTTAAGAACAAAATTGTTCTTAAATCATACAATGATACCTACACTTTCTTTTTCATGTTTAAGAAATTCACAGGAGATGGAATGAGAAGGAATGCACTGACCTTTAAGAAATTCACAATCGCTCACAGTCGGTCGTAGGTCGTCGTTCACAGTCGTTGCTGCTCGTCACTCTGGCGAAGGCCGTCGTTCACCCTTGTCGGTCACCCTCGTCGGTCACAGGAGATGGAACAAATTTGAGATTTTTGATTTTGAATGATTTTGATTTGAGGATTTCGGGGATTTTGGTTCTACTAACAGTTAGGGATTGGGATTTTGGAGATTTTAGGGATTTCGGTTTGAGCAATTTCGGAATGATTGAGGCGGAATGATTTTAGGGTCCTCGAATTCAAGTTTCGGTTTGAGCAATTTAGGAACCAATTTCGGTTTGAGGGATTTCGATTTTAGGGATTTTGGAGATATGAGGAATTTAGGAATTTGACCGCGAAATGGGATAGAACAGTGGGATACCAAATTTTATTTATTTGCGACGGTATATTTTAACCGTCGCAAATGAGCGTAATTAAGAAATGAAACGACGTCGTTTTACCAGAGTTTTTTTGCGATGGGCTTCTGCCGTGGCAGATGGTCCACCATTTGCGACAGTAACATTTAACCGTCGCTAATAAGACGTTTGTTGCGACGGTATACCGTGTGTCGCCAATGTTTCTGCAAATTTCTTTTTACAATCTTTAGCGACGAAATATGCCCCGTCGCAAAAGTCCATGTTTCTCGACGGTAGATACACGCCGTCGCAAAGTCGTCTTTTGGCGACGGCAAATATATACCGTCGCAAAAAATTCTTTTTTTGGCGACGGCAACTATTTCCCATCGCAAAAAACCCTTTTTTGCGACGGTAGTCACCCCGTCGCAAAAACCTCCGTGTTATTAGACAGGTTTTTTTGTAGTGTAAATTGTATAATGAAAAATTAGTTATACATTGTAATATTGTTTTCACTAAAGAGTATCACGACATTTTTTAATCTCTTACATAATTACATTTAATTTATTAAAAGGGATGTAAAATATGATTTTAAGTTTAATCTAAGTTTTTATTTTGTTTTTAATTGAACTTAATGTGTGTTTATATATATATATGTATTATTTGAGTTAATCTAGTAAAAAATATAATATTTATAAATTAAGAAAATAAAATTTAGTTGAAGTCAAATATTTTTATAAATAATTTCTTTTAATAGAGATCAATTTCATTAAATTTAACTTGTGAAGAAATTTTTAAATTTTTTTTATACATTTGATAGTTTTAGTCCTAACACGAATTGGACATGGACCGAAAAAAAAACAACACGATAAAAAGAAATAATAAACGGGTCGGGTTGGGTTAGTGTTAAGGTAATTCTGATACAAATCTCAGATGACACAATATGAATATAACCACGACCCAATACGACACGACGTCCACCCTTTCACTCTTTTTAATAATATCAACTTTATAAAAATTAAATATATAGATATATTAAAAGTTAATTGTATTTTATAATAAAATAAAAAATACAAAAAGATATGATCGTATATGTGGGTCTTGATTTCCGACCACACAACGAAACAGGGAACTTAGCTAGAGAGCACACGGCAAAATAGATTAAGCCAACCACCTGCCAACATGAAAATGAGAATACCGCGGTGGTTCATCCACTCGGCGGCACTCCGAAAATCAAATCTCTCAAAGATCTCAAACAAGTACTAAATTCACCAAATAAAGCGTCACAAATAAAAGTATACCTTAGATCTACGGGGGTGCCTCACTTTTATAATGATCAGTGTCCAACTTCCCCTATAAGTCTTACTTCATGGGACTTTATCCTTTCAATGATAACATCTATCATAACTCACACTATTCAGATTACGATGAACTTCCTCAAGATTCCTATCTCTATCCAAATAGGTAGCTTGATGTCATCTAAGACTCTTGTCCTCTATCTAAATATCTTGGATTTCAGCATTACCGCACTGAACCTCGGTGCAATCACTTTGGCAAACATGACTCGCCCACGTGGCACCTTGGCTACGTGGCGTTATTCTCAAAATTCTTTTCCACAACTGCCCCTAGGTTTTATTATCTCGGCAACTTGAGGTGATGGAACCTATATCTTCTTATCCTCCAACATGTCAGCTAATATAACATGCTAGAAATACTCCTCCAACTGAGGTCATGACTCGTCGGCGTCAAGAAACAAGGACTCAAGTGTCCACTCATCAAGAATCAAGAACCAACATGTTCTTTCATCCAAGATTAGCATCTCAATCGAGATCGCATTACTAGTTGGGATCACAACTCACTAATTCAAGAACATCAAGATTCGAAATTTGTCGTCTCAACCATCATACCAACATCATGACGTGTCACCTCTTCATTGGTTCCCAATACGTCCCATAATTGACACACGCCGCCCCATTAGATGTTATCAGCCATCACACGTCTCCCAAGAAACTTGAATTATTACAATCTGTCACCTCTTTTCATTCTAACAAAACCTTTTCATTTTTCCTATTTCATCTTTCTCTGTGTCTCCAGACTCTCTTTCTCTTGGCCTCTACAAACCATCATTGTTGTTCTTGAAGCATTCATTGCTATGAAAACTTCATTTGTGCCCAAGGTTCAAACTCTACCAGCTGAACCAGACTAGTAACCAAGCACTTCATCAGCTGCTCCACGCATCAATCCATCATTTCAATGGCAGTGCAAACGTTGACATAGCGACAATCTTCTAGCTAGAACCAGGAGCAAGAAACATTGAGATCCTAAGCTCCTAGCCTTAGACCTTGACAATTCTTCAATCACCCTATTTGTGAGTAACCATCAAAGTAACCAATGACGACATGTTTCGCCGAACTCTTGTTGTAGAAGACTTTCTTGCCGACATCCCTGATGTCATAACTGTGCGATCCACTTCATCTCCTTATAGTCAATCCAATATGCTTATGTCTCCAACTGGCTGGTATATCAAAGGTGCAAACCTCTGACACTTCTCGCACTTTTCTTACACAGGCTTCGGCATCTTTCTGTATGTAGAGCCACCAGTATCCATGTGATATAGCTCTGTGAGAAAGTGATCTGCCCCATGCATGGCTTCCACATACTCCCTCATGAATCTCATACAAAAAGGCCTCTACTTGGAATGGATGTATACATCGCAGTAGAGGTCTAGTGAAAAATCTCCTGTGCAGATGGCCTTCTACCGACAGGCAGAACCTGGCCGACTTCAGTCTAATCTTGTGGGTTTCTCTTCTATCTTCTAGGAGCTTGCCATCTCTTAGGAACATAACTATGGCATCCATCCAACTTGGACCCAATTCCATGCACATTGCCTCATATTCTGTTATCAAAGGTTCAATACTTGGGCCTAACAAGTAATCTACCATAATTACTCTTGGCTTGCCTGACTTTATAGCACTAGCCTGGTTTGCTAAGGCATTAGCATGACTGTTGTCATCTTAGTTGACTTGCTGTAGCCGGCAGTTTTGGAATTATGCTAGTTACTTGATGACCTCTTTGATGTAGGCCACCATCCTTTCATCTCAGGCAATGTATTCACTCGTCGTTTGATTTACAATAAGCTGGGAATCACAAAAGACTATCAACTCATCGGCTTCCACTGCTGCTGCAAGTTTCAAGCCAACAATTAATGCTTCATATTCTACTTCGTTGTTTGAGGCCTTGAATCTTAGACGGATGGACTGTTCTATCATTCGTCCATCTAGCGAAACCAAAACCGCTCCTGCCCCTGCTCCTTATCGGTTTGAACTACCACCGACAAAGAGACGAAAGGAATCGCCGATGTAAATATCACAAGGCTTTAACTTCTCTTCGCCCTTTTTCTCTCTCGTCGGCGTGTGATTCTATGGTCCCAATTGATTTTTTTCAGGCTATGTTGGGCACCCTAGGCTGAGGTTCGACGGTATCGGTCTTGGATAAGCGCCTGGTGTGAATTCTGCAATGAAGTCGGTCAACACCTGACCCTTTATTGCTGTCTTTGGCCTGAATTCTAAGTTATACTGACCTAGAACTACAGCCTATCACGCTACTTTGCTTATCAAGTCCCCATATTGCAACAAAGACTTTAGTGGATGCTCTATTAGTACCACCATCTTGTGGGCTTGAAAATAATGGTTCAGTTTCTTTGAAGCCATTACCAGAGCAAGTGTCAATTTTTCCAAGGGCAGGTACTTGGTCTCTGCATTTGCCAAGGTCTTGCTGACATAGTAAACTGCTTTCTGCTCTCCTTCATCCTCTCGGATTACCACAATACTAATAGCATGGTCTAAAACTGCTAGATATAGAACAACTCTTCTCTTGGTACCGGGTTTGACAGCACTGGTGCTGTGGTCAAGTACCTTTTCAAGTCGGCCAGGGTGATTTCACATTCTTCTGTCCAAAGAAAGTCTATGGCCTTTTTTAACAACTCAAAAAATAGCTTACATTTATCTGAACTCCAGCTGATGAATTTGTTCAAGGCTGTTGCCTTATTAGTCAAAATATGGACTTCTTTCGTTGTTGTCGGACTTTTCAGATCAATGATGGCCTTGATTTGATCTGGGCTTACTTCAATTCTTCCCCGGGTTACCAAGTACCCCATGAACTTACTAGATCCTACCCCAAATGCGCACTTTGAGCCATTCAGCCGAAACCAGTATGCCTTTAATATGTCAAAAACTTCCTTTAGGTTAGTTAAATGGTCTCCTGGTTCCTTACTCTTGACAACCATGTTGTCAATGTAGACTTCCACAGTCTTCCTAATTAGGTGCTTGAACATCTTGGTAACCAACATCTGGTACGTCACTCCTGCATTCTTTAGCCCAAAGGGCATTACCCTATAACAATAAAGTCCCTTAGGGGTGATGAATGTTGTCTTCTTTTCATCTGGAACATATATTGCAATCTGGTGGTATCCCTTGTATGCATCTAGAAAGCTTGTTCTTCCATGTCCCAATGTGGCATCAACAAGCTGATCAATCTTGGGCAAGGGAAAGCAGTCCTTCGAGCATGCTTTGTTCAGAGTAGTGAAGTTTACACAGACCTTCCACTTGACATTCTTCTTCTTTACCACCACTATATTGGACAACCAGGTGGGGTAGTTCACTTCTTGAATTGCTTGTGCCTCTAGTAACTTTTCTACTTCCTCTTCTACTGCCTGCATATAGACCAAAGTTGGTCTTCTTGCTCTTTGAATCATAGGTTTGGCTGACCTATCCACGTAAAGTCTGTAGCAGGTGACCTCGAGACTGATCCCTGGCATCTCATAGGGTGTCCAAGTGAACCCCTTTATGTTTTCTCTCAAAAAAGTTCCCAATTTTCTTTTTTCTTCCTCAGCTAAACCAGAGTCGAGGAGGAAAAATCACTTTTTATTGCCCTCTTGTACAAAAACCTTTTTCAAGGGTTCTTCACTCTTGTCGATTGGTTCTTTGTTGACATCATCTAAGACCTCTCGGTCTTCACTTTCAATCTCTGCTATCTCTGTTTCCCTCACATTGCAGATATACTTCATTACTGCATAGAACAATTTTTCTCTTGTACTTGGTTTCCCCTTACTTCTTCAATCCTTTGCTTAGTTTGGGAATCGCAGCAGTTGGTGTAGCGTTGAGAGAACAGCACTCATTGCGTGCATCCAAGGTCTTCCCAAAATGATGTTGTATGGGAAAGGGGTATCTATTACAGTAAAATTTGTAGTTACTTTCTTGGTCCTTGCCTACACCTTGAAACTCGTGGTCCCTAGCGACCATGTCAGCGTGCCATTGAATCTGATCATAAGGCTATCGGATTTCTCTAGATCATCCTTATGGAGGCCGAGTTCCTTGTAACATCTGACATACATGACGTAACAAGAGCTGTCTTAATCAATTACGGTGTGCCTCACTTGGCAATCTCCAACTTTCAACGTCACCACCAGAGCATCATTAAATGGATGTTGTACCATAACTAGGTCCTCTTTAGTGAAAGATATTATCGACCCCTGACATTCATCTATCCTAGGCTTTTTTTGCTGGATCTGGTGAACTTACTGCAGATGCCTTACTCTTTGAGTCTCTCCCCGAACTTCATTATTGTTGACCTTAGAGTGAATCACATTGATTACTCGTGGTCCTTCATTATTGTTAACTTTGAGTACGGACTCACATCGCACAGTAGGGGTACTATAACTTCTACGCGTCTTCTATCGATCATCGTACCCTTATCTTGTATTCGTAACCTTTATTCGATGTCATCATTTCCCAAGACTAAGTCTTGTCCATCTACTCTTATTTTTTTATACTACTATTTGTAAAGTTGACCTCCTTTGACCCTTGATTATTTTATTCAGCCCAAGGCTTCTTGTAAATAATTTTATTTTCTTTACTCGAAGACGAATCTTGGATATTCAGTTTGAAATGCGAATGGCCAATGCAGTTTCAAGTTAAATAGCTAGTTTAGTCACTACCTCTATAACCTTGATCACATTAAAGTTCGAAACCATAACGTCATACCATTCATCCATATTTCAGTTAATCCTGATGTTATCACCATAACTGCTTCGTATTTTTCGTCTCCACTTCAATCCAATTTTAAGAATCTTGTAATTATTATTATGTATATATGAAGTTGTGTTGTGTGAACACCCTAGGATAATTAAACTCTAACTTAAGATTAGTTGCTTACCCATAAGGAATTGCCTCTGTAGTTAGAATCCGATTTATGCCTCACCCTATTCAAAAAACGGCAAATGGTGGACCATACTTCGAGAGAAGTAATAAGACGAGCTCGCAAGCAACAATAGGAATGCAGTACCAGGAAATTGAAACCTTAAGAATGGACTAATAATCGTGGCTAAATTCCCGAACCCTATCAAGAATCAAATTTTGGAGGAGTCTTACCATCTTTGTGGAAATAATTGGCTCAGAATGAGAGGAGGTAGAATCCAAGAGGATTTGGAGCTTGTGGAAAGGAAACCCAACTTCATGAGGGACCAGAAAAGAGCAACCAGAAGAATACAACACCATACTCCAAGATAGAAAGGAACAACAATTATACGGAAAGATGTCAAGGATGACTATTTAAAGGGAAAGGGCCAAAGAACACTAGAAACCAGACCACATTAGCACCTTATGTAAGGCATGGACAAGAATGGATGTATATGATTAATGACTAACTTAGGGAAGATGTAACTAGGAAATGTTTGTACAATTAATTTTCAATTCCTGAGACATGAAGATACCCTACTCTAACCTTATCTTAAAAATAGAATTGTTACACGTACCTTAGCTATTATCGATAATTACCAATAGAAGGAGATGACTTATCCATCCAACAGAATGCTTTTATTATTTAAGAGGGATAGATTAATGATTCAACAAATCAACAAACACAATAGAAAGTGTAGATCGCCACATCAGGAAATTGGCAATACAAGCCCTCACACTGGAGCACCAGCATCATTACCCATATAGTGAACAGTTCAAGAAGCGCGGGAGATTAGCTTATCTCCTTAGTCATTAATCAGGAAGGAATTCGACTCAAAATGCTATTATTAGAATAAGACTAATGGCGATTCTAGACAGAACGAAGAATAACGTAAAAGGGGAAGATGATCTGAATGATTTAAAACACGTTGCCAGCACTAGGACGCAATTGCCCAGAACAATTTGAGACATGAAGAATGACTGAAATTTCGAGGATGAAATTATTTAAGGGGGATAGGTTGTGAAACTCCTAACTTTTGTAAACCTTATTAAGTCCCTTACTTTTAAATTATTTCTTTGAAATCGCTCAATTTCTTAATTAATCGCAATTTTAACCCTAGGATCAAAATACATGCACCAACTGAAAACTCGCAAACCCTGATCGATTTTGATAACTTAGAAATCATTCTAATACCCTAATACTAATTAATTGACTCCATAAACGTAGAATTACCACTTGAAAACCCTAGGTTTTCCGATTTTTATCATGCTCGTTGGTTGATAGCCTTTTTATTCGAAACAAGAAAGTCAAACCGAATTAGATTCTCTAACCCTAACTTAGTTAAATTCTACTCTAAAATAAATGTTCCAATTCATAAATTAAGGCCTTAATTGACCCCAATTTAGTACCATTGTATATATATATATATATATATTTGTACCTCTTATTCATCAAATCTTTTTGTACACAATATCTATGGAATTTGTACACAAAATAAATAGGAAAATCCCCCAAATCTTGAGCACATGGCCAGCCATCATACCTCTTAGGCTATAATCATTGTACTTTAGAGACATATCCCTTGAATCATGGAAATAATTATGACTTTGGTACCAATTCTATATATATACATGTATATATCTAATGTTCTTGTAACTAGAATGGATTAAATTAGACTTAAGCCTAACTAGATCATAATTAAATACATAATTAAGGTCCTAATTATCCACTATTCCATTTCATTTGAACTAAATACAACTCAATTCCATTACATTTCAACCAAAAGACATTTTAGACAATTCACACCATTTTTCCTATAAGTACACCGCTATCCTCCATCTATTTGAACATCAAACACCACACCCACACACCCACATGCCATAGAGAGAAGGAGAGGAGTGGATAGTCAGCTTGTGGGAGGGAGAAAAAAGAGAAAGAGAGCAAGTCTTCCAAAACTAGTTCCATAAGCATTTGAGTAAGCCACAACACAACTCTCTCTTTTATTGTCCTTTTTCAAATACATGTTATTAGAAGTTTTAAACATTCATTTCAGATGTGTTTTGATGGTATTCTTGTGTTAAAAATGAAAGGAGTTGAGCCTTGATTCTACCCTTTTTGTATTTCTCTTCATTGGTATATGACTACCTTTTTCCATATCAAACTCTCAAAATTTCCAAAGGCACACCTTCACCTTAAATTTTTGAGTTTAATACATATTATTTAGAAAGTTTTCATCACAAGATAAGTGGAAAATCTCCCCTAGTTGACCTCTTTTCTCACCAAATTTCTATTTTCAAAAACTGTGCTAGAAAAATCAATTTTTCATCCAACTTTAAAAATTTATAGAAAAATGTATAACAATCTTATGGACCTCCATTTTATGTCAAAATCTTCCTTAATGAGTTATCTTTCAACTAAAATTGGTTTCATTGAAAACGAGTGAGCGATTTGTAAGAAAATCTAATTTTCGTAACGATCGACGAATCTGGACAGCGCTGGAGTGTTTCTTAAATAACTAAAAATCTAGAAAAGCTATCACATTTCCAAAACATGTTCTGAAAACTAGATTAAATTCTCTACGAACCATAGGAAGGCTAGGTTCAAGAAATATCTGAAATAGCCCTTTTGATTTTAATCTTTAAATGGTATTGAATCTGAAAATTTAGTTTTGCATGGGTGTTTTATGCTCTTGTGTACATGAATATGCTTATTAGTACATGATCATGTCTTGGTATGATATTGAATGTGTTATGGTTATGTTCCTTTTCTTCTTCAATGGATGATGCTCATGCTTATGTGGATATTACTATCTTGTTAAGTTATTCTGACTTTAATTTAAGACATCTAACTCAACGGGAAACTTAATTGGGGTGGTATTGGGTTTTCGATCACTTGAATATTGAAGAAATGATAATGTGTTATGTATGGATTGATGGGATGTGCTCCCTAATTAAAGTTGAAGTCTTGCGCAAGCAGTTGTCGCGTATACTCTAGAATGGAACGAACGTATTCGGACTCTTTGCGATGGTTTTATTGATGAGATAAGGTTGGGTCCGAATGGGACAATTAGGAGGATAAATTTTTTTTGGAAGGATAAGGTTGGGTTCAGGAGATGAAACCTTTTTCTTTTCGCTGTCCCTTTTGAGGCTCTGCAGTTGGCGCTACGCGGTATATAACCGTTGGTAGGCATCCGAGGTTAGTTCTGCAACAAAGCAACAAAAGGGGGAGTTCTGAATAGTCCGGTGTCCAATTCTTGTGGTTGGGAGGATGAAATCTCTTTGGAAGATTTCTAAAATACTAACCACTAACATTATAACCTTTGTTATCTATTTGAATGACATGTTTCTTTCCTATATTATTGAAATTGCTATTATTGACTTGAATATCATGCTTCATGACTTGCTTGCTATAAAAATGATGGTGTATTGGATTGGGAAAAATGGACGGGGTGTGTGTGCGTTTACTAGACATTCAAAGCTCACGGCGTTTCATGCCAGGTATTGAAGACTATTAGACTAGTCGAAGGCAAAGCTTGAGCATTTGAGGATGTACGGCTACCCTAGAAGGATTAGAAACTAGTTTGTAAACGTGTTTTGAGATTGTAAGTGATAGATCCAATGTTGTATTTAAGACATGATTTTGTAATTTGTATATATATAACATTTGCAACCTATCCTTATACTTCGTCAACTCATGTAAGCCTTGTGTTAATACCTTGTCAAGATCTGTCAAAAAGGTAGCTTTGCTATCTAAGGTGGTTAGACTTAGAAGGGAGGTTATTTTGACTCCTCCGACCTTCTTGGAATCTTGCTTGGTTATTAGCCAAAGGACTCATTAGTGACGTTTCCTACTCTTATAACCTTAGATAAACCATGTATTTAATGGTTAATATATTATATGATGTTCCCGATTTTTGGAGCGTCACAACGATGGCGCTGTCGATGCCTAGGCCAGCTTCGCATGCTCATCTTTTATTTTTGTTTCGTCAATTTGGTCTCTCAGGTGTCATCGTGTAACCAAGTTTTCCAGGTGCGACTTCAGAGTTTGGCATCCCTGAGTCATGTGCTCGTTTTCCTTATGGTAAGCACAACGCTTCTCAAGGCTCCTTCCCATATATTCTCCTGGGACCTTTTGTGGTGCCCTGTAGTATGACTAATTCCTAAATCTCTCCAAAATCTTATAGATGGGGATCTTGAAAACTATACTCACTGCTTGTATAGATCTCAATCATAACTCTGACCTGTCAATACCGTTATTTCCTCGGCATCGCCTTGACCAACCATTTATCTTCTCTTGTTTCACTGTACTCATCTTTTTCACTTTCTTATCTTCCTCTGTCCTGGCATATTTTGTTGATCCGCGCAATTAATTCCTTCATGTTCTTCGGGAGTGTATTCGCAAGCAATTGCCGAAGTGGGCAATCATCATCTAAGTCGTTCTTAAAGGATACCACTACAAGTTCCTGATTACAAGCCGGAATCCGGTTGTTAACCTCATAATACCTCTTGGCATAGGCCCTAAGACCTTCACCATCGCTGATCTTCAAAGCCAATAGGAAGTCTACACTTAGTGGCTGCAATTTGTTTACAACAAACTTGGCCACAAACATCTCGGCCAGGCCTTCCCAACTCTTCACACATCCTCTCAGAAGTTTGTGGAACCAATCTGATGTTATTTCTCCGAATGACGATGGGAACAACTTACATAATAGCTATTCGTTTCCACTTCACAAAGCCATTGAATTTAAGTATAAACCGACATGAAAGTTTGGATTAGACTTACCATCATAGATGCGAAACCTTGGTATGTTAAATCGTTTCGGCGCTTCGAACGCATCCAACTCCACTGAGAACGGTGTCTTTGGTTGGATGTTGGATGTGATCTCAATATCGTGCCTTTTCCTTTGGAGGTAATCTTCTAGGACCTCCTTCGTTCATTTGGGAGCTCGGTTGCCAATCAATCTCAGCCTTTTCGACGCGCTGCTTCTAGTGTTAGGGTGTGTTCTCTTGGATCTCTGTATGTCCATTGCATAATCAAAATAGAGGCCTTGCCCTTGGATTTGCGGAGATCCCCTAACATAGGTCTCCTTGGTCTGTAGTGTCCTTTGTGACTCCCTTCGCACTGACTCTGTCCGCTTGATATCCCGTGAATACCGATGTGAATTTCCTTGTCCCTTGGACCAGCTGCCAACAAAAAAATGAGAATACTGTGGTGGTTCGTCCACCTGGGGGCAATCCGACTATCAAGTCAGTCAAATAATCTCTCAAATATCTCAAACAAGTACTAAATTCACCAAAGAAAGCATCACAAAAAAAAGCATACCTTAGACCAATGGGGGTGCCTCATTTTTATAATGATTAATGTCCAACTTCCCCTAAAAATCTTACTTCATGAGACTCTATCGTTTATAAGGATAACATATATCACAACTCACACTATTCAGATTAAAATGAACTTCCTCAAAAATCTCATTTCTATCCGAATAGGTAGCTTGATGTCATCTAGAACTCTAATCCTCTATCCGAATATTTCAGATTTTGACATTACCGTACCGAACCTCAACAACACTACAATCACCTCGGCAAACATGACTTGCCCGCATGGCACCTCGGCTGACATCTTGAAGGCACTTTGGCCATGTGGCGTCATTCTCAAAATACTTCTCCACAGTATATAAAATTGAAAGGAAAGGTTTTGAGAAGAAAAGATATTTATAAAAATGGATAATGTTATAAGGTAATCTTCTATAGGGGTGTAAACTGGGCCAGACCATTGGCAAAAAAAATTAGGCCCACGCCCAGCCCTAGGCCCAGGGGTATTCGAGCCTTGGGTGGGCTGGTGGGCCTGGGCCTAGCATCAGGCTTGGGTAGGTCTAACCAATTTTTTTTAATTTTTTTTCTACTAAAATTTTATTATTTTTCACTAAAAAAGACATTGGGCCTCGGGCGGGCCGGGCCTCGAATCTGGCCTTGAGTAGGACATAGGCGGGCCGATGAGCTGGGCCACGGGTTGGACCGAACTTCAAAATGATGGCCCAGACCTAGGCTTAAGGGCTCAGTCTGGGCTCGGGCCTAGGCCCAAACGAGCCTAAACGGGTCGAGCCCATCTCGGGCCGCAGGTCATTTTTACATTCTTACTCTTATATTTCTTATCATCCCTCTATATTTGTAGATTTGTCCATCCTCTCGCGAATTGAAATGGTTTTGGAGGATAGGTTGGAAGTAAAAATCCTTTGTATATGAAGACAAGTCAGAGATGCTCTTGGAAGTGAAGCTTTGAGATCCTAAATCTCGTACCAGGCAATACTGGCCGAGGTTTATAAAAACGATACACATGCGTCTTTTGATTATTAAAAAAAATAAAAAATTAGAGACTCCAAAAAGCAATCTAATACTCATTGCAGTTTTTGGTCGGAGACACTTCATAAAATTTTCATGCAAACAAAACATGTGTTCAACTTTTTTTGCACTTAGGTTGTTTTAGGGAGTAGTTATTTTGGTTAATATTTTTAGTTTTTTATGAAAAGATAGTTAAAAAGTCAAAATACTTCATCGTATCACTCTCTTAATTTTTTTGTATGCTTTTTTATAAAAAATTAAAAGGTAAACTAAACTAATTACTTTTCAAACGTGCTCTTATCGACTATTTTAACTGCTTACCAAAAGTCTAAGGAAAGTGTGAAGCAACACTTATTCGGTTTATAATTTAGCAAAAATTACAATGCAATCCACTTTTTAAAAAATAATTACAAATACACAAAATAGTTTATGTTTTTAATTATTAATATTTATAAAATTTATCATGAATTTGTAATATTTTTTTTATAAATACCCCTTATTTGATATTACCCTTATAATTTATAATAGATTGACGAAAGCGTCCTTTTATAGTTTTATGAAATTTTAAAATTTCATAACTTTGGATGTATATATATTTTTTTGATATAAAATAAGTATTTTGTGAAATTCTTTTTTTGAAATCTATCAAATCAGATCAATGTCCCCTATAAAATTTTGAAGGAAAAAAAAACACAGTAAAATTTTACTATGTTAATGTTAATGATAAAAATTTTATTTTTTAAATTTAACTTGTGAGCAATGAAATTCTATCACCACCATCACTAAATATCACACTCACTATTATTGTTGGGATATATAGTCCTTGGACTATTTAGTTGGACTAAAAGCTTAAAAACTATTTATCCTTTTGAATTGTTTACTAAAATAATAGCTAAAACTTTTAAAAAATTAAACAAATAGAACATCAATAAATATTAAATAAATTTATTTTAGGTTTTAGTTGAGAATTTTAAATTTTATTTTATTTTACTAAATACAATAATTCGAAGGGTTAAAAATATCATTTTATCCTCTAATCCAAAGAAGAGAAGGAGTTATCTCACTATTCTGTATCCCACACCTTTTATGGGATACAATAATCCCACAAATAAGGGATTGATAGTCCGATTAGACTATTAGTCTGACTTATATTTTTTGAACTAAACATCGGACTATTACGTAGAATAGACATCGAGTCTTATCCTATCCTCCAATTCTCCCAAACAAACACCCCCTTAATGAAATGCTTTCTTTGTAACCGGTATGCTGTTGGTTTGCTACGTCCTCACTGTGCACGTTAAAACATTACATTTAGATTTTGAAGACTATTATTAGAGCAATAACGCCACAAATCTTAATTTAAATTTATTCTACGCATATATTTACGTTAAACAAATTTAATTCCAACCACACATTAACATTCTAGTAAATTCGGGAACTGTAAGTCTGGTTGCCAGACTTATCCTTATTAGAGTGTCGTAGAAAGGATAATGATTCCGAAGGGCCATCAGCAACAACCACAGATTCATAGCAGCTGTAGCAATTTTGGAGGCTGAAATTGTGGTAATGAGACGTGTTACTTATCCCTCACAACATTTCAGCAATTCAACATTTTGGATTTTGTTTTTTCTTTTTTAACGTGTGCATATAAGAAAAATAATTTATAATTAAAAAATTTATTTAGAAATAACATTTAGAATGATTTGTTTGCATTCTTAAAATTATGAAAACAATAGTGGTTGATATCATTGAAAATGAAGAGACCACAACAAGCCACGTTATTATGTGTGAAATTTTTGTGAAAAAAATTCAATGAAATAGTGATACAATGTCAATATTACTGACATGTAAACATAATTAACCCTATTATGCAGATGTGGAAGTTTTTGGATTATTAATTATATTTGACAAGTAAGTTCACCCTTCATGTATATAGTTTTACTTTACTATTGATTAGTGATTTTACATGTTGATAGTGATGTGGTAGTACCGTTATACTAAAATGTTCTCATTTTTTGTACAAAAATTGAGAAAAGTATATTTAGTATGTTTGATTTTAATTTTTTGGATTCAATTTTTTATTTTTCTTATTTTTTTTTCTTTTAGTGAATATTTTTAAAATTTTAAGCATTTTTTTTTACTTTTTAAAATGAACTGTACTTAGATATATCTAAAAAGTAAAATATTTATAAAAAAATATTTTAAAAAATTAATAAATACACAAGAATACGAAAAATGTACTGAATTCTTGTATTTTTTTTTTGTATTTTTGGAATTTAGTGAATTTTTAAAATATTAATTTTTTCACAAATATTATACTTTTTAAGTGTATTTATGTTAGATGTATATAAAAATTACGTAGAATATTAAAAACAAATTGGTAAAAACAAAAAAAAATATGAAAAACAAAAATTTTAATTTTCGAAAAAGTTAATCTTGAAAATTCAAACCAAATAAGCTTGTGTTTGGTTTGAGTTTTTTGAATTAAGTTTTTTGAAAACTGAGGTTTTTGGTTTTCGTATTTTTTTGTTTTTAGTGAATATTTTTAAAATTTTAAACATTTTTTTTACTTTTTTCGATACACCTTACTTAGATGTATCTAAAAAATAAAAAATGTACTGAATTTTCGTATTTTTTTTATATTTTTGGTATTTAGTGAATTTTTAAAAGATTTTTTTCAATTTTTTTTTACTTTTTAGGTATTTTTATGTTAGGTATGTCTAAAAATTTAAAAAATTGCTCAAAATATTAAAAAAATTTAGTCAAAATAAAAAAATATGGAAAATAAAAAAGTAGAATTTTCTGAAAAGTATTTTTGAAAAATGATAACCAAGCATTAGTATTTATAATCTCTTATAAGGCTCATATATAACATATTGTTCACAATACACTAGTTACAAGTAAAACAATCTTTTCGATTTCAATCTTGTTCGAGGTCAATTGTAAAAATATATATTAATTTTTTTTTGTGTTAAATATTTAAGGTTTTGTGATTAATGTTAATTCAAACTTTTATTATTATCTATTATTGATTATGGAGAAAAATCGGAATTATAATTATAAGTGCCCACTTTCCATTAGGAATGGCAATGGATACCATACCCAATGGGTATTCATGGAGACCCGATCCAAAATATATGGGTTTTCCCCATATTCCTACTAGTGGATATACCTGCCCATATCTTCATATGAAAGATCTTGTCGGCCTCTTTGTCGCAGAGGCCTATGGAGGGGCTTCACGATGTGGGTCCGCCTTCGTTTCTAAGCACGACGTTCGAAATGGTTGAAGACCCTTCTTTCGATTCGGTGGTCTCATGGAGCAAAGCTCGCAATAGCTTTGTGGTTTGGGACTCTCACAAGTTTTTTTATTGTGTCGTGTGCCTTAGCTCCACTATATATCTCTAGTCACACTGTCATGTGTAGACACCCCATTTTTGAGGGCCTTTACGACTTGGATGTCCTTGCAGGTACACCTAATGATGAGTCCGTTTGCTCGCCGAGTGCTCGAAGTCCTCAACGGAACGCCACAACTTTGAGCCTTTCAAACCCTACATCCATTGTGTCCCATTTTTGGACCATGCCTTGGTCTTTCTATCCTGCAATCTCTAGTGGCCTGCGGCCATCCCTGGAGGCTACTGGCCATCATTTCTTGTCTGCCGACCATTGATGTGCCTTGCCGGCCATCCATGATGCCTTGCCGGCCATCACTGATGGCCGACCGGCCACCAGTGTTTTCTCCGGATATTTTATGCCAGCTGGTTGCACAGATGCATGCTTCTGTCCATGCGTGGAGGGCTGGATCTCCTTGTATAGATTTCATATTTTCTATATATAGGGACCCCCTCTCTCTTGTTTTGAGGTTAGAAAATTTTAGACTTAAAAATTTTCCCCTCTCTCTCTATAAATTCTCTACACTTTTGCCTATTTACATTACACTCTTGCACATACTCCCTTAATCAAAGTTGATCACCTTTGAGTTGAGGTTCCTTGAGGCCTTCTTGGAGCTCTTAAAGTTGGTTTTGGCTTGAATTGTTACCTAGAATCATTCTTCTCCTCAAGAGGTATAATACTAGCTTTGTTAGCTTGCTTTGAATACTTTTTTTTTCTTTCTATCTTTTCAAACTATTTTTGGGCTGCTTTTGGGCTGTAAAAAAACTCTGTTTTTATGGGCTGAAATTAGTGTTTTAGGCTATTTAAGGTTAGGGAGGTGGCTCACCCTTTTTGATTCCTTGTTTGTAAAGCCGTTGCACCATTGTTTCCCACTTTCAAACCATCTTTTTTGGGTCTTTAAACACTGAATTTCAGAGTATTTTCAGTGGTGAAAATCATGTTTTAAAGTCCAAATTTGGAGGGGTTAGCCTCTCCTCCTTGTGTCTTGTTTACTAGCCTAGTTGGTACTGTGCTTTAGCTTATTTTTCTAGCTTGTTGTAGCTTAATTCTAATATGTTTTAGCCTTTGATTTAGATTGTTTTAACTCTGTTTTGAGTTGGTCGTTGCATTTGAGTCTTGTTTTGCATGCTTGTAGTGTAATAGTCCTCACAAGTTTGGTGTTTTAGGCCATTAGACATCACTTGTTTGAGTTGATTGCATTGTTTTAGTGCTTTTCATACTTAATTTCAGCACTAATCATCTCTGCAACCTCCCTCCTTTCTTGGCTTTTCATTTTGCTTTGAAAGTGGTTTCAAGTCTTTTGTTTGCCTAAGTGTGAAATTGAGGTTTCATACTTAATGGTTTAATCCCTTAGGGGGTCATTACCAATGGTATGATGCTTCTTTCATACTTAAAGCAACTTGTGTTTTGAGCCCTCTTTCCATTAGAGGACTTTAATTCACCTTTTGGACTTAATTGGATTAAAGAATGGTTGGTAAATTAAAATGAGCAACTAACAACTTGGGATTAAAAAATGAGCAAGATAATAACTTGTGTGTTGTGTGTTCAATCAGGCGTTAATTGAACACAAGAAAAATTGGGACATTTCATGCTCAAAGTAATGAAATGTGTCAAGTTTCCTCGGTCTCCATTGCCCTTGATCATGCATGATAGGGTGATGGTTCTTGTGTGTCTTGTGTTGCATTTATTGAGCTTGCACATCTTGAGTCACAAGCCATCATGCAATGAAATTACTTGAGTTGGTGGTTTGTGACTTAAGTTCACAACTCCTTGGATTTGTTCATGAAAATGAGGGGTGAGTTGTGCAAACAACCCTTGAGAATATCCTCTTTTTGCTCTGTTTTTCCTCTGTTGCAGCATGATGAACTAGTACATCAGTGGCCGGCAGGCCACTCTTCATGGCCGGCAGGTGGCCGGCAAAGCACCATTGATGGCCGGCAGGCCACTTTCATAACCGGCAGGTGGCTGGCAGTCTTTGCCAGTGGCCGGTTGGCCACTAATGTAAATCTCAGCAGAATATTGGTAAGGTGGAGCAAAATGGTTCCAGAAATGTTCAACTCTGCAAACAGAGGCTTTCGGGAACAAAACAGAGGTCTTTTCGGGTGATGTCCGAGCATGCGCGTGCACACCTTCCATTCCCGAGGTAAAGCAGTGGCAAAGTAGTTTAATTACTTAGCTTACTTGCACTTGTGTTATTATTTAATTGGTTATCTTACTAGTTAGTTAATTCAAGTGTTGTAATAATTAGTTAATTAGTTTAGCTATTTATTCGATTTTGTAATAATTAGCTTTATTTATTTGCTAGTTAGCTTAGTTTATTCATTCAGACTCTCCTTCGTGAGAGCGTAATGTAATAATGTGTATATCTTCCAAGCCCACGACTTTCTCCTTTTTATTTAACTGCTTACAATGGTTAGATTAGGAGCATCACATTTTCAATTAGCATATCTTATGCTTGCATACATTCATCTTGTCTTGCATGCACCAAGGCTCGACGTATCATTCAAACTACATTATCATTTCAATACTTTCTTTGAATATGTGTTTAACCGCATGCTATCAAATTGCCTCATATGTCATATTAGTAGTCAAGCCTATTAATTACATTTTGCATGCGTTGCATTAGACATCTTGTATAGTTAGGAATCATGCATATTTTTTTAACTCATATCTTCTTGGCTTAGAGTAATAGGTGAGTTTTTAGTACTTTAGCATACTTGCATGAGTGTACGTGATTGTCATGTCTAGCATGCTTGCCATGAGGCTAAATGCTTAATTATTATAACTGCTTGAATGCCTGTGGATGAAGGTTTGTTGCTTGAATTAGAACGATTCAACGAATGTACATTTTAAGCCCACTTTGTTTAGTGGCAAAGTCACAAACTTTAAAGCCCACTTTGTTTAGTGGCAAATTCGCAAACTTTAAGCCCACTTGTGGTGGCAAATTCAAACCCCTTTTTAGAAAACAAACACGAAATTGAATTTTTCCAATTCGGGCAAACTAGTCTATACTTGCTTGTACGCATCACATAGTAATGCTAGCCTAATAATTGGAACAAGAGCATATAATGTTGATAAAAATTCATATCATGATTAGTAAAGGCCGATTTTTGATCGGGCGAGCGAGGGTGCTCAATTCATGACCTTCTCCTCTCGTACCTAAGTTCCTAAGCTGAGACAATTTTGGTGATGACGGACACGTGGCCTTTGACACGAGTCATGGATTTCCTAAATTTTTCCAAAATAAAATATTTAGGTGACGACTCTATATCTGGCAAAGCAGTCCAATTTTGGCATGTTTTTAATTCAAAATCAATTTTCCAAAACGATTTGCCGGATTTTGGACTCTCTGGTGTTTATCAATTTCATATTGCACTTGTGAGATTAGATTTAGAACCACGGGAGTCCAAACTGTAGGGCTTCTTTCAAGCTTCCGAAAGGGGACGCGAAAAAGTTGAGCTACACTATTGTTTCTCTTTCTCTCTCTCTCTTGCTCTTCTATGTTTCTCTCTCTATATCTCTCTTTGTATGGGTTTTATTTATTTATTTATTAAATATTTTATCAACATTTCACATTTTATTTCTAAAAAAACATTTCAAATTTTATTACTATAAAATAAGCTTCTTAATTAATTAATTAATGTATATTTGATTTTGCTGTTGAACTAAAAAATAATAATAATAATAATTGAATTTGTATTTGGCTTTATTTGTAAACCTTGAATAAGAAACAAAAATGGGGGGTCAAGTTGGGTCAGGGAAAACCCAAATCCATTAGGGCATGGAGAGGGTCCCCATGAGGAATGGGGGATGGAAAATGGGAAAAATTTATAATAGAAAAATGGGAATTGAGAATTAATATCTGCCCCATTACCCCTCATTGTCGTACCTACTCTTGATTTGTCACAGTAAACAACAAGAACATGATCGAAATACCATTAGGCGGTGGAAGCCCAGTAAATTTATGTTGCGTCTGTCTCACAATTTCCCTCTCTAATTGGACGGTTTAACATATAATAAAAGGGTAAATATATGTATTAAAAAAAAATAGTGTGCTATTCTGTTGCATGGCTCTATTTGCATCTCAAGATATTAGTTGCACATTCCAATATTTTGGACACTTCTTTTTAAAATTTGAAAATTTATTCTATTATTTTGGATACCAAAAATAATAGGGCATTCAGGTAAAAAGTCCAAATTTGAATTTCTTTTGGCCAAAGGTTCATGCACCAAATTTTTCTGTCCATACAGATATGCCTAGATAAAAGGACCAAAATACCCATGTATATACATATTGTTTCCAAAACAAAAACCCTAAGGAGCCTCTTCGTCTCTCTCTCTCTCTCTCTCTCTCTCTCTCTCTCTCTCTCTCTCTTTCTCCATTTTCCATCGACGGCGCTATCTTTCTCTTCTTTTTTCCGTCGACACAGCAACGTTGTAGGGGTGGCAGTACGTCACTTCCTCTGTCGTCTCGCCTTTACCTCTGTTGTCGATCGCCTTTCCTCCTTCACTGCTATTAACCTGGCCATCACTAACCTCGTTATTTTCCCTTTCTTTGTCATCGCTCTGTCACAGCCACTTCGCTCCGATCGACGCACAAAACAACCACAATCATACATACATCATAGATGTAACACCCTACTACTTCATACATGAATCCATCGCAACCAATTTAACAATTTACTCCAAAGCCATCCTGTTCATTGAACTAAGATTTTAAATTTACAATTTCCATGTTTACATGTCCATGAAACCTTGTACCCAACTCTAAGTTCAACAAACAAAATGACAATTACAAAAGAAGAACCTTTTAGGTATACAAGACTACAACAAAATAGATCTAACAGTCCTAGTATAAAACTATAAGTCTTTACAGCAAAACATTTTCAACTGTCAATCCCAACACAACTTACTTCAAGTCACCACTGTAGTTGTACAACATCATTTCCTGAAAAATAAAATAGGAGTGAGCAACTTGTCCAGTAGGAATACCTTTAACCAAGTATTTAATTATTTGAGCAAGCTTATGGCATCATCGTGACAAAATAATCTAAGGAGTTTATGTATACTCGTAATCTTTATCAATTATGTAAATAACATGTCAATTGCACAATATCAATCACCTTTCACTTCTTTACAACAAAACAATTAAACAATCACATCAATAGAAAATAGACCATGAGTCCCCTGTAAGAGTTCAACACCAGTTGCTTTTGTTTTAAAAAACCATCCCCACATTTGCCGACTATTATACGGTAGGAAGTGGGCACCAAAGAAAACCATCTGTTTTTCCACTTTCGCCGACTACAATACGGCAGGACTGTGTGGATACCCAAAAATATTTTTCCCACATTCGTCTAGCTGTAAGCCTAGACGGGCATTTAGACACCTTTTAAACTCCCAGCGCGGGTACCAACACAACACCACATTTCCAAAACCGACTCTTACCCAGACTCATGCACAATTAACAATTCAATCACGTTTTATTCCATCAACAAGCATCCAACATTACAAAAGAACAGAATACAACACAACATTCAAAGAAAATTCACATCCAAGCCACAAATCCTTTACCATATCAACATCCACATCTTTTATATCTTTATTATTCATAATATTCCATGAAACAATGGAAATTCCATTCAATTTAGTGTTTTCTACTCAAGTTAAGAATTTACGATTTTACTAAATTTGGGGGTTTTTCTCCTTCATCATAGATATATGTTTCAACAACATTTATATACATGTTTTAAAAAAAAAAGAATTAAGAAATTTCAAGCAAAAGTCAAGTAAAATGGCTTATTTATGTAAAACATGGGTTTAATCCAACAAGATCCTCAAATTAGCTCATAAGTCACAACATTATCATGAAATTTCTTCAAAATAAAGAAATACTAGGGTAAAAGTTTCCATACCTCAAGTTGTGAAGAGAAAAACTCGGAAAACCCAAATTCGACAAAACCATGAACTTCTCGGATCAATAGAAAGCCCTTGACAAGATCTACAACATTTCCTAAAGGACCAAGGTGAAAAGATGGCTCTAAGTGAGTAGATCTAAAGATCTAAGTGTGAAAAAGTTAAGTTTAAAGAGAGAAGATAGAAGTCACGGTTTGAGAGGAAAAGAAAAGGAAAAGTAATGAGAGAAAAGTGTTTGGGAACTTATTTATAGTGGCTAGGCACTAATAGAACAATAGCCCCAAAGTCAAATGAAAAGAACAAGTTAAAACCCCCAAAAAGTAGGGCACAAACCAACCAAAAAATTTGAAATTTTACTCATAGGGGTCGACCCTTGGACCCTTGGAACCCCAAGTGTCGACCCTAAATTTAAGTAGCCAATTCCAAATTCAGTAATAGACAAGGGTCGACCCTTCCCAGACCAGTGTCGACCCTTGAGGCCAACAACAAAAGGCAAGTGTTGACACCACCAAGACTGGTGTTGACCCCAGAACAAGATTTCTAAGTTCCCAAACAACTTTTCAACGTAAACAAGTGTAAACGAACAATCCCAACAAGTTTAAATCGATTTGTACTCCTCCAAAGTCAAGATACAACAACTCCAAAGACTCCCAAAATGAAATAAAGGATTTAAATACACTCCCCAATAGTTTAAAGGACACAAGTGCTATAACAGATGTAGATCATAAAAACTCGATCATGCGTGCATCTTCATTCACAAACAAACACAACTCTAACTCTTCTCTTTTTTCTTCGCAATTCAATTTCTCTCTCATATTCCAATTCACTAATACACCAAAAACCGCGAGACTGAACAATTGTGTCACCTGTTTCACAATCGTCGCCACTATTAGAAAGTTATTACAAATAATGTAATTTAATTCACTTGCAAAGTGGGCAAAAAGATGATTGTGGATTTAATTTGTAATTAAAGCAGAGTGGAAAGGAAAAACAAAATTGTTTCAGAGAGAAATAAAGCAATCAGTACTTCAAACAAACAAATATGCAATAAGAATATACTGAAAACGTAATCTGGAAATTGTAACACAAAACAATACAATACTGAAATTAGTTAAGGCTTGTGTTAGACCCAATTTCCTTAAAGTTTAATTCGCCCCCACCGAGATGCATGGGTTATCAACACCAACCTCTCAAGATACGAGTAGAATCCTAGACCTTAGCACAACGAGCCTAGATATGGCGAACCAAACTTGTCTTGCATTCTCTCTGACTCCAAGACGCATAATGAAATTATGATGAAGGAAAACAAAGCAAAGAATTCCGAAAAATTTGACGAGACTATGACTCAAATTTAGATTGTAATTGGATACCAATTTTCCTCTACAACAACTTAGGTAGAGTGGGGTATTTATAGACTTGAGATGGTGGTGTGAACAACCCTCAATTCTGTTCGAATTTCGGCGATCTACCTTCCAGAATATGTCAGAAACACGGTGAACAAACTGTTCCAAATTCGGCTGTAAAACCAACATTCACCGTATGAACCTCTATCAAGAATTTTATAGATGCTCCTAGAAAGAGGAGAAACCAAATCACAATATTTCAATTAGAACGCTTTGGAGTTTCTAGACGAAACCAAAGACAAATTCAAATCAACTACTGTGTTGCTGAACCCTTCTTCGGAGTCAATTTCACATTCACTTGGAAAATGGTTTGAACTACCAAATATACGAAGTGAATCACCACGTGGCAAGGAACGCATTTCCATCCCGACACACCTCAATCAATGTCTGGAGCCCATCTCAATTTAGGCTCAAAGTTGGGCAAAACTCATGGTTTCACAAACCATTTTTCCAACAACCAATTGACACTTTATCAAATCAAATAAATTAAACCTTAAGATTGTTAGGAAGTTATTACAAATTGAGCACAAGTGTCAATACGTGATTAAAAAATTGATTTGCAACCAAGCAAAGAAAGAAAAAATAAAAATCCACAGAGGCGATCGTCCGGGTGGAAGACCGGCAAGGAAAAATTAGTTTTTAGAGACAAACAGAGTAACAAAACACAACAATACTTCAAACAAACAATTATGCAAGAAGATTATGCGGAATAATAAACCAAAAATTGTAACACAAAACAGTACAATGCCAAAATTAGTCAAGACTTGTGTTGGACACAATTTCCTTAAGGTTTAATTTTATCTGTATTTGTGTTGGAAAATTATTTTTTCTGAGAAACAAAATTACAGTTTTATTTGAGCAGAAAATTTGTAAATTTAAAATCTTTGGGTTTAATTTGTTTGATTTGAGAAAGTGAAAGATATTGATCTTATGAGAACAATGAAACAAAAATGAATAGAAATGGTAAAAATTTGAGGTAGATAAGCTGGAAAGAAGCATAACCTCTAGTTTACGTTATGTTATTTGAAGAAGACGATGTGAGTTTTATCCTGTGTGGATGTGTCAGTAATACAACCTAGTGTTTTATCTTGTATGGGTGTGTTATTGATACAGCCTAGTGAATTATTCAGTGTGGTTGAGTCTAAAAGTATTTATTACATCCTAATTGATTCGAGACAATCAGATGATTAATTCTTAAATCAGAAATTGTGTTTCTGTTTACATACTGAAATTAATCTATTTTACTATGCAAGAAGATAAATTGTTGTGTTAAGAATTTTGTGAAAATATATATATCTATATATATAAAAAAATATTAAAAAAAATTATATAACTGATTGATGAGATTTCAATTTGTGAAATCTGATTGTAGCAGATTTCTATGCACCTGAATTGTAGCAAATTTTTTTTTTAAAAATATTGAGGCTTTACGAAATTTATTTTCTTTTGTTGGTTGAAGTATATTTTTAATATATTGGAATAAATTTTATTCAAGAAAATAAATTAGTGATTGGGATTTTTTGTGAGCAAATAATATACTGGAAAATTTATTCCATTTCTGAAATATAATTTTTCATTATTTGTGCTATTATATTGTGTTATAATTTTTTAAATTATGACAATTGAAAAGGAGAGTACTGAGACTCATCCTACCTTTGTTCTTGTCCTGGGAATTGTGATGCCAATAGTAACTCTGTTAGTACCAGTCAATTATGGGGAAAAACCAAAAAAGTTTACGAGAATTGATTTTAAAAGATGGCAAAAAAAAATATTATTTTACCACTTTAAACCTGGTTCGATTTAACCCATGAGATTCTATCGATACTGAGAGAGGGAGAAAATGATCGACAAATTGTGGCTACAATGGAAGCTTGGAAGCATGAGGATTTCCTGTGTCCGAGTTATATTCTCAATAGTCTCACAAACACACTTTATAATGTGTATTGTGTGAAGGGGATTGCTAGAGAATTGTGAGAAACTTTTGAATTAAAACATAAGACAGAAGATGCTGGCATAAACAAATTTGTTGTCGGACGTTTTTTTGGATTATAAGATGATTGATTCCAAGACTGTGATCAGTCAAGTGCAAGACTTTCAGTTAATTCTCCATGAGATTCATGCTGAAAGAATTATTCTTAGTAAATCCTTTCAACTTGTGACAATTGTTGAGAAGTTGCCACTGACATGGAAGGATTTTAAGAATTATCTTAAGTATAAGTGCAAGGAGATGAAACTGGAGGAATTGATAGTACAACTCTTTATTGAAAAAGATAACCGCAGTTCCGACAAGAAGGTAGTCATATCATGCAAGCCAAAGTGAACGTTGTGGAAAAAGGACAATGTTCTACATCCAACAACAGAAAGAGGAAGTATGTTGGGAAGAGTCCCAAGTAGCGTTTCCAAGAGTTGAACAACAAGAAGTTCAAAGGCAGGTGTTTTGTGTGCAATAGAAATGGACATCAAGCGATGAATTGCCATTAATGCAAGGGCAACAGAGGCCCGAGTAAGAAATCTGCACACGCACATGTGATTGAAGCTATAAAAGAAATAAAAAAATAAAAAACTTTCAAATAGGTTAGTAAACATCAGTCTTTTTGAAATTGTCTATGAAACAAAATTGTTAGGACAAGTGTGAAGACTGCACTAAGGCAAAACTCACTAAGGCATCATTCAATAAAGTAAAGAGAAATATTGAACCTTTGAGTTTGATTCATACAGATATTTGTGATCTGAAATATGTTCAAACAAGAGGAGGTAAAAAGTAATTCATTTTAATTCCGATGTATCAAAAAAAAAAGAAGGTATTTCATTACTTTTATTGATGATAGCACGCAATATTGCTATGTTTACTTGTTGAGAAGCAAAGATGAAGCCTTAGAGGCTTTAAAGCAATATAAAGTTGAGGTTGAGAATCAACTTGGCAAGAGAATTATGGTTGTCAGAAGTGATAGAGGTGGTGAATATGATATTCTGTTTGAGAAAGTGTGCTCTCAATTCGAAATTATTTATCAAACTACTGCACCTTATTCTCCTCAGTCAAATGGAGTGGCTGAGAAAAAGAACCGAACTCTAAAAGAGATAATGAATGCCATGTTGATAAGTTCAGGTTTACCCCAGAACTTGTAGGGAGAGGCAGTTTTATCTGCAAATTTTATTTTAAACAGAATACCCCACAAGAAGATAAGTCAAATATCATATGAGTTGTGGAAAGGCCGGAAATCTATCTACAATTATCTTAAAATGTGGGGATGTTTGGCAAAAGTGGCGATCTCTAGTCCAAAGATGACTAAGATTGGATTAAAAATCGTTGATTGTGTATTCATCGGCTATGCGAATAATAATAGTGCATATCAATTTCTGATACATAAATCTGAACATCTTGATATGCATGAGAATACTATTATTGAGTCAAGGAATGCAATGTTCTTTGAACATATATTTTCTTGTGAGACAATTGTAGAGTCTATGCCTCTGGAGGCTAAAAACATGAGATATATCAAAAGGACTTATGATATTGTTATGAGTAGCAATGGGGAGGATAATGAACCTAGACGAAGTAAGAGGGCTAGAGAATTTCAAAATCCTTTGGTTATGATTTTCTAACTTATTTGTTAGAAAATGAGCCTTAAAGCTTTAAGGAAGCGATGTTAAGTCCTGAAGCACATTTGTGAAAAGCGGTTGTGAATAGTAAAATTGAATCCATCAAGCAAAATCATATATGGGAATTGGTTAATCTCCCTCCGGGAATTAAACCACTTGGATATAAATGGATATTCAAGAGAAAGATGAAAGCAGATAGTTCAATTGACAAGTATAAAGCGAGACTTGTAATCAAGGGGTATAGACAAAATGAGGGTCTAGATTATTTTGGCCCATATTCCCCCAAGAATAACATCCATTCCCATGCTAATAACAATTGCAATGTTGTATAACTCGGAGATACATCAAATGGATGTTAAGACAACTTACGGCAACTTAGATGAAGAAATCTACATGGAACAACTCGAGGGGTTTGTGGTTCTAGGCCTAGAAAAGAAAGTCTGTAAGCTTATAAGATCTCTTTATGGGTTAAAACAAGCACCAAAGCAATGTCATGAGAAATTTGATCATGCCATGTTTTCGGATGGGTTTAAGATAAACAAATGTGACAAATTTGTCTATATAAAGAAAACAGATGAAGGCTATGTCATAGTTTGTCTTTATGTTGATGACTATTGGGAGTAATAATGACATGATAAGGTCCACACAGAAGATGTTAAACAAACGGTTTGACATAAAGGACTTAGGAATTGCAGATGTAATTCTTGGAATGAAGATTACAAAAACTCCTGATGGATATACTTTATCTCAGTCTCACTATGTTGAGAAAATTCTTGAGAAATTTGGTGAACATGACAATTGCCCTGTTAAGACACCTATTGAGACAAGTATTTATTTATCAAAGAATACAGGGGCAAGCATATCACATTAGAATACTCCCATATTATTGGAAGCTTGATGTGCCTTATGAATTGCACTCGGCCTGATATTGCTTATGCCGTAAGCAAGTTGAGTAGGTATACAAGTAATCTAGGAAAAGAGCACTAGAAAGCTATTGTTAAGGTACTTAAATATCTAAGACATACCTAGAGATATGGCTTACAGTATACTCGTTATCCAGCAGTACTAGAAGGGTACAACGATGTAAATTGGATATCAGATACGAAAGACTCAAAATCCACAAGTGGATATGTCTTTACCTTGGAAGGTGGTGTTGTCTCTTGGAAATCATCCAAACATACTTTGCATAGCAAGGTCTACAATGGAATATGTGTGAGAACCCGAATATAAAAATTAAGTAAATAATTAAATAATAATATTACAATCTCAAATATTTTGGTGGTGAATTCTAAGGTGCAAATTAAATATTATTGGAGGATCTTTTAATTAATTTTAAACCTAAAATAAATTTATGGTGAAAGTCTTTAATTTAGAGACAAGGTTTATTATAAAAATAAAAATAAAAAGAGAGAGAGGAGGGGGTGACTTGAACTCTAGACCACAAGGTTAATATATAAGACTCCTACCATTTGAGTTGCATGTAACTTATATATATGTTTTGTATATTTATCTATTTATTTGACCTTTGTGTGCCCACCACTAGTATAAAATAAAATAAACACAAACCCTACTCTATTATTTGTTCACCACATAGGGCAACAACAGCAGCCACGGGAGAGGGTTAGAGAGAAGGAAAAAAAGGAGAAGATGTTGCAATCAAAGAACTTTTGGGTGTGTTGTGTTGTGTGTGATCATCAAAGGTTAGCCCTCCTTGGTTTTCTTCTCTTCTTTTTGTTCTTCATCCTTATTCTATAATTATTTTGTTCATTGATGGAGAGGTTGTAGGTTTATGTATTGTGTATATAGATATCCTATTAAGAAACTTGAGGAGCTAAATTTATGTGTAAAGATTGGGTGTAATTTTCAGTCCAAAAATTCTGTACAAAGTCACAAACTTTAAAAATCAAGAAACCATATCAAACGGATGAATTTTAATCTGAAATTTTTACAGTAGATCAATTACACATTGAATTGCATATCTGAATTTTTTCATAATTTTTGGGAGTCAAAATCCATATAAATTGAGGTATTCAAATCTGTCCAGGAAATCAGTCCGAAATAGTAAATTCGGGAGTGTTGTTCTCTTTGGGTATAAATCCAAAAATTATCAAATTAGTGTGATTAGAACCGGTTACGAGTCTAGTTTCATACGTTTTTGGCCTTGCATTGATTGCTCGTGTATATTAAGAGAACCGTCAATTTCTTTAAAGTGCTGCAGAAAACAACCTGTTTGGATATAATAAATTGTAGATAATTATTTTGATAAGCAAATCAAGTGAAACCAATTGGGTTTGGAACTTAGGATATATTAGATCATATCTGGAGGTTATTGGAATTTTTCGAATAGCGTGGAGTGGGTTTTGTAATTTTCAAAGTTAGCGAATAGATTGGGAAAACTAGTTTAAAACACTATTTTATCTTAAAGTTATTTTTAGTTAAGTTTCGATCGGAACCTATGTCTTGGGTGATTTTCGACCTTGAAGAACATGAACTTAGATAATATTTAAGAGTAACAGTGAGTTGGGTTGAGCCGTGTTAGTGCGTTTTAGTTTGAGGTTACTTAGTTCCTATTTTTTTTAGTATTTTTAAATTAGTTGTGACGCGTAGTTTTTATACTTGGTTCAGGCCACTAGTTGGACTTTTACACTCTATTCGAGGATTATATTATTTCGTTTCCAGGTGAGTAGTTTCATGCTACATATTTTTATAAATGTTCCCCTACCCTGAACTGTTGGAAAAATTAAATTGTTGTTTCATGATTAAACTGTTTTGATAAATTATTATATTATCAATTGAATCAAATTATTTCTGAAACATGTGTGAACTTGGCATACTGTAAACTATTTGTTTTGGTCTCATGTTTATAATGATGAACTACCATGTTTTGCGAAACTGATGTGTATTGATTATTGGGACCATGTGTGTATTTAGTCCAGGGAAATTATTCCACTGTGTGTGGTGACTCTGGCCACTAGGGAACAGATCCGGGTTGGGCCGTGATGACTCTAGTGCTCAACGATTGTAAGGAACAGACCTTTAAAAACAACTAGGTGACCTTCAATCGGATCGTCTTTGAGAAAAGGCCCAGGTGCCACCCTGAGGATGACTCTTAGTTCGGTATTGGATCCAACGGGGCTTATAGCCTGAGAAATGTGTGGCAGATTATTTGTTTTTATTGGTACCCAGAAAATTATTGGTGTTCATGTTATAATCTGTTTTAAGTGGAAAATGTCGTTTATCATGTTCTTGCGAGACATGAGTATTTTAAGTGTTGATTTGTGGAACCTTCTTTTTGAAACAGATTGTATTTACCAAACTGTATGCCAATCTAGTTTCTGTGATATATAACTTATTTTGGAATTGAACCTCGTTTTCAAAACTGTATTTACTATCCATGTTGCTACTCACTGAGCTATCAGCTGACTTAGTTTTTATCACTTCCAGGTGTTAGAAGGACTTAGAGTGGACTCATGGCGTAGCGGGGACTCAATTGCATGGACCTCTAGGGCATTCCTTTAGTTTAGAGTGTTATGTCAAGTTTGTGCATATTTATATTTATTCTTATCGAAGTTCATTTAGGATTATTTTTGATTTGTGGGTTGTTTATATCCCATAAGTTTGGATGGTTTTTGATTACGGTTGATTTTGCCGTTTATAATTGTGACATGTCTGGATTGAGTTTTGGTTATTTATTATTGGACTATTGTTCAGTTGTTCAATGTGATTGGATTCGTGTTCAGGCTTACGTGTGCCTTGGGCTAAGTCCCTGTGGGCCACGGCCGGTCATGCCCGGATTTGGGGTGTGACAATATGAGTTTATTGCATTTGATAAAACTGGGGAAGAAGCAGAATGGCTTCAAAATTTCCTAGAAAAGATTTCAATGTGGCCTAAATCCGTGTCAGCTATATGCATTCATTGTGATAATGAATCAATAATAAGACGAGCAGAAAATGTGATGTCTAATGGAAAGTCCAGACATATTCGTCCAAGACATAATTCCGTTAGACAATTGCTTTCACAAGGAATTATTTCCATTGAGTATATAAAGTCAAAGGATAACATTGCGGATCCATTGACTAAAGGGCTAGGCAGAGAGCAATTGTATCATTTACCAAGGGAAATGGGTTTTAAGCCTATTATTTAAAGTTACCACAATGTCAACCCAACTTAGCTGACTGGAGATCTCAAGATCTGAGTTCAAAGGGGCATTCGAATTATAGATGACTCATGTTTCACTAAAGGAAATTATCTCTTGCCCAGAAATTATCTTCTACCCATTTTTATGATAAGAAGAGTGATACCTGCAGCGTTTGTAGGGTGAGCTTTGCTATTAACAGGCCTGACCCTGAGATTTTCGGGGCCTAAAGCCGATAATCAACTAATAAATTTTTGGAGCCTTTCACATTTTTTTTTTCATAAGAAAGTAAAAGACAAAAAATTTGTATCAAAATCACAAAAAATACTTAGCATTACATTACAACAACCAATAAGTGTCACTTGATCTTCGTTCTTCTTGCATTTTAAGAAGCAAATAAATCAATCATACTTGCATATTTTAGTTTTTTTCTAAAATCATTTTTAATGGATAACAATGCTAATTATTTTAATGGGCCTTTCAATTTTTTAATGGATCAATTTATTTTAAGTTAGTTTGGACATTCCTTAATTTTTTTTGGATTTAAAACATACCTAATATATTACATTAAACTATAATACGAGGGAACTCCTTTTTTGGGTATATTTTCAATGGAAAACAATGCTAATTTTTTGAATGGGCCTTTCAATTTTTTAATGGATCAATTTATTTTAAGTTAGTTTGGGCTTTCTTTAATTTTTTTTTTTTTTGAACTTAAAACATACCTAATATATTACACTAAACTATAATAGAAGGGGGCTCCTTTTTTGGGTCTATTTTAAGGGGCCCTAGGCTATGGCCTGGTGGGCCTATGCCCAGGGCCGGTCCTTGCTATTAATGACTCTTATAATTTAAATGTTCAAGTTGGGGTATAATAGGATATTCCTTATAAGCGAGGACACCTATTTGAGTGTGAACTAGGAGTGTTCTATGAGAATTGATAAGGCTAAATTCTCTAGAGCACTCATGAATACCAAGCATTGTTCAGGGCCATAATGAACATAACCGTGAGAACCAAGTTGTGTTGGTAGTGCACTGTGTGTAGTCTATTTGTAACAACCCAGATTTTTTAATTATTTTATAGAATTTATACTAATATTATTTAATTAAAAAAATATATTTATTATATATGTATTATTTTGTAAAATAATATAATTTATTAGTCAAAGTATTAATTGACTTAATTTAGATAAACTTGAAGTAATGAAGATTAATAGGGGTACGACACGTGGCAGTTTGCTTGGGCATCACGAATTGAATTTGTATAAATGGGGGAGAAGTTGACTCAGTAAGAAAAGAGAAAGAAAGAAAAGAAGACCAGGAAAGAAAGAAAGCAAAAGAAAAGGAAGAGAAAGGAAGAAAGAAAGAAGAGAGGAAAAGAAAGAGAGGAAGGAAAGGAAAAATTAGTGGAAGCTAAGAAGATCTTTGATAGTGGAAAGAAATAGTAAGGTATTAAAGTTAAGGTGAGTTATATTATACCTTGAGTTACCAAAATGTATTTTACTTATATTTTGACTTACCAAAATCTATTTTATACAAGTTATTTTTATTAGTATATTTATAAAAGTTATGTTTTATGAAACGTGGATTATTTTATGAACCCTATTTGCTTAAAAGGAAACCCAAGGATATGTTGTTTTACTTTTAAAGAATATTTGGCTATGACTTTATATGAAAATATGTTTTGTAAGTATCACCACGGGAGTCCCATGCCTTAGGGGACTTAAATAACCATTGGCTTAGTGAGTCTCATGCCTTGGGGGACTTAAATAACCATGGGCTTAGTGATTGACCACTTTGTGGTCCAGTGTTTGTTGTGGATCCATTGACCAGTGTAGTGCTTGGCACTTAGTGATGTACCGTGGTTATGGTTGTATAGTGATTTTCGTATTACATGTTATATGTCAAATGATTTCCGTATTATGTATGCTATGTATCAAGCTCTTTTTGGCCTAACTAATTATCCATGGTGAATTTTATGCCTTATACTCTTGGTATAATATTTCTCACTCTGCCATGAGCTTATAGTTTTTTACCACTCTCAGGTGACATGTCGGGACCAGCGTGTGGAGTAGGCACAAAGCACTTTTATTGATGTATTTTTTTTATGTAAAAATCGGCCTTTTTGGTCAATACCTTTTGTAATAAAAATAGACGCTCCAATGATTATTTTAGTACCCTTATTTAAATATTTCTTCCACTTGCGTTTATTAATTTGTTTAAAGATTTGGCCGGAGGTAACCTCGGTTACTGGCCATCACGATGCTTAACCCTTGGGTACGGGGAGCGCGTCGTGACAAATGGTATCAGAGCAATGGTTTTTTTTTTTTTTAAAAAAAACATTATTGGAGCATAGGACACATGCACATTTAAAAAGTGCGTTAGCGGGTAATTAGTACCTAAATATTATATTTAGTTCATCGATTTAATTATATTTCTATGATTTTCTATATATATATTATTTTTTTTTTTTTGTGCATAATTTGTGAAGGATATTAGATATAATTTACGAATGAAGAAGAAACAAAAGATGTCAAACACCCACAAAAAAATTATAATATAATTAAATATACATAAATTCTAATTTAGTATTAAAAAAAAAATTTCGACTTTGTAAAAGTGGGTTCAAATTTTAAAAATACTAATTTTGAAATTATTTCCAATCAATGAAAAGTTCATCTCAAATTTTTTTCAACTCTCACATATGATTCTGTCATTATGGTCTCATTTTATTTCCGTTTATTTATTTTTATCGTGAACAATACGAGTGAAAAGTTTTTTTAAGTCACCCATTATTTCTCATTTTGGCCCAAACTAATTTTTAACAAGTAAACAGTGAGTGGTTTTTGGTAAAGTTTTTTTTTGAGATACTATTTCCATCAGATTAATCATCTAATATATATTTACCAGAGTGCGCAGCGGATAGTTTGTACATATAACAAATTTCGAGGACGAAATTTTAAAAGGAGGGAAGATTGTAAAAACCCAGATTTTTAATTATTCTGTAGAAGTTATACTAATATTATTTAATCTCAGTTCGGAAAATATATAATTTATTATATATTATTATGCGTGATTTTGTCAAATAATATAATTATTAAAAGTTTAGGGGTCAAAGTATAAATAATAATTAAGTTAAGTTTGGATAAGATTGTATTAATGGAGATTAATAAGGGTGCGACACGTGGCAGTTTGCTTGGGCATCACGAATTGAATTTGTATAAATGGGGGAGAAGTTGACTCAGTAAGATGGAAAAGAAAAGAAGACCAGGAAAGAAAAGAAAGAAAAAAGAAAAGAAAAAGAAAGAGTGAGGTATTAAAGTTAAGGTGAGTTATATTATACCTTGAGTTATCAAAATGTATTTTACTTATGTTTTAACTTACCAAAATCTATTTTATACAAGTTATGTTTTTAATAAAAGTTATATTTTATAAAGGTTTCAGTTACGTGGATTATTTTATGAACCCTATTTGCTTAAAAGGAAACCCATGGATATGTTTGTTTTACTTTTAAAGAATATTTGGCTATGACCTTATATGAAAATATGCTTTGTAAGTACCACCACGGGAGTCCCATGCCTTGGGGGACTTAAATAACCATTGGCTTAGTGAGTCCCATGCCTTGGGGGACTTAAATAACCATGGGCTTAGTGATTGACCACTTTGTGGTCCAGTGTTTGTCGTGGATTCATTGACCAGTGTAGTGCTTGGCATTTAGTGATGTATCGTGGTTATGGTTGTATAGTGATTTCCGTATTACATGTATACGTCAAATGAAACCCATGGATATGTTGTTTAAAAGGAAACCCATGGATATGTTGTTTTACTTTTAAAGAATATTTGGCTATGACTTTATATGAAAATATGTTTTGTAAGTACCACCACGGGAGTCCCATGCCTTGGGGGACTTAAATAACCATTGGCTTAGTGAGTCCCATGCCTTGGGGGACTTAAATAACCATGGGCTTAGTGATTGACCACTTTGTGGTCCAGTGTTTGTCGTGGATCCATTGACCAGTGTAGTGCTTGGCACTTAGTGATGTACCGTGGTTATGGTTGTATAGTGATTTTCGTATTACATGTTATATGTCAAATGATTTCCGTATTATGTATGCTATGTATCAAGCTCTTTTTGGCCTAACTAATTATCCATGGTGAATTTTATGCCTTATACTCTTGGTATAATATTTCTCACTCTGCCATGAGCTTATAATTTTTTGCCACTTTCAGGTGACATGTCGGGACCAGCGTATGGGGTAGGCACAAAGCACTTTTATTGATGTATTTTTTTTTATGTAAAAATCGACCTTTTTGGTCAATACATTTTGTAATAAAAATAGAAGCTCCAACGATTATTTTAGTACCCTTATTTAAATATTTCTTCCGCTTGCGTTTATTAATTTGTTTAAAGATTTGGCCGGAGGTAACCTCGGTTACTGGCCATCACGATGCTTAACCCTTGGGTACGGGGAGCGCGTCGTGACAAATGGTATCAGAGCAATGGTTTTTAAAAAAAAAAAAAAAACATTATTGGAGCATAGGACACATGCACATTTAAGAAGTGCGTTAGCGGGTAATTGGTACCTAAATATTATATTTAGTTCATCGATTTAATTATATTATAATTTTCTATGATTTTCTATATATATATATATATATTTTTTGTGCATAATTTGTGAAGGATATTAGATATAATTTACGAATGAAGAAGAAACAAAAGATGTCAAACACCCACAAAAAAATTATAATATAATTAAATATACATAAATTCTAATTTAGTATTAAAAAAAAAATTTCGACTTTGTAAAAGTGGGTTCAAATTTTAAAAATACTAATTTTGAAATTATTTCCAATCAATGAAAAGTTCATCTCAAATTTTTTTCAACTCTCACATATGATTCTGTCATTATGGTCTCATTTTATTTCCGTTTATTTATTTTTATCGTGAACAATACGAGTGAAAAGTTTTTTTAAGTCACCCATTATTTCTCATTTTGGCCCAAACTAATTTTTAACAAGTAAACAGTGAGTGGTTTTTGGTAAAGTTTTTTTTTGAGATACTATTTCCATCAGATTAATCATCTAATATATATTTACCAGAGTGCGCAGCGGATAGTTTGTACATATAACAAATTTCGATGACGAAATTTTAAAAGGAGGGAAGATTGTAAAAACCCAGATTTTTAATTATTCTGCAGAAGTTATACTAATATTATTTAATCTCAGTTCGGAAAATATATAATTTATTATATATTATTATGCGTGATTTTGTCAAATAATATAATTATTAAAAGTTTAGGGGTCAAAGTATAAATAATAATTAAGTTAAGTTTGGATAAGATTGTATTAATGGAGATTAATAAGGGTGCGACACGTGGCAGTTTGCTTGGGCATCACGAATTGAATTTGTATAAATGGGGGAGAAGTTGACTCAGTAAGATGGAAAAGAAAAGAAGACCAGGAAAGAAAAGAAAGAAAAAAGAAAAGAAAAAGAAAGAGTGAGGTATTAAAGTTAAGGTGAGTTATATTATACCTTGAGTTATCAAAATGTATTTTACTTATGTTTTAACTTACCAAAATCTATTTTATACAAGTTATATTTTATAAAAGTTATATTTTATAAAGGTTTCAGTTACGTGGATTATTTTATGAACCCTATTTGCTTAAAAGGAAACCCATGGATATGTTTGTTTTACTTTTAAAGAATATTTGGCTATGACCTTATATGAAAATATGCTTTGTAAGTACCACCACGGGAGTCCCATGCCTTGGGGGACTTAAATAACCATTGGCTTAGTGAGTCCCATGCCTTGGGGGACTTAAATAACCATGGGCTTAGTGATTGACCACTTTGTGGTCCAGTGTTTGTCGTGGATTCATTGACCAGTGTAGTGCTTGGCATTTAGTGATGTATCGTGGTTATGGTTGTATAGTGATTTCCGTATTACATGTATACGTCAAATGAAACCCATGGATATGTTGTTTAAAAGGAAACCCATGGATATGTTGTTTTACTTTTAAAGAATATTTGGCTATGACTTTATATGAAAATATGTTTTGTAAGTACCACCATGGGAGTCCCATGCCTTGGGGGACTTAAATAACCATTGGCTTAGTGAGTCCCATGCCTTGGGGGACTTAAATAACCATGGGCTTAGTGATTGACCACTTTGTGGTCCAGTGTTTGTCGTGGATCCATTGACCAGTGTAGTGCTTGGCACTTAGTGATGTACCGTGGTTATGGTTGTATAGTGATTTTCGTATTGCATGTTATATATCAAATGATTTCCGTATTATGTATGCTATGTATCAAGCTCTTTTTGGCCTAACTAATTATCCATGGTGAATTTTATGCCTTATACTCTTGGTATAATATTTCTCACTCTGCCATGAGCTTATAATTTTTTGCCACTTTCAGGTGACATGTCGGGACCAGCGTATGGGTTAGGCACAAAGCACTTTTATTGATGTATTTTTTTTATGTAAAATCGACCTTTTTGGTCAATACATTTTGTAATAAAAATAGAAGCTCCAACGATTATTTTAGTACCCTTATTTAAATATTTCTTCCGCTTGCGTTTATTAATTTGTTTAAAGATTTGGCCGGAGGTAACCTCGGTTACTGGCCATCACAATGCTTAACCCTTGGGTACGGGGAGCGGGTCGTGACACTATTTATAGCGTTTCTGTTTTAGACCTGACCCATTTTGTGTTTTGGACTCGGGTTTCATAGCCTCGTACAGTTGTTCATGTCTTTTTTCTCGTATTCTTCCGCAAATTTGGTTATGGAATTGTGTTGATCTCGTTTGGAATAGGTTGGTCACTTGACTTTCGAACCTTTGTTGCCTAGATTTTTGCTCCTCCGCTCGAGCGGTACTTCCTGCGCTCGAGCGAGCTTTGCAAACTCTCAATATTTTTGCAGACCAGTAAAATACTGGAAGAATGTATTCTACACTCGAGCGGCGTTTCCTAAGCTCGAGCGGGCGGGTGTAGACACCCCATTTTTGACCGTCCTCAAGACTCGGACGTCACCATTTGAACACCGGTGATCATCCTTGTTTGTGTTCGTTTGGAGTTCCTGGAGGTCTCGGCTACGCGCCTTGCCTCAAGATCTCCGAACTCGACCGTTTAGTGTCTGGTTTTGCACCAAACACTTGCATTTTGCCTTGGAGGGGTAGGGAATGCCTTGTGAGGCATCCCCACACACCACCGGCCATGGCCAGAGGCCACCGGCTGGTTTTTGTCTCCGTCGGCAATATATATTGCCGGTCGGCACTATTTGTTGCCGGTCGGCACTAATTTTTGTCAAAATGGCAATTTTGAGTAGCCGACTACTGTTCATCTACTTTATGTAGATATTTTGTGCCAGCTGTGATAGCTGGCACCAACTCTGCTTCCCTCCATACACGTGTATGGAGGGATCTCCCTCTAAGCAAGCTTGTTGTGTAAGCTTGGCAAGAGGGACTTCTATAAGAGGAGAGGTCTTCTCCTTGTTCTAGGTTAGAAATTTTGAAGGCAAAACCAGGGCTTATACATATAGATACACCCTCTCTCTATATTGCCCTCTCTCTCCTCCCTTGTGTGTGTTTCTTGGCCTAAAAGTGTGCTTTTACCTTACTTTTGCACTAATACACACACCATTACACCTTGCTCCGAGATTGAGGACTTTTAAGGGTTGATTCTTGAGTTTTGGGGCTGTTTTTTATCAAAAGAAGAGGGCTGCATTGGCTGTTCTTGAGGTGTGCTTCAAGGGTGAGCACTTTGCTTTAGTTTCCCCAAACTTGCATTAGTCTTTTGCCTATCTTGCTTGCTGATTTAGTTTTTGTGCATAACATAAAAAGGCTTATATTTTCATGCTTAAGAACTTTCATTAAGGGTCTTTTGTAGTTTGAGTTCAAACTCACCCTCTTAGGCCTTATTTGGCCTTTTTGTTGCCTCCTTGGTAAGGCCTTGTTTGCTTAAGTGTTATGGTCCTCTCACCACTGAAAACCAGTGGATTTTCAGTGGTGAGGAAGGTGGTTTGAAGTCTTGCATAGGGGAGGGACACCCCTCTCCCTTCATTGTTTTATTTCCTTGCATTTTGGCTTAAAGGGTAACATGCATGCTTGTTTGGTTTTGGCCCTTTTTCAGAGGTTTTTGGGTGTTTTTAGGTCGTATGTAATCTCTGTTTTTGGTCGAATTTGTGTCCTTTTGCATGCTTAACATACTTGCTTTACATTCCTCCATTTGGCCTAGAAATGCATCCTATGTTTAGGTCATGGTTCTTGCATGTATTAGCCTAATTTCTTGGAGGTGTTGGCATTATTTCACCATGTTTAAGGTCTGTTGGCCATCTATTTCAGTCATGCTTGCCTTGTTTGGTGTCATCTCTTTGTGTTTTTGGCTTGTAAGCTTTGAGCATATTGACCTCTAGCATGCGTAACTATGACCATCCTCATGATTTGGCATCATTTAGGATCATATTTCAGTCCATAAATAATGTTTGTGTGTGTACATGAGTGACCTCTTTCATGCTTTGAGGGTATGTCTTTTGTGCCTAGATATGAGCTTTGGTGCATGCATCCCATTAGAGTCACTTTAGCTGCCATGTTAGTAGGTTTTGCGGTCTATTTTTGCTTGCTAAATTTCTGTTTTAGCTTGTCCAATTCATGCCATGAGTGGTCTTGTTGGTGGAAGTGAAATGCCCCCCTTTGTGCCTTAACCTTAGGACCATTGCCTTGCTTGTTGGCATGAGTTTTTGTCCACCTTTTTAGGCACTTTTGGCCACTATTTTGGGGTGGATCAAGGTCTGCCCCTTTATGGTTTAAGGCCCCCTTGCATGCTTGTCTCATGTCCATTGCATGATTGCCTCATCAAGTGTTGTATTATGTTGATCCTATTGCTTAGGTTGACCATGTTTGCATCGCATTTGCATTTTGTATGCCTAGCATTGCATACTTGCCATATTAGTTGCATGACACTTGGCGTGCTTTGCATTTTAATCCCATGTTGTATCTTTGAGGCATTGTTTGCATAACATGCATTGCATTACTTGGTTTGGGGTGTCAAACCAAGTGTAAGGGTCAAGGAGCGTTCATACTATAAGTGATGTAATGCGCCTTGACTCTCGGTCACCGGGACCCTTGACTTTGGCATGATAGGGTCTTGGCCCTCATTTGTGTGATTGCATGCATTTTTACATCAAATGGCAAGCTTGATCTCTTGGGCTATCATGCACAATTGATGGCTCGAGGATCGAGGGCCATGCTTCCCTGAGTTCAACACATGATGGGAAACATGACCAAGCTCACATGTGCCTGAAATCCTATGCCATATGCTGTCTGTCCTCTGTTGCTGTCAAAACTGTCTCCTGCAGGAAGTTTCTGCCGACCGGCATAATTCAGTGCCGACCGGCCATTGTTGAATGGCCGATGACCCAATAAGCAGCCGATGGAAGTTATACACTGCCGGTGGGAATTTCCTCCAGCCGGTGGTATTCTGCAGTGTGCAAGGAACCTGTCCCAGAATTTTGGCATTTTTCAGAGAAGCAAGGCAGTAAAAACAGAGGCAGCAATGGTATGGTGCGGGCTTTCCGGGCGAGACGGGTTCGAGCATGCATCATTCGCGCATCCCGAGGCGGGGGCTGTGGCCACCTTTCTTTTTTTTCTGCATTCATTCTGTTAAGTAAATTAGAAATTCTGTAATAATTTATTTGCTTATTATTCGGACTGTAATATTTATTTGGTCCCTCCGAGTGAGGGCAATTATGTAACAAGTGTGCGTGGGTGTGTGTATGTCTTCCAACCTCACGTCTTTCTTCCCTTTTATTTACCTGCTTATGATGGTAGACTAGGGTATTTTTAAAATTAGCATACCTTATGCTATGCATGCGTGCATTCATGCATTCGTATTGCATGCATCAGGCTCGGTACATCACGCTAACTGCATTTGTACTTCAATTCCAAATTGAATACGTGCATCAATTGATCGCATTTCACATGCCATGCTTAGGTTAGCCGAGCCTACTTTGATTGCATCCCGTATGTGTTACATTAGGCAATCTGACATGAACTAGGACCATGTATGTTGGCTAACTAGTTTATTGTTTTGGCACGGAGTACGATGTAAGTATTTATGCTTTAGCATACCGCATGCGTGTGAGTGTTGCCATAACAGCATGATTACCATGAGGCTAGCTGCTTATATGATATAACTGCTTGAATGCCTGTGGATGGAGGTTGAATTGCCTGAATTTGGAAAAATGCATTAAAACTGTGAGTTTTAAGCCCACTAGATAGTGGCAAAACCATCTTTTCTAAAATCCCACTCGAAGGTGGCAAAACCTGCATTTTAGCCTACTTGCGAGTAGCAAACCATCTTCAAAACAAGCATGAAATGTTTTGCTCCAAATTAGGCGATTTGGTCTATACTTGTTTGTTGTGCGCACAACATAGTAATTCTAGGCTAATAACCGGAATAAGAACACATAAAGTTTTCAAAAACGAATATCACGGTTAGTAGAGGCCGATCTTTGATTGGGCGAGAGGGGGTGCTCATAGCTGACCTTCCCCAATCGTACCCAAGCTCCCGAGCCGAGGCAACTTTGGCAATGACGGACACGTGGCCTTTGGCACCGAGTCAGGGTTTTCTAAATTCCCCCATTTTAAAATATTTAGGTGGCGACTCTGTATCTGGCAAAGCAGTCCATGTTTGGCACTTCTTTTCAAAAAAATCTGTTTCTCAAAACGATTTGCCGGATTTGGACTCTTTGGTTCAGATTAAGAACCGTGACACAAATTGAGTCCGAACTGTAGCATGAGGCCCACGGGCGCGTCTACAGCGGGCGCTCTAACAGCCAATCTTGAGCTCAAGCGATGTCCTTCACCTGCAAACTTCTTAAAGTGTGTATTCGGCGATCGAACGTCACTTCTTGCGCTCGAGCGGAACTATGTATCTGGCGCTCGAGTGGACTGCGTGTATATCAGTTCATGAAGATGACTTTTTACTTCACTTTTTCATTCCTCTTTCTCTCTAAAACTTTTCAAAAACCTAGATCTTGGGTCTCTCTCTCTAAAACTCATATTCTCTCTACATTTTTACCTAGATCTATTGGGTTCTCCACCCTAGTGCCTTTGAGAAAAAGTTAGAGCATTCCTAGAGCTTTGTTTTGATTCGATTGGAACTTGGTTTCGGCATCATTGAAGTTTCCACCTTGTTTTGTTTGTCTCTTAACCTTGAGGTAGGGATTTTCTATACCTTTTTATGAATTTTAACTTAGTTATTGGTTGTTGTGTAACAATGATGGATTTTGGGAGTATTTTGGACAACCTAGGGTTTGGGATGTAAAATCAAAAGAGGGGTTTCCAGTGAATGCAATATAAATAGTTATGGGGTTTGAAAATGAGGTTATATTGTGTTACAATTGTTGATTTTGGCATTTGGGTTGGTATTTGGGAAAAAGGAAAATTAACCTAAAATGGTTCAAGTATTTATTTTGTATAACTAAATGAAATTGGTATTACAAATATGAAATTGGATGAATGTTGGTGTTAATGGTGCAGTTTGATATGCATTATCTCACACCTTTTGAAAATCTGAAAAAATTATCTGTTTTAAGATTTAATATCTGTTTAGAAATATCTGTATTGGGCTATCAGTGGAGGATAACTATGATTGTTGTAGAAATTGCATAAGGATTAGGTAAATTGAAATTAATCTCTTGTTGATTGTCATTGAGTGTGACTAAGTTTTAAATACATTATATATGTATGATTGTTTGAGAGAAGAAATGAGATGTACTTCATTGTTTGTGAGGAGAAAGGGGATGTACTCCATTGTTTGGGATGAGAAAGGGGACATACTCCATTGAACTAAGCTGGCCTGTGTGTCCTAGGTGAAAGTCCCGAAACTGCACGTATATATGGGTGCCAATCCCGCAGACGAAATTTTCATAAAATGGCAAATTGAAGTGGTTGTATGATGATTGAGTTAATTTGGGAACCACTAAGTTGTAGTCTCAGATAGGTTGTTTGAAAGATAATGAAATTGGCTCATGAATTGAGATGAAATGATTTAGCTTGAACTGATGAGAAAGAAAAAGGATTGAGTTATGAAATTTGGTACTTTTTGATGATATAGAATATAAATGTTTTCTCACTAGCATTGTAAATGCACATTGTACTTATATCTTTGTTAATATCCATATACTGTGTTAGATTGTTCCTACTGGGCTTTAGCTTATCCTATTTAGGAAAATCATTTTCAAGTGTTGATGTCATGTCTCCGCTAAGGCAGTAGCTCGGAAGGAGTTTGGAGCACGGGCTTCACTTTTGTACTTATTTGTTAGCTAAGGGCTTAAATTGTATAGAGTTAGACTCTTTTTTGTTGTAACCAAGCAATGACTTGGAAACTAGTAAGCCTTTGGGGCATATAATTATTTGTTTAACTTTCATTCCCCTTTATTACTTGTAACACATGCTGTAGATTCATGATGAACTATTTGTAAATGTATATCGTATGTGTCACTTTTGTATACAATTCTGGTTAATGGAAGTTTATTATTTTGATTACGTTGTCTTATGTATATTGTGTTGGGTCAAATTATTGTAATTATTTTCGGGGCGTTATGTTATTGTCTTGGCATACACAAATAGCTAAATAGTTCAAGGCATCTGGTTAACCAGTATATCTGATAGATTTTTCATTATGGAATGTCCAAAGCCAAAAGCTATCTATCTCGATGCGATGTGTTGCCTTTACGTACTCTCTCTTAGTCTGCATGTTGTTGCATGTTTGTCGTTGTCAATTCCATTCATGTGGGGGATTGTTGAAAAAATAGTTTGTGAAACCATGAGTTTTGGCCAACTTTGAGCCTAAATTGAGATGGGCTTCGGACACCGATTGAGGTGTGTCTGAGTGGAAATATGTTCCTTATCGGGTGGTGATTCACTTCGTATATTTGGTCGTTCAAACCATTTTCTGAGTGAATACGAAATAAACTCTAGAGAAGGCTTCAGCAACACGGTAGTTGAACGAATTCAAATTTGAATTCATCTTTGGTTTTGTCCAGAAACTCCGAAGTGTTATAGGCGCCAACCTCCCAAGATACAACGACTAGAATCCAAGACCGCAGCACAACAATCCTAGATATGGCGAACCAAACTAGTGTTGCACTCTCTTTGACTCAAAGACGCATAATGAAATTATGATAAAAGAAACTAGAGCAAAGAATTCTGAATAATTTGACGTGACTATGACTTTAATTTAGATTGAAATTGGATACCAATTTTCCTCTATAACAACTTAGGAAGAGTGGGGTATTTATAGACTTGAGATGGTGGTGTGAACGACCTCAAATTTGTTCAAATTTTAGCGATCCACCTTTGAGAATATGCTGGAAACATGGTGAACAAACTGTTTCAAATTCAGCTGTAAAACTAACCTTCATCGCATGAACCACTATGAAGAATTTGATAGATGCTCCTAGAAGGAGTAGAAACCAAATCACAATTGAAATTGAATTTTCATTAGAACACTTATAGAGACCCTAATTTTTGTAATTACCTTTAAATCCCTAACCTTGAGTTTCTTTTAATAAAGCCCTTGAATTTTCACTTAATTGCGTTTTAAACCCTAGAATTGGAAAGAATCGCGGATTAATCTGAGTAAACCCTAATTAATCTCGGTAGATTAATAATCACCTTTAAAACCCTAGTATTAATTATTAAACCCTATAACATAGACTAATGACTTTAAAATCTTAATTCCTAGTAACGCCGTTTTCGCTTGGTTTCATGCCTTTCTTTGCGCTTTAATTTATACTTGGTCTCTATATACGTCATTCTAAACCTTAATTGTAATATTTTATTAATTAATGTACTTGTTCTTATTATTTTATGTATATAAATACAAATATCTCCTATATATATATATATATATTTATTGGAGCTCAAGTTGCTGGCCATGTGATGGATGAAAGGGCCTTGATGGCTTTGATGGACAACTTTGACAAATTTACACTTGTAAAACTTAGTCCCTAAGAAACCTCCCAATCTTTTCTCTATAAATATGCACATTTCTCCCCCTCATTTTACACATTTTCAGCCATGCATTAGAGGAGTGAGAGAGAGTGATCTTGGAAAAAAAAGAAAGAAAGAGAGAAGAGAAGAAGAAAAAGAAGAATTGTGTTGAGTCTTGTACAACAAAGGTAAACCTACATCATCTCTTCTCTCAAGTTCTTTTACCACTTGTTTTTTCCCTCCTAATATATGCTATTTGTATATATATGTTGTAGTCTAGGCCTATACTCTTGTATAAATGTGTATTAATCAAGAAATGGTGTGCTTCTCTTTTTTTCTTAAATTTCCAACATCAATTCTTTTCTCTCTCTTGAATTTATTTTCCTATCAAAACTCCATAAACTCAAAATCTGTTTTTATGGGGTAATATTTGGTATGTCTAGAGTATGTGATAATTTTGGTAGGACCTAAGGATGTATTTTTATAGCCTAAACAATTTTTTTAAGTTTGTTACTCACATAATTAGAAAAACAGTCAACTTTCTCTATTTTCAGACAATTCCAAAAAAAATAATCTAGAGTCCACTTTTATGTCAAAATCTTAATCTTGGTGTTATATTCAACTAAAATTTGTTTGAACTCAAGAGAGTGAGAGGTTTGAGAGAAAAATCGATTTGTGTAACAATCAACGAATCTAGATAGATCTTGATAATTCTGAATTATCTTAAAATCTAAAATACCTATCCTACTTTTGTAAATTGAGTTTGAAACTAGAGTCATTTATCTACAAACTGACATGAGGCTAGGTACTTAGGGCCAATAAAAGTATTTTTTCCATAATTATTTTCCAACTGGTTTAAATCTGAAATTCTAAAAATTCGTGTTAATGTGCTCTTAATTGGTTTGTAACTCTTATATTTTATGTTTCTTGAATGTTTAAATCTTGATATATAAACTACGATAAATTATGAATTTGTTTTACCATGCATAAATTACTTTATGTTTAGTTTGGATTCGTAATTATCTTGACCATGCTTTGTTATAACCGAGAACATAATGCACTAAATAAAGGGAAAATCAAATGGGATGGTAAAGGGTTGCGATCATTGTAGTAAATTTTATAAGGTAATGAACGATGGATTCAAGAGTATAATATAGTGGAATGTGTGAATTATCAAAAAAAAAATATATATATATATATATAGTGAAATGTGTTCAATTTTTGTGAAATCTTGCGCAAGTGTGTTCTTGAACCCTAACATGGCACATGAGGTATTCTAGCTACTTAATGAAATTGAGAGGCATAAGGGTGGCAGTGAGGGTCTCACACGAGGAGAGTATCCCTGGAAGCCTGTTCCCTTGGGATAGATCATGATGTCACCACCCAGGTATGTAACCTAGGTGCGTAGGCATCATTGGTAATTGTGCGGTAAGCGACGCACTGGTGGTTATGCGGTAAGCGACGCATTGGTATTGTATTAACCAAGGGGGACTCAAGATTGTTCGTGGCTAGTGTTAGTGGTTGGATAGGAATGACATTCCGTGGGGAGTTGCCTAGAATTAACTTAATTGACTGTTATTCTTGAGAACCGAAATTTAATTATAAGCTCTGCTTAATTATTGCTTTCGTTGTATGTTATGATCGTGCCATTATTTTACTTGTATGCTTGTTTGGGGTGTGCTATATAAGCACACTTATATTTTTATCTGTTTGGGGTCATATTACCTCACTAATTTTTTTCGCATCTTTTTGTAAAAAGTCAAAAAGTGCACTTATTTAGATCATCCCAAACAAGGAATGGGAAAATGGATGGAGTGTGTGTGTTTACTAGGCATTCCAAGCTTATGACGTTTTATGCTAGGTGAATTTTACATCGAGAATTGAATCTCTAAAAGCTTTGAGGAGCTATGGCTACCCTAGAGATTAGATTTAATATTTCCTGTATTTTAGATAATCTTTTTGTATTAAGAAAATGATCTATATTTAATGACTTGAAGAATTTTATCTGTAACTATTATTAATATTTTCCTTTAGTGTAATTATTTATATTTTGTGGTTAATTATTTTGTATAATGTTGTGTATCCGCTAGTTAAACCCCGGTTTATTATTGTGTCATATTACTGATGTTTCCAAAATTTGGGGCGTCACAATACTTTGAAGTTTCTGGATGAAACCAGAGATGGATTCAAATTTGAATTCGTTCAACTACTATGTTGTCGAAGCCTTCTTCGGAGTCAATTTCGCAGTCACTTGGAAAATATTTTGAACAACCAAATATATGAAGTGAATCACCACCTGGCAAGGAACGCGTTTCCACTTGGACATACCTCAGTCGGTGTCTGGAGCCCATCTCAATTTAGGCTCAAAGTTGACCAAAACTCATGGTTTCACAAACCATTTTTCCAACAGCCACTGCTCCAAATAAGACTGCGGCCTTTGGTAGAGACCTTGATGAGCCAAAATGAAATGGCATCATCGTAATGGTGGAGACCTAGGTGAGCCATGCCAAGTTGAGAGTATTAGTGGAGATCTTGGAGTCTTGGTGAAAGTAGGTTTGGAATAACATTATAGGGTTGCTCTCTCTCTCTCTCTCAAACACACACACAACTTTCTTCTCTAGAATGCTTCAATCTCTACACAAATCTGGATTGAGCAACTTTCACTCTTCAAAGACAATTGGGTTTCAAGTTTTTTCAATCTTTAAATGCAGAATCACATATGAGAATGTCTTGATTTGTATGATTTTCTTCGAGTTATATTCTATAGCAAGTTTATACATGTGTGTACATATCTACAATTATTTCAGAGTGTTGGGATGATTCATGTATGTGCAGTTATGTGTCCATGTTCCTAGTTGATTATGCTTATGTTCGATTGGAAGTTTTGGACACTTAATTTAGAGCTTTACCATAGAATTAAAGAGTAGTAGATTGTAAGGGCTTTTAATATGAATTTTATTTATTTATTTATTACAATGACAGAACTCATATAGCAATGACAGAGCTAGGTTTTTTAGCCCATTGAAGTGAAATATTTTTTATTTTCAACAAACAATTCAAGCAAAAAAATTAGACAGATAATAAAATTTGAACAAATAGATTTAAACATATAAGAGAAAAAATTGAATAGATAATAAAACTTGGACAGATATTTGAACAAATAGGGGAAAACTTGAACAGATAGGGAAACATTTTGAACAAATAGGAAAAAAATTTGAATAGATAGTTAACAAAAGTCAATAGATAAATTAAGGGATAAAATTGAAAATAAAATGTCCTTCAAAACAAACAAAATGACTTCTCACCAAACTAAAGGGTGGACTTCACATCAACAAAAAAATATTCATTGGACTTAATGTCTTATACTCTATTTAGATTGGATTTATCACCAATTTTCTCAAAATAATATCTATTATATCCTAAAAAAAATCCTAAATGTTTAGCTCACCCTACAAATCAAATTGATCCCAATTCTCTCTAATCGCAAAAAACACAACAAATCAAACCTCTTCCATCAAAGCCTACCCCTTGTCCTCCATCCTGTCGAAACCGTTGGAGCCCACGAACAATGTCAAATATCTCCCTAAAACATACTAGAAGAAGTTAAAAAGTTTAAAGGTATGGAGACACAAAGTCAAATATTTTCATTTTTTTCGGATACTCAATATTGAATAAAATTGAATTTATTTGGAAATAAATTTTTGAATATATGTAATTTCTTTGAGATATAATACTGGATAGTTCTTTTTGTTCGGTATTAGAAATTAGAAAATTAAATGTTCAAAAATACAGAGCTGAACATAGACAATTTGTTCGGATTAAATACTGAACAATATTAAATATTTCAGAAATACAATACTAAATGTATGAATTTTTTTTTTAGAAACCAGTTTCTGAAAAATTTAATTTGTTTAGTACTAAATTTTTGAATGAATTCTGAAAATTCACCAACCAAAAACGATGAAGATGAATAGAAAACTCACATTCTCTATTAAAAAAAAAAAAAGAGCTTGGAATTGTCTTTTTCAATGTCCGTTGTTGACGTTAATATGAAATAGAATGCAAACATGATTGATTCCAAAGAAATATGGTTGAGCATGAAGATGCAAATTGGATAGAGTGAGAAGATAAGAGAGAATGGAACATTGAGTACTTTTACACTTTTTTTAATATCAAGCACTTTTAGTCATTTTAAATAAGGACATAATAATTATAAAAAAAAGATTTAGATTAATTACAAAAAAAATCCCAAGGTTTTATGTGTTTTTCATTTTAAACCTCAATGTTTCAATTTCGACAAATTAAATTCTGGAATTCCATTCTTGTTTCAATGTATCTCCTCTGTTCATCTCCGTCTGTGTAATGTAACGGAGGAAATTCAAAGTGAAAAATACCGGATTTAAAGTGAAAAACACATGAAACCTTAGGGTTTATTTTGTAATTAACCATTTTTTTGTTTTTAGTAATTTTAATTTTTAAAAAAAATGGTTAATTACACAAAAAATCCCAAGGATTTAAAATGAAAAACGCGTGAAATCTTGAGATTTTTTTTTTAAATTAACCCAAAAAATTTTATTAAGTTGGAGTGTCTAACTAATCTTTTAAGGTGTAAATGGAGCACCTATTATGTCCTTCTGGCATCAAAATTCTATTTTGATGGACTTAATGAATTAAAAATTATTAGACTGTCCTTTTTTGAATTAACAAATTAAGTTGAGAGATTTTTTACCAAATTTTTCTAAATTTTACAAAATATTGTTTCATAAAATTGTTTTTGTCCTTCCCTATTTCATTTCCCTAATCTTCCATCTCTCAATTTCATTTTCCTAATCTTCCATCTCTATCCCATTTTTTCTTTGCAACTCGCTCGATTGCTATTCATCATAGTAAACCTCCATTACCACCAACCCCCCTCTCTTGCCAGTGGTAACCCTTCTCCAACCCTCCTTGCCACTACTAAGGTGGCCTTAGGTGATTTGGAACTTTTGACAAAAAATCTAGGAGACGCCTATCAATTCTAACTAATTTTTTCACTAATTATAAAAATACAATTAAACTAAAGAATTAAGTTTAAAAAGCAAATCAACAGAAAAAAACAAATATAATTTTATTTAAACTTGTACAATAATTCAACTATAAAAGGTAGGGTAAATTCTAAGCTGCCTTCTTTATGTTTTATCATTTTCTCACTTTAGTTTTTAAAATTTATTTTTTCTCACTTTAACTCTTCATGTTTCAAGTTATTCCCAATTTACTCTTAAAATTAATTTATGTCCAAAATTAGACAGAAAATGATACATTAATAGTCACGTAATATAAAATATTTTATTATATATAATTCACACTTTTAACATAAACCCAAAATTTAATATAATAATATATTTTATATATTATGTGGCAATTAATATGACATTTTTTGTCTAATTTTGAATAAAAGTTGGCTTTAAGAGAAAACTAAGAAACATTAACGACCAAAATGGGAAAAAAAAAAAAAAAAAAACTCTAAGGGCCAAAATGAGAAACTGACTATACGTAAGGGAGCAAAATGTATTATCCTATACATGTACAATCATTCAATCAAATTAAATGGGAAAAAAAATTATCTTTAATACGTTATCTTTTAAAATTTTCATCAAATTTAAATTTAATGGAAAAAGTTTGATTAGTTTTCAATTTAATAAAAAAAAAACGAATCTCTCTTAATTTGATAAAAGGATTGAAGTTGATTTTTAAACACTTTTTTACTAAATTTAAATTTGATATAAAAAATAGAGATGCTTTTAGAAAACCAAAAAAAAAAGGGGGGTAGGGGGAGGGAATTAACAATTTAGTATACATTTGTAAAAAAAAATTGAAAAAATTAGCCATGGGTCCTGTTTGAAATATGTGTACACTATTTAATCCAACAACTTTTTGAGTAGATCCAAAAGTCTTACTTTTCCCCCCTCTCTCTTTCTCTCTGTTTTTTGCCTTATTCTTTACGTTTTCCTCTTTCTCTTTTTTTTTCTGCGTTTTCCTCTCATTTTCTTTGTCGTGGACGACGACCGGTGATTACACATTTCTTTTTTTCTTTCTCTTTCTAATATATAGTCACTGGTGACCAATGACTACCATTGGTTGGGGTTCACCAGTAACCACCAACCATCGACATCAATTTGTAACTTCATCCTCACCGACGGCGAAAAGATGAATAGATCTACTCAAATCTGATGAGTAGATCTATATGATATCTGACTAGATCTAAACAAAAAATATTTGCTGAAGTACCATATTCTTTCGTTCGATTTCTCAATTTTTCTACATTTTTTTTTGTTACACAAGTCTATTTTTTTGTTTTAATGGAGAAAATTTTCAAATTCTGAATAAGTTGTTTTCGAGTATTAGTTACAGGCGGTGAAAACCGTAAAATTTTACAGTTTCAATTTTTTTTGGTGCTGGAATGAATCATGGTTAAAAACTGTAAAATTTTACAGTTTCATAATATTCTTTAAAATTGTAAAATTTTTACAGTTTTATAACATATTTTTTCAGTTTGATTAATAAGGATAATAGATTTTTGCTCTGAAAGTGTAACATTTTACAAACTTGTTTTTCAGTTTGATCAATATTGAAGATTATTTGTTTAAACCCTACAAAAATTGAAAAATAACATATGTTTTTGCCATTGTTGCTGTTTTTTGTCGTTACATTTTTTTTATTATTTTAGTTTATCAATATTTAGCACACTTTGCTATGTTTTTTTACTTTAATTTCTCTATTTTTTTTTTGGACAATATTCTGGACATTCCAGTGAGTCTCTAAGGATGTTTTTAACGCCTAGAGAACGTTTTGAACATTCCAGTGACTTTCATTGGCGTTCATAACAGTCCGGTGAATTTCCGGTGACTTCCCAGCAATACTTCGGCGACTTTCCAGCGATACTCCGATGATTTCTCGGTTATGTTGTACATTCTAGCGAGTCTCCGGTGACCATCAGACGGAAGCTCAACGGTAGTGGGATCTAACAGCATCCATAATTTTTTTTTAAAAAAAAATATAGGACTTTTTGGTAACAATTAAAAATATATAGGACTAATTGGTACAAGTATTTTGTTTTGCGAATAGATGTGTTTTGAACTTTGTATATTGAACTTATTGGTAAGTTCCCCAAACAAAATCTATATTAAGAGCGTCTCCAATATTTATTTTTTTCTTTTATCAAATTTAAATTTGATGAAAGAAATTCAATTTTAGTGCTCCAACATTAACATCAAACTAATATTAGATTAAAGATTTTTAATTTTTTTTATTATTAAATTGAGCATGTCTGAAGCCTTTTATCAAATTACTTTATCAAATTACTGTACCTAGCTGTTGGGAGCATACAGCGAACAATCTATTCCTTGTTTTAGACTTTTAATAAATTTACACTAATCGAATGATTGACCGAACATCCTCCCGATTATCTTTTCGATCGACCAATAATTTGACAAAAAATGAAAAAATTTCTTTAAAACGGTCAAGATGATATGAAACTTTTATTCAAATTTAAAAAATAAAAAAAATAAAAACGTGGCCTCAATGAGTTCGACTTTAAAACGTTTACTTTAACAGTTTCAATTGCCGCCAAAAATTTTCCCGGCAAAAGACTGGTTAATTTCGGGCGCGCGTAATGGAAACCTCAAACCCAAAAAACACAACCCTCCAATTTTTCTGTTCCCGCCATTCCTCTCTCTCTATCTCTTTCTCTCAATCAATAAAATGCACAACCAAAACCACCATTACTCCTCTATCTTTGTCTCTCTCGATTGCCCAATCCAACATCAATTCGAAGACCCCCCAAAATGGATATCACAGACATAGCCAATAAGCTAGGCCTCTCCGACTCCAAGCACGTCATCCGAAAAGCCGCCGAGCTCCGCCGCCTCTCCGACATCCAATTCGACTCTTCCGTCATCGGAATTGTAAGTCTCTCATCATTTTCACCCCTCCCCATTGTTTGGATTTGTATTTTAGATTGCTGACTATGAAAAATTGTGCTTGTCATTCGCAGGGTGAGATTTGTAAGGCCATAATTTGCTTAGAAATCGCTGCTACTAGGTATGTATATCTGAATGACTGTCTATTTGTATATATATATGCATTGATTGGTTTCTGTTGATTGTAGGTTTGAAGTTATGTGTGATCGACAGAGCGCGATAAGGTTGAGTGGGATGTCTGAGAAAGCCTACATTAGGTCCTTCAATGCAATGCAGAATGGTCTTGGTGTCAAGTTGGTTCCTTTTTCTTCTTCTCTTCTTTTATTTTGTTGTTTGTTATGTTTCATACTTTGTGTTTATTGAGATTTGACTAACATCTGGAATCTTTGTAGGAACAAGCTTGATATCAGAGAACTGGGTATTCAATTTGGATGCATTCGGCTCATCCCTTTTGTCCAGAGAGGTTTATCTCTGTAAGACACATTGTCCTTGATCATAACAAGCACTTCAATTTGTTTTCAATCAATGTCTATTTGTATTCACTTGTATGCTTAATTGGTGTTCGACGAAATGCTTAGACCACATATGAGATCACTGGGTGCTTTTGTTTGTTAGATAGACAATTATTTGATTGTGCATTCAATTGAACAATAGGACGTTTTGTTAATGATGATCGTAGGATAAACATTCGGCCTAGTTTTTTTTTTTTTTTTTTAAATTTTGTGACCCCTTTTTATAAGACTTGTCGAATTGTCAGTGTATGATCAAGTTATCTATGTTGGAATGTCAACTTGGAGATGCTTGCTATTAACTGATAGTTGTTTATTTGCCAGATACAAGGATCGTTTTCTTAAATCATTACCGGCTACCCGTAGGGCCAGTGCCGACTTCACTCGGCCTGTGTTTACTGCTGTAGCATTCTACTTGTGTGCAAAGAAGCATAAGGTACCTAAAGCTCTCTCTCTAGATCTCTGTCTTTCTCACACACACACATGTGGCATGGGGGTATTTGGGGAGTGGTTTGATTATGTTTTTCAACACGTTGGAGTTAACTTTAATTCTTATCTTTTGCAGCTCAAGGTCGATAAGATTAAGTTAATTGAGCTCTGTGGTACATCGGAATCTGAATTTTCCAGTGTAAGCAACACCATATCTTAAATGCATAATCATTTGTTGACATCTAGATTTTCTTGGTTAAAAATTTTAGTGCTGATACCAATTGACTCTAAAATTGTAGGTGTCCACCTCGATGAAGGACCTTTGCCATGATGCCTTTGGGATATCAAAGGAAAAGAAAGATCCAAGGGATGTGAAAGGGAATAGAGGTGACTTTTTGTTATTGGCCTTTCTGTTCACCTTCTTAGCATGTGCTTGCTGCAATTTTTGTCCATGGGGTTTACTTGATCAGTTATCAGATTTAGTGATCTCAAAATCTATGCCTCATCTTGAACTCATTTTGCAATTTACCTTGTGGATGGTAGACTTGCTGGATGCATTACCAGAAAAAAGGAGATGTGAGGATGGTGGTTATTCATCTGATGATGGAAAAGAGGTACTTATGAGAAATGCCTCTTAACGATTTTGTTTTCTATGTATTAGCAATGCCAATTTATTTGATTTTTAGATGGTGTTATTGTGAAGAAATTGATCATTAAACTCTGATAGATTAAGGTAATGAGTGTACAAAGTCTGTCATACAGTTGATATAACTGAATTAATACATTCTACAAAGCTAGCCCTGTTTCCTTGTTGACTTCTTGATATATTTGTTCTGAATTGGTAGGGACACCAGCTCCAAACTGTGTTTTGTCTGTTTTACCATATGTTACTGCTAGTTTAAACTAGGAGTTTGATCTTGTTTACCTTGACAAACCTAGTAGATTCATCAATTTTTTTTTTTTTTTTTTTTTTCCCCAAAGGGGTTCTGTAGACCCAAACAAACTGACTACCTAATGGGGAAGACCTCACCATACAAATCCAAGTTCAGTAAATACTAGATAGCAGATGACAACACATGATTGGCTACCATGCCCTGATTCATTAAAAGAGCTTCCCTTGCCAACAAGTCAGCACATCCATTTGCCTCTCACCAATTTGGTTTTTTGTATGACCTGTTGGTTTGGGTTTCTCCCCTGCAAAACCAATAAACAAGACCAAGGCACTACAAAACTGTTGATGCAAGGCTAAACTGACAATGCATGACCTATATTTTGCAGAACCCAATAGAAGGTTCTTTTCATGCCAATAGTCACTACGTCTTGATTCATGTTGGCATTTTTCTTGTCTCAGAATTATATTCTGAATTCTTCATGGTGTAGTGTATCACTTTTATGTTGGAGGGAAGCATTGCATCTAAAAAAATTCAGATCTAGATAGTGCCCCATGTAATCATTTGTATCCTTTATGTTAAGGGCAACCCAAATGGTAAAATTGTTGGGGTATGGAAACAAGGTTAACTACAATAGTCCTACTTGTTGACCTGGCAAAGGATAACAGATGCAAAACCAGTCTTTTATTGCTGATGTCTAATCTTTCAAGCCTGTTTTTTTATCAGCTTGGGTATGTGCTTGTGGATGCATCTGTTGGTATGATGTTGCTTTCTTTTTGCTTCATGGTTTCGGTTTCTTTTTCTTTTTCTTTTTTTTTTATTTATTTTGGAAATATGCAAGTGCCAAACCTTCACTTTTTTTAACTTTGGACAGGTTGCCAAAGCTTTTATCCAAAATGTTAGTAATGAAATGTGCTATCATTTTTAGCAATTAATATGAAAGAATTTTATTTATGAATTGAGCCAAGATGGAACAATAAGAATTTGCAACAAATAAATCTATTATATGCTTTGCTATCTCACCTAAAAACCCTCTTTCTATTTCCCCAAGCTTGTTGGCTTTCCGGTTCTTATCTTCAGACTCAACAAGGCCAAGGCTGCTTTTGTCATTGGTAGATGTTTATAGGATGGACTTGCAATGCCCATCCTTGGCTTTGATGTTCTCTTCTTTCAAATTAATGATACTAGTTAAAAAAATCAGATGTCGGCAAAACAATCATTTTATGCATTTATCTCATTTATTATAAAGTATCTTTGTTAACTTTTTGATGTAGTGCTCTTACAAATCTACATCTTAACTTGAAGTGGGAGAATAGCTGATTTACTAAGTTTACTCGTGCACTCATAAATCAGGACTGCTATGTTAAGTTTCTGACCTAACCAGATGTTATTGATGTGATATGTTCACAGCTTTCATGTTACAAGAAGCGTAAGTGTACAGAGAAACATGCTTATGAGGAATGGAAATCTAATGTTATTGAGTCTAATAACCACAGCAAGGCAAAAGGTATTGGTCTTTCCTTCTGATTTTCTTGTAGACAAACAATGGTATTGTTTGCCCCTAAGATTATTAGGCAGAGTTATTGATTAATTATTGTTGTCTTCTGCCAGTTCGTACTAAGCGAACCAAGCAAGCTCGGCTCAATTTTATGAAAGAAGTTCCTGAAACGCAGGAGGTAGGGGCTATGTGAGACTGGGAGAGGGATGTCCTTTCTCCACCAAGTTTTGGGTTGATTTTGCTGAAGTTTGTTTTTATTTTTTTTCTACACAGGAGAAACTGTTATAGGCTGATCAATATTTTTTGTTAGTTCCATTCAATAATTTTGATGATTTACAAGGATTATGAATGGGATTGACAGCATATGCTGCTGCAATGTGATGGTTGACTTTGTATAGAATGAAAATTATTGTATATGCTTACAAAGTGTTTTTAATTCATTTTTATCCGTGTTGACACAATTAGAGAAATACAAAGGTTTATTGAATAATATTGTGTATATAACCTAATACAATACAATGAAGACCAATATATATAGGCAAGGAAGAGTGATGGACAAGAAATAGAATCTTAATCTTACTGTATAATGTAAATCCTAATCCTAATATACATTTACTAATAGTCTCCCTTAAACTCAAGATGGTTTCAAAGAGATCAATTGGAGTTTGGAAAGTAACTCATGAAAATGACCACAAAGATGAGTTTTAGTAAATAGATTAGCAACTTGAGGAGCGGAAGAAACAAATTAGAGTTAGATAATTCCACTATTGACATGTTGACGAATGAAATGACAGTCAATTTTGATGTGCTTGGTGCGATCATGAAAAATATCATTATGAATAATTTGAATGGCACTATGATTGTCACAATGAAGAGTAGTAGCAGTGGGATGAAGTACACCTATGTCTTTAAGTAGCCAACGAAGCCATAAAAGTTTTTGAGTGGTGTTAGCAAGAGCACGATATTTCGTCTCAGTACTTGACTTGGAGATAACAGTTTGCTTTTTACTTTGCCAAGAAATCAATGAACTTCCAAGAATGAAACAATAACTAGTAGTAGAGCGAAGGTTAGTGAGATCATCGGCCTAGTCAGCATCAGAATATGCACATAACTCAAGGGGAGTATGAGCAGAGTAATGAAGTCCATGAAACAAAGTATCCTTCACATAGCAGAGAATATGAATAACGGAAGCATAATGAGTAAATTGTGGAGCAGATAAAAACTGACTAACAATGTGAACCACATGAGAGATATTAGGCCGAGTAACAGACAAATAGACCAAACTACCCACTAATTGTCGATATAGAGTTGCATCAGAAAGAAGAGTACCCTCTAAAGAGGTAAGACGAACATTGTACTTAAGCGGGGTAAGAGCAGTCTTACTATCCATGAGACCAGTACGAGATAAAAGATCAGATGTATATTTGGCTTGAGTGAGATACAAGCCACTTGGAGTAGAAGAAATCTCAAGACTAAGAAAATAATGAAGAGAACCCAGATTTTTCATCTTAAAATGAGAGTTGAGAAAATTTTTCAGATCATGAATGCCATCAAGATCATCACTAGTACTAATCATATCATCAACATAAAGCAATCGAAGTGTAATGCCACAAGCCGTCTTTCGAATAAAAAGAACAGAATCATAGGAGCTTGAAGAGAACCCAAATTGAGTAATGGTAGTATTGATTATTGACTTGGAAAACCAAACACGAGGAGCCTGCTTTAGGCCATAGAGAGCACGACGAAGGCGATAAACAGTATCTAGAGAATGCTCATAGCCCGGAGGAGGTTGCATGTAAACTTCTTTAGTCAGGTCACCTTTGAGAAATGCATTCTTGACATTCATCTGAGATACATCCCACTGACTTGAGGCAGCAATAGCAAGTAAATTGCAAACAAATGTAAGACGGGCAACAGGAGCAAAGGTCTCCTCATAATTAATACCATATTACTGAGTGAAGCCTTTAGCAACAAGACGGGCTTTGTAACATTCAATTGTACCATCAGAATGAGTTTTGATTTTATAGATCCATTTACAACCAATAGGAGTTTTTCTAGGAGGAAGAGCAACCATATCTTATGTATGTGTCTTATGTAAAGCATGTAACTTATTTGCCATTGCTTGCTGCCAAAGAGGATTAGTGCAAGCTTCATGATAGGTATGAGGTTCATGCTAACTTAAAATGGTAGAAAAACAATGATAATCTTGTAAATAACCTAGCTGTTTAGATACCCATTTCGAAAGAGGGACAAGAGAAAGAGCTTCAGGAGAGTCACTGCTAGAAGAGTGAGGAGAGTCTGAAGAACTGGCAATATCAGTACTCTTAGAAGATGGTAACAGAACAAGATCAGCAGGCAGAACAAGAGCATCATGAATAGTCAGGGAACCACTAGATGGAGAGGTATCTGTAGAAGCATCATCAGGAAAAAGATCAATGGAATGATCAATGAAATATGAGTTGGTGGAAGGTGAAGGAAAAGAGAATTTGGAGATGGAGGAGAACATTTTGTGTTCCCAAAAAATGACATGACGAGAGATACGAAGACGGTGAGAGACAGGATCCCAACATCGAAACCCTTTATGTTCTATGCCATAGCCTAAGAAACAACACAATCGCGACCGTGGTTGTAACTTGGAGCATTCATGTGGAGGAAGGAGAACAAAACAAGCACACCCAAAGACTCGAAGTTCTGTGCAAGAAGGAGATGCACCATGGAGACGTTCATATGGGGTTTGATTATTAATGATAGGAGATGGGATATGGTTACTAGTGTAAATAGCCGTAAGGGCAACTTCACTCCAAAAACGTTCAGGACAAGAAGAAGAGATGAGAAGAGCTCTGACTATATCAACAATGTGTCTATGCTTGTGTTCAGCACGACCATTTTGTTGGGAGGTGTGAGGACAAGAACGATGGGGAAGTGTACCATACTTACGAAGAAGTTTTAAAAAACTAATCTCTTTATATTCTTGAGCATTGTCAGATCGGAAAACTTAAATAGAATAACCAAATTGAGTTTTAATCATTTTAACAAAATCAAAATAAGTTTGAGGTAACTCAGAACATTGTTTTAAAATATAAATTGAAGTGAATCGGGAATAATCATCTACAAAAATGACAGTATCTAGAGCCCCCCATTGTGGTAGTGGGAAAAGGACCCAAACATCAGAGTGAACTAAATCAAATGGAGATTTTGAAACTGAATTACTTGTATTAAAAGACAAAGCTGGATGTTTAGCAAGTTGACAAGATTGACAATCATTGTTATAATTAGAAGAAATAGAGCCTAAATTGCCACTAGATACTAAAGTACGTAGCCGACCAAAAGAAACATGCCCTAATCTAGAACGCCAAAGATCAAGAGAGGGGGTGGATGTGACATGTTGAGTAGTAGGTGTAGAAGACGGTAGATGAAAATTGATGAGCTCATATAGACATCTAGTTTTATGCCCTATCCCAATAGTCTCTCCTGTCCGTGGATCCTGAACTTGGCAACTAGAGGAGGAGAAGAAAACAGTTAAACCAAGTTCACAAAGTTAACCAACAGATATAAGATTTAGGGTGAAGGCAAGAATATGATAAGCATCAGAGAGAGACATAGTAGGGGTAGAGACACTACCAATATGACTAACAGACATGTGAGTGCTATCAGCAGTATGAATAATAGGTAAAGTACTAGAAGAAGTAAAAGAAGAAAAAACAGTGGAATCTGATGTCATGATTTCAACATGCAGAATCAAAAAACCAAGAAGAGCTACCTGAGGTGACACATAAGGCAGTGTTATGAGAGGTACCAGAATGGGCTTGTTGAAGCATGGCCTCCATATCATTCTAAGAATAATATGGAGCAGATGGATCTATAGGAGGAGTGGAATCCATAACATTAGCAGCAGCAGTAGAATGAGAGGTAGGCTTATACCAAGACCCTTGTTTATAGCGACCCCCTCTTGAGTTCCCAGATGGGGGGTTATTCCGAGATTGTTTTTGAGGACAGTGATGCTCAAAGTGACCAGGTCCTTGTTTGTGACAAGTACGACAATCCCGAACTGGACAATGAAGAAGAGAATGACTAAAATTGAGACCTTGATTCTGACAATACTGACAAATCTGAGTGAAGGAACCAAAAGGAGTCTTTGTGTGAGGAACAACAAGAATGGTGTCAGTAGCGGTCTTGAGAATACCAAGACGAGTCTCTTCGAACAAGAGTTTAGTCACAGCTTGTTCCAGAGTGGGTAAAGGATCCTAGTGTAATAGAAAAGCTTAGACAGACTCAAAATCAGGAGTGAGAGCCATAAGAAACTCAACCAAGCGGTCTTCATCACGATAATTAGCAAAAAACTAGGCATCTTTGTCATTAACCCAAACAGGCTCACAAATAGAAAGTTGATCCCATAAACTATACATGGATGATAAGCCTAACGTTGACATGAAGACTAATTCGAATCTGATACATATGGAAAAGCCTAGTTGTGCGATATCAGTCTTTGAGAAAGTCCCATATAGATTTAGCAGGAGTAGGGTTGGTATCAGTTTGAAATCGCCCAAATTGGAGATGAATTGAAGTAGTAGAGGTGTTCCAAAACCAAGTAATGATACGATAATTTTTCCATCCCATGCATCCAAGTGGTCAAGAAATTTGGTTTCAATTTCATACACAGCTGGGATTGGTTTCGTCAGTTCTCCAATAATAATTCGCCATAATTGTCAACCTTTAAGAAAGGCAGACATAGCTTAAGACCAGAGAAGATAATTGGTGCGATCAAAAATCATAGAAATTGGTTGAGTAGAGTTGGAGCGATCCATTTATGTAGAAAATACAAAGAGCAGTGCAGAAAATAGGCGAATCTAAAAAAAGTAGAGGTGACCACTGAACTTAAACGGGGTGAAAACGGAGTGAACTAGCCAAAAAATTGAATAGGATGACATCAGTAGAAGCAGCAGACGCTAGGGCTGATGTCAGCCAAGAGGTGCGCCGCTGACGTCAGTAAAAGGTGTGAGGAGTGTGATGCGCTAGGAGTGACGTCAGCGAAGGCAAAGAGGCGCACGTGTGAGAGAAGCGTACGGCGTGGACCTTCAGCAAAGGGTGCGTGGAGGCACGTGTTGAGATTGGTGGCGTGTTGTCAGATGCGCCATGGGAAAAGGTGGCATGTGATGGCGCGTGCAGAGGTTTTTCTGAGTGAGGTTGGCGACGACGAAATCGTCTTGAGGAGAGGAAGGGTGTGGTTACTTTATTTTGTGATTACGGTCAATGATGAGAGAGTCGTAAGGTACCAACAGATCAGGTTGATTTGATGATACACCAAAAAATTGTTACTGGTGGCTGACAGTGTCGGTGAGGGAGCCAAGGAGCAAGGTTCAGAACCTGTGCTCTGATACCATGTTAACACAATTAGGTCATGTTTGTTTGGGTGGACATGAGCTTGGGATTGGACTAATAGTCCAATAAAATTACTAATCCAATGTTTGATTAAACAATTAAAGTACGGACTAATTATTTTAAACTTGACTATTAGTTAAGATAGGATACATAATCCAATAGATTTGTACCCCTAGGACTATTAGTCATGGGAATGCTAATCCAGTCCGCCCAAACAAACATGGCCTTAGAGAAATAGAAAAATATATTGAATAATATTGTGTGTATATCACTTAATACAATACATTGAAGGCCCATATATATAGGCAAGGAAGACTGATGGACAAGAAAGAGAATTCTAATCCTACTATATACTGTAAATCCTAATTCTAATATACATTTACTAACGATCCGATTATAAACAATTTATAGTTGATTTTCTATCTTTTAAAATCACAGATTTCTTTATTAATTTATTGAGGGCGACAGAATTTCTTAATTTAAACAGGTGTCATCAGAAGTCACCAATTCAGATGACTAGAATTGAATCCCAAAGCGTAAGCTACAAAAGGATAATTTTAATGGTTCCATTTCATTTGACCTGTTTAGCAGGGCATTTTTTCAGATTTCCCTGCTGAAACTTTGTATTTGTCCATTTCAAACCAAACTGTAGACGGATTTTAACTATTGCTGCTAGCCCATTCTATTTATACATTGTTGTTTGGTAATTGATATTGGTTTTTCTGTTTATTTCGGTAGAAAATTTTTTTGAAAAGTTTTTCTTAGATAATGTTTTAATGCAGAATACATACATATATATATATATATATATATTTGGTTGCAATCTTAAAGCAATTGTACTAGCAATTGTATTATTGGCAATGGCGGTGGTGGTGGTGGAGGTGGCAGCGATAATAGTAGTGTGGTGCTAAATAAGATTTTAGTTCGAAGAATATTTTTCAACTTTTAATCGTGGGAAACATTTTTTTGTCTAAATAAGTTCTCCGTTGACTATGGAAAATATTTTTAGTTGACTTTTGCATTTCGTTATATTACATACTAAAAAATATAGATAGTGTTTGGTAGAGTTTTATAACTATGACTTGAGAATAGAATTGTATTTTGAGTTTGTGAGTTTTGGAATTATGATTTGAAAAGAAAAAATTTGTTTGGTTATAAATTTTAAAAACAATTTTTAATTGAGTTTTGAATTTTTGATGTGACATGAAATGAGAAAAGTTGTTTGTTTATGAGTTTTGAAAAGAATTTTTAAAACTTAATTGAAAAACTTATAATTCATAACCAAACATACAATTCAAAATTTTATTGAAAATTCTATTCAAAACTCATAACTAAATTCTTTTCAAAATTCAATTAAAAAAAATAATGTCATTTTGGTCCAAAAAAATAATTTCTATATTTAAAAAATATAAAAAACAATGATAATTTTTTTTTTCCCTAGGTGGTGATACTGTTCCGGACAACCGGGTAGACCAAAAATTCAAAAATTGTCTGTTTTACTAAGCATGTTTTCAAAATATATTTTGAAATTAATTTGAAATCACGACTTGAAAACTCAAGCCAAATATAACATTAGAATGTAAGGGTGAAATTAATATTAGAAAACTCTACTAAACACAGATATATTTTTAATTGAAACAAATAATAACACATAGTAATACTTTCTTTTTATACTTTTAGAGAAATTACCAACAAAAAAATCTTAGAATTTGATCCCGATAATAAATTAAAACTTAACTTTTAAATTGTTTCAATTTAATTCCTAAACTTTTACAATTATATCAATTCTAACCATTTAGTAAGAGCAATTTAGACACTATCTAAAAAAAAAATAAATGAAAAGCAATTTAGACAATGTAACCATTTTTTGTCGGTAGTATTGTATGGCGGCGGCGGTTATAGATTGGGAAGGGAATGAGAGATGACAATGAGCTGAGTATCGATGGATGGAGGGGTGGCAAGTAAGGGTGAGAGGTGGTTATTAACGGAAAGGAAAATTTTATTTATACATAAAATTTATATAAAAAAATTGATAAGAATGATGTGATATTGTCATTATTATAAATAAATATTCATCTTTAATGATGTTTTGTTTTAAAGTGAAAGATTTATAATAAATCACATGATCATGTATGAATTTTTAATTCCTATAATATTAGCCTGACAGTTTTTTACGAATTATAATCAATAAATACAAACAGACTCCTATAATTAGCACTATTTTAAAAATTCATGAGTTAAATTAAAATAATTAAAATATTAAAATTTAATTTATTACTGATATATCAAACTTTAATTTTTTTTCTCTCAAATATTTCTTTTGATTTTTTTATTTTTATCTTCTCTGTTACCAACCCAATGAAAAATATATTTGGTCACGATCAACACAACGAAAAATGTATGATTGTTGTTCTTGTCATGCCATTGATTTATTTTAGGCGATTTTTGCAAGGAAAATTTACATGCCAGTATATATTTTAAAAAATATTTATGAAATAATGATAAATTTTAAAAATATTAAAATATGAAGTAATAAATTTTATCATCAATCAATAATTAAGTTTTTAAAAAATCATTGAGTAATAAATTTTTTTTTTAATTGGTGGAATAGTGGACCTAATCATATAGAGGCAATCTCTGGGTTAGATTTTATAAGGAGTCGAGTTTTCAGATGTCACCCTAAGATGATTATTACATAATAAAGTCACTCAACTATATAGGTAAGTCACAAATTCATACAAAAGTAGAAATTCAAACTCATATTCTTAATACTGGGGGTTGGTTTGGCATAAACTAAATAATACAAAAGTCAAAAAGTCACTATCTTATTTAAGTCACATCATTTTATTTAAATCACATCACCTCTCTAACACATCATATCAAACTCAACCCAAACCCAACCCATATAAGTAAAAAAGTGTACTTTTTTAGAACATCTCAAACCAACCTTAGTACGAGGCACAAACAAGCAAAAACAGGAGGTCCATTATATAGGGGCAATTTGAAAAGTTGGTAAAAAGTCAATTTTTTGGCTTTTTATCAACTTCTTCCAAAAAACCACAAAAAAGTCATCAAAAAAGTAAATTTTTTTGTCAAAAATTTCACTAAAAAAATTAAAAAACTAATTTTTTTTTATCAACTTTCCAAAACACTCCATAAAAGATTAGCTCATTCAACTGTCGATACAATACAAGGATAATATAATATAATTCAGGGTGCAATACTTTTATCATTTGGGTTGGTGGTGACCTAACTTTTTTAGTCAATCTTCTTTTGGTTCTCCTGCCAGCCAGCAAATGCATAAACAGAAATGTGTTACATTACATATATTACATTATTGTAGCAACTGCCTCCTCTCCTTCCGACAACATTTTAACCAAATTAATTATAATTATATTAATATATATATTAAATATGACCCAAACCGATCCTGAATAATATTATGATGATGAATTTTTTTAATAATAATTTACTTATTATGTGACGCGAATTTTATCTGCATTATGATATGAAAGTTGGAGTTTATTGTATGGTGGTGGGTTTGTAGAGAGAGACGAGAGAAAAGAAAGAAATGAGAGTTTAAATAGACATACTCTCTCCGTCCTAAAATGTTAGTTTCTTATTTTATTTTTTATTGTCCTAAAATATTAATTCCTCTTCAAAAATTAAGTACAAAAATAATATAAATTTTTTATTTTGTCATTCTTTTAAATTAATAAACAATATAAAAAGTACAACTATGACATTGATATTTCCTAAAAAATATACTATCAAAAAGATAATTTTAGAAAATTAACTTTTTTAAAGTACAATAATTATATTATAAAAAAAAAATTTGATTCTCTAAAAAAAAAATCATTATTTTATTACGGAGTGAGTATGAAAAATGATGAAAGGAGAGATTTGCATCGGATTTGACCAAAAGAGTTTGAAGTTCGAGGTTGGAATAGACTTGGCCGCTAGTGCGGAGCTCAAACATCGAACCTCTCAGCCTCAATTGTTCAAGCGGAGCTCACTGCCACTCGTACGCAGGGGCGTAGTTATGTAGGTCTAGAGGCGTCACATGTCCCTGAGTTTTGAGATTTTTCTTTTTAAGATAAAGAAAAATATTTTAAATAAAAAATTTATAAAAATATTATTTAAAACTAAATGTCAATTGACATTTTTAAAATTATAAGAATAATAGTGATTATTTTAATTGAAAATAAAGAGACTATAATAAGTCATATTATTATTTATAAAAATTTTAATATAATGGTGATATCTATCATTATTGACATGTATACATAATTAATTTCAAGAAAGATATGAAATTTATTGGATTGTTAGTTACATTTGACATGTAGAGTTAATCCTTCATGTGTTTCTATCCATTCATAAATAAAATGACCACTATATAAATTATAATCAAGTAACACATTTTTAATTATAAAAAATAAAAAAATTATAATAAGTCATAATTAATATCAGAATGAGTCATAACTAACTATTACTTGATATATAGTCATAATCAAAATAACAACCACAAGAAATTATAACTAAATTATATCTAACACTATAATGTGTTCTAACTAAAAACCACGAAGATCATAATTGCGACATATGATATACATTTTTTTTTGCGATATGTTTTATAGAATTTCTCTACTAAAATATATTTTCTGTCTCAACTTATCTTCTTTTTAATTATCCAATCCACCTATAAAATAGTTACTTCCCAATATTTGTATAAAATTTAATCTCAAATTCTTCAATTTAAAATTCACATTTATCCAAATGAACTCTTAATATTTAAGTTTAATAATATTTCATTATTGTTTATTATAAAAAAAAATTAATATTGTCATTAATTTATGCCCCCTCTTCACTAAATTCCTAATTACGCCATTGCTCGTACGCCCACCAAGGTTGTACGCGCAGTGGCTCTTGGGCAGTCCTGTGACATCCCAAAACATATATTAGCACCGCATAAATAAATAAAGAATGTTTAATTTTATAATTATGTATAATAAAATCTAATTAGATTTAAATTAAAAGTTATTATTTTTTATCAACAAAAAATGATAATATAATGTTGTTTGGTCACTTTGGGCTCCCCTCAATCAATCAGACAATTATATATATGTTATTTTATATTTTATTATATAATAATAATAATAATAATAATAATAATAATAATAATAATAAGAAAAATGTTTGGGAGCACTAATTAGTGCTCCCACTAATTAGGTAGCAGTGGGTCCCGTCATTAATGATGTGATGTTTTAGTCTTGGAGTTGTATTTTTTTTTTTTTTTTTACTTTTTTAATGTATTAGTGCTATTAGTGGTGATATTTTTAATGGGATAAATCATTATTGTAATAATAATAGAAAGAAAGAGAAGAAAGATAGAAAGAAAGAAAAGGAAGCAAAGAGAAAGAAACAAGGAAGAAAAGACACAACAAAAAAAAAAAAGAAAAAGAAAAGAAATGAGTTGCAATAAAAAGGCAGGAAATGTGCGAAATGGGGTAGGTGCTACAGCACCGTGCTGTGACAGCAAAACGGGGTCGTTTAATTTATTTAAAAATAAAAAAAAAAACACAAATTTGGATCACACGTGCCTCTTTTGCCACTGAATAGGTTTAGGTCGACTTTAGGAATAGTTTAAGGCCCGTTTGTTTTGGGAGATAGAATGGAGAGAATTGATAGTGAGGGGATTGATAGTGAGGAATTATTAAATTATTTTTATATAAAATAATAAAATAAATAAAAAATATACAAAAATAAACATTATATTTAAAAAAAATTCCCAATATATAAAAAATAAAAAAATTTCTAATCCCCTTACTATTTTTCTAATACCATCTCTACCTCCTCCTTACCAATCCCCCTTCCTCCTCCTTACTAATCCCTTGGGATTACTAATCCCTTCCATATCTCTCAAAACAAACACTCCATTCTCAATCCGCTCCTCACTACCAAACCCAATTCCCTTCCCATAACCCCAAACAAAAGGGGCCTAAAACAAATAAAAAAAATAAAAAGAAAGAAAGGGCCTGTGACCACGTTTTTTCATTTAGTATAAAATTATAATTTTATATTTAGGGTTCGCTTTAGGAAAAAAAGAAGAAACTTTAATATCTACGAAGAATGTTTTTTTACCATTGTCACAGAAATTCATTATCAGCCTCCATCGCCAATCCTCACTCATAACACCATCTCATGCACAATCACTCTCTTATTTCAGGTATTATAGATTGTTTATATACATATATATATATATATATATATATATATATATGTATGTATGTATGTGTATGTATAATTTATATATGTGTATGTTATTATAGAATCCACACCCTATATGCAAATATAAATATCATAACTAAAAATAATAATTATTAGTCATAATCAAAGATCACATAACCTTTTCAATTATAATTAAAATAATAATCAAAATAAGTCAGAATTAATATCACAATGAGTGATAATTACGGATGGAATCAAGATTTCATTGTCGGAGGGGTCAAAAGATAAATAATTTTTTTTCACCAGATACACAAACACACATGTATATAGAATATGATATATAAATTATATATATACATAGAAAAAAAATTAAATACCGTAGAAGCAATCTCTAATTGGATGAAGAATTTTTTTTTTTGTGCAAAATAGAAAGATAATATAAGTTGAGAGAATAATGAAATATATATTTTTTGTATTGGGGGTCCTTTTATGTATAAATTGATATATATATTTTTAAAGTGCTATGACAAATAATATTTTTCATAGAAATAGGGAGTCATGACCTTCCATGATCTTCTCTTAATTTCGTCACTGATCATAACCAAGTTATAATTAATACTATAATAAGTTATAATCCAAAAGTGATGTGCCTTATAACATTTTTTTATATATCTTACATGTTTATATTGTGATAGTGATGCTTGTAGTCAAAGGAAAAAAGAAAAACAAAAAATAGATGTGAAATTGTTGGTTTGAAGGCAAATCTTGATTTTATTTATTTATTTATTTTTTGTGTGTGAAAATTGAGCTTGTTTTTGCTAGGTTTGAAGTTCATGCAATTTATTAATTACTTCTTCCAAACAAAAAAAAAATGTTAATTACTTGCATAGATAGTAATGAATCAACTTGTGCATATATTTATATTATTATAAGGAATGGCTAAAAATTAGTGAATAGTTAAAGCAACAATTAATTGTAGAGCTTATTTTAATTAATTATGAAATATAATAGCAATTCGTTCATTATGTTGTTAGCTTCATTTGTACAACTTTTTAACAATTATCTTGCTTTTGAAGCAAAAAATCGAATTAATTTTTGTGTATATTCATTTGTACCACTTTTTAACACTTCTCTTTTTATTTTATTATCAGCTTATCGTTATTAATGGAGGTTAATGGACTTGAAAGGAGTATAGAAGATAATGCTAGATTGTTAAAAGAGCACACACCAAGTCTTGGAACTGAGTTTGAGTAAGAGGAAATTGCATATCAATTCTACAATGAATATGGAAGAATTATGGGATTTAGTATTAGAAGAGATTACCATACGAAAAGCAAGAAAAATGGTATAATGGTTAATAGAAAGTTTGTTTGCTGTAAACAAGGAGAAAAAAATAAACGAAGTGAAATGGTAAAACAACCTCGACAAGACACAAGAACTAATTGTAAAGCATTAATGTATGTCTCTTTAGATCGGGAATTATCAAAATGGGTTGTTACAAAGTTTGATGATAACCATAACCATATTATGCATCTTCCTTAATGTTCTTATATGATGCCATCTCAAAGAAAGTTTTCTGAAGCTCAAGGTATAAATATGGAATTAGCTGATGCTACTGGTTTATCACTCAAAGCATCACATGATCTCATTAGTACTCAAGCAGGCGGGAAGGAATTTGTAAGATTCACGTGAGAAGACCAAAAGAGCTGCTTGCATGTAAAAAGACAAAGAGACTTGCAATATGGTGAAGCATGTACTCTGTTGAGATATTTTCAGAAGCAAGCTGCTAATAATCCATATTTTTACTATGCAGTTCAATTGGATGTTGATGAAATGATAGCCAATATTTTTTGGGCGGACCATCAGATGATTATAGATTATGAAAATTTTGGGGATGCTGTTTCATTTGACACAACATTTCGAACAAACAAATAGTATCGACCATTTGCTCTTTTTACTGGCTTTAACCATTTTAGAATGACAGTGATTTTTGGTGCCGCTTTACTATATGATGAAACCACAGCATCATTTGAGTAGTTATTTGAAACTTTCTTGCATGCAATGTCGGGAAAAAAGCCCAGTACTATTTTTACAGACCAAGATCAAGCAATGGCTAAGGGAATTTCTTATATCATGTCTAATGTTACTCATGGATTGTGTACTTTTCACCCAATGCAAAATGCCTTGAAGCATTTGGGCTATTTGTACAAGGGCAACTCAACATTTGGAAGTGACTTTAAAGCTTGCATTTTCGGATATGAAGATGAAAATGACTTAGTTAAAGCTTGGAAATCTTTGCTTATTAAATACAACTTGGAGGAGAATACATGGATGAAGAAAACTTGGGAACTTAGAGAGAAGTGGGCACATGTGTACATGAAATGGTCATTTAATGCAGGTATGCGAAGCACCCAACTCAGTGAGAGCTTGAATGCAAAATTTAAAAAACACTTAAAATCTGACCATAATATTGTTCAATTCTTTACAAATTTCGATCAAGTTGTTTTAGACAAGCGGTATAATAAAAGTTATGCTATTTATCAATCTAGACAAAAGTTACCAAGAATAAAAATCAAGAGTTGTCCCATGTTAGTTCAAACCGCGAAACTATATACCCCTCCTATCTTTGACTTATTCCATGGCGAGTTTGACAAGTCTCTTTCTTGTCAAGTAAGGAAATGTTGTGAGTTAGAAGGAGAAATTAAATATGTGATTGGTTTGTATGGAGAAGATAGAGAGTATATTGTGATGGGTGCAATGGAGTTTGATAATTTAGGAGGCAAAATGCTACAAAATGTTCGTTGTACTTGTCAAAAATTTGAGAGTTTTGGAATTTTGTGTGGTCATGCGATTAAAGTGCTCCATCAGATGAATGTTATGGAAATTTTCGATAGATATATACTAGTGCGATGGAGACTAGATGCAAAGGATTGTTCATCTAAAGACAAAAAAGTTATAGTGAATGAGGTTGATCCCAAGTTGGTGATATCAGCGCGTTATAGACATCTTTGTCCTAGAATGGTAAAATTAGCAGCTCGATCATTTGAATATGATACCGTATATGAGTTTGTGGACAATAGTATTTATGATTTGTGTGTAAAAGTGGACAATATGATCATTTCACAAAATAGCTCAAATGTTTCAAGTAGTGGAGGCTCCATTGACATAGGATTAAATGATATTGATCCAAATTTTGAAAGAGATAAGGGTTTGAAAAAGAAAGACAATGTACAAAAGAGTGGTGGTAGATTAAAGCCTTGGCATGAAAAGATTGGAAAGAGGACAAAAGTTGTTTCACGACCTTCCATCACTCAGGTATTAATCTTATTTAGCTAAGTAATTTTTATATTTTATATTTTTATTTATTTATCTTACTTTGTGCAATGTACTTATAAATACTTCATAACATCTGTAGAATATTGACCAATGCAACAACAATATAGATGTCTAAAATTCATCTTCAAACCAACCACATGTGAGTTTTTCTTTTATTTTTATTTACAATATATGGTGCAAATGTAATGATAATGACACTTTGTATTTACTTATAATTATTTAGGATGTTCATACACCTTATTGGTCACAAATGATGAATTTTGGGTATAATCTTTTGACGCATGACGTTAATTGTCCACCATCACACCCACAGTCGGTGCTTTTGTCTTCCCAAGTATCATATAGTCCATCAATTTCTCAGGTATTTAATATACTTACAGTTGAAAATAAAAAATAGTCAATAAATTTTATTCTAAATACATTTGCTTATATACAATTTTCTTCTAGGAAATTTCAGTTGATCCAACAATGCAAACTCCTATAGAGGCTTCGTCATGTTTGGACAAGGATGAATTTGTTAATTTCTCTAGCAATTCATAACCACCCCCACAAAATTAAAAGAGATGACATTTGATTAACATATAACTATTGCCTTATCATTATTGTAATTTTTTACTTTCCAGAAATATTGGGCTCGATCATATTATTGTTTATTCATTTTAATGATTTTGAAATTTAAATTTTGGATGATTTGGTATGTGAAGGAATTAGATTTACAATGATATTGAATATTGAATTTGTTAGTTGGTTCACAATTTAAATTCAACTTTATTTTTTTATTTTTGATTTAATTTAGTTGTTATACAATTTTATATATATATATATATATATATGGTAGCTACATGTACTTTTTGTATTATATTGTTGTTACATGTTATATAATTGAAATACCATTTGTTTTAAGTGCTTATATTTCAATATTGGCTTTCTTTTAAAATTTAAAGCAAATTAAATCGGTAGTTTCTAAATTTTGTTACTTGTGTCGTACTGGTCCTTACACTTTCAATGGGCTCAATTTTGATCCTTAAATTTTTAGATTTTTGTGTCAATTTTGTTTAATTGATAATGACATTAGGATTTTTGACAAAAAATAATTAATAAGTTGGTTGACGTTAACTTAGTAAATTAATAAAATTTATCCTTATGTGATACATATAGCTCATATGCATATTTTTCATAAATAAAAAAAATAACAATTATAATGAATTGAATTAAATTAAATTAGGACAAAATAAAAATATATATATATCCTGTGTGATTCAATTATTTATTTATTTATTTATTTTAAAGCTTTTGCTAAAGTCAACTTAAATCTAAGGCCTAGTTTGGAAAGACTAAATAAATGCACTTTTTGACTTTTTTTGTATTACGTGTAGAAAAAATAGAGAGGAAATGTTGATTGATGTGACCCAAAAAAGATAAAAAGATGAAATAAGTGCACTTTTTCCTTTGTAGCCAAACTTGGCCTAAATGCTCTTCTACACCAAAGGAGGCCATTCCATTCTGGGTGTAGTTCAAATTTTTTTTTTTATTTAAATAAATTAAACGACCCCGTTTGCTGTCACAGCATGGTGATGTGGCAGCACGTACCCTGTACCCGGAAACGTGAGCCACAGGAATTGTGCTCCAACGTGGTAAGGAAAACTCACCTATAAATAGGTGAGTTTAAACTGAATGAAAGGAAAGGGAAATGAAACGACTGAGAGGCATAAGAAAGAGAGTGAGCCGGGAACGGAAGAAAAGTTACGGATCAATATTGAGATTAGTTTTATTATACGTTGAGTTATCATAAATTATTTTTATAAAATTTGTTTTTGTAAATTATATTAATTTTTAAAATATATTATTTGTTAAATGAATTTTATTTATTTAAAAAAGAAACCTATAGATATAATTATTTTTTAAATGTGTTGTTAAACAATTATTTGTATATAATCATTGATCTTGCGATAGTCTCATACTTGGGGACCTTAATATCCATTGGCACTCTGACGGTCTTATGCTTTGGGAGATTTTAATATCCATTGGCTTTCTGACGGTCCCATACCTTGGGAGACTTTAATATTTTTTAGCTTTCTGAATTGTTACTTTATGTGACACCTTGTTCTGCTCTGTTGTTACTTTAAGTGACCCTCTATTTGTTATGGATCCACTGACCGTCTGTTATGTTCTGTTGTCACTTTTGTGACCCTCTGAAGGTCCCATGTCTGGGGACTCAAATATCTGACCCTCTGAAAGTCTCATGCTCGGTGACTCAAATATTTGGCCGTTTGAAAGTCTTATGCCTGGGTACTCAAATATTTAGCCCTCTGAAGGTCTCATGCCCGGGGACTCAAATATCTGGTCTTCTGAAGGTCCCATGTCTGGGAAACTTAAATATCCATTGACCATTTGTTTTGTTCTGTATCGTGATTATAATTATTTTGCTTATATGATTTATGTATTATATGTTTGAAACAAACTATTTTCTATTTAGCCTGAATAATTATCCATGGTGATTTTTATACCATTATGCTCTTAGCATAATATTTTACACTTTGCCATGTGCTTATAGTTGTTAACTACTTTCAGTTAATGTGTCAGGAACCATGCGTGGTGTAGCCACAAGGCACTTGTAATCATAGTCCAACTTTGACAAAGTAATTAAATAGAAACCCCAATGTATATGTTTTTGTTATAATTAATTAAACATTTGGGTATCCTTTTACTTTACTCTACTACACTATTAATTTGTTATGACTTTAATTTTTATCTTGTTACAACACCGAACTTCCAAATACCAAGTTTGGACCGTGACAAGTCTACTATTAAATGGCTACTCGGGTGGCCAAATTCCTAGGTAGATTTGTGTGTAAAGGTGTTTCTAAGTTCTTGTTAGGCCCAAAACAAATTTCATCAAAATTGGTGCACGCTAAACAATGTCAATCTCAACTAAACCAATCTAAACAAGTTACAGACAAGATTTGAAAATTTATGGGCATTCACACAAGTGGTCACAAACCGATTTTAAGACCTGGAGCATCACATCTTATTTTTGAAAAATGTTTGATAACTCAAATTTTTATAGCCGTCGTTTTGAGACATTCAAACTATTCAAGCGCATGAAAATTCGAGCTATCAAGCATTGTCTTTTTTTTTTTCAGAAAATGTTTTCTTATGTTTGATTGCGTACTTGAAATTAATGTATTAATGGTTGCATTAGTGGTGGTGATAGTAACGCTAGTCAAGTGGAGGTATTAGGGGGTAGTGGTGAATGTAGTGGTGCGGTGGTGGTGATGGTAGTGGTAGCGGCAGTAGTGGTGGTGGTGGTGGTAGTAATGAGGTAGAGATAGTAGTGGCGGTAGTTGTGAGGTGGTAGATGTGGTAGTAGCTCTGGTGGTGGTGAAGGTGATAGAGTGGTGACAATGTGGTGACATTGATAAAATTTTAGTTTGTAAAATGTTTTCCATCTTTTAAAAGTGAATAATATTTTTTTACCAAAATAAGCTTATTTTTTTATTAACAAAAGAAAATATTTTCCGTTGACTCTTATTTTTCGTTGTACTAAATGATAGAAAATGCAAAAAATATTTTTTGAAAAATATTTTCCATTTAAACAAATAGAGCGTAAATTTTTATTAGAAATGTCAACAACAAACATTAAAAACGGATGAGTTTCTAAAACTTTAAAACAAATTTGTATTAAAGAAAAGAAAATGTTAAAAGCAGTTTTTAAGGTTATTAAAAATATGTATAAATAAAAAATATATAAAAATATCTAAAAATATTTTAAGATATGTGTAATATATACTGAATTTATAAATAATTTAACATTGCATAATTTTATTGATAATTTTTAAAACACTCATTAGGAAGACTTTAAAAAGAAAATACAAATTTCAAATAATGTAAGTGTAATATATCCAAAAAGGCTATTATAACTAAAGAAAAAAAACTTATAGAATTATATATTTTTTGAGTTATAATTAAAAAAAAATAAAGTTATAATTTAATATTACATCTCATGAGTTATAATTAGAATATTGTCATAATTAAATAAGAAGTCACAATTAAGAGTGTATATGATATATATTAAAATGAAAATGATTGATAGCTCGAATTTGAGTTTGTCCGAACGCTTGAATTTGTGCATATTAGTCTATCGTCTGGGGACGACCGGTGAAACACTTGTCTATCACAATTGTCAGCCTTGTCGATCGTGAGTGTTAACTTATTTCCGAACGATCGGCAAACCAAAATTCAAACGATTTGAGCAAATCAAAATTCAGATGACGTAGCATTACTCGTATTAAAATTTCCAAATATGGGTTGATTTAAAAAGATGATTAAAAGTAGACTTTTTGATTTTTTTTGAATTTTTTTAAAAAAACGTGTAAAAAATATAAGGAATGATGTGATCTAGAATAAATTAAAAATTAAAAAATGACTTTTAACCAACTTCCTAAATAACCCATATCAATTATTTTTTGAACCAAACAAGTCACAATCAAGTGGGGCCACCTCACAGTGGCATATCATCATGGAAAACATCCACGGACAACATTGATGGTTTAAAATTATCAAGTAGAATAATATTTAGCAATTAAGAAAAAAAATATCATGAAATGCATTATAAAGATTTTTTATTATTTAATTAGTATATGGTATTTTATTATTTGTATAATTTAAAAGTGAAGAATCTTTCATGATTATTTCATGATATTTTTTTTCATAATTCTTAATATTACTCTATGAAATATATAATACAATTAGAATAATACTATATACATCAATTAATATATTAATTAATATACCGATTGATGATATTACATAATTTAAGAAATTTTTAATATTTATAATATAATTAATGAGTAAAGTCATACTGATTAATACACTAGTTAGTTAGGCCTCGTTTGGGGAGTGACTATTTTAGTCAAAAAGTTAAAAACCAACTAAAACTTGTCACATCACCTCTCTACTTTTCTGTACATTTTTTTATAAAAAACCAAAAAATTACTAAAATAACGTGTTCCCAAACCAGCCTTAGTCTATATTAACACCACCGATACAAGTACATGCAGATCTTAATCAAAGTCAATTGCACAGTTTTCATCAAAAATCTTTTGGAATTTCCCTTTTTTAACATCAAAATCCAACCCTGGTTTTAACGACCCTCCAAACCCTACTCATTGTTTGTTTGTACTTTGTACCAACCTACCATTTTTTTTTAAATTTTTAAATTTTTTATAATACAAAAGCAAAACTATAAGAATATCTCTTCATCTTTCTCTGCTTCTTCGTCTTCCATTTACTAAAAAACAGAGACCAGATTGATCAATCGACGTCTAGGGTTTGGGGATTTTCAATTCAATTGGGGTTTTTTTTTCTCAATTCTTTTGAAATCCCCCCCACACCACCAAACCTTTGATTTGATTTTTCTCTGCGTCCCTGTTTCTATCTCTCTCTGTCTCTCATATTGATTGATATATAGAAATATATATTTATATATATATTATAGGCTATGGAATTCATGGAATTTGGGGTATCAGATGAGTTATTGGGTACTGTGGTTCCGATTTTGGTTTATTGGGTATATTCTGGAATTTATGTTATGTTGGGATCGTTGGAGAATTATCGATTGCATTCGAAAATGGACGAAGATGACAAGAATTTGGTATCTAAATCCACGGTTATCAAAGGTGTTCTTCTTCAACAGATCGTTCAGGCCATCGTTGCTATCCTCTTATTCACCGTACGTCCTGTCCTGTCCTGTTTTAATCTCTTGATTATATATTTCCTTACATTTTCATATTTTGCCTCATTTCATTACACGTTCTTAATTTCAATGAATTGTTATTGTATATGTTTGGTTATAATTAAAAAAATCACTTCATAATATGTGTTGTTTTCCTCTTTTGGGGATTTATGATTGTTGTTGAAGAATCAAGAATCAAGGATAAAAATCTTTATATGTAATGAAACTATATTTGTGGGAAAGACATGTGAGAATGGTGGTATACTTTTTGGGAGATTGAAGAATGGGGAGGGTGTCGGCTAGCAGACGTCTCTCTCTTTCTTTCTAATGACAACTTAAAACCGATATAATAGATTTGGAAGATTGACTCGATAAACTTTTATTTTTACCTGGGTGATATTGAGACATGTCTTGAGAAACAAGGATAATTATCATGCATTTTCAAGTGTGGATGGAAAACAAAATGATGCATCAAGTGAAATGCGATGGTGTGCGCGCTATGCTTAAAGTAATTTATGCTCTGTAGGCAACTACTGCTTGAAGATACTTATTATTTTGTATTAAATTCCATGAAGGGGACTGATGGTTATGTTGCATTCTCAGCAAACTCTAGATTTACCCTATTTTTCCTTACTGGTTCTTCTTTTTGAAAGATTTATCCTATTATATGAATGCTGCATTCAGCTTCTCTCTTACCGTTCTTCTGGTGAATGTATTGTTGAACCCAATCAATTGAGAGAGTTTTCAGGTGTTTCCAAGGAGTACTGAATACATATCTGAATTAGTAAATTTATTCGGAGTATCCAAGGACTTGGGCTGGCCATAGGTTGGTGGGCTTGGGTATGAGAAATGTTGACTTTTCAATAGACCAATACAAGCCTAGGGATGGCGAGTTAACCTGATTACTTGCGTTCCTGGCCTGATTAGGACAGATTTGGGAGAGGCTTAATTGGATTTGGGGTGGGTTCCGGGGTGAAGGATCAAAATATGTTTGGGGGTCATGGCTAGTTGGATGAGTGGTGAACCCTCCTTGCCCAAACCAAATCCATATATATTGGCTATTAGATACCCTAAGTTTGCATCGTGTTTATGTTCATACCCCAATTATACAATCGTCATTTTGGCATTATGGCATTGTATGCACAAAAGGTATTCTCTGTTTCCGTTCTACCACCCAATTATACAATCGCCATTTTGGCATTATGGCATTGTAAGCACAAAAGGTATTCTCTGTTTTCATTCTACCGCCTCCCCTAGTAGTGCTTCTTTCATGTGCCATGGCAAGACATCAGCCCTAACACATTCCTTCTCTAAATTCAGGTTTGTTTTGAATCAGTCATATAGGGATGTGTGTGTGTGTAATATATACACACATATTACCATGCACATATATACACAAATATGTAGAGAGAGCAAGAATGAGGAAGATCAAGATCTATAATACTATTGCTGAGATGACTGATAAGATTCACATCTTTCTTCTATGAAGCACGGACACCTCTCCGAGGGTTGTGTATCAGTGTCGGACATGATGTGGACACGTGTCCGACACGCTGCTGAAAGTGTCCCCCTTTTTTTTTTTATTTTTTTTGCAGCCAGACACGTAAGGGACACGTTTGAGACACCGCAGGGTGAAAATCATAATTTATGAAACTTCAAGTGGGGGTCAATTTGTAAAAAACAAAAATTAAACAAGTGGGGGTCCATTTGTTTAAAAAAAAAGAAAAGAAAAAGTGTTGGCATGTATTTAATTTTTTTTGTGGGGGGTACAATTCCTTGTTTCCTTTTTCTTTTCATAGGCAAAAGTGTTGCAATATGAATGCCGCATTATGAGATTTTTTTTGTCATTTGAAATTCACATGAATTAGATCATTTGGTATAATTTTCTTGCGTCTACCTGCATTCTGGTTAACAACATAAGATATAGCTGATGATTGGGTTCAATAATATATTTACCAGAAATGAAATTTGAAACTCTAATGGTGTGTTCTAGTTATCAAGGGAACAACAAAGATTGTTGGTTTTGCTAATAACGTAATAGTGTATTAATCGTTTTCTAATGCTTTAGAATTTATTATTTGATGGAAGTAATGTTTCTACTAGTCGTGTAGCATGGAATCATCAGTGAAATGGAACCTTTTAAGGAGGCCTATAGCTGAACTCCATTCCCAAAAATCAGATAGATCTTATTCATGCAGGAATGATAGTGGTCTGTGTCAATTAGATGCCATTTGGTAAGCAGTTGTGTTGGTTAGAGCTTGCGGATTACTCCCTTCTTGCCTTCTTCTGTTTTGGAATTTTGCATTTTGTTTTTAATTTTGGCAATGGAATAAATGGATCATAATACTATTTTAGTTTTAAGAATGATTCGTTGAAGGTAATTGTGATATTTTTTAATAGCTTTTTTTTATCTATTGGCAGCAGTGATGCATGCCGCCTCATGTTGGAGCTTTAATTATAGAGTTGAGTCAAATAGAGGATGAATGAAAAATGTTCGATAATTCTCCTTGATTTTTATTTAAAAATCATATTCTTGTTCATCTAATCAAGTTCAATCTCTCTTCTTCTATACTTGTGTCTTTCTGTTTAATGTTAGGCACACTTTTTGCAAAGTGCATGATTGTTCTGATATTTTTGTTGACAGTAGGAGGTTTCAACAGTGAAAAGAGTAGACATTGACATTGATATACTAACATGTTTGTACTTTTCTCAGCATTTATTCTAATTCTTGATTAATTGCTGGTTTAGGCATGAATCATGATTGGAAGATGGTTATTTTGATTTGTAATATGCAGTCTTGTTTGTGTATAGGTCACTGCAAATGACAGTGAGGCTGGCACAGTTCAAAAGCGTTCTCTGATTGTTCTCCTTAGACAATTCTTTATTGCAATGTTGGTTTTAGACACATGGCAGTATTTCATGCATAGGTATATGCATGATAACAAGTTCTTGTACCGCCATATCCATTCTCAACATCACCGCCTTGTGGTCCCATACTCATTCGGAGCTCTATATAACCACCCAGTAGAGGGTCTTCTCCTCGACACGATTGGTGGTGCACTATCATTCCTCCTCTCCGGCATGTCTCCTCGAACTTCCATCTTCTTCTTCTCCTTCGCTACGATCAAAACAGTCGATGACCATTGTGGGCTTTGGCTCCCAGGGAACCTCTTCCATCTCTTCTTTAGAAACAACAGTGCCTATCACGATATTCACCACCAACTTTATGGAAGCAAATACAACTTTTCGCAGCCATTCTTTGTCATGTGGGATAGAATTCTTGGCACTTACATGCCTTATTCACTTGAGAAGAGAGCAGGTGGAGGACTTCAAGCTAGACCCTCTGAAGATTGCAAGGATAATTGATGAGATTGGATGTTTATTATTGTTTGTTACACATTGTGTACCACTAGTACTAGTTTTTATTTTTTATTTTTCCAGCTGTTGATTGCTTACATGAGTTGTATATATATATATATATATTTGTTGTATTATCGGTTTTCATTTGACCATGTAAGTTTTTGATAATCATCAATAATGGAAGCGAGAGCCGAAATCTTCACCGTGGTTTATGTGGCCTTATCTTTGTCCTGGTTTATGCTTTGGAAGTTTAGAACATTAGGTGGCCATGAGGTCTATCTATTGGGGTGTTTGGTAGAGCTTAAATCCAGCTTATTTCAGCTTTTAGCTTGAATTAAGTGATTTTTGTGTGTTTGGTGTAGCTCAAGTGATCAACTATTAGCTTAAATTAAGTCAAAAAGTGATTATTCTTTGAGTTGGGGAGGAGGTGCTTTTTGATTTAGCTTAAGCGCATAGCTGGGGGGTTTGAGAGGCAAAATGACTTAAAATGCCCCTCACAATTTCAAGTTATTACCAGTGTGCCACGTATATAAGCCAAACTCACTCATTTCTCTCCCTTGCCCGAACCAGAGAGGTGATTTCTAGCGAGGGAGGTGATTTTCGGCAAATCCTAGGTCGGTCTGTCTGTCTCTCTCTCTCTTCGTGTGTGTGTGTATGTGTGTTCGGATTCAAATCTGAAGGAAGACAATCAATTGAGAGTGGCAATCATCGCCTTAGAGAGGCTCGCGGTGGAGAAGGGCGACAGCTTGCTGAAGATCTGGCCTCTGTCGCGACAGCCTCGTCACGATCTGGCCTCCGGCAAGGCTTCTCTGTGTTTTTATCATCGTGATCTGAACCATCGTGATCTCAGAGCTATGGCCGTAGTGATGATCGAAGATGTTACAAAATTTTGGGTTTATCATCGCGATCTGAACATTTCAACCCTAGCTCTCTCTCCCTCTTCGTGATCGACGCCGGTGTGACAACGGCTCTTTCTCTGTGGATCAATCTGAAACCCTAGCGCTGGAGCTAGGGTTTTCAGATTAGGTTTTGTGTGTGTGTGTGTGTGTGTGTGTGAGGAGGTTCAGTGTTTTTTTAATTAAAAAAAAAATTAATGAATAAAAAATAATAATGCTAATTAATTTATAATGAAAAAATGAAAAAAAATTAATTAATGCTAATTAGGCCATTAATGAAAAAAAATAATTTTACTATTAATTGATGCTAATTAGGCCATTAATTGACACTAATTAATTTATAATGAAAAAATGAAATATTTTTACTAAAAATGAAAAAATGAAATATCACTAAAAAAATGATATAAATTGAAAAAAATGAAAAATAAGAAATGAAATAATAAAGAAAAATAATAATAAAGAATTACTAAAAATGAATTGCTATCATAAATAATATTTATCAAATGAATTACTAAAAATGAATTACTAATAAAGAATTACTTTAATAAATAATAATAATAATAATAATAATAATAATAATAATAATAATAATAATAATAATAATTGATGGACAAATTGATACCAATTTTAATAATTGATGAACAAATTAATAATGATAATAATAATTAATAACTGATACTAATTTTAATAATTGATGAGCAAATTGATAATAATAATAATAATAATAATAATAATAATAATAATAATAATAATAATAATAATAATAAAGAAAATAAATACAGATATAAATATTTAAAATGAATATATAAAAAATAATATGTAATGAAATCACAACATTAATATATATTAGAACATGAATATTAATTTTAATAAATTAAACAAAATTAACAAAGAAAGAAGAGAAGAAAAAAAAAAATTAAAAAAAGAAACTATTCTACAGCTTATTTACCAAATACTATTCTGCTGCTTAAATTCATAATCTCACAGCTACACCAAACATGTTGCCAGTTTATGTTCACAGCTGTAAGTTATAATCTGTTAAGTTATAATCTATAATCGTTTTCTCATAACTCTACCAAACGGAGCCTATGTATACTTTCTCCGTTTGGTTATGTTTTCATTTTTTGTTTTTGTTTTTGTTTTTGTTTTCATTTTCTATTTTTTATTAAACATCGAAAACTTACTTGGCGAGCTACTCTGGAGAAAAATTTCTTTGTACGTTTTCTTGGAAAACACTAAGGCTCTGTTTGGTAGAATTTTGTAAATATGATTTGAGAGTATGAGTTGTATTTTGAGTTTGTGAATTGTAAAATTATAATTTGAATGTAGAAAATTTGTTTGGTTATGGTTTTTGAATAGAGTGTTGAATTGAGTGTGAAATTGAGTTTTGAAAGTTTGATTTAACATGTGAAATAAGAAAATTTGTTTAGTTATGAGTTTTGGAAAGAATTTTTAAAACTTAATTCAAATTGTTATAACTCATAACAAAACATACTACTTTCACACTATTAAAAATTCTGACCAACACTCATAACCAAACTCTTTTTAAAATTCAATTAAAAAAATTTATTATTAACAGAAAATAACATTAATCAATTTTTTAATTGAAAATACTACAAAGGAAATAATTTTTTTTCAAAATAAATATTCAAAAAATTTAAATCATAAATATTTAAATAATTTAAATAATCTAAAAAATTTAATAAGTAAAAAATTAAAATAAATATTCAAAAAATTTAAATAATTAAAAATGTTAATATTTTAAATTTAAAAGCAACTCTACACTCAAATCGTAACCAAACACATAAAACAAAACTCAATTAAGAAATTATTTTTAAAACTCATAACCAAACACATAATTTGAAACTCCATATTACTTTCACAACTCTACACTCAAATCGTAACTAAATACATAAAAAAAAAATTAAAATATTTAAAAATATTTTTATAAAATCGAGTTTGAATTTATTTTTATAAAATAGTTTAAAATTTATAAAATTAAAATCGTAATATTTTGAAGTTAAAATATTCAAAAAATTTAAAAATTAAAAAAATCGTAACATATTTAAACATTAAAATATTTAAAATCTTAACAAAATCTCTCTCTCTCATTGTGTGTGTGTGTGTGTTCGGATTCAAATCTGAAGGAAGACAATCGATTGAGAGTGACAATCACCGCCTTAGAGAGGCTCGCGGTGGCGAAGGGTGACAGTTTGCTGAAGATCTGGCCTCCGTCGTGACAACCTCTGTCACGATCTGGCCTCCGGCAAGGCTTCTCTGTGTTTTTATCATCGTGATTTGAACCATCGTGGTCTCGGAGCTATGGCTGTAGTGATGATCGAAGATGTTACCAAATTTTGGGTTTATCATCGCGATCTGAACATTTCAACCCTAGCTTTCTCTCCCTCTTCGTGATCGACGCCGGTGTGACAACGGCTCTTTTTTTGTGGATCAATCTGAAACCCTAGCGCCGGAGCTAGGGTTTTCAGTTTAGGTTTTTTTTTGTGTGTGTGTGTGTGTGTGTGTGGAGGTTAAGTGTTTTTTTAATTAAAAAAATAATAATTAATGAATAAAAAATAATAATGCTAAGTAATTTATAATGAAAAAATGAAAAAAAATTAATTAATGCTAATTAGGCCATTAATGAGAAAAAAATAATTTTACTATTAATTGATGCTAATTAGGCCATTAATTGACACTATTTAATTTATAATGAAAAAATGAAATATTTTTACTAAAAATGAAAAAATGAAATATCACTAAAAAATGATATAAATTGAAAAAAATGAAAAATAATAAATGAATTAATAAAGAATAATAGTAATATGAAAAAAAATAATAAAGAATTACTAAAAATGAATTACTAATAAAGAATTACTATAATAATAATAATAATAATAATAATAATAATAATAATAATAATTGATGGACAAATTGATACTAATTTTAATAATTGATGAACAAATTAATAATGATAATAATAATTAATAATTGATACTAATTTTAATAATTGATGAGCAAATTGATAATAATAATAATAATAATAATAATAATAATAATAATAATAATAATAATAATAATAATAATAATAATAATAATAATAATAAATACAGATATAAATAATTAAAATGAATTTATAAAAAATAATATGTAATGAAATCACAACATTAATATAAATTAGAACATGAATATTAATTTTAATGAATTAATAAATTAAACAAAATTAACAAAGAAAGAAGAGAAGAAAAAAAAAATTAAAAAAAGAAAAGAAAATAAGGTGAAAAAGAAAAGAAAATAAAATAAAATAAAATGAAAAAAAATGTATTATAAATGAAATCATAAATTTTATATCTTATAAGGGCAAAAATGACAATTATACAACAAAAAATTATTTTACAGTTTATTTACCAAATACTACTCTGCTGCTTAAATTCATAATCTCACAGCTGCACCAAATATGTTAGCAGCTTATGTTCATAGCTATAAGTTATAATTTATTAAGATATAATCTATAATCGTTTTCTCACAGCTCTACCAAATGGGGCCTATGTATACTTTCTCCGTTTGGCTATGTTTTCATTTTTTTGTTTTTGATTTTATTTTTTTGTTTTTGTTTTCATTTTCTATTTTTTGTTAAACATCGAAAACTTACTTGGCGAGCTACTTTGGAGAAAAATTTCTTTGTACATTTTTTTGGAAAACACTAAGGCTCTGTTTGGTAGAGTTTTGTAAATATAATTTGGGAGTATGAGTTGTATTTTGAGTTTATGAGTTGTAAAATTATGATTTGAGTGTAGAAAATTTGTTTGGTTATGGTTTTTGAATAAAGTGTTGAATTGAGTTTTGAATTGAGTGTGAAATTGAGTTTTGAAAGTTTGATTTGACATGTGAAGTAAGAAAATTTGTTTGATTATGAGTTTTGGAAAGAGTTTTTAAAACTTAATTCAAATTGTTATAACTCATAACAAAACATACTACTTTCACACTATTGAAAATTCTGATAAACACTCATAACCAAACTCTTTTTAAAATTTAATTAAAAAATTTATTATTAACAGAAAATAACATTAATCAATTTTTTAATTGAAAATACTGCAAAGAAAATAATTTTTTTTTTCAAAATAAATATTCAAAAAATTTAAATCATAAATATTTAAATAATTTAAATAATCTAAAAAATTTAATAAGTAAAAAATTAAAATAAATATTCAAAAAATTTAAATAATTTAAAATGTTAATATTTTAAATTTAAAAACAACTCTACACTCAAATCGTAACCAAACACATAAAACAAAACTCAATTAAGAAATTATTTTTAAAACTCATAACCAAACACATAATTTGAAACTCCATACTACTTTTACAACTCTACACTCAAATCGTAACCAAATACATAACAAAAAAAATTAAAATATTTAAAAATATTTTTATAAAATAGAGTTTGAATTTAATTTTATAAAATATTTTAAAATTTAAAAGATTAAAATCGTAATATTTTGAAATTAAAATATTTAAAAATATTCAAAAAATTTAAAAATTAAAAAAATCGTAACATATTTAAATATTAAAATATTTAGGTGCCGTTTGGTAACACTTACGTTTTCAGTTTTCTGTTTATATTTACAAAAATTTAAAAAACTCAAATAAAAACTTGTTTGATAAAATTTTTGATTTATAAATAAGTGGTCTCAGTTTATAAATTTGGCTAAAAAATGAAAACACAAAAAATGTGTTTCCATTTTGAGTTTTCAATTTTTTTTTTTTTTTTTTACCACCCAACACTAGCCACCACCCGCCACCATTTTCCACCACCGTCTTTCGCCACCACCACCCACCACCCACCCCCACCAGCACCACCACCAGCACCACTACCCACCACCCACCACCCATCTGCCATCCACCCGCCACCACCCACCACTCGCCACTACCATCCACCGACCGCCACCACCACCTACTTGCCACCACCACTCACCACCCACCTGCCACCACCACCATCCACCACCTGCCACCACCAGCCACCCACCACCACCAGCCACCTGCCACTCACCCGCCACCACCACCTACCACTCATCACCACCACCACCATCGCCATCACCCACCACCCACCACCCACCTGCCACCCACCTGCCACCACCACTCGCCACCACCGCGACCACCACTACCCACTCGTTACCACCTACCACCTGCCATCGTCACCCACCCACCAACCACCACCACCTACCCACCACCACTTGCCATTTGCCACCCACCTGCCACCACACGCCACCACCCCGCCACCGTCACCCACCTACCCACCATCACCACCCGCCACCACCCACCACCACCCGCCATCCGCTACCCACCTGCCACCACCATCCACCACCATCACCACCACCACCACCACCACCCACTCGTTACCACCCACCACCCGCCACCGTCACCCACCCACCCACCCACCATCACCACCCGCCACCACCTACCGCCACCCGCCATCCGCCACCCACTCGCTAGCACCCACCACCCGCCACCGTCACCCATCCACTTACCACCACCACCCGCCACCACCACTCACCACCCACTCGCTACCACCCGCTACCACCACCAACCCACCCACCCACCACCACCTACCCACCACCCACCGTCACTACTTTCCACCACCGTCTTCTGCCACCACTTACCACCACTCGCCATTTCTCACTCTTTTTTATATTTTAAATTTTTTAAAAATATTTTGTCAATTACCAAACGCGTTTGTAGTTTATGTTTTTGTAAAAATAAACAAAAAATAAACAAAAATTAGTTTATAAAATTTTTGTAAATATAAACTGAAAACGTAAACGTTACCAAACACACCTTTAAAATCTTAACAAAATCTCTCTCTCTCTGTGTGTGTGTGTGTGTGTGTGTGTGTGTGTTCGGATTCAAATCTGAAAGAAGACAATCGATTGAGAGTGACAATCACCGCCTTAGAGAGGCTCGCAGTGGCGAAGGGCGACGACCTGCTGAAGATCTGGCCTCCGTGGTGACAGCCTCCGTCGTGATTTGGCCTCCGGCAAGGCTTCTCTGTGTTTTTATCATCGTGATCTGAACCATCGTGATCTCGGAGCTATGGCCGTAGTGATGATCGATGTTACAAAATTTTGGGTTTATCATTGCGATATGAACATTTCAACCCTAGCTCTCTCTCCCTCTTCGTGATCGACGCCGGTGTGACAACGGCTCTTTCTCTGTGGATCAATCTGAAACCCTAGCGTCGGAGCTAGGGTTTTCAGTTTAGGTTTTTTTTTTTTGTGTGTGTTTGTGTGTGTGGAGGTTCAGTGTTTTTTTAATTAAAAAAAATAATAATTAATGAATAAAAAATAATAATGCTAATTAATTTATAATGAAAAATGAAAAAAAATTAATTAATGCTAATTAGGCCATTAATAAAAAAACTAATTTTACTATTAATTGATACTAATTAGGCCATTAATTGACACTAATTAATTTATAATGAAAAAATAAAATATTTTTACTAAAAATGAAAAAATGAAATATCACTAAAAAAATGATATAAATTGAAAAAAATGAAAAATAATAAATGAAATAATAAAGAATAATAATAATATGAAAAATAATAATAAAGAATTACTAAAAATGAATTACTATAATAAATAATATTTGTCAAATGAATTACTAAAAATAAATTACTAATAAAGAATTACTATAATAAATAATAATAAAAAATTAATAAAAATAATAATAATAATAATTGATGGACAAATTGATACTAATTTTAATAATTGATGAACAAATTAATAATGATAATAATAATTAATAATTGATACTAATTTTAATAAGTGATGAGAAAATTGATGATAACAATAATAATAATAATAATAATAATAATAATAATAATAATAATAATAATAAAATAAATACAGATATAAATAATTAAAATGAATATATAAAAAATAATATGTAATGAAATCACAACATTAATATAAATTAGAATATGAATATTAATTTTAATGAATTAATAAATTAAACAAAATTAACAAAGAAAGAAGAGAAGAAAAAAAAAAATTAAAAAAAGAAAAGAAAATAAGGTGAAAAAGAAAAGAAAAGAAAAGCAAAAAAAATGAAAAAAAAATGTATTATAAATGAAATCATAAATTTTATATCTTATAAGGGCAAAAATGACAATTATACAACAAAAAACTATTTTACAGCTTATTTACCAAATACTACTCTGCTGCTTAAATTCATAATCTCACAACTGCACCAAACAGATTATTAGTTTATGTTCACAGTTATAAGTTATAATCTGTTAAGTTATAATCTATAATCGTTTTTTCACAGCTCTACCAAATAGGGCTTATGTACACTTTCTTCGTTTGGCTATGTTTTCATTTTTTTATTTTTGTTTTTGTTTTTGTTTTTTTGTTTTTGTTTTCATTTTCTATTTTTTGTTAAACATCGAAAACTTACTTGGCGAGCTACTTTGGAGAAAAATTTCTTTGTACATTTTTTTGAAAAACACTAATTTTTTCTCCCAAATTTTTGAAAATTATATTCACACAAAAATGAAAACGATATAAAAAAGATGAGCGTTTTTTAATTTTTCATTGTTTTTGTTTTGAAAAACATGAAAAAACAAAAATGAAAAAAAAGAACCTAAAACACAACTAAAGTTGCAAAGCTTTGAGACGCTCCACAAATTGATGACGACCTCTGCTGCATCCACACTAATTTCAAGGTGGCTTCTATTTTTATGCACAACTTTTTTTCAACTCACCACTTTTCGGTTGGAAGTTTGAAAATCAACTTCCGAATTGGAAGTTAATTTTTGAATCATGTAATTTTGCTCAGAAATTGATATCCAAATAAAAAGGTGTGAATTATATTAATGGTCCTTTTACTTTGAGTCTTGTGTCATTTTGATTTTTGACTTTTTAATTGTGACATATTTGATCATAAATTTTAAATCTTGTTACAAATAAAAATAATTGAAGATATCATTGTTTAATTTCAAAGGTAAAATTGCTAATTTAATAAAATATTAACTAATTTGACAAAAATAAATGTTAAAAAAATATTTTTGAATTTTTAAAAATTATTTCTATACACTAAAGATAAAATTATGCAAACTTTGATAAATCTTTTAGACATTTATTTATTTATTTTACCAAATTAATTTTTATTATGTATTTGGATGATGATTATGTAATGGGTGATTGTTTTTATTTTCATTAAATTAGATTCTATTTTTTTTTAAAAGTCAAATATGACAATAACTTTGATATCATTATTAAACAAATCTATTAAATCAAAAAATTCAAAACTAAAAACATTTTATATATTAAATATATCGATTACACATTAAAATTCTAACAATCACCCGTTACATAATTACCATCTAAACACATAATAAAAATTAATATGGTAAAACAAACAAACAAATAAATAAATGTCTAAAAAATTTATCAATTTTACATAATTTTATCTTTTGTTAGTAGAAATAATTTTTTAAAATTTACAAATATTTTTTTGACATTTATTTTTGTCCAATTAATTTATATTTTATCAAGTTGACGATTTTTTTCTTGAAATTAAGCAATAATATTTTCAATTGTCCTTATTTGGAACATAATTCAAAATTCAGAGTCAAATGTGTCACGATTAAAAAATTAAGAACTAAAGTGACACGAGTCCCAAACTATAGAGACTGTTAGTGTAATTTGCCCAATAAAAAGGGTAAACTATGATAATATGGTGTGCGGAAATAGTAACTCCCAATATCAAATGCATCCTAGAAATTATTATCTCCAACCTATAGTTGTTTTAATTTGCACACTTAGGCTTGCTTTGACAAGTTAGCAAAAAGTTAGCTTTTAGTTTTTTTTAGCAAAAAAAAAGTTGCTTTTTTACCAAAGTCATTACCTAAAAAGTTAATTTTTTTGGCTAAAAAAATTAAAAATCAATTTTTTACCAACTTCCCAAAACACCACTTAAACTTCATCTTTGTGTAACCTTCACAGTGGTTCTATATCAAGGTTCTAAATCGCGGTATCGGGTAACGTAACGGTATCGATCGCGGAGTATCGGTATCGGTAGTATCGATCGGTACGTATCGGGAATCGGGTGTCGCGGTGGTGAAATTATAAAAATCATTTCAAAGGTTTTTCAACTTTTTCTTTCCCGTACCGGTCCGAACCGGTGAGTATCGGCCCGTCGCGGCTTGTGTAACGGCTTGTGTAACGCTTACAGGCCGATACGTACCGGGACTCGGCCGATACTCCTGCGATTTTTAATCTCAGTGGTATATCGGCCTGTATCCGTCGCGGCACCCCATTTTTCCGATACGTATCGGCCGATACGTAGCGTATCGGCCGATATTTAGAACTATGTTCTATATTCTTTCTTTGTTGCTTTATTTACTACATGATCAGGTTTCATGTTTACTTATTACAGGTTCAGTTTTTCATTTAGAAATGGATGATTTTTTTACTTTCTATTTATAATAAAAGTGGGGCCTACATTATTATTAAGGAGTCGTCATAGTTTCATCAAGGACCACTATAGTATATGCCTTTCATTTCATTGTCTGTCAGTTTTTTGGTGTAACAAAGATGTTTGGATGAGAGAAAATGATGGGGTTTATATATTACCTGAACCATTATTCCATCAAAATATACCCCTTTTTCTTATCAACTTTAATTAGTTTGAAAACTCCTTTCACTCAGCCTAAGGGGATTGGCTTCCTTAGAACTAACCCTACCATATATAAAAGCATTTAAATATTGTCTTCTCCAAAGGGTCCATGACTAAGATGGATCCAACCCTTATCCCAGCCGTGCATTTTGGATACACTTAACCTAACTCACATTATTGTACTTTCCTCATACTATGCATTGGATCACCCTTCTCTATAATGTTGGTGCCCGAGTCTCCGTTTGATCGCACGATTGTCATCCGATAACTGAAATTGTATCTTGATCACTGAGACAGGTTGGTTGTCTTGACAATGGTGTGTTGACTGTGCTGCTGCGTAAGCGCCATTTCGCCTTAGCCACCTGGATCTGGACATTGCCACATCAGCACCACGTTGGTTTCTGTAAAAAATAAGAAAATGCCTACATGGCACAAGTGCAAAGTGTGTTGTTGCACAACTCATACCGCGTGTGCATGCACACTAGCATCCTTCTCCGCAATTTCTTATTCAAGAACATATTTCATGTGATTTTTTTAGACTAGTGTTTTAAAGAAACTTTCTAAAATTATGTGATAGTTTTTGAAAAGAAACCAAAAATAACGTCATGTTATTTTGAAAATTCCCAACATATACCAGTTACTTATTCTAACAGTTTCCATCGCTCGAAATTTCTTCCAAACGCCATTTTTAATTTTCATTTTTTTTTAAATTTAGTACAAATGTATTCATTTTTTCTTTTTGATCATGATGTATTTACTTGTGCTTTTGGATATGACTTCATGACCCCATCATTCACATGGCTCCCTCCTCTGTCAACCTCTGATGGTCCTATATAATTGTTCCAACTTTAAGTTTGGCTGGCTTTGGGCCATTAAAGTGTTGTTAGAAATGTGCAAAGGTCTTTGGTAAGCTTCAGTACATTCTATTTTGGTGGGCCTAACTATGGTTACAAGACATGGGTTGAGTTATTTCGGTATCAAACTAAATATAAGAAAGAACTAATCACACGCGTTTCATGTCTTTCCAGGCGAATTGATCAAATTCCTAACAATGGGGATGGCCCTTGGTATTTTGGCCTATTGGTCAAGTTCCTTTGCATTCAATGCTTAATTTTCTCAAATGAAACCAACCACACTTCAGAACATTGCAGCTCTTCATATCTAAGCCTCATATTTTGTCTGATTTTACACCATGGTTGGTGTTCTATTCTTCAATCTCTCTTCAGAAAGACCAAAACAAAAAAAATATAAAATTTTCAGTATGCTTTCTTATTATTATCAAGGGCTGAAAGTATTTTGTTTATTAGATAAGGGGTTGTAGCTTTCTTGTTAGTAACTGTTTGACAGAAAAATATTCTGCAATTTGATGCTGACATATTTTTTGCTCTATTTTCAAGATTGCTAACTGTGAATATCGATCTCTACTGGATCATGGACCCATATCAATTTATGAGGTGGTTATGGAATTGACTACAGAAGACGATATACACGAAATTGATGAGACTATATAATCCACTAATGAAGCGTGTCGTTCTGAATCACATTCCTGCTTAAGACATCCTCATTATGAGAGTTAGGACTGTGATTGAAAGTTTCTCTGGTCTACCCTATTTAATCATTTGGAAGTAGATATATGAAATAGATGTTTGGTCTGCCATGCTTGTAAGATTTCTAAATGAATCTCTATATTCAATTGTGTTTCAATTCAATGTATACATTTGATATATATAGGAATTTTAGACTTAATCCTAAATAGGAAACAAGAATAAACCTAAATCAAACCTAAATAGAAAAGAATAAACCTAAACCAATCCTAAATTGGAAATAATATTCACATAATATATACTATACTAATATTATTCTCACACCCCCGCTCAAATTCAAGGTGTTTGGACAGAAAACACTGAGAGTTTGCCGCGAAGAAACTAAAACCGAGAAGTAGTGTGAGTCTCGGTAAAGAAGTCAACAAGCTGCAAAGCCGAAGAGACGAAAGGAAGTGAGATAGAGCTAGACTGTAAATGCTGACGAACAAAGTGACAGCCAATCTCAATATGCTTGGTCCGCTCATGGAAGACAGTGTTATGTGCAATCTGAATAGTACTGTAGTTATCACAATAAAGGGAGGTCAGAGAAGACTGAGGGACACCCAAGTCAGAGAAAAGACAACGAAGCTAGACAACTTTAGCAGTAGCATAAGCCATAGCACAATACTCAGCTTCGGTAGTAGAGCGAGCAACAACAGTTTGTTTCTTGCTTTTTCAAGAGATCAAGGAATCACCAAGAAACATGCATAAACTAGACGTGGATTTGCGATCAGTAACATCACTAGTCCAATCATAATCAACATAGGTTACCAAATCCAGAAAGGAAGTAGAGGATAATAGTAAACCCTAAAATATAGTACCTCGGAGCTAGCAAAGAATCCGAAGTAATGTAGCCTAATGTGTGGAGTGAGGAGCAGAGACAGACTAGCTAATCGCATGAACAACATAGGCAAGATTAGGACGAGTAACAGTCAGATAGACTAAGCAACCCACGAGCTCTTGATATAAAGTAGGATCATCCAGAAGAACATCATCAGTAGTGTTGAGCTTTACATTAAGCTCAATGGGGATATCAAAAATCTTAGTGTCAGTAAAACTAACACGATCAATAACATTAAGTAGCCCTTGGGAGAAGAAGCTACCTCAATGCCAATAAAATACCGCAAGAGGCCCAGATCCATTATTTCAAAGGTGCGAAAAAAATGCTGCTTGACCTTAGATATAGTAAAAGAGTCAGAACCAATAATGATCATATCATCCACATACAGTAATAACACAACAAATCCAGTAGAGGCGTGAAGAAGAAATAAAGCAGAGTCCTGGGCACAAGGATGAAACCCAAGCTCAGTAATAATAGTTTGAAAGCGATCATACCAAGCACGAGGAGACTGTTTCAGACCAAACAGAGCACGTCGAAGGCGACAAACTTGTCTAGAGAAATGGTGAAGGCCAGGGGAAGGACGCATGTAAACCTCCTCAGTGAGACGGCCATTAAGAAAAGTATTCTTAACATCCATCTGATAAAGAGGCTAAGAATGAACAACAGCAACAGAGATAAAAGTACGGACAATAGTCATCTTGGCAACAGGAGCAAAGGTCTCCTCATAATCAATACCATACGCCTATGAGAAACCTTTAGCCACCAGACGAGCTTTGTAGCGCTCAAGAGAACCATCAGAATAAGTTTTGACTTGTTAGACCCATTTGCAACCAACCAGATTCTTACCAGTAGGCAAAGGAACCAACTCCCAAGTACTAATTTTCTGTAAAGCAGACAACTCATCCTCCATAGCTTGAACCCAATGAGGATCCTGACAGGCCTTTTTGTAAGACTGAAGTTCTGAAAAAGAGTAAATAGAAGACAAAAATGTATGATAGGAAGCAGAAAAACATGTATTAGACCAACCCAACCTGTTTAGAGGATGACGTGCTTGAGCAGGATATCGGTGTGCAGCAGGATTAGAGTCGTCAGAAACAGGAGGATCGGCAGTAGGGGCAGAGATAATCGGTGAAAGAGGAGCCTTGAGATGAGAATAAATTAACAACGGAGGAGGAGAAGAAACTGAAGGAGGAAAAGCAGCCAGAGGTGAAGTAAGAGGAGAATATGGAACAAGCTTAAGAAGAACTATGGAGATGTACTCATCAGACGAGACCTCAGAAGAAAACGAATCAATATGAACCAAATCCTCTCTGGAAATTGGGCGATGCAAGGAAGAAGCTGAAAGTGAGGTAGAATTTGAGAAAGATAACATGGCGAGAGACATAAAGGCAACGGGAAATAGATTCATAACATCGATAACCTTTCTGAGTGAGACGATAACCAAAAAGGCACATAAGACAGACTAGGCACTAAGTTTGGTTCTATCTTTACAGGATAAAAGGACAAAACAAATAAACCCAAACACACGAAGGAGGGAGTAATTAGGAAGTTGAGAAAACAGAGACTCATAAGGAGACTGATTAGAAAGAAGGGGGGTATGCATACGGTTGAAAAGAAAAGCAGTAGTAAGAATTGCCTTACCTTAAAACGGAGTCGGAACGGAGGCAGAGAGAAAGAGAGACCTAGCTGTCTCAAGGAGTTGACAGTATTTACGCTCAGCTCAACCATTTTGGACAGGTGTATCAGTACAAGAAGTTTGGTGAATGATACCCAATTTGGCCAAATATTCACAGAATTCAATTTTAAAGTATTCCCCGCCAAAGTCAGATCGCAACAATTTAATAGTAGACCCAAACTGTGTAGTGACCATAGACTAAAAAATACAGTATATCTGGTAGAAGTCAGACTTATGAGTTATAAGATAAACCCAAATGTATTGAGTGCAGTCATCAGCAAATGACACATAATATGCAGAATCCCCTTTGGTGAGAACAGGAGAAGGGTCCCAAACATTAGTATGAACTAAAGAAAATGGTGTATCAGATATAGAAGTACTTTTATGAAAAGGTAAGACTGTCATTTTGGCAAGTTTATATCCCCCGCATTTAGTAAGTTCACTAGGAGAAACTTTACTCAATATACCATTGAGCCAAAGACCGCAAGCAATCAGCAGACAAATGCCCTAATCTAGAATGCCATAAGTAGAAAGGACTAGACAGAGAATCTAATTGAAAAGATAAAAAGGCAATCAAAGAGGTTGCCATAGGCAGATGCAAGTTTTCCAGCACATAGAGGTCTCAAACTCTGCGGCTGGTCCCAATTTGCTGCTTAGACATCCGATCCTGCACAAAATAAATAGAAGAAGAAAAGATAACACTAAAACCAGAGACATCAAGTTGGTTGATTGATAATAAGCTGACAGATAACTGAGGAACATATAAGACTGATGGAATAGACACAATAGACATAGCAGACGGTAGGATAGACCCAACAGATATAACAGACCCATTAACAGCATTAATAGTAATAAAAAAAAAGAGGTGGAGTACAATTATGAAGCAATGAGAGATGAAGAGTCATATGATGAGAGACACCAGAATCAAAAATCCAAATAGAAGAAGAGATACCTGAAGAAGACCTAACCAAACCTGAATGAAGAAAGGGAACAATGGAGGCAGATGAAGATGGTTGTGAGGTAGACAATATATGCTGAAACTGGCCAATCTGAGCACTCAAGGAAACCAAGTCAGGATCAGGAGTCGGAGCAGATGCAACATAAGAAGTAGGAGGCAAAAAAGTACTTTGAGAGGGAACTCGAAACGGTAGCTGAGACTGCTGAGAAAACAGAGCAAATGAACGTTCTTTCTTGGGACAGTGATACTTTCAATGACCCTTTTGATGGCAGAAAGCATACTCATCTGAAGCTAAGGGCCCTTTCTTGGGCCTAACAGAATCCAAGAAGACATATAGAGAATTGATAGCCTGAATCTAATCATCTGTCATTGTAATGAACAAAAAATAGCGAACTGATTAGGTGAAGTGTAATAAATTAAAATCTAATGGGGTCAAACTGTAATAACCCGAAACTATCTCTAGATGAGCAAACATTGGTCAACTAAGAACAAATAACCAAAGAGAGAGAGAGAGAGAGAGCTTCGTCAACATAAACGAAGCAGAGATCTTCGATCGACACAACTAGCGAGATAAAAGGGTCTCACAATTGAAACTGAAGTCGATAGAACCTGAAGCTGAAGCTGAAGGTGAAGATAAGAGAGAACCAGACGAAGTCTAGCGAGAGGCCAAGTCAAATAAAGGTCGCGAGAGAGAGAGACAGAGAGAGATCCCTTGTACGAGTAAATTGCTCAAACTTGTCTTTGGATTGTGATTCTGGTGGCAAATACGACTTCGATGAACATCCAATGGCAGCGAACCAGAGACTAAAGAACCAGACGAATCGTGGTGTAAGAGAGAACTCACTAGGTTGATTTCAAACCAGACAAAACGAACAGAGATGGCTGCTAGGGTTTCGAATCCTTCAGATTAGGGTTTCGAACCAAGCTTTGATACCATGTAAGATTTCTGAATGAATCTCTATATTTAATTGTGTTTCAATACAATGTGTACATCTGATGTATATAGCAATTCTAGATCTAATCCTAAATAGGAAGCAAGAATAAACCAAAACCAAACCTAAATAGAAAAGAATAAACCTAAACCAATTCTAAATAGGAAACAATATTCACATAATATATACTATACTAATATTATTCTCACAATGCCATCCCAAGACTTCCTTCTTTTTGATCCAATCCATCACTGTGGGGCCTTCAAAACTGATTAATGAGTTCAAAGGGGCTGAACTTTTGCTTTGAAGATGGTGTGAGAACAAATATTCTTCCTCCAAAATATAGTGGGGCTGAGTTAGCTGGGAAACATTGTTTGTTTTTGCTGTAAATGAGCCAAGAAGTAGGCCATTCAAGTTTGGTTTGAAAATTAATGAGCTTCAAAAATGTATTCAAACTTGGTTTGTTTATCTTTCGAGTTGATCTCAAATGATTTCATTGAGTTGATCATGAACTGAGCTGGAGTACCTTGTTTTTTTTTTTATTTTTTTATTTTTTTATAAATAAAATTTCATTGTAGATATAAGTTCATTATGCTGAGTTTGAGCAAAGCTTCAGGGTGTGTTCAACATTTCAAACGAGGTTTTTTTCTGGAAAAATTGCATTGCTCTTTTCCCTTAAATCCTTGAAGGAAAACAATGAGAGAACAGTTTACATCAGATAATGAAAATGAATTTTAAGACAAGGTTTATAAAGAACATATCCTAGCAAGAATGCACAGACCATGTTCAACTTTTTATGGTGGTTAAGTGTAATAAATTTCTTACAGACATTCGAAAGAATGTATTAATGTTCAAATTGCATCCTATCTCCTGCTTGTGGTCCTGCAGAAATATCCACTCAAGTTTCAACAAGTCAACTCAAAAAAAAAAAAAAAAAAAGAAAAAGAAAAAGAAAAAGAAAAAGAAAAAATACACACATATAGAGAAGTGCTATGAATTTGAAATGTGTTGATCATATTGTAAGTCACACCGCACCAAGTTCAAATTTTGGAATTTTTTTTTTTGTTTTTTTGGATACATAACATTTTTGCAGGGTTTAAGACCCACAAAAATACATAAGAATCAAGGCCAATACCACATACCCAAAATTATTAATGAGTGGTCTAGATTCATTCTAGGTATAGAGCTCACAATACACTAATTGAATCTCAGCCACACTTTTTCATTCTGGATAAGTAGTTTTATTGAAGAATCAAATCAAATGAGAACCAAAAAGCATTAATTTGTAGTTATCTACTCACACTAAAGAAGAAGGCAGAGTTTTGAACCCAACTTTACCTTTTTAAACCAAATGGATACATCCAAAAAAATCAATTTCTGAAGAGTTGATTCTGGACTGTGAGTTTTTCAACCACAGGGAAGAGACTGTTCATATATAACATTTCTAATAGAGACTTTCTTTTTTTTTTTTTTGGGATAAGAAATACAGACTTATTTTCTGGAATGCCTATATGTTACTAGCAATATATCCATCATACTTGCTACTAACTACAATCCAACTATGCAAAACATACTTCACCAACATAAAATCTTTGCTGCTCAATGCAAAAGATGTTGACTGTTTAAAAGCCAGTCAACTAATTTAAGGCCTGGAATCTTGTCACCGGTGCAAAGGAGTCTGTTCTATGGCACCTTCGTGGGTCGGGCACTGCCTTTCCATTAGTTATGTAAGCATCTCTTGCAATTCTCACAGCTTTCTGACTCTTACAACCCAACAGAATTCCAGTAAGCCGCTTCTCTCTTTCCCCGTCTACTCCAGCTTTGGCATTTGGAACCATTTTCCGAGCCTTTTTGGTTGCTGCTGCTGATGATATTGGGTCCTCACAATCAGACACAACTGAGAAATCAGCAGCGCTGGCTGTGACAACACTCCACTCTATGCTTGCTTCACTTGGGGCATAACAAGTTGTTGGTATGACAAAACTCGATGACATGCCATCTGATGCCTGCCTGTCGAGAAACGGGTTGGAATTGTTCGTGAAGCTCTCTATCTCAAACAAATCTGAACTTGCATCGCTCTCAATATCATCATTGTATGTTCCATCACAACTCGCTGGAATCTCAAGCTCTTCCATTCTTGCATTGGTATCCCATGTTGTCAACATGGTTAGCCTCCTTTCTAGGCTGAATGCCTTCTTTTTCTTTTGCAAGACAGGTGAGCCGAACACCTCCAATGACTTTCTCTCTTTATCATCATCTTCCTCTTCTTGCAAATGCACTTTCACCGGCTTGGAATTCAGTATTGGGAAGCTAAAACAGTCTTCTCTGCTTAACCCTATTCCTGCATCATCAATCTTCGTACAAGGCATCTCTTCCTTGACACTGGGATTCAACCAGGACTTATTGGCTCGAGCTAAATCAACTGCTTTACCACTTCTCTTGGTATTGCTTTCAACAACATGATCATCAATATCGATTGAACTCTTGTCATTACAAGCACAATTACAACCGAGGCTTGCTAGGAGGCTCTTGCCTTGTCGCTTGCTAGCCTTTTTCTTTGGTGGATTTCTTACCACACTTTGTAACAACCCGCTTTGGCTGTTCCAACTTGAATCAGAATGGGTACTTGGAGTTTCTAGTTGAATTCTTTGTTTATCAACTGGTTCATCCTTCTTCACATGCCGGTAATTGATTGCACCATTGCTTGCAATTCTTGGACTCTCCTCATCCATTCCTCCATTGAAGTACTTTTCTGCCCCAAACACACCAATTTCTCCATCTTCCACCTTTCTCCGCAAGTGAAGGTGTTCATGTGGTATTGCGGTGATGATGGAATTCAGGTTTTGACTCGACTCTGCGAGTTTGCGCATGCAGGTTTCATCAGAGCAATTGAGGTAAGAAGAAAAGGAGGCGTCACGGAACCGGTTGTCGTTATTTAAGGAGAGGGCTTGAGAGATGTTATTGTTGGTACAGGCTGATGTTAATGTAAACATGGCCATGGAGATTTCTATTGTTTGGTTTGTACCAAAAACAAAAAGGGGAAGAGAAAATGACAACAGAGAAACGATTTGGTTTGTATAGGCTCCAATGAACTCAACAAGAAGGCAAAAAACTACAAAAGGAAAATGAAAGAGACCTAACTGGGAACCAAACAGAAGAAGTGAAAGAAAGGAGAGTTTATTTAGGAATTGAGAGGATTGAGAGTAGGACAAGAGAAGCAAAAAAAGAAGCAGCTTTAGGCAATGGAGAGAGGAGGAAGAGCATGAAAGAGAGCTATGAAACTAGTGGGATTATTGTTGAGAACCACTTCTTTAAGTAGATTTGATTCTACACAGCTTGGATTTTGAATCAGAGAGGGCAATAATAAGGGAAAATGTAATGCTTACAGTAGTGTCCCCCACCCTCACTGTGCTCCGGCCCTTGTACAGTTAACCCCCAACCCTGACCATGACATCAACTTGGACCGTGATGGTCGTCCTATAAGGAAAGTAAGTATTTTATTGAGAGAATAAATTAGCTAGTATCATCAAAAGAATAAAATTAAACATTTAAAGGGAGAAAATTATTGAACTTCTTAAAAAAGAAGTACATACTAAAATACAAAGGGGGCAAATTGAACAACTATTTTTTAAACATATTAAAAAATAAATTTTATAACGTTGAGGAGGGGCACGTGGCCCTTCTGGGTCCATGCTCCTTCTACCCCTATTCTAACTGGTATCTCTTGAGGTTAATCGATACTAATTTGTGAGTAATTGTAGATATCATTTGTATTCCGCAGAATCGGTCAAAGGGCTCTTCCGATCGTTCCTCATAAACAAAATGTCATTATATAGTCTGTCAACTTGTGTTTATAAGCTTTTCAACATTTATCTGGTGACAACTTCATGGCATTGAATATGCCTAATCTTCTTATTCATTCTATCCTTTTCGGTTTTTGTGGACACCATAATAACAATAAGATTTTTCTGATCATTAGATAGTGATTTATTGGTGGACATGGCTCAAAATTAAGTGCAGCAGACTATTTCACAAATATTGACAAGATTGAGATCTACCTCATCTAGTGGCAAGAGCAATTGCACTCACCAAAGTATTTATTAAAAAAAGAAAAAAAAAAGAAAGAAAGAAAAAAGAAGGTGATATTGGGCTTCAAAAAAGCCCCATGGGTGGAATTTCAAGACATTTTTTTTTTTGTTATTTATCCTTCAAAAATAGTCTAATCCATGTAAAGGCATACATCTTAACAGTTTCTTCGATTGTGTTTGCTAGTTTTTATTTTTTTAAATAGGAAATTACAAAATAAATAAATAAATAAATAAAGTCTAGGATTTGAGTCTTGTAACAATACAAACCTTGAAATTTTAATTTTGTCAATTGAAACCCTAATCTTATGATTTGTTTTCAATCTAAATTATCCGTCTATTTCCGTTAAGTAAAATTGACCAAAAAAAATGATATTTAATGATTAATATATATATATATATATATTTCTAGTAGTTTTACTTACGGAAATAAATAGATGGTTCAAATTAAAAGATTAGGGTTTAAATTGACAAAATTAAGAACTTGAGGTTGATTTTGTTATAAATCATAAACACTGAGGTTTATTCTATTATATTTATTTATAATTTCCCTTTTTTTTCTTTCAAAAAACAGGTTACTGTTCTTGGAGTTGCAAATAGAAAGCAAAAACAAAAATTGTGTTGTTTTGAAAAACCATTTTCAGAAAACTGAGTGAAAAAGAACCAATTTTTAGGTTTTGATTGGGTGTTTGTTTAGTTTGTTGCTGATTGGGTTGCTGCTTGGGTGTTTGTTTAGTTTGTTTTTAGTTAAGTTGCTGTTTAGTTTTTAGTTTGTTTTGTGTGTTTTGGTGGGTTATTATGTGGGGATTCATGTTTTTTTAATTTTCTAGTTAAGTTCTTCTTAACTCTTTTATTTAAAAAAAATCGAGAGGTTTAGGGGTTGGTTGTTTGGTTGCGAGTAGTAGTAATAGGGGTATTTTTATAGTTCCGAATCTCTTTCAATGCATGTCATCTTCCTGTACCTTTAATTTCATGCTGTTAAATGAAATTTTTCTTTGCTGATAAAAAAAAAAAAGAACCAATTTTAGGAATCAACATATTGCCAGAAATTTTAAATTAAGAATACTTAAATGACCGAAAATATGGAGGTTTTTGTTCTCTTATGATCTTATGACCATTGTTGTTTATATCTCAAGTTGGTGAAGCATTATTCTAATTTTTTCTTGCAAGTTGGTAGGAGATGATGATGTTGTGATATACATTTATGGGATGGGACTTGAATTATTTAATTTAAAAAAAATTAGGGAATATTGTAGGAAAATGGAATCTGCGACACATGCCTTGCTGGGTTTTGTGACCCACAATTACTTGACTCTTTACCAATTTGTCAATTGTATTGTCATCACAACACAAGCAATAAATCAAAGAAGTTGCCAACTTTTTGTTGCCTTGTGTGTGTGGCTCAGAGGAATATCAGCCACACAAGATCCACAATCATCAATGACACATATTCACCTTGTTTTCCAATTTAACGGACACCAACTATATATCCTTATCCATTTAACAGTTTTTTCTTTTTTTTGTGTGTGTGTGTGTGTGTGTGTGTGGGAAAGACTCATCATTTAAATTTTTTGTGCCAAAACTGTTGGGACAATTATAGGACAATGGAGTCTAGGCAAAAAAATTGCAATTTGATGGAGTTTTTCTTTTTTTTCAAAGTTAGAGTTCATTGATAGACAAAAACAGATACATTCAGAGTGATTATTCCCCTTCTCTAGAAGGAAATACAATCAAGGTTCAGCGTTCCAAATACGAACACTCGAACAACTAACAACTATAGCTTGCAAGATATTGTGGCCACCAACCAACAATTATAACTTGCAACATACTGTGGCCAAAAGTCAATAGAGACAAACAAAACCCTCCATGGAGGAGGAGAAAATCCTTCACAAAGGAAGGAAAATACACTAAAACAAAATACAAAAAAACACATAGAAAAAAATATTAGAAAACCAGATCCACACGCGCAGGATCGACAAGCAATACCGACGTTGGTCTCATATCTGTAGCACATGGAGGCGGTGGAAGCCTAAATGGCGGAAAGCCTCAAATCTCAAGGCAATAGACTAGATTTGAGAAGATAAAAATCATGCCGGGAAATAGAGGAAGCCCACGTAGACCAAAAGAAAAGAGAACGGGGAGAGGGATCGGATGTCACCGCCCCTCTCACCCTTGCCATGACAATAAGAGAAAACTCTAGAGTTGGTAGAGAGAGGGACTCTAGTTCTAGAGAAAGAGAGAGACAGTTACATCTATAAAGCTAATCTTCAATTTGATGGAATCTAAACACATGAAATGATTACTTGCAAAATAGTTGCAATCAATTGGGAATATTTTGTATTGCTCAAAAAAAAAAAAAAAAAATTGGGAATATTTTGTAAAATTAGAAATTTACCCTATTCTTTTTCTCCGTTTTCACTCTTTATTAAACCTCTTCACACTTCCGACACCTGCTCGTTACTCTCTCCGACCGCTGTTAGTCCATCCTCTACCTTCCTTGGATCACCCCAACCCACCCTTTCTCCATCTTCCAACACAACTTTTCTTATCTTTCACTCCTCTACAATCGCTTCTCCATTCCTTCACTTCCCACCTTGAAGGCTTCCATTCTGCCCTACCTTCCCTATGCTCTTGATTTCCACCACTACCATGAAACCTTAGCTTCACCACCGCGTCTTTCTTATTTTTATTTCTCTTCTTCTTCATTCCTTTCATCTTCAAATTCTTTCTTTCTTTCTTCTTCTTCTTCTTCTTCTTCTTCTTCTTCTTCTTCTTCTTGTTGTTGGAATGTGTTTCACATCGCTTGGGAATGTGTCCCACATTGCTTTGTCCCATCTGTGTTAGGTTCTAGTTTCTCTCTCTTTAATATTTAGGTTTTAAGAAGAAGTGTGAGTTGGCCTTTTCAATTTCTCTCTCTCTCTGATTCGTATTTATATAGGATGGTTTGGGGGTTGCAAGGGAGAAATGGAGTGGGAAGTCAATGCAGTAAGAGGCAAAAAGGGTAGACGTTAGAATGGGAAGAGGTGAGGTTAAGAGTGGGGGTAAGGGATGCTGAGAGGTCAGTAAAGGGCGGGGATAATGGATGTATCATCGTAGGCTGTAGGATGTGCTGGCATGGTGGAGTTTCCACAGAGAGGGAACGAAGAAGAAAGGAGAGAGAAAAGAAAGGATATATTTGTAATTTTAAAATATATTATGACTTTATTCCAATTATTTTGCAATTTCTTATTTTTGTGTAATTACTTTAGATGAATTGCAATTTTTTTTCTTCTAGACTTCAGTTTTTCTGCAATTGTCCAAAAATAGTCACTACAAGAAAAAACGTTTTTGGCGACTAAAACTTCATTTTTCGTTGCTGAAAGTCGTAGAATTGGCGACTAAAATGGAATTAGTCGCTAAAATTGAACACTTTTGCCGACTAAAAGAGTTTAGTCGCCGAATACAGGGGTTTTAGCGACTAAAAGGCAGTTTAGTCGCCGAATGTAGGGGTTTTAGCGACTAAAGGTTGTTTAGTAACCACAAGTGACGGTTTTTGGCGACTAAAATAATTTAGTAGCCAAAAGTGATGGTTTTGGCGACTAAAAAACATTTTCGTCGCCGATTATAGGTGTTTTGCCGACTAAAAATAGATTGGTCGCTGAAAATGAAGCTTTTTGGCTACAAAAAAAAAATAGTAGCTAAAAACAGTCAATTGGCAACTAAAATTCAGTTTAGTAGCCAAAATGGGACGTTTTTGGCGACTAAAAACAGATTTAGTCGCCAAAACTGCTTATTTTTAATTTGAACTTATTTTTTTAGTGACAAAAAATTAATTAGTAGCCCAAAATATTAGAATTGGCAACTAAATAATGGATTTAGTCGCCAAAAGTGGCCTAAATTTTTTTTAATAAATAATTTATTTTTTACATAAATTATATTGAATAAAAATAATTATATTTATATATATAGTTTTGTATTAATACCAGTCAATATACTATATAAATAATATATATTGCATATATATTCATGTGATGTTGAAGTGGCATAGTGGAGGGAGTGTGTTGTTAAAGGTGTTGGCTGCTCGAATGTGGGAGAGGTTGGCGGTTCGAATCTTAGAAAAACCAAATAAATTGGTTTTTTTTTTTTTTTTCACGGAAGGACCTTTGGCGACGAAAATTTTAGTCGCCAAATGTGTGATTTTAAAAAGTGTAAATCACTATTGGCGACTAAAAAGTTGGTCGCTAAAGAGCTATTTTTGGCTGATTAAAAAAATTTTAGTTGCCAATATCTCTGGCGACCATATATACGCGACAAAAAGGGCGACTAAAAAAATTAGTTGCTGAAAGTAAAAACTCGACTTTCGGCGACTAAAAATGGATTGAGTTTTCAGAATTTTGATTACAGTTTTTTTTGTGTTTCCGACGAGGTGGATTGTTTTAAAGAATTAAAAAAAAGAAAAAAAAAAATTTACCAAACAAACAATGCTTTTTGAAAAGTAAAAACAAAAAGACACAAAATAGGCTTAATTTGCCAGCTATGAATAAAAACAATCCATTTAAATGTTCATCAGAAGGGTGATGACAACCCTTCACCAAATTCAATAACAAGGCCCTCTGATGTCATGGACAGATTGTAAAAAGATTGAACATTTTCACAATTTTTTTATAATGACATAATATATTATATATTAAATTTTAATTTATCATAAATTTGAAATCAAACGCTTTGTCATGCCATTATTGATAATTGTGAGTTTCTAACATTCATCGAAGAATTTTGAATCAAGGTAAACAATTTTCCATAACAAAAGTGACTTTAAAAATTCTGAGACTACTTAGATTTTGAATTTGGAAAGAAATTTATATAAAAAAAATAAAAAAAGAATAATAAAATAGAAACTATTTTTTCCCAAGCTTTTTATTTTCTGTTGTCAAGTCTTTTCACAAATCTAAATTTCAAACATTCCAGAGTGTATATATATGCCTCCAAAAAAACACAATTAGTATTATGTGAGCTGACATTTGATATATGCACACAATAAATGGCGAGACAAATTGTATTAATTTTTGGACCACAAAATTCATCATATAGGACAGAAATAAAATTGCCATGGAAAGATTCTTCAAGTTAGGTTGTCTGATATCTCTCAGCATTACACTAAAATTTGGTATTTTACAACCCACCTTTGTGACAATGACATTGCTTTGCCAGTTGCCATGTTTAACAAGCACTTTGTCGTTTTTGAATTTAGTTATCTCAGTGTATGACACTCTTGTTATTGAGTAATTTGAACAAGTGTCAAATGTTAAAATATATATGAAAAATAAGTATGAAAGGGAACATCAAATCCATATAAAAAACTAATATATGAAAATGTTTTCGAATCTTGGTATCATTGTTTATTTTCTCATGTCATTTTGTTGTCAAATAATTTTTTTTATTTTTTATTTGATGTCGTTTTGTTGTCAACCCCATTTGATGGGACTAAAGATTTGGTTTGGTTTGGTTTGATTTACTTAGAATGGAGCTAGAGAAGGGGATGTTGCATTGCAAAGTAATGAAACTCAAACCTACGACATTGCATCAATAAGGGATGGATCCAAATTTGATAAATGATTATTATTTTTTATGAACCATCAGACTAATAAATGGGGCTTAAACCGGCTAATAAGTACCACTTGAACTATAAGGCTTGTAATTTAGAACTCAATCAGCTTAAGAAGGACATTCTAGGGAAAGAGAAGAGAGAAGAAGATCAAGGGCAAAACCCTAATTCAAGCGGCCATGACCTTCAATACTCAATATTAATCTAAAACTGAATATCACAATGCAAAGACCTAATATTTATATGTTAGAAACCATAATTCAAAATAAGAAACTGTTGGCTTTTTTGGCTTTCGTACCAGAAAGGATCAATCAGTCTTTACAGAATTTTAATTACCAACCAATTATCAGACAATTGTGTTGAAGTTCTTTCAGCTTTAATGAAGAGGACTTTTATTGTTAGCTTGTTTTAGGAGAGATTGATAAGAAATAACAAGTACAGAACAATTTAGAAACTAAATTTCATTAAGTAAATAGGAACTTACAATGAAATGACCCAGCCTTGAAAAGGTTTACAGCAACGACTACTTGAAACTACTCTTAGAAAATGAAGTGCAGTATAGAAATTGAAGAACTAGAAATATAAAGAACTGGAATGTAAAACTGGAAAGAAATATGAAGTGAATAAACTAGTTTCTAGATTTGAGTCTGGGTCTTTTATAATGTAGCCATGAATGGCTATTTATAAGCAAATATTTGTAGGAAAAAACTTCTAGCAATAATTACCCAATAACCATCTAAAACTACCCACTCTTCCAGCTTCATTCTCACAATGCCACATATCCCTTCATGTCTTCGTAACTTATTTAACCTCCAATTCATGCTCCATGTTCTCCACTTTGTCCTCCATGTTCTTTCATATTATGCTCCATGATCCTCCACATTCTCCATCATTTTTTTACACATGTTTAATGATTCATAACTTCTCATAACCTCCAAATGAGTAGGAGAATGCCACGTGCCCTGTAATTTATCAATAATAATAATAATAATAATTACAGATTTATGATGCCAACATTACCCCCCGTAACTCTTTCAGAATGAGGAACCTTGAATTCATGAAGAGTTATACATCAATTTAGACCATACTTGGCAATTAATTAATGTATTCGAAGGGAGACACGCATTCGAAGGCTCTTTTATCATACAACATGATTCAATTTTGTTAAAAAAGAACCAAAACATTGCTCTTAAGGTGCTAACGACATATTTTAGAAGCTTTAACAACTTCAAATGCATAATAGCTACCTGCTTGGAGAGTTTATAAGGCTTTAAAACATAATTAAAATAAGTTCACATGCTTCGAAATTTAATGTGTGTTTCGAAATTGGATTACTTTGCATGTGTTTGAAATGGTGAATTCTTAGCAAAATATCACCCATTTGATTTAGTTACAATGCATGCCAATGTTATTTTCTTTGAGCCATTAGTAACAGTTGGCCCTTTTATGCTTTACTTCGAGACCTTCGATGCATCATGAGACTATGAAAATTTCAAGACCTTCGAAGCATGATTCTTTAGACCTTAACCATATATTTTCACTTCTGATTGTACTACTTCAAATTGCTTCGAAGTGACAAACAACCTACACACTTTTCAAATTACACTACTTTAAAGTGTTTTGTAGAGTTTTGAATTACCTTCTAACTAAATTTGTGGACCTTCGAAATGCTTTTGAGGGAGCTTCAAACCACCTTCGAACTAAATATATGGAACTTTGATGTGTTTTCGAGTTTCGAATTACCTTTGAACCAAATATATAGACCTTCGAAGTGCTTTTGAGGGAGCTTGGACCTACCTTCGAACTAAATATATGGCACTTTGAAGTGTTTTAGAGTTTCAAATTATCTTTGAACCAAATATATGGACCTTCGAAGTGTTTTTGAGGGAGGTCCGACCTACCTTCTAACTAAATATATGGCACTTTGAAGTGTTTTCAAGTTTCGAATTCCCTTCGAACCAAATATATGGACCTTTGAAGTGCTTTGACATACCTTCGAAGTGCTTTGGCCACTCTTAGCCGAGTTCTACCTTTCAAATGGTTAATTTGTTCTTCAGTGCATCAAACACATCAGAACAATGCTTAAAGATGATTGTTTTATTAGCCATTTCATCAAAATTAAATTTTGATGCGGCCCACAAATCCAATAGATTTTGAACACCGAAAGTCATGGAATAATATAGCTTTGGAAGTTCAAATACTTTGACATTTTCAACAATGTCAAATATTTTAAATTCGTCAATAGTGGGTTGATCATCATCTTTAATCACTTTTGGTCTAAGAACATATTCTTTGGCCAAATAACTTTCATCATTCATTGACAAATGGGTTGTTTTTTTATTTTAGCCATTAACGGTTTATGAAAGTCCTCTGTGTGAGTTTCATCATTTCTTGGCCTAATTGGTTTTTTCATTTGAGCCATTAATGTCTTATGAAAATCCTTCATAGACGTATTATTTCCATGGTTTGACTTTATAAGAATGAGTTTTTCAACCCCCAAGCCTTATATGAAAGATTGTTTTTAACCATGTTTAGCTCAACAACATATTTTTTAGCCATATTATTTTCATAACTTGGCTCTTTAAAAATGGATTTTTTAACCCCCCGAGCCATTAATGAAATTATTTCTTCCCCAGTTTTAGTCATAAACGACTTAAAAACATTTGTAAAACCCCACAAAATTCAGTCATTAAAGACTTGACATTAAGGGTTGATAACTCTTATCTCCATTGGCAAATTTACACACCAAGTTGATGAATTTCTTCAATTAATGGTGTATTTTTTTCTTCTACCAAATAATATGGTACTGAAGAAATAACTTGAAAATTTTCTTCATCAAGAAAATGGATCTTTTCTTGAAGATCCAAAAATTTTCTTTCATGTTAATATATTTCATTTTGACAAATTTGAATAGAAAAATTCAATTCGTTTGTCATTTATTCTTTTATGCCTTCTTCAAGGCGCTCATTTTCTTCTCTTACTCTACGTCTAGCCATTATCAATAGTCCCACCAGGCGTGCCAAAAATATATGTTGGTTTTTTTGACTTTCGAGGGTTAATAGCGTAAATTTAAGCATGCCAGCCAAGATCAATTAGTCCTTACAGAATTTTAATTGCCAACCAATTATTAGACGATCGTGTTGAAGTTTTTTCAGCCTCAATAAAGAGGACTTTTACTAGTGGCTTATTTTAGGAGAAATTGATAAGAAATAACAAGTACAGAACAATTCAGAAATTAAATTTCATTAAGTAAATAGGAACTTACAATGAAATGACCCAGCCTTGAAAAGGTTTACAGTAGCGACTACTTGAAACTACTCCTAGAAAATGAAGTGTAGTATAGAAATTGAAGAACTAGAAATATAAAGAACTGGAAATGTAAAACTGGAAACAAATATCAAGTAAATAAACTAGTTTCTGGATCTGAGTTTAGGTCTTTTACAATATAGCCATGAATGGCTATTTATAGGCAAATATTTGTAGGGAAAAACTTCTAGTAATAACTACCCAATAACCACCTAAAACTACCCACTCTTCCATCTTCATTCTCACAATGCCACATATCCCTCCATGTCTTTATAACTTTTTTAACCTCCAATTCATGCTCCATGTTCTCCACTTTGTTCTCCATGTTCTTCCACATTATGCTCGATGATCCTCCACATTCTCCATCACTTTTTTGCACATGTTTAATGATTCATAACTTCTCATAACCTCCAAATGAGTAGGAGAATGCCATGTGTCCTGTAATTTATTAATAATAATAGTAATAATAATAATTACAGATTTATGGTGCCAACAGAAACTAAAATCTTAAACGGAAACAAATAAACATAAATATTAAAACATAAAATTACAAAATAAATAAAATCTCCATGCCAACATAGAGTGCACACATTCCGCATCATTATCAAATTTATCAAGCACCTAAATTCTTCATATTATTATTCAGCTGTTTGAGAACACTTAAATTCTGCATAATGTTACACCTACACAGAGCAAGGCACTATTTGAATTACTTTCTGTCTAGAGCAAGGGCACTGTTAGTGTTAATCTGTTGTTTGAGGACACTTGAAAAGGTGGCTTGAGAGTCACTAACTCTGAGAACCATTGCAAGTGGCTTCATGGGATTTTAAAAAGCCATAGTTTATGTGAAAAAAGCCCTACCATTAGGGTTACAATAACCCAATACTGTTTGACAGCTAATAGTAACTTCTTCTCAGGAACAAGGGGACCAATTTCATGATCCATCAATTTAGCATCCCACCTCATACCTCCTACAATCTTCTTCACCTTGACAAGCACGTTGACTTCATCACGGAATATGACTGCACCATCTGGTCCAAAAATTCGATCCATCTCTAGAAGAATGTCTTCAAAAGCACATATGTTTTGATTTGATGAGAATATATATAAGTTTTTTATCTGACCCAACTTAATTAGACTACACGTATGAGTTGAAGGGGCAAAAAAGAGGAACAAGACACAGCATAAACCATGGTTGGTTGTAAATTAACAATTTAAAAAGACACACTAAAATAAGAATCAGTTTGGCAACCAATTGCATCTAAAATCCAAAGTCATCACAGAATCCCAGGGAAGTTTGATTTCTTGTTGGAACAATTTATCTTGAATTCTTCAGTTGGTAGTCTTCAGGTCTTCAAAACTTGGCGATGATCTTGTCTATGTAGAACATAAATTTGGTGCTTCAAGTCGCGTTACTTAGTCGCTTTCCTAAAGACAATATTTGTACCCTTCAAAAGGTGTGTAGGGGGTTACAACAAATTTGCCTCCAGGATACAATGAAGCTTGATCTAAAGATCAAGTCTACCGGTATCAGCATTGACGACAGTAGATCAGAATATTTTTGATATAATCAAGAAAACCGAGACACTGATAATCAAGTTTGCAGAATTTGATTATTAGTAAGAAAAGCAGAAACTGGCTTAAGAAACTTTTGATTGAAAGTTCTAAATCAAGAGGGAGGGAGGGAGGGAGGGAGAGAGAGAGAGAGAGAGAGAATTGTCGGAATGCTTTTGTAATGCCCTGCTAAAACATACAGGAACAAAGCAAGACAAACACCATAATATACTCCAAAGGGCATCTTTCTCATTGAACTAGGATTTAAAAGATTACAATTCAACATTTACATTCCCAAAATGCCTTGAGTTCACTTTCCAGTTTAATAAACTAGATGGCCTTACAAAAATAATAAGCCTCAAGGGCATACAAGATAACAAAACAAATTCAAAAGTTTAGGTACAATGCCTTCTACATTAATAACAAAATATTCTCGAACCAATCTTTCCCAAATTAGACTACTGTTGGTCTTCCCAAACTCATCAAGGATGTGGTGTATCATTAATTCCTGAAAAATAAAATAGGGTCAAGCTTTATGCCCAGTAGGAATACATGTAACAAAGTATGTAATTATTTGAATAAGCATGTGACATCATTGAGACAAAACACAATAAGGAGTTTATGTACACATGTAATTATTGTCAATCTTGTAAACATCATAACAATTGAACAATCACATTTACATTCCAACATTAATCATCATCACCTCAAAAGGAATTAGCCCATGAGTCCCATGAAAGAGTCCAAGTCAAAACACAAGTTTCCTTTTTGTTTAAAAACTATCCCCACATTTGCTGCCTATTATAAGGTAAGAAGTAGGCACCCAAAATCATCCGTTTTCCCACTTTTTTCAACTACAATACAACAGGACCAGTGGACACCCAAAAATATTTTCCCACATTCGTCTGGTGATAAGTCTAGATAAGGCAATTGGGCACCTTTAATTTCCCCCGCGCGGGTACTGACACAACTCACACAACATTAAAATCAACCCTTACTCGGACTCATGTTCAATTCACATTTCATCAAATTTCCATTAAATCATCAAACACTCAACATTGTCAAATATGCAACATCACATAACATACAAAGGAAACCACCACCCAAATCACATTTTTATCTCCACAATAATATTCATATATCTCATTTCTTCGTTATTCATAATATGCTAATACTTTAAAGAAAACCTTCAATCAAAGTACCATTCTCTACCCAAATTCAAAATTAGGGTTTTACTACATTTGGGTTTTTCTCCACTTCTTCACTTACATGTGTTTTCATTACCATAGTATGCATATTTGATAAAAGGAGTTTGGGAAATTTCAATTAAAAGTGAGGGAAAATCTACTTTATGTAATTTTAGGGTTTATTTCAACTCAACATCAACATTTCATCTTAAGCCACAACAATACCGCTATTACTTCTTCAAAACAAGAAATACAAGGTTAAAGGTAGCCCTACCTCAATGATCAAGGAAGATAGCAAAACTTCTAGGAGAATCCTTCGCAAATTCCAAATTTCAATCGGTAGAAAAGTGATATCTTCTAGTCTTCTTCATTTTTGATAAGTAATCTTGGCCAAATCTTAGTGAAATGGAAGGTATTTTAGAGTGAGAATCTAGGATTTTTCAGAAATGAGGAGAGAGAAGGGAAGATAGAAAAGAAAAAGATAAAGAAATGATCTAGAATGTCCTTTTCAAATTACTGATATCACGCAGACCGCTCGAGCGCAACTTTCTACACTCGAGCGTAAGACAAACTCAGAAGGCTCGCTCCAGCAACAAATCCTTCGCTCGAGCGTAAAATGAAAAGTCCCTGAAGTTTTTTAGAGCTATAGTGAAACAACTGGAAGCGAACATTCTCCACTCGAGTGCAACTTATTGCACTTAAGCGACCCGTCTGCGAACTCGCGAGATTTTGGGAGCTACAATTCTCTGCTCGAGCATAACTTCCTTTGCTCGAGCGGGTGCCTGGAACAAAATGTCACAACTTTTTGGATTTTTGGATGGATTGAAATGGCTGATTTTGCAGCCTATTTATAGGTCTTGAAGCATCTGATTGAATGGACATGTCCCTTGATCATATCCGATCAGATCTAACTGTTAGATCGACAATCTATGGTGCAGATTATTCTCACACCGAATAGATGCCTTGACTGATCATACTTGATCATGATCCGGTGCTATCTTATTCGTATAATCGGGCACATCTCCAATCGACAGATATGATCAAACCACTCTAGAGCGGACACGCAATCATTCGATCGGTTGGTTGACTCATTGCCAATGGACGCCACATCATTTCCATACGGAGATGATTGTATTCCATGTCACCTATGCCACGTTGGATCCATGTCATTGCTCCAACTTGCCTGTGCTAAGTGCAAAGTGCGCCATCAAACGCTACACAGCCCACTACCCACGCCACGCGTGTGTATGTGCGTGTGCGAGTGGTGCAAAACACCATCCTTGCGATGTGAGTGCATGCACACTAGCATCCATTCAACAATTCCATATTCAAAGGAATATTCCATGTAACACTTTATTAAGTGCTCCATATTTTCCTCTCTTTCCAATGTGGGACAAAGTCCCCAAGCTTATTTCAAGCTTTCCAAAGAAAAACATTATTTTAAGCTTTCCAAAGAAAAACATGGAAGGTTTTGAAAACACCCAAAAACTAAACTATAAATTTTGAAAATTCCCCAACATTTCTTACATTGAATAACATATCCATCTTATGCAATCTGCATTGCATGTGACAACTATCACTTGTGTACACCAACTCTTCTACTTCCTCTAGTGTACATATATCCATCGGATATGACAAGGGTACGGGTGTGAGATATGTATCCAATACTCATACCCAATTTAGAAATTTGAATCCTCTAATTCTTTATGATGTTTGAAGAATAAAGTAGTCACATTTGTTAGTAAAAGAAGCAATTCAAAATTCACACACTAAGATTGTGTTTGGATTATGGATTTTGGTAGGAATTTGCCTTTCCCTACCAAAAGCCATGATCCAAACCCACCTAATGGGAGAGTGTAACGCCCCCAAAATAATTACAATAATCTAACTCCTAACACCAGTACAAAGTGATATAGATACCATAAGAAGTTTTCATTAATCAGAGTTAATATGCAAAAAGTGACACATGCGATATACATTCATAAATCGTTCATTCTAAATCTACAACATGTGTTACAAGATGTAATAAAGAGTGAAAGCTATACAGATATTCATACGCCCTAAAGGTTTGCATCTTTCCAAGACCGTGCTTGGGTATAAAAATGAGTCAGAAGCTCAATACAAATAAAGCCCTAGGCTCAAAAGTAAATATGAAATAAACAGAAATTAAGCCTTCAGCTCCATCGTCCTCCCAAGCTAAGTCCTTGGCAGAGGTATATCACCAGCACTTGAAAATGGTTTTTCCCAAGTAGGGAAAGCCAAAGCCCAGTAGAAACAATCTAGCATAGTATATGAATCTTAACAAAGATATAAGTATGATATGCATATACAATGCCCATAATAAAATCATTCGTACATTTACAAGATCATAGTATGCCAAGTTTCATAGCTCAATCCATTTTATCTTAATTCATTTCATGACAATTCATTTCACCCAGTTTCATGAGTGAAATCCATTGTTATCCAGACAACTCAATTGAGACTACAACTCAGTGGTTCTCCAAGCAATATAATCACATTTGTCATTTTATGAAAATTTCATCCGTGGGAATTCAGCACACATGTATATACCTGTGGTTTTTGGGACTTTCACCCTGGACATACATGCCAACTTAATTCAATGGAGTTTATCCCATTTCTTCTCCCAAAGATAGAGTACATCCATTTTCTCCCCCCAAACACTATACATATACAATGTATTAAAACACAGTCACATTCAATGACAACTGATAAGTGATTAATTTCAATTCACCTAATCCTCGTGCAATTTCTATAACAATCATAGCTATCCTCCACCGATAACCCAAAACAGATATTTCTAAACAGATATACAATCTCCAAAACAGATAAACTATGCAAATTTCCATAGGCAAGAGATAACAAGCATCTATCTCTACCATTTATATGAACATCTAACTAATTTCGCATTTCCATTACCAATTCCATTATTTATACAAAACAATTATTTGAAACATTTTAGAGCAAAACTCCATTCCCTTCTAAATCCAATCCATATGTCAAAATCAACAAATTTAACATAACACATCCTCATATCTACACTTACAACCATTTTCAATACCTTCATTTAAAAATCTCTCTTTTGATTTTAAAACCAAAACTCTAGGTTTGTTTAAAATCCTTCACATCCTAACATTTTTTACACAATCAACCAATATCTAAGTTAAAAATCATAGGAGAGTGTAGAAAGTCCTTACCTCGAAGCTAGAGATCAAGGAGAGAGTGGAGAAACCTCAAACGAACCGAAACCCACTTTTGTTCGGATAAAAAGAGAGCCCACGGTGTGCTCTACCTTTTTAACAAAGGCCCACAAGTAGAGGAATCGCTAGATCTAGATGAAAATCTAGAGAGAATGTAGGTTTTAGAGAGAGAGAGAGTGTCTTAACTTTAGGGTTTTGAGAGAAAAGATATGAAAAAGTGATGTAAAAAGTCACTTTCACAAACTGATATATGCACAGTTTGCTCGAGTGCAAGAAGTGACGCTCGAGCGTCAGATACAATAAGTTGTTCCGTTCAAGCACAGAATGCACACTTCTAGTAGTTCTGCAAATAACAAACCAATGCTCGAGCGCAAGAAAGGCCGCTTGAGTTGAGCCCGCTCGAGTACAGAAAGAACTGCTTGAACATAGAATACACTCTCCCAATAGTTTTGTAGACCTGCAAAATTATTGAGAGTTCACAAAGTCTGCTCAAGTGCAAGAAGTGCCACTCGAGCGAGGAAACAAAATTTTGGGCAACACGAGTTTGGAAACTAAGCAACCGACCTATCCTAAACGCAACCACAACAATCCAATAGCCAAATTTAAGGAGATACAAGGGAAGCAAGATGTGAACAATAATATGAAACCATGAAATCCGAGTCCAGGATGCAACAAGAGTCGGGTCAAAACCAAAATAGCTATAGAGATAAAGTTCATATATATATTTTTTCTCTCTAAATCCCATTTAAGTCTCAAGTATATTTCTAAATAATTAACATCTTATTTAAGAATAATGTACAATACGGAATATATATATGTTTAAAATGTGTCTCATACCTATACCTAACTTTTGAATGCATATTCTCGTATCCTAAGATTTAAGTTTGGAAAGATCTAATGCCTAGATATGACCTTGCACCCAATAACATAGCCCAACACATCACACCCCACATTGAGAAGGTTTTGATGATAAAAAATAAGACTAAGCTTGTGGTCTTGTATGCTTGTGTTGGTTTCTCACCAACATTATGCTCGGTTTCTTTTCTTGTCCTTTTTTCTTTCTCTTCCTTATTGATGTTATCTCATATGTAATGTATGTTTTCTTCATCAATAAAGGATTTTCTTTGCTGATAAAAAAAAAAAAAAAAAAAAGACTAAGCAACTCATGAAAAAGCTATGTTGAGTGTCCCATTAATTAAAAGGGTTAGGCTTCTCTCATGTTCACATCTCAACATGAAAGGACTTGAGGGTCCTGTAAAGTCTACCATGAGTCCCGTTTCGATAATTTGAATAGTTCATTTTGAGTGCCTTCAATATATATTATCCACGAAATTAGAACAATCCAATAACCGTAACCCTTTCATTTTATTGTGTTTATCCCTTTCATTTGTTGTCCATTTTTTTGAAGACAAATATAAAATGAAAAGATTATAATTATTTGATCGAGCTAATTTTTTCCACAGATGATATACATTAAAAGCCCTACAAAATGAAAGGTTTGGATCATCAAAACAAGGCTTGTGGTGGGCCAGATGGGCTTCTCAAATTCTCTCATGTTAAGAAGTGAATATAAGAGAAACCCAACCCTAATTAAAAAGTCAGGTTTAAGCTTAGTTTAAGGCTAAATCATGTAAAAAGAAACTCAGAATGGAGGATTGTGCAGTTCTTCTAGTATCATGACGATGGGCCTAAGAAAAATAGTTTGAAAGAATATTTGTTATAAAAAATAGAGTGATGACGAATGAACAATAAATAACATTTAAAATATGTCGGAACTTGTAATCACTTAATATGGAGGTTGGTCGTAACTTGAGATTCCAGCAAAATCTTGTAGTTTTTGTAAAACATGTTTCAAGGGAAAACATATCCTAGTGGGAAAGCTTAATTTATGAGTCCCACAACTTTCTTGCCCAAAAAAAATGGAAAAAAGTTACAGGAAACTTGATTTTCCTGTACTTTGCTTTCTCTTTCTAACTAAATGGAGCCCTCACAATTAGATGATTAAACCAAAAATGTTCCATGGTTAGTGCATCACTTTACATTGAATTCAGTAGTGCTATATACACTAACAGACTCAAAAGGCACTTTAGAAATTAAAAAAGAAAAACTCTTATTACTTCTAAAACTTCCATTTCAAGTTGTTCACAAAATTCATTTGTGAAATATGTCAATTAGAACAACAATTCTCCTATCAAATTGTATAATTGTATTCTTGCCCTATCTATTTGTTGTTTCCTAAAATAGTAACATTCGTCTAGGTGGAAGTGTGGTTTCAACATGAGAGATGACATTGTTTCGCCAATGGTGATATAGAAATAGCATCATGTATCGCACACACCATAATGGTATAGGACCAATAGGTAAAAAATGGGTTTGTGCCGCACATATTGAACGATCTACTCTACACATGTGGGCTTATAGGGCTAGAGCAAAAAATTTCCCATACAATGAAGGCTAGAACCATATTAAAAAATACTTTCTATTCAACAAAAAACTCAATGCGCAATAGTAAATAAAAACTCACTTGTCCTTGTACAAATTGAAAACCCCATTGGCATGAATGAAGTCATAAGACCTTGGGTATGTGGAGAAAGCTTCACACTTGAACCCAAAAGATTATACATGAATATATAATTTTTGTAGTGTTGAATACAAAGAAAGGAAATGAATGGTGTAATGAAAGATGGACTTAGGCCAAACAAATAAATTTTGTCTAACTAGCAGTGAGCTTTTTACGTTAACAAAAGGTAAACAAATCAAAATCTTTCCAACCCAAGTCATTAATAAATAGTTTGCTATTCCCATAACAAATTTTCTAGAAGACTGCAAAGGTTAGAAGTGTGACAATGGGACCTCTCTTCTTGCATACACACAATGGTTTACATAAACTACTAGGTTATTTACACATCATATAAAATCACTTTTTTGGGTTGGGTTGGTTGCATAGTTCTAAATCGCGGTATCGGATAACGTAACAGTATCGATTGCGGAGTATCGGTATCGGTAGTATCGACCGGTACATATCAGGTATCGGGCATTGCGACTGTGAAATTTCAAAAATCATTAGCAATCCTTCTAAAACTCAATTTTATGCAATTTTTTTTTGACTCTTTTAGCCTTAATTTATCTCATTTTAATCAAAATTTTGATATGTAAAGGCACTTTTGACTCATTTTCAACTAAATGATATGTATTTATTTTAGTCTCAAGCTTTTATTTGATATTAATGCAATACTAACCTCCACCTCTCATCATAATGTTAGATAATTTTTCAAACAAAATGATTAAATGGGAAAAATATGATTCATAATTCGGTGCACATAATGTTGGACTCTACAAAGAAACTAATCAACACATGGGAGACTAAAATAGAAAAACAAAGTGGGACAGCAAATATAAAGGTTGATGGGGGATTTGCAGAGCTTTGCTTCAATATATATAAATGCTCCTAATATATATATATATATAAATATTTAAACAATCATAAATACATATTAAAATATATCCCATTCCCATCCCATACCATAATATAAATAAAAAAATAACCATAGAACAAACAGGGAAAAAAAAAAAATTATAAACCGAACACAACAACTTAACAAGCAAAAGCATCACTCATTTAGCCAAAAGAAAAAATAGAGCATGACAAATACAAACAGAGCGTGAGAGAAGTTCTCAGAGAACAAACCTTCAATTACAAACAGACTTAATCAATGTAAATTCACCCTATAGAGTCTTGTAGTTACAAATAGAACTTCTCTGACAAACCTTTGCTCAATAGGTGATCATATAAATTCACTTTTGATTATACAAACCTTTATAATTGAGTCTATAGGTGATCATATAAATTCACCCACAGAACAAACCTTTTCTCAGAGAAGTTCTCCAAAGTCCATACAAACAGTCTCAAAACATAGTAGTGTAGCTCTCAAAGAACAAACCTTCAACGAAGAAGTTTGAAATCGGTGAGAGAACAAACCTTTGCTCAATTATTTTTGCAGGTGCTTCGCTCCATTTTCAGCCGTACTGGACTGTATCGGAACTGTATCGCTCACGTATCAGATTCAGGCCGATACGTAACGTGAATCGGCCGCTTCAGACGCGAAATTCATTCTCACCGGTATACCGATGAGTATCCGACTCGGGACTCCAATTTTTCGGTACGAACCGGCCGGTACGGCATGTACCGGCCGATATTTAGAACCTTGGTTGGTTAAAAAACATGTAAAATAGAGTCATATCAGTAAGCTTGGCAGGATAAGCATTGATTAATTAAGAAAAGTCTCGATACGAGTTTATTCCATTTCTTATCCAACATAGGCTGAAAGAAACAAATCTAACATCTGTCTTTCTTTAAGTAAAATAAGATTGACAATTCAACAGAGACTCACAAAGGAGGTAGAAGGAGTGCAGTAAAAGGTACAGAAACTACAAGCACAGGTCCCTTTCTATTCAATATAGTGGCTGAGGGGCTCAATATTCTCCTAAATAGAGCACTAAACCTTGGTATCCTCCATGGTGTCTTGGTTGGGGTTAATGGGGTTCTTCTATCCCACCTCCAATTTGCTGATGACTCAATTTTCTTCTGCAAGGCTGATTTGGACCAGGTGGTGATTGTCAAAAGACTCCTCCGTTGCTTTGAAGTCCTGTCGGGGCTTAGAATAAATTATCACAAGAGTGTTGTGTGTGGTGTAGGTTTGAATGATGAGTGTCTAAATGATATTGCCAGTCTCTTGAACTGTCAAGTGCAAAGATTGCCACTGAAATTTTTGGGGCTACCCTTAGGAGCAAACCCGGGTAGAAAATCAACCTGGAAACCTGTGCTTGATAATATTAGATCTAGGCTCTCAGGTTGGAAGAGGAAAATGCTGTCCTTTGCTGGGAGGTTAACCTTGATCAAGTCTGTTCTCTCTAGTCTCCCGGTGTACTACCTTTCCCTCTTCAAGATGCCCGAAGGAGTGGCCCGTGAAATTGAAAAGATTGAGGCTACTTTCCTGTAGGGTGGTGATGGCCTAAAAAGGAAAGTTCACTTGGTCAAATGGATGGAGGTTACAAAGAGTGTTGCCCAAGGGGGGTTGGGCATCAGAAGGATCAGGGATGTTAATGCATGCTTGCTTTTAAAATGGTGGTGGAAATTTGGAAATCAAATCTCAGCATTATGGAGGCAAGTTGTTTGTAGCAAGTATAAAATCGAGGTTCAGTGTTGGCATCCTCCTGTGCAATCCTCCTACAAGCTCTCTAGGGTATGGAAGGACATCATTTGTATAGGTCTCCATAGCTCTCATACGTTCCAATCCTTCCTGGACAATTTCCATATCAAGGTTGGGAATGGTAGTCGTATCAGATTTTGGCACGACAAGTGGTGTGGATCTACACACCTTAAGGATGAGTTCCCCTCCCTCTACAACCTGTCTGCTGATAAGAATGGTTCTCTTCAACAATACTTTGCTAGGAAAACCAACACTTCAGTTTGGAACTTTCCATATAGAAGAATCCTATATACTTGGGAAGAGACCAGTGAAGCTAGGTTGATTACAATGTTATCTTCTGCCCCCTCCTTGTGCCTCATCAGTGCTGACAGTCTGGTTTGGTCTGCACTTGGTTCTTGTGTTTTCTCTGTGTCTTCCCTATATTCTCTCTGTACTTCTATCCTTGGGCCTCCCCTCATTATTAGCAAATTCATCTGGAGCAATACCTTACCTCCCAAAGTCAGTTTTTTTGGTTGGTTAGCTTGGAAAAACAGAGTTAAAACAGCGGTGTTTCTGCTCGATATAGGTATCTTAAGCAACATTGTTTCTCCTCTTTGTCCTCTCTGCAAAGCGGCCCCTGAATTTAATTCTCACGTGTTACTTCACTGTCATTTCTCTTGGGTTATTTGGTCATCTGTGTTATTCGAGTGGGGGTTCTGTTGGTGTATCCCTCAGTCCGTAGATGCTCTGTTTAACTGGTGGATGGGGACTAAGCTCAAACACCCTCTCAGGAAATTCTGGGAAGCAATCCCACTGGTTGTATTGTGGTCTCTCTGGAAGCTAAGGAATGAGTGTGTTTTCAGAGATGCTCATCCTAACTCTGCAGAACTATGGGAACTTATCAAGATCAGATTGGCCCTTTGGCTTAAAGCCTCTATCAAGAACTTTCCCTTTACAGTCGAGGATGTGGCTCTCAATTGGAGACTAACCAGGCTATGCTACAATTGATATCTGCTATGCTATTCAGTTTATAAGAAAGCCTCCTCTATTTTGTTGAAATGTCAGCACCAGCATACTCTGTCTTCTGTCTTCTGTTGGGGTTCTTCAGTCGGCTGGGCTTCTGCCTGGTGTTCATTCACTGTGTTGTTCTTTTTCTGAGTTCGCAGAATGATTATAGGGCTGCAGTAGTGATCATGTGAATGCATGGAGTATTGTTCAAGGCAATGCAGGTTAATGCAGATTCCTTCTCTGGTTGGAGTGTATTCATATTATGGAATTCTACAATGTTGGGGCTGCACATGCTTGGTTTAGTTGTATATCTGTGAAGTATGTTTCTGAAATAGGGTCAGTGGATATATGCTGTCCGTCTCTGGTGCTGTCTTGGTGTGACTCTGATTTGGGGTGCTGTAGGTTTGAGTGGCTGTTGGTTGTATTTGAGGTCTGTGTTGGTAGCTTTTGGCTGTGCAGCTGATGGGTATTATAGCTGCTGGTAGTTTTCTCACCTGTGTCAGTGTGGATTGGAGCCCCAAGCTCAGATGTTTGCCTTAGGAGTTAGGGGTTGCTTTGGACTGAAATTCCCCTTAGATGGAGTTTTGTTCCTCTATTTTTTGTTGTAATGCAATTTTTTGCTCGTTGGTTTCTCAGCAACTTGGAGGTTGGAGCTTGTTTCAGCTCCAAGCTCCTCTTTATTGATGTAATTCTTGTTTATTTCATCAATAAAGACTTCATTTGCCTATCAAAAAAAAAAAAAACTACAAGCACAGGTAAAAGATACACAGGCTACCACCTACTACTACTGATAATGTAACATATACACTAATATCTCGAAATAGTATTATGATCAACAATCGTACAAAGAAAAAGTTTAAATAATTTTACTTATAAATAAATCATATGAAGACAACCTGCACTTGAACATTGAAAGCATACATAGGTTGACAAAATTCTTTAACTACAGATACATTTCATAAGAATGGTCATCATCTTATTCAAATCTATTCATTGCAACTTATTCTTTTTAAATAAATTCTAAATTGGCTAATCTTTTAATTGCAACTTGCTGATTTTAAATTCTAAAACGGTTTTCAACCATGCAATAATTTCTTAATATGAATTTCAAAATACTAACATTAGTAATTTGCTGTACATATAAGAATTCCGAAGTATTACTACACAAAATTACTGTCAAATCCTTGCACAAATTTGCATATGAACTTTAACCACACTCCTTAACATGCAAAGCATAGTGATCCATAATCTAACACATAAATGACCCTTCACTAGATTGACAATGAAAAAAAAAAAATTTCATGGTTTGATACATAAATCATCTTATTTGGCCATTTCTCTTTACGGCCATATCAAGTTTAATTTTGCAAGAAACATTTATGATTTGGTCCTTTGAATTCAAGAAATGTACATGAAAACTGTTTTTTTAGAATTTTCAAAAAGATAGCATAATAACACCAAGCAGAAGATGTTGTAACAATAATATAGGTAAGGTTAAAAAGTCATACCAGCCATGGTAGATGCCAATCAATCCTCGCTCATATACGATCCCCAAGGTATTTTTCTCTGCTATAGTGGGCACAACATTCATAGCCCACAATTTGGGAGACTCAAGTGCTGCAGTAAAACCTCCCAAGCCAGCATTCATATCCATATATAATGTTGCGATACTGTCCTGTATCAATAATTTTGATAATTCTTTTATAAGTGTTTACATGCTTCTTACATATTTTTATTGTCCTCTAGGTATGTTTCAGCAATAATGCTTAAAGATCACATTTAAGAAAAGTAAAACATGACAATTTTAATGAAAGTGTGATTAAAAAAATCAAATTAATATTTTAATCACACCTAATTTAATTGAGTGTGACAGTATTTATTTTTTATGTCACTTTTCAATTAAATGTGATTATGTCCTTTTTTTAAATCACACCTCTAATTAATGTGTGATTATAAATATTTTTTTAATTTTAATTTTATATCTAATATTCCCATTTTATATCACACCTGTTTGTCTCTCGTTGTGACTCTCTCTCTCTCTCTCTGTCCTCATTCCACGCCATCTCTTTCGCTTTTGTCTCCATCGTCATCAGGTACAGGAGCATCATTGCCATCGCCCATGAGCAACACTTTTGATCCACCGTTGGAGCATTACCCCAGGTATGTCCTCTCTATTTCGCCTTCTTTCTATCTATTCTTCCATTCGCATTCCTTCACATAAACCCAACCCCAAATAGACCTACCCACCGCCATTGACGAATGATTGTGATTTGGATTTGGATTTTGATTTTGATGATAATGATGATATTGATTCAATTTGTTCATTTCCATGTTATTTTTCTTTAATTTAATTTATATGTAAATTATATATTGGAATTTATGGTTTTTATAGGCTTATTTTGGGCCAACTTTGAGCCCAAATTTGAATGGGGTCCACACGTCTTTTGGGATGGGTCTAAAGAGGTGATGTGTTCCTTACCGCATGATAAGTCACACTGTGAAGACGGTTCGCTAAAACCATTTATGAGTGAATGGGAAGTTGATGTTGTTTTTGGGTTCGTGGAATGGACAATTAAAGAATTAAATGTGGGTTTCCTTGTAAGGCTTGTCCCACATTAGAAACTTAAGAGAACTTATGTGTGTATATAAGTTCTAGGTAACAACACTTGGCTTGGGCCCCAAGGGGCACCCCAAGTTTGTAGAAGGGAAGAGTTATGACAAAGTGAACCTTGGCTCACACCACCACACGAGCGCGCATGCTGTCCGTCCGTCCGACTAGCTATGCTGGACGCAAGTTAGGTTGGTTCTAACATTAATTTTTTTTGCGGGAAAATTAATTTTTCTCAATGAAATTAATTCAAATTTGAATTCAATTTCTGTCCTAAATTCTTTCATTCTTCGGTCCAAAAAGACCAAATAGATTTTATTTTTTTCCAGGACACATTCAAACTGCCCAGCAGTTTTTGAACAGATATGAAACTACTGCAGTTATCTGTTCGAAATTTGAATTGTATTTGTTTCACCTATTCATTCAAAAACCTACCTGCTCAATTTGATTTTCAGACCTGTTCGGGTCTATATATACCAGGCCATTTCCAACAGTCAAGTCATTCCGAAAATCATTTTCTTGCCTTCCTTTTGCTTTCTTGCATAGATATATTCTTCATATTATTTTAGAAAAAAATTTAGAGAGTAAAGAACACAAGTTTTTGTTTGTCGTACAAATTGTTTGGAGTGCTACTACAATTTGTGAAGATCATTGTATCTTTGGAGATAGACGCCATTAGTTCGTAAGCATCGTAGCGGGGCGAATCTATTTTAAGGACAGTGTGTCACACATTCGACTTGATCTTTTTGTACTTTTACATTTCGGTAAAATAAATTCAATAAGTAATTTATTTTTTATTTGTTTGATTTGTTTCAAGTTATTTATTTCACACAGAATATGTTCCAATAATCTTAAGACATATTCAAATTATTCTGTTTAAAGAGAATTTTTCGTTTGTTTCCTTTTTTCTTTTCTTGTTCTTACAGAAATGGTTTTTTGTGGTTTTACAAAATAATATTTTTGTTGGAAAAGCAAATAGTAGTAATATACTGTCTGACAAATAGTAGTAATATACTGTTTATTCTCTTTGACAACTAGTAGTAATATACTGGTGTCATTAACAATTCAGAATATTTATTTGTGAAGTTGGTCAGAAATTAATTTTTGATTTTCAGAAATTAATTTTTGATTTTCAGAAATAATTTTTGAGTTTTCATTAATTAAAATTATATTTCAGTATTTTAATTTTTGAAGTGTTACAGAAATTTAATTTTCTATGTGAAATCAATTTGTTTAAATAAAATTTTATTTTATTTTCAAATTAATTAGAAATAAAAGTTACAATTCTTGTTTCTTTTATTTTTACAAAACTTAATTCTGTGGTTTTGGTTTAAATTTTCTGTGTAGTATAAAATTCTAATTATAATTTTATTTTATAATTTAGAATTCATGGCTACTGAAACTAATGCTCAAACAAGTACTGATATGGTGGCTGCAACTGCGCCAACTCCTCCTCCTGTTGTGACTGTACCAGTCAATCACGGTGAAATGTCAGAAAAGTTCTTAGGAACTGATTTTAAAAGATGGCAGCAAAAAATGCTGTTCTATCTTACTACTCCAAACCTGGCTCGTTTTCTCCGTAAAAATGCTCCCACTTTGAAAAAGGATGAATCCAATCTGCAAGTGGTTGTTGCGGTCGATGCCTTAAAACATGCTAATATCCTTTGCCAGAACTACATCTTGAATGGACTTGACAACACATTATACAATGTCTACAGTCCTATCAAGATGACAAAGGAACTTTGGGAGTCTCTGGAGAAAAAGTACAAAACAGAAGATGCTGGCTTAAAGAAATTTGTGGTTAGCAAATTCTTGGATTTTGTGATGGTTGATTCAAACACTGTTATCAACCACGTTTAAGATCTCCAACTCATTCTGCATGACATTTATGCAGAAGGCATGTCTCTTAGTGAATTCTTTCAAGTTGTTGCCTTAATTGAAAAATTACCACAAGGTTGGAAGGAATTCAAGAACTACGTCAAACACAAGCGCAAAGAAATGACTTTGGAGGAATTGATTGTGCGTTTGAGGATTGAGGAGGACAACCGCAATTCTCACAAGTGGGTTGGTAAGCATCTCATGGAGTCCAAGGCAAATGTGGTAGAACATGCTCCAAAAGTAAAGAAACGGAAGTATTTTGGAGAAAGCTCCGCATAAGGCTGCAAAGGAGGGGAAACTAAAAAGTACAAGTTCAATGGCAAATATTACATTTGTGACAAAGAGGGATATCGGGTCAAAAATTTCCGTAGTAAGCGCAAAGGCAAAGGAAGATCAAGCAAGAAGCCTGCTTAAGCTAATATGACCGAAGTGGACAAAATTTCCAATGGTGTAGATGACATAAATCTTTATGCAGTTGTTTTTGAAGCAAACCTTATTGGAAATCCTAAAGAATGGTGGGTGGACACTGGTGTTACTCGCCACATCTGTGCCAACAAAAGATGTTCACATCTTATTCTAAAGTGGACAACGGTGAACAACTTTTTATGGGCAACTCCCCAACTTCCAAAGTTGAAGGACAAGGATAGATTATTCTGAAGATGACATCTGGAAATGAACTCACTCTCAATAATGTGCTGCATGTACTAGACATTCGTAAAAACCTTGTTTCTGGATCTTTGTTGAGTAAAAATGGGTTTAGGCTAGTTTTTGAAAGTGACAAGTTTATACTTACCAAAAACGGGATGTATGTAGGAAAATGTTACATGTCTGATGGCCTTTCCAAAATGAATGAAACGACTGCTGTACCCTCTGTTATTAATAAAAATACATCTTCTTCTTACTTGCTCGAGTCTTCAAATTTGTGACATAGCAGACTAGGACATGTTAATTATAGATCTTTGCGTAGATTAATTAATATAGAATGTTTACCTAAATTTGACATTGATTCAAATCACAAATGTGAAATTTGTGTTGAGGTAAAATTATCCAAAACTCTTTTTCGTTCAATTGAACGAAGCACGGAGCCACTTGAATTAATTCATAGTGACATTTGTGATTTTAAATCAATTCAAACTAGAGGTGGGAAAAATATTTTATCACTTTCATAGATGACTATACTAGATATAGTTATGTTTATTTAATGAACCAATGATGAAGCTTTGGAAACTTTCAATCAATACAAGAATGAAGTTGAAAATCAACTTGGTAAGAAAATTAAGAAACTTAGAAGTGATAAAGGTGGTGAATATGAATCACCTTTTGGTGAATTTTGTAAAGAACATGGAATAATTCATCAAACCACCGCTCCTTACTCACCTCAGCAAAATGAAATTACTGAAAGAAAAAATAGGATTTTAAAAGAAATGATGAATGCCATGTTAATAAGTTTTGGATTATCTTAGAACTTGTGGGGGGAAGCAATACTTTCAACTAATTATATACTTAATAAAGTACCCCGAAAGAAAGTGAATCAAACACCTTATGAAATGTGGCATGGAAGAGTATCATCCTACAAATACTTAAAAGTGTGGGGGTGTTTAGCTAAAGTGGCTATTCCTAGTCCTAAAAAGACTAAGATAGGTCCTAAAACAGTTGATTGCATTTTCATTGGTTATGCCAAGAATAATATTGCATATTGATTTTTGATTCATAAGTCAAAACATTCCGAAATGCATGTAAATACTATCATTGAATCTTGGAATGCATTGTTCTTTGAACATATATTTCCAAACAAGACGGGATAAGAGACTAATACTAATAAAAGATCTTATAATGCTATTACTAGTCATGATCAAGAACAAGAGCAAGAGATAGATCAAAATAAGGAAAAGGAACCTAGGCGTAGTAAACGTGCTAGAACCTCAAAATCTTTTGGTCTAGATTTTCTAACATTTTTGTTAGAAAATGAGCGTCTAACTTTTAAAGAAACTATGTCCAGTCCTGAGGCTCCTTTATAGAAAGAAACTGTAAACAGTGAAGTTGAATCCATCATGCAAAATCACACTTGGGAATTAGTAGATTTACCACCAGGGTGTAAACCTCTTGGATATAAGTGGATTTTCAAAAGAAAAATAAAAACGGATGGATCAATTGACAATACAAGGCAAGACTTGTGGTAAAAGGATTTAGACAAAAAGAAGGTCTTGCTTACTATGACACATACTCACCGGTTACTAAAATAACATCCATTAGAATGCTAATTGCTATTGCATGGTTGTAGAATCTAGAAATTCATCAAATAGATGTGAAAATCGCTTTCTTAAATGGTGAGTTAGATGAAAAAATTTACATGGAACAACCAGAAGGATTTTCTGTTTCAGGAAAAGAAAAGAAAGTGTGTAAATTGGTTAAATCATTATATGGTTTAAAACAAGCGCCAAAGCAATGACATGAGAAATTTGACAAAGTAATGATGTCAAATGGATTCAAAATTAATGAATGTGACAAATGTGTTCATATTAAAAACACAAACAAAGGCTATGTTACAGTATGTCTTTATGTGGATGATATGCTCATCATAAGTAGTAATAATGACATGATTAAAACTACCAAGAAAATGTTGAATAAATATTTTGACATAAAGGACATGAGGATTGTTAATGTAATACTTGGTATGAAAATTACCAAAACATCAGAAGGTTATGCTTTGTCACAATCACATTACATTGAGAAAATACTTGACAAATTTAGCAAAGATGATGATCATTTTGCTAGAACACCCGTGGATGTCAATTTGTTTCTTTCTAAGAATGTATAAGAAAGTATTTCTCAATTAGAGTATGCCCAAATTATTGGAAGCTTAATATACTTGATGAACTGCACTTGCCCATATATAGCCTATGCAGTAAGTAAATTAAGTAGATATACGAGTAATCCAGCAGTAGAACATTGGAAAGCTATTTTAAGGATTCTTAGATTCCTCCGATTTACTTATAACATAGCAGTACTTGAAGGATATTGTGATGGAAATTGGATATCGGATGCTAGAGACTCAAAATCCACCAGTGGATATGTTTTTACACTTGGTGGTGCGCCTGTATCTTGGAAATCTTCCAAACAGACTTGCATTACTAGGTTTAGTATGAAATTAGAATTCATAGCGTTAGATAAAGCTGTGGAAGAAGTAGAATGGCTTCATCACTTCCTTGAAGATATTCCAATGTGGCCAAAATCGGTGCCAGCTATATGCATACATTGCGATAGTCAATCAGTAATAGGTAGAGCACGGAGTCATATATATAACGGTAAGTCACGACACATTTGTCGTCGACATAATACCGTGAGACAACTACTCTCTAATGGAATTATTTCCATTGAATATGTGAAATCTAAAGACAACATAGCGGATCCACTAACCAAAGGGTTAACAAGAGAGTTAATTGAGAATTCATTGAGGGGAATGAGACTTAAGCCTATTAAATAAGAGTTACCACAACGACAACCCAACCTAGTTGACTGGAGATCCCAAGATCTAGGTTCAAAGGGACAACCGAGTTGTGTATGACTCATAAGGATCACTGGGGAGTCAAACTCCTACCTATTTCTATGATGAAATAGTGATGTCTGCAGCGTTTTAGGTTAAGTAATACTTTTAATGATTCTTATATTTAGGTATACCTAGTGGAGTATGGCAGGATATTCTTCATAAGAATCACCTATATGAGTGTGAACCGGGCCGGTTTTATGAGAATTGTGAAGGGCTACAATTCTCTAGAGCACTCATGAAAGACCAAGTTGTTCAGGGCCAAAATGAACATAACAGGGAGAACTAAACTGTGTCTGGTAATATGCTGTGTGAGTTCTATTGTCTTGGTTTATACAAACAGCTGAACAGTTCAAGACATCATGTTCACTGATTAGCTAGTAAATCTGATAGTGCCTCACAAGGGAAGATTCAAAACCAAAAGCTATCTATCATTTGCAGAATATTTCCAATATCTATACTCTCTGTAGTTAGATCATGTTGTTACATTTTTTCTCTGTCAAATTCCGTTCATGTGGGAGATTATTGGCATTTGTAGTTTTTATAGGCTTATTTTGGGCCAACTTTGGGCCTAAATTTGAGTGGGGTCCAGACGTCTTTTGGGGTGGGTCCAAAGAGGTGATGTATTCCTTACCGCACGGTAAGTCACACGGTGAAGATGGTTTGTCAAAACCATTTATGAGTGAATGGGAAGTTGATGTCAATTTCGAGTTCGTGAAATGGACAATTAAAGAATTAAATGTGAGTTTCCTTATAAGGCTTATCCCACAGTGGAAACTTAAGAGAACTTATGTGTGTATATAAGTTCTATGTGGCAACACTTGGGTTGGGCCCCAAGGGGCACCTCAAGTTTGTAGAAGGGAGGAGTTATAGACAAGGTGAACCTTGGCTCAAACCATCACACATGCGCGTGCCCGCTATTCATGTGACCGACCGACAGTGCTAGGTGTGGGTGTGGGTTATGGGTCGGGTCGGTTTTAATATTAATTTTTTGGACAAAATTTATTTTAATTTTTTTCAAAAATAATTGCGAGAAAATTAATTTTTCTGAATGAAATTAATTCAAATTTGAATTCAATTTCTATCCTAAATTCTTTCCTTCTTCGGTCTAAAAAGACCAAACAGATTCGATTTTTTTTTCAGGGCAAATTCAAACTGCCCAACAATTTCAGAATAGATATGAAACCGCTACAGTTATCTGTGCAAAATTTGAATTGTATCTGCTGCACCTGTTCATTTAAAAACCTAACTATTCGATTTGATTTTCAGACCTGTTTGGGTCTATATATACCAAGCAATTTTCAGCAGTCAAGTCATTCCGAAAATCATCTTCTTGCCTTCCTTTGTTCTCTTGCATAAATATATTCTTCATATTATTTTAGGAAAAAATTCAGAGAGTAAAGAACACAAGTTTTTGTTCGCTGTACAAATTATTTGGAGTGCTACTACAATTTGTGAAGATCATTGTATCATGGGAGATAGACGCTATTAGTCTGTAAGCATCGTAGCGGGGTGAATCTGTCTTAAGGACAGAGTATCACACACTCGACTTGATCTTTTTGTATTTTTACATTTCGGTAAAATACATTCGATAAGTAATTTATTTTTTATTTGTTTGATTTGTTTCAAGTTATTTATTTACGCATAAGATTCTTCCAACATTTTGCACACCACCTATTTGCTAATATGCCTCTGAAAATATAAAATATAAAATCTGTTGGTGTCTTTTGCATTCTGAGTGGTGATTCATCCCACTAATTTTTAGACCATTAATAGCTCTAATGAGCTTAAAAAAAAAAAAAAAACACAAACTCAAGCCAAAACATCACATCACTTTGGTGGGGGCCACTGTGCCACATCATTAGTCATGCTCTAGAACTCCCAATTTAGTGCTCTAAAACATTATTCTTGCATTCTTTGCCTTGGATTGGATTGGAGCGGTGAAGCTTCTCATCTATGGCTGGTGGTGTGGCTGGGCTCAAAACAAAGCTTGCAGATATCAGTTAGAAGCGGTGGCCGAAGTCGTTACCTTAACCGCAAGGTATGTAATTTCTCTCTTTCAATTCGTACAATCTGTTACTTTGCATTTTGGTTGAGCTTTTTTATTGTTTTTTGTTCTTTTGCGGTTTCTCTCTTCCTATCTTTATTTGTTGTGATTTGTAACTCCCTGCGACTCTCTATTTTTTATTTATTTTTTTATTTTTTGTGATTTGCAGATGAGCTGCGAATCCAGAGAAACTGGTATGTCAACTCTTGCCTTTACGATTCTTTGACTTCTACTGACATGCTCGTATCAGATTTGTATGTTTTGCATTCTTGTTAATGCATGGAGAAATTATGCATACCAATTGTTTGACAATACGCCTGACTAAAAAAAAAAAAAAAAAAAACTTAAGTAAAAGGGAGTTTTCATTTACTAGAGGAACTGACTTTAATTAAATAACTTCTTATTAATCTATTGAGTGGTTTATATTGTTTCTTATCTTATATATTATATAAAATATGGACCCAAGTTGTGATTTTACTCACTTGGTCATACCAAACATTAGGAATTTATTAATGCTAAAAAATTCTTGGTGTCTTAGGTTATCATCATAGGACTGTCTCAAGGATCAAATATATTATGCTATAATAAGTTGTTGAACAATAACATGTTCAAAAACTAGTATTGCAAACAGGGTATTGAGGATCATCATAGCTTTTGAGTTGTCTTCTAGAGGAATAGCTCTTTAGTTGCAATTGTCATGCCGCAATAGGACCGAATGGCTAACCAATCCATTATCCCCATGTAATAGAGCTTTAAAGTAGTGGTACCTATTTGGTATATATACAGCTAGCTTTTGCTTTCACTGTTGGTACGAACTATAGCAACCAAAATTACGGTATGTTAATTTATTTTATTTTATTTTATTTTTTTATTTTATTTTATTTTTTTGTGTTGTTGCTATTTTCCTACCCTTGACAATTCTTGGGATTGAGGTGTGGTGCCCATTATGTGTTTGGTATTTTGTGTGATTGAAAAGATCATGTATGTTGCTTGTCGTTCATTGCTTGAGACTAATCCAACCGTTTGGGGACTTACTTTTTTAGCCAAAAAGCTAAAAAGTTACCTTTTTAGCCAAAAAGCCAACAACTCATACAAAAAAGTTAAAGATTCTCTTTTCTCTCTACTTTTTACACATCTTTTCGTAATTAGCCAAAAAGTCATCCCAAACATATAAGTTTTTTTTACCTACTTTTTTAGCCAAATAGTCAAAAAGTTACTAAATTAGCTTGTTCCCAAACGAGAACTAATGTGCCAGTTTTGAATATGTTTATTTGAATTCTCAAGATGAACAATGGCGGCATGCTCAACACATGCAAGTTGGACGGGAAATGGTGTTTCTAAGGGCGGACGGGTTAGTAATGCGTAAGAACCTACCCTTGGAAGGGGACCTCGCCTACTATGGTTTGTTTCTTCATGTTTTTGAGTAAAACTAATGCCATAATTGTTAGTAATATACATTTGTATATCCCATTTCTCACATGAGTTGCTGATCTCTAACATGTTCTTGGGTGTTCACAACCATTTGCTTTTGCTGTATTCATGGATCAATAGTCAGCTTTGCTTGCAATGCAAGCACTAAATGTATGAACATCTTGCTCACATTTTTATTTGTTGGTTGGAAATGTGTACATAGTGATTTCTTGCTTTGTAAAGCCACGGTTATTTAGTGCCCCCATTATCAACAGTAGAAAATGTGTGATGGTTCTTGGGGAATTGAATCATTTGAAGAGTTATTATAAATTAAAGTTGCCCTCCACTGGGATTATATATCATGAAGTCTTCTTATCTAAGAAGTACAGACACAGACATAGACATAGACACGGGACACGGTAATTGCAAAAATAATGGGGACGTAGACACAACAGAAATACGACAATAAAAAACAATTATATATATTTTTATTTGCTAATAGTAGATTAATATTACATTTATAAACAATCAAAATTAACAAAAACTCAAACTAATTTGATATAACACACACGAAAAAAAAAAAAAATCTTAATTGCGAGAAAAGGATGAAGACCTAAGGAAAATACAAATTGAAGCCTTGATGGGCTCCGAATAGACTTGCTTGAATGAAAATAGTTATCACATGTTGGTGATATCCTATTTATAGCTAGTATTGCATATTTTGTGTTCAAAATTTTCTCTGAAAAAAATCTTCACAATTTTGCGTTCCTACATTATTTCTGCCAACAATAATTCGACCCCTACCCGCATAGCGAGTGGGGGTTCGACTAGTGATTGATAAAATAATGAAAGTAATTTAAAGATTAAAATGGAGCATCATAAAACTTTGAAAGAAGCTTGAGGCATATTAAAACTGTTAGAAATTGACCAGTTCTGTACACACAGAGATGTAACATAATATGTAATTGAGTACATTGGAAGCTATTTGCACCCACCATATGGTAAGATATCTTGAAACCAAAGAGCAAGTAGCTTTCATAAAATCTTAGAGATGATTTGGGTGGATTTTCAGCATTAACAAACTTATATATATATATTTTGTGCTTATTATTCTTTTATTATTAATGGAATATAATTGTGCATGCTTAGGTTTTCCTTGGAAGATCAACAGAAGATTTTGATGTTGACATAGACTTAGGAAGAGAATAGTATGCTTATTAAATCTCTGGACGACAGGTATGGTTTTCTTTGACCACCTTTGAGCACACTTCATAAATGCATGTTGGCACTAAGAAGAATCATTTAAGGCTATGGTAGTTGTAGTAACTTGAAGCTGGGAAAATTAAAGTTCTCAGTTGTAGCTTTGAGCTCTGTTTAGTCTGACATTTATCCTGAAAGCAAGGGTCCTACCCTTTGATAAAATAGATTTGTAAAAACTGGAGTCCTTACTAAGACTACAACGGTCTCAACAAATAGGAAGTTTATTCATATGTTTCTAACGGTCTTTGAATTAATTTGTGTTTTCATTTTTGAGGTTAGAAATTGTTCGGAGAGATGCAAAATATGGTCAAAGAATTCAAGAACTTTGTGTTTCGAGTTTTTTCATTTTTTAATATATGTAATCATAGTAAAAACTTTTTATTAATCCCTTTGTATATATTTTTGAACACTCAACTTTTATTTACGAAACATATGATGTTATTCCATTCAATATGTGATTGTGATTCAAAGGATAGTATAGTGTGTATTACATTCTTTAAATGCGCGTACAAAAATAATATTGATTAGTTTTCAAATATGTTGAACCCTTTTTTTATCGCTCACATTAACTGTGATGAGAAATGCATATAATATGTGATCTAATCTCATTATTAATCACAGGTTTTATTATATATTAATCACACTTAAAATTTGTGATCTAAATGTTTATTATCATAGGTTTTATTAGTTATTAATTACACTTAAAAGATGTGATCTAAATATTTATTACCACACGTAAAACGTGTGATGAAATCATTTTTTAATGACATTTAAAACGTGATTAAAAATGCCCCTTTTTAATCACTCCCAAAGATCACACTTTGACAAAACATAAAAAGTGTGATTTATATATGATTTTGTAGTAGTGAGAGACTCTGGGAACTGAACCATTGGCAATTTTAGGAGGGAGAGCATAAAGCCTATTTGGAAATGGCTGGAGCTCCCTACCAGAAACTTCATCCTTGTTATCATTGGGATATGGTGTAATGCATGCCTCCATTTTCTTGTACCTAGTAAACATTATGAAAAAGAAAAAAGAAAAAGTAGAATGCCCATGCAATTTCCGTCAGAAGAGCATATGCAAATAACATAAATAGGGCAAGGTTAAGTTAAAAAATTGTTAAATATATGATAAGGTAAACATTAAAAAACAAAAAAAAAGTAGAATGCATATAAGGTTATTCAATTTCCGTCAGAACAACATATGCAAATAAAATACACACGATGAGGTTGAATTAAAGAGTTGCTAAATATATGATAGGGTTGATAGGCCTACCTTGAAGTTGATTAAATTCAGTTACAATCTAAACGACAGAACAATAAATTTACAATTCATAGATAAAGTGCTTAAAATATTACTAAAATAAAGTACTCTTCAATTAGTTTTAGTGCCAGAATGATAAATTTGGACCTCATGACCCGAAGTCATTCAAATTGCCGAAAATGACAATACATTCAACATAGAATTTCTTGGGGACCCCAAAACAAAGGACAAAACATAGAAAAAAGACGACAAGGAAGGAAAGACATTGGTGACAATTATTTTCTTTCCTATTTTCTTCTTTTTCCATTTTTTTCCTTCCCTGATCCTAATTATGTTCAACATTCTTAAAGAATAACCAGTACAGGGAACTTTCTCAACCCCATCCTAACTTGTCTCGTAAGACAAGGATGCCATATTCTTCGACTTTTATCGCTCTCTAGAAAGGAATTGAACATAGCAACTGCTGATAAAGTACAACACACAAACGAATGCCACAAAAACCTCAATAAAGCATTAGGCCAACAAACAAACAAACAATCAAGCAAGCAAACGAACTAAATTCTGCAGCACTCCATAATTCATCAAAATCCCCCACATGAGCTATAAATCTAGCTTGTCGCAGTATTTCAATGATTTGATATAGACGTTTTATTCTAGATTCAATCATAAGCACTATAAATCATCTTTCCATACAATGTTAGAACTTCTCGTCTTCAATTATCCTATCCAAAAAAATCAGTAAGAATTTGTTTAAAAAAGAAAATCTCAAGGATATAATAGATAATCAAATAGAGTAATTTGTGTTATTAATTAGCTAGAGTAAAATATCTATTCATAGTTTTCTAGTATGCATAGCATCACTGGCAATAGACCTTGTGACAAGTTCATAAAAAATATCAATCGCAGCACCATACTAGACATCTTCTGCATTAGCTGCTTTGCAAAATGTAGCTTGAGAATTTTCTCGTGTGCGATGACATGACTCAACATTAACTCTCTTCTGCCATATAGTAATCTCACCTTTCTCTGACTTCTTCTCCTAGCAAAGAAGTTTAGCAATCGCCTCATGTAGTACTTTGTATTTCCTGTTATAATGGAATTATATTTGAATCTTTGAATATCTTGATTGGGAACCTTCTTAGTCAATATTTGAGCTTTGGTTGAGGTGTTATCATAGTGGTTTGGTGAGATCGAATCAAAAACTCCAAATTTGAATACTCCCTCCGTCCCAAAATAATGGTCCCTTTTGGGGAATCTAACTTTTTTTGGTAGTACAATTATTGCACTTTTAAAAAGATAGTTTTCCAAAATTACCCTTTGATAGTACACTTTTTTGAGAATATCAATGTTATAATTGTACTTTTTATATTATTTATGAATTTAAAAGAAGGGCAAAATGGAAAATTTATATTATTTTTGTACTTGATTTTTGAAGAGGGACTAATATTTTGGGACAATGAAAAATGGAATAAGGGACTAATATTATGGGACGGAGGGAGTAGTTGTTATTGAGTAGTCTTCACTCTTTTATCATTTTCTCTTTCCACACTTTGAATCGTGATGTGATTGGAAAGCTTACTTTCGATGCTTCAATTTGGACACAAGAATGACCCTAAATGGAGTCTGGACGAGAGAGTTATTCCTGTTTGAAATTTGTGAATTTGTGTTGTGAGTATAGTGCTCTCGAGCGCAACTTTCAATGCTTAAGCGTACTGCACAAAATCAAGTCTTTAAAACTCACTTTTTGAATCAAATCTCTTCATTTTTCAATCTTTTTTCTCTCTCCTTCTGCCATTTTTGATTTCTCAAGCTTTTTAGGCTTCATTTCATCTATTTCTATACATCTTTGACCCCTAGTCCCATATACCAAAACGTAGAGCACAACGAGGGCTTCCATTTAATCTCAACGGATTGTCATTTCGTCCCCGGTGTTTTTTTCGACTTGTTTCCTTCTTGCTTCAAGAGGTAGGATCTATTTCTTAAACTCAATACGAGTTAGGTAGTGTATTTGTGGTGTATTTTAAATATATAGATTTTGTTGTCCTTGAATTGATTTTTGGAAATTTGTTTTGTAAGTGAGGGTTTGTTCCAAATGGGATTGTTGAGCTATGGTTTGACTACAAAAGTTTATTTTCCACTTGCAAAAATGCATATGAGTTTTTAAAAGTAAAAAGTCCTAATTTGGAGAAACCCTAAAATGTTGATCTTTTGGGAAAATGGTTGGATTATTAAAACAAAATGTAAATGAGGAGTTTTCAAATGTTTTCTTGAAAAAAAGTTGTGATTATGAAATTGGAATTGATATATATTGAAATGAGCTTTTTGTTACATTGAAATGGATTTTCAAAGAAGAAAGGGGTTATGCCCAAAAATGTAAATGTTGAGAAATGTTAAATTGAAATGATGATTGATGATAATGGTAGAGTTTGATATGTATTGTCACTTGTATTTGAGATTTTGGAAAAGTGTATCTTTAATGGAATTTATTTATCTATTTAGAGATAGTTGTTTTGGGCTATCGGTGGAGGATAGTAATGATTGTTGTAGAAATTGCACGTGAATTAGGCAAACTAGACTGTTTATAAATCATGCATATCATGGAGCATATAATGGATTTTGGGAATTTAACATGTATGTTTTGGAAAGAGATTTTATAAATTCTTGTGTTATGTTATAAAAGCATTTGTTTCATTTTGAAAACCATATTTTGGATCACATGTACTGTGCTATTTGGAAAGGGTATATAAAATGGTAAATCTGAGAAATGGTTGTTGTTACATCAAATAAGTTGGCCTGTGTGTCCAGGGTAAAAGTCTTGAAAATCGCGCATATACATGGATGCCAATGGTAGTGCTTGTATAGCCTACATTTACATGGGTCACATTTGACGGTTTCTCGTGGATGAAATTTTCGTGAAAGATTGTATTGGTTTTGGAGATTTACCCATTTTATTTGTTTTCATTTTGGTTGTGGAAAAAAATGATTTGGAATCGGGTTTTAGCAATGTAATTGCTGTTGGTAAACGATGTATTTGTATTGGAATTGCTAATGAAATTGCTTGTTAGTATTGAGATACCTGGATTGACTTGTGGAAATGGATTTTATATCAAATTAATGTATTGAATTTGGAAAAGTTTTGAATAAATTAAACGTTTTGAAAACTGGGAAGAAAGGGTTTCTATTTAGAAAGAAAGTGGATTTGAGAATGCATTTGGGCATATTATATATATATGTATTGCATTCATGATCATTTGCAATGGTGGAGCATATTTAGTTTTTGAAATATTTCTTACTAGACATTATGCTCACTCTACGTGGTTGAAAATGCTTTTTAGGTATGCTTATGTGGATCTGGACTGAGACATTGAAGTTATGTTTAGAATCGTGTAGGGTGGTTCCTTTAATTGTCGGCCAAGGGCCATTTATGTATTTGTTGGCCATGTGCCATTCTTGTAAGGGTTGTTATAGCGATCCCGGTTGTCCCTTTACTGTTCTGTTGCATTCCAGACTCGGTTCCGTGAAGTTGGTAGTTGTATTTATCTTCTTGTCGTCCTTTAATTCCACTTGATTGAGTTTTAGGATGTGTTGGGCAGGGTTGTTACAGGTTGGTTAGGCCTTGGTTTCAATTTCTTGTTGCCCAGTTTTTAGGCGGTTCGCTCGAGCGGGTCTTCTTGCGCTCGAGCAGGGTTTACACACTTCCAGTATTTCGTGGCCCTGCAAAACTTCTACAGGTGTGTTTTCTATGCTCGAGCGGGTTTCTTGCGCTAGAGCGGGTCGCGCTCGAGCGGGTAGTTCTTTTCCTGAAAAGTTCTGGGAGATGAAAATCTGCGCTCGAGCGGACTGGCTTTTCACGCTCGAGCGGATGTGTTTTGCTTTTGTTTCTTGGCGCTCGAGCGGTTATCTATGCGCTTGAGCGGGATCAGATGTTTGTGCTTTACGCTCGAGCGCTCTATTCTACGCTCGAGCGGGTCATACGTATATGAGTTATCCGCTGGGTGATTTTAAATCACTTTTTACTTTTCTTTCTCTCTCCTACTTTTTCTAAAACCCATTTTTGAGAGCCTCTCTCTCTAGGAACTCCCTTCTCTCTAGGGTTTGATCTAGTTAGAGTGTCCTCCTTCTCTTCGGCCTTTGTTAAAGTTGTGTTGATCGTCGAGGGCGTCGTTTTGATCCGAAAATCTTGGCCTTTGGAACACTTTGGTTTTGGTCTCTTCTCCATCCGAGCTCTAACTTCGAGGTAGGGATATCCTACTCCTCTTTATGAGCTTTGTCTTTAAATTTTAGCATTTTGATATGTTGGGAGTTGTTGGGTAATTTTGAGAAGAGTTTGGGCCTTTGTGTAATTTTACAAAAGTTGGGGTTTTAATCATATAAAACCTAAATGTATGTTTGGCATGAAGGAATGAAAATTAATGTTGAAACATTGATGAAAATGAAACCGTAGAGGGTTGAAATGTTAATTATGGAAAATGCCCTAATTACATTGATTGATTAATTTGTATAATTAATTGATGGAAATGAGGGATTGAATTGAGATTGTGGAAATTGGAAAGGGAAGGGATTAAAGGGTGTAGTTGGATTATTTATCACTCACCTGGTTGAAATGTTGATTATATATCCATTGTTGCATTTATTTTCTGTATAGAAATAACTGCTTTGGGCTATCGGTGGAGGATAGTCTTGATTGTTGTAGACAATGCATGATGATTAGGCAAACTGAAACTAATCATGGGAATGTGTCATTGAGTATGACGGTTGAAAGAATACATTAAATTTATGTGTTGTGTGATGATGTGTATAATTATTGTTTATATGCATTGTGTCGTGTTGGAGGAGATAGGGGATGTACTCCACGGTTTAGGGGATGATAGGGGATGGACTCCATAGATAGAGCTCATATGCTTATCTAGTAATGTGTTGACATAGCTCATATGCTTGTCTTTGGAAGTGTGATAGTGCTCTTATGCATATCTATGGAAGTGATGATATAGCTTGTATGCTTATCTGTTGATGTGTTGATATAGCTAGTACGCTTATCTAATATGAATTGGGAAGAAGTTTAATATGAGTTACTGTCTCATATAAGTTGTTTGGCCAGGTTCTGAGCCATGGTTATAAATTGAGAATTGAAAAGAATTGGAAAATGGATTGTAACATGGACTTGTATGTCATGAAACCATAAAATGTGATAAGGGAAAGTATCAGTGTTGGCCATCTATCAACTGCTAATCTTTTAGTCATTGTTCATATTTGGTTTAGTGTATCTCTACTGGGCTGTGGCTCACCCTATATGGGAATATCATTTTCAGGTACAGGTAGCATGCCACCTCCAAGGACTTAGCTTGGGAGGCTAGAGGCGGACAGACTTTTGTTGTCTTATTTCCTTTTGTTGTATTACATGTAAATTCAGGCCAAGGGCTTAATGTGTAATCGAGTTAGTACTCTTTTTTGTAACCAAATGTTAACTTAGAAAGCTGTAAGCCCGTAGGGCATTTGCTTTTGTTGTTAATATGTAATACTTTTGTAATGAAGTACTCTGATGAATTGAAGAATATGGATCTTTTGTATATAAATGTATGTTTATATTGATGGGCTTAATGTTATTTTTTTTGAGGGCATTACAATTTGGTATCAGAGCGTACCGGGTTCGAATACTTTGGGTACGTGGGAAGTGATTAGTATCACAATGGGTTTGTCTCGCTTGATAGAGACTTAGGTGCAGTGTCATATGCTATGTGTTGAAATTGATAACATGCTTATGTGTTTATATGGGTATGGGATTTAATTTCCAGGATGTTGATTGGATCCTTGGGTTTCTGGGAGTCTTGTTAGAAAGGCACTTGATCAATGCCGTTTCTAACCGGAACTCTGGTAACGCCTTGGGACTATCATTATCCGGAAATGAAATTCGTAAGTGCTTATGTGTTTATGTGCTTACGTGGAGTGAATTACAGTTGTCCATGCATTAGGACGCGAGTGTTTAGTTTTGGCACATTTGTGAATGTGCTAACGTTCTGTATTACCTTTATTAGGATGTCAGGACGAGGACGCGGTAGGCGTGGCAGGCGTGGTAGGCAGGAGATGCCTTTACCGGAGGAGGTTCCGGCAGTGCAAGAGGGAGTTGGTCAGGCCAATGTGGCCAAGCCAGCGGGTCAGCAGGCTATGAGTGCCTTGGCACGAGAGATAGCAGGAGCTTTGGGTATTCTCAGAGCTGGGAATCAGGCAGCTGAGGCAGGGCATTCTTTCTTGAAGAGGGGGTTTTTCTGGTCTAACCCGGATGAGTTTGTTGGGGATCCAAAGGAGCCACTGAAGGCTGACGAATGGTTGGAACAAATGAGTAAGACGTTCGAGATGCTTGGCATCGAGGACGGGGCACTGAAAGTGACCTTGGCATCCTTCCAGCTGAAGGGAGATGCGGGTCAATGGTGGAAGTACGAGAAGGCTCATGTTGGTGGTACATGGGAGGCGTTTGTAAATGCTTTCCAGGAGAGGTTCTTGTTTGCAGCGGCTAGGGAGAAGCTGAGGGATCAGTTTAGCCGGCTTAATTAGCAGGGTATGTCTGTGGCAGAGTTTGAGGCCACTTTTACTAGTTTGTCCAGGTTTGCACCTGAGTTGGTGGCGTCCGAAGAGCGCCGTTGTTATGAGTTTGAGCGGAAGTTGAGGCGGGGCCTCAAGTTGAGAGTTGGTGGATCTTTCGTCCGAGAGTATAGACATTTAGTGGATGTTGCAGCTCATATGGAGTTCATGATGCTGGAGGAGGATGAGGAGCAGAGAGGCTTCAAGAGGAGCCAAGATGGTCAGGGTGACGGCAGGAGACAGAGGGGTCCTAACCCTCAGCAGTTTCAGGGTGGTTTGGCTAGGTCGACCTTTCCAGTGCCGATTGTTGGCTCCGGGAGAGGAAATTAGGGGGATTTCACCTGTTACAAGTGTGGCCAGCTGGGTCACAAGGTTTCAGTTTGCCTGTAGAAGGGAGGGGGTCAGCGAGCTGCTTCTTCATCAGCTAGACCTCAGGGCCAGAGTCAGGGCAGGGGCCAGTCCTTGTCTTGCTATCAGTGTGGTCAGCCCGGGCACCTGAAGAGGTTTTGCCCGCAGTTGAGTGCCACTTCGGGAGCGTCTGGTTCTAGGCAGACGTAGAGTTTTCAGCCAGCTCAGTCTGTGCAGGCCTCGAGGGCCAACCCGGGAGCTTCGTCATCCCAGTCTGTGCAGCAGTCTTTTGCTCCTAGAGGTGAGCAGCTGGATCAGGGGCCTACAGGGCGCGTGTATGCTATTACCGCGCAGGATCTAGTACCGGCTCCATCAGTAGTGAGAGGTACTTTTCTGTTTTGCAACTCGGTTGCTAGTGTGTTGATTGATACGGGTGCGTCTCATTCTTTTGTATCTGCTGCATTTGCATCTGTGTTGGAGTTGGAGTTAGCACTATTGGCATCTCCTATATGTGTAGTATCGCCTATTGGTAGTGAGTTGATCTTGAAACAAGGTGTTAGGGGTTGTGATATAGAGGTCGCCGACCATAGGCTTCATTTTCCTTTTGTTGTCATGCCTATGAAGGGTTTTGATGTTATTTTGGGTATGGACTGCCTATCGTCATACCGAGCTGTCATTAATTGTTACCGCCAGAGGGTCACCGTATGTACCTTGAGCGGGGAGTGTTTCCATTTCTTGGGGGACCGGGTTGGTAGTGTGTTGCTATCGGTGTATGATCCGCGAGGGCAGAGTGAGCTTGGTGGTCTACTTGCTAGCTTTGAGAGTGGTGAGGGTGATGAGACCCTGATTGTGTTGGCAAAGGTGGTTTGTGAGTATTCGGATGTTTTTCCCGAGGATCTCGTTAGTTTACCACATCACTGAGAGATAGAGTTCTCTATTGATTTAGTGCCCTGCACAGCGCCGATTTCTATGGCACCTTATCGTTTTGCCCCAGCCGAGTTGAGTGAGTTGAAGATTCAGCTCTAGGAATTGCTAGATAAAGGTTTTGTTCGCCCTAGTGTTTCGCCGTGGAGAGCACCGGTCCTCTTTGCTAAAAAGAAAGATGGTGCCTTGAGATTGTGTATAGACTATCGGAAGTTGAATCAGGCTACAGTCAAGAATAAGTACCCTATGCCCCGTATAGATGATCTGTTCGACCAGTTAAAGGGTTCCCATTGTTTCTCTAAGATAGACTTGAGATCGGGTTACCACCAGTTGAGGGTCAGGGAGGAGGATATTCCTAAGACGGCATTCCGTACGCGGTATGGCCATTATGAGTTTCTGGTGATGCCATTCGGGCTTACCAATGCACCGGCAGTCTTTATGGACTTGATGAACCGGATTGTAACACGTCCGCGAGGGACCCCGCTACAGTTCGGACTCGATTTATGTCATGGTTCTTAATCTTGAACCAAAGAGTCCAAATTCGGCAAATCGTTTGTGAGAAAACAGATTTTTTGAAAAGAGAAGTGCCAAACATGGACTGCTTTGCCAGATACAGAGTCGCCACCTAAATATTTTTTATGGGGAATTTAGGAAACCCTGACTCGGTGCCGAAGGCCACATGTCCGTCATCACCAGAGTTGCCTCAGCTCGGGAGCTAGGGTACGATTGGGGAAGGTCAGCTATGAGCACCCCCTCTCGCCCGATCTGAAGATCGGCCTCTACTAACCATGATATCCGTTTTTGAAAACGTTATGTGTTCTTAAACCAGTTATTAGCCTAGCGTTACTATGTTATGCGCGCAGCAAACAAGTATAGACTAGATTGCCTAATTTGGAAATAAGCATTGCATATCCGTTTGTCTTAAAAAAAAAGTACTTTGGAATTTGCTACTCGCAAGTAGGCTAAAATACGGATTTCAACGAGTTTTTCCAACTCAAACAATCCAACTTTCACCCATAGGCATTCCAACAATTTATAACACATAAGCATCTAGCCACATGGTAAGCATGCTATCAGGTTAACATTCACACGCATGCGAGATGCTAAAGCATAAATACTTACATCGTACTCCGTGCCAAAACAATAAACTAGTTAGCAAACATGCGTGATCCTAGTTCATGTCAAGTTGACTAATGCAGCACATGCAAGATGCAATTAGAGTAGGCTCGGCTAACCTAAACATGGCATGTGAAATGCAACCAATTAATGCACGTATTCAATTTGGGATTAAAATACAAATGCAATTAGAATGATGTACCGAGCCCGGTGCATGTAAGACCAATGTATGGATGCACGCATGCATAGCATAAGGTATGCTAAATTAAACATGTCCTAATACTAACCATCAAAGCAGGTAAGTAAAAGGGAGAAAGAAGTGGGGATTGGAAGACATGCACACACGCACCCACACTTATTACAAATACGCCCTCACTTGGAGGGGCCGAATAAATATTACAGTCCGAATAAATAACTAACTACTTAATTAATTATTACAGAATTCCTATTTAATTAACAAGTTAAAGGCAAAGGGAAGGTGGCCACGGCCCCCGCCTTGGGATGCGCGAATGATGCATGCTTGACCCATATCGCCCGGAAACTCGCTGCCATTGCACTGTTGCCTCTGTTTTTCACTGCCCTGCTCCTCTAAGGACTGCCAAAGTCTAAGGACATGCTCTCTGGATGTTGGGGAATACCACCGGCTGGGAGGGATGGCCACCGGCCATGGGAAATGGTCACCGGCCGCTGATGAAGTTATCGGCCATTGATGGATTGCCGGTCGGCACTGTATTTAACCGACCGGCCAAAGCTTCCTGCAGAACCTGCAATTGGCAGCAGCAGAGGGCAAGCAGTGTATGGTACGAAATTTTTAGGCGAATGTATGCATGGACACACTCCCTATCATATAATGGACTCAAGGGAGCATGGCCCTCGACCCTCAGGCCACCAATCACGCATTTCAATGCATGATGGCCCAAAAGTCAAGATGCAACTTCGATATCAAATGAAATGCAAGCACAAAACACATCAAAGGGACCCAACCTCAATCATGGTTGATCAAGAGGCGAGGCAATGCACAACAATGCACATGCGACCTAAGCATACAAGCAAACATACAAACATGCAATGCAACTACATGGCACACACAATGCTAATCACATAACATGCACAACGCATTGAAACATGGCATACACAATGCAATAATGGGCTTACACCAACATGAGAGAGCCTCAGCCACACTCACATAGGAGGCCATCAGATGAAAACAAGACAACTCGAAATGCGTGCACACGTGCACGCAAACCGAGGACCGATCCTTAGGCACCGAAATGCCACTCTAATGAGACATGGCAAAGACATGGAATATGATATGCAAACATGCAAAAATCAGTAGTAAAATGAGGGGCAAAACAGCCCCGAAGTAAGGCGAAATGATACCCGATGCGTGGAACGAGTCTCGAAACATGAATTTTGGCGCATGAAATGGCCTATAGCTATGCAATGCATGCATAATTTGAACATGAGATGAAAAGACAGAAGCAAGGCAGCCCCTAGATAAGAATTTTTACAGTTCAAAGCATGGCCAAACAGCAAACACAAATAGGGCAAAAATAGCATGCAAAAATGGCCCTAAACATGAGGTAAAGAAGCAACTCATAGCTGCCGACCCCAAACATATTAGGGGCCTTCTACAATATTGAAGAGGGGCCAAAAATATGATATTTTACAGTTGATGGCCAAGCCTAAATCAGTACACAAGTATGCTCAAAATGCCATGCAAGATAGGGCCCAAAAGAGGTCAAAACACAAAGTATACAAAACATTCATCAAACAGCCAAAGACCCTTAATGAAACATGAATATGGGGTAAAAAAAAGACTGTTTTTAGTTCTGTAAAATAACCAAAAAACAGAAGCATAATGGGCTAATAAATCATGCAAAAATGGGGACCAAAGAAGGATATAATGACAAGTGGCACATGGAGGTCCCAAACAGTGATGAGCCCTTCTTCAATGTTGAAGAGAGGCTCAAAATAAGCTCACTTACAGTTTACATCATGCTCCAAAATAGATCACACACAGGCCAAAAATACTATGCAAGATTATGGCATACAAGGGAGATAATGAAGCAAGTGCAAGATGGGGACCTCAAATGACAAAAGTCCCTTAATGAAACATGAAATAGAGCTCAAATAAAGGGTACTTTCAGTTTTGGTCGGAGCTCAAAATAGTAAGTAAAATAGCTAGAAAAATGTTGCAAAATTAAGCTCAAAAAGGGGGAATTGATGTTTACCCTTGAAGACCAACCCTTGGTTGCTTCTTGGCTTGAGAAGTGATGCCTCCTAGCTGCTGGAAAGCTCCCCAAGCTGCTGGAAATGGAAGTGGTAGTGTTGTGCTAGGTGGTGTAGTGCAAATAGGCCAAGAACAAGGGTCTTTGAACACTCTAACACACCCAAATGTAGAGAGAGAGGGAGATCTAGAGAGAGAGGGTGATATATATGTTATATGTATGTATTAGGTCTAATTTTGTTGAACCTAAACAATGGAGAAGGAGGCTTTCTTATATAGGCAAAGGGAAAGGCTTGAAGCTTATAAGACAAGCTAGAAAGAAAGGGTCAAGGGGGGCAAAGGGGGCAAGGCTTATAGAGGAAGCTAAGACAGCTGGCCAAGCTTCTTGAGGAAGCCAAGACAAGGGTTCAAAGCTTCCCCAAGAAGCCTTGAGCAAAGGGTGCAAAAAGAGGGGTCAAAGGTGGTGAAAAGGGTGCAAAACAGCCACACACGTGCATGGGGAGCAGAGTCTGTGCATTCCAGCTGGCACAGCTAGCATCCATTCAATCTGTAGAATACTCCAGAAGGTCATCGGCTAGCAAACTTAGTCGGTCAGCCATCTTGTCTGGCCGGTCGGCAATCTATTTGGCCGGTCGGCCATCTATTTGGTCGGTCGGCCATTTGTTTTGGCCGGTCGGCCGGAAAAATCTGCTCTGCAGGTCCAACTTCAAACAGGAATAACTTCTCCATATGAACTCCTTTTTAGGTCATTCTTGTGTCAAAATTGAAGCCCCGGAAGTAAGCTTTCCAATGGAACCATCCTTGCATCAAAATTCCAACTGTACAAAAAGTTATGCTTGTTTTAGTAAAGGATGCTCAGTTTCGGTCCAACCGGGATGATGCCCAACCTCAACCAATCATATCTCCGCCCTCCGGTCTCAGATTTAAGAGATTCTTGAATGAAAAATGAAGCCCCGGAAGTCTTCTTCCCAACGGTGGAGGCCTCATAGCTTAACTCAAAGTGTATAGACAAAGAAGCTTGATTTAGCGAGGACTGCTCGTCCCTCTCTTAGGAATTCTTGCCTATCTTCTTCTCCAACTTGGCTTCTCCCCTCTTCTCATCTTTTCTTCAACTTCAAACCCCTAAGAAAGGTGTTTTGAAAGATTTTTCAAAGATTTCATCTCTTTTTCGTTCATTTCCACTTTGTCCTTGCTCGGTTTATCGAAAAGCGCATTTTTTGACAAAATGTGAGTCTCGGAACATCGTAGAAACTTTATTTCAAAAATGTTTTGAAAGAGAGGGTTTTAAGGTCTAAAAACCATTCAAAATAGCTTTGGTCCAAAATGGGGTGTGAAGTCGGGATTTGGCCCTCTCATTGCCGAAGAAATTGAACCTTTACCCTGCACACCTTTCATCATCGAACAAACCATTAGTAGCGCCCAAGTCTTAAGGGCGGTCAAAAATGGGGTGTCTACACGGATCTTCCGGGAATTCTTAGACCGTTTTGTAGTCGTTTTCGTGGACGACATCCTGATTTACTCGCCTTTAGAAGAGGAGCACGAGGAACACTTGAGAGTGGTGCTTGAATTGCTTAGAGCCCATAGGCTGTACGCCAAGTTTGGGAAGTGTGAGTTTTGGCTAGGAGAGGTGAAATTCTTAGGCCATGTGGTATCCGGGGAAGGGGTGTTTGTTGATACATCCAAGGTAGAGGCAGTGCAAGATTGGGCACAGCCTAAGAGTGTGTTTGAGATCCGCAGTTTTCTGGGATTAGCTGGGTATTACCGTCAGTTTGTGAAAGATTTCTCAAGGCTAGCTTCGCTGTTGACTAGATTGACGCAGAAAGGGGTCAAGTTTGTATGGAGTGAGACTTGTGAAAAGTCGTTCCAAGAGTTGAAGGTTAGATTGACCACTGCTCCGATTTTGATTATTCCGGAAAGAGGGTTGGGTTATGCGGTTTATTGTGATGCCTCACGAGAGGGTTTGGGTTGTATGTTGAAGCAAGAGGGGAATGTGGTAGCTTATGGCTCATGTCAGTTGAAAATACACGAGAAGAACTACCCTACGCATGACCTAGAGTTAGCGGCTGTGATCTTTGCCTTGAAAATTTGGAGGCACTACCTTTATGGTGAGAGATTCGAGGTGTTCTCGGATCATAAGAGTCTGAAATATCTGTTTACACAGAAAGACTTGAACTTGAGGCAGAGGAGATGGATGGAATTTATTGAGGATTACGATTTTGAGTTGCATTATCATCCGGGAAATGCCAATGTTGTGGCCGATGCCCTTAGTAGGAAATCCATAGGTGATGTAGCTTGTATAGCCATCCGGGAATGGGAGATGTTGGGGGGACTTGGCGAGTTTGATTTGTTACTGGGCGAATCCGTTGAGGCTGCGGCCTTATTTTCTGTTGTTGTGCAACCTACACTTGTGACTCGAGTGTCAAAGGCACAGAGAGGTGACCTTGAGGTAGAATCCCTCCGAGAGAAGATCTCCAGTGGGAAGGTTGAGAAGGGTTTGACGGTGTATCCCGACCTGAGTGTGAGATACCGAGACCGTTTATTTGTGTCGGAGTCTTGTCGAGAGGAAGTACTCCGAGAGTTCCATCATTCACGCCTTGCGGTGCATCCGGGAGGCACTAAGATGTATCGGGACTTGGGTCGCCAGTTTTGGTGGCGGGGTATGAAGAAAGATGTGGCTGTTTTCGTGTCTAAGGGCCTTACTTGCCAGCAAGTGAAAGCCGAGCATCAGAGGCCAGCGGGTTTGTTGCAACCCTTGCCTATTGCCGAGTGGAAGTGGGAGCATGTCACTATGGACTTCGTTGTAGGTCTTCCGAAGACTCAGCGGGGTAGTGATGCCATTTGGGTGGTTGTAGACCGGTTGACTAAGTCGGCGCACTTCATTCCTATGCGCGTGAGAGATTCGGTGGATCATCTCGCCGACTTGTATATTCGGGACATAGTGAGATTGCACGGGGTCCCAGTGAAGATCGTCTCAGATAGAGATCCTCGTTTTACTGCTAGGTTGTGGCAGAGTTTGCAGAGTGCCTTGGGCACTAAGTTGACCTTTAGTACAGCCTATCATCCTTAGACTGACGGGCAGTCCGAGCGTACTATTCAGATCCTTGAGGATATGCTTCGAGGTTGTGTCCTGGACTTCAGTGGGACGTGGGAGAGGCACTTGCCATTGGTAGAGTTTGCCTACAACAACAGCTTTCAGTCTAGTATCGGCATGGCACCGTTTGAGGCCTTGTATGGCTGACCGTGTAGGTCTCCAGTTTGTTGGGCCGAGGTGGGTGATGCGCCTTTGTTGGGTCTGGAATTAGTGAGGGAGACGACGAAGAAAGTTGAGCTTATCCGAAGGAGGCTTGTTACAGCCCAGAGTCGCCAAAAGAGTTATGCCGACCGTAGGAGGAGGCCTTTGGCGTTTGAGGTAGGTGACCATGTTTTCTTGAAAATATCACCTAGGCGAGGTCTGATGAGGTTCAGGAAGAGTGGGAAGTTATCCCCTCGATTTATTGGTCCCTTCGAGATCCTCGAGAGGATTAGGGAAGTGGCTTATCGTTTGGCTTTGCCACCGCAGTTGTCCGGAGTGCATGACGTGTTTCATGTGAGTATGCTTCGGAAGTATGAGCCGGATCCATCCCACGTGTTAGATTGGACAGACTTAGAGGTAGATGAGGATGCCTCGTATGAGGAGAGACCGGTTCGGGTCTTGGATAGGCGGGATCAAGTCCTGCGTGGCAAGACCATTCCTTTGGTAAAGGTTTTGTGGAAGCATCACGGAGTGGAGGAAGCCACTTGGGAACGTGAGTTGGAAGTCCGCGAGAAATATCCGGACTTGTTTGTTGATGTGTGATCATGTAATGGAATTTTTGTAATATTGTTGAGCGTCAAGAGCATTGTATGTGTCTTACGTTGTAAAACATTGTAAATGTTTTGGATAATAGAAGTTTGTTTTAACATTACGTATGTTAAGTAGATTGTGGAAATGCAAGCATAATATTAATGTTGCATGTGTTAAGAAATTGTGAGAAACAGATTGAAATTGGTAGATTTCAAAAGAATACATGTTGATAATGCAGGTTGTTATGAATAATGTGTTTTGCCTCTTGAAAAGAGATGGGATCGACCGGTAATGGGTTGGGTTGTTTAATATTATGCTGTAATATTGTTGAGAATGGAGAAAATCTGTTTTTGAAAAACTTGTGTTTAATTTCGGGGACGAAATTCTTTAAGGGGGGAAGGTTATAGCGATCCCGGTTGTCCCTTTACTATTCTGTTGCATTCTGGACTCGGTTCCGTGAAGTTGGTAGTTGTATCTATCTTGTTGTCATCCTTTAATTCCACTTGATTGAGTTTTAGGATGTGTTGGGCAGGGTTGTTACAGGTTGGTTAGGCCTTGGTTTCAATTTATTGTTGTCCAGTTTTTAGGCGGTCCGCTCGAGCGGGTCTTCTTGCGCTCGAGCGGGGTTTACATACTTCCAGTATTTCGTGGCCCTGCAAAACTTTTGCAGGTGTGTTTTCTACGCTCGAGCGGGTTTCTTGCGCTCGAGCGGGTCGCGCTCGAGCGGGATTGTTGGCGCTCGAGCGGGTAGTTCTTTTCTTGAAAAGTTCTGGGAGATGAAAATCTGCGCTCTAGCGGACTGGCTTTTCACGCTCGAGCGGATGTGTTTTGCTTTTGTTTCTTGGCGCTCGAGTGGTTATCTATGCGCTCGAGCGGGATCAGATGTTTGTGCTTTACGCTCGAGCGCTCTATTCTATGCTCGAGCGGGTCATACATATATGAGTTATCCGCTGGGTGATTTTAAATCACTTTTTACTTTTCTTTCTCTTTTCTACTTTTTCTAAAACCCATTTTTGAGAGCCTCTTTCTCTAGGAACTCCCTTCTCTCTAGGGTTTGATCTAGTTAGAGTGTCCTCCTTCTCTTCGGCCTTTGTTAAAGTTGTGTTGATCGTTGAGGGCGTCGTTTTGATCCGAAAATCTTGGCCTTTGGAACACTTTGGTTTTGGTCTCTTCTGCATCCGAGCTCTAACTTCGAGGTAGGGATATCCTACTCCTCTTTATGAGCTTTGTCTTTAAATTTTAGCATTTTGATATGTTGGGGGTTGTTGGGTAATTTTGAGAAGAGTTTGGGCCTTTGTGTAATTTTACAAAAGTTGGGATTTTAATCATATAAAACCTAAATGTATGTTTGGCATGAAGGAATGAAAATTAATGTTGAAACATTAATGAAAATGAAATCGTAGAGGGTTGAAATGTTAATTATGGAAAATGCCCTAATTACATTAATTGATTAATTTGTATAATTAATTGTTGGAAACGAGGGATTGAATTGAGATTGTGGAAATTGAAAAGGGAAGGGATTAAAGGGTGTAGTAGGATTATTTATCACTCACCTGGTTGAAATGTTGATTATATATCCATTGTTGCATTTATTTTATGTATAGAAATAACTGCTTTGGGCTATCGGTAGAGGATAGTCTTGATTGTTGTAGACAATGCATGATGATTAGGCAAACTGAAACTAATCACTGGAATGTGTCATTGAGTATGACGGTTGAAAGAATACATTAAATTTATGTGTTGTGTGATGATGTGTATAATTATTGTTTATATGCATTGTGTCGTGTTGGAGGAGATAGGGGATGTACTCCACGGTTTAGGGGATGATAGGGGATAGAACTCTAAACCGGATGTTGTTGGGAGAAGATAGGGGATGGACTCCATAGATAGAGCTCATATGCTTATCTAGTAATGTGTTGACATAGCTCATATGCTTGTCTTTGGAAGTGTGATAGTGCTCTTATGCATATCTATGGAAGTGATGATATAGCTTGTATGCTTATCTGTTGATGTGTTGATATAGCTAGTACGCTTATCTAATATGAATTGGGAAGAAGTTTAATATGAGTTACTGTCTCATATAAGTTTTTTGGCCAGGTTCTGAGCCATTGTTGTAAATTGAGAATTGAAAAGAATTGGAAAATGGATTGTAACATGGACTTGTATGTCATGACACCGTAAAATGTGATAAGGGAAAGTATCAGTGTTGGCCATCTATCAACTGCTAATCTTTTAGTCATTGTTCATATTTGGTTTAGTGTATCTCTACTGGGCTGTGGCTCACCCTATATGGGAACATCATTTTCAGGTACAGGTAGCATGCCACCTCCAAGGACTTAGCTTGGGAGGCTAGAGGCGGACGGACTTTTGTTGTCTTATTTCCTTTTGTTGTATTACATGTAAATTCAAGCCAAGGGCTTAATGTGTAATCGAGTTAGTACTCTCTTTTGTAACCAAGATTTAACTTGGAAAGCTGTAAGCCCGTAGGGCATTTGCTTTTGTTGTTAACATGTAATACTTTTGTAATGAAGTACTCTGATGAATTGAAGAGTATGGATGTTTTGTATATAAATGTATGTTTATATTGATGCGCTTAATGTTGTTTTTTTTTAGGGCGTTACAGGTTACACCCTTTGTATATGATGTAAGCTTTTGGGCATCTTAATTTGATTGATAACATTTTTGTATGTCTTGTTACAGAGCATCCATTTAACCTAGATGTTGTATCTAAGAATGTTTAAAATTGGAATAACACATGTACTGTGTGCTTATATTATGTACATCTGCATGAGTGTTGTTAGTGGTCGTCTATCGTTAGGTGGTTACTCACGTGGGCCGGACCTCATAAATCTAGGGCGTGACAACTTGGTATCAGAGCTAATCGGGTTTGAAAACCTTGGGCTTGTGGGAAGTGGTTAGCCATAATGGGTTTATCATTCTCGGTGAGGACATTTGTATGTTGTGTGCTAAATGATAACATGCTTATGTGTTGCATTTTACGTGGGCATGGTGTTGAGACTCATGGATATTATTTGGTGTCCAGCTGACTAACTTCGATGTCTTATTGGAACTGCGCTTGATCAACGTTGTTTCTAATGAGAAATCTAAGTGAGTACTAGAACGAATGATTATCTTTATAGACTTAACGAGATTACTTGTTATGTGGTAGATGGTATGTAAATTAATTGGAGTCTCAATGGGGTTGTTTGAGTAATTGTTATGTGATTGTGTTGTGTTAGTATTTTGGGAAAATGTGTTAGCGTTATTTATTCTAAGTTGTGCATTTCACTTCTTATAGAAATGTTTTGGATTGAGTAGTGGACTTGGAGTGGGCACCTCAATGAGTGCTACACTGGTGATATGTTGTGTATTAGCATAAGTTGTGAATTGGTGTTGGTAACCTAGAGGTTAGTATTGTGGATTGTGGTTGGTTGCGATGTGAGTGTGGTTTGACTTCCCTTGTGGCTGGTAGAGCTTGTTGGGACATTTAGGCTTGAGGTTTCTCTTTATAGATGATGTGTGGTTGGAACAAGTGAAGTTGTTTTTTGTATAAGTTAGATAAAATAATTAATTGAATACTTGATAGGATTTATAGTTGCTTTGGGTAATTAGTTTTGGTTATCTTGTTTTGTGACTGGAAGATAAGCGGTTGTAATTATTATGTGGTCTCTTTCTTTAGTAATCGGTACGGTATGGACCGTTGAATATTATGACTGTGTTCATGAATATATGGTGGGTTGTTTATTTTATGAGTTGTTGTGGAATTGGAAGATCTTCATATGGATGTGTAAGAACCATTGCGTTTTAACTTGGGATTGTGAGGGTCAGAGAGCCTTATTTTGATTAGGGTTTGCCTGCTATGTTAAATAATTTGTGTTTGGTTGAAATTGATTTACAATTGATGGACGGTAGAGTTGGTTGTGGAAGATGAGTACGTTAAGGGTCATTGTGACTTGTTGGGTTATTGTGGGGATGGAGTTTTACCTGTCAATATTTATTCATTTTGGTTGATGTTGGTTATTGGTTTATGTTAGAGATATGATGATTTTGGTTTAGACCCAACCTATTTGACACTTTGGGATTTGGAGTTTCTTGTCTTTAATGATTGTTCATATCCTTGTTTAACTTATTCCTTGTGGATTTGAGTTATTTGAGTATTGTGGTTACATTTGGAACAGGCCGAGGGTTTGTTTTTCAATAGAAATTTTGTCCAAATTTTGGCCTCAATGCTTGAGTGGTACTTTCTACGCTTGAGCGGTCTTTGACAACTCTCAATACTTTGGCAGGTTTGTAGAGATACTGAGAGGGTGTATTCTTAGCTTGAGCGGTGTTGCGCTCGAGCAGTGATTTTTTGTCTGCAAAACTTCTAGGAGTTAGTATTATTCACTCAAGAGGTGTTTCTTTCGCTCGAGTGGTACTTCTTGTGCTTGAGTGGTCAATTTTTTTGTTTTTTTGTAATTTCTAGGAGTGTGGTGATTTGGTTGCTCGGTGGTTTGTGTATATTTGGAACCCATTATGGGGGTGTTTTGTGTTGGAGTATTGTTGTTTTGGTGCTAAGTGAGAAGAGTAGTTAGGTAGATAAAGCGTGAGTCTTATGGGTCAGTGAAGGGTAAAGTGTTATTGTTTATACCAAGAAGTGGGTTAGACGGATCAATGTCCTTATAACATCTTTAAGAATTCCTTATCAGGTCTTTGGGAGTTGGCAATGTTGGTGTTTGAGTTAGTAAGAGTGGTTGGCATGAGAGTGACTTGAGTTTATTTTATGGGGCAACTATTTCTAGTCTACTGAGAGTGGTTAGTTTTGTTTTATGGAAATTGCTTTAATTGTAGATTCTTTTGTTTGGGATTGGCGATATGTAGGGGTATGTTGTTAAGAGATGTGGAGAACGGGATTGGTCATGGGACTATCCTAGGAGGTTGCCTTGGTGTGGTAATATTACTCTTGTTGTATTGTTGCGTGGTTTAATGTGTGCTAAGTTAAATTACTTTCGTCATAAGTGGAGGTTGTTTATGAACCCCATGTAAGATCCCTAATGTTGGGGTGATTTCTGTTATAGTTTTAGTTTGAGGATAGAACTTTAAGTGGTATGGTAAGGTTGTATGGAGTGGGTAGTGAGTTGTGTAAGTTTGTTATTTACTTCGTTGGTCTTGGGGTGAGTGTATATTATGACCTTTGGGAGTTCAGCTCGAACTCAAGTGTGGTGCGAGGAAGTATTGCTATGTAGGCATATGTGTAGGGGATGGGCTAAGATTTGAGGTAATATGGTTTAACTTGAGAAATCCGGTGTGATTTAATGAGAATGTAAGATTGTGTGAGAAGCTCCATCTTGGAGTTGATTTGGTTAGGTAATATGTGTTGGTGTAGTGTTGAGATATGGAGTTAAGTGGTATGTCGGTGTTTGGGGGCTAGTATGGGATAGTGGTGTCGAATAATAGATTGGTTGGCATTTGGATTGGTTGACATATAGTCACCTCAGGAATAGGATGGAATTGAAGGATTATGTAATTGATTGATATCTTAGTGTGGCATGTAAATTCCATATGGACAATTGGGAAGTTATTTTGAGTTTGAGGTAACCGGTTTGGGGTACGATTTTACTGTGCTTTTGCGCCATTATGTGATTTTGAGTGTAAAATTTATTTTTCTAGTGTTATTGCATTGCTGGTATTTTGGAAATTTCTCGGGATTCTCATTATGGAAATTTGGTTTTGGTATTGTGGCATTACCGTAGGTGTGATAGGTTTTGTTAGGTAACCGTGTTGTGGTTCACCGGAGGAATGCTAATGAATGATTTTGAGAGGGGGGGCGGGGAGAATATTCTGTTGGTGTTGTGGCCTTGGGTGCTTTTCTTGAACTAAAACGGTTTTGAATTAAAACTTAAGTTTTTCAGTTTAATAAAAAGTTGAATCCAACAAATCAAAAACAAAACGAAAATGGTTTTGTGTTATAAATATCATCTATGGTTTTCAGAAAAACAGTTTGGAAATCTTTGAGTTTTACTGTGGACAGTGGAAAAATATTTAGATTGTGACAGTGCAGATTTGAACACCTTTAGGGAAAGCAAAGTATTTTGAGACAGATGGGAAAAGTAAGGAATTTTCTTTAACTTGGATATGGTACCTTGTGTTGTGCGGTGTGTTCTGATCTAGCCTGAGTTGATAGTTATGTGCTATGTGTTTACTTTACGGGTGTTCAGAATTTGTCCAAGGCTTGTTATGCTGCATTAGTTATTCTTTAGCCGTACTTTACCTTGTGTTTTTGTTCCAGGAGTTGGTCAAGAGTTTGGTGTGCGAGGAGTCCTCTTATTCTCTGTGTTCGAGCGTTTGAGCACTCGGTGGTGATTTCGGTGTTGTAGGTGATTCAGGCGTGGTTGACGTCTTTGAGTCCGAGTGGTTACTGTTGTTGTTTCTTGTCTCATAGACCACTACAAGTCACGTGGGTCGAAGAGGCATACGTGTTTGTTCCTTTGTGTTTTGTTTTTTGGGCATCTTTGGGGCCCCGAGGTGTTGAACTTAGAATCTAGGAACTTATCCCACGATGGATCTAAACATGGGTTAGGGTTGTATCCCCTGTTATCGTTGCGTGGTTTTTTGGTTTTGGCATTACTTCAAATTCAGGGATGAAATTTCCTAAGGTGGTGAGGTTGTAGCACTCTGTATTTCCTATTATAATTGAATTATATTTGACTCTTGGAATATCTTGTTTGGAAACCTTCTTATTCGATGTTTGACCTTTGGTTGACGTGTCATCATTGTGGTTGGGTGAGATTGAATCAAAAACTCCAAATTTGAATAGTTGTTATTGAGTAGTCTTCACTATTTTATTATTTTCTCTTTCCACACTTTGAATATTGATGTGCGGCTAGAACCATTGGAAAACTTACTTCCAGGGTTTCAATTTGGACACAAGAATGACCTTAAACGGAGTCCGGACGAGAGAGTTATTCCTGTTTGAAATTTGTGAATCTATGCCATGAACATAGTGCGCTCAAGTGCAACTTTCAACGCTCGAGCGTATTGCACAGAATCAAGTCTTTAAAAGTCACTTTTTGGGTCAAATCTCTTCATTTTTCACTCCCATTTCTCTCCCCTTCCGACATTTTTGATTTCTTAAGCTTTTTAGGTTTGATTTCATCTATTTCTATATATCTTTGACCCCTAGTCCCATATACCAAAACGTAGAGCACGACGAGGGCTTCCATTTAATCTCAACGGATTGTCGTTTCATCCCCGGTGTTTTTTTCGACTTGTTTCCTTCTTGCTTCAATAGGTAGGATCTATTTCTTAAACTCATTACGAGTTGGGTAGTGTATTTGTGGTGTATTTTAAATATATAGATTTCGTTGTCCTTGAATTGATTTTTGGAAATTTGTTTTGTAAGTGAGGGTTTGTTCCAAATGGGATTGTTGAGCTATGGTTTGGCTACGAAAGTTTATTTTCCACTTACAAAAATCCATATGAGTTTTTAAAAGTAAAAAGCCCTAATTTGGAGAAACCCTAAAATGTTGATCTTTTGGGGAAATGGTTGGATTATTAAATCAAAATGTAAATGAGGAGTTTTCAAATGTTTTCTTGAAAAAGGTTGTGATTATGAAATTGGAGTTGATATATGTTGAAATGAGCTTTTTGTTGCATTGAAATGGATTTTCAAAGAGGAAAGGGGTTATGCCCAAAAATGTAAATGTTGATATTGTAAAGAGGAAATGGAATGAATGTTGAGAAATGTGAAATTGAAATTGTGGGGAAGTGGTTTTTGGAAATACTCTTCTGATCTTGGGGGACGCTCGTGATCCACCGATAGGCACCTGAAAGGAAGTAAACACTCCGGTCGGGGGTGCCGGAAATAGCACTCCGACGGACAAGTCAGTCTCTCGTTCTAGATTACTTGTATTCTAAGTTAAACACCACAATTATCACATACCTTTCTCAGTCTGCTATTCCTTTATTTATACTCGTTCCCTAGGCCTCGGGGCCAGGTCCACTTTTCGCTCATTATGTTCATATTTACTCGGCTCTATAGCTCGGTACCTATTCGGCCCATCTACCCTTTATATTCGGCATCCTGATGATTCTGGATAGAGCCGGGCAATACCTGTCTGTTAAAGTATGCCTCCTTTAAAATTCGGCTCCCACAGAAATGATGATTAATGATAATGGTGGAGTTTGATATGTATTATCACTCCCATTTGAGATTTTGAAAAAGTGTATCTTTAATGGAATTTATTTATCTATTTAGAGATATTTGTTTTGGCCTATCGGTGGAGGATAACTATGATTGTTGTAGAAATTGCACGTGAATTAGGTAAACTGGACTGTTTATAAATCATGCATATCATGGAGCGTATAATAGATTTTGAGAATTTAAACTGCATATTTTGGAAAGAGATTTTGGAATTTCTTGTGTTATGTTATAAGAGCATTTGTTTCATTTTGAAAATCATATTTTGGATCACATGTATTGTGCTATTTGGAAAGGATAAATAAAATGGTAAATCTGAGAAATGGCTGTTGTTACATCAAACAAGTTGGCCTGTGTGTCCAAGGTGAAAGTCCCGAAAACTGCACGTATACATGGGTGCCAATCCCGCGGACGAAATTTCCATAAAATGGCAATGGAAGTGCTTGTATAGCCTACGTTTACATGGGTCTCGTTTGACGGTTTCCCGCGGACAGAATTTTCGTGAAAGATTGTATTGGTTTTGGAGATTTACCTATTTTATTTATTATCATTTTGGTTTTGGAAAGAAATGATTTGGAATTGGGTTTTAGCAATGTAATTGATGTTGGTTAATGATGTATTCGTATTGGAATTGGTAATGAAATTGCTTGTTGGTATTGAGATACCTGGATTGGCTTGTGGAAATGGATTTTATATCAAACTAATGCATTGAATTTAGAAAACGTTTTGAATAAATGAAAGGTTTTGAAAATTGGGAAGAAAGGGTTTCTATTGAGAAATAAGTGGATTTGAGAATGCATTTGGCCATATTATATATGTATTGCATTCATACAAAAAAGCTTATCCTCTTTAAGAGATGAATCTTTTGCATCCTTAATCTTTTTCTCTCCTATGTTTTCTTTAGTTCTAACTTCATTTCAACTATGTTGTAAGTCCTCATGGATGTGGAGGGAGCATCCTTAGCCATCCATCCAATGAGTTGATGGCTTTTTCCTAATTTTCTTGCTTTCCTTAGCTTTGCTTTCATAGTTTTCATGTATTTTGGACCCTTGTGGATGTGATTGGGAGTGGTTTTAGCCATTCATTCACAAGTTCAATAAATAAAGTATGTTTTCCTTGTTATTGCACTCATCCTCTTCACCTATCATATCCCTCAAGTGTGTTAATCTGTGTTTCAACTCCCTACTCAATAACAATGTGCTAGGCTTTATTCCATGGGATTGCTTGGGTGATCCATGAAATTTGATGTTAAGCAATAGTGTCCTTTCCTTTTCATTGAGTATTTTGGAACTAAAACAAGAGATTTTGGGTCAAAGGAAGTTGAAACCTCCCTTGTTAATCATTTGTGAACATAGAAAGGGGTGTAACCGTCCTTGTTTTATGAGTAAATGAGAAGTTTCAATGAGTTTGAAAAATCCCTTATTTTAATAAACATGTCTTCCACCAAGAAATTATTTGCATTAATCTACATTCCTACTTAAAAGTACGAATTTTGGTATTAATTTGCCCTTATTCACAAAGAGAAGATGCAGATTCCTATTCATTTCTTGGGCTTGAATTTGTTCTTGATTTTGATGTATTCAATCATTGATTTATTGCAAAATATTTGTTACATGTACCTGTTTTTATCATTGTTGAGGGTTTTAGCCCATCCACCTATGTCCAAAGTGGTCCATGTCAATTGAGGGGGTAGAAGGAATAAGTATCCCCCAGAAAGTCCCTTTTTGGCCTCTGTCTTGGAATTCTGCACTGACCTAACCCCCAGTCGGATGAGGAATTTGGCTAGCCACTTCTTTGTTTGACCGGCTCATTTTATGTCTGGCCGTCCATCTCCTCTCAAGAATAGAGCAAACAGTTTCTGAGAAATGTCCTCATGGATGGTTCTGGAATTCCTGGCTCTTTTATTTTTTATGAGTTATTAGATTCAGCAGTAGTTCGGCTGAATCAATTTATTATTGTAATAATCTCTCTCCTATCCTTTCTCATTCGAATTGCTGTAATAATCTTTCAACCCCATATCTTTCTAACCCTTTTATTTACATGCTTTCGGTATTGCATCATTTTTTTTTATCATGCTTGTATATTGTATCCATTTTTCATATATTTGGGTATGGATCATACGCATTTGTGGAATTTACTATCTTCAAAGATGAATACGTGCGTAGCCCAATGTTTTTGGAATATCTTAGCATTTAGGCTTCCGTGAATAGCCAGGACATTGAGGAATATCCAGAAAGGCATTTCGGGAATCATTCTGATTTTATCTCTGTCGCATATTGTGTATGTATTGCATTAGCCAATTGTATATAGCATTATACATATATATTAGCATTTCTTGATACTCACCTCAGAGCACTAGGTGATAATTTTTGGCTTTATCATATTGCATGCGTATGTTCCTTATCACATCTATTGCTATATTATGAGGGTAAATGCATAGATGAGATATCTGTTTGAATGCTGGTGGATGGAGGTTGAGTGGTTTATTTTGGAATATAGATGATTCTTATGTTTTTGAGTTTGTATAAAAAGCCTTTTCAAAAATACATGAAATCAAAGCATAACCAAAATTAACGACTCAATCTATACTTGCATGCTTTAGATAGTAATGGTAGCCTCATGGATATACATTAATATAAAAACCACATCATGACTTAGTAGAGGTCCAAAGATAGGGTAAGTGGGGTGCTCAAGTAATGACCTTCTCCTCTCATACCTAATTTCTCGAGTCGAGACACTTTGGTTATAATGGATGGTGGCCTTTGACACGAGTCACAGGTTTCCTACTTTTCCAAAAAGATTAGGTGGCGCCTCTGAAATCTGGTGATGTAGTCCATTTCTGGCAAATGTTTTGCAATAAAAGTGGATTTTCTATGAAAGATGCCAGATTTAGACTCTCATTTCACATTGCACTAGTGATATTAGATCGGAGATTAGGAGTCTGAACTGTCGGGCGCGCTTGGTAACCTCAATGGCATCCCACAAAGAGATTTATCAAAGAATGTTGAAAACTCTTCTTCTACCCATGGAATAAAGGTGTCTCCATCCCTTTCCATGTTCAACATAGATTGAGAAGAGCGTTCTTAACATCTTTGACAAAAAATTTATTCCTTTACTTCCAAAAGAACAATAACAAAATGAAAGCCAAGAACTTTCCCAATCCCAAACCCTAAGACTCATCCAACTTGTTCCATGATATAACCATAACTACTCATTGAAATTGAGTATGGAGTGAAGTATATGAACCAACATGCTTGGATGATTAGAAAGGTGGTGAGAAAGTGAATGAAAAGAAACAAATTACACTACATAATCAAACTTATAGAAGTGTGGCTACTTTCTAACTCTCAACCACATCCACAAGGTTCTATCTTACATATCTTTGTACAACAACAATGAATTATAGCTCTAAAAAGCTAGAAAAGAGTACAAAATGTTAAAAAGGAAAGAAACAATCAACTCAATGGATGGGTGACTACTTTTTACTTTCCTCCACATTCGTGAGGACTTATCACATGATTACAACAAGCTAATAATAAAATTTAGAGCTTAAAGACGAAGAAAGAGAGGTAGAAAGTGAGAAAAGTTCAAAAGTTTCACCTCTTAAAAGAGAGTGAACTTCTTAGCTGTCAAACTCCTTCTTGGCGCCATCAAGGCCCTTTAGATATGGATTAGAGTTCTTAGAATCCTTAGCAAGAAGTTTGGAGTTAAGCTTTAATGGAGTATGGGTGGTTGGTGTGTGAGAAATGGAGGTTAGAGGAGAGGTATGGTGACGAGCTCTGAAAAACAAGTCTCTTGGCCTTTGAAAATTTTGTAACCCTTGAAAAAGAAGTATGGTCGTGTATTTATAGACTTTAACGGTCAAAATATCTAAGATATTTGTATAAAATTCACAAAAAAATTTAAATTTTAGAAAATGCTTTGTACTGGGATATTTCAGCTAGTCGTACCATTATTTATCTGGCCGACTACATTTTTCATCCGGCCATGAGTTGTTTCACAGTCAGATGAAAAATACATCATTAGATCAATAGGGGTAAAGCTAGTATGATTTGAAAAGAGAAACAAATATTTAAGAGGATTTCACCCTTTATATTCATTCGCTTGATCCACTGAAAAAGATAACGTTTGGATTTTGAAAAGACGAACCTCAGAACATGGTAGAGATGTTTGAAACTATGCAACCAAATGTATTTTGAAAAAGATTTTTAATTTGGTCTAAAATATTTTGGCTAAAACAGGTGTAAGGTTGAAATTAAAGCCTGAGTTGTGATTTCTTGCTGAAGAATTCATAAGATTATCACATCTCGACTTTCATCATTGGGTGTTTGGAAACGAGCGCCCAAGTCTTAAGGACTATCAAAATAAGGTGTCTACAAGTTGCTTTTTATGCGATCATTTTATAGTTCTTAATTCTTAAAATCAAGTGGCAGCACTGAGGTTTTTTTTTATTGTTGTTTATTGAGGCATTTAGCCTATGTGGGAAAATGATTAAAGATCTATGCAGACTATATGGTGGATCTTTAGTGGGATTCAAGGAAAAGGTTATAAGATCTATGCACATTACAAGGTGGTGGATCTTAGTGGGATTCAACAAAGGGCTATACAATTGGATCTACAATAATCCCGTGGGATAATGAGAATATGAAAGTTATAAACTTGTCCTACCTTACCCGAAGGGCCAATTGTGCTTACATTAGGATGTAATTTTCTAAAATACATGAGGCAATTAATATTTTAAGTAAATCTCAAGAGGAGTTGATAAGAAATGGACCTAAAATATAAATTTCACATTTTAAATCTTATTGCCTCCATTTTACAAGAAGGCAATAAAATCTTACACTGACCTTTTATGAGGTTTGAACAAAAGACAATAAGTCCCACAAGTTTAATGTAATTATATTGGACTCCTTTAAAGTTTTAATTCATATGACATTTGGGCTCATTTTCATCAGAAATTTGTTAGTCATATGAATGACAAAATGATTTTATCAACATCTTGATTTGGTTGTTGCTAGAAATTAATAAATGAAGATTTGTTCACTATAACAAAATTAACTATTTACGGCTTTACATTTACAGCATGCATTTGATGCATGTTGTAGTTAGTGTATTCTATGATATTTTTTTTTATGCATGTTGTTAATGCTTTGTCAAAAATGACATACAAACCATGTAATGGCATTCAAAAATATGTCATAAAAAAATATATTTTGACGAATTTTCCTTGAAATATTTATATTTAAGACGACTTGCATTTTATACTATAATATATCATAACTTGACATGGCATGTGTTAGCTGTTTAAAATTTTGAGTTTTTAGGCTTATGGCAACTTTGAGCCCAAATTGAAGTGGGACCCATACACCTTTTGAGGTGGGTCTGAGTGGTGACATGTTCCTTGTTGCATGGTGAATCATGCCTCGAAGTCAGTTCCTCAAAAATATTTCTGAGTGAATGGGAGGTTGACGTCATTTTCGGGTTCATAAAATTGGAAGTTGAAGAGACAAAGTGGGTTTGTTCATTAACGGCTTGTCCCACGTTGAAACAAGAAGAAATGTTATATAAGTATATAAACTTTAAGTTGGCACACTTGGGATGGGTCCCATAGGGCACCCAAGTTTTGTGGAGGGGGGGAGTTATGGATTAAGCATGCTTTGAACCCAACACTACACGCGCGCGCGCCGTCGTTCTACTGACCTGGGCTGGGCATGAATGCGTGGTGTGGGTGGGGTCCTAACTTTAATTTTTGGATAAATTTTGTTTGAATTTTTTCAAATTTCTTGCAGGAAAATTTGAAATTTTCAAACAAATTCAATTTAATTTTTTGCAAGAAAAATTCAAATTTTGAATTTTTCAAACTTGAACTAGTGCCACCCTCTCTTTCTCCAATCATCTAATTTCCCTTAAGAAGTTTTCCTTTTGCATTTGTTCGAAGGGTTGTCAACCCATCTGAATAGCCAGCACCATTGAAGCTTATAAGTTCAAATTTCCTCCAACAATTCATTGATTTAGTTTTCGCAATCCTTTCCTTGCATTCTTCTGCATATTTCCCACTCTATTTTTCTATGAGAGAGAGTTCAACATAGTCTGTTCGCCAGACCCTAATTTGTAGTGTTGCAATTCTGGGGTGTAGTCGTTGCATCTTGGGAGGTCGGCGTCATCTGTTCTCCAACACCGTAGCGAGGACATAACAATCTTAAGGAAAATGTGTCGAACAGACGCCTAAACTTTTCCTTTATTTTTGCATTTGTGTTTTGTACATTTTGTAAGTTTGTTTATTTAATTTTAATTTAATTTACAGTTTGTATTCTTGTTCTTGTTTTATTGTTGAACAAGAATTTCTTTTGTTTGCTTATATTTTTTGAAAATAATTTTGTGGAAATTATTTCCACACTTTTACTTTAATCTTAGTTGTTATTTTATTGTTTTAAATACACTTTCGCTAGTTTAATAAATATTGTCCTTACAGCTTAAGATCGTTGCTTTTATTTTACTATTTATTAGTATTAGTTTTTACTATTTATTAGTATTAGTGCGTGTATTTATTTGTGTTTTTGAATTGTGAATATTAGAAATATGTCAACGGATAGTGTTGAGACTACTTCGACTATGGCGTCAACAGTCCTGGTACCACAAATCATACCGATAGTGACCTTTGAGGTGCCAGTAACCCATGGAGAAAAATCAGAAAAATTCAATGGAAAAGAGAGTTTAAGAGATGGCAACAAAAAATGTTGTTCTATTTTACAACTTTGCATTTGGCCTGGTATATCAGTGAGGAGGCCCTGAAACAAACAAAGGGGGAGGACGTTGATTGTCAATTTGTTATTGGAATTACATTTTGAATGGGCTTGAAAATTATTTATACAATGTGTATAGTGTAAAGAAATCAGCCAAAGAACTGTGGGAATCTCTAGAGTTGACGTACAAAACAGAAGATGCCAATACGAAGAAATTTGTTACCAGTCATTTTCTAGACTTCAAAATGTTGGATTCTAAAATAGTAATTGGTCACGTCCAAGAAATTCAGTTGATCTTGCATGATATTATTGCCAAAGGAATGACTCTAAGTGAATCATTTCAAGTTGCTACTATTATTGAAAAACTTTTGTCAGCATGGAAGGATTTCAAAAATTACCTTAAGCACAAGTGCAAGGAGATGAAGTTGGAAGAACTTATCATGCGACTAAAGATTGAAGAGGACAACTGTAAACCTAAGAAGAAGTCTGGGAAGCAAGTCATGCAGGGTAAGGCACATGTTATGGAACAAGAACAAAGTTCGAGGTCAAACAACAATAAGAGAAAGCATGATGACAAAGGGTCCAAGTAAAGCTTCAAAAGTGAGAACAACAAAAGATTCAAAGGAAAGTTTTATGTGTGTGACGGTGATGCACATCGGGCAAAGGATTGTTAAAGCCACAAGGATGGCGCAAGTTCCAGCAAGAAATCGGCACAAGCCAACATAATTGACAGTTACGATCTTTCCGATAGATTGGCAGACATCAACCTTTCTGCAGTAGTCCTTGAGGCTAACATGGTTGGCAACCCCAACGAGTGATAGGTGGATACTGGAGCAACCTGTCATATCTATGCAGATTCACAACCTACAAAGTGGTGGAGAGTGGCGAATAACTTTTCATTGGAAACTCCTCTACATCAACTATAGAAAGACAAGGGAAGATTGTGTTGAAGATGACTTTGGGGAAGGAACTTGCTTTTAACAATGTACACCATGTTTTGGAAATTCGCAAAAATGTAATTTTGGAATCATTGTTGATCAAGAATGGGTTTATCCTAGTTTTTGAATCTGAATAGTTGTAATTACTTAGGTGGGAATGTATGTGGGTCGCGGGCATATGACTGATGGGCTCTTGAAGCTCAATGTTTTAACTATTGTACCAACTATTATTTTTAATAATAACACATCTTTTTCTTATATTGTTGATTCATCTCATTTATGGCATGGTAGATTAGGATATATAAATTATGATTCTTTGCGTAGACTTGTTCATCTAGAAAGTTTACCTAATTAATTTTGATTCTAATCATAAATATGAAGTGTGTATTGAAGCTAAGACGACTAGAGTATCATTCAATAAAGTAGAAAGAAGTACTGAACCACTAGCTTTAATTCACACCGACATTGGTGATTTAAAATTTGTGCAAACCAGAGGTGGCAAAAAGTACTATATAACTTTTATTGATGATTGTAGTAGATATTCTTATGTGTATGTATTGTGAAGTAAAGATGAGGCCTTAGAAGCTTTTAAGCAATATAAGGTAGAGGTTGAAAATCAGCTTAGCAAAATGATTAAGGTTGTGAGAAATGATAGAGACGGCGAATATGATGCACCATTTGATGAGTTTTTATCAAACTTTGGTGTCATTCACCAAACCAATGCACTTTATTCTCCTCACTCAAACGAAGTGGTTGAAAGAAAAAATCACACTCTTAAAGAGATGATGAATGCCTTGTTGATAAGTTCAGGTTTACCCCAGAACTTGTAAGGCGAAACTATTTTATCAGCAAATTATTTCCTACATATGATATCCCACAAGAAAACTAACCAAACACCCTATGAATTATGGAAAGGTCATCGACCTTCTTATAATTACTTAAAAGTGTGGGGGTACTTGGCAAAAGTGGCGGTCCCTAGTCCCAAAAAGACTAAGATTGGATCAAGAACCATTGACTGTGTGTTTATCGGTTATGCAAATTGTCATGACCCGAACCCACCGCTATGGATTAAGGTCATAACCAACCAGTAATCATGAGATTACCTATGGCCTCAAACCCATTAAAACATAATTCAACAGAGTTAAGGGGCCAAAACGGAAGCAAACTCAAAAATGTTGTCCATAGAGCTGTGCTTACATGGCACATCAAAACATTTCACGTATACTCATTAATAGCCCATGTCAAAGGGAAATGGCATAGAATTCGTTTACACATCAGGATCATTCAACTCAAAGTCAGTCAAACCGAAAGTGTATGTACATGGTGATCTAACGTTTTCACCAAAGTGACAAAACTAAAGATAAAAGAAACAATCAAGTCTCGTGCGTGAGACGTTTGGGCTGACTTCTCAAAACTTTGACTTTTTCTCACATATATCACTGAGGCTGGGTTTGAACATCTCTTGGCTCACCTACATACACATGAATGAGAGTGAGCAAAAGCCCAGTGAATAATATCAAATAAGGAAGATACATGAATGAAATTTGAAACAGATATATCAAACGGCCTTGGGCCCATTCATAGTTCTATCTAGTACATTAAACGGCTACAAACCCAGACATATCATGCGGCCTTTGGCCCACTTCGTTTTTAACAGGCGGCCTCGGGCCCAATTCATTCATGCCAAACGGCCATTGGCCCAATCATTCATGTCATACGGCTTTTGGCCCAATCAATCATGTCACACGGCCTTTGGCTCAATCATTAATATCTAACGGCCTTTGGCCCAATTATTCATGTCCAACGGTCTTTGGCCCAATAATTCATGTCAAACGGCCTTTGGCCCAATCATTCATATCCAACGCCCTTTGGCCCAACCAATTATGTTACATGGCCTTTGGCCCAATCATATGGTGTAACGAATATTTGTCCACAATTCAAATTAACAAACTTATGAAACTCAAATAGGAGTAAGCAATTGGACAAATAGCATACTTCAAAATATTTTTACTAAGATATTACTCATAGTGTTCTGCCGGTGGATTCATCCTTGGGCTCGACCCTACATAATACATAGCACATATTGGGTCACATATGATTTAATATGTTCTTAATTTATTTCTTTCTCTTAGGCCACTTTCTTATACTTTTTAAGTCATATACAAAGCTCAATGCATGCCTAAGAGTGCTTAGAAGTGGAAGAGAACGGAAAATGAAACTTAAAATAACTTTTTAAAATATCTGAAGCAGGGCTCTTTGCTCGAGCGTGGGTCTTCCCGTTTGAGCGGACCCCTTTGGTCTGCAAACGTTTTGGTTGCCTTATTTTAGTGCTCGAGCATGACTCCTTCTGCTTGAGCAGACATCAGTGTCTGCAAAAGTTCTGGGAGCTAGAATTTCACGCTTGAGCGGTGCTTTCCCCACTCGAGCAGACATGCCGAATTCTGGAATTTCCAGAACTAAGTTTGAAGCTCAAACTTGATGCTCAAAGGCCCAAAACTCATGATTTTGGTTCAAAAACATGGAACACATTATATAATATGAGAACGTAAACAACATGAGACCAATTGTTCAAAATCATGGTCCCTTTCCAAAATCATTTTGAATCCTCTTCACAGGTTTCAAGAACTCATGCATTCAATATCATAAAACTCCATATCTTCATTAACCATGCATGCATGTTACCTGTTGACTCCAATTCTATCTCAAATGATGCAAATGATGCTTATAATCATGAAACTTGGTACTCAATTCATCATGTTCAATATGATTCATGCTTGATTAAGCAAATTCATGGCAATTCTAAACATGCATGTGCATATAAACTTCAATCTCATCAAAATCAATTCAATTCATGTTCTTGATTACCATTTAATTTTGAATTCACAAAATTACAAACTCAAATTCATGAGACCTAGGAGCTCCAATTCTTCAAACTATAGCTAATCCTTGAGTTAATCCACTTAATTCTCCAATTTCCTTGCAAAATCTTCAATGTTAGCCCCTCTCCCTCTAAATTTGACCCACTCTCTCTCTAGAGTGCTATTTCAAATTTTGAGCTCCAAGCAAGATGAATATAAGTGTAATTAAGCACTTATATACACACTTGACTAATCAACTTAATTAAGGCCAATGAACTAAGCTTAAATTAATCAATTCGATCTAATTATTTTGGTCCGAATCAATTTTCAATTGAATTTCACCGCAGGCTCTAGAAATTACGATAATCACAATGGTGTAGTCAATTTCAGTTTCTGATGTCTCTGCGGCCTTTAATTTAAATTCTAAAGCAGGAATTCAAACAAATTTTCCTACGATAAACAGATAGAAATTCAAAAACACATATAATCATGTAATTATCACTCAAAACCATATCAAGCATATAATCATAATCATAATCATAAATTAAGATCAATTAGCATAACTCGGGATGGGGTTATCACACAAATAATAGTAGTGCATATCGGTTTTTGGTATTCAAATATAGCATTCCTAATATACATGCAAATACTATTATCAAGTCGAGAAATGCGTCATTTTTTGAACATATCTTTCCTTAGAAAAAGGATAAGGAGAACAAAATTCCAATAGATCCAGAGAAAATGGCTAAAAAAGCCAAGTTTTCTAAATTGGAAGAGCCAAGTTTTAATAAATGAACTTGTATGATGCCATGGGAGATGACGAAGACCAACAAGAAGACGAACATAGATGTGGAAAAAGACTAAGGACATCTAAATCTTTTCATCTAGATTTTCTAACATATTTGTTAGAAAATGAGCTTCAAAGCTTTAATGAAGTGATATTCGGTCCAGAAGCACCTTTATGGAAAGAGGCTTTAAATGGCAAAGTTGAATACGTTCTACAAAATCATACTTAGGAGTTGGTTGATCTTTCTTAGGTTGCAAACCACTTCTATACAAGTGGATTTTCAATAGGAAGATGAAAGCATACGGTTCAATTGTTAAATACAAGGCTCACCTTGTAATTAAGAAAAATAGACAAAAAGAAGGTCTTGACTACTTGACACTTATTCTCTTATAGGAAGAATAGCATTTATTCGCATGTTGATTGCTATTACAACTTTGCATAGTCTTGAAATACATCAAATGGAGGTTTAGACCGCTTTTTTTAAATGGCGATTTAGATAAAGAAATCTACATGGAATAACTCGAGGGGTTCAGAGTTCCTGGGCAAGAGGAGAAAGTTCGCAAACTTGTCAAATCTTTATATGGATTAAAGCAAGCACGGAAACAATGGCATGAAAATTTTGATCATGCTCTGATTGCGAATGGGTTTAGAATAAATGAGTGTGACAAATGTGTTTATGTCAAAAATACAGACAGATGTTATGTCATCATTTGTCTCTATGTAGATGCTATGCTCATTGTTGGTAGCAATATCAAAATGATAAAGTCTACCAAGAAGATATTGAACAAAAGGTTTGACATGGAAGATATGGGAATAGTAAATGTCATACTTGGAATGAAGATTTCTAAAACATCTTATGGATATGCCTTATCTCAGTCTCACCATGTTGAGAAAATTCTGGAGAAATTTGGGAAGCATGACAATCGTCCTGCTAAAACACCTATATGCTAATGTTTATTTATTAAAGAATATAGGTGAAAACATATCACAATTAGAGCACTATAAAATCATCAAAAACTTGATGTACTTAATGAATTGCACATGATCTGACATAGCCTATATAGTCAGTAAGTTCAGTAGGTACACAAGTAATCTAGAGAAGGATCATTGGATAGCTATAATTAGGGTATTTAGATATCTAAAACATATCCAAAATTATGGATTGCATTATACGAGATATCTTGTACTACTTGAAGGGTACAACCATGCGAATTGGATATCGAATACCAATGACTCAAAATCCACAAGTGGATATATATTCACCCTGGGAGGTGCAGCAATCTCTTCAAAACGCTCCAAGCAGATTTGGATTGTGAGGTCCACAATGGAATTAGAATTTATCGCATTGGATAAAACAAAAGAAGTAGAGTGGCTTCGCAATTTCCTAGAGGATATTTTGAAGTGGGCAAAACTCGTGCCAGCTATATGCATACACTATAACCGTGAAGCAACAATAGGACTAGCACAAAATCATATGTATAACGACAAGTCTTGACACATTCGTCAAAGACATAATACCATTAGGTAGTTGCTCTCAAATGATATAATTACCATTGACTATATGAGGTCTAGAGATAATATTGCAGATCTATTAACAAAAAGGTTAGCCAGAGAGCAAGATTTTAGTTTATTGAGAGGGAATGGGAATCCTATTAACTAAGAATCACCAAAATGGCAACCCAATCTAGAAGACTGGAGATTCCAAGAACTAGGTTCAATGGGACAACTAAATTATGGAAATTGCCCAATCACTAAAGACGTTTACTCTTCTATCCATTTCTATGATAAGAAGAGTGATCCCCACAACGTTGTCAGGATAAGCTTTGCTTTTTATGACTCTTATATCTTGGTCAACCAAGTGGAGTGTGGCAGGACACTCTTAATGAGAATCACCTATGTGAATGTGAATTGGGCCGGTTTCATGAGAATTAACAAGGCTGAATTCTTTAGAGCACTCATTGAACCATGTATTGTTCATGGCCAAAATGAACACAACCGTAGAAAAAGACTGTGTCTGGTGGTACTCTGTCTATAATCTATTGTCTTGATTTACACTGACGGATGAATAGTTCAAGGCGTCGCATCCACTAGACAACCAATAAGTTTGATAGGTTTTCACTAGGGGAGGTTCAAAGTCAAAAGCTACCTATCCTGAAGTAGGGTATCTCCTTAATATACTCTCTTGCATTTTTTGGAAATTGTTACATGGCCTTTTCCCTCAACTCTATTCATGTGGAGGATTGTTGGAAATTTTGAGTTTTTACTTATTTTTGGGCAACTTTGAGCCTAAATTGAAGCGGACTTACATATCGCGATTCTGGTATTTCCCTTTACTGTCCTGTTGCATTCCGGACTCGGTTCCGTGGAGTTGGTAGTTGTGTCTATCTTGTTGTCGTCCTTTAATTCCATTTGTTTGAGTTTTAAGATGTGTTGGGCTTGGTTGTTACAGGTTGGTAGTGCTTTGGCTCCCATTGCTGTTGCCCAGTTTTTGAGTGGTTCGCTCGAGCGGGTCATTTTACGCTCGAGCAGGGTTTACACCCTTCCAGCATTTCGAGTCCCTGCAAAACTTCTGCAGGTGTGTTTTCTACGCTCGAGCGGGATTGTTGGCGCTCGAGCGGGTAGTACCTCGTTGGTGAAAGTTCTGGGAGATGAAAATCTACGCTCGAGCGGACTGGTTTTCGCGCTCGAGCAGATGTACTTTATTCTTGTGTTTTGGAGCTTGAGTGGGCCTTCTTGCGCTCGAGCGGACCTAGTTTCTTTGTTCTTGACGTTCGAGCGTTGTGTTTTCCGCTCGAGCAGGAATGTCGTATAACAGAGGGCAGATGGGCATTTTTGAATCATTTTCTACACTTCCACTCCCTTTCTTACTTTCCCAAAAACATTTTTGAGAGCCCCTCTCTCTAGAAACTCCCTTCTCTCTAGGGTTTGATCTAGTTAGAGTGCTTTCCTCCTCTTTGGCCTTTGTAAAAGTTGGGTTGATCGTCGAGGGCTACATTTTGATCCGAGAAACTTGTGATTTGGAGTAACTTCGTTTTCGTCATCTTCTTCGTTGGGTGTCATCTTTTGAGGTAGGGATTCCTACTCACTACTATGAGTTTTAACCTAGATTTTTGGGCGTTTTGTTAAACGGTTAATTTTGGAAAGTTAGGGTTTGAAAATGTTGAAAAGGGGTTTTGCTATTTTGATTCTAAAATGTGTATCTTGGGTTTCAAAATAACGAAATTGTTGTTGGTTGTTGATATATAGACCATTGGGTCAATATTGGGAAATGGGGTAGAAAATCCTAATTGGTTGTATAAATTAATTGGTATAATTAATTTAGAAAAATTGCGATTATATGGAATTGAGTTGGGAATAATGAAATTGGCTCATTATATAGTAGAATAGTGGAGTTGGATTTATTAATCGCTCACTTTGGAAAAACATTGATATTTTATCTGTTGAAGCTTTTATTATCTGTTTAGAAATAATTGCTTGGGCTACCGGTGGTGGGTAGTTTTGATTGTTATAAACAATGCATGATGATTAGGCAAACTAAAACTAATCAATTGGATGTGTCATAGAGTATGACGGTTGATAGAATACATTAACGTTATGTATTGATTGATTGTGTATATGACCTATGTGTATATACGTTGTGTATGTGGGAGGAGATAGGGGATGTACTCCACGGTTTAGGGAAAGATAAGTGATGGACCTCTAAACCGGATGTTGTTTGGAAGGAGATAGGGGATGGACTCCACTGATACAGCTCACATGCTTGTTAGTTAACGTGTTGATACAGCTTATATGCTTATCTATGGAAGTGTTGATATAGCTCATATGCTTATCTTTGGAAGTGTTGATATAGCTAATATGTATATCTGTTGAAATGTGGATACCACTTGTATGCTTATCTGTTGAGATGTTGATACAACTAGTATGTTTATCTATTGTAAAATGGGAAACGTTTAATATGAGTCACTGTCTCATATAAGTGGTTGGCCAGGTTCTGAGCCGTTGATGTAAATTGTGAAATTGATAAGAAATGGAAACTGAAATGAAACATGAACATAGTGGTCATGAAACGGAAATGGGTTATGAATTGATTTATGGAAATTGAACATTTATCAATTGCTAATGTCTTAGTTATTGCTCATACTGTGTTTAGCATATTTCTACTGGGCGTTGGCTCACCCTTTATGGGACATTATTTTCAGGTATAGGTAGTATGCCACCTCCAAGGACATAGCTTGGATGATGATGAGAGTTGAAGACTCTTTTTGTTTGTTTTGTTTGTATTACATGTATATCAAGCCAATGGCTTATTTTGTATAGAGTTAGCACTCTTCTTTTGTGTAACCAGGTGTTGACTTGGAAAGCTGTAAGCCCTTAGGGCATTTGCTTTTGTTGTTAACATGTAATACAGTTGTAAGAATTACTCTGATGAATAGAAATGTTTGGTTTCTTTTATATCAATGCATGTCTAAAATGATGGGTTTTATGTGTTATTTTTGAGGGCGTTACATTACACGTCTTTTGTGGTGGGTCCGAGTGGTAATGTGTTCCTTGCCGCATGGTGGATCATGCCTCGAAGTCGCTTTGTCAAAAACATTTTCGAGTGAATGGGAAGTTGACATCATTTTCAAGTTCGTGAAATTGGAAGTTGAAGAAACAAAGTGGGTTTGTTCATTAATGGCATGTCCCACATTGAAATTATAACGACTCGGGTCGAAACCCAACCTTTATTCCCTTTCGTATAATAGAGGTTGTATTAAAAATGTTTGCTGTTGAAAATTTGACATGACATGAAATTTTTCTAAGTGTGAAAATTGGGTTTTTCAAAACTTACGAGTTTGAAAATAGTTTTTGGCGGTAATTGTTTCTTATACTTTAAATAGTCTAAATTGATTTTATGGAATTTTTCTACGAAGTATTAACCCATTTACTTCAATGTCAAACTTCGAAATTTCAGTCAGAAAATTAGTTTTGTATTAAAACAGGGGGAACCACTTTTTGATTTAATGGATTTTGATTTTTTTGTATTTTTCTTTGAATCCAAATGGGGGATATTTCCTTATTTACATTGTAAGTTTAAGTAGATGAAATATAAATGTAAGAGGCTAAATGAAAGTATTTACTTAAATGGTTACAAATGGAAATAAGGCTGATTTGCTAAGAGTATCTTAGAGTCTATACCTGTGTGACTAACTGTGTGCAGAGTGATCGCTCGAGCAATAGATTTACCACTCGAGTGGTAAAGGGGGTGCATCCAGCATCTTGTTTTGCAAACTGAAATACTGAGAGGTTGAGTTCACTGCTCAAGCGGTGAAAAGATCGCTCTAGCGGTCTGCGGGAATCAATAAACTTAAAAGTCGACTTATACGCATTTTCCTTTCACTTTTTCATATCATCTCTCTCTCTCTCTCTCTCTCTCTCTCTAACTCTCATTGCCCTAAAAACACTTGATTCCCTTCATTTTTACTAAAAATCCACCTTATATCTTTGAAGAGAGTTGAAAACAAGTCTTGATCAAGATTTCTGCCGATCGATTCATGATTTTGTTAGAGCTTCAAGTTGGGTTTTCATCTTTTCATCATTATCTTTGAGGTAGGAATACTTTTTACCTTGTATATCTATATTTTGATTTGATTATGTGGCAGATTTCAATATATGTATGGTATGAGACAGATGATTTGATTTAATGAGTAGTTATGAAAAAAATGAGGTTTTGCCTTAATAATTTTTCAAATGTTTGAATTTTCTTGAATAAAACCAACTTTGATTCCATGATTTTTGGATTGGTAGAGAATATGAGGAAAAAGTATAAATTTTACAAAATCCTAGCTATGGATTTTGCTATTTAAGAGATAATTGAAAATAAATTGATGTTGTGTGGATGTGTTAAAACACTTTGTGATGGGGTAAATTTAGGGGTTTGTTGAATAGAGATGTTATGTGATGTGTTTGGTACCTGCACGAGAAAATTGAGGTGCCCATTTACCTGGTAGTGTGAGGACGATAAATGTGGAAATGTTTTGATGTGTCTACTTGCTTGATCATGTGAGGACGACAAATATGGAAGAGGTGAGGTGCCTACTGGCCATCAGTGTGATGACAGAAAAATGTAGAATTGGATAATAAATGTCAAAAGTGTGAGGTGCCCATTGGCCATCCGTGTGAGGACAGAAAAATATGGAATTAGTTAATAAATATGGGGGGATTGTTTGAAAAGGTTTTATATTCTCATATATATACTCGTGGATTTTTTTTAAATAAAAGTCTCGGGGCAATGTACTTTGGTTACACATAATTATATCAAATGTTTATATAGCTTGTTAAATGTACCCATTCCTATCATAACAAACATTTAGGTTTATGATGATGTGCCTTCACTCAACTAAGAATTTGTGGAGATATTGATGGAGCGCGAAAGCTTATTTGAATGTATTATGTGATCACAGCCACGGGGCTTATGTGTTTGGGATGGAAGTTTTGTTTATGAGTGTAATCAAGGCCCTAGCCTTGAAGGTTGCAAGCCCTCTTTAGGCATTTTATTGTATCTCTTTTATTTCTTGAACTATAATGCAACTTTTATTAGAAAGATAAATACTGGACTTGTGTAAATGGTTGTACTCTGAGTTATTTTCTATAATCCTTCTTTATATTTTGAAATTGGAGATTGATAAAGGTAAGGTAATTATAAAATAGATTAAAAGATCGGAGCATTAGAGAAACAAGGATAGAGTTTATATGAGTATATAAACTCTAGGTTGGCACACTTGGGATGGTCCCCAAGGGGCACTCAAGTTTTGTAGAGGAGAGAGTTATGGACCAAGCATGCTTTAAACACAACACCACACACGCGTGCCGCCACCCTAGCTCGATCGATCGATCGACCGGCACAGGTTGTGGTTGGTTCATAACTTTAATTTTTTGGAAAAAATTTGTTTGAATTTTTTCAAATTTCCTGCTGGAAACTTCAAAATTTTCAAATAGATTTAATTCAAATTTTTGCAAACTCAAACCAGTGCCATCCTCTCCTTCTCTAGTCATCTCTCTTCCCTTTGGCGGTTTTCTTTTTGCATTTGTTCAAATGGTTGTGTACCCATTCAAACAGCTACCATTGAAGCTTATAAATTCAGACTTCCTCCAGCAATTCATTCATTTAGTTTTCGCAATCCTTTCCTTGCATTTATCTGCATATTTCTTGCTCTGTTTTTCTATGAGAGAGAGTTCAACACAATATGTTCACCAAACCCAAATTTGTAGTGTTGCAATTCTGGGGTGTAGTTGTTGTATCTTGGGAGGTCGGTGTCATTTGTTCTCCAGCACTGTAGCGACAACATAACAATATTAAGGAAAGTGTGTCTAACACATGCCTCACCTTTTCCTTTATTTCTGTATTTGTGTTTTCTACATTCCATAAGTTTGTTTATTTAATTTTAATTTAATTTACAGTTTGTGTTCTTGTTCTTGTTTTATACTTGAACAAGAATTTCTTTTATTTGCTTATAGTTTCCCAAAATAATTTTGTGGAAATTATTTCCACACTTTTACTTTAATCTTTAATCTTTAGTCATTATTTTATTATTTTAAATACACACTAATTTAATAAATAGTGTCCCTACATTAGAATGTGCTAAAAATTTTTACTATAAAAATTAAAATTTAGCACCAAATCAAGCCAAAGAATAATTCACTAAATATAACAACTCGCTTTTGCACAATAGAATATCCTCAAAATGTTGAAAATCCTAGGTAAGAGAATTTGGAATTGTTTTTATTTTCTATTTTTAATTCAAATTTTGCTTTTAAAACACAAAATTTGTTTGGGAGACTTGTTTTTGAATTTTTTTTTATATAGTGAGGTCATCACTTTTAGTAGTAGAAAAAGTGGGAAAATCATACACTTCGTTTGGTTTTGAAACTCAAAAAATCATTTGTAGAGACGTTACTTTTTGAAATTTCTTTTGAAACCCTAATCACGAGATTATTTCAATTAAGATCTTGAATTTTTACCTTATTGCAAATTTGACCCTAGAACCGAAAACACATTGCGAATGAATCTGTACAAACCCTAATTGATTCCGGTAGCTTGGTAATCATTTCTAAAATTCTAATATTAATTATTTAACTATATAATTGTTAATTAATTACATTAAAACCTAGATTCCGGTTAACACCATTTTCATTCGATTATTCACATTTTAATTCAAAAGTAAGTGGTGCAAACCGAATTATTTTTCCTGTTACTATTTTAATTAATTCTATATTTGAAATAGGTATTTTAATTTTTAAATTTACTCCATACCCTCACACTTTATTAAAATTGCACATTTGCCTCAAATTCATTACTTTATATATATATATATATATAAGTACACTCTATTATAATAATCTTTTTCCATAAATATCTATACTATTTTAAGATGAATTTGTACACAAAAAGAAAATGAAAAACCTTCAAAATCTAGAGCACATGGCCAGCCACCTAGTATATATATGTGTAATGTACTTTTGGGAACAACTAGCTTGAAATAAGGAAGAATATTTGACTTGGAGCAAAATTGATGGAACCTTGTTGTGTACTTGCTATCAATCTAGTTTTATATTGACTAAACTATAACTAAATCATGTTTTAACACATAATTAGATATCCAAATTAACCACCATTCCATTAGCTTTCAACTAAATCTAAAATTATTCAATTCCATTGGAATTAAGGGCCCTTTAGACAATTTACCACAATTTTCCTACAAATAGATTACCTCTCTCAACACTCTTACACACTCAAACACATACACGCACAGATAATTTCACCATTCTTAGGCAAACAAGCAAGCCACAACACAATCTATCTTTTTCTTTTTTCTACTAAATAAATGAAAAATATATGCTTAGAATATTGTTTTCATATTTTTATGTATTGGGTCCTTATAAGAGAGGTCGAGCTTTGTTGATTACCATGCTTGTATTCTTTCTTATTGAAACAAAGTCACCAATTTTCATCCATTTCATGTATCATTTTTAAATGAACACCTTCAAACTAAAAATCTAAGTTTTTAGTATATTATTTATCATGTTTTCATCATAATAGAACTGAAAAATTATCCATGGTTGCTCCAATTTCTTACAACTCTTTTTATTTCAAGTTTTGTGCACCAATAACTGGTATTTTCAGCCAACTTCCAAAAATTCGAGAAAAATTCAAACAAATACTCTTGAGCTCAATTTTACATCAAAACATTCCTTAAAGTGTTGAATTTCAAGAAAAATTTGTTTCATTGAAAATGAATCAATGGTTTGGTAGAAAAACCAATCTTCGTAACAACCGACGAATTTGGATAGAGCTAGAGTATTTCATTAATAACTAAAAATCTAGAAAAGTTATCCCACTTCCGTAAATTGATTTTGAAACTAGACAAAATTCTCTACATACTTTAAAGACCAACTTATGGAAAATTCTAAAAATACCATTTCGATAGTTATCTTTAAAGTAAACTGAATTTGGAAATTTGTTTATATTAATAGTTTTATGTTCTTAGTTGATTAAATATGTTTCTTATTATTAGTTCAAGTATGGCATCTACAGATGTTTATTTTTGTATTACTTTAAATTTGTTCCTTGAAATGCTTATACTTGTGTAGTTAATGTTATTTCAATAAGTTGTTATAACCTTAACATAACACACATAACTCAACAGGAAACTTAATAAGGGTGGTGTTGGATTTTCAACCGCTAAAGAAATTTTTATGAGATAATCGGATTGATGAGACAGATGGTCTAGTTGTTTTGGAAATGAAAGGAAAATGATGGATCGTAAGATTAAGTCTTGTGCAAGTTGTGTCGTGGTACTGAAGTTGGCTTGGGTTTAGAATACAATCCTTTATGTCAGCCATGCAGTGATCTTGCAGAATACAAATGAGAATGCTTGGGGCACATATGGGAATTCCTGTGCCAGACCGAAACACAAATGAGAATTCTTGTGGCCGACGGGTTGTGACTATCTTGTATTTCAAGATAACATGATATGGATACATAACCTTAGGAGTGGGACATCTGGAACGGTGAGCAGGAAAGGGTACCGGTTTGCCTTGAGCCAAGCTTGAACTGTTAGGTGGTAATGACATTCTGCGGCGAGTTGCCTAGAACTAATTTAATTGACTCTTATTCTTGAGAACTGAAATTTATTATAAACTTTGCTTGATTATTGCTACCATTGTATGATATGATTGTGCCATTATTATAATTGTATATTGGATTAGGAAAAAAGGGATTGGTGTGTGTGAGTTTACTTGCCATGCCAAACTTATGGCGTTTCATGCCAGGTGCTGAAGAATTTTATCCAGAAGACGGTGTCATGGAAACATGTGAAGACGTATGGCTATTCTAGAAGAAACTAGAATTAGTTTTGTTAATTTTTTGTTTGTAATCTTGTTTTGGGGTTGTAATATAAAAATTCTTATTATTACTTAAGACACAACTTTGTAATTATTCTCTTACTTATATATCTATATATACGTTTTATGTGACATATCCTTTATTTTTTGTCAACTTATGTAAATCTTGCGTTAATACCTTGTTAAGATCTATTATAAAGATAGCTTTACTATATAAGGAGATTGGACATAGAAGGGATATTACTTTAACTCCTCCAATCTTTCCTAGGATCTTACTTGGTTATTAATCAAATGATTGATTAGTGATGTATCATTATTTATTCTTGAACTTGTAACTTTAGTGGTACCATATATTTTTTTGTTATTGTATTCCTTAATGTTCTCGAATTTTGGAGCGTCACATTATTTTAAAATTATTTTAACTTTAATGACTTTTCTACTTTTTATAAAATTATTTTAACTTTAATGTAATTATTTTAATTATTTTAATATTTGTTTGTTGATAACTTTCTAAAAATAGATTTTCAATATCAGTGACGGTTGACGAAGTTGAACATAGTCTTTTAGTTTAGAATGCTTGCCATGGAAATGCATTGAAATTTGTAATCAAACACTTATTTTAATATTTTTTTATTTTGTATTTCACACGTTATAATTACATGTCTATGATTTTTTTTTCCTTCTTTTTTTTTTTCTTTTGCAGATATATGATAGAGATAACTTATGGAACATGATATATTTTGATATAGACTCATTGAGTAGTAGTTTGTAATCAAACACTTGTATTTTGACATTTATATTTTGTTTGAATAATTGGGTTGGATTGTTTTGAATATTTTTGGACATTTAAATATATTTTGTTGAATGGAATAGAAGCTTTTTTTTTGTTAAATGAATTTGATTTTTAATTTAATTAATATTTTGTTGAATGGAATAGAAGCTTTTTTTTTGTTAAATGAATTTGATTTTTAATTTAATTTTTTGATGGATTCTTATTTGTTAATTAAATTTGAATGTTGAATGAATGTAATTTAAATTTTGCATAGGTGATATACAAGTTTTATTTGATCACAACAAATGTTGTGTCTTGCTAAAAGTGACAGTTTGCAACAAATTATTGTGTCGCTAATGGTCTATAGTCAGAACAAAAGTTAAACTTTTGGCAATATATATACATATGTCATTGTTGTATGACTTTTGGTGACTAATTTTAGAATTTTTTGCCAAAATTTTCTAAGACAACCCTTTGGCCACAACTTGTTGACGATTTTATTATTGTCATGAAAAACTTTTCGCAACAAAATTCTAACTTTTGGCAAAAATTTTAGGGTGAAATACTAATAAGTCCTAAAATGTGATTGTATGGGGGTTCAAGGTTAGAAAGGTGATTAGAGAGGCAAAACTGTGCTAATGGTCCGACAATGGTGGAATGGCAGGAGGATGAGCAACAACAACTATCTGGGAAGTTGGAGAGTGAGCAGCTGGGTGAGGGTGAAGCAGGTAGCTCAAGAAGAAATGTATGGCAGTGCACAAATGAGTAGCATCTCCCCCAAATCCCAAAAATTCCTCTTTTTGAACCTTGGGAAATGAGTCTTATTTATAGTCTTTTCCTTGGTACCAAGAGGACACCAAGTGGCCAAATAGAGAGAAGACATGTGTCCCAGAGGATCACATAGAATATTCTGTCTTGAGCCACCAGGCTGAAGGTGCCATATGGCCTTCTGCATGTACTGTGTACTATCTGTTTGCCTCCGCAACTACCCTTTTTGAGCCTCAGCAAGTGTAGTAGCGACGGGAGTATTTGGCGCTACAACTCCCTTTTGAGCCTCAACAAGTGCAATTGCGGCGGAAGTGTTTGTCGCTGCACTTGCTTTCTCAATTCGAACCTCAACAAGTGCACTTGCAATAGTAAACCTTGCTGCTGCACTTGCTTTCTTAGTTATGCTTGGCCAGTACATGCATTCTTCGGACTCCATTAGTCTGTTATCGACTATGTTCGTGCTCACCTCAGTGAAGCCTCCACTCTTAGCCACCTAACCACAAACTCCCCAACTTTCCAAGACAAAGGCCATAGCCAAGCCTGCTATCAGTCATGCTGTGCCTTAGTACCAAGCCCAAGGGGGCTTCCTTAGTCCTGTCTGGGCGACTAAGGTAGGTTTGTGACCTGGATAAAATAAAATGGAGTCCCTTACGCTCGGGCTACCCTGCTCCTATCTTCAGGGGGTTTCTGCGGTAAACTGGTATCTCTGGGCCTGCTATCAGCTCCAACCAGTAAGTCTTGGGGCCTACTATCAGCGCCAAGGTAATGAAATTTGGGGCCTACTATCAGCGCCAAGCATTAGACTCTACTTGCAGAGGGAAACCTTTTTCAAAAGGCTGCTATCACCTTCGTGGATGTTCCCTCCGCAAGTTGGTTGTGACGGCTGTAGTTGCTGTGACAGTCATTTCCCGCGGCAAGTTCAAATGGAAAAACCAACAATATTGAACATTGCGGCACCGACAAAGTGCCTCTACAACTTGGGTGCTGCAAGTAATGCCTTTGCAACTTAGTTGCTTTGGTTCTCTCCTTCCCTCAGCAACTCCAAATGGCAGCGAAACCGACAATACTTGGAATGGTGGCGCTGAGATAAAGTACCTCCGCAACTTGGCCATCGCAAGTGTTGCCTCTGCAACTTAGTTGCTTTGGCTTTCTCTTTCCCTCAACAATTTCAGGTGGTGGCTGAACCGATATTATAGCGATCCCGGTTTTTCCTTCCTTTGTATACTGTATTCTGGACTTGGTTCCGTGGACTTGTTTTTGTATCATTATCACTTCTAGCCTTTACTCTTTGTATTAGGGTCTTAGGTTGTGATGGGCAGGTTTGGAACAGGTTGGTTGCACTTTGAAACCAATGGGTGATGCCCAGATTTTGGCCTTCACGCTCGAGCGGAAGTTTTAACGCTCGAGCGGGCTCTTCGTTGTTGCTTATACGCTTGAGCGGGAGTTTTGACGCTCGAGCGTGTTTTTCCATCTCCCAGTACTTTACTCTGCAGTCCCTCCGCTCGAGCGAAGAGTTTGGCGCTCGAGCAGGTACCATCGCCTGCAAAACTTCTGGAAGTGTGCAATCGACGCTCGAGCGGCTCTTTTCACGCTCGAGCGTGAGTCTGTGTCTGACGCTCGAGCGGGGATTTTCACGCTCGAGCGGGGAGTCGACTACATAAATCCGAGACCTGACTTTCTGGATCATTTTTCATCTCCCTTTTGATTCTAAAACCCTAGAACCGTCTTCTCCCTCTCCCTACACACCTTCTCTCTTAGGTTTGATCTACTTAGAGTGTATTTCTACCCTAAGTTCTTTGTTAAAAAGATAGAGTGAGTCGAGGGCTTCCATTTAATCTGAATGTTTGGTGGTTTGGAGCACATTGGAATTTGGGTCTTCATCTCTGTCTTTTCCATTCGGGTTATTTTCTTCGAGGTAGGGATTTCGTACTCCATCTTATAAGTTTTGTTCTAAGTTTTGGTATTTTGATATGTTGGGGGTACTTTGATAATTTTGGAAAAAACCCTAGTTGTATTAATAAATTAATTTGTATAATTAATTTAAGGAAATTGGGGAATTTGGTTTAATTCATGAAATTGAGGAATTCACTGATTAAATGGTGTAGTTGGATAACTTAAATCACTCGCCTATTTAAATGTTGATATATTTATTTCCAGTCTAGAAATAACTGTTTTGGGCTATCGGTGGAGGATAGTCGTATTTGTTGTAGACATTGCATGTGGATTAGGGAAAATTGAAACTAATCAATTTGTTTAAGTCATAAATTTAGACTATTGAATTAATACAGAAAATACATGTATTGATTGAGCATTGCATATGCATATTGTTTGGGAGGAGATAGGGGATGTACTCCACGGTTTAGGGGAAAATAGGGGATGGACCTCTAAACCGGATTTTGTTTGGGAGGAGATAGGGGATGGACTCCATTAGCATCACTATTATGTGTGCTTATTATATTGAAGTGTTTTTACATGTTATTGATACAGCACTACAATGTGTATCAAACGGAAAGTATGAAGTGTTTTGATATGAGCCTGAGTCTCATTTGTTTTGTTGATATTGAAAGTAATGTGAATATGATATATAGTTTACTGTTGTAAGTTTGGCCAGGTTCTGAGCCATGTTGATAATAATGGAAAGTGAAATGTGTCTTAGACATTAGTGTCATGAGACTGTATAATGATACAATTGATTATCTTGGTTAACCATCTATTGAATGCTATAGCTTTATTCAATGCTTATATTTGGTTTAGTATTTTTCTACTGGGCTGTGGCTCACCCTTTATGGGAACATCATTTTCAGGTTCAGGTGATAAGCTACCTCCAAGGACTTAGCTTGGGAGGATTTGGCTTTTGGATTTTGAAGACTAGCTTTAGTTAATTGTATTTAATTGTTAGTACATGTAAACATTCAAGCCTAGGGCTTTACTTGTATTTGAGTTAGAACTCATATTTTTGTGTCCAAGTGTTGGCTTGGAAAGATGTTAGTCCGTAGGGCATTTAATTTGATGTTACATGTAATGCTTTTATTTAGTAATACTCTAATGAATGAATTAATGAATTGTTTTCTTTAAATATTGCATGTCAATGATATATATAATGGGTTTATTTTGAGGGCGTTACAGATATTGTTGGGGAATGGCGACGCTGAGGCAAAATGCCTCAACAACTTGATCGCCACAAGTGTTCCCTCTGCAACTTTGACTTAGGCATTTTCCTTTGTGGAGCCTGTTTGGACCCTTAGCGGGTCGGACCCGCTTCGGCCTACTATTGGCCCACTTCCTTTGGGCTTTAGCCCATGCTCACTTTTCATTCCTGGTTGTCTCAGAAGGGCGACCTCAACACTTAGACCCATACTTAATTTGGGGTTTAATTTCTGACCCTTTACAGTGATCATGTGAACTGTTTAGTCTTTCAGTTTTTCTTATGAATCCGGAGGTCTTATTAAAGTGAAAATTACATAAAAGGGTAGTCATTTACATGTTTGGGTTTAATTTTTTAGGAATAAAAGTAGATTTCTCAAAATGTAAAATTACACATTCAGACAATTTTGTGAGGGCCGAGAAGAGGGAGTCGTAGAGATTCCGGATAGTCGAATCTCGGAGAGTCGAGATTCGAAGCACTCGGCAATTGGCTCGCAAGCTCAAATGCAACCCTATTTGGCCAAATAACCGATTAGGCAAGGGGCCGAGTGAAGGTCGGTCTATTATAAACTGTGTCGAATATGAGTTGGAAATGGACCTAATCCTGAGGCCCATGGAAGAAAAGATATAAATAGAAGAATATCAGCCAGAAAGAGGTATGTGAGAATTGTTGTGCTTAACTTAGAATACAAGCATTCTTGAGTGTAGATTCTGACTTGTCTGTTGGAGTGCTAATTCCGGCACCCCCGACCGGAGTGTTTATTCCTTTTCAAGTGACCAGAAGAGGATCACGAGCGTTCTCCAGGATCAGAAGAGTATTTCCAAACCACTTCTCCACAACTGGTGCCGTCTGTGGGAATACTCAAGCACATCCATCGCGAGCATGACGGAAGATCCTCCGACAGTCACTGTCGACCCTATACCGCAAGACGAAACCACTCCAACAAACATGCTTGGAACAGAGACTATCGCCGCAAGACATGCCTTGAATTTTGCCTCACCCTCGACTTCGGAGCACAAAGCAATGCAAGCGATCCTGCAACAAGCAAAGCAAAACGAACAAAGATTGGAGAACATGATCGCAGAGAACGAACATTTCCGTCAGGATTTGGCCTTGGAGGTGGCGAAGTCCAAACAATTTGCATACCAAGGCCCGGGACGACCCGTGAGGGCAGCTGGTCGACGTTCTCAAGCCCGACAACAAGATACTGATAGCAACTCTGACTCATTATCCTCGGAGCCCAAGAAGAAGGGACGATCTGAAATTTCCAGTTCTTCTAAAGAGAGTCCCCGTACATGGCGTAGGCGAAGAAGAAACAGCTCGGATGACGATCAACACGATCCTTTTTTATGACAGATTGCAAAGGCAGTGCTACCCAAGAAATTCAAAGCACCGTCATTCACCTTGTACGAACAAGATGGCCGGCTACAACGGTACGTGCAAAAAGGCAACCCAACGAAAGCAATAGCCTTGACACAGGATTCACATGCGATCCGCATGATCCACATGATATACAGCCTGCCAATGTCATCAGCGGTGCACGCGATTCAGTCGAAGTCTAACCCTCAAGAGCAACTCACTCCGGCTAAACGGCCCCATGAAGCCGAGGTTATCACTTTTGATGATTCCGATTTGGCCGGAGTAACACTGCCCCACATTGATTCCTTGGTAATTGAGTTACGCGTAAACCGATTCACTGTTGAGCTCGTACTCATTGATCTAGGGAGCACATCGGAGATTATGTACTACAAGACATTCACCAAACTCGGCTTCTCCGAATCGGATCTCTCTCCGGCCCTTTATCTACTATTCGACTTTAATGCCAATCCGGAGTACCCGTTGAGGAAAATCAGACTTCTCGTTCGAGCAGGCTCCCGAACAGTGGATGTGGGATTCTTGGTCATCAAGCTGTCGTCGCCGTATAATTTCATCATGGGGCGATCCTGGTTGCATACTATGCGAGCCGTGCCCAGCACCTATCATCAGTTGCTCCGCTTCCCTGCAGAACGCGGTATTGAGCAAATCCGTGGCTCCCAGAAATCGGCACAAGCATGTTATCTCCTCGCTGAGAAAATGCCAAAGGAACTACAAGTGAATTCCATTGAGTTGCCGGATCGAGAAAGCCTCGATGATGTCGAGCGGCTCCCAAATGAAAAGGCAACGGAAGACTTGGAACGAGTTCAAATCGATGGAAGCCCAGACAAGTTCTTCATGGTCGGCGCCTCCTTGAATCAGGTCGACAAATAGCAGCTAATATCTTTCCTGCTCAACAACCTTGATGTCTTTGCATGGACTCCGTACGAGATGTCGGGTATAGATTCGTCAGTTTCACAACACCATTTGAATGTCGATCCTAAGTGCAAGCCGATCATTTAGAAAAGTCGGCGGTTAGCCGCAGAGCACACTGCCGCCGTTGTTGAGGAGGTTGACATGCTACTTGATGCCGGAGCAATTAGGGAGGTGACCTACCCTACATGGCTCTCTAATACAGTGGTGGTGAAGAAGAAAAATGGGACTTGGCGAGTGTGCGTCGACTTCACGAACCTAAACAAAGCCTGCCCAAAGGATTGTTTTCCTCTTCCCAGGATAGACCAACTTGTAGATGCTACGGCGCGCCATCAGCGTATGAGATTCCTTGATGCCTATAGAGGTTATCATCAAATCACTATGCATCCGGAGGATCAAGAGAAAACTACATTCCTCACCCCAAGAGGAACTTATTGCTATAAGGTAATGCCTTTTGGGTTGAAGAATACAAGGGCAACCTACCAAAGAGTGGTCATCACCATGTTCAAGGAGAAACTCGGCAAAACTATGGAAGTGTACATTGACGATATGGTGGTTAAGTCCAAAGAAGAGCAGAATCATATAGCTGATCTAGAAAAGACATTCGACATCCTATGCAAATATGGAATGAAGTTGAATGCTTTCAAATGTGCGTTTGGTATCGGCTCTGGCAAATTCTTGGGCTACATTGTCAACCATAGAGGAATCGAAGCCAACCCAAGGCAAATCATAGCAATCCTGGAGCTCAGCTCCCCTCGTTCAGTAAAGGAGGTTCAAAAGTTGATGGGGATGGCTGCCACACTCAACAGGTTTATCAGTCGATCCACAGATCGCTGCCGACAATTCTTTCATACACTACGGCAGGGCAAGGCCTTTGAATGGTCCGCTAAGTGTGAAGCCGCTTTCAACGGCCTGAAGACCTACCTCCGCTCAGTACCACTCCTGACAACCCCCTCTGCTGACGACCCGCTCATTTTGTACCTGGCAGTTTCTGACCGAGCCGTCAGCACCGTATTGATAAAGAAAGAGATGGGGGAGCAGCGGCCAGTGTATTATGTGAACAAGGCAATGGTTGACGTCGAAACACGCTACCTTCCGCTGGAAAAGCTCATCCTAGCCCTAGTTATGGCGGCAAGGAAGCTCATACATTACTTCCAGGGGCATAGCATTGGGGTGCTAACAGATTATCCCCTCCGATCAGTACTACGCAGTGCGGAAGCATCTGGATGTGTTTCAAAGTGGGCTCTGGAACTTGGCCAGTACGATATTCAATTTCTACCCAGAACCTTAATCAAGGGACAGGTGCTTGCCGACTTTATCGCCGAATTCACAGGGGGCCTTGCCGACTTCAAATCTGATGTCGCCGACTTCAAGTCAGATGAAATTCGACCGAAGCCGAACTGGAGGATTTATGTTGGGGACATCTGGCAGTTGTATTGTGATGGATCGTCCAATCAGTGGGGCAGTGGAGCTGGAGTTGTAATCATGACCCCCGACGGCGCAATAATTGAGCAAGCAGTCAAGCTCGGCTTCGAAGCATCAACTATCGAAGCCGAATACGAAGCCCTTTTAGCCGGTTTGCAGAATGCGCATATTCTGGGTGTTCGGCGTCTGCTTGTGTTTTACAATTCAAAACTGGTGATCAATCAGCTAAAGGGGGAGTATGCGGTAAGAAACGACCGTATGGCGGCTTACATGAAAATGACCAATTCCCTGTTGGCAAAATTTGACCATCATGAGTTGAACCAGATAACACGTGATCAGAACACCCATGCAGATGCCTTGGCTTGCCTAGCCTCCGCAATCAACTTAGAGATTAAACGGACCATTGAAGTAGGATTCATCCTAGAGCCAAGCATTGGCCCTTCGGAGGAAGTCCAAATCAACGTTATAGAATCTGCACCAAGTTGGATGGATCTCATTGTTGCATTCCTATCTTCTGAACAACTCCCAGAGGAAAAGAAAGAAGCACACAAGCTGCGAAACAAAGCCATGCGATACTACTTGGACCCGCAAGGAAGGCTTTATAAAAAGTCACCCTCTGGCCCATATTTGGAATGTGTGCACCCGGATAAAGTCGGGGAGCTTCTGACTGAAATACACGAAGGCAGTTGTGAAGCCCATTCTGGCGAACGCTCTTTGGCCCATCGAGCTATGACACAAGGGTATTATTGGTCGACAATGAGAGCGGACGCCGAATGTCATGCAAAAAAGTGTGAACAATGCCAGAAATTCTCCCCGTTAAACCATCTGCCTGCTGAAGAGTTGAACTCAATCATCAGCCCTTGGTCATTCGCCCAGTGGGGGCTTGATATCGTAGGACCATTGCCGAGGGCCCCAGGGAACAAGCGATACCTGATTGTCGCAATAGATTACTTTACGAAATAGGTCGAAGCAGAGGCATTAACGCATATCCGAGATGCTGACGTTAAGCGCTTTGTGTGGAGGAACATCATAACACGATTCGGCATTCTCAGAGCTCTTATCTCAGACAATGGCACCCAGTTTGATTGTGGCGTATACTGAGAGCTGTGCGGCAAATACGGTATTCGGCCTTATTTTTCTACGCCGGCTTATCCCCAAAGCAATGGCCAAGCCGAAGCCTTTAATAAATCCATCTTGGACGGCATCAAGAAGAGGCTGGAGAAAGCCAAAGACAGATGGGTCGAAGAATTGCCGAGTGTACTGTGGGCTCATCGAACTACACCGAGAAGATCGACTGGAGAAATGCTGTTTGCCCTATGCTTTGGAACCCAGGCAATTTTACCCTTGGAGATTGGCCACCCGACACTCAAGTCGTAAGTCTTTGATACGGGCCGAAACGACATGATGCTGGCTTTGGATTTGATTCTAATTGAAGAACGAAGAGACTGAGCCCTTGCGTCAATGGCGCGGTACCAGTAGCAGCTGGCAAAGTCGTATAATCAACAGGTTCAGCTGCGCCGCTACACACCAAAAGAATTGGTCCTGAAGAAGGTACTTCCAGCTGACAGGAAACCAGCCAAAGAAAAATTGGGTCCTAACTGGGACGGCCCCTACCAGATTGATTCGATCACTGGAGTAGGGGCATATCGGCTCAAAGACATGTCAGGAAGGAGTCTGCCACGGCCCTGGAATTTCACGCATTTACGCAAATTTTATCATTAACCCAACTTGTGAGACATGATGCTTGCTCCGAAACTGTTCGCTATGTACATCTCTTTTTCTGTAATACAAAGATTCCCATTCACCTACTACATAATCTAGTTCAAAGATGTTCCGATTAAAGCTTCCGGATTCGGAGCGCCCTTCATGGATATCATGATTGGCCAATTAAAGCCTCCGGATTCGGAGCGCCCTTCGTGGATATCACGATTGGCCAATTAAAGCCTCCGGATTCGGAGCGCCCTTCGTAGATATCACGACTGGCCAATTAAAGTCTCCGAATTCGGAGCCCCATCGGCGAATGACGTCTTTGGGCCGATCAAACCTCCGGATTCAGAGGGCCCTTCGTGGATATCACGATTGGCCAATTAAAGCCTCCGGATTCGGAGTGCCCTTCGTGGATATCACGACTGGCTGTAGACGCGTCCTTGGGCCTCACTACAGTTCGGACTCAATGTCACGGTCCTGTATCTAATCTCACAGAGTGCCATGCAAGGACAATGAAATCATCAAAGAGTCCAAATCCGGCAAATCGCTTTTGAAAATAGATTTTTTGAAAGAAGTGCCAAACATGGACTGCTTTGCCAGATACAGAGTCGCCACCTAAATATTTATTTTGGAGGAATTTAGGAAACCCTAACTCGTTGCCTAAGGGCACGTGTCCGTCATCACCAAAGTTGCCTCGGCTCGGGAACTTGGATACGATTAGGGAAGGTCACTTCGTGAGCACCCCCGCTCGCCCGATCAAAGATCGACCTCTACTAACCATGATATCTAGTTTTGAAAACATTATGCGTTCTTATTCCGGTTATTAGCCTAGATTTATTATGTCATGCGCACAGCATAACAAGTATAGACTAGATCGCCTAATTTGGAACAAAGCATTGAGTATCCGTTTGTTTTGGAAATGTTTGAAGTTTACTACTCGCAAGTAGGCTAAAATGCAGATTTCAATGAATTATCCCAATTCAAGTAATCCAACCTTCACCCACAGGCATTCAAGCAGTCTATCACATAAGCATATAGCCACATGGTAAGCATGCTGTCATGTTAACATTCACACTCATGCGAGATGCTAAAGCATAAATACTCACATTGTATTCCAAGCTAAAACAGAGAACTTGTTAGTAATCAAATGTATGATCCAAGTCCATGTTAGAATGGCTAATGCATCGCAGGCAAAATGCAACTAGAATAGGCTTGGCTAATCCTAGGACGGCATGTGAAATGCAACAGATAACATGTATTCAAGTTAGATTTGAAATACTATGCAGTTAGTATGATGCGCCGAGCCCGGTGCATGCAATATAGATGAATGAATGCACGCATGCATAGCATAAGGTATGCTAATTGAAATATGCCCTAAATCTAACCATTATAAGCGGTTAAATAAAAGGGAGAAAGAAATGGGGTTGGAAGACATGCACACACGCACCCACACTTATTACAAATTTTCCCTCACTCGGAGGGACCGAGTAAATAATACAAGCCACCTAATTAACTAACTCACAAGCTAATTAATTATTACAGAACCAAATTGAATAACTAGCTACAACTAATTATTACACAACTTAATTAATTAACGAATCAATTAACTAATTAATGAATGACAACAAGCAGGTAGGGAAAGCAGTAAACGGTGCTATTCCAGCTTTGTTTGAAGAAACGAGGCACACATGCTCGCTTCGGTTCTTCGCCTCGAAATGCCTTCCGGTTGCTCTTTAGAGGCTCTGTTTGCAGGGTGTCTTCCCGCGCTTGTTGGTGGACCTTACCAAAACACTGCAGGGGAAGTCACCAGTGGCCTGCCGGCCATGGAAGGATCACTGCCGGCCAAAGGTGGTCCATTGCCGGCCAAGGGTGGCACACTGCCGGCCATCAGTGACAGGCTGCCGGCCACTGGTGTACTGTGACACCAAACTGCAACGAAGCACAAAATAGAGAAAAAGGAGGGTTTCCCAAGGATATGTACGCACCGTGGCACTCCAAATCACCTCAAGACATCAAGGGAGAGGCCTAGTCGAATCCACGACCATCAATCATGCATCCCGATGCATGATGGCCAAAGATCCAACTTATGCCAATCAATATGAAAATGAATGCACAAATAAAGCAAGTAAAGCCTAGAACTCTATCATGAATCATCAAGAGCTTCGGCGACCGAGAATTGAGACACGTTCCATTACTTGAAGTATGAAACGCCCCTCGTTCCTCGTGCTCGGATTAACACTTAATCCAAGCAATGCAACACATAAGCATGGCAAACATGCAACATGACCTAAATGTGCAAACATGCAACTAAGCCAAGCATGCAACAAGCATATAAGCATGATGTGAGGTGATGACCTTGGACAATATGACAAAATGCAACATGAACATGTGAGCATGCAAGGTATGCAAAGCTAAACAAGTATGCGACAACATACGAAATGAAACAAGCATGCGAAAACATGGTAAGATGGGCTTACACCAAAGATGGACGACTCTCAACTAGGTCCAAATCAGTAGCCAAAGCGATGAATTAAGCCATACAACACACTCAAGCATGCGAAATGCGAAAGGTTCATCAAAGGGGCCTAAAAGGGCAACTCTCAAAAGTGCCTAAGAAGTAACAAATGTACAAGTGTAACAACACTATATGCACTGAAATGAGATGATAAATGATGCCAAATCATTTAAATAGCTCAAGGATAGCATGCGCGAATCACCGAAACACGAAGCTTGCAAGGCCAATTACACTACAGCTATACGAAGCATGAAGGATATGGCAAGGGCAACCCAAAAAAGTTCTAGAACACTTCAAAATAAGCATAAAATCAAGTTTGAGCAAAGCCAAAATATGTTAGTATGATGAGTCAAAACATCATGCACAAAGGGCTAGTAAACATGATTTGTTCTACACCTATATGGAGCATGCAAATGATGATTAAACCAACTATGGATAGGGTCATAACATGCCAAATGATGACCAAATATATGCTGAAATGTAAACCAAACAAGCTAAAATGACATGGCATGGCATAGGTCATATGAAGCTAGTTTAGGAGATTTACACTACAAGTGCATCATGCAAGCATGGAGTAACAAAACCAACCCAAAACTGGTTCATGGCATGGTAAAACATCACCAAAAACCCACTGAAATGGACCCAACACAAGCTAAGCACACATGCTACTTTGATGAGCTATGGATGGAGTTACACTACACATGCTAGATGCAAGCAAGACGCGACCAAACCAGCCTTGGACGGGGCCAAGGCAGGTCCTAGAAGCCACAAAAAAAGGCCTGGACCAAGCCTCAAAAATGCATAGAGGGATGGTCCTTTGGAAGGCCAAAAATACAAGTAAAGAGGAACACAAAGAGAGGGACTACCCCCTCTGATTTTGGACCTCAAAACCACACCTCTACTACCAAAATCCCACTGGATTTTAGTGGTAGGAAGGCCAAACCAAGGCTAGCTCGGAGGCCTCAAGATATGGCTTAAAACAAAGCCAAACAAAGCATGCAAGGGGGCTACACACCCCAAATAGAAAAATTACCTTAACCAAACTTAAAAAGCACTTAAAAACAAGACTTTTTCTAGTTATAAGCAAAGCCTAAATCAATATGTAAAGAAGGCTAAAGCAAGGTGCAAGAAAGTGAAAAAATGGGGGAAATTCTCACCCTTGAAGACCCTCTTCGAAACCAGCAATTTCAGGGGGTGAAAGCTTGCTTTCAGACCTCAAGAAGACCTCCCAAGAAGCTTGGTTCAATGGTGGTGGTGTGTCTCTATGTGTTGTAGTGTAAAAGTGCAAGGAAATCCAATTTCTAAGCACTAAACTCAAGCAATATAAAGAGAAATGGAGTTTTTGCTCTCATAACTCAGAGCCTCTGGCTAAGGAAGAGGCTTCTTCCTTATATAGAGGAAGGAAAAGCCAAAGCTTCTTCAAGAAGCTTTCCAAGGCTTCCATCCCTCCATACACGTGTATGGAGGGGAGCAAATGAAAATCCAGTTGGCTCAAAAGATCTGAAGGAAAACCAGTTGAGATAGGGGGTGCCGGCCATCAGCAATGGTCGGTAGTGGCTCATTGATGGCCGGCAGGGCCTCATCAATGGCAGGCAGGAACAAGTATATGGCCGGCAGTGCACCACAGGGTCCACTCTGATAGGACCTAGTCAAGGTCCAAAAAAAGGGCAGAAAGGATATAGGGTCCGGGAAGCTCAAACCGGTGATGTTCCGCCGCGACAGTCGAGTACTTAGCGAGCAATCGAACTAGTTGTTGGGTGTACCTGCAAGCACAACCAAGTCTCGAGGACGGTCAAAAATGGGGTGTCTACAGTTGCCCCTCTTTGACAGAACTCAAAAGTCAGAACAATGACGGGAGTGATTGTCAAAGCCCAGAGACGACCTATTTTTGACAAGGCCGAAGACTTAGACAAACATGTAAGACAGACAAGATATGCGCCCGAAGGCAGGGGCAGAATGCAACTGACAATGCAAGAAGCCGAGCATAACTCATGATCATGCAAAGAAAGCTGTAACGAAGCATAACAATGCAACAGTTTTAAGCAAGTAGAAACCAAGCTACATTACAATGCAGAAAGGGTGTAAGAGAATTATTGCAATTCTCACTGCGAATACAGTGTGCATGTGTGATAGATACACGAAGCGAACGTGTGATGGATACACTAAAGTGAACATGTGATGGATACACAAGGCGTGCGTGTGGTGGATACACAAAGTGAACGTGTGATGGATACACAAAGCGAGCGTGTGATGGATACACAAAGTAAACGTGTGATGGATATACAAAGCGAGCGCATGATAGATACACTAAGTAAACGTGTGATGGATACACAAAGCGAACGTGTGATAGATACACAAAGGGTGAACACAAAGTGTGATAGATGCACCATGTGAAGAAAGTATGATTGATATACTAAATGTGAACACGAAGTGTGATAGATGCACTATGTGAACAGAGTATGATAGATACACTAAAGGTGAACACAAAGTGTGATAGATGCACCATGTGAACAAGTGTGATGGATACACAAAAGGTGAACACAAAGTGTGATAGATGCACTTAGTGAACAAGTGTGATGGATAGACTAAAGGTAAACACGAAGTGTGATAGATGCACATAGTGAACAGAGTATGATAGATATACTAAAGGTGAACACGAAGTGTGATAGATGCACTTAGTGAACAAGTATGATGGATATACTAAAGGTGAACACAAAGTGTGATAGATGCACCATGTGAACAAGTGTGATGGATACACAAAAGGTGAACACAAAGTGTGATAGATGCATTTAGTGAACAAGTGTGATGGATACACTAAAGGTGAACACGAAGTGTGATAGATGCACTTAGTGAACAGAGTATGATAGATATACTAAAGGTGAACACGAAGTGTGATAGATGCACTTAGTGAACAAGTATGATGGATATACTAAAGGTGAACACAAAGTGTGATAGATGCACTTAGTGAACAAGTGTGATGGATACACTAAAGGTGAACACAAAGTGTGATAGATGCACTTAGTGAACAAGTATGATGGATATACTAAAGGTGAACACGAAGTGTGATAGATGCACTTAATGAACAAGTGTGATGGATACACTAAAGGTGAACACGAAGTGCGATAGATGCACTTAGTGAACAAAGTATGATTGATATACTAAATGTGAACACGACGTGTGATAGATGCACTTAGTGAACAAGTATGATGGATATACTAAAGGTGAACACGAAGTGTGATAGATGCACTTAGTGAACAAGTATGATGGATATACTAAAGATGAACACGAAGTGTGATAGATGCACGTAGTGAACAAGTGTGGTAGATACACAAAAGGTGAACACAAAGTGTGATAGATGCACTTAGTGAACAAAGTGTGATGGATACACAAAAGGTATACACGAAGTGTGATAGATGCACTTAGTGAACAAGTATGATGGATATACTAAAGGTGAACACGAAGTGTGATAGATGCACTTAGTGAACAAGTGTGATGGATACACTAAAGGTAAACACGAAGTGTGATAGATGCACTTAGTGAACAAGTATGATGGATATGCTAAAGGTGAACACGAAGTGTGATAGATGCACTTAGTGAACAAGTATGATGGATATACTAAATAAATAAAGTGTGATTGATACACTAAATGAGTGAGAGTGTAATAGATACACAAAGTGAATGAAGTGTGATTGATACACTAAATGAATGAAGGTGTATGATAGATACACAAAAGTGAATATGTGCGTGATAGATACACAAAATGAGAATGTGTGTGATAGATACAAAAAATGAGAATATGCGTGATAGATACACAAAGTGAGAATGTGTGATTGATACACTAAGTGAAGAGAGTGTGATTGATACACTAAATAAATGAAGTGTGATTAATACACTAAACGAATGAAGAAAGTGTGATAGGTACACTAAGGGTGAATGAGGTGTGATTGATACACTAAATAAATGAAGTGTGATTGATACACTAAATAAATGGAGTGTGATAGATACAGAAAATGAGAAGGTGTGTGATAGATACACAAAATGAGAATATGCGTGATAGATACACAAAATAAGAATGTGTGATTGATGCACTAAGTGAAGAGAGTGTGATTGATACACTAAATAAATGATTTTAAACGAAACTTCTTTGAATGAACTGTACATACAATAACGTGCATAACTGAGAAAGAAATTTGATAGGTACAATCCATTACAATGCATGATGCTTAAGGAAAGCAATAAATGGACAAAGCGGCGCTTTAGAAAGCACCTCATGAGGTGAGTGGCGGTGAACCGCTCTTCTCCAATGGGGATCTCCCCTCGTGCTCTTCAAACACTTACCTTCAACTTACAGTACAAAGGCTCTGAAATACTGACAAGGGTTCTTCACGTAGAACACTTTGGATGCTACCTTTCTTCCTGGTCATATTCATAACTTTCCCTACTCTCCAACGGGGTGACAGACTAGGTTGGTTCAGTATCCAGAATTGAGGTGCATACACGCTATCTCAACCTATGGGGCTTCCATACAAATTTCAAGCCGAGGATACACCCCTGGGTATTTAAACCAGACTTTAGTCTCAGAAATCCCGAACCTTTGCGTTCTAGGCATCAGCCATTCAAAGTCTAGTTTCCACCGTCGCAGTTGGTCTCCTAGGAACTCATTGCAAACATAGCCAAGATGCCTCTGGCAGAGACTAGTACTCAAGGAGGGCACTTCTGATCACCATTCTGGGTTGAAGCAGACTTGATCTTGAGCTTGAGGTAGAGGCACACTCATACTTCGGAGCATTGGCAAGACTTGAAAAGGTACATCCGGAATACAATCTCGGAATTTACAAAAGTTGAAACAATCTCAGATGCTCTAACTTTTTCCCTCTTTTCTTTTGCTTTGCAGTCCGAAACCAATATAGCTTCAGATAGGTCCTGGTTTTACTGTTCCCACATGACCCGGGTTGAACCCTACGATTTTTGAAAGAACAAAATCTTGTTTTGTACAAATGTGGAGAACGGCACGGCACTCTGAGCACAAAACGATTTTTTGAAATTGAGAGTGAGATTAAGTTCTTAACTAGATATTGAGCCTACGACTGAAAACGGCACACTACAACTCAACAACGAAACACAAAAGGTAAACAACATAAACACATCGAGTAACACTCAAAACGACTCAAGACAAGAATTGAGACAAAATAAAAAGACACCGCACTTAGACGTGCACAAGGAGCCTGTTTCTTCGGGTTTTATTTCCCACCCTTTCCCATTTGTGCTTCTCACATCACTCGGCCCTCAGGCTCTGTTTTTTTTCTCTGAAAAAGCCCTTTTCCTCACTTTTCCTCTCAGCGCACATCTATCTATTCTTCAATCTCTCATTTTTTATCTCTCCCCTGGGTGGTTGATGGATAAACAAGAGGTTGTGGGTTCTTGCCCCTAGCATTCTGGTAGATTCTTCTTCTTCTTCTTCTGCTCACAGCAGTGAACTTCTCCCATAGAGGGGTTGCGCTAAGATTGGGTGTGTAGCAAATCTGCAGCTGACATCGGTTGACGATGCTCTGCTTGGGGAGTTTGGACGTGATCAGATCTATCCAAATAAGGGAGTGGAATATCTTAGTCCATTCCAATTCGTGCTTCGCACTTGGCTTGATACCTCGCTGCTTGGAGGATGAGAGAGCTTTCAACCTTTTGTTGTTAGCTTCAGTTGTGCCCTTTTCTGAGAGGTAGAGTGCCCTTCTTGGCAAGTATGTTGACGACGGGGGAAAGACAGAACACCTGACTCAAATGTGCCCCTATTTCATCATTTTGACCATTTTTTGTTTTTGCTTTTTTACTAAAACAAATTTGACCAACATGAGGGTTAGATTAACATGCTTATTCACTTTTTGATTTGAAAATCATGCAAGTCAGGCTATGAACACTGAAAATTTTCCTTTTTTGGGTCCAAGAAATGGTCCAGTTTTGGAAAAATTGGAATAATTTTCGAAAGAATCAGTTAACCTTAGTAAAAATTCTCAAAAACTATTTTTGCAAATGGCCAATGCTCAACGAGCACGGAACCTACCCTTGAGATGCACAACCTTAGATCAGAAGGAACACTGCCCCTTGTCTGAAGGACACTGCATGGCAACGGAAAGTTGCCCCTTGTTTGAATGGCACCGCAGCGCATTGAATGGCAATGGAAAGTTGCCCCTTGTCTGAATGGCACCGCAGCACATTGTAATCAGTCCTCAGAGCGATGATTACAACCGAACTTTCGGATACAGAGAAGGCAAAGATGACCAAAACCATCACATGGACACAGTCAAATTGGAAGTGTTTATGGCTGGACTTCAAAATGAAATTGCCTACGTATCCCAAACATGGGAATCAAAGATGATAAAACCATTGCATGGACTTAGTCGCTATGAAAGCGTTGGGGGCTGGACTTCAGGATGAAGTTGCCTACGTATCCCAAACATGGGAATCAAGCCTTACGTAGTTCCGGGGTAAGGTACACTCGTGTATTAACCCTCACTTTTTTACGCTCTAACTTTTGTCAATGCCGCCCTTCTGGGTTTTCAACCTTGCGAGCTTTGTTTTTCCTTTCTTTTCATTTCTTTTCTGATTTCTTTTTTTTTTTTTTGTTCTTTTCTTTGTATTTAACTTTTGCCTAGGTCGCCTTTCCAGGTTTTCGGCCCAACGAGCCTCTCAAGGGTAAAGGTGTAGCTTTGTCCATGTCAAATGGTTTTGAGATCCTGAAGTCATCTAAATCCAGGAGAATGGCTGTCGTTCGCTGACGATGCAGGAGTCCACCCAATGGGGGGCTGAATTTGCCCCTAGAGTTGTGGGTAGGAACTCAGTTATCCTTCAGCAATACTTTTTTCTTTCCTCCCTTCTGGGATTTGGCATTCTTGCCGATCTTCGTCTTTGACTCTTCGAGCACATCTGACATTTTTGTCCCTAGTTCGAGGGGTGCTCCTGATCTAGCTTCACAAGCTTCTTGATCTGACCTTTCTTGTCCCTAGTTCGCGGGCTGCTTCAAATCTGGCCACATAGGCCTCACATCATGATTGGCCTTGGAACATTCTGAATCCAAGTTCAAGGTTTGAAATCAAGAGGGGTCGAGTCTCGAGGCTGAGAGTGATCCTAAGCTGCACAATCTCAAGAGCGATTCCACACAGGTCTTCGCAAGACCGCGCAAAACATTTTTTTTTGAAATCTTTTAAGAAAGCGACTAGTCGCTCGCGCTGAAGACAATGTAGAACCAATCTAGATCAAGCTAGGATCCTTCTCAGTACTCACATTAACAAGCATGATCTCATTCATTAAGGGCTTAGCATGCCTCTCTTTCTCTCAATTGATCAAATTTTTACAAAACTCGAGGAATTCCTTCCTCTTTGTTTTCACCACAGTGTTCAAAAAGTTTTGAAAAACTTAGGTCAATGCAACAATTTCAAGGCACAGAAGAGCAAGTGAAAAGTACTGTCGCTTATTCAAACTTTCTGGCACAACTGGCGCAAGGCAGAAACAAACACAAGAGTGTGAAAATCACTGCTGTTTCATTCGAAATCTGTTGGCACAACTGGCTCCCTCGCAGAAACAGACTCAAAAGAAAGCAAAAATACAAACACAAAATAGTGATGCCCGAGGTAACACCCCCGGAATCACCTAACTCTAACACAATAAGACTGACTCGATACAACAAAACAGACCCAAAACAAAAAGACTGACTCAAAACAAAGAGACAGACTCAAAACAACACAACAAAACTGACCTAAATACCCCAGTCAGAAACTAGCATTCGCAAATGCTCAAAATAATGCGTGCCATATGCCACATCTGGAGTAAATCGAGCGCCACCCGCAGCTGGTTCATCCCCCGATCACATAATCACATTATCCCCCACAAGTTCACTGATCAAGTGCCGATAGACTTTGCAGGACCTGGTGCGGCAATGACCCCGTTGTCAAACAGATCTTGTACATCATGGTGCAGACGAAAGCAACTGTCGGTGTCATGACCGGTTTGTTGATAGTAGGCACAGTATTTAGTCTGGTCATGCTTTGCAGGGATAGGATCGGGTATGGGCCGTTGTTCCAACGGTTTCAAATGTCCTTTCCGGAGTAAGACCTCTAGAGCCTTTGACAAAGGCATATGAAGTGAGGTGAAAACCCTCTTGACTCGAGGTGGATATTTGGTTTCTTGTGAGCTACTTCCGGATGCACCGGTGAATGGGTTGGCTGTTTTTGATGTGGAGGTGGTAACCATGCCCACTTCAGAAGATCTTATAGCTGCATCACCACTGGTGGTCGCATTCGAACTGCGGGAAAATGCCCTCCTAGGCTGCTCCTTCTCCTGGTCAATGAGGCCCTGGTTCATAGCATCCTCAATTTGTACCCCTATCTCATGTAAATCTGAAAAGGTGGGGAAGGGGAGCACGATCATTTTCTGCATAAGCTTGGGCTGGAGATTGCGCACAATCATCCTAATCTGATCTTTGTCAGTGGGCCTAGTGGTCATCATTGAGGCATTGGCCCTCCACCGGGTTACGAAGTCAAAAAAACTCTCCTTAGGCTCCTGCCTAGTCGTCTCGAGATCACGGGTTATGACCTCGATCTGTGTATTATAGGAGTACTGAGCGTCAAAAGCCTCGGCCATCTCATCCCAATTCCTCTTAACATCATCTTTCAATTTTGCATACCAGATGGCCGCCACACCCGACAGGGTCCGGCCGAATAAAGAAAGCTTCTGTGGTCTGGTGAGGCCCATCGGCCTTAAAATGTCTGAAAACAGCCGCAAGTGCACCATGGGATCCCCAGACCCATCAAAACGGTCAACATGTGGCATCTTGAATCTGTCTGGCAGCGTCACAGCTGCGTCGGTATACCCATCCTCGATGTTCGGGATGGACTTCACTTCTTGAGATTTCTTGAACAGTTTTTAAAGCTTGTTCAGTTTTAATGCCGTAGGGTCCACCTCGAATTCGAAAGGAGAGTCCGGTAGATGGGTAGGTGTTTTGGATAGCTGGGGTAGGTTTGGGGGTGGAGCCGGCCCTGTCGGAAAGTCCGTACCCTCCTGGACATTTGGTGTCTCCCCAGGTGCTGAAGCTCCTAGTGGGGGAGGAGCTTGATGCGAAGCAGATGCTCCGTTTTGTTGTTACAGCCTGGTGATTAGCTCAGCCTGCTGGGCCATGATCGCAGCTTGTTGTTTGGCAAATTCCATCTGGCGGGTAGCGTCTTGCTGGATGAGTTTCATACTTTTTTGGAGTTGACACATCATTTCCTCCATCCCTGCCATGTGCTGCTGTTCCGGCTGACTGACTGGTATATCTATCTCTGTGATACAAATTGAGGCCTCAGCTTGACTGTTCACTGGTGGGGTGAATAAGGGCCACTGATCTGGTAACTGCTGAACCGGTGATCTGTGCCTAACTGGCCCCTTTTACCCTGCCTCTGGCAAAGGAACGCTGATTGCCCTTGAATTGAATCTCTGACCCAACAAAGTCTATCGACACAAGTCCGATGAACCTCGGGGGATATTGGAGCCTTCTAAAGCTACGGTTCCAAGACTGCCCTAGCAAAAGAGAAAACATGCAGCATCTCACCCTGATTTCACCAAAACAGATATGAGCGTAGCTGAATAACTGTATTCGACTACTGATCACTATTCCTCAAATTACTGCCCCAAAACTGAACCTGATACCCGCAGATATAACTGATTCCGAAAATACTGAACTAGTGCCCGCAGGCCTGATACCCAAAATACTGAACTGGTGCCCGCAGGCCTGATGCCTAAACTTGTAAACTGATACATGCCTTCGTATAGAGACGCACTCTAAAAGCACATAATAAACAAGTGAGAGCCAAAACACCCCTATGTTGGGGTAAGGTTTCCCTGTCCTATTTTGTCAGGAGCTAGGGTTTCACTACGCATGTAGCGGTTTCAAACAACCTATAAACGGGTAAGCAACCTGTCCTAGTTTGGAACGGTCACTATCGATTTCGAATATGCACTAGGTCGAATGGTCAAAAAGGGTGCCCCGGTAAAATCGGGGTTTATGTTCCCGACATGGCAGAGCCCGCAACCGGTCAGCCTTATGGCACGCTTCTCGAAGCGAGCCTCCGGCAAACCATTTAGGAATAGCATACGGCAAACATGGTGTCCTAGGCGTACCAATGCAAATGCACTGCAAAAAACACACAAGTGTAGTCAATACCAGATATCATGAGCTCGAGTCAAGTTCTCTAAGTCCCCAGCAGAGTCGCCAGAAACTGTAGATGCGCCCTTGGGCCTCACTACAGTTCGGACTCAATGTCACGGTTTTGTATCTAATCTCGCAGAGTGCAATGCAAGACCAATGAAATCATCAAAGAGTCCAAATCCGACAAATCGTTTTTGAAAACAGATTTTTTGAAAGAAGTGCCAAACATGGACTGCTTTTCCAGATACAGAGTCGCCACCTAAATATTTATTTTGGGAGAATTTAGGAAACCCTGACTCGTTGCCTAAGGCCACGTGTCCGTCATCACCAAAGTTGCCTCGGCTCGGGAACTTGGGTACGATTGGGGAAGGTCACTTCATGAGCACCCCTGCTCGCCTGATCAAAGATCGGCCTCTACTAACCATGATATCTAGTTTTGAAAACATTATGCGTTCTTATTCCGGTTATTAGCCTAGATTTACTATGTGATGCGCACAGCATAACAAGTATAGACTAGATCGCCTAATTTGGAACAAAGCATTGCATATCCGTTTGTTTTGGAAATGTTTGAAGTTTGCTACTCGCAAGTAGGCTAAAATGCAGATTTCAATGAATTATCCCAATTCAAGTAATCCAACCTTCACCCACAGGCATTCAGGCAGTTTAGCAGATAAGCATATAGCCACATGGTAAGCATGCTGTCATGTTAACGTTCACACTCATGCGAGATACTAAAGCATAAGTACTCACATTGTATTCCAAGCCAAAATAGAGAACTTGTTAGTAATCAAATGTATGATCCAAGTCCATGTTAGAATGGCTAATGCATCGCAGGCAAAATGCAACTAGAATAGGCTCGGCTAATCCTAGGACGGCATGTGAAATGCAACAGATAACATGTATTCAAGTTAGATTTGAAATACTATGCAGTTAGTATGATGCGCCGAGCCCGGTGCATACAATATAGATGAATGAATGTACGCATGCATAGCATAAGGTATGCTAATTGAAATATGCCCTAAATCTAACCATTATAAGCAGTTAAATAAAAGGGAGAAAGAAATGCGGTTGGAAGACATGCACACACGCACCCACACTTATTACAAATTTACCCTCACTCGGAGGGACCGAATAAATAATACAAGCCACCTAATTAACTAACTCACAAGCTAATTAATTATTACAGAACCAAATTGAATAACTAGCTACAACTAATTATTACACAACTTAATTAATTAACGAATCAATTAACTAATTAATGAATGACAACAAGCAGGTAGGGAAAGCAGTAAACGGTGCTATTCCAGCTTTGTTTGAAGAAGGGAGGCACGCATGCTCGCTTCGGTTCTTCGCCTCGAAACGCCTTCTAGTTGCTCTTTAGAGGCTCTATTTGCAGGGTGTCTTCCTGCGCTTGTTGGTGGACCTTACCAAAACACTGCAGGGGAAGTCACCAGTGGCCTGCCAGCCATGGAAGGATCACTGCCGGCCAAAGGTGGTCCATTGCCGGCCAAGGGTGGCACACTGTCGGCCATCAGTGACAGGCTGCCGGCCACTGGTGTACTGTGACACCAAACTGCAACGAAGCACAAAATAGAGAAAAAGGAGGGTTTCCCAAGGATATGTACGCACCGTGGCACTCCAAATCACCTCAAGACATCAACGGAGAGGCCTAGTCAGATCTACAACCATCAATCACGCATCCCGATGCATGATGGCCAAAGATCCAACTTATGCCAATCAATATGAAAATGAATGCACAAATAAAGCAAGTAAAGCCTAGAACTCTATCATGAATCATCAAGAGCTTCGGCGATCGAGAATTGAGACACGTTCCATCACTTGAAGTATGAAACGCCCCTCGTTCCTCGTGCTCAGATTAACACTTAATCCAAGCAATGCAACACATAAGCATGGCAAACATGCAACATGACCTAAATGTGCAAACATGCAACTAAACCAAGCATGCAACAAGCATATAAGCATGATGTGAGGTGATGACCTTGGACAATATGACAAAATGCAACATGAACATGTGAGCATGCAAGGTATGCAAAGCTAAACAAGTATGCGACAACATACGAAATGAAACAAGCTTGTGACAACATGGTAAGATGGGCTTACACCAACGATGGACGGCTCTCTACTAGGTCCAAATCAGTAGCCAAAGCGATGAATTAAGCCATACAACACACTCAAGCATGTGAAATACGAAAGGTTCATCAAAGGGGCCTAAAAGGGCAACTCTCAAAAGTGCCTAAGAAGTGACAAATGTGCAAGTGTAACAACACTATATGCACTGAAATGAGATGATAAATGATGCCAAATCATTTAAATAGCTCAAGGATAGCATGCGTGAATCACCGAAACATGAAGCTTGCAAGGCCAATTACACTACAGCTATACGAAGCATGAAGGATATGGCAAGGGCAACCCAAAAAAGTTCTAGAACACTTCACAATAAGCATAAAATCAAGTTTGAGCACAGCCAAAATATGCTAGTATGATGAGTCAAAACATCATGCACAAAGGGCTAGTAAACATGATTTGTTCTACACCTATATGGAGCATGCAAAGGATGATTAAACCAACTATGGATAGGGTCATAACATGACAAATGATGACCAAATACATGCTGAAATGTAAACCACACAAGCTAAAATGACATGGCATGGCATGGATCATATGAAGCTAGTTTAGGAGATTTACACTACAAGTGCATCATGCAAGCATGGAGCAACAAAACCAACCCCAAACAGGTTCATGGCATGGTAAACCATCACCAAAAATCCACTGAAATGGACCCAACACACGCTAAGCACACATGCTACTTTGATGAGCTATGGATGGAGTTACACTACACATGCTAGATGCAAGCAAGACGCGACCAAACCAGCCTTGGACAGGGCCAAGGAAGGTCCTAGAAGTCACCAAAAAAGGCCTGGACCAAGCCTCAAAAATGCATAGAGGGATGGTCCTTTGAAAGGCCAAAAATGCAAGTAAAGAGGAACACAAAGAGAGAGGACTACCCCCTCTGATTTAGGACCTTAAAACCACACCTCTACCACCAAAATCCCATTGGATTTCAGTGGTAGGAAGGCCAAACCAAGGCTAGCTCGGAGGCCTCAAGATATGGCTTAAAACAAAGCCAATAAAAGCATGCAAGGGGGCTACACACCCCAAACAGCAAAATGACCTTAACCAAACTTAAAAAGCACTTAAAAACAAGACTTTTTCTAGTTATAAGAAAATCCTAAATCAATGTGTAAAGAGGGCTAAAGCAAGGTGCAAGAAAGTGAAAAAATGGGGGAAATGCTCTCCCTTAAAGACCCTCTTCGAAACCAGCAATTTCAGGGGGTGAAAGCTTGCTTTCAGACCTCAAGAAGACCTCCCAAGAAGCTTGGTTCAATGGTGGTGGTGTGTCTCTTTGTGTTGTAGTGTAAAAGTGCAAGGAAATCCAATTTCTAAGCACTAAACTCAAGCAATATAGAGAGAAATGGAGTTTTTGCTCTCCAAAACTCAAAGCCTCTGGCTAAGGAAGAGGCGTCCTTATATAAAGGAATGAAAAGCCAAAGCTTCTTCAAGAAGCTTTCCAAGGCTTCCATCCCTCCATAGACGTGTATGGAGGGGTGCAAATGAAAATCCAGCTGGCTCAAAAGATCTGGAGGAAAACCAGCTGAGATAGGGGGGGTGCCGGCCATCAGCAATGGCCGGTAGTGGCTCATTGATGGCAGGCAAGGCCTCATCAATGGTCGGCATGAACAAGTACATGGCCGGCAGTGCACCACAGGGTCCACTCTGACAGGACCTAGTCAAGGTCCAAAAAAAAGGCAGAAAGGATACAGGGTCCATGAAGCTCAAACCGGTGATGTTCCGCCGCGACAGTCGAGTACTCAGCGAGCAATCGAACTAGTTGTTGGGTGTACCTACAAGCACAACCAAGTCTCGAGGACAGTCAAAAATAGGGTGTCTACACTGGCCAATTAAAGTCTTCGGATTCGGAGCCTCATCGGCGAATGATGTCTTCGGGCCGATCAAGCCTCTAGATTCGGAGCGCCCTTCATGGATATCACGATTGGCCAATTAAAGTCTCCGGATTCGGAGCCCCATCGGCGAATGACGTCTTGGGCCTATCAAGCCTCCGGATTCGGAGAGCCCTTCGTGGATATCACGATTGACATCTTTGGGCCGATGAACCCTTCGGGTCGTGCGTAACACAATGTCGATTAAATCAGGCCGAACAATGTCCATGCAATCGTCTGAAATACGTTTATTCAAACATTTATATAATAAAACACATGCAATCACGTGTGTGCCGAACAAAACTTATAACAAAACATTGAAAATAAAATGCTTTTTCATTCGACCAACCAATAATTACATAATCTTAGACACAATCCGCGTTTGAACATTTATAACGAGTATTTTTATTTGGCGTCTCCCTCATCATCGCTCTTTGCAACTTTAAAGGCAGAAAAGAGCAAATGATCACGATGATCCAGGCCACATAAGTTGAAATCGACACCCTTCGCTCGAAGAGCCTCCGCGGCCTAAAGAGCCGCGATCCAACCATGCTTAAAATCGCATTTCTCACATCAGCAGACCTCCTCAACAAGTGTCTCTTTCGTTTTGTCGATCCCAACCTTCTAGCCATCATGGAAACCCTGCTCGTAACCCTTGGTCTTCGCATTTGCTACGGCAAACATGCCTACCATATCTCGGTCGGCGATGGTATGACTCAATAGCCGTTGGGTCACCCTCTCATCCACAATCGGGTTAGACTGACCCGCCGCATGCGGATCGGAGACTTTAACCTTCCTAAGCTCCCTAAGCTCGCCCTCAACCTTTTCCGCACAAGCCTCCGAACTGCAGACCCGTTAGCCCATTTTCTCCATTTCCCGCCGCGCGGCGTGCAGACGCATGCCGACTTCGTAGGCGGTGTACAGTCCCTTTACCGCTCCGTAAATACCTTCTCGAAACACTTCAAAATCTCATCGTCCAACCATCGATTGTTGGACTTCCGGTGAAAAGATTTGTCGAGCGAACTCGACCGCTACACCCGGATCATTGACGATGGAATCTACTTCAGTCATTGGTTTATTCCCCACGAACACCGCAAAACTCAATGGTCGTGGTGTCGTGTCTGACTCATTCCTCGATCATGGTCGGGGGGAGCTTCCCCATTGATACTTCTCTCTTCGGGGTGATCTGTTTCGGCGGCTTGAAGGTTGACATTTTTCGCCTTCCTTGGACGTCCTTCCTCCCGTACGCGCAGGTTCGCTACTACGATTCATCGTAGTATCTAGCTCAGCCAATGTTCGTCCCTCTCCTTTGTTGTTGAAGAACAGTCTGTTTAACATTCGCCCTCTCCTCAAGCTAGTTCAAATCGAGTCTGAATAAGAATAAGTGGATCCACTGGCGCGAACCCACCATATTTTTTCGTAGGTATACAGCGACCCCGAGGCAATTTCTCCAAACGACGAAGATTTATTAATCTAACCGGCCGAGCATCTTGGCCCCATTCTGATTGATATGTGCCACGACCGTTTCATGCACTGACTTTTGGCTTGTTAAAACGGCCTAATTATCTAAACGGCAATTATGGAAGAATGCCTTGAAGTCCATGCACTGGTTGGGGCAAGGGCAGATTTATTAATCTAACTGGCCGTGCATCTTCGCCCTATGCCGATTGATATGTGCCACTGCCACTTCATGCACTGATTTTTGGCTTGTTAAAACGGCCTAATTATCTAAACGGCAATTATGGAAGAATGCCTTGAAGTCCATGTACTGGTTGGGGCAAGGGCAGATTTATTAATCTAACCGGCCGAGCATCTTGGCCCCATGCCGATTGATATGTGCCACAGCCACTCCATGTACTGATTTTTTGCTTTCTAAATGGCCTAATCATGTAGTCGGCAAGTATACAAAACGTTTAATCCAAAACAGCAACCAAACAATTCCGTTCATTAGTAACAGCAAAGTACAAAATGAATTTTCATCACGTAAATTGGACACAAATTGTAACTATTTTACATATGAAAATTACTAAACAAAAAGCTGTAAAAAGCTAAAAATTACATGCAAATCCTAAAACAAAAACAGGAGCCGCCCAAATTAGCCCTCAAAGTCAGACTCCAATGGCTCAACATCCACTTGCTCGTATGGAATTGGCATAGCCAATGTCACATCAGCAGCAGCAAGGGCTTTGAGCCAGCCATGTTTAAATCCCCAATTTTCAAATTTGGGGACTTCGTCTACATATTCATCAAAAGCAGACTTCTTTCCAACATCGAATGCGCTAGCAGCCTTCAGGTCGACTGTTTTCTTCGCCGCCTTCATCTCTTCTAACCCAGCCTCCAATTTAGAGATCGCCTCCTGGGCCAATTTAAGCTCGTCGTCGCTCGCATTCGCCCTCTTCTCGGCAACTGATCTCAATTTTTCAGCATTGCGGGCTCTCTCCATCTCGGCCTCGGCACGGGCGCCCTCCATCTGCACCCTACTCCTTTGGCCCCCAACCTCGGCTTGTAAATGGCCAATTAGCTTGATAGCATCGTGATAGCGACGGCCCATGTCGGCTATTCTCCCGACGGCCTGCAAAATAATATTTGCGTAAAGAGAAAAGACAAAGTCTAGATATATACCAAAAGAGCCGATTGCGCGGCCAACCCAATTGCAACCAGATCAGGCTCTGCCCGAAAAGCCCCCTTGTCAGCAGGCAATGAAACAGATGTTGCCAAGTTGAGTGCAACCGCTGGATCTTTGATTACCGAAGCATCGGCGGAGATCGGCGTATTTTTTATCTTGGGCTGAATAACAAAAGGTACAATCACATCCGACTCCTCCAAACGAGGTCGTTTTTCTGCACGATCTTCTTCTGAGCTGGCCTCGACGTCGGCAGGGCGTTTCTCCACCCTTTGCTCAGCTTCTACACTTGCCTGCACAAAAGGTTCTGCCTCGGTACTTCCGTTCTTTGCCGTCCGCTCAATAATAGGCAAGGAGGTCTGGGACAAAGACTCGGCAGCCCGAATCTCCTCCGCCCTTCGCCGCGTGGCCATCCTTTCCGCGTTTGCCTTCTTGGCAAGTTTAGTGAGGCTCAACCCAGCCATATCTTCTGGGAACGCGTCGGGAAGGTCCTCCAAACCTTGAAAAATATCGTCGAGCGGACGGTTCTCTCGACCCGAAGTGGATGAAGGATCAGCCGAATTGAGGCCGGCTTCTTCAAATGCTAACTTCAAAGCCTTGTCAACCTCAGTTTCGGATTGGTCTGACTAGGCGGCCTCAGCTACTTCCGGTCGCTCTGAATCTGATCCCTCGCAACTGACTTGCCTCAAATTTCTGAAATCAGTCAAGATAAGGGCGATAATAGACTCCACACCCTCTGGAATTGGGATGTTTTTCGCCGCCAAAAAGGTCGTATAAGTCGGCTCGTAGCGGAACAGAACGTGGGCTGCCCTCCCCTACTTCTGAAGACTCGGTCGGCTGAAATACTTGAGCGTAGTCTTGATTTTCGAAAGGACGGCGTCGTCGGTCGAGATCAAGACTTTCTTCAAATCGTTTCCTGCAAATGCAAAACCATGAGGTCCCGAAAATAAAGTTTTATAAATATAACAAGTAAATCAATAAAAGAAGATACTTGGCCACCTGTTTCGCCCCTTTGTCTAGGAATACGATCAAGGCGATCCTCGCCTTCGCCGAATTCCCAGTTTCCTTGGACGACGACCATAACATCATCGACTCGTTTCCCAGAGCTGGAAAGCATAGCCACTAGTTGATGGTCGGTGTCTTTGGCCCTAAGGAAATAACACCCGTGCCGACCAGAAGATATGGCCAAGGTGTAGCAATGCCGAATAGCGGGAATGCCAAGGTTAAGCCTAAGGTGACGGTTTAGTGCGATAATTCCCATCACGATCCTATAGAAGTTGACGTTGGGTTGGGAATGGATTAACTCCCAATGGCAAAGCATGGCCCTAAGGAGTGGGTGAAGGGGACAGCGGACCCCACCCTCTGCGATTGATAGAAGAGGGAAGACGATCGTGGTTTTATCAACCCTCTCCATATCGAGGGTGCTGTCTGCCACAAATGACAGATGGACATCATCAGGAATGGAAAAATGGCGTTAAAAACCAGAAATTCGATCCAGTGAGAGATCTTTTAAATGTTTCGCCATTCCCCCAGTCAATAGGATTATGCTAAGCCAAAAACAAAGCAGAGAAGGAGAGAACTTACAAGAGGCGAAGGAGATAGAGAAGAGTAGGAAGTTGCAGAGGTAGTTTGGAAGGCAATCCAACGACGGGTGTCTAAAAGCATGTAAGCATTTAAAAAGATGTCAAAATTTTAAATCACAATAAATAGAAATGTACGAAGAGACGGGAAGTTGAAATGATAACCGGGAAGCGTGTGTACAGACATTTGCGTTGGAATAAGGTCAGCCGCCGAATTTCGGCTCTGACTCTTCGAGTTCGAAGCCAAACATTCCAGCCAACTGTCGTTAGTGGAGTGCTTAGGGGGCAATTGTGGGGGCCGAGAAGAGGGAGTCGTAGAGATTCCGGATAGTCGAATCTCGGAGAGTCAAGATTCGAAGCACTCGGCAATTGGCTCGCAAGCTCAAATCCAACCCTATTCGGCCAAATAACCGATTAGACAAGGGGACGAGTGAAGGTCGGTCTATTATAAAATGTGCTGAATATGAGTTGGAAATGGACCTAATCCCGAGGCCCATGGAAGAAAAGATATAAATATAAGAACATCAGCCAGAAAGAGGTATGTGAGAATTGTTGTGCTTAACTTAGAATACAAGCATTCTTGAGTGTGGATTCTGACTTGTCCGTTGGAGTGCTAATTCCGGCACCCTCGACCGGAGTGTTTATTTCTTTTCAGGTGACCAGAAGAGGATCACGAGCGTTCTCCAGGATCAGAAGAGTATTTCTAAACCACTTCTCCACAAATTTATACTATAGAAGTTTTGGATTTTTCCTCATTCTAGAACAAATCTCACATTACAAAAAAAAAAAAAAATGTAACACTTTAATGTAACACTTCAGTAATGTAACACTTTAATATAACACACTAAAAAACTCCTTGGTGTACTTTTCCCAAACGTAACAACATAACACTCAAAGAAAACTCTTTGGTGTACTTTTTTCAAATGCAACACTCCAATCTAAAAAAAAAAAAAAAACATTAGTGTACTTTTTTCAAACGTAACACTTCAATCAGTATAATTTCAAACGTAACATTCCAATGTAACACATGTACTTTTTTCAAATGTAGAACTCACAATTTGAAATTATACACTACTAAGGAATATTTGTATTACCTTTGAAATGGTCTGAAGAATCTCATATTCTTTTGTTTTAAGTGTTACATTGGAGTGTTAAGTTTAGAAAAAGTATGGTAAGAATTTTTTTTTTATTATTACATTGGAGCGTTACGTTTGGAAAAAGTACACCAAAGAGGTTTTTTTTTTTTTTTCTTTTTTTATTTGTGTTACATTAAACTATTGCACCACGGAATTTTTTTGAAGTGTTATATTGAAATGTTACGTTTGGGAAAGTACACTAAGAAATTTTTTTGTGTGCTACATTAGAATGTTACACTAAGGAGTTTTTGTGTGTTATATTAGAGTGTTACACTAAGGAATTTTTTTAGATTATTATATTAGAGTGTTACATTTGGAAAAAAAATATATATATATATACTAAGAAGTTTTTTTGTGTGTTACATTAGAGTGTTACACAAAGGAGGTTTTGTGTCTGTTACATTAGAGTGTTACACTAAGGAGTTTTTGTGTCTGTTACATTAGAGTGTTACACTAAGAAGTTTTTTTAGATTATTATATTAGAGTGTTATATTTGGAAAAATAACTAAGAAGTTTTTTGGTTTGTTACATTAAGAAGTTTTTTTTGGAGTATTATAGTAGAGTGTTACGTTTAGAAAAAATACACTAAGGAGTTTTTTTGTGTGTTATATTAGAGTGTTACAATAAGAAATTTTTTTTGGTGTTACATTAGAGTGTTACATTAAGAAGTTTTTTTGGAGTGTTATATTAAAGTATTACGTTTGGGAAAAGTACAGTAAAGAATTTTTTTTTGTATGTTACATTAGGGTATTGCACTAAGACTTTTTTTTTTTTTGAGTATTACATTAGAGTGTTACATTAGAGTATTACAGTTTGAAATTATACATTTGGTGAAAACTTACCAAGTAGTTTTTGTACTTCTTTTGAAATGTTTGGAAAATCCTACATCCTTTTAGAATGTTTGAAGAATCTCATATTTTTAGTCATTTTTGTATTGCTTTTGAAATGTTTTCCAAATAAAAAGATTTTTATATAAAAATTCATCCCAAATTTGATTCTCATATATTGTGTACCTTACATTTCTAGCTCAAAAAAAAAAAAAAAAGAAGATAAGAAACATAATAGAAATAAGGGTATAACCATAAATCTAATTTTTAAATAATATATTAAATCTACATTTTCAAAATCAGTGGGACGAATTAGTCTATAAGAAAATCCTTAGGACTAAATGAAACACCATTCCTCAAGATGGAATTTATAGGTAAATTTTTCAAAATTTTATGCATTGAGAAAATTGATTTTTCTTGTAGTGCATAATTAAAAAGGCAAAATCTATTTTACACTCTTGTAATTTGAGGGCGGAGCACTTTACCTATCAATGATTCAAATACAGTCAGAATATTCCAATGTGATTTTAGACCATAGTGCAATCATTAACTCCATTAACTATAAATGTGAAATAACTATAATACCCTCCACTACAAGAAAAGGGGGCTTACAAGATGGAACTTTTTGCGATGGCACATTTGTCGTTGCAAAAAAATAACTTTTTGCAACGACACAACTTGTCGTCGCAAAAAATGTGACTTTTTGAGACAGTACAACTTGCCGTCGCCAAAAAATGTGACTTTTTGAGATGACACAACTTGCCGTCGCAAAAAATGTGACTTTTTGAGACGGTACAACTTGCCGTCGCAAAAAATAGAGTATTTGGGACGGCATAAAACATTGTCGCGAAAAATGAGAGTATTTGCGACGACAGAAATTGCTGTTGCAAAAAAAAATAGAGTATTTGTGATGGCAGATATTGCTGTCACAAAAAAAAAGAGTTTTTGTGACGGTACCAGCTACAGTCGCAAAAAAAAAGAAGAGTTTTTTGCGACTGTAATAGGTACCGTTGCAAAAAAAAGTAAAATATATATATATATATATATATATATTGTGGCTTTGAGACGACTTCATATTGTGGGAGCCAAATAAATAGAAGAGTCGGAAGGTGCGTACCCCAGAAATCAGATATTATTCGGCTTCATATTGCGTGACTAGGATGCCGAATACGTTAGGAAGGCCGAATAGCCGGAGATCAGTAGTTCCAAATAAATAAATGGGGAATGGGATAAAAGTAGGCTCAGGCCTCAAGGCCCTAAAAGCAAGTATAAATACAAGAACTACAGATTTAGAAAGGTATGTAACAATCACTTTTTGCTTAACTTAGAAGACAAGCTATTTTGAGTACAAGAACTGACTTTTCCGTCGGAGTGCTAATTCCGGCACCCTTGACCAGAGTGTTTGTGTCTTTTCAGGTGACTAGTTGAGGATCATTAGCGTCTTCTAGGATTTGAAGAGTATTTCCAAACCATTTCTCCACCATTGGCGTCGTCTGTGGGAATACTCAAATACATCCATGGCAAGCGTGACTGAAGATCCTCCGATAGTCACTAACGAGACCACACAGCAAGATGACCTCACTCCTGCAAACTCGCTTGGACCAAAAACCATCACAGCAAGACTTGCCTTGGACCTTTACTCACCTTCAAACCCAACGTAAAAGACAATACAAGCGACCATGGCACAAGCTAGGCAAACCAAACAGAGGTTGGACAACATCATCGCTGAGAACGAATGCCTTCGTCGCGATCTGGCCTCGAAAATAGCAAATTCCAAACAACCAGTGCGCCAGGTTTCTGAGCGACCCCCGAGGGCAGATGATCGACGATCTCGAGCCCGACAGCACGAAATTGACAGCCGCTATGCCTCAACAGATCATCTTGAGTTGGCAAAGGACGAACGTCTCCAACAATGCGTTCGGAGGAGTGCGATCAAAACACCTGCCCTTCCGAAGGATGCATTTTCGCTTGACATCGTCCACATGATATACAGCCTGCCAACAGCCCCGGCCGTGCATGCGATCCAATCACATCCAGGCCCCCAACAGCAACTCACGCCCGCAAAGCGGCTCCGAGAAATGCTAAGTATCACCTTTGATGACTCTGATTTGATCGGCTTAACACTCCCTCACATCGATCCATTGGTTGTTGAGCTACGCGTAAACCGCTTCACCGTCAAACGTGTTCTTATTGGCCAGGACAAAACTGCATTCCTCACCCCAAGTGGAACCTACTGCTACAAAGTTATGCCTTTTGGGCTTAAGAATGCAGGGGCAACCTACCAAAGACTGTCACCGCCATATTCAAAGAGCAACTCGGCCACACTATGGAAGTATACATCGATGATATGGTGGTCAAGTCCAAAATATAGCCGATCTAGAAAAGACATTCAGCATCTTACGCAAATACAGAATGAAACTGAACGCTTCCAAGTGTGCATTCGGAATCGGTTCTGGCAAATTTCTGGGTTACATCGTCAATCACCGAGGAATCGAAGCCAACCCAAGGCAAGTCACAGCAATCTTGGAACTCGGCTCCCCTCATTTAGTCAAAGAAGTCCAAAAGTTGATGGGGATGGCCGCTGCACTCAACAGGTTCATCAGCCGGTCTACAGATCGCTGCCGACAATTCTTTCAGACACTACGGCAGGGTAAGGCTTTTGAATGGTCCGCCAAATACGAAACAGCTTTCAACGGACTCAAGACCTACCTCTGCTCAGTACCTCTCTTGACAACACCCGTCGCTGGTGACCCGCTCATTCTATATCTGGCAGTTTCCGATAGGGCCGTCAGCGCCGTACTGCTAAAAGAGGAGGAGGGAGAGCAACGAGCAGTGTATTATGTGAGCAAGGCAATGGTTGATGCCGAAACACGCTACCTTCCGCTGGAAAAACTCATCTTAGCCCTAGTCATGGCGGCAAGAAAACTGATGCATTACTTCTAGGGACATAGCATTGGGGTGCTAACAGATTATCCCCTCTGATCAGTACTACGGAGTGCAGAAGCATCAGGACGTGTTTCAAAATGGGCTCTTGAACTCGGCCAATACGACATTTAGTTTTTACCTAAAACCGCAATCAAGGGGCAGGTGTTGGCCGACTTTGTTGCCGAATTCACCGACGAGCTTGCCAACCTCAAACCTGACGAAGTTCGACCAAAGCCGAACTGGAGAATTTATGTCGGGGATATTTGGCAATTATACTGTGATGGATCGTCTAACCAAAGGGGCAGCGGCGCTGGAGTTGTAATCATGTCTCCAGACGGCGCAGTAATTGAGCAGGCCATCAAGCTTGGCTTCGAAGCATCAAATAACGAAGCCGAATATGAAGCCCTTTTAGCCGGTCTGCGGAATGCGCAGCTCGGCGCTCGGCGTCTACTTGTGTTTTGTGATTCAAAATTGGTAATCAGTCAGCTAAAGGGGAAGTACGTGGCAAGAAACGACCGTATGTCGGCCTACATGAAAACGGCCAATTCCTTGCTAGAAAAATTGGACCATCACGAACTGAACCAAATAACACGCGACCAGAACACACACGCGGATGCCTTGGCGTGCCTAGTCTCCGCCATCAATTCTGAGATCAAACGGACCATCGAAGTGGGTTTCATCCCGGAGCCAAGTATTGGCCCTTCGGAGGAAATCCATGTCAACGTTATAGAGTCCGCACCAAGCTGGATGGACCCCATTACTGCATTCCTCTCTTCTAAACAACTCCCAGAGGACAAAAAAGAAGCACACAAGCTACGAAATAAAGCCCTGCGATATTATCTGGATCCACAAGGAGGACTTTATAAAAAGTCCCTCTCTAGTCCATATTTGGAATGCGTGCACCCCAACAAAGTGGTGGAGCTTCTGACAGAGATACATGAGGGCAGTTGTGGTGCCTATTGTGGCGGACGCTTCCTGGCCCATCGAGCTATAACACAGGGGTATTATTGGCCGAAAATGAGAGCTGACGCGGAGAGTTATGTAAAAAAAATACGAACAGTGCCAAAAGTTCTCCCCATTAACCCATCTGCTTGCCGAAGGGTTGAACTCTATCAACAGCCCTTGGCCGTTTGCTCAGTGAGGACTTGATATCGTAAGACCATTGCCGAGGGCCCCAAGGAACAAGCGATTCTTAATCGTCGTGACAGATTACTTCACAAAATGGGTCGAAGTGGAGGCTTTAACACATATACGAGATGCCAACATTAAACGCTTTGTATGGAGAAACATCATAACACGATTCGGCATTCCGAGAGCTCTCATCTCAGACAATGGCACCCAGTTCGATTGTGGCATATATCGAGAGTTATGTAGAAAATATGGCATTCGACCTTACTTCTCTACACCGGCCTACCCCCCAAAGCAATAGTCAAGCCGAAGCCTCTAACAAATCTATCTTGGACGGCATCAAAAAGAGACTGGAAAAAACTAAAGGCAAATGGGTCGAAGAATTACCGAGTGTATTGTGGGCTCATCGTACTACGTCGAAGAGATCCATTGGAGAAACGTCGTTCGCTCTATGCTTTGGAACCCAGGCAATCTTACCCCTGGAAATCGACCTCCCAACTCTGAAATCGCAAGTTTTTGATACAGGCTGAAACGACATGATGCTTGCCCAGGATCTGATTCTAATCGAAGAACGAAGAGACCGCGCCCTGGCATCCATGGCACGGTATCAGCAGCAGCTCGCCAAGTCGTATAATCAGCGAGTTCAGTTGCGCCGATACACGCCAGGAGAGTTGGTCCTAAAGAAGGTGCTTCCAGCCGACCGGAGACTAGCCGATGGAAAATTGGGTCCAAACTGGGACGGCCCCTATCAAATAGAATCCATCGCAGGAACAGGGGCATACCGGCTCTCAGACATGTCAGGAAGAAGCCTGCCACGGCCTTGGAATTCAACACATTTACGTAAATTCTATCATTGACCCAACTTGTGGGCTTGATACTTGTACATATTTCACCGTTGCAATACAAAGCTTCTCGTTTTCTCAAGCTCGCTCCCAAGCCTTTAAGGGCCGATTGAGCCTTCTAAGGCCAAAATAAAGTCTCCAAATTTGGAGCGCCCTTCGTGGATATCACAATTGGCCAAAATAAAGTCTCCGAATTCGGAGCCCCTTTTGGTGCATGACACCTTAGGGCCGATTAAGTCTCCGGATTCAGAGCGCTGTTCGTGGATATCATGATTGGCCAAAATAAAGTCTCCGGATTCGGAGCCCCCTTTGGTGCATGACACCTTAGGGCCAATTAAGTCTCCGGATTCGGAGCGCCCTTCGTGGATATCACGATTGGCCAAAATAAAGTCTCCGAATTCGGAGCCCCTTTTGGTGCATGACACCATAGGGCCGATTAAGTCTCCGAATTCGGAGCGCCGTTCGTGGATATCACAATTGGCCAAATTAAAGTCTTCGGATTCGGAGCCCCCTTTGGTGCATGACACCTTAGGGCCAATTAAGTCTCCGGATTCAGAGTGCCGTTCGTGGATATCACGATTGGCCAAATTAAAGTCTCCGGATTCAGAGCCCCTTTTGGTGCATGACACCATAGGGCCGATTAAGTCTCCGGATTCAGAGCGCCGTTCGTGGATATCACGATTGGCCAAATTAAAGTCTCCGGATTTGGAGCCCTCTTTGGTGCATGACACCTTAGGGCCGATTAAGTCTCCAGATTCGGAGCGTCGTTCGTAGATATCACGATTGGCCAAATTAAAGTCTTCGGATTCGGAGCCCCTTTTGGTGCATGACACCATAGGGTCGATTAAGTCTCCAGATTCGGAGCGCCGTTCGTGGATATCACGATTGGCCAAATTAAAGTCTACGGATTCGGAGCCCCTTTTGGTGCATGACACCATAGGGCCGATTAAGTCTCCGGATTCAGAGCGCCGTTCGTGGATATCACGATTGGCCAAATTAAAGTCTTCGGATTCGGAGCCCTCTTTGGTGCATGACACCTTAGGGCCGATTAAGTCTCTGGATTCGGAGCGTCGTTCATGGATATCACGATTGACCAAATTAAAGTCTTCGAATTCGGAGCCCCTTTTGGTGCATGACACCGTAGGGCCAATTAAGTCTCCGGATTCGGAGCGCCGTTCGTGGATATCACGATTGGCCAAATTAAAGTCTCCGAATTCGGAGCCCGCTTTTGGTGCATGACACCTTAAGGCTGATTAAGACTCCGAATCCGAAGCACCTTTTGGCGCATGACATATTAGGTCCGATTAAGCCTCTTAAGGCCGATTAAGACTCCGAATTTGGAGCCTTTGTGAGAGATACATTCGGACCACTTCACTGGCTGATTAAATATTCACTGAGAATTGTTCTTAATTCGAGTCAGTCAATGCATGTTTAAACATTTTCACCATGCAACATAAAACTTGCCAGTAAGTTGAAATAATACGTTTAATTAAGCACATAACATTTCAAGACCAAATACGAACATTGAAAATAAAAGAAATTCTATTTGTTCGGCGCGAAGTCTGTTCTTGTGTTCCAAAGTCTATTTATTCGGCACCCTCATCGTCGCTCCTCTCAATTTCAAAATCAAAATAGGGTAAGTAGTGACGATGATACAGGGGCAAAGCTGAATCAATGCCCACGGCTTCGAGAACTTTCTCGGTTTGAAGGGCCTTGACCCAGCCGTGCTTGAATCCACGATTTTCACATCAGCAGACCTCCTCGGCAAGGTCTCGTTTGGTCTTCTCTATCCCGACCTTCAGGTCGTCCTAAAACCCCTTTTCATAACCCGAGGTCCGTTGGGTCACTCTCTCCTCAACGACCAATTTAGATTGACCGGCCGCCACCGACGCGCTCGTTTGAACATTCTTCATCTCCCAAAGCTCACGCTCAGCTTTTTCCGCACGAATCTCCAGACCGCGATTCCTTTCGTCCTTTTTCTCACTCTCACGTCACGCTTCCCGCAGACGCATGCCAACTTCGTAGGCAGTATATAGTCCTTTCACGGCCTCATGTATGCCGTCTCGAAATACTTCGAAATCTTGACGTCCGCCCATCGATTGTTGGGCTTTCGGCGAGAAGATCTGTCGAAAGAACTCAACTGCCACACCTGGGTCTTTAATGATAGAATCCGCCTCTGTCATTGGTCTATTCCTCACAAAAACCGCAAAACTCAATGGTCATGGCATCACATCGGGCTCGATTCTCAGTCGCGGGCGCGGAGAATTTCCCCGTTGTTGCCTGTCCTTTCAGGGCGATCTACTTCGATGACTAAGGGGCTGCTGTGTTTCCTGATCCTTGGACATTCTTCTTCCCGTACGCATAGGCTCGCTACTGCGACTCATTGCGGCGTCTAATTCAGCCAATCATCGTCCCTACCAAGTTGCCTGAATGGAAATAAGTAGGGCCCCTAGCGTGCACCTGCCCCATTTATCCTTCAATGTATGCAGCTCTCCCGAGGCAACGTCTGTAATCCCAAATGTCAAAACACGGATGACAATTGTCCAGCCCACGAGTTAGGCCCATTCGGCTTCGCAAGCTCGCGCCCTGGCCAAGGTAAGGGCAGATTTACTAATCTGGTCGGCCATGTTTTCAAGCGCAAGCGTCGATCAATCTGTGCCTCAGCCAGCCCACGAGTTAGGCTCATTCGACTTCCCAAGCTCGCGCCCTGGCTAAGGCAAGGGCAGATTTACTAATCTGGTCGGCCATGTTTTCAAGCACAAGCGCCGATCAATCTGTGCCTCAGATGGCTCACGAATCGATTCTTCAAAGTTCTTAAGGTCGTCTCATCCGGCGCCCGAATGATCATGCACCGCCTGGGGCAAGGGCAGATTTATCAATCTATTCAGCTCAACTGCCCCAGTCGGCTTATGAATTGATTATTCAAAATTCTTAAGATTCATCATTATATTTGGCTCAAGTGCCCCAGACGGCTCACGAATCGATTCTTCAAAATTCTTAAGGTCGTCTCATCCGGCGCCCCAATGATCATCTACCGCCTGGGGCAAGGGCAGATTCGTCAATCTATTCGGCTCAACTGCACCAGCTGGCTCATGAATTGATTCGGCCATGTTTTCAAGCGCAAGCGCCGATCAATCTGTGCCTCAGACGGCTCACGAATCGATTCTTCAAAGTTCTTAAGGTCGTCTCATCCGGTGCCCGAATGATCATGCACCACTTAGGGCAAGGGCAGATTCATCAATCTATTCGGCTCAACTGCCCCAGCCGGCTCATGAATCGATTATTCAAAATTCTTAAGATTCATCAATATATTCGGCTCAAGTGCCCCAGACGGCTCACGAATCGATTCTTCAAAATTCTTAAGGTCGTCTCATCCGGTGCCCGAATGATCATGCATCGCCTGGGGCAATGGCAGATTCATCAATCTATTCGGCTCAACTGCCCCAGCCGGCTCATGAATCGATTCGGCCATGTTTTCCAGCACAAGCGCCGATCAATCTGTGCCTCAAATGACCCACAAATCAATTCTTCAAAGTTCTTAAGGTTGTCTCATCCAGCGCCCGAATGATCATGCACCGCCTGGGGCAAGGGCAGATTCATCAATCTATTCAACTCAACTGCCCTAGCCGGCTCATGAATCGATTAGGCCATGTTTTCAAGCGCAAGCGCCGATCAATCTGTGCCTCAGCCAGCCCACGAGTTAGGCCCATTCGGCTTCACAAGCTCGCGCCCTGGCTAAGGCAAGGGCAGATTTACTAATCTGTTCGGCCAAATACCTAAGTTAAGCAGCCGATCTAACCATAACCGAAAGCAATATCATTCATCAACAACATTTTCCTTAGCAAGTTGAGCACAACTCATGAAATTTTATATACGCAAATTACTAAACAAAAAGCTACAAGCCCGCATGAAAATGCCTAACAAAAAACTATGACTGTAACAACACATGAAAAATACCAAATTAAAAACTGTAAAAATACATTCGACATCCTAAAAACTATGTCAGTCGCCCAGATCAGTCATCGGAATCAGACTCCAATCTTAACATCCACTTGCTCATATGGTATTGGCATAATCAATGAAGCTTTAGCAGCAGCAAGGGCTTTGTGCCAGCCATGTTTGAATCCCCGATTTTCAAACTTCGGGACTTGGTCCAAATACTCGGCGAGTCTAGCATTTTTCCCGGCCTCGAATACTTTGGAAGCCTCCGAGTCGGCTGTTTCCTTCGCCGCCTTCACTTCAGCCAACTCAGCCTCCAGTTTGGAGACCGCCTTCTGGGCCAATTTGAGCACATCTTTGCTCGCGTTCGCCTCCTTCTCGGCATCCGATCTCAATTGATCCGCGCTACGAGCCCTCTCCACCTCGGCCTCGGCCCTTGAGGCTTCCTTGTTCGCCCTCAAAGCTTCGACCTCGGCTCTTCTCCTCTGGCCCTCAACTTTCTTTCGTAAACGGCCAATCTGTTTGACGACATCGCGATGGCGACGGCCCATATCGCCTATCCTTCCGACGATCTGCAAAACAAGAATTTAAAACCATAACTTCAACAGTATTTGGATTAAGTGAAGCAAAGTCCGAATATATACCAAAAGTGCCGATTGAGCGGCTAGTGCTGTCACATTCAGATCTGGTTCCACCCGGAAAGCCTCCTTGTCAGACGGCAACGACACGGATGTAGCCAAGCTGAATGTGACTTCTGGATCTTTAAGCACCGAAGCATTAGAAGAAATCGGCGTGTTATTTATCATCGGTTGAATGACAAAAGGAACGATCACATTCGATCCCTCTAATCGAGGATGTTTGCCGCCTTGTTCTTCTAAGCCGATCTCAAACTCGGCAGGGCGTTTCTCCGCCTCTTCCTCAACTTCTTGGCCGGCCTGCACGATCAAAGTAGATTCGGCATTTCGATTTTTTTCCGTCTCCACCTCAATAACGCGTAGGGACTCTGATTCGCTAACAGGCAGGGAGAGTTGCGATTCGGTGGCGGGTGGTACTTCAGAAGGAAGGGCCTCTGCTCTTTGCCGCGCGGCCAACCTTTCCGCATTCGCCTTCCTGGCAAGTTTTGTTAGGCTTAACCCGGCCATGTCTTCAGGGCCTGCGGCGGGAAGATCCTCTAAGCCGTGAAAAATGTCGTCAAGTGAAAGATCCCCTCGGCCCGACGTGGATGGAGGATCAGCCGAAATCAATACCTCGTCAGACTCGATTTCGTACTGATCTGATTCGGTAACATTAGCTACATCCCACTCCGAATCAAACCGTTCAAAACCAACATGCCTCAAGTTTTTGAAGTCGGACAAAATAAGAGCGATAAGAGAATGTTCACCTTCTGGAACCGGGATATTTTCCGCCGCCGAGAAGGTCGTATATGTCGGCTCGTAACGAAGCAGAATGTGGGCCGCCCTCCCTTGTTTCTGAAGACTTCGACAGCCGAAATACTTGAGCGCGACTTTGATATCCGAAAGAACGGCGTCGTCAGTCGAAGACAGGACTTTCTTCAAATCGTTCCCTGAAGAAGCTAAGTCGTAACATTTCAAAGAAGAGGCTTTACAACAAAAATGAACAAATAATAAAAACGAGAAGGCAATCGGCCACCTGGCTCACCCCTCCGTCTAGGAATAGGGTTGACGTGATCCTCCACTTTGCCAAATTCCCAGTTACCCTGGACAACGACCATAACATTATCAACTCGCTTCCCAGAACTGGAAAGGATAGTAATTAGTTGATGGTCGATATCCTTGGCCCTAAAGAAGAAACGCCCGTGCCGACCAGAAGACTTAGCCAAGGCATAGCAATGCCGGATGGCTGGAATGCCAAGGTTAATTCTAAGGCGACGGTTGAGCGCTATAACCCCCATTATAATTCTAAAGAAATTCACATTGAATTGGGAAGGGATTAAACCCCAATGGTGAAGCACAACCCTAAGAAACGGGTGAAGGGGAAAACGAACTCCACCCTCTGCGATTGACAAAAGAGGAAAGACAATCGTGGTTTTGTCCTCCCTCTCCATATCAAGAGTGTCGTCTGCCACAAACGACAGACGAACATCATCAGGAATGGAGAAATGGCGTTTAAAGCCAGCAATTCGATCTGACGATAGAAGGTCTTTTAAATGTTTCGCCATACCCTACAGTTTATAAGAATATGCCAAGGAAGGAATAAGCCAGAAAGAATCTTCGAAGCAAGGAAGGAGAAAACTTACAAAGGACGAAGAGGATATCGGAGAAGGGAGTTGTAGGGACGATTCAAAAGGCAATCCAGCGACGAGCGTCATACAATACATACTTGAAAGGATGTCAAAATTTTAAATCACAATAAATAGATATGTACGAGAGGGCGGGAAGTCAATACGACGACCAAAAGGGTTGCGCTTAGATATCTGCATGAGGATGAGGCCAACCGCCGAATTTTGGCTCTGACTTTTTGAAATTCGGAACCAAGCACTCCAGCCAACTGTCGTTGGTAAACTGCTTGGGGGGCAATTGTGGGAGCTGAATAAGTAGAAGTGTCGGAAGGTGCGTACCCCAGAAATCAGATATTATTCGGCTTCATATTGCGTGACTAGGATGCCGAATACTTTAGGAAGGTCGAATAGCCGGAGATCAGTAGTTCCGAATAAATAAATGGGGAATGGGATAAAAGTAGGCTCAGGCCCCAAGGCCCTAAAAGCAAGTATAAATACAAGAACCACAGATTTAGAAAGGTATGTAACAATCACTTTTTGCTTAACTTAGAAGACAAGCTATTTTGAGTACAAGAACTGACTTGTCCGTCGGAGTGCTAATTCCGGCACCCCCGACCGGAGTGTTTGTGTCTTTTCAGGTAACTAGCTGAGGATCATTAGCGTCTCCCAGGATCTAAAGAGTATTTCCAAACCACTTCTCCACACATATATATATAGTCACAAAATGGTTTAAATAAATGCAACGGTATTTTTTTGTCACAAAAAAAAAAAAAAAAACGACGTCGTCTTACTCTTTTGAACATTTCTCTTTTCACCTATTTTTTCATCTTTCTCTATCTCTGTCTCTGTCTCTCTTCTCTTTCTCTCTCTCCCATTCATCATTCTTCTCTATCTGGCTGTCGCTCTCTTTTTCTATGTGTCTTTGTCTCTGTCTCTCTTCTCTTTCTCTCTTTCACTCATCTCTCTTCTCTGTCTGTCTGTCTCTCTTTTTCTCTCAATGTCTCTGTCTCTGTCTCTCTTCTCTTTCTCTCTCTCTCACTCATCACTCTTTTCTGTCTATCTATCTATCTGTTTGTATGTCTTTCTCTTTCTCTCTGTGTCTCTCGCCTATCTCTCTTCTCTCTATCTCTCTCATCTCTCTTCTCTCTCTGTCTTTCTTCTCTCTCTCTCTCTTCTCTTTATCTTTCTCGTCCTCTCGCTCATTTCTCTCTCGTTTATCTCTTTTCGCTCTTTTTTTTTCTCTCTCTCTCTCTCTCTTTGTCTATATCTTTTCACCTATTTTTTCATTTTCCTCTCTCTCTCTTCTCTTTCTCTCTCTCACTCATCACTCTTTTCTGTCTGTCTGTCTCTCTCTCTCTCTCTCACTCAGCTATCTCTTCTCTCATCTCTTGTCTCTCTCTATCTCTTTTGCTCATCTATAGTCTCTCTATCTCTCTCGGTCATCTCTCTTCTCTCTATCTCTCTCATATCTCATCTCTTTCTGTCTCTCTCGCTTATCTCTCTCTTCTCTCTCTCTTTCGTTTGTCCCTCTTCTCTCTATGTCTCTCGCTTTCATCTCTCTTCTCTCTATCTCTCTCTATCTCTCTCTACGTCTCTCTCGTTCATTTCCCTTCTCTCTCTGTCTCTTTTTCACTCTCTCACTCTCTATCTCTTTCTCTTTTTGTCTCTCTCTCTCTTGTCTTTCTCTCTCTCACTCATCACTCTTCTCTATCTGTCTGTCTTCGTCTCTGTCTCTGTCTCTGTCTATCTTTCTCTCTCTCTCTCTTTGTCTCTCGCTCATCTTTCTTCTCTTTATCTCTCTCTATGTCTCTCTCACGCATCTTTCTTCTTCTTCTTCTTCTTCTTCTTCTCTCTCTCTCTATATATATATATATGTCTTTCTTTTGATCATCTCTTTTCGCTCTCTTTCTCTCTTTCTTTGTCTATCTCTCGCTCATCTCTTGTTTCTCTCTCTTTTTCTATTTGTCTGTCTCTCTATCTCTACCTCTCTCTCTATATATATCTCTTTTTCTCTCTATCTCTTTCTTACTCATCACTCTTCTCTCTCTCTTTCTCTCTCTGTGTTTGTCTGTCTGTCTCTCACTCTTCCCTCTCTCTTTCTCTCTATGTGTCTGTCTGTTTCTCTCCTTTATTGTGTTCACCTTGCTTGCTCTTTCCCTTCCCTCTTCTCTATTTGCCGAGCTCTCCACTACAAGAAAATGCACTTTTATCGACCACTTTATCTCTCTCTCGCTCATCACTCGATCTCTGTCTCTCTCTATTTCTCTTCTCTATCTGTCTCTCACTCATCTCTCTCTTACCACCACTACTGCCACTATTTTCACACCACTTCTATTACTATCATTACTACCACTATCGCCACCACTCCACTACCACCACCACTACTACCATTACCTTTCCTTTACTACTGCTACTCTATCTCCTTTACCACTACCACAACTTCACCACTAATCTCCTTTGCCGCCACCACCACCACCACCACCACTATCACCTCTTATCCACCACCTTCACCACTACTGCCGCTCCCTATCCTCTACCACAAAAAAAATGTGTCGCAGAAAAATACTTTTCATTGACCACAAAAAAATAACTTTATTTTCATGGAAAATATTTTTCTTTAAAATATTATTCCTACTTCTACCAAATAAAAAATAATAACAATAATTTTTTATTCATTAAAATAAAAATGAAACAAATAAATTCTCAACCTTAATAACTAAAAGAAAATGAAAAATAAAAAAAAAATTATTTTAACAAAAAATAAATTTGTTTGGCAACGGCAACCTCCGTAAAAAAAAAAAAAAAAAAAAAAAAAAAAAAAAAAAAAAAAACTGTTTTATTATTTAAATATTCATTTATGATGGAAACTAATTTTTTTTTTCCCAATCTCGCTCGGTTCCCCTCTTTTTTTCCATTCCCGCCCCCTTCTCCCAAACAAAAAAAAAAACCGAAAAATCCCAAATCTCTTAGAACCAAAATCCCTAATTTTTTCTACCAAATACCCCCATCTCTCTCTCTCTCTCTCTCTCTCTCTCTCTCTCTCTCTCTCGCGACTGTGAGCATGGCAGACGATGGTGTCGAGCCATGGCAGCGACAGATATATTTTTACATTCACCTGTCAGGCATTAGAGTGTTATGCTCGAGTCCTCTTCACACATAAAATTCCTGACCCTAGCTCCACTCTTAGACCTTCAATGGCGTTGTGTCCCTTGAGTACTTGCTCAATTTTGCTCAATGGTGTTGTGTCGCTTGACAAACCTAATACAGGTCACGATTCATCATCTTTCTTGAATACTTGCTCAATTTTGTTCTTGTATTGTGTTAAAAGTTTGGTTTGGAAGGTTTAGAGTTGTAAAATTTTGTACTGGAATTTGAGTTATATGATTGTTTCTGAGAGAATAATTGCTATTATGGTATGATTCTTTTACACGATCTTTTTAGGATTTTTAATGATTGTGTAATGCAGTGAAATTTCTTTGCATGATTCTTTTTTTTTTTTTGTCCTGTTTGTTAAATTTAATGGTATGTTCTGTTCTTAAATAATTTTTTTTAGAGGGAACTGCTCTTGAATTTATTCTTGTATATTATGTTAAAGTTTGGTTTGGAGGATTTAGAGTTGTAAAAATTTTATGGGTGCTTCCAGAATTTTGGCTTCAAATTTGAGTTATATGATTGTTTTTGAGGGAGTGTATATTGAAATTTCCTTATAAGTTTATAAAAATTATTAATTTAAGGGAGTGTATATTAAAATTTTGATTGTCAATAACATAAAGGGGGTGTATGCAAAATCTTGACTTTCTGTAGGTTTATTAGTATCAGACTAATTTATTGGATTGACCTTATGTAATTTTGCAGATTAATTTGGCTCATGTAACTCTCAAAGGGCTGTCGGCTCATTGGTTAACCAAAAGAAGGCAGAGATTTGGATATCAAGCTTCAGCGATTGGAGAAAAACTATACCACATGAACCTCTTTTGTTTTTTTTAAATTTTATTTATGTTCTTATGGTTTCCTTCCATTACTTAGTTTTCCCCTCCCTCTCTTTGGTGTTGTACTGTTGTTTGCATGGTTTAGTGGACAAAATTAGCTTTCCTGAAGTACAAAGAGATAAAACTTCTTAACAAAGTAATTCTCAGTATATTGTTAAAAGCATTTAGTTACTACCTACTTTTTGAACTGACCAATTTTATGATGATCTTTGTCTGAATTTATTCTAATTTCTACAGATGCAGCTTTTATTTACATCTATAACCAATATAAAAATAATGTAGGAATGGTGTAACGCTACTGCTTCTTGGGTGTTATTTTGCTACTTGTTTGGTTTGTAAGAACTCTTCCCTTGCAAATTTGAGTTGGCTACGTGGGCTTCAAAATAGATTTTGTTTTGTTCTTTTTTCAAGGAAAATGTTGGCACAAAGTATAACAATGCCAAAATTTGGCTGCTTGAAGGGCACTAAAATGGAGCTCTGTTTTTTAACCAAGTTACCATATTAAAGCAAAGCAGCTTAAATGGTAGCTACTCGTTTGGTGTAAGTGCAACTTGTGCCATTTGCACATGTAACTTGTGTAGTTAGATTGCTTGCCATTAAATATAACTTAATTTAAAAGATTTAGGGTTGATTTGGTATTTTAAAAGTATTTTTCAAGTTATTTTCACTACTAGTTTTACTAGTTTAATGATTTAATGTGATATTTTTGTACCTTATGTTAACATATTGGATTATTTGATGACTTTTGGGATGATAAGGGTAAAATGATAGATTTGGCTCATTAGGGGTAAAATATTGGGTTAAAATGAGTTAATGGTTGATTTTGAAACTCTTGATAAGCCGTGGTAAAGATTGAGGGTTGCATGGATAGTTGCAAGGGTATGTTTGGCTGCACTTGTGCTTATAGATGTTTTTGTAACTATGAGGTGGTGTTTGTTTTTAGTACCATAGGCTTGTTCACTATTTCAACTCAGTTAATTAGATTATGGGAAATTGACCATGCAGCTTCATGTGACTCGTAAGGGTGCTGTTCTTAGTCCATTTCCTACATTTGCTTGCTACCAAATCTAGAGTTGCATGTGTGCATGCTTTCATATAGCTTTCCATTTACTGTTGATATTAATGTGATTTATAGAAAATTATGTTCTATGCATATTGATGGTTTACTATATTAATTTAATTGAATCTAGTGTCTGAACTACTAATGGATGCAAATATAGTAGGTAGTTGAATCTTGATTGTTCCCTAAGCTATTAATATGAGATTTTGAGTGGTTAAAAATCATGGCATCATAGATATGGAAGTGTGTTTTAGGTTTGATTTTGCTTATTTATTCATATGGGCTAGAATTTAACCACACAAAGAAGCAAAACACAAGGTGTAAAAGGTCATGTCAAACATTAGCAAACTAGGCAAACGAGTTTCCTAAGAAATTTAGAATTCGAGGTGTTGACGTCCCAAAATCACCAAACGGGATCGGATTGGCATGAAACTTGGCACACACGACCACCTAGGCATGGGAGACTTGTGGGAGAAGACAGGGCTCGAATCGGGTTCCCGGTTTGGGAGTTAGAGCCAGATTTCGATTAAGGCAAACTAGTTCCTTAAGAAATTTGAATTCGAGGTGTTGATATTCCAAAATCACCAAACAGCATCGGTTTGGCACGAAACTTGGCACACACGACCGCCTAGGCATGAGAGACTTGTGGGAGAAGACGGGACTCCAATCGGGCTCCTGGTGTGGGAGTTAGAACCGAATTTCACTCTAGGCAAACTAGTTCCTTAAGAAATTTGAATTCGAGGTGTTGACGCCCCAAAATTGCGAAATGGCGTCGAATTAGCACGAAACATGGCACACATGACTGCTTTGGCACGAGAGACTTGTGGAAGAAGACGGGGCTCGAATCGGGTTTCCGGTTTGGGAGTTAGAGCCGGATTTCGATCTAGGCAAAGTAGTTCCTTAAGAAATTTGAATTCGAGGTGTTGATATCCCAAAATCACCAAACGGCGTCAGTTTGGCACGAAACTTGGCGCACACGACCGCCTAGGCACGAGAGACTTGTGGGAGAAGATGGGACTCCAATCAGGTTCCCGGCTTGGGAGTTAGAGCCGGATTTCACTCTAGGCAAACTAGTTCCTTAAGAAACTTGGATTCGAGGTGTTGACGCCCCAAAATCGCCAAACGGCGTCGGATTGGCACGAAACTTGGCACACACAACCGCCAAGGCAAGAGAGACTTATGGGAGAAGACGGGGCTCGAATCAGGTTCCCAGTTTGGGAGTTAGAGCCAGATTTCGGTGTAGCCAAACTAGTTCCTTAAGAAATTTGAATTCAAGGTGTTGACACCCCAAAATCACCAAACGATGTCGGTTTGGTACGAAACTTGGCACACATGACCGCCTAGGAATGAGAGATTTGTGGGAGAAGACGGGACTCCAATCGGATTCCCGGTTTGGGAGTTAGAGTCGGATTTTACTCTAGGCACACAAGTCCTTAAGAAACTTGAATTCGAGCTGTTGACGCCCCAAAATCACCAAACGGGGTCAGATTGGCACGAAACTTGGCACACACGACCGCCTAGGCACGAGAGACTTGTGGAAGAAGACGGGGCTCGAATCGGGTTCCCGGTTTCAGAGTTAGAGCCGAATTTCTGTCTAGCCAAAATTATTTACTTAATTATCTTTGTAATTATATAGCAGTTAATTTTTTATGTTTTTTTTAATTAAAATATTAACACATAATTATATTGTCATTAATTTTTTTTTTTTTATTTTCAGATATTTCCCCAATAGCAATTTGCTTCTTGTGGAATGCAGGCGTGTGAAGATTGTGATTAATTTTTGTTTTTGTTACCCATGGAAGAATCATGACAAAAAATTTTGCTTTTAATTTACGTTATTTTGAATTGTGAACAACATTATGTATTTAAACATTGTATATGTATTATGCAATATTATGTAGTGGGATAATTTTGCTGATGTATTGTTATGAATGGAAGAATATATTTATTATGGATGAATTGTTATTTTTATACTAGAATTTTTATATTATTATGTAATTATCGGTTCATTTTTCAGTTATTTTTCATTTAATACAATCAATTTTCATATTTTTAATAATTTTATTGCAGGTTTTTTTTTTTTGAGACGGCACTACACCGTCTCAAAAAACATTAGAACCAGATTGTTTTTGAGACATAAGCAATGCTGTCGCAAAAGATATTTGCAAAAGTTGAAAAAAACCTTTCGCGACGGTATTATTTGACATCGCAAATAACTTTTTAGAGACGGCGTCGTCGTGCTGTCTCAAATAAATTTTTAGCGACGGCAAGTTACCTATCGCAATAAAACACTTTCGCGATGGCATTTTTGCCATCGCAAAAAACACTTTAAGCGACAACAACACGGTGTCGTCTAAAAAAATCCCAGATTCTTACATATTAATGGCGACGCTAGAATTCCGCCGCAAAAAGGCAACTTTGCCGTCGCAAAAAAAAAAAAAGCGACGGCATTGCACCGTCGCTAAAACTTTTTAGCAATGCCCTTTGTTGCGACCCCCCACTTGTCATCGCTAAAGTCATCTGTCGTCACAAAAAAACTTTTGAGACAGCATTTGGAGTATTTGCGATGACATTTTGCCGTCGCAAAAAGTCAATTTTTTTGTAATGCTCACACTCTATATATTATTTTTTTTATTGTTTTCTTTCTCTCATATCTCTCATATATATAATTTCTAATTTCTAACTTTAATTAAATTAAATCATAATTAATCATAAATTCTTAATTGTTAATCTAATTTTAATGTAATTATAGTTTAGATCACAATTAATCCTAAATCATTAATTATTTATTTTAATTCCTAACTTTTTAATCTAATTACATTTTCGATCACAATTAATAAATAAATAAACTCTATTATTTATTGTAAATCCTAACATCTTAATCTAATTTTAATTTAATTATATTTTAGATTAATCATTAATTATTATTTATTTTATATTTTAATTATATTTAAAATACTTAATTATATTTTATATTTCATATCAATCATTAACTATATTTTAATATAATTTAATTTTAGATTTGAAGAAGATGGGCTTAAAATTATCTTTTTGTGTTAATTTTACTTCATTTTTTTAGGGTAAATTACACTGACACCCTTTGAGATTTATGTTTATTACAGATCTTCCCTCACCTTTTAGAAATTACATCTCTCCCCTCGAGGTTTAAAGTTTCATTACAAATTCCCCCTGAGCAATTTAATTTTTTAAATACCAATTTTCCCTCATTGGATAAATTACATTGACACCCCTCACATTTTAAAAATTACAATCCCCTCCCTAAGGTTTAAAGTAGCATTACCAATTGCCCACTCGGTTAGTATTAGTTGGAAAAAAAAAATTCATTGAAAAAAAAAATTGGAAAAAAAATTATTTGAAACAAAAATTAATTGAAAAAAAAATAATTGAAAAAGAATTAACCAGATTAATTTTTGATGAGTCATAATTTTTTGGTAATTAATCTGGTCAAAAAAATTATTTGATAATTATTTTTTATCTTTTATTTTTTATTTTTTATTTCTTAACCAAATTAATTTTTAATTTTTTTAAAAAATTTCTAAAAATCATACCATACATAGCTTAAGAATCTTTGAATAAGTCATTTCTTACGTTGATAACTTATTTAATTATTTTTTAATTTTACGACATTTTTACCATTTAAGGCCTATTTGGTAACTATTTTGTTTCCAGTTTTCAATTTATATTTATAAAAATTTTAAAAACTGTCATAAAAACTTATTTGATAATTTTTTTAGTTTATAAATGGTTGTCTCAATTTGTAAATTTGAAGAAAAAACGTAAATTCAAAAAATGAGTTTATGTTGGTTTTTAAACAAAAATTTGAAAATTTTACTAACAAAATTTTTTTTCAATTAAATTTTTTTTTTCAATGACTTTTTTTTCCAACTAATACTAACCGAGGGGGCAATTGGTAATGCTACATTAAACCTTAGGGAGGGGATTGTAATTTCTAAAATGTGAGGGGTGTCAATGTAATTTACCCAATGAGGGCAAAATTGGTATCTAAAAAAATTAAATTGCTGGAGGGAGAATCTGTAATGAAACTTTAAACCCCGGGGGGGAGATATAATTTTCAAAAGGTGAGGGGGAACTGTAATAAGCATAAACCTCGGGGGGTGTCAGTGTAATTTACCCTTTTTTTTTTATAAAACTAAACCCACTCTAAAAGATGGTATGCGTGATACATCTTCTATTAGTTTAGATGGAAAAACTACTGACAGTATTTTAGTTCAAAATCGCATTGAGGCTTTTTGGCTATAGTTGAACTATGGAGAGTAAAGTGCTCCAACCTCAATCATAAGAGGGTAAAATTAATTTTTCTCTAATTAAAACAAAAGTTAATTGGTGAAAAGTTCATTACTACAGGTCTATATGTTATTTGGTCTAAAGTTTATTTATTTATTTATTTATTTTTGCTGATAAAGACATGTTGAAAAGCCTCTAGAGTCGAAAAAGCTGTCAAAAAATTGGTTGAAAAGTTGCTAGTGGGCGACAGTTGGTGACAGTGGGGTAGACAGATAGGTGACATTAAACAAATATATTAATAATATGTGATACGTGTACAGATAGATTTTGAATATATGGTTGGACAAATAGGTAACACGTTTACAGATAGGTTACATTTGAACATATAGATTGATAGGTAAGGTTTGAACAAATACGTGCCGTTTTGGATAGATAATGTCCTTTTGAACCCCCCCTTCCTCCTCCCCCTCCAAAAAAAAAAAATTAAATTAAATTAAATTAAATTAAGCTTAAATCTGTTGGCCCAAAAGTTTTAAAAATGAATCTCTAACCTAAATGTCCTTAAACCAACTCATATATGTAGAAACAACTTGTAAAATTTATTTATTTTTTACAGCATTTTTCTAAAACATGAAGATCGTAATATTATTTCTCTACTTGATGGGGCAGCTTAGTAGGATAGTTGGCGAACCTAGTGTGGACTGACAGCAGTAGCTAATTAAGTTAGGGTTACATGTAACATTATTGGTGTTAAAAAGGGGCTACTAATGGAGAAAATTATATTAAGTGATAATCTTCGAAAAATTATTACATATTAATAAAAATATTTATAATTTTAATTATTAGTATTTATAATATTTTGATAATTTTAATAGCAAGTTATTTTCCCTTAATAATGTTCACATAGAAAGAGGTACGGACGCTTGGGTTCCAAGAGTTTGACCTATTTTTTATTTTTATTTTTTTTAACTTTGGTTGCACGTTTGGGAAGCAAACCCTAGGTCAAGGAACAGACAAAAAAGGTTCCAAACGAGAGGCTAAGATTTGGAAGTTTTACTCAAATTTGGAGTCCCTAAGTTTGGCATTTGATTCTGTGACCTTTTCTCCTTTTAATATTAATTGGTACTACTTTTCTTGCCATCCACTAACTAGACATGTTTAGCAAACTAAGGTACCTACTTACTCGAATTTAATACTCCTATGTTACTTGAATATTAGATGATTATGAAGGAAATTAAATCTGAAAGATAATTTACAACTATATAACTTTTGAGGATAAATTATAAATACATTTTTTAAAATTTGTTAAAAATAAAAATTCTTTCATCACGTTATGAAAATTATAAATACTTTATTGCCAATTTTTTTTCTTGCAATTGACTGAACTACAAAAAATAAAATTATTCAACTACCGTCTAAACCAAAATAAAATTATTATATTACTCTTATTTTCATTCACCTACCACCAAATTCTTCTCTTTACATCACAATAATATTCTTCAACCTTTCTCGATGACACACTATAAATGCTAGTAGACAATAATGACAGTGGTACTAATCGAGAGTAAGAGCGGGTGGTGCGATGGTTGAGAAAAATGGTGTGACTAGCTGAGAGAAAATGAAAATAAGGAAGGTGAGATAGGAAAAAGAAAAAGGAGAATAAAGTGTTTAACTTTATAAATGTTAATATAAGTGTTTCTGAAATAAATAAATAAATTTGTTGCTTATGTCATACAGTTTATTACTCTAACTTTTATATATAAAACTCATACAAAGTAATATGTGTCAACCAGACTTCACGAAAAATTTATTAGAAAAGTAATATTTTGAAATATATCCAATTTTCAAACTTTATATAAAATGATCATGATCAGCACTTTTTGGTAATTTTATTTCAAAATAAACATCAATTATTATGACATAATTGCAAAATTATTACTATTATATCATTTTAAATGAGTTTTATATACAAAAGTTATAGTGGTAGATCACTTGTTATTTTCACCATTTTATATCACCTGATTACATGACAAAATATTATTTATTTTCATTAATACTTTAATAATTATTTTCAAATAAAATAACTAATTATGAATATCTATATAAGTGGTGACATAAGAAGTGATAAAAAGACGATGACATAGCATCTCTCAATTTATTGTATTTTTAGTTAATGAGTGTCTCGAAAACATTATTTAACAATATATTAAATTATTGTATATTCAACATTTATGGAGGAGGCTACTTTTTAACAAAACTCTTATTATATATGAAAAATGTTAGTGACCACCTAATGAATATGTAAGAAACACATAAAAATGTATAAAAATATGTAACAATGTATAAAAAGTCTTCTTCTTTTTTTTTGAGGGGGGGAGATATTAGTGGGTTAGTTAGATTGTAACAAAAGAACCACATTGCTCCATCAACTTTAAACTTGATCCTCTACCCTTCTCATTGTCCCAAATGACAGTTACATTAGGGATGACAATTTAAACCCAGCCGGACGGGTACCCGACCTCCCGACCCCAATTTGAGCGGTTTTTTCCGAAACAATATCCCCAACGGAGAGGGGATGGTATTCAAAAATCAATCCTCAATCAATTTCGGATCGGGGACCGGGATAAGTGTTCCAGCCCTGTCCCCGTCCCCGTCCCCGTCCCTGTTTGTCCCCGAAGTGAAATTACAATTTTACGCCTCTATATATACATAAACCAAACTCGCATATCCCTTCTCTGCCTCAAACCACGTTTCTCATCTCTCTCTCTCTCTCTCTCACACACACACTTAGATTTCTCTCTCATTCTCTCACTCTCTCACTTCACTTCTTATCATCATCATCATCATCTAGAACAGATCTACCGATCCTCTACCACCAACGTTTCCTCCGCCATGGCTTCCTTTTCGACTCCCCAATACCGCGGTCTTACTCTTACATCCGTTGAAATAGTGGCCGCAGCACACTGCCCGTCCTTTACCGCAAATTTCGACATCACTCTTCGCCTTTTCCATCACAACATCGTCTCTGTCCGGCCTCTGCTGCAGCTCCGGTGCGCTAGTTGATTTGTGAGAATAACTCAGTTCTATATATGTGTGATGATGATTGTTAATGATGATGATAGATACATATATATATATATATATATATATACATATGTGTGTGTGTGTGTGTGTGTAATGAACAATTTCATATCATTTTTTTTAAGTTGTTGATAATGATGATAGATACATATAGATATATATATATATATATATGTGTGTGTGTGTGTGTGTGTGTGTGTGTGTGTAATGAACAATTTCAGATTTTATTTATTTATTTATTTATTTTTAAGTTGATGATGATGATGATGATGAAATATACTGAAAATAACAAATTAAAATTTTTTTTTGTTGTTTTTGTGCTAAACCAAAAAAAAAAAAAAAAAAACAAACAAACAAACAAACAAACAGGTCTGGGATTTTCGAGGTCGGGGAACCCGATCCCCGTTAGGGGGCGGGGGTGGGGGGCGATGGCATCCCCGCCGGGAATCGGGGGCGGGGACAAGAATTTTTTTGCTTTCAGGGATCGGGGACGGAGAGTGTGATCCCCGGCCCCGCCCCGCCCTAGCCCGTTGCCATTAATAAGTTACATAGACCAACTAGTTCAACTACCTTATGCGTATGAAAAAGCAATTTGAAATTATAACTATTTTAACATTAATAATACATTTGACAGGGAGATGTAGTTATTTTATTATATTTTTTGTCCTTTTTTTATTTTAATAACAAAAGTGAGATGATCATGTGATTACAGTTGTTCATACAAATTAATTTCATAAAATGATCGATTCAAATCACCGAGATGGATTTTATTATGGATCGACGAGTCCAACAGCGGGGTGAACCCTTATCATTATTTATAAGGGATTTTTGGCCATAACTTCTTTTTAAAGCCCGTTTTCTTGAAAATGATAAACTCTAATTTTTTGACTCATAAATTCCTGCAAAATAAATAAAACTTGTAAGAATGACAAAAATTTTCAGATTTATATTTTGTGTGACAAATTTACCCCTTCACATACATACACACACTCTTTATATTTCTCTTCACCAGTTTGTCTCAATTCTCTCTCTCTCTCTCTCTCCCTACCACCATCACTGTCTACCCCACTACCATTGCCATCTCCATTACCACCATTATCACAACTACCACTATTTCCACCACCTCTACCATCTCCACTACCACCGTCTCAACCACTAGCACCATTCATCACCGCTACCGCTACCACCACTACCGTCTCAGCCACCGGCGCCATTCGTCATTGCTGCCACCACCATCGTCTCAACTACCAACGCAATTCGATGCCACTCTACCATTGACAACCACCATCGTCATTATTCGCCTCCAAGACCTCAGATCTGAGATTTATCATCTCAGATCTATATTCTCTTCCTCTCTTTCTCTTTGTCTCCTCATGATGCTCTGTTTTTCAGACAGTAAAATTTTACTTTGATTTGAACCAGATCTAAGGCAATATATGTGTTCCCTTTGTCTCTCTATTTCTCTATCTTTTTCTCTCTCTCTATATGTATATATTTTTATTTTAGTGCATTTTTTGTCATCATCAGGTTGAATATTGATTTTGAGATCTCAAACAAAAATGTTATTTTAGTACATTCAGTAGCAAAATAGTAAAATTTTACTATTAACATCATTAATTCAATATTCTGACTGATTTCTCATTTAATATCTATATGAATAATAGTAATAATTATAGTAAGTGTGATCATTAGTGATAACAATGGCAAAAATTCACAATTTATATATTTAAAGTAAATTGTAAAATTTTACTATGCAAATTAACTGAGTAAAATTTTACTGTCACTGGAGAATCTTGTCAGAAAATTTTCACTGACCGACAATGGTTGCCGAAAAATTGTCGCCGGTCAAGGTGATCAACAGTGGCCGGTGATAGCAAACAATGATCGATAGTGATTGTGGTAACGTAAGAAAATAATAGAAGTTGAGGATATTATTATCATATTTTTAAATATTTTGAACTTCATCTTTAATGAATTAAATATTTTTAACTTGTCCTTTTAATAATAAAATTTGAAATTAAGGAGTTATTACCAAAAATTCCTATTTATAATCTTAATTTAGATAAAAGTTTTACAGAAAGTGAGGAAACCCATAATGGGTTTCACAAAAAGGCCCACAAAATAAAGAAAAGTGACTCACGATTTTTGAAATGACCAAAACATCCATCCTCCACTAACTAGTTTTGGGAGGGCTATTTGTGCAAATCCATGCACTTAATTTCTACTTTGAATTGAGTTCGATAATGGCATTATATATCCAACCACATGGAAAACAGCTACGTTCCACACGTCCATGTGACGATGATCATGATTATGATCATGAGATAGATGGACGGTGGTTGAAGACCTATATATACCCGATGGAAGATGGGGTGGCTATTGTGCAGTCAATGAGGTTGAGATCGGAATTTATTTTGATAATTTAACTTATTTATTTTTTAAGATATCTTGAGTAAAATATATCTACAAAAAATAAAGTTAATTGGACATAGATAACATTTTTATCTTGCATTTGTATTCAAAAAACAAATGGTAAATGCAGTTTGAAATATAAAAATACATACAAATACAATTCAAATAAAAGGTTACTGAAAACCAATCAACTTGAATTTTTTTTTTTTTTTTTTTTCATAAGTTTGTTCTATTCTATATAACTTAAAAAATAAATAATTTAAACCATCAAAATAGACCCTCAAATGAGTTCCATTGACCGCATAATCTGCACAGTAGCCACCACACCTCCCGTCACTACTATAGCAAAGCCAAAATAACCACTGTTTTTAATCGTGATAGTATATGTTATCAATCTGAGTTTTTCACATCACAAAAAGTGTCATCTATGTGACTCTGATGGTTTATCCTTACTTTCCATCACACTTAACTGTGATAGTAAACCTAAAAAATTGAGGTTGAAATTTGAAAGTATGATTAATATTTTCATGAAGATCTCAATTATTCTATAAAACTATCATTTCTAAAACATACATCTTAGTTTTTCAATAAGTGTGATTGTAATGAAAGAATGCCTCTCATCAGCAAGAATTTAGTGCTAATAAACGGATCAACTACCTCTAAATTTTCTGTGTAGAGGCTTGCGGCAAGGCAACTCCCTCTCCCCATTTTTGTTTATAATTGCTATAGAGGGTTTGAACTGTCCACTCCAAAAGGAAAGGCTCCATTATCTGATCAAGGGAGTAGCTATAAGGGCCAATGGTCTAGTTGTCTTGCACGTTCAATTTGCCGATGATACGCTTCTCTTCACAACGGCTTATTGTAGACACCTCATTTTTAACCGACCTTAAGACTCAGACGTTACCAACTGAGCGCTTGGTGATGTTGCATATTGTGCTCGTTCTGAGGTTTCAGAGTCTTGGCTGCGAGCCTTGCCTCCGGACTTCGGGGCTTTTTTGTGCTTTGCTTCGGTTTGCGAACCAGGTTCTGTTATCTCTGTTTTCTCTTCCCGAAGGGAGGGAGAGGTCTCGTAGATCATCTCTTAGTGGCCGTAGGCTACATTTCGTGGTCGTAGGCCATTTTTCCCGTTTGGAACCCGGTTTCCGATTTTCGGAGCCGTCGGCCGTGTGCCTCAGTTCGGGACCACTTAACTACCTCCATTTCCTCCGGTTTTTGGCACACATCTTATTTTCTCCCTTTAGAGGAACACTGTTGCCCTGGAGACCACCTTCGTGGTTATACGCCACTTCTTGTGCCTAACAGCCTGTTTTCGAGGCCCCGAATCGCGTGTTTTGGCCCCCGAACCTTCGTTTTGCATCCGTTTTGGTCCATTTTTGGTAGGGACCCTATTTTCATTGTTAGGGAGGTGGTAGGATGGTGGCCGGCTACCTCTTCCCTTGAAAAGTCAGTTTTTTCATTTTCTCTCTCTAAAAGTCGATTTTCCTGACAAAAAGCTGATTTTTCTCACTTTTGAGCCACATTTTCTGGCTTTTCATAACACCATTGTATTGTGCTCATCTGGGAGGCCACCAATATGAGTAGGCCGGTCAAAAATTCTTCTTGACCCTTTTGAACCTTGCTTAAAAGCTAGCTTTTCTCTCTCTTGGGTCACTTTTTCTGGTTTTTCTATACACAGCTATATTCTACTCTTCTGGGAGGCCACCTTTCTGGGTAGGCCGACCAGCAATTTTTCTTGAACCTTTTGACTCTTGGTCGGCCGACCAGGGGGAGTGGCCGGCCGGCCACTTGAACTGGCCGGCCGGCTTATTGCTTTTGCCCTTCCTGAGTGTAATCCAGCTGTGCCAGCTGGAGAACATTTGGTGCATCCTCCATACACGTGTATGGAGGATCTTTGAAGCTTCCAAGATAAGCTTTGGCCTCTCTTCTCTATAAGAGAGGCCCTCTTCTTCATATCTAGGGGTTAGACATTTTTGGCTAAGGCACATAACCTCCCACCTCCATTGCTACTATTCCAAGCTCCAAAACCCTAACTTTCTTGGTCCATTTACACTACAACCCTTAGCACCACACCTCCATCATCCATTCCAGCACCTTGAAAGCCATTTGCAGAGGTTGAAAGCTCATCAACTTGGTCCAAAAGCTACTGGAGGTCGGCTCTTCAAGGGTAAGTCCTCATTTCCCTCATTTTTGCATTATTTTGCCCTATACCTTAGCTCCATTTTCAAGCATTTTCGAGCCTTGGTGTAAACTGAAGATAGTCGTATTTTGAGCTCTTCTTCTTGTTTGTTTAAGAACACTTTTCTGTTTGAGGCCTCCTACACCCTTGCATGCTTTACCCCTCTTTGTAGGCCTATTTTGCATCATATCTTGGTCCTACTTGTGAGCACTTTCGAGATTTGTTATAAACTGTAAAGTGACTTATTTTGAGCCCTTCTTCAACTTTGTTTAAGGGAACTTTGCTATTTGAGGTCATCTACTTCCTTGTTTGTTCAATCTCTCTTTTAGGGCTATTTTTGCATCATACTTTAGCCTTACTTGTGAACATTTTCGAGATTTGTTATAAACTGGAAAAAGTCTTATTTTGAGCTTCTCTTCAAGTTTTGTTAAGGTCCTATTTCTGTTTGGGGTCATCTTCCCCCTATGCATGCTTCATCTCTTCATGATTAAGGCTATGCATTAGAGCACTTGCATTGGCCATGGTTTGGCCTCTTAGCCACTGAAATCTAGTGGATTTTTAGTGGCTTTGATGCATTTTTGAGGGCCAAAATTAGAGGGGGGTGACCCCCTCTCTCCTTGTCTTGTTTGGGGATCTTTTGGGCCTTCCAAAGGGGCTCTATTTTGCATGCATTGAAGTCACTTTTTGGGCTCAATTTTGTGGGTTTTAAGGTCTGCCTTAGGTCTGTCTGGGGCCCTTTTGATCATATTTTATGCCTACAATGCATGTATAGAACAATTCCATTCGGGGCCTTTTGAGGGGGCCTTTCATCGTATGCTTCCTTGACTGATTTCAGGGCCAATTTTGTGAGTTTTAGAGCTGTCATAACTCATTTCCAGAGTTGGTTTGGTCATCCTAAGTGTCTATCTTATATGTGCTTAACAACCCCTTGAATGGCCTTCCAAAGAAGCCCCTCATTTTTACATGCATTGGGTGCATTTCAGTAATTATTTGGGCATATTTTGGCATGTTTTATTCACTGTTTTTGGCTGGTTTGGTGAGTTCTCATTTGCTTCATATACATGCCATATAAACCATGTTTGCTAGTCAATGTTGCATGCTATTTTAGTCTATCATTTTAGCATCTTTTGGCCATGCTCCAAACTAGAAATGTGCATGTTTTGGGACTGCCTTGGTTCTTTCTTTAGACTTCATGATCAAATAATGCTTGCTTTGTATACTTGTGGTTCAATGCATGTGCCTAGTATTGAGTTTCGGGGCTTATTCCATGCATCGGGTGCCATATTTTCATATTTCGGGACCATTTAGCATTATGTTTCAGTGCTGAAAATTACATGTTTGAATGCCATGCTTCATCCTTGCCATGTTTTGGTAGAGTGGCATTCAATGCCTTAGGTTCGGTCCTCGGTTTGCGTGCATGTGTGCACGCATTTCGGTCATCTCATTTTCATCTTATGGCTACTAATGTAAGTGTGGCTGAGGTCCACTCATGTTGGTGTAAGTCCATTATGCATTGTGTATGCCTTTTCAATTCATAGCATTGCGTATGCTAGGTTGTATATTAGTCGCATTGTGTATGCCATTTCATTTGCATTGTGTTTAGGATAGGAATTAGCCCGAGCACGGGAAACGAGGGACATTTCGTACTCTGAGTGACAGAACGCGTCTTAATTCCCTGTAACCGACACTCCGGATTACCCATGGTGGAGTTTAGGTCTTGTTGTGTTTTCATGTGCATTCATCTCATATTGAGTCGTGCAATTCGACTCCTCGGCCATTATGCATCGATATGCGTGATTAGTGGCACGAGGATCAAGGACTACACTTCTTGAAGAGTAGTCATGCATACATATGTGAAAATATTTTGCTATGCCCCTTTCTTGCTCTCTGTTGCAGCAAATCAGAAATCAGTAGCTTTCTAAAGCCTTGCACAATATTCCAGCATTAATTGCAAACAGAGGCGAATCGGGGCATCGCAATGGATTTCCGCGCTAGGCAACTCAAGCATGCATCTCCCATCATTCGGAACAGAGCTGAGGCAGTCCATAGGCTTACATGCTAGTTTATCGCTTTTCTAGTTAATTTGTTAATTAATTAGGGTTTTGTAATATTTAATTATTATTCGGACTGTATTATTTATTCGGACTCTCCGAGCCAAGACAATGTTGTAATAAGTGTGCGTGCATGTGATGTATGTCTTCCAACCCCACGTCTTTCTCCCTTTTATTTACCAGCTTATGATGGTTAGATTAGGGCATGTTTCAATTAGCATACAGTATGATAGCATGTTTGCATTCATTCATCTGTCTTGCATGCACCGGGCTCGGCGCATCATACTAACTGCATTGTATTTCAATTCTGAGTTGAATACTTGTTAGTTGTAGCATTTCATATGCTATCTTTAGAATAGCCGAGCCTATTGTAGTTGCATTTTGCATGTGTTGCATTAGGCATTTCTGTATAGTTAGGATTATGCATGGATTTCTAACATAGCTTCTGTTTTGGCTTGGAGTACTCGGTAAGTATTATGCTTTAGCATCCTTGCATGCGTGTGAGTGACTGCCATGATGGCATGCTTACCATGAGGCTATGTGCTTATATGATATACCTGCCTAAATGCCTGTAGGTGAAAGTTGGGTTATTTGGATTGGAACAATTCATCAATTGTGAGTTTTAAGCCCACTAGATAGTGGCAAATCATCTTGTTTTCTAAGCCCACCTGAGGGTGGCAAATCCACATTTTAAGCCTACTTGCGAGTGGCAAACCATTTTCAAAACAAACATGAGATGTGTTGTTCCAATTCAGGCGATCCGGTCTATATTTGTATGTTGTGCGTACCACATAGTAAATCTAGGCTAATAACCGGAATAAGAACGCATAGTATTTTCAAAACCTGATATCATAGTTAGTAGAGGCCGATCTTTGATCGGGCGAGCGGGGGTGCTCATGAAGTGACCTTCCCCAATCGTACCCAAGTTCCCGAGCCGAGGCAACTTTGGTGATGACGGACACGTGGCCTTAGGCAACGAGTCAGGGTTTCCTAAATTTCCCAAAATAAAATATTTAGGTGGTGACTCTGTATCTGGCAAAGCAGTCCATGTTTGGCACTTCTTTCTAAAAAATCTGTTTTCAAAAAGCGATTTGCCGGATTTGGACTCTTTGATGATTTCATCGGTCTTGTATTGCACTCTGTGAGATTAGATACAGGACCGTGACATTGAGTCCTGAACTGTAGTGAGGCCCAAAGGCGCGTCTACACTTATCTGGATGAGTTTCAACAACTGAAAAATATCCTCTTGAATTTTGAGCTCATGTTATGTCTGAAAGTTAACTCCCTCAAAGCTCAATTTGTGGCAAAGAGGTTGATTGTCATTTTTTAAACCAAGTAGCTTACCTTTTTGGTTGTAAAATTGCATCTCTACCACTCTTTTTTTTTTTATTATTATTATTAGCAAAAAAAAAAAAAGAAACTTTATTGATAAAAATACATACATACATATGAGAAATACATCAATAAAGGAGGAAATAGCGCAACAAGTATTAAAGTAGAGTCCCTTAATCCTAACTTGGCTGGCACTAGGAATCCTACACAATCATCTCTACCACTCACTTACTTGGGAATTGCAATTCGGACAAACCCCAAAACTCTCATAACATGGAATCTAGTGATCCAACATTTCAAATCCAGATTTTCATCATGGAAGAGGAAACACCTCTCTGTGGGACATAGGTTAACCTTTCTCAATGCTACTCTTGCAAACCTTTCCATTTCTCTATCTAAACTTCCCTAATCCATCTGTAATGAGTTAGAGAAACTCCAAAGAAAATTCCTTTGGGAATGAAGTGAGGAAAAAAAGGGGTATCTATCTTGCAAATTGGGAATTTGTCACTAAAATGAAAGCTTTTGGCGAGCTAAGTGTTCATTCTCATTATTTTAAGAACTCTGCTCTCTTAGCCAAGTGGTGGTGGCATTATAGTACAGAAAGGCAAGCTCTATGGAGGAAAGTTGTAATAAAAAAAATGAATTGAGATCCATCATCCATGATCTCCAACTCTGATTTTGTTCTAAATGCAACCCTAAAATTCGCTTGATCCGGCTTGTTTCTCTTCACCCCATTTCTACATTTTCTACATCCAAACATCAATACAAATACTAATTCTCTCATAAACAGTTTAAAGGTTTTCACTTTTGAGGAAGAAAGCAATGAAACAGCCATTGGATGGGACAAAGGGAGCAATGGATGTGCTAAAGGTGGATGGAAACCAGTATTATATGGGAAGGGAAGATCTGCACAGAGAAGGGTAAATGGTTCAAAGGTGTTTTCATTATTCGTGGATAACATACTAATGTCTATGGCTCCAAAAGATCTCTACTTTCTCTTCATGAAGTTTGGTGTGGTTAAAGATGTTTTCATTCCGAACAAGATAAGGAAAGCTACAAGGTCAAGATTTGGGTTTGTTTGATATAACTACTTTGTTGCTACTAAGGTTGCCATTCAAAAAGCTAATGGGCTTTGGTGTGACAACAAAGCTCTGAGGGTGAAAATGGTGGAGTATGGTAAAAAAGGTTCAGACAGAGGCCAGAGAACATAAAGATATTGGGGATCCAGCAAATGTAAAACCAATGGTCAGGATGGTAAGGAGGAGATCGTTTGCAGAAGTGGTTAAAAACAACGATGGTATGAATAGTGAAGGCGTATCCATCATGGCATATGAAGAAGGAAATGTGTGGCTTTATAAGAGTATGATAGTGAAGCTCAAAAGCTATTGCTCTTTCTCTGGGTTCAAGCATGTTGTTCAGAACAGAGAGGGAACGAATGTGTTGGTTAGAAAGGGAGGAGGCAGGATGACAATCATCACGTTTCAGTCTACAACTATTATGAAGAAGAAAATGGCAACTCTCCAAGAGTGGCTTAAGAACTGGTGTGATGTTGTGACAGAATGGTTAAAAAGAGCATACAAAGAGTAGGAAAGAGCTATTTGGCTCAGTTGTTATGCTGTTCCATTGAATTTATGGAACTGTAATACGTTCAAGAGAACAACTAGTCTTTGGGGGGAAGTGCTTAAAATCAAAGAAGAGACTTCTCATATTTCTTCCTTCAAGTGTGGTAGGATCAAAGTAGCAACACCATGTATGGATTTGATCAATTCAGTAGTCAAATTAAATTGTAGGGGTAGGTTTTCCCCGGTTAGAGTGTGTGAAAAGCAAATTATCATTACCAACGAGGTTGTGGAATCATGTCAATGTTCACTTCATTTAAGAATGGAAGAAATATGTAGCTCTAATAAACCTGCTATGCAAATGGCTGGGGGTGTCATACCAGGGTATGAGGAAGATAATGAGGAAGGTAAGGATGATGAGACAGTTGAGCTGGTGAGTAGAATGGAAAAGGAAGTTAAGGGCTTTCAGTACATAGTCAAGGATGACAGATAAGCTAGTGAACACAGTGTATCTACTTCTTTGGTGGCAGAAACAATGATGACTAACATTGGGAAGTCAAATAATGGGATGGCATGCAAAGACTTTGTGCTGGATTCATCATTACATTCTGAACCAAATGAAGCTAATAGAGTAAAAGTAGAGGAGAAAATATGCACACATGGTTTCATTAAGAGCCTTAGTGGATCTAGGCTAGTAAGGCCTGGTATTAGTTTAGAAGTGTTATTAGAACAGGCCCAAGAAGCTGAACAAGTTATCCAACTTCAGAGGTTATCTCATCAAGTCTTAAAGTAATTCAAGCTCGAGAAGGAAGAACAATCAACCCATCATCTCTTAGGGTAAAGGAAAGGCCGGTAAGAACGGTTAACTCAAAGAATCAAATGAGAGATACCACGGGGGGAATAGTTGGAACAAGAGTAAAGCAAACCCGAAGAAAAGGAAAGGATCATTACGGTCAGGAATAGGAAGATCATTAGTATTTGGTAGGGGTGCAGTGTTTAGAGCTGCTGCTACTGCATTTCCATTACAGACGATGAGCAATCATAATTTTAGTAGGGAAAAAGTGCTCACAAAGGAGGCACATGCAACTTTGAATATTGGCAAGGCGCTAGGAATTCTTTGTGATGGAAATGATAAGGAAATTGTGGGCAAAATCAAGGGTATGGAGATAGGTGATACAGAGAGAGCTGCCCAAAGAATGAGGAATGCTCAGATTTGAGTAGGTTCCCTTAGGTGTTTTCAGGAGTTTGTATTGGTTTCCTTATGAAGATGTTATCTTGGAATGTTCAGGGGCTCAGAAGAGTTGAGGATCACTAGCGTCTCCCAGGATCCGAAGAGTATTTCCGAACTACTTCTCCACAATTGGCACCGTCTGAAGGAATACTCAAATACATCCATGGCAGGCGTGACTGAAGATCCTCCGGTAGCCATTGACGAGACCGTACAGGGAGATGACCTCACTCCAGCAAATATGTTCGGAAAAGAAACCATCGCTGCAAGACGCACCTTGAACTATGACTCACCAACGACCTCAACGCAAGAGACAATGCAGGCGATCATCGAACAAGCAAAGCAGAATGAACAAAGGCTGGAGAACATGATCGTTGAAAATGAACGTCTCCATCAAGATTTGGCCCTAGAAGTCACAAAATCGAGAGAAGCCATGCGCCAAGATCCCGAACGACCTCCGAGGGCCGGTGGATAACGACCTCGAGCCCGACCAAAGGATACCGATAGCTACTCCAACTCATTAACCCCAGAGCTCAACAAGAAGGGACGATCCGAAACTTCCAGCTCCTCCGAAAAGAGTCTACATACAAGGAACAAGCACAGGAGAAGCAGTTCAGATGAAGAGGACCAGCAAGATCCTTTTGTCCGACGGATTGCAAGGGCGACCCTGCCCAAGAAGTTCAAAGCTCCGTCATTCACTCTCTACGATGGAAAATCAGACCCCACTGATCATATCTATCACTACAAGCAGGCCATGACATTGCATGCAGACAACGAAGCTCTCATGTGCCAAATATTCCCTAGCAGCCTGGGGCCATTAGCTGTCAGGTGGTATTACAAGTTGGAGCCGGCCTCGATCAAAAGCTTCCATCAATTACAGAAATCCTTCAGGGCTAGGTTCATCACCAACAAGGCACAGCCGAAGCAGGCCGACTCTCTCTGGGCTATGCAGATTCAGTCAGGAGAAACGCTCAGAGCGTATTCGGCGCGCTATTGGGAGTGCTTCAACCTCGTCGACGACGCTTGCAACGACTCCATGGCCATCACCGCCTTCAAAATGGGACTACATCCTGACAGTCCTCTTCGCAGTTTCCTGACCAGAAGACCCCCCAAAATAGTATGGGCGTTGATAAAGAAAGTTGAAGAGTATTGCAAAGTGAAAGATGATGCCTTGAGAATAAAAGCCGGCCAAATGTCCAACAAAACAGCCCCTCCTGAAATTGCTCAACCAATAAGTTCCGCGCCACCTCCTAGCCTAGAGCCTCAGCAACGCGCTAAACGAGACAAAAGGCGGGATACTCGTCTATCAAGCGATCAATACTCCCACCGGACGAATGAACAACTGCAAGTCGATAGCAGGCGTTCGAGGCGTGCCAACAAGAAGTACACAGAGTTGTCAGAACCAATCGCTGCAATAATGACCAAAGTCCAACACCTTCTATTTTTCAAATGGCCGTCAAAGATGGTGGGGCCGCCTGACATGCGAAGAAGGGATAGGTGGTGCGAATATCACAAAGATCATGGCCACGAAACGGAGAGTTGTTACGCATTACAAGATCACCTGAAAGAACTGGTGCAAGACGGCCAACTACAACAGTACGTGAGAAAGGAAAAGCCAACCACGGCACTGGCCTTGAGGCAGGACTCACCTTCACTTGGCGTGATCCATATGATCTACAGCCTGCCTGCACCCCCAACCGTGCACACAATTCAATCGGATCCAATCTCCCAAAAGCAACGTATTTCGACTGAATGGCCCAAAGAAGCTCCGACAATTACTTACAATGACTCCGATCTTAGCGGCACAACAGCTTTCCACATCGATCCGTTGGTCATTAAATTACGCATAAATCAGTTCACCATTTAACGCATTGTCATAGACCTAGGGAGTACTTCGGAGGTTATGTATTACCAAAATTTCATCAAACTCGACCTCAACGAGTCAGATCTGTCTCCGGCGCCTCACCCATTGTTCGGCTTTAATATGAATCCTGAATACCCGTTAGGGAAGATCATACTACCTATTCGAGTGGGCTCCAGAACGGTCGAAGTAGAATTCTTGGTCGTAAAGCTCCCTTCGCCGTATAATGTCATCATGGGGTGAACCTGGATACATATTATGAAGGCCGTACCAAGCACTTATCATCAGCTTGTGCGCTTCCCGACAGCCCATGGCATTGAAGAGATCCGTGGCTCCCCCCAATCAGCACAAGCAGAGATTTAATGAAAACCCGATCACTGACCCGACCTGTGGGCTTTGATACTTGTATATATATCACTTCTGCAATGCAAACCATATTTCTTCGTGGCTCCATTCATTTCTCAAAGCCCCCTTAGGCGCACGACACCTTAGGGCCAATTAAAGTCTCCGGATTCGGAGCCCCCTTGGGTGCATGACACCTTAGGGCCGATTAAAGTCTCCGGATTCGAAGCGCCCTTCGTGGATATCGCGATTGGCCAAAAAAAGTCTCCGGATTTGGAGCCCCCTTGGGTGCATGACACCTTAGGGCCGATTAAAGTCTCTGGATTCGGAGCGCCCTTCGTGGATATCGCGATTGGCCAAACAAAGTCTCCGGATTCGGAGCCCCCTTGGGTGCATGACACCTTAGGGCCGACTAAGTCTCCGGATTCGGAGCCCCCTTGGGTGCATGACACCTAGGGCCGATTAAAGTCTCTGGATTCGGAGCCCCCTTGGGTGCATGACACTTTAGGGCCGACTAAGCCTCCGGATTCGTAGCCCCCTAGGGTGCATAACACCTTAAGACCGATTAAAGTCTCCGGATTCGGAGCGCCCTTCGTGGATATCGCGATTAGCCAAACAAAGTCTCAGGATTCGGAGCCCCCTTGGGTGCATGACACCTTAGGGCCGACTAAGTCTCTGAATTTGGAGCCCCCTTGGGTGCATGACACCGTAGGGCCGATTAAAGTCTCCGAATTCGGAGCCCCCTTGGGTGCATGACACCTTAGGGCCAATTAAAGTCTCCAGATTAGGAGCGCCCGTCGTGGATATCGCGATTGGCCAAACAAAGCCTCTGGATTCGGAGCCCCCTTGGGTGCATGACACCTAGGGCCAATTAAAGTCTCCAGATTCGGAGCCCCATTGGGTGCATAACACCTTAGGGCCGACTAAGTCTCCGGATTCGGAGCCCCCTTGGGTGCAGGACACCTTAGGGCCGATTAAAGTCTCCGAATTTGGAGCGCCCTTCATGGATATAGCGATTGGCCAAACAAAGTCTTCGGATTCGGAGCCCCCTTGGGTGCACGATAACTTGGGGCCGATTAAAGTCTCCGGATTTGGAGTGCCCTTCGTGGATATCGCGATTGACCAAACAAAGTCTCCGGATTCGGAGCCCCCTTGGGTGCATAACACCTTAGGGCCGACTAAGTCTCCGGATTCGGAGCCCCCTTGGGTGCATGACACTTTAGGGCCGACTAAGTCTTTGAATTCGGAGCCCCCTTAGGTGCATGACACCTTAGGCCCGATTAAAGTCTCCAGATTCGGAACCCCCTTGGGTACATGACACCTTAGGGCTGATTAAAGTCTCCGGATTCGGAGCGCCCTTCGTAGATATCGCAATTGGCCAAACAAAGTCTCCAGATTCGAAACCCCCTTGGGTGCATGACACCTTAAGGCCGATTATAGTCTCCAGATTCGGAGCGCCCTTCGTGGATATCGCGATTGGACAAATAAAGTCTCCGGATTCGGAGTCCCCTTGGGTGCATGACACCTTAGGGCTGACTAAGTCTCCGGATTCGGAGCCCCCTTGGGTGCATGACACCTAGGGCCGATTAAAGTCTCCGGATTCGAAGCCCCCTTGGGTGCATGACACCTTAGGGCAAACTAAGTCTCCGGATTCGGAGCCCCCTTGGGTGCAGGACACCTTAGGGCCGATTAAAGTCTCCGGATTCGGAGCGCTCTTCGTGGATATCTCGATTGGCCAAACAAAGTCTCAGGATTCGGAGCCCCCTTGGGTGCATGACACCTTAGGGCCGACTAAGTCTCCGGATTCGAAGCCCCCTTGGGTGCATGACACCTTAGGGCCGATTAAAGTCTCCGGATTCGGAGCCCCCTTAGGTGCAGGACATCTTAGGGCCGATTAAAGTCTCCGGATTCGGAGCGCCCTTCGTGGATATCGCGATTGGCCAAGCAAAGTCTCCAGATTCGGAGCCCCCTTAGGTGCATGACACCTTAGGGCCGACTAAGTCTCCGGATTCGGAGCCCCCTTGGGTGCATGACACCTAGGGCCAATTAAAGTCTCCAGATTCGGAGCCCCCTTGGGTGCATGACACCTTAGGGCCGACTAAGTCTCCGGATTCGGAGCCCCCTTGGGTGCAGGACACCTTAGGGCCGATTAAAGTCTCCGGATTCGGAGCGCCCTTCGTAGATATCGCGATTGGCCAAACAAAGTCTCCGGATTCGGAGCCCCCTTGGGTGCACGACACCTTGGGGCCAATTAAAGTCTCTGGATTCAGAGCGCGCTTCGTGGATATCGCGATTGGCCAAACAAATTCTCCGGATTCGGAGCCCCCTTGGGTACATGACACCTTAGGGCCGACTAAGTCTCCGGATTCGGAGCCCCCTTGGGTGCATGACACCTTAGGGCCGACTAAGTCTCCGGATTCAGAACCCCCTTGGGTGCATGACACCTTAGGGCCGATTAAAGTCTCCGGATTCGGCGCCCCCTTGGGTGCATGATACCTTAGGGCCGATTAAAGTCTCCGGATTCGGAGCCCCCTTGGGTGCATGACACCTTAGGGCCGACTAAGTCTTCGGATTCGGAGCCCCCTTGGGTGCATGACACCTTAGGGCCAATTAAAGTCTCCGGATTCGGAGCCCCCTTGGGTGCATGACACCTTAGGGCCGGTTAAAGTCTCCGAATTCTAAGCACCCTTCGTGGATATCGCGATTGGCTAGTCTCCGGATTCGGAGCCCCCTTGGGTGCATGACACCTTAGGGCCGACTAAGTCTCCAAATTCGGAGCCCCCCTTTGGTGCATGACACCTAAGTGCTGTTTTAGCCTCCGGATTCGGAGTACCCTTTGGCACGAATGAAACAAAACCCGCCAACATCTCAAATAAGATGCTTAACTAAACATATAAAAAATTCAGAATAAGATGCAAATGTTCGAAATAAAGCTTTTTATTCGATCAAACAGTTGTTACATAAACGCAACCCGCATTTGAGCATTACAATTTTTATTTAATCGCACAGTTGTTACATAAACGCAACTTGCATTTGAGCATTACAATACCCATTTCCAAACTTAAAAGCTAAAAAAGGGAGAAGACGCATTGGTAAAGTGGCAGCGCCGAATCAACTCCCGTCACCCGGAAGTCCTCCGCGGTTGGCAATGCCTTGAGCCAACCGTGCCTAAGTCCTCCCCTGATACCATTGACAATGTCAAGGCAAAGATCCAGGACAAGGAAGGATAAAAAAAGCCCAACGGTCATTGCCTTTTCTTTCGGGGTGATCTGCATCGATGACTTGAAGATTCATGCCAACTTTTGGACGCCCTACTTCCCATACGGATGGGTCCTCTGCCGCGCTCCATGGCAACACCAAGATCGGCTGAACTCCAGTCTCTCTAACTAACATCCCCACTTATCCCACCACATATGAGTGATTGTTTATCTGCGCGAAGCGCCCACTCCTTTTATTTTCAATACTGGCAGCGATCTCGAGGCCCCAATCCCGAGGCGATTTCACTAACACTAAACTCTATGAGAAAAATGTCGGTTGACATTCGCCATGACGTAGTTATCCAAACGATTTTTTGAAGCACGTGCACTGGCCGAAAATCTAGGCCCCGAGCCGAGTTGAATTTGCCGCAGCCACTCTACCCACTGGTTTTCGGCTTCTTCAAGTTACAATAGTCTCATTCAGGGATAAACGGCTATCACGTATGGGTCGACCCTGCCGATCAACGTTTATACATTCATTCAAACATATACAGTAAAATGAAACGCATACATACCAAATACGAACTGCAACAAAATATTTATCATAGAACGTTTTTTATTTGATAAAATAAGCAATATATTACATAGTTTTGAACGCGATCTGCGTTTCAACCTTACAATAAGTGTACTTATATGGCACCACCCTCATCCTCACTCTTCTCGACTTCAAAAGCAGAAAACGAAAAATGCTTACTGTGGCAGAGTGGCGATGCCGAATCAATGCCCGACGCTCGAAGAGCTTCTGCGACTTGAGATGCCTTGATCCAACCGTGCCTAAATCCACGATTTTCACATCGGCAAACTTCTTCGGTAAGTTTTTCCTTGGTCTTTTCGATTCCAACTTTTCGGCCGTCATGAAAACCTTTCTCATAGGCCCTCCCCTTCGCATTCTCCATTGCGAACATACTCGCCATCTCACGATCGGCAAGCGCGGAACTAATGAGCCGACTGGTAACCTTTCTTCTACGATTGGGTTTCCGTGCCCAGCGAGTTGCGCCTGAGCCGCCTTGGTCTTCCTTAACTCGCACTCAGCTGCCTCTGCGCGAGCCTCCAAACTTCGAATGTGTTCCTCTTTCTTCTCCATCTCTCGACGGGCAGCACGCAACCGCATGCCGATTTCATAGGCAGTGTAAAGCCCCTTCACCGCCCCGTGAATGCCTTCGCGAAATACTTCGTAGTCCTGATGACCTACCATCGATTGCTGAACCTCAGGAGGAAAAATTTGCCGAGCAAACTCGACCGCTACATTTGTGTCCCGAACGATCGAGTCCGCCTCTGTCATGGGTCTATTCCCTACAAATACCGCAAAAGTTTAATGGGCACGGATTCGAGTCAGATCCCTTCTCGACTCGAGGTTGAGAAGATCTGCCCTCCAACTGCTTGTCCCACCTGGGCGACCTGCTTCGACGTCGAGGAGACTGACGCCTCTCTCGATCCGTGGAACTCCTACCCCCTGTGCGCGAAGGGTCACCACCTCGATGCATGTCTCCACCCAGCTCAGCTAGCGTCCTCGCTTCCCCTCTGCTGTTAAAGAAAAGTCTGTTCGACATTCACACGATACCTTCAAAATCTGGAGTCAATTTTTTACTGTGTTCATAAAAGTTGTACCCTTAATCATTTATCCTTTACAGAGGCAGCACCCTCGAGGTAATTTCATTAATTGTGCCGGCGCTCGAATGATCATGCCCCGCCTGGGGCAACGGCGTGATAGATTAATCAATCTATTCGGCTTAGGTGCCCCAGTCAGCTCATGAGTCAACAACAAAACTAAGTTCGCCTCCTCCGGCGCCCGAATGATCATGCACCGCCTGGGGCAAGGGCGTGATAGATTTGTCAATATATTCGGCTTAAGTGCCCCAGTCGGCTCATGAATCAACTTCAGAAGGATCATGCCCCGCCTGGGGCAAGGGCGTGATAGATTTATCAATATATTCGGCTTAAGTGCCCCAATCGGCTCATGAATCGACTTCAGAACGATCATGCCCCGCCTGGGGCAAGGGCTTGATAGATTTATCAGTATATTCGGCTTAAGTGCCCCAGTCGGCTCATGAATCGACTTCAAAATGATCATGCCCCGCCTGGGGCAAGGGCGTAATAGATTAATCAATCTATTCGGCTTAAGTGCCCCAGTCGGCTCATGAATCGACAACAAAACTAAGTTCACCTCCTCCGGCGCCCGAATGATCATGCACCGCCTGGGGCAAGGGCGTGATAGATTTATCAATATATTCAGCTTAAGTGCCCCAGTCGGCTCATGAATTGACTTCAGAACGATCATGCCCCGCCTGGGGCAAGGGCGTAATAGATTAATCAATCTATTCGGCTTAGGTGCCCCAGCCGACTCATGAATTGACTTCAGAATTATCATGCGCCGCCTGGGGCAAAGTAGTGATAGATTTATCAATATATTCGGCTTAAGTGCCCCAGCCGGCCCATGAATTGACAACAAAACCAAGTTCGCCTCCTTCGGCGCCCGAATGATCATGCACCGCCTGGGGCAAAGGCAAATTAATCAATCTATTCGGATTAAATGCCCCAACCAGTCCATAAATCATTTAAGCATAATACCAACGAACTATTCAGCATACGAATGATGAGATTGTCATGACATTCAATCATAGAAAAGTCAACAGAGTAGTCATTCTAACTAAAGTAGTGAAAGGCAAATATTCTACACCAACATAACATCACAAACTGCGCATTAGTAGTAAAATAAGAAGATAATTTTCATTAATAAATTGAGCGTAGACAGTAGCCAATTTATACATGGAAACTACTCGGAACCAATAAAAGTCCTAAAACAAAAACACACATTAAAAGGGAAAGTATTTCATAAAATTCGAATGACTCCCAGATCAATCCTCGGGGTCAGACTCAAGTGGCTCAACATCCACCTGCTCATAAGGAATTGGCAAGGCCAATGTAACCCTAGCTGCATCAAAGGCCTTGAGCCACCTGTGTTTGAACCCCTGATTCTCAAACTTGGGGACTTCATCTATGTATTCTTTGAAGGCGGCGCCTTTTCCCGCTTCGAATGTGGCAGAAGCCTCAGATTCTGCCTTTTCCTTGGCCGCCTTCAACTCTACTAACTCAGTCTCCATCCTGTTAAGCGCCTCTTCAGCTAGCCTAAGCAATTCTTTGCTCGCGTTCGCCCTATCTTCGGTATCAGAACGGTGCTGATCGGCAGCTCGAGCCCTTTCCACTTTGGCTTCGGCTCGCGCAGTGTCCATAGTGGCCCTCATCATCTCAAACTCGGCCCTGCTCTTTTGATCGACCACTTCTGACTGCAAACGGTCAATCCTCTCGAGGGCATCGTGTAGGCAGCGGCCTAAGTCGGCGATCCTGCCAACCGTCTGCAAAACGAGTTGGGATCGTTAGATGCCATAGGCAACCAAAATCAAAACAAGTCAAAGTTCACCTACCAAAAGGGCCGACTGCGCAGATAGGGCTATGGCCACCAAATCCGACACGGCATGAAAGGATGCCTTATCAGCTGGTAGGGAGACTGACGCCGCCAGGCTCAAGGCTACCGCCGGGTCGGTAATGATGGATGCGTCAGAGGGAATCGGCGTGTCTCTGATCTTTGGCTGAACAATAAAAGGAACAATCACGTCCGATTCTTCTAAGCGAGGCCTTTTGTCGGCAAGACTATCTTCTGAACCGGCCTCTCCCTTGGTGTTACGCTTCTTGCCCCGTTCTTCCGGAATCAACCGTTCATCAATGATCGGTTGTTCAACCTCTTTGGCCGTTTCGGTCGCAATGATCTTAGCCGGCTCTTCAATAACGGGTTCAGAAGACTTAACCAAGGCAGGTCCAGAACGGGCGATCTCGACCTTTTTCCGGGTGGCCATACACTCGACATTTTTCTTTCAAGCCATCTGCGTAAGGCTTTCCCCAGCCATACCTTCAAAAAAATCGCCGGGTAAGTCTCCCAAACCTCCAAAAATATCTCCAAAAGAAAACTCTGCCCGACCTGAAGTGGACCGCGAGGTAGGCTGACTACATCTGGCTGCCTCAAATGCCGAGTTTAGGGCCTCGTCAACCTCTTCGGCCTCCTCAGCGAACTCTTTGTCTGGTTCGGCGACTACCTCTACCACCGGCTCGACGTCTTGCCCCGAGTCAGAGGCTTCGAGACGAACTTGTCTGAGACTCTTGAAGCTAGGGAAGATAAGAGCTGCAACCTGTCGATCGCCGGATGGAATTGGAATATTGTCAGCGGCCGAAAAAGTAGTGTAAGTAGGCTCGTATCGAAGAAGTATGTGGGCCGCCCTCCCTTGCTTCTATAAGTTTGGACGGCCGAAGTATCCGAGTGCAGTCGCAACCTACGCAAGGACTGCGTCGTCGGTAGAAACTAGAATCTTCTTCAAATTACTGTCTGCAAAGGCAAAGGGTTAGACATAGGGGGAAAGCCGAGTAAAAGAAAAGTTCAGTAAAACACAAGGAGACACATGACAACCTGGTTCACCCCTCCGTTTGGGAATAGGGTCTAGGCGATCCTCGCCTTCGCCAAATTCCCAGTTCCCTCGGATATTGACCATTACGTCATCCACATGCTTGCCAGAACTGGCGAGCACGGTTACCAAATGATGGTCAGTATCCTTGGCCTTAAGAAAGTACCGCCCAAGCTGACCAGAAGATTTGGCTAAAGCATTGCAGTGCCGAATGGCCGGAATCCCAAGGTCGATACTGAGGCACCGGTTCAACTCTACGATCCCCATTACGATTCGAAAAAAGTTCACGTTGGGCTGAGAAGGAATCAGACCCCAATAGCGGAGGACGACCCTAAGGAATGGATGTAGAGGAAAACGGACCCCGCCCTCTGCAATGGATAGGAGAGGAAAGACGATTGAATTTTGGTCCTCTCTCTCCATATCCAGAGTGTTGTCCGTCATTAGAGATAGATGAACATCGTCGGGGATGGAAAAGTGTCGCCGGAATCCGGAGACACGACCCTCAGAAAGGAGGTCTTTCAAGTGTTTGGCCATTTTCACAGGGAACAAAGGTTTCACCAAAATGAAAATAATAAACAAAAAGTAAGATTGCAAAGAAATGAGAAGAAGGCTTACGAGGAGCAAGGGAGACGAGGGTAGACGAAGAAGAGTTGCAGAGAATGCGAGTCAGAGAAGGGATATCTACTGGCGGTCCAAGAGTCTCGAATACTCGACGAACTGTGCATTCGAAAGGACTGAAATTTCAAATCACAATAAATACAAGACGCACGATTGAGGCGGGAAAGTGTAATGATGAATGAAAAGGTGTGCGCATCCTGACATTTATATTGGGGTACGCGAAGCCACCTGACCTATTTTAACCTTTCCAATTCAAGACCAAACACACCAATTAACTTCCGTCAATGGGGAGTTCGGGGGGGCAATTATGGGGGCTGAATACATAGGAAAAATCAGATGGCGCGTACCATTGGAAGACTGATATTAATCGGCTATATCCTACGAGAGTGGGGAGCCGAATATAATATATGTGCCGAATAAGTGTAAGTCCTTAGTGCCGAATAGATGAAAGGACAATGATTAAAAAGTAGACCCTGGCCCCAAGGATAAAAAAGAATAGATATAAATACAGGAACAACAGTTATAGAAAGGTATGTAAAAATCACTTGACAAAACTTAGTAAAGAAGCTACCCTGAGTATCTGAACTAACTTATCCGTCGGAGTGCTAATTCCGGCACTCCCGACCGGAGTGTTTGTATCTTTTCAGGTGACTAGCTGAGGATCACCAACGTCTCCCAAGATCCGAAGAGTATTTTCGAACTACTTCTCCACAAATGGTATTGTGCATGAAGATCCTTAAAGGCTGAAATTTGAAGTGTTTACTCACTTTAAAAGGTTGTTCTCTGATGAGTGGAAAATTAGGCCTGAGTTGGGTGAACCCTTCAAACATATTGATAGTGAACAATCATCTAGAGTTTTGGAAGTTGAATTTTCTGCAACAGAGGTCTGGGCTGCAATTAAAGGCTGCATTAGCAATAAAGCTCCTGGTCCAGATTGGTTTAATCTAATTTTCTTTCAGAAGTGCTGTCCAGTTTTCAAGAATGACTTTATGCGCTTCTTTAAGGAATTTCATGAGCATGGGATGCTACTTAAAGGGCTGAACAGCTCATTTGTGGCCTTTATCCCAAAGAAAAACAATCCTACCAGTTTGGTTGCCTTTCGACCAATTAGTTTAATTAGTTCAGTATACAAAATCTTAGCTAAAGTGCTTGCTGCAAGGCTAAAGTTGGTGTTACCTAAGATCATAAGAGATGTGCAATCAGCTTTGTTGGGGGTAGGAATATACAAGATGGGGTGCTTATTGCAAACGGAGTGGTAGATGATTGGAAGAAGAGAAAGAAAAAAGGGCTAATTCTGAAGCTTGATTTTGAGAAAGCTTATGACTCTGTGAATTGGGATTTTTTATTCTCTATGTTGGTTAATTTTGGGTTTGGCAATAGATGAATTACCTAGATGAAAGCTTGTGTGACTATGGCAAGAATCTCAATCTTAGTAAATGGTTCCCCAACTTTTGAATTCAACCCTGAAAGAGGTCTCAGACAAGGGCACCCTGTGTCACCTTTCTTATTCATCATTGTGGTTGAGGGTTTAAACGTTTAACTAGCCAGAGCAAAAGAGTTGGGGCTTTTAAAGGGTGTATTAGTAGGGAATTGTGAAGAAACCATATGACACCTGCAATTTGCAGATGATACAATAGTCTTTTGCAAAGCTGAATAGGAGGAGGTTATGAATGTGAAAAGGATCCTTAGATGTTTTGAGATCATGCCAAGCCTCAAGATAAACTATCATAAAAGTGATATTTGTGGAATAGGAGTTCTAGATGAGATGATGACTGACTTTACATCTAAATTGAATTGTATGAAGAATCATTACCATTCACTTACTTAGGTCTTTCTTTGGGTGCAAATCCTAGAAAGAAAAGTACATAGGCACCTATAATTGAGAAGTGTCAAAGGAGGCTTACATCTTGGACAATGAGATTTCTTTTTTTTAGGGGTAGACTTACACTCATCAAATCAGTTTTGTCCAGTTTGCCAGTATATTATATGTCTCTTTCCAAACTACCTGAAGGTGTTGCAAGAGCTATTGACAGAATCCAAGCTTTCTTCCTCTAGGAAAGTTCTGATTTGAAAAAAAAGATCCATTTGGTGAAATGGGAAGAGGTAACCAAGAGTAAAAAGCAAGGGGGTCTGGGGGTTAGGAAGGTCAGAGATTTCAATGACTGTCTTTTAGCAAGATGGTGGTGGAGATTTACAACTGAAACCACAGCTTTATGGAAAAGAACCATCTGTTACAAATATGGAATCTCTGGCGGTGGATGGTTTCCCAGTCAGAAACTTGAGACTAAGTACTCTAGGACTTGGCTGGACATATTGCATGTTGCTGACTGTAATCACAGCCTCAAGGGTTTTTATGCATCTAATTCTAAGGTAATTATAGGTAATGGGAATAGCGTCAAATTTTGGAATGATGTATGGGTGGGGACCAGAGCAATTTCAGAAGTTTATCCTAGATTATACAACTTGTCAATTGATAAACTCATTTCTTTAAAGGACTGTATTGAACGGAAAGGTAATTCTGGTGGATGGAATTTGAGATTCAAAAGACCATTGTTTGCTTGGGGAAAAAAAGAGGGTCAAAGCCTGTATACTTTGTTGAATGCAGTCATCCCTGTGTTGAGTAACCATGATAACTGGTTCAAATGGAAGGCATCATCATCTGGCCAATTTTTGGTGTCTACACTTCACAAGAGAAGTGACTCAACAACTAGTATGGATACTCATCCTCTTGATTTGATTTGGAAGAACATCTCTCCTCCTAAAGTTCAATTCTTGGGCTGGTTAGTGTGGAAAGGTAGGATCAAAACTTCTACTTATCTCCAACGGATTGGTGTGCTTGGAGCCAATATGAGCAACTTATGTATCTTTTGTAACACTGATTTGGAAACATTAGATCGTGTGGTGATGGGTTATCCTTTAATTTGGAAGGTTTAGGCCTAATTGGTGGGTAATTTACTGGGCTATACCAGGGTCTTTGGTAGGATTATTGGAATGGTGGACTAGATTTAAGTATAAAAAGTTGGAAGCAAGATTGTGGAAAGCTTTGTTGCTAGCAGTGGTGTGGTCTATTTGGAAACACAGGAATGAGTGTAAGTTCACTAATACTCAGCCAAATTTTGGTGAGTTGCAGGAACTAATTAAAGTCAGAGTGGCCTTGTGGATTAAAAGCAACGTTGCTGGGATTTGCTACTCAGTACAGGATTTTGTTTCCCATATCCAACAAATTAGAACCTTATTAAAGGATATTTAATGTTGTATGCTGCTGTTTTGGCTTGTTGAATGCTGCTGCTGTATGTTGTTGCTCTGAGGCTGCGATTTGGACTGCTGATGTTTGAAGTTGTTCTGGTCTATGCTACTATATGAAGATGCTCTGTTCTACTGTTTGGCCTGCTGTTTGAAGTTGTTTTGCTGTGTTGTTGTTCTTTTTTCTTCTTTTGGTTGTTCTTGATTGGCTTCTCACTAATCTTGGGTCAAGTGCTGGTACATGAATGTGTTTCCTTGGCGGTGCCAACCTAGTTGGGATTGTGGAGGATAGCTATGATGCTTTGTGCACTTCCCTGATTTGTTGATGTAATTTTGCATGTTCTTGGCTTTTATCATCAATAAATCTTTTTCTTTGCTAATAAAAAAAAATGAAGTGAGGTCTAATAGTTGGTTCTATGATGCCCCAAAAATCAGGAACATCAGAGAATATATTAACAAATAAATATAGGGTTTATCTAAGATTACGAGTTAGAGAATGTCACCAATGAGTCATTTGGTTAATAACCAAGTAAGATCTCAGGAAGGTTGGAGGAGTCAATATAGCCTCCTTTTAAAGTTAAAGCACCTTAGATAGCAAAGATACCCTTTTCACAGATCTTAGCAGGATATTAACACAAGGTCTACATGAGCCGACGAGACAATTAGGAATAAGTAATATAAAAGATATGTACCGATATATAATAATTACAAAATCAAGTCTTAAATACAACATGGGATCTCTCACTTACAATCTCAAAACACGTTTACAAACTAGTTTCTAATCCTCCTAGGGTAGCCGTACATCCTCAAATGCTTCAGCTTTGTCTTTGATCGATATAATAGTCTTCAATACCTGGCATGAAACGCCATGAGCTTTGAATGCCCAGTAAACGCACACACACCCCATCCATTTTTTCCCAATCCAATACGCCATCATATTTATAGTAAGCAAGTAGTGAAGCATGATATTCAAGTCAATAACAGCAATTTCAATAATAAAAGAAAGGAACATGTCATTCAAATAAATAACAAGGTTGTAATGTTAATGGTTAGTATTCTATAAATCCCCCAAGGAGATTTCATCCTCCCAACCACAAGAATTGGACATCGGACGATTTGAAACTCCCCATTTTGCTGCTTTGTTGCAGAACTTGCCTCGGATACCTACCAACGGTTATATACCGCGTAGCGCCAACCGCAAAGCCTCAAAAGGGATTGCGAAAAAAAAAAGGTTTTATCACCCTAAATCCAACCTTATCCTTCCAAAAAAGTTTTATCCTCCTTAATGTCCCATCTGGATCCAACCTTATCTCACCAATCAAACCATCGCAAAGAGTCCAAATACGTACGTTCCATTCTAGGATTTACATGACAACCGCTTGCACAAGACTTAACCTTCAACTAGGGAGCACATCCCATCAATCCATACATAACACACTCTTCATTATCCAAGTGATCAAAAACCCAACACCACCCCAATTAAGGTTTCCGTTGAGTTAGATGTCTTAAATTAAAGTTAGAATAACTTAACAAGATAGTAATATCCATATAACCATGACTATCATCAATTGACAAAGAAAAGGAACATAACCATAACACATTCAATATCATACCAAGACATGATCGTGTACTAATAAGTATATTCATGAACACAAGTGCATAAAACACCCATGCAAAACTAAATTTTCAGATTAGTACCAATTAAAGATAAAATCAAAAGGGCTATTTCAGATTTTTCCCAAACTTGGCTTAGCTCTTAGAGAATTTAATCTAATTTTCAGAACATGTTTCAGAAATGTGGCATCTTTTCTAGATTTTTAGTTATTTAAGAAATGCTCCAGCGCTGTCCAGATTCGTCGACCGTTACAAAAATCGGATTTTCTTTCAAACCACTCACTCTTTTTCAATGAAACCAATTTTACTTGAAAGATAACTCTCTAAAAAATATTTTTACGTAAAAATGAGATCCAAAAGATTTTTCTACATTTTTCTAGAGTTTCAAAAGTTGGCTGTAAAACAGATTTTACTAGCACAGTTCTTGCAATAATAAGTTAGTAAGAAAAGAGGTCAACTATGGGAAATTTTTCACTTTTCTTGTGATGAAAACATGCTAAATAATATGTATTAAAATCATAAATTTAAGGTGAAGGTGTGCCTTTGAGAGATTGGTATGGAAAAAGATAGTTTTGTACCGATTAAGGGAAAATACAAGAAAGGTAGAACAAGGCTCAACTCTTTTCATTTTTAACACAAAAACACCATTAGAACACTTCTAAAATACCATTTTAAACTTTTAATAACATGTTTTTGAAAAAGAAAAATGAAAGAGAGAGTTGTATTGTGGTTTACTTGATTGCCTAGTGAAATGTTTACACAATTTTCTCCTCTTTTGCTCTCTTCCACTACCAAAGTTCACTCTCTTCCTCTTCTTTCTTTCAACTAAATGTGTAGGTGTGTGAGTGTATGAGATGTGTAACATGTGGAGGGTGGTGGTGTTTTTATAATAAAATTAGTGTAAAAGGTCCAAAATACCCATTGGTTGGAATGGAATGGAATTGAGATATATTTAGTTGGAATGTAATGGAATGAGGGATGTAAAGCCCCAAATTTCTAGGCCAAATGATAATACAACAATCATGGCTCTTTCAAGAGAAACCAAATATAAATCTCCAAACTTACATTACATGATACAATAATTCTTTATGCAACAATTTATTAATCCAATAACAAGTAAATAAACAAATAAATACCCCCAAGGGTTTACAAGTTTCCAAGGCTTGAACCTGATTACACAAAATGGTTATTCAAACCCACACAAACACAGCCCTTGGCTTACACACAGAGTCACAGCAAAATGAGAGCATTGTACTCCCAATACACATACTTCTACGCCCCTAGTTAGGTGGAATCACCACATCTTTTCTTGCACAAAAATCCCGTAGGGTAAACATAAAGCCCAGTAGGAAATTCTTAACAAAGTATATACATTTTATACAAGCCTCAAGAGATGAAATGCACATGCCATTCTATGCCCTTTTTGAAGATAAATTACATTTTCATCTTTTGAAAACCATCATGCTCAATGATATCATGCAATTTCAATTGTTCAAAACTTAATAATTTATTTCAAGGGCAGTAAATACGACTTTGGTAATCCCTAGGTCGATGTCTGCAAGTAGACTATACAAGTACTACAAAATTGTCATTTTTTACCGGTATTAACCAGAAAGCTCGACATCTATCTGCACGAGTTTTCGGTCTTTCACCCTAGACTCTTAGGCCAACTTATTCAATATCATCTACACCATCTATCAAGACTTACCAACGTATTTATCCCAAAATCATTCCATGAAAACTTATTTCTCAACATTCTTTTCTCAATGCAAATTTTCAAATCAACTTTCAAAGTTTAACGTAATCAAATGAATTGATATGCCAATTTCACAAGATAAATATAAATATTTTTGTTCCAATTCATCATCCAATGAATAATACAATTCCCTCTTCTCAAGTATCCTCAACAATTAGTTATTTCAAGACTATTTCAACATTTTGAACAATAATTTCCAAAATGAACAACAATTCTCATATTCTCTGAAATTCATCATTTATATAAATATAAATAAAATTTTCCAAACATCCATTTATTTTGACACACAAAATAAATATAACAATATCATTCATAGATTTTCACTCTCCTTTAAAAAAAATCTCCAAATTCTAGGTTTTCTCACCAAAACTATACAACTCAAATCTTTTGAAAGAAAACTTTTCAAAATTATCTTTTCTTCAATCAACGAAGATCAAAACCCATAAGATCATTTTAGAAGAATAAGAGACAAACCCACTTTCAAAATCGCTCAACTTCTAGAATCAACAATCAATTTTCAAAGCTATCGAAAGATGATTTCGAAAATCATATAGATCTTGCAAAAATATATATATAACTCTAAGAAAATCCCTACCTCAAGTTTTGAAGAAGAAATGAGATGAAACCCCCAAAGTCAACAGTGTCGAAACTCGATCTTCACCGCACACAACGAAGCCCTCGAGAAGTTAACCAACTTTGATGACGAACCTGTTGCAGAACTCTAATGGATCTTGAGAAATCAAGGTTTTGATCCAATTTGGCATAGGGAAATCTAGAGAGAATAGAGAGGAAAGGGTTTTTAGAGAGAGAGATATATACAAAAGTGATCTGAAATATCAGATTCACAAACTGATATAACATGGTCCGCTCGAGCGTGGAGCCCTGATCGAGCATCAAATACACTTTCCCAGTACTTTGCAGACAGGTCAAACTTCTGGAACCAAACATTCTCCGCTTGAGTGCATAAACGGCTGCTCGAGAAGACAAGCAACTTCTAATGCATTTTGCATTTTTGCTTCGGGAGCACTGCCCCTCAACTCCGCTAAGGCACTGCCCTAGGACCTGCCAATGGGCGCTGCCCCTAAACCCCCGTGAGCTAACCGAGCAACTCGATCCCCGTCATAGTCAGCGAAGTGGCAAAAGATGAAAGATATGCTACAACCCAATACAAACATGAGATATTACCTGTTCCAAACACACCGCTATAACCCGATAACCAAAATAAGGGGAATACAGAGAACTAAGATAAGTAACACCGTTTAAAACCATACCAACCCGAGCCCAGAACACCACAAAGAGACGGGTCAAAACCAGGATTGCTACAAGGGATCATTAGGGAGCCTAATCATGTATTAAGGCATGATCTAGTTAAGGTTAGGCTTATGTAGAACCAAGATAGTTACAAATACAAGACAATTTTCCTTGAATTATGGTACCAAGGTCAAATTTTTCTTTTGGAATTGATTAGAATATCTATTTTCAAGTGTAGTATTAATTAAAATAACGGTAAACAAAAAATAAGGGTAAACTACCAATAGGTCCTAATAGTTTGACTTAATTCTCATCAAGTCCTATTGAAAATAAGTATTGGTAAAATTGTCGCTAAAAATAATTTTTTTGTGACATTTTTTTATATATGCCACTAAAAATTGACAACTAGTGACTTTTTTTTGTTATGATTTTTATAAATTGTCGCTAAAACTTACAATTAGTAACTTTTTTATGAAATTTTTTTCCCATAGGACCTATTAGACAATAAGTCCACTTATTAGGACCTATACGTAAGTACCCCTTAAAATAATGTTAAAAATAATAATTTGGTTCGAATGATCTTGCTTTGAATTAAAGGACACACAACCGAATGAAAATGATAAAAATCGAAAATTAGGATTTTAATCTAAAATTGGAGAGTTAAATAATTAATATTAGAGTGTTAGAAATGATTTCTAAGTTGACGAGATCGATTAGAGTTTGTACGGGTTCATCCGTGACATGTTTTCAGTTCTAGGGTTAATTTTGTAAATAAACAAGGAACTAAGGACTTTATTATAATAACTCAAAAGGAAGGGTCTTACTAGAATTTACAAAATTTAAGGTTCTCATAGTTCCCTTCGGATCTTTGTGAATTTTGGCCTTCCAAAGTTTGGGAAAGTATCTTAGATGTGGGTAGAAGTGACGACATCTTTAGCGAGTTATTGATCAACAATCTTGTTTTGAAATTAGGCTCAAGTAGGCACATTCTTTTCTGGTCTGATATGTGGGTTAGTGTAAACTCTATGTTGACAATCTTTCCAAGACTCTTCTTCATATCCACTTAGAAAGATAAATCAATTTGTGATTTATCCTTACTCTCTAGTGATTGTCTGGCTTGGAACCTACAATATTCAAGCATCAACTCCGTCCGTGAGAAACTAAAAAGCTACAAGAACTTCTCAATCTTATCTATGGATTTTCATTATGACCTAACCACAATGATACTCTTCAGTGGTTCATCAACAAACAAGGACTTTTCTCAATCAACTCCGTCATTTCTCATTACCACTTACTCTCAAGTGAATATAGTCCCCCTAGTATTCACCTATGGAAGAGCATTGCTCTCCCTAAAGTCAAGGCCTTTTGTTGGTCTTCTCTTAAGGGACGTATTGCATCTAAAGACTTTCTAGTGAACAGATTGATTCTCCATATGGATGCATACTGGTTTTGTGCTTTCTGTGGATTTGAGGCTGAAATGTCAGATCACATCCTATTTCACTGCTAAAGATCTTGGTTATTCTAGTCACATATCCTTAATAGGTGGGGTCTTGAGTGGATCTGTCCTATTTTTATCTCCCTCTTGTCACTAATGATGGTTTAATTCAGGTTACAAAAGCTTCAAAAAGATCATTTGGGAGCTCCCTTTGCATTACATATTGGAATCTGTGGTTATCTTGAAATAATGCCAAATTTTTTTTTTTTTTTTTGATCAGCAAAGAAAAAGGAACTTTATTGATGAATTAGAAGACAATTACATCAATAAAAGAAAAGAGAATGATGGGTGCAAAAAGCATCATAGCAAACCAAATCAATCCCAACTAGGTTGGCACTGATTAGACCACCTAATCATATGCTAGCACACCATCAAGAGCTGGTTAGTAACCAGCCACAAACACCGAAACCAGCCTCACCCAAGCAGAAGATAACCAAAACTAAACCAAAAAATGCAACCCTTAACTGACAAAAAGATAGAAAAACAAGACAATCAATAAAGAAAAATAGTTGCAGCAGGCCAGGGCAAAACAAACAACAATCCATAGCATCAGTAGCCATCACAAAACACAGTAGTAGGTAGATCACAATCCAACAGACCAAGAGCAATGTAACCAACAGCCAACATTAGTAGGCCACACAGCAGTCACCTACTTCCTCTACATCATAGCAGCACACCAACATATCAGCCACAAGACTATATTTGAACATAGTAACAAAGCACCAAGACTATGCAGCCACAAAACTATACAGTCAAGACTATCTATACAAGTCTTGAATTGATTTGAACATAGCAACAAAGCAGTATAGCAGCCAGTTGGGCATAGTAGACCCACAAATATGTTCAACTATCACACCCTTCTACAATCACCAAGACTATGCAACCACAAACTCAACCATCATTCCAGAAGCAGAAACAATCAAAGAGGCAGAGCAGCAAGCACAGAACAGAACAGTAAATTCTGGCTAGAAGTAGCAAACTTTACACTCCATATTTGCAGCAGCTGCTAGGATAACTCCAAACTATACACAATAGCATACCTGCTTGAAACACCCACACAAGTAATCCACACACACCTTTTTTGTGCGATATAAAGCCTTTTTTCCCAATCCATTATGGATTCACACCAATCAAAAATCCATTCTTCAATAGATGGTCTTGCTTCCTTCATATGTTCGACTGATTTAAATGTTAGTAATGCTAACCTTCCCCCACTATCTCTCACTCTTATCTCCTTCTTTTCTCTTTTTCAAACTCCTTCTTAAAATCATTGAATGACAGAAAATTCTTTAGCTTCACAATCAGACTTTCATATAACCACCCATTACTTGACTCATAAGCCTTAACAACAACTTTCATCCTCTCCTGAATGCCTCCATTTTGAACTGCTTCAACATTAGATCTTCCTACTGCCTCCATATTTTGTTGTGCCCAGTTCCTTTGTTGGTACTGCCTCATCATCACTCCTCCTCTGCTTCTTAATATGGTTTGTTTTTGCACTCATTTGTCGTACTCTGCCTTCTGCAGCGAGAAATTCCTCTGTTGGTACTGCCTCATCTTCTGATCTCCTAAGCTCCTCACTATGGCTTGTTTCTGATCCCCTTTTTTGTATTTTGCATTCTTCACCTTCAGAGCTTTATTGTCGCACCATAAATCATCTGCCTTTTGCACCGCCAAGTCTGCTACAACCTTAAAGCTATACCTTACAAATTCGAATCGGGAGCCCGTAACTTATCTTATTTTTGCTGGAATAAAGACGTCCTTAACGATTCCGAACTTACTGAATAGAGTGAACAAACTTTTTGGATCCATAGAGTTAGGTATCTCATCTAAAAAGATGGTTAACAACCCATCTACATCCTTAGATCGGCTATTTTGAATGCCCACTCTTCCTCCTCTTCTTCTTCTAAGCACCAAATTCCACCCTTATTTCTCTATACTATGTGAAATAATGCTATTTTCAACAAACACTTCCACAGCTGGTCTCAAATGACTGAAGTTATAAAAATCCAATTGGCTTTATGGGCAAAGGCTACCACTAGTTTTGCAAGCTTCTCTATTGATAATATCATTCTTTACATTCGAGAAGTGCAGAAGATCAAGCTAAAAAAAAGGAAAACTTGCCTTAACCTCAAATGAATTCGATCTCCCCCAAAATCTCAAATGAATTCAATCTCAGTGTTTGCTTCTCGTATTTTTGTTCTTTGTTCGATCTCAGTTTTGCTTCCCCCTTTTTCTTTATTATTATTATTATTATTATTATTATTATTATTATTATTATTATTATTATTATTATTATTATTATTTATTTTATTTTATTTTTTTTATGGTTGGTGTCTTGCCATCCCTTCACCTAGTGTTCACTTTGGGCTGTTTGTTTTTGAGCTTCATAAGGGTTCCAACTTAATTGGAATTCTCGATAAACTCTGTACAATTTCTTCCCATTGATCTTTTATTGATGTATCTATTTGACCTTTTCGTTCCTATCAACAAAATTTATTTTTCCAATAAAAACAAAAAAACATATATCTCAATTTTTCAAAGAGTGTGATTGTAAATAAAACATACCATATCAGCTTTTTTTAAAATTGAGATAAAAATATGTATATTATCTTTTTTATTTTATTTTTTTACAACTAAGGCAATATATATATTGTTGGTGGGAGTGGGGTGCAAACCACTATTGGTGATTCACAATAAGAGGATTAACACTGAACCAAACTGAAATTCAATTCACTAAAAATAATTCTGAAAACCAAACAAACAGAGCACTCTTCCTTTTCTTTCTCCCACACACTTATCACTCTGATACATTAGCTATTTATAGATAAACTAGCAATGTGAACACATTTAATGTCAATACAACTAGTAGTGTGAAAGCATTGAATTCAACTACAACTGTTGGTGTGAAAGCATTAAATGCTAAGCCTACAAACGTTGAAGTTTCATGTAGCAATCTTTGAACATAGATTGCTAGGGTGGCTGTCAAGAAGGTGGCTATCAAGCTTACTTTCCAACATCCCCCCTTAAGCTTGATTCTTCATGTTGCTTCATCTCGAGCATTATCTTCATTTTGTTAAACAGATCATTTTTCAATGGCTTCTTGAAAATACCTACAAGCTAATCTTGAGATCTGCAAGGAAATAATTTCACCTTTTTATTTTTCACATGCTCTCGGATGAAATGATAGCGGTTATCAATATGCTTACTTCTTTCATGATAAACTGTATTCTTCGCCAATGCAATTGCTGAGCGATTATCAACATAGATCTCAGTGAGTTTTTCTTGTGGAAATCCCAAATGCTTCAGCATGTTCCGTAACTATATTGCATGGCACACAGCTGAGTTGGCTGCAACATACTCAGCTTCGCAAGTCGATAATGTCATAATGGCTTGCTTCTTGGATGACCATGTGAAGGCTGTATCTCCTATAAAGAAAGTAAATCCTATAGTACTTTTTCGTTCATTCAAGTCACGTCCCCAGTCGTTATTTGAGTAGCCAACAAGACTGAAATTATGAATTGGTTTATAGAATAAACCATCATTGACTATACCTTTGATGTAGCGAAGAATCCTCTTTGCTGCATAAAGGTGTGATTGATCTGGTGTTTCCATATATCTGCTGATCAGTCCTACTCCATGGAGTATGCCTGGCCTGGTGCAAGTAAGATAGCAAAGACTTCCAACTAGGCTCTTGAAATAAGTTGGATCCACATTACCTGCCTTTGTACCTTTTTTAAGCTCCACTCCACTATCTACAGAAGTATTCACTGGGTTGCAATTTTCCATTCCATATCTCTTGAGAATTTCCTTGGCATAGCCACTTTGGGAAATGAAAATTCCATCTTTTTTTTTGTGCTACTTCAATGCCGAAGAAATGAGCCATCAATCCAATATTTGTCATTTCAAATTCTTGGACCATGCTTCTTTTAAAGTTTTTGAACATAGCTGGATTGTTTTCGGTGAAAATTAGATCATCAACATAAAGACAAGCAAGCAACATGCTTCCATCAGCTTCCTTCTTCAAATATAGTGCGTCCTCATATGGACATTTTTCAAAACCATTGTCATGAAAATAGTGATCAATTCTAGTATTCCATGCACGCGGAGCTTGCTTCAATCCATAAAGTGTTTTCTTCAATTTGTATACTTTGTCTTCATGCCCATTCTGAACATACCCTGAAGGTTGTTCAATATAGATTTCTTCTTCAAGGAAACCATTAAGAAATGCAGATTTCACATCAAGTTGATAAATCTGCCACTTGTGCTAGGCAGCCAAGGAAATCATTAGCCTGATAGTCTCCAATCGGGCAACTGGAGCAAACACCTCTCCACAATCAATTCCAGCTCTCTGCTTGCAACCTTTTGCTACTAACCTTGTCTTATAGCGTTGTACTTCGCCTTGTGCATTCCTCTTTGTCTTGTATACCCATTTCACTCCAATGGGTTTGTGCCCCTCCGGTAGACTGGCAAGCTTTCATGTGTCATTTTTCTCAATGGCATGAATTTCTTCATCCATTGTTTTCTTCCATTTATCTTTTTGGATGGCTTCTGAGAAAGTAAGTGGATCACTATCTACGGGCAGGTAGAACAAATTCAGATCTGTTTCTTCTGTAGCTTCATATATCTCCTACAAATTTCTCATTGGTCTTGGTTGTTTGAAAAAACTATCATCGGATGATGCTGATGCTGATGATGATGATGATGATGATGCAGCACTTCTATGAGAAACTGGCGATCTAGGTGCCGGTATTCTATGTGGAGGAGCTTGTGGCTCATCTTGAACTTCTTTTGTAATTTCAACCAGAGCTTTTGATGTTTCATCTTCAAGAATGCATCTTTAACAACTTCATCTTGATTCCAGTTCCAAGCTTCTTCTTCTTCAAATATCACATCTCTGCTCATGATCACCTTTCTGGTAATGGGATTATACAACTTGTATCCCATTGTTCTGTCTCCATATCCGACAAGGATATATTTTTCTCCCTTATCATCGAGCTTGGTTCTTCTTGCTTTTGGAATCTTTGTGTACGCAACACACCCAAATTTTCTGAGATGGTTGACACTTGGCTTATGTGAACTCCAAGCTTCTTCTGGAGTCATAAAGTGAAGGCTCCTGGTTGGGTATCTATTTAGTACATACACAGCACATGAAACGGCTTCAGTCCAAAATTACTTGGGCAGTCACTTTCCTTTCAACATGTTCCTTGCCATATCTAAGATTGTGCGATTCATCCTTTCAGCAACACCATTCAGCTATGGCGTATAGGATAGTATTGTTTGATGCTTGATTCCATGTTCTTTGCAATAGTTCTCGAAAGCATCTGATGTATACTCTCCACCTTGATCTGACCGTAATGTCTTGATGTAGTAGCCGCTTTACTTCTCTACAAAAGATTTGAATTCTTTGAAAATACTGAACACCTCCTACTTTCTTTTAAGAAAATACACCCACGTCTTCTGGCTATAATCATCAATGAAGGTGAGAAAATATTTATTCTGTCCATTTGACATTGGCTTCAATGGACCACACACATCAGTGTGCAGTAGCTCCAATGGCTTTGTTGCTCTCCACTTCACTTCTTTGGCAAAGCTAGTTTTGTGATGCTTGCCAAGAATGCAGCTTTCACAGACCTCATTAGTCTGAGCAATATGAGGGAGCCCTTTTACCATATTCTTGCTTGACAACAGCTTCAAGCTTCCAAAGTTGAGATGTCCAAACCTCAAATGTCATAGCCAGTCTTTGTCTTTGATGATGGCACTTGAACACTTTGCAGTATCATGTTGGATGTTCAATGCAAGCATCCAATTCTTGGACATTCTCACCCAAGCGATCAAATTACCATGATTGTCTTTGATGGTAAGATGACAATCTTTCATGCTGATGTCGTATCCTTTCTCTAGGAGTTGTCCCATATTTAAAATGTTGTTCTTCATGGCAGGAACATAATAAACATTGGAGATGTAAACATGATCTTCATTCTTGAGCTTGATCAGAATATTGCCTCTTCCTTTCACTGGAGTCTTTAAAGAATCACCAAATGAGACTTGTGCTTGTATAGTCTCGTCAAGCTCAACGAACAACTCTCTTTTACCACACATGTGATTACTGGCTCCCGAATCTAGATACCAAACATTGTTTTGGTTTTCACTGTCTACATGGTGGACAAATAGGACTGTAGGTCCAACTTTGTTTGTTTCCTGCTCAGCAAAAGTTGCTTGCTCTCCTGCTTCTGTTGTTGCTCTACTTCGGCATTCATTACTGTAATGCCCGAACTTGTGACACTGGTAGCACTGATCATTGCTTTTGTTAACTCCTATTCGGTTGTTATAACCACCTTCTCTACCTCTTGCTCTTCCTCTTGAAGCAAAGTGTGGTTGACTTCTTCCTCCTCTGGCTGGACCTCTTCCGTCTCTTCCTCGAAAAATAGAACTTCGGTTATTGTAACCACAGCCTCTTCCTTGGCTTCTTTGTGATGTCTCCCCTTACTCGTTTCTGTCATCTCTAAAAGACAGCTTCGATTGAAGAGCTTGCTTTAGGGAACTTAAGGGAGGCTTCTTGTTGATCCTTTGTTCATGAACCTCAAGTGTGCCCATCAGTTCATCGGTGGTCATGGCACTGAGATCCTTGGACTCTTCTATTGCTACAACCACGTACTCGAACTTGGGACTGAGTGATCGAAGAATCTTCTCTATCACTTGAAGAGATTCCATTTTCTCTTCATATCTTCTCATCTGATTAACAATGGTCAATGTCTTGTTGAAGTACTCAGAAATTGACTCATTCTCATTCATGTACAACATCTCGAATTCGCCACATAACACCTGGAGTCAAACTTTGATTGTATTCTCAATTCCACGGTGTGAATTGTGAAGAATACTCCATGCCTCTTTAGAGGTTGCTGCTACTGAAATCTTCTCAAAACTTGACTCATCAATGCTTTGATAGAGTAGATACAAGGCATTTTTATCTCTCTTCCTTGAATATTTTAATGTCGTCTTCTGTGCTTCATTTAAAGTTCCTTCATCTTCGAGATTAGCTGGCTCGTCATATTCTCGATCCACTAACTCCCACAAATCTTGTGAGGCTAGTAGGACTTGCATTTGAATACTCCAATTTTCATAGTTCTCTTTGTTGAGTTTTGAAAACTGGGGATGAAAGAAGTTGTTTGTGTTGGCCATTGGTTGTCTTTAAAAAACTACAAATTTTCATCATGGAATTTGTAAATTCTGACCATACAGATGTCTCCGGAATACTTTAAATAGTTGGAAAGCACTATTAGATCATCAGAAACGGACTCCGAATGGCTCAGATCGAGCTAAAATAGTTTTGGCGCTTTAGATCTGCGGCTGCACCTTAGCCACGTCACACTGGATTAATACTCAGTGTGCTGATGTCAGCGGCTCATTCAATGGCGCAGTCAACACGGCTTGGTTAGCGGCACAAATTAGGCTCAACTCAGTCAGCGGCTCCGATCAACGGTGGCTCGGCTTGGCTTAACCGCTCAGATGACGTCAGCGGATGACGTCAGGTTGTCTGGTGCGCGCGTGTGTGGCATATGCTTGTGCATGGGATCATGCGTCTTCTTCCTCTGGAAGCACATGCGGCACGTGAGCGCATGGGCACACGTAAGAACAACGTCACTGGCGCATGCGGAGTCGTCTGAGATCCGTTTTCGACGCGATTTTCACGGTTGTGCTCATCTCGTCGAGAGCTTCAAGCTGATGTGATCAAAAATGGATTTCGACCACTTTGATTTCTGGATAATTTTTAAAAAACACACTCTTTTTTTCCGAAAACACACAAAATCGGCTCTGATACCATTGTTGGTGGGAGTGGGGTGCAAACCATTGTTAGTGATTCATAATGAGAGGATTAACACTGAATCAAACTGAAATTCAATTCACTCAAAATAATTCTGAAAAACAAACAAACAGAGCACTCTTCCTTTTCTTTCTCCCACACACTTATCACTCTGATACATTAGTTATTTATAGATAAACTAGCAATGTGAACACATTTAATGCCAATACAGCTAGTAGTGTGAAAGCATTGAATGCAACCACGGTTGTTGGTGTGAAAGCATTAAATGCTAAGCCTACAAACGTTGAAGTTTCATGCAGCAATCTTTGAACACAGATTTGCTTGGGTGGCTGTCAAGAAGGTGGCTATCAAGCTTACGTTCCAACATATATATCACCTCGTTTATTTTTAAAAAAAATTATTTTTTAAAATTTTTTAATGTGATGTTTAACTATTATTGTAGTAGTGATGATTTCCAAATATCATTCATGTAGGAGACAAACCAATTATCAAATGTTGCTTAATTACTTAATTGTATTTATATTTTGCGTGAGAGATAAGGTTCATGCAGTGAGATAGTAACTTTCAATCAAATAGATGAAGCAAGTGTCTACCATTTGGTTGGCCAGATATGACCTAAGGTTGCCGTTTAATTTTTTTAATTTTTTAAGCTAGGGTCCTTGTAGACGTCCCCGAACGGCCCGGGAGGATGAGTCCCGTTCTGTTCATTTGGGCTCACTACAAGTTCGGACTCTCAAATTGTCACGGTTCTAAATCTGAACCAAAGAGTCCAAATCCGGTAAATCGTTTTGAGAAAATAGATTTTCAAAGGAGTGCCAAACATGGACTGCTTTGCCAGATACAGAGTCGCCACCTAAATGTTTTATTTTGGAAAAATTTAGGAAATCCTGACTCGTTTGCCTAAGGCCACGTGTCCGTCATCACCAAAGTTGCCTTGGCTCAGGAACTTGGGTACGATTGGAGAAGGTCACTTCGTGAGCACCCTCGCTCGCCCGATCAAAGATCGGCCTCTACTAACCATGATATCTATTTTTGAAAACATTATGCGTTCTTATTCCGGTTATTAGCCTAGATTTACTATGTGATGCGCACAGCATACAAGTATAGACTAGGTCGCCTGAATTGGAACAAAACATTTCATGTTTGTTTATTTGAAAATGGTTGGATGGTGCTACCCGCAAGTAGGCTAAGACGTGGATTTGCCACCCTCGGATGGGTTTAGAAAACATGATTTTGCCACTATCTAGTGGGCTTAAAACTCACAGTCAATGCATTTATTCCAATTCAAATAATCCAACCTTCATCCACAGGCATTCAGGCAGTTTATATCACATAAGCACATAGCCTCATGATAAGCATGCTATCATGGCAATCACTCACACACATGCAAGGATGCTAAAGCATAAAACTTGCCGAGTACTCCAAGCCAAAACAGAAGCTGATTAGAAACCCATGCATGATCCTAACTATACAGAAATGCCTAATGCAACACATGTAAGATGTAACTAAGATAGGCTCGGCTATTCTAAAGATGGCATGCGAAATGCTACAACTAACAAGTTTTCAACTCGGAATTGACATGCAATATAGTTAGTATGATGCGCCGAGCCCGGTGCATGCAAAATAGATGAATGAATGCAAACATGCTATCATACTGTATGCTAATTGAAACATGCCCTAATCTAACGATCATAAGCTGATAAATAAAAGGAGAAAGACGTGGGATTGGAAGACATACATCACACACACGCACACTTATTACAACATTGCCCTCGCGCAGAGGGTCCGAAAGAATAATACAGTCCCAAATGAATAAATAATACAGTCCCGAATAAATACAAAATCCTAATTAATTAACACATTAATCTAGGAAAGCAATAAATTACACGCAAATCCGTGGACCGCCTCAGCTCTGTTCCGGATGATGAATGATGCATGCTTGAATTTGCCTCGCGCGGAAATCCCTTGCGATGCCCCGGCTTGCCTCTGTTTGTAATTTTTCTTGGAATGCGTGCCAAGCTCCGGAAGGCTGCTGATTTCTGATTTGCTACAACAGAGAGCAACAAAGGGGCATGGCAAAGTATTTTCACATATGTATGCATGACTACTCTTCGGGGAGTGTAGCCCTCGATCCTCGTGCCACCAATCACACATCTCGATGCATGATAGCCGAGAAGTCGAATTGCATGACTCAATATGAAATGAATGCTCATATGGACACAACAAGGCCTAGACTCCATCATGGATGATCCGGAGTGTCGGCGATCAGGAATTGAGACACGTTCCGTCACTCGGAGTACGAAACGTCCCTCGTTTCCCGTGCTTGGGCTAACTCCTATCCCAAGCACTATGCAATATGCATGACATGCATGAATGCGATCCTAACATGCATCCTAGTATACACAATGCTATGAAATGGCATACACAATGCACGATGTAACGAGGCATACGCAATGCTCTAACATACAACCTAGCATACACAATGCTGCGAAATGAAATGGCATACACAATGCACGATGGAATTACACCAACATGAGTGGACCTCAGCCACACTCACATCAGTGGCCATTAGGTGAAAATGAGACTCTCGAAATGCGTGCACACATGCACGCAAACCGATGACCAAGCCTAAGGCATCAAATGCCACTCTACCAAAGCATGGCAAGGCATGGAACATGGTATGCAAACATGCAAATTTCAGTACTGAAATATGATACAAAATGGTCCCGAATCACGGAAAAATGGCACCCGATGCATGAGATGGACCCCGAAACTCGAAACTAGGCACATGGAATGACTTATAGTTATACAAAGCATGCATTATTTGATCATGAAGCATAAAGATAGAGCTAAGGCAGTCCCAAAACATGAACATTTCCAGTTCAAAGCATGGCCAAAAGATGCTAGCAAGATGGACTAAAGTAGCATGCAACTTTGACTAGCAAACATGGTTTACATGGAAAGTGTGTGAAGCATATGGAATCTCACCAAAACAGAAAAAACCAGTGAACAAAACATGTGAAAATCGGCCCAAATAATCACTGAAATGAAGCCAACACATGCAAAAATGATGAGTTACTTTAGAGGGCCATGCTAGGAGTTATTAAGCACATGCAAGATAGACATTTAGCATGGCATAAACAACTATGAAAATCAAATATGGTAGTCCTAAAACTCACCAAATTGACCCTAGAAAGTGACTTCGAAGCATGCAAGGTAGGGTCTCTTTGGAAGACCAAAAAGGCCACCAAACAAGAGAAGGAGAGAGGGGGTCACCCCCCTCTAATCTTGGCTCTCAAAATAGTGTTCCATCCACTAAAAATCCACTGGATTTCAGTGGCTAGAAGTCCAAACAAAGCATGCAATTGGGGCTTAGGTGTAAGGCTCAAAATAAGGGACAATCAAGCATACAAGGAAGCATATGACCTCAAACAAGAAAATTCCCTTGATCAAACATGAAGATGATGTCAAAAGGAGACTTTTTCCAGTTTATAAAAAATCTCAAAAGTGAACACAAATAGGGTTAATCTATTATGCAAAAATGGCCCTAAAAGAGATATTAGAGACAAGGGATAGCAGCTGGCCCCAAATAGCAAAGAGCCCTTCAACAAAGTTGAAGAGGGACTCAAAAAAAGGCACTTTACAGTTTATATCAAGTCTCAAAAATAAACACAAGTGAGGCTAAAACAACATGCAAGAAAAAGGCCTAAGAGAGGGATAAAGAGACAAGTGGTAGCAGCTGGCCTCAAACAGAGGAGAGCCCTTCAACAAAGTTGAAGAGGGGCTCAAAAAAAGACCTTTTCCAGTTTATGACCAAGTCCAAAACAGCTCACAAATAAGACTAAAATACCATGCAAAAATAGGCCTAAAAGAGAGATAAAGAGGCAAGTGGCAGTAGGAGACCTCAAACGGTAAGAGGTCCTTGATCAAACATGAAAAGGAGCTCAAAATATGACTATTTCCAGTTTGGGTCGGAGCCCAAAAATTCAAGAAACAAAGGCTAAGAAAGCATGCAAAATAGAGCTAAAAAAGAGGGAAAAGAGACTTACCCTTGTAGCCTAAGTCTTCAACAACTTTTGGTCCAAGAAATGGTGCTCCTAGCCTCTGGAAATAAGCTTCAAAGGGCTGGAATGGAGGGTGGAGGTGTGGTGCTATGAGTGGTAGTGTAAAGGGGGCAAGAACCTTAGGGTTTGAAGGGTTTGGAAGAGAGAGAGAGGGAGAGTTGTATGCAATGCCCCAGCTGGTTTTGTCAACCCTTCAAAATGGAGCTGGGGTGATGGTTTTATAGAGGGAGAGAGGCAAGGAAATGGGGGGAAAAACAAATTCAAATTTCCCCCCCAATGGCAGCCCCCGGATACAAAATCTAGGGAAAAACAGAGGGTACAGCTGGAATGTACTTGGAGAGAGGATCATGGCCAGCTAGGTTCAAATGGTTCAGGTGGCCGGCGGCCACCCCCATAGCTGGCTGGCCAAGGGTCAAAAGGGTCAATGAAGATTGCTGGCCGGCCACCCCAAAAAGGTGGCCTCCCATGTGCACAACACAAATATGTGGTCAAAACCCAGAAAATGTGAACCAGGAAAGAGAAAAGCCAACTTTTTAGAGGGGTTCAAAAGGGTCAAGGACAATTACTGGCCGGCCTATACATATTGGTGGCCTCCCAGGTGTGTACAACACAAATATGGGGTTTAGGGCTAAAGAAAGTGGCCTGGGAGTGGTCAACATTAGCTTTTTAGTAAGGAGAGCGGGCGACGGAGAGCGATAAAGAAATAAAACTGGCTTTTCAGAACAATTGCTGGCCTCCCACCCTCCTACAAGCTTTCTAACAATGAAAATAAGGTCTCCATCAAAAATGAACCAAAACGGATGCAAAACGGAGGTTCAGGGACCGAAACGCGCGGCCTGGGGCCCCAAAAATGGGTTGTTAAACACCGGAGGTGGCATTTGACCACGAAGTTGGTCTCTTGAGCCACAGTGTCACTCAAAAGGGAGGAAATAAGGTGTATACCAAAAACCAGAGCAAACAGAGGTGGTTAGGCAATCCCGAACCGACGCACACGGCCGACGGCTCCGAAAAATTGGAAACCGGGCTCCAAACAGGAAAAATGGCCTACAACCACAAAACGTAGCCTACGGCCACTGAGAGATGGTTTACGAGACCTCTCCCTCCCTTCGGGAAGAGAAAACGGAGAAAACGGGACCCGGTTCGCAAACCGAAGCAAAGCACAAAAGAGCCCCGAAGTCTAGAGGCAAGGCTCGCAGCCGAGACTCTAAAACTTCAGAACTAGCACAATATACAACATCACCAACTGCTCAATCAGTGACATCTGAGTCTTAAGTTCGGTCAAAAATGGGGTGTCTACAGTTGCCCCTCTTTGACAAAACTCGAAAGTCATGCGTGACGGGAGTGAATGTCAAAGCCCAGAGACGACCCATTTTTGACAAGGCCGAAAACTTAGACAAAACAGGCGAGATAAACAGAGATGCCCCCGCAGGCGTGCCTGCAAGCAGGGGCAAAATGCAACCGACAATGCAAGAAGCCGAAGGTATCTCAATGATCATGCAAATGCAGCAAGCTGTAACGAAGCAAATACACGCTATAAATGCAACAGTTTTAAGCAAGAATACAAAGCAAACTACATTACATGTAGAAAGGATATAAGAAGATTATGCAATCTTAGCGAGCATCTGTGATAGATACACAAAAGTGAAGAGAGTGTGATGGATACACTATATGAATAAAGTGTGATTGATACACTAAGTGAAGCGAAGTGTGATAGATACACAAAACGAAACGAGTGTGATGGATACACTATGTGAAGTAAAGCATGATGGATATACAAAAAGTGAACGCAAAGTATGATAGATGCACTAAGTGAACAGAGTGTGATTGATACACTGAAGGTGAACACAAAGTGTGATTGATACACTAAAAGTGAACACAAAGTGTGATAGATGCACTATGTGAACAGGTGTGATGGATACACTAAAAAGCGAACACAAAGTGTGATAGATGCACTAAGTGAACAGAGTGTGGTTGATACACTAAAAAGCGAACACAAAGTGTGATAGATGCACTTAGTGAACAAGTGTGATGGATATACAAAAGGTGAACACAAAGTGTGATAGATGCACTATGTGAACAGAGTATGATTGATATACTAAATGAATGAAGTGTGATTGATACACTAAATGTGAACACGAAGTGTGATAGATGCACTTAGTGAATAGAGTATGATAGATATACTGAAAATGAACACAAAGTGTGATAGATGCACTATGTGAACAGAGTATGATTGATATACTAAATGAATGAAGTGTGATTGATACACTAAATGAATGAAGTGTGATTGATACACTGAACGAGAATGTATGTGATAGATACACCAAAGTGAATATGTGCATGGTAGATACACAAAATGAGAATGTGTGTGATAGATACACAAAAGTGAAGGAAGTGTGATTGATACACTAAGTGAATGAAGTGAAGTGTGATTGATACACAAAACGAGAATGTATGTGATAGATACACAAAATGAAAGAAGTGTGATTGATACACTAAGTGAAGAGAGTGTGATTGATACACTAAATAAATGAAGTGTGATTGATACACTTAAATGAGTGAAGTGTGATTGATACACTAAATGAATGATCTTAAACGGAACTTCTTTGAATGAACCGTACATACAATATCGTGCATGAATGAGAAAGAAACTTGATAGGTACAATGCCATACAATGCATGATGTTTAAGGAAAGCAATAAATGGACAAAACAGCGCTTTAGAAAGCACCTCATGAGGTGAGTGGCGGTGAACCGCTCTGCTCCGATGGGGATCTTTCCCTGTGCTCTTCGAACACTTACCTTCAACTCACAGTACAAAGGCTCTGAAATACTGACAAGGATTCTTCACGTAGAACACTTTGGATGTTGCCTTTCTTCCTGATCATATTCACAACTTTCCCTATTCTCCAATGGGGTGATAGACTAGGTTGGTTCAGTATCCAGAATTAAGGTGCATACACGCTATCTCAACCCATGGGGCTTCCATACAGATTTCAAGTCGGAGATACACCCCTGGGTATTTAAACCAGACTTTAGTCTTGGAAATCCCAAACCTTTGCGTTCTAGGCAACAGCCATTTGAACTCTAGTTTCCACCGTCGCAGTTGGTCTTCTAGGAACTCATTGCGAATACAGCCAAGATGCCTCTGGTAGGGAATGGTACTCAGGGAGAGCACTTTTGATCGCCATTCTAACTTGAAGCAGACTTGATCTTGAGCTTGAGGTAGAGGCACACTCATACTTCGGAGCATTGGCAAGACCTGAAGAGGTACATACGGAATGTAGTCTCGGAACTTACTGAAGTTAAAACAAACTCAGATGCTCGACATTTCCTCTTTTCTTTTGCTTTGCAGTCTGGAACCCATATAGCTTCAAATAGGTCCTGGTTTTGCTGCTCTGACATGACCTGGGTTGAACCTTACGGTTTTATGAAAGAACGAATCTTATTTTGCACAGATGTGGAGAACGGCACGGCAATCGGAGCGCAAAACGATTTTATTTTGAAATTGATAAATGAGTTCTCGACCGGGTATTGAGCCTACGACTGAACACAGCGCACTACGACTCAACAACGGAAAACAAAAGGTAAACAACCTAAACACAAATACAGACACTCAAAAAAAAAACGACTCAAGACAAGAATCGAGGTAAAACAAAAAGATACGACACTCAGACGCGCACAGGGAGCCTGTTTTTCTGGGTATTGTTTCCCACCCTTTCTCATTTGTGATTCTCACATCACTCGGCCTTCAAGCTCGATTTTTCTCACAAAACCCTTTTCTCACTTTTCTCTCATCGTACATCTCTCTATTCTTTATTCTCTCATTTTTATCCCTCCCCAGGGTGGTTGATGGACAAACAAAAGTTGTGGGCTCTTGTCCCTAGCACTCAGCTAGATTCTTCTTTTTCTGCACACAACTAGTGAGTTCCTCCCACAGAGGGGTTGCGCTGCAACTAAGCGTGTAGCGAATCTGCAGTTGACATCGGCTGTCGATGCTCTGCCAGGGAGTTTGGACGTGGTTAGATCTGTCCAGATGAGGGAGTGGGATATCTCGATCCATTCCAGTTCGTGCTTCGCACTTGGCTTGATACCTCGTTGCTTGGAGGATGATAGAGTTTTTAGCTCTTTTGTTGACAGTTTCAGTTGTGCCCTTTCTGGCAGGGAGAGTGCCCTTCTTGGCAAGTATGGTGCCCTTTCTGGCAAAGGCATAGGCAACGGGGAAAAGACAGGAAGCCTGACTCAACTGTACCCCTAGTTCATCATTTTGACCAATTTTTTTTGTTTTGGTTTTCGACTAAAACAATTTTGACCGTCATGAGAGTTAGATTAACATGCTTGTTCGATTTTCTGATTTGAAATCATGCGAGTTAGGTTATGAGCACTGAAAATTTTCCTTTTTTGGGTCCAAGAAAAATGTCCAGTTTTGGAAAAATGGAATAGTTTTCGAGAGAAACTCAGTCAACCTTAGTAAAAATTCTGAAAAACTGTTTTTGCAAACGGCCACTGCTCAACGAGCATAGAACCCACTCTCGAGATGCACAACCTCAGATTCGAAGGAAAATTGCCCCTTACTTGAAGAGAGCTGCATGGCAACGGAAAGTTGCCCCTTGTTTGAACGGCACCCCAGCGCATTGAATGGCAACGAAAAGTTGCCCCTTGTTTGAATGGCACCACAGCGCATTGTAGTCAGTCCTCAGGTGACGAACACAACCAAATTCTCGGATGCAAAAAAGTCAATGATGGTCAAAACCATTACATGGACATAGTCGAATTCGAAGTGTTTTATGGCTGGACTTCAGAATGAAGTTGCCTACGTATCCCAAAGATGGGAATCAAGCCTCGCGTAGTTCGGGGTTAAGGTACACTCAGGTATTAACCTCTCCTTTTGCGCTCTAACTTTTACCAAGGCCGCCCTTCCGGGTTTTCAACCTTGCGAGCTCTATTTTTCTTTTCTTTTTCATTTCTTTTGTATTTTTTTTTTTTCATCTTTTCTTTTTATTTTCTTCATTTTTTTTGTCTTCTTTTTTTTGCATTCTTTTTTTTGTATTTTTCTCTTGCTCTAACTTTTGCCTGGGTCGCCCTTCCGGGTTTTCGGCCCAGCGAGCCTCTCAAAGGGTAAAAGTGTAACAAGTCCATGTCAAATGGTTTTGAGATCCTAAAGTCATCTCAGTCCAGGAAAATGGCTGTTGTTCGCTGACGATGCAGGAGTCCATACAATAGGGGGTTGAATTTGTCCTTAGTGTTGCGGATAGGAACTCAGTTGTTCTTCAGCAGAAACTGTCTTCTTTGCTCCCTTCTGGGATTTGGCATTCTTGCCGACCTTCTTTGATTTGTGGAATGATCCATCTTCGCCTCCTCGAGCACATTTGAAATCCTTTGCCCCTAGTTCGAAAGGTGCTTCTGATCTAGCTTTGCAAGCTTCTTTTGATGACATCTGATCTTCTTGATCTGACTTTCTTGCCTCTTGTTCGAGGGCTGCTTTGAATCTGGCCACACAAGCCTCACGTTGTAGTTGACCATTGAACATTTCTGAACTTAAGTCCGAGTTTTGATAATGAGAGGTCGAGTCTTGAGGCTGAGAGCGATCCTAGGCTGCACAATCTCAAGAGCGATTCCACACAGGTTTTCGCAGGATCGCGCAAAACGTTTTTTTGAAATCTTTTAAGAAAACGACTAGTCGCTCGCGCTGAAGACAATGTGGGACCAATCTGGATCAAGCCAGGATCCTTCTCAGTACTCACATTAACAAGCATGATCTCGATCATTAAAGGCTTAGCATGCCTCTCTTTCTCTCAAATGATCAAATTTTTGCAAAACCCAAGGAATTCCTTCCTCTTCGTTTTCATCACCACGGTGTTAAAAAAGTTTTGAAAAACTTAGGTCAATACAATGATTTCAAGGCACAGAAGAGCAGGCAAAAAGTACTGCCGTTTCATTCAAATTTTTTGGCACAACTGGCGTAAGGCAGAAGCAAACACAAGGGTATGAAAATCACTGCTGTTTCATTCAGATCTGTTGGCACAACTGGCTCCCCGGCAGAAACAGACTCAAAAGAAAACAAAAGGACAAACACAAAACAAAATAGTGATATCCGAAGTAACACCCCCGGAATCACCTGGCTTCTGTACAACAGGACTGACTCAAAACAAAGAGACAGATTCAAAACAAAAGACTGACTCAAAACAAAGAGACAGACTTAAAACCACACAACAAAACTGACCTAAATACCCAAGTCAGAAACTGGCATTTGCAAATGCTCAAAACAGTGCGTGCCATACGCCATATCTAGACTAAATCGAGCGCCACCCGCAGCTGGTTCATCTCCCGATCACATAATCACATTATCCCCCACAAGTTCACTGATCAAGTGCCGATAGACTTTGCAGGACCTGGTGCGGTAACGACCCCGTTGTCAAACAGATCTTGTACATCATGGCGCAGACGAAAGCAACTGTCGGTGTCATGACCGGTTTGTTGATAGTAGGCACAGTATTTAGTCTGGTCATGCTTTAGAGGGAGAGGATTGGGTAAGGGCCGTTGTTCCAATGGTTTCAGATGTCCTTTCTGTATTAAGACCTCTAGAGCCTTTGACAAAGGCATACGAAGTGGGGTGAAAACCCTCTTGACTCGAGGTGGATATTTGGTTTCTTGTGAGCTACTTCTGGACGCACCGGTGAATGGGGTAGCTGTTTTTGATGCGGAGGTGGTGACCATGCCCACTTCAGAAGATCTTGCGGCCGCATCACCACTGGTGGTCGCATTCGAATTGCGGGAAAATGCCCGCCTAGGCTGCTCTTTCTCCTAGTCAAGAAGGCCCTGTTTTATTGCGTCCTCGATCTGTACTCCCATCTCATGTAAATCTGAAAAGGTAGGGAAGGGGAGAACGACCATCTTCTGCATAAGCTTGGGCTGGAGATTACGCACAATCATCCGAATTTGATATTTGTCAGTGGGCCTAAGGGTCATCATTGAGGCCTTGGCCCTCCAGCAGGCTACGAAATCAGAAAAACTCTCCTTAGGCTCTTGCCTTGTTGTCTCAAGATCACGGGTTGTGACCTCGATTTACGTGTTATAGAAGTACTGCACAACGAAGGCCTCGGCCATCTCATCCCAGTTCCGTTTGACATCGTCTTCTAATTTTGCATACCAGATAGCGGCCACACTCGACAGGGTCCGACCGAATAAAGAAAGCTTCTGTAGTCTGGTGAGGTCCATCGGCCTTAATATGTTTGAAAACAGCCGTAAGTGCACCATGGGATCCCCGGACCCGTCAAATCGATCAATGTGTGGCATTTTGAATCTGTCAGGCAGCGTCACAGCTGCGTTGGTATATCCATCTTTGATGTCAGGGATGGTCTTGACTCCTTGGGATCTCTTGAACAACTTTTCGAGCTTGCTCAACTTCAATGATGTGGGGTCTGTCTCGAACTCAAAGGGAGAGTCCGGTAGGTTGATAGGTGTTTTGGATAATTGGGGTAGGATTGGGGGCGGAGCCGGCCCCATCGGAATGTCCGTACCATCCTGGACATTTGGTGTCTCCCCAGGTGTTGGAGCTCCTGGTGGGGGAGGAGCCTGATGCGAAGCAGATGCTCCGTTTTGCTGTTGCAGCCTGGTGATCAGCTCAGCCTGCTGGGCCATGACTGCAGCCTGCTGTTTGGCAAATTCCGTCTAGCGGGCAGCATCTTGCTGCATGAGTTTCATACTTTCTTGGAGTTGACGCATCATTTCCTCCATCCCTGCCATGTTCTGCTGTTCCAGCTGACTGACTGGTAGGGTGACTAAAAACTGATAAAAACTGAGGCCTCAGCCTGCCTATTCATTGGTGAGGTGCATAAGGGCCACTGATCTGGTAACTGCTGAACCGGTGATTTGTGCCTAACTGGCCCCTTTTACCCTGCCTCTGGCGGAGGAACACTGATTTGCCCTTAAACTGAATCTCTGACCTGACAAAGTCTATCAGCACAAGTCCGATGAACCTCGGGGGATATCGGAGCCTTCTGAAGCTATGGTTCCAAGACTACCCTAGCAAAAGAGAAAACATGCAGCATCTCAGCCTGATTTCACCTGAACAGATATGAGCATAGTTGAATGAGTGTGCTCTCTACTGAATTCTGTCCAAAATTCTGCTGGTGAACTGATACCCTCAGGTAAAACTGATTCCCAGATACTGATGCCCGCAGGCCTGATACCCAGACTTACAAACTGTTACATGCATTCCTGTAGGGACACACCCTAAAAGCACATAGCAAGCAAGTGAGAGCCAAAACACCCCTATGTTGGGGTAAGGTTTCCCTGTCTTATTCTATCAGGAGCTAGGGTTTCACTACGCACGCAGCGGCTTCAAACAACCTATCGGGTAAGCAACCTGTCCTAGTTTGGAATGGTCACTATGGATCCGAATATGCACTAGGTCGAATGGTCGAAAAGGGTGCCCGGTAAAATCGGGGTTTGTGTTCCCATACTGGCAGAGCCCATAACCGGTCAGCTTTATGGTCATGCCTTGACAAGACAAGCCTCCGGCAAACCGTTCAGGAATAGCAGATGGCAAACACAGTGTCCTAGGCGCACCAATGCAAATGCAATGTAAAGAAACACATAAGTGTAGTCAAAATAAGATATCATGAGTTCGAGTCAAGTTCTCTAAGTTCCCCAGCAGAGTCGTCAAAAACTGTAGACATCCCCGAACGCCCCGGGAGGATGAGTCCCGTTCTGTTCATTTGGGCTCACTACAAGTTCGGACTCTCAAATTGTCACGGTTCTAAATCTGAACCAAATAGTCCAAATCCGGCAAATCGTTTTGAGAAAACAGATTTTAAAAGAAGTGCCAAACATGGGCTGCTTTGCCAAATACAAAGTCGCCACCTAAATGTTTTATTTTGGGGAAATTTAGGAAACCCTGACTCGTTTGCCTAAGGCCACGTGTCCGTCATCACCAAAGTTGCCTCAGCTCGGGAACTTGCGTACGATTGGGGAAGGTCACTTCGTGAGCACCCCCGCTCGCCCGATCAAAGATCAGCCTCTACTAACCATGATATCTATTTTTGAAAACATTATGCATTCTTATTCCGGTTATTAGCCTAGATTTACTATGTGATGCGCACAGCATACAAGTATAGACTGGGTCGCCTGAATTGGAACAAAACATTTCATGTTTGTTTATTTGAAAATGGTTAGATGGTGCTACCCGCAAGTAGGCTAAGACGTGGATTTGCCACCCTCGGATGGGCTTAGAAAACATGATTTTGCCACTATCTAGTGGGCTTAAAACTCACAGTCAATGCATTTATTCCAATTCAAATAATCCAACCTTCACCCACAGGTATTCAGGCAGTTTATATCACATAAGCACATAGCCTCATGGTAAGAATGCTATCATGGCAGTCACTCACACGCATGCAAGGATGCTAAAGCATAAAACTTACCGAGTACTCCAAGCCAAAACAGAAGCTGATTAGAAACCCATGCATGATCCTAACTATACAGAAATGCCTAATGCAACACATGCAAGATGCAAATAAGATAGGCTCGGCTATTCTAAAGATGGCATGTGAAATGCTACAACTAACAAGTATTCAACTCGGAATTGACATGCAATGTAGTTAGTATGATGCACCGAGCCCGGTGCATGCAAAACAGATGAATGAATGCAAACATACTATCATACTGTATGCTAATTGAAACATGCCCTAATCTAACCATCATAAGTTGATAAATAAAAGGTAGAAAGACGTGGGGTTGGAAGACATACATCACACACACGCACATTTATTAAAACATTGCCCTCGCGCAGAGGGTCCGAAAGAATAATATAGTCCCAAATTAATAAATAATACAGTCCCGAATAAATACAAAATCCTAATTAATTAACACATTAATCTAGGAAAGCAATAAATTGCACGCAAATCCGTGTACTGCCTCAGCTCTGTTCCGGATGATGAATGATGCATGCTTGAATTTGCCTCGCGCGAAAATCCCTTGCGATGCCCCGGTTTGCCTCCGTTTACAATTTTTCTTGAAATGCGTGCCAAGCTCCGGAAGGCTGCTGATTTCTGATTTGCTGCAACAGAGAGCAACAAAAGAGCATGGCAAAGTATTTTCACATATGTATGCACGACTACTCTTTGGGGAGTGTAGCCCTCGATCCTCGTGCCACCAATCACGCATCTCGATGCATGATGGCCGAGAAGTCGAATTGCATGACTCAATATGAAATGAATGCACATATGGAAACAACAAGGCCTAGACTCCATCATGGATGATCCGGAGTGTCGGCGACCGGGAATTGAGACACGTTCCGTCACTCGGAGTACGAAACGTCCCTCGTTTCCCGTGTTTGGGCTAACTCTTATCCCAAGCACTATGCAATATGCATGACATGCATGAATGCGATCCTAACATGTATCCTAGCATACACAATGCTATGAAATGGCATACACAATGCACGATGTAACGAGACATACGCAATGCTCTAACATACAACCTAGCATACACAATGCTGCGAAATGAAATGGCATACACAATGCACGATGGAATTACACCAACATGAGTGGACCTCAGCCACACTCACATCAATGGCCATTAGGTGAAAATGAGACTCTCGAAATGCGTGCACACATGCACGCAAACCGATGACCAAGCCTAAGGCATCAAATGCCACTCTACCAAAGCATGGCAAGGCATGGAACATGGTATGCAAACATGCAAATTTCAGTACTGAAATATGATACAAAATGGTCCCGAATCACGGAAAAATGGCACCCGATTCGAAATTAGGCACATGGAATGACTTATAGCTATACAAAGCATGCATTATTTGATCATGAAGCATGAAGACAGAGCTAAGGCAGTCCCAAAACATGAACATTTCCAGTTCAAAGCATGGCCAAAAGATGCTAACAAGATGGACTAAAGTAGCATGCAACTTTGACTAGCAAACATGGTTTACATGGAAAGTGTGTGAAGCATATGGAATCTTACCAAACCAACAAAAATTAGTGAACAAAACATGTCAAAATAGGCCCAAATAATCACTGAAATGAAGCCAACACATGCAAAAATGATGAGTTACTTTAGAGGGCCATGCGAGGAGTTATTAAGCACATGCAAGATAGACATTTAGCATGGCATAAAAAACTATGAAAATCAAATATGGTAGTCCTAAAACTCACCAAATTGACCCTGGAAAGTGACTTCGAAGCATGCAATGTAGGGTCTCTTTAGAAGGCCAAAAAGGCCACCAAACAAGAGAAGGAGAGAGGGGGTCACCCCCCTCTAATCTTGGCTCTCAAAACAGTGTTCCAGCCACTGAAAATCCACTAGATTTCAGTGGCTAGAAGTCCAAACAAAGAATGCAATTGAGGCTTAGGTGTAAGGCTCAAAATAAGGGACAATCAAGCATACAAGGAAGCATATGACCTCAAAAAAGAAAATTCCCTTAATCAAACATGAAGATGATGTCAAAAGGAGACTTTTTTCAGTTTATAACAAATCTCAAAAGTGAACACAAATAGAGCTAATCTATTATGCAAAAATGGCCCTAAAAGAGAGATTAGAGACAAGGGACAGCATCTGGTCCCAAATAGCAAAGATCCTTTCAACAAAGTTGAAGAGAGACTCAAAATAAGGCACTTTACAGTTTATATCAAGTCTCGAAAATAAACACAAATGAGGCTAAAACAACATGCAAGAAAAAGGCCTAAGAGAGGGATAAAGAGACAAGTGGTAGCAGATGGCCTCAAAAAGAGGAGAGCCCTTCAACAAAGTTGAAGAGGGGCTCAAAAAAAGACATTTTACAGTTTATTACCAAGTCCAAAACAGCTCACAAATAAGACTAAAATACCATGCAAAAATAGGCCTAAAAGAGAGATAAAGTGGCAAGTGGCAGTAGGAGACCTCAAACAGCAAGAGGTCCTTGATCAAACATGAAAAGGAGCTCAAAATATGACTATTTTCAGTTTGGGCCGGAGCCCAAAAATTCAAGAAACAAAGGCTAAGAAAGCATGCAAAATAGAGCTAAAAAAGAGGGAAAAGAAACTTACCCTTGTAGCCTAAGTTTTCAACAACTTTTGGTCCAAGAAATGGTGCTCCTAGCCTCTAGAAATCAGCTTCAAAGGGCTGGAATGGAGGGTGGAGGTGTGGTGCTATGAGTGGTAGTGTAAAGGGGGCAAGAACCTTAGGGTTTGAAGGGTTTGGAAGAGAGGGAGAGGGAGAGTTGTATGCAATACCCCAGCTGGTTTTGTCAACCCTTCAAAATGGAGCTAGGGTGCTGGTTTTATAGAGGGAGAGAGGCAAGGAAAGGGGGGGGGAAAACAAATTCAAATTTCCCCCCCAAAGGCAGCCCCCCCGGATACAAAATCTGAGAGAAAACAGAGGGTACAGCTGGAATGTACTTGGAGAGAGGATCATGGCCGGCTAGGTTCAAAAGGTTCAAGTTTCCGGCTGGCCACCCCCCCATGGCTGGCCGGCTAGGGGTCAAAAGGGTCATTGAAGATTGCTGGCCAGCCACCCCAAAAAGGTGGCCTCCCATGTGCACAACACAAATATGTAGTCGAAACCTAGAAAATGTGAACCAGGAGAGAGAAAAGCCAACTTTTTAGAGGGGTTCAAAAGGGTCAAGGATAATTACTGGCTGGCTTATACATATTGGTGGCCTCCCAGGTGTGTACAACACAAATATGGGGTTTAGGGCTAAAGAAAGTGGCCCGGGAGTGGTCAACATTAGCTTTTTAGTGAGGAAAACGGGCGGCGGAGAGCGATGAAGAAATAAAGCTGGCTTTTCAGAACAATTGCTGGCCTCCCACCCTCCTACAAGCTTTCTAACAATGAAAATAAGGTCTCCACCAAAAATGAACCAAAACGGATGCAAAACGGAGGTTCGGGGACCGAAACGCACGGCCTGGGGCCCCGAAAATGGGATGTTAAACACCGGAGGTGGCATTCGACCACGAAGTTGGTCTCTCGAGCCACAGTATCCCTCAAAAGGGAGGAAATAAGGTGTATACCAAAAATCAGAGCAAACAGAGGTGGTTAGGCAGTCCCGAACCGAGGCACATGGCCGACGACTCCGAAAAACTGGAAACCGGGCTCCAAACGGGAAAAATGGCCTACGACCACAAAACGTAACCTACGGCTACTGAGAGATGGTCTACGAGACCTCTCCCTCCCTTCGGGAAGAGAAAATGGAGAAAACGGAACTCGGTTCGCAAACCGAGGCAAAGCACAAAAGAGCCCAGAAGTCCAGAGGCAAGGCTCGCAGCCGAGACTCTAAAACTTCAGAACTAGCACAATATGCAACATCACCGAGCGCTCAATCAGTGACGTCTGAGTCTTAAGGTCGGTCAAAAATGGGGTGTCTACAGTCCTTTGGAGTTAGGAGTGTAAATTGGGAATACATGTAATCACTCGTTAATCTTACATAGTATGACTTAAACTTAAGACTTCAAAGATAGAATTTGAGCTACCATTCGATTAATTAAAGTTTAGAGCATGTTGAACCCTTATAACCAAATTATAAGAAAATATTGACAAATATAAAACGATATGGCAATGAATTTTGAAATTTAAAACTGGAGTAGTCTTTTTTTTATTTTATATAATTATAAACTGATAGAATGAAAATGAGCTAGGCCATTAGGTAAGAAAATGCAATAAAAGGACAGTTTATATAAGGTATCATTTCATCAAATGTTAAAGAAACGAAAATGCTATATGTATTAAAAAATTTATTAATAGCATACATGTCTAAATATTATTGGATACTCTTTATTATATTATCCAATAGTGAGAATGTAATGATATTTTTCAATTTAAATTAATTATAAATTTGCTTTCATATGGTAGGGTATGATAGTTGGCAACGGAAGAGGCTAGAAACATTGAGTTGCTATAGTGAATGAATAGGGTACTATAAGAGGACAGAGCTGGACTACCTTTTTGGTTAGGGTGGTTGGTTGTGGGGGTGTGACCCAGGGTTATGTGATTTAAACTATGTTCAAATGAAAGTTTATGTGGCATAACATGATTGGAAGACACAATTAATTATTTATAATAAATTTTAATTTCTTAAGATAAAATAATTTAAATAGATAAAGGAAATTCTGAATTTTTAAACTTTTAACCTAACGACATCAACAAATTCCGTTAGGTTAACTTTCGGTTGTCTCACAAAAAAGTCGAATCTGTTACACAAAATTTTGAAGTAAAGATGTCAATGAGAATAAATGAAGTGGACAATATTATTGTAGAGGTATCCAGGGGTGTTAATGCAATTTATCAAAAAAAAAATTGTATTCAGAAGCTCCTTCTTGTCCCTAGTCCAACTCCCAACCATTGCTGAAAGATCAAGAAAGTCAACTTTTGCTCATGTGGATGGAGACTGGAGTTTTAACTGTGAAATATAGGTTGTGGGGCCAAAAGGTTAAACTTGGCGTACATTGATCTAATTAGACTAGGTGTGGTCCCTTATGTGGCTATCGACGGGTGAGGATCCTCTCCTTGCAGCTTCTGTGCTTGCGCCCGTTCTTGTAGGTCTTCGGGTCTACTTTTAGGCCCAATTTTGATAATCCGAACCGTTCATATTTTATGATTTATTCAGTATATCATACCTGTAAAAAATCAAGTTGATCGGATATCAGAAAGCATATGTTCGGAAAATTGTTTATTAAATTCTTTAAAAAATAGTGTTTAGTTCAATTTTTCAAACACATACTTTCTGATATCCGATTAACTTGATTTTTTACAGGTATGATATACTGAATAAATCATAAAATATAAACGGTTTGAATTATCAAAATTGAGTCTAAAAGTAGACCCGAAAGCCTGCAAGGACGGACGCAAGCACAAGCTTGCAAGGAGCTCGCTATGGACTTCCACGTCCCTTTCTAGGGCATGTCCAATAGTTGGCACAAAAGTATATTCATTCAATCAGACAAGTCAGTGGAATAGAAGCTTTAGGAGAATGGAATAGAAATGGGATTTTTGGATCTTGAGAAAACTGTATCTCTAAAAATTAATAAATAACACTTCATTGCAGTCAGTCACATTGGAATTTGACAGTTGAATATAATTCTGAACTTTTGCATTGAAAGTGGTTTAGGTTCACATTTCCAAATACCATTTCAAACAAAAGCTTATTAAAAATATAAATCAATAAACTATCAAGTTGGAACTTCTCTTTGTCTTGACATGAAAGTATTATTATAAGAAACATGAAATTAACAACCAACCATGATCCCAATACACTGCTGATTTGCAAGTTTCTTGAGATTCCTCAATTTGGACTAAACAAAACCACCAAATGGGTTGATGCAGGGCACATAAGTAAGAAATAAGAGTCTTTGTTAAAAAATCCATATCCCTTGACTTGCGGTTTCTTGGTACTAGTTCTTAAAGAGCTTGCCCTAAGCTTCTCTCTTTGTGTGACTTGACTGTGAGTTAAACACACACACACAGCTAAGCTCCTTTAAAGTCACCAGAAAAGGTGGCTGATCCTTCGGAGGCAGAACCCTTCTCAGGAAGCATATAATGGCTTCAAATTAAGTGAACTTCTTGTGGGTTTCTTGAATCTCCCTCTGGTCATCTCTTTTGATCATCAGGAGTTCAGGTTCTTTCTAGGGTTTCTTCACAGTTGGAGCTTTGTTCCTCTTTTAGACAGTTAAAGCTGTGTTCTTTCTAGGGTTCTTTCTAAGTTGAGAGAGAGAGAGAGAGAGAGAGAGAGAGAAAGAGAATGGATGAGAGAGGTGAAACTGATAAAATGGATGAAATCATGCTGCCAGGGTTTAGGTTTCATCCGACCGATGAGGAACTGGTTGGTTTTTATCTGAAGAGGAAGGTTCAGCAACGACCACTCTCCATTGAAATCATCAAGCAACTAGACATCTATAAGTTTGATCCATGGGATCTCCCAAGTAGGATTAAAATTCATGTTCCATTTTATGCTTGGCATCTTGCTTCTCTGCTTTGATCTCATCTTTTGTGTGCCAACTATTATCATTATTATGCACATATTGAAGTTGTTCTCCACACATCACACAGTATAACTTTAATTATCAACTAATACGTATGTAATTTATCAGTTTTTTTTTTTTTTTTTTTGTTCTTGGCTTGCCGATGCAAATATATCTTAATATACCACTAAAATAAACATTATATGTGTTTTTGCTCATTCACAATACATAGACCATCTTCAAGCTAATATGTTTGTTTCGACCAAAGATATTTTTTTATAAATGTTTTCTACTGTTTTTGACATTTGATACGACAAAAAAACAGGAGTTAATAAAAATATTTTTTACTTTTAATATCTCTAAATTAAAATCTTACTAATGGCACCATACTACTAGTTCCTCTATTACCTCTACCACCTTAATTACCACCGCCTTGGTCACCCCACCACCACCATCACCAACCCACTACCACCACCAGTAACACCATCACTAGCACTTGCAACCAAATATAAGAAAATATTATCTAAAAATATAGAAAATATTTTTTATTAGAAATATTCTCTCAAAGATAACTACGCTTTTAGAAAATATTTTCCATTATAACATGTTCTCTCAAACATAACTACGCTTCTTAACCTCTGTTTTTATTTTCTTGTTTTAAAAAAATCGTGAGACTGAGGGGTTGGTTGTTTGGGTGAGAGTAGCAGTAGTAGGGGTAGTTTGTACTTTTCAAATCTCTCTTGATGCACATCATCTTCCTGTACTCTTAATTTCATACTGTTAATGAAATTTTTCTTTGCTGATAAAAAAATAAAGCATAACTACTACCCTAGTGACTAGTCCTAAAAGACAACTTGACATGTTATATCTCTATCCCCTTCTTTGGTGACAGAAATGGCAACAACTGGTGAGAAAGAATGGTACTTCTATTGTCCGAGGGACCGGAAGTACAGAAACAGTGCAAGGCCTAACCGAGTAACTGGAGCTGGGTTTTGGAAAGCCACCGGAACTGATCGACCCATCTACTCCTCAGAAGGTTCGAAGTGCATAGGATTGAAGAAGTCCCTTGTTTTCTACAAAGGTAGAGCTGCTAAAGGGATCAAAACTGACTGGATGATGCATGAGTTTCGTTTACCTTCTTCACTCACTGTCTCTGACTCTATCTCATCCCCACACAAGAGGTTCTTGGACAAAAACATACCTCCCAATGTAAAGCATTTCAAGAGTACTATTCAATACCATTTTTTTTTTTTTTAATAAAAAAATAATAAAATAATTATAAAAAAAAAAGGTGAGAAGTCTAGAAATATAGAAACCAAACACAAAAAATGGATGGAGGTTGATTTTATAAAATTTGTTCGTAAGTCAAGCGGCTTTTGGTTTGTGTTTAAGAGATGTGTTTTAGAGATAAAAAGTACGAAAACATGTTTGGTTTGGTTTTTTTTAAAAGATGTTTTGGAAAATTATTTTGAGATAGAGTTTTGGAAAAAGTTATTGATTTGATATGTGTGAGAGAGAGATTTGTTTGGAAAACTTGTTTGGTTTACAAGTTTTGAGAAATTTTTTTGAGAAAATTTGTTTGGTTTGATTATTTTTGAAAACTTATTTGTAGAGAAAATTTCTCAAAATTTTTTCAGAAAATCAAACCAAACGAGCCCCTTGTGTTTGATTTTTGTGTCTCTATACTATTACTTTTTTTTTTATTAAGTTTAAAAAATATCTAAATCAAATACAGAATCAAACAAAAAAAAAAACACATGAATTGACAAGATTTTACAAGATTCGTTATTGGGGCCAGCCACTTTTGGAAGATTTTGTTCACTAATATATTGTGTTTGATTCTGTATTTAGGTCAAGTTTGGGTACTTTTAAAAAAGTCAAAAAGTCAAAAAGTTACTCAAAAAGTTAAAAAGTTAACACTATTCACCAAAAGTCAACAATTACGGCTGCACAACTCCCAATTCAAATTTTTCCCTACAAATCAATTTTTATAATTTTTTATTACACATTTTTCAATAAAAAGTCAAAAAGTTAACCCAAACATCAATATTTTCAACCTCAATTTTTTAGTCCAAAAAGACAAAAAATACACTTTTTTAGTCTTTCCAAACTTGACCTTAGTGTATGTGCTTAGTGTATGTGCTTATGAACTTATTATTATTATTATTATTATTATTATTAGGTTGTTGTTGTTGTTGTTGTTGTTATATGAGGTATATCATTAAGACAATATCTGCTTTGGACTTGCAGGAGTCATGGGCAATTTGCAGGATCTTTAAGAAAACTATCTCTACTGCACAAAGAGGTATCTCACAATCATGGGTCTCCCCAATATTACCTGAAACAACCACGCCTGAGATACTTTCTCAAGGACCTCACAGTACTCAGTTCACTTCAGAGAACATGTCACTGACACCAAACAAACCAAGCTCAGCATTCCAATTTAGCTCTAACAATGATCTTCAACAGTCATGTATCACTACCAGTTTCTCACCTCTATATGTTCCCTCCTACTACAAGCCCATCAACCACATGGCTACTAAACCTCTTTCACTTGGAGACCTTCCCACAGCCTACCCATTTTCGTCACTCGTGAACTTGCCGGGACCCTCTAAGTGCACAGTTGATGCACCTTCCATGTTCCTAAACATGTCCTCTACTACCATGTTTGGAGATTTTGGCAAAGCCTCTGAGAGCACAGAGTTCAGTGGATTGCAAGAGCAGTGTAATGGTTTCTCAATAGCATTACCACAAGAAGTGCAAGGCAGCGGAAGTCATGGAGAAGAGATAAATTTGATGAGGGACCCAAATGGGGCACATTTTGATGAGCAGTGGGGGACTATGAGATCTGTTGGAATTCCCTTCAGTTTGCCTTCAAATTTGGTGTGGGATTCTTCTCCCTGTCCTAGTGAAATGTCCACTAGCTTTTCCACTAACAAGTGCTACTCTTGAAAAAATAAAGTTGGTACACACTTACACAAGCTAGAACCACTGTTTTAATTGCCAGTTTTGTTGATTTAAGTTTAGCCTCATTGTTAGAACAACAATCTGTATCTGTCTAGCTAGGAGTAGTAGTGTAGGTACAATCTTTGTGTAGGGACTAGAATTTCTTGTGTACTTGATCTAATCACAAATCGAAGGATTAAAATTTTCTTACAAATTCCCAATGAAAGAGCAACATTAGACACAAAACGGAAGGTAGACAATTTTTTTTGTGTTAATAGTAATGTTATGATAATCATTTTTTTTTTTTAAAGTGTTATGAATATAGATGTGTTTCAAGAATAAAATACAAATGTGAGACGAATGACCCACATGTGATCCCCACACTATTTGTCTCACATTTGTGTTCCTAGAATTATTTTATTTTTTTATTGAGTAATGCTACATACATGAAGAATTTATTTAGAATTTTATCCAGAAAATCAATAATTGAAGACCTATCCTACAATAATTCAATCTACACCACACATATCTTTTTATAGTACAATTCATGGTAAAATTTTGGAAAAATTATTATCCAGTGATGTCAACAAAAATATAATACAAATTCATTGTAAATTTTATAAATTTAATTATTAAATTTTATAAACTTTACCATCAAGTTATAATATATTTTTACTGATACCATTATAGTGTTATTTGCCCTTAAAATTTTGGGCATCTAGATTTAGGGAGTGTTTGGCAAAGATTTTTTTTGACTTTTGGGTTAAAATTCACAAAATGACAAAAGGCTAAAATAGTCAATAAGACAAAATATCATATCAAACTCATAATCATTTCATTTTTTGTCTCACAAACATCACATACAACTAAAAAAAATCCAATTATCTTCCTAAACATAAAAATTTTAACCTATTAAAATAGTCAAAAATTAAAATAGCCTATTAAAATAGCAACTTTCCAAACACCTACTTATTATTGTCACTATCTATTATTTACTATTTCATGTGTTGACATTGATAACAAATATATAAATAATGAGATTCATTAAATTAACACAATAATAAATAAAAATATAATTATTATAAAATTTTTGATGTGTTAGTGTTTGCATTCCATTTGTATTATAGAATTATTGTAAATGTAAGGACTGAGGATTATGCTTAGTAGGAGTGTGCGCGGTACGGTGGCTCCGACGTTTTGAGAGTAAAATTATAAATCAAATAGTAGATTGACGGATTGATAAATTGCAATTTGAGCTGTTTTGGATAGATTGGCGGATTGAAGAATATTTTAACAAATTATCAAGTCTTTGCATAATATATAATACTAATTTGTATAATATTTTTCATATGTATAATTACTAATTTGTAATAAATTTCACATATTAATTATTTCCCACACTCATTTTTACTTTGATATTTCATTATAGGTTAAAATATATATATTAATTATAGCGAATGGAGTGATTTTGAAGATAAATTATAAATTTTAAAATTAAAATCGTGATTAATAAATAGAACGGTACGAATTAATATAGTACAATTTTAACAAATTCAATCATATTTTGCACAATCCTAATGCTTAGTATTGGACAGTTAATGGATATTATTGATATATTATATACATGGTACATTAATATATTTTAGTTTTATAAGTGCATGCAGTCAACGACGGCAACATAGTAATTGATGGATGGCTCGCCACAGTTCAAGCTGTCATATTAGTTTTATCCTTTTGTATGTGTTTGTTTTTGGTGTATGTATCACTGATTAATAATAAACAATTATAGATAAATTATAAATACATTTCGTAAGATTTATTTAAAGTATGTTTTTTTTGTGATTTAAAAAATTATAAATACTCCCTTGATAGAATTTTGTATTTGACAAAATTAATTCAAAATATGAAATTTTTAACTATTCTCGTATAAAATAATAAAATTACTTAAATTATTAATTAAAATATATTTCTAATATCATTAAAAAATGTTAATGGACTTGATAATTTATTAATAAAATGAGTCATTTGTTATAAAATTGGAAACTTCAAAGGATGAAATGTAATTTTCAAAATCATAAGGGACGATTTGTGTTTTAAGCAAACTTCGAAGGGTGTATTTATAATTTATCCTAAAATTATATAATGGAAGATGAATTTCACAATTTAGATGTAATATTTTGGGATTTACTATATATGTAATTTATTATTGGATAATGATACCATATAAAAGTGATAATGAGATTTTTTTTTTTTATCGGCAAAGAAATTTTTATTAAAAATATGAAATTAAAAATACAAGTCGGTGAAGCGCACTAAGAGAGGATCAAAGAGTGAAAAAATCCATCTACTACTACAACTCACACCCACACAATCAAACCCTCAACTTCACGATTTTTTTAGAATTAAAAGCTTTAAAATAAAAATTAAAAATTAAAAAAAAAAGAGAAAAACAAGCAAAATAAAATGTCAAAAAGATTTTAGCTATTCAATGACATTACACCACATTATTGGAAATTTTAGTTTTATAGGCTTATTTTGGGCTATATTTGAGCCCAAATTTATGTGAATCATTGGAGAAAAAATAGAAAGCAGAAGATATTGGCTCGGAGAAATTCATGGTGGGAAAATTTTTAGATTTTGTAATGGTTGATTCAAAAACTGTGATCAGCCAAGTTCAAGATCTCCAACTCATTCTGCATGACATCCATGCTGAAGACATGTCACTAAACGAGTCCTTCCAAGTTGCTACCCTAGTTGAAAAATTACCATAAAGTTGGAAGGAATTCAAGAACTATCTCAAACACAAGCGCAAAGAAATGACTTTAAAGGAATTGACTGTGCGTTTGAGGATTGAGGAAGACAACTGAACTTGTGAGAAGAGGGTTGGAAAGCATCCTATGTAGTCAACGGCTAATGTAGTGGAACATGCACAAAAAGCAAAGAAACGAAAATATACCGGAGAAAGTTCCTCACAAGGCTCTAAAGGAGGAGAAATCAAGAAATTCAGGTTTAATGACAAATGCTACATCTGTGACAAAGAAGGACATCGGGCCAAAGATTGTCGTAGCAAGGGGAAAGGAAAAGGAAATTAAGTAAGAAACCTACTTAAGCCAATGTCACTGAAGTGGACCAAATCTCCAATGGCATTGATGACATAAACCTTTCAACAGCTATCTCCAAGGTCAACCTTGTCAGAAATCTCAAAGAATGCTGGGTGGATGTTGGTGCTACTCGTCACATTTGTGCCGACAAAAAGATGTTCACCTCATAATCTGTAGTGGACAATGGAGAATAATTGTTCATGGGCAACTCCTCGACTTCTAAAGTCAAAGGACAATGGCAGGTTATACTGAAGATGACATTTGAAAATGAACTCACCCTCAACATTGTGTTGCATGTACTGAACATTCGCAAGAATCTTGTTTCCAAATCTTTGTTGAGCAAGAATGTGTTTATACTAGTTTTTTAGAGTAACAAATTTGTACTTACCAAAAACGGGGTCTATATAGGAAAATGTTGCATGAATGATGGCCTTTTCAAAATGAATGTAATGACTATCTATGATTAATAAAATTACATCTTCTTCTTACTTGCTCGAGTCTTCAAATTTATGGCATGGTAGATTAGGACATGTTAATTATGGATTATTGCATAAATTAATTAATATGGATTGTTTACTGAAATTTGAGATTGATCCAAATCATAAATGTGAAATTTGTGTTGAGGCAAAATTAACTAAAACTCCTTTTCATTCAATTGAAATAAGTACTGAACCAATTAAATTAATTTATAGTGACATCTGTGATTTTAAATTAATTCAAACTAGAGGTGAAAAAAAAATATATATTTTATCACTTTCATAGATGACTATACTAGATATAATTATGTTTGTTTAATTTGAACCAAGGATGAAGCTGTAACAACCCCAATCTGTGATTAGCCCATGATCCTTGATTAAGACTGCTTAATATATAATTAAGATGAATTTCTATATTAATTGCATGTGTTAGATGTTATTTACATTTATATCTGTCTGTTGTAGAAAGATGTATCTATGTTTCTGTTTCATTATGCGAATTGAAGGCCTTATCGGCATTCGATTACAAAATTAACTCAGTATATGTGTTATTTAGAATTTTTAGAAAATTATGGTAGGTTTAATTTAAATTCGATTCTGAAGCAAATACTTAGAATTAAATAATTACAAGTGATTAGTTTTAATTCAAATTAATTAAGCTAAGTTAATTAAGTCTTAATGAAGCCTATATAAGGCTTAAGATGAGTGTAGAAGCCTCATATACACACTTCATCATCTTTTTGACATCAAAAACGTGAGAGAGAGAGAGAGAGAGAGAGAGAGAGAGAGAGAGAGAGAGAGAGCTTAGAGAGTAAAGTAGAAGGAGTTTTGAGAGCAATTGACTTAGGTTTATTTAGACCTTGAGAATTTGGGAGGATCAACTTGGAATTCTTACAAATTCAAGACTTAAGGTAAGAATTATACTTCTATACTTTAAACTCAAGGCAATAAATACATAAATACAAGAGAATTAAGTTGAATAATGCATGAATTAAGCTTAAGAGGGTAGGAAATAAGAACATTTATGCATTCATATGCATATCATAAAGTTTTGAAACTATTTTTACAAGAATTCTCACATGCATGTTCATATCTTGGTTTTGTTAAAAGAATTCAACATGTTCTTAAGCTTAATGACTCATTTGATCATGTTTTGGAAAGTTGGAATTCATGACATTACATGCAAGTTATGTTCTCTAAGTATCAAGTTTTGTTTTGTACAATTGCCAAAGCTTTTGCGCTTGATTTTGCGAAATGGTTTGTAATTCATTATGTACTATGAGTTTCTCAATGTTTTGCTAAGTTTTGGCCCAAAAAGATGTGTTTTGAAGGTTTAAAAATGAGTTTTGAACTTGGAAGAGCAATCTAGAAATTTCAAAATTCGTGCTCTTCGCTTGAAGGTAGAAAGTTACGCTCGAGCGAAGAATGCGAACTCCCAGTACTTTTGCAGAGTTTAGGGGTTGGTTCAAGCGGCATAACCTGCGCTCAAGCGATTGCCCTTACATTTTGGTCCTCCGCTCAAGCGTAGGAAGTGGCGCTTGAGCGAAGACCCTATTTACTCAGTCTTTGGCTCGAGTGACTGTCGAACGATAGCCGAGTGTAAAAATCATGCAACCGGTACTTTTGCAGACCGCTCGAGCAACCGAAGTTGCACTCGAGCAAACTTTCCTGTTTTTGAAAATTTGACTAAGTGTTTCAAGTTACATTTTGGCATCCTCATTGCATCCTAGGCATTTCTAAGCCTTAATTAAGACATAATATGAGGATAAGGATTAGAAACACATCAAGATAGAAAATAAATGAGTTAAGTGTTTTCCGAATGTTTATTTCAATATGTATCCGCTATGTGTTTGTGTAGGTCACGCGCCTTAGCCCATTTGGTTTGTTTGATTCGTCTGATCTGCTATCGGAGCTATCTGTGAGTAATAACTTGTAAAGCTATGTTCAATGTTAAATATCTTCTGAACATTATGATATGATATGATTTGTTTTCTGGAAAAAAATGATACGAAATGATCTGTTTCTTGAAATGCTATTATGAGATTAAACGAATGATGGTCCGATTCTTTGAAATGTATTCGTGACATCCTTAGCATCATATGATATGTATCCCTTTATGGGTCATCAGAATGACTTTATGGCCGTCCTTTTATGGGTCATCAGAATACCTTTATAGTCGTCCCTTTATAGGTCATCGAAAACATTAATGTACACATAAGTCATCGAAATGCCTTTATGTCCGCCCAAATATGGGTCATCGGATTTGTTAGCACTAATGGATGTACCACGTATGATCATATGGGATATGTGAACTTTGAACACAAGTACGAGTATGAATATGAATATGTATCTATTTTTTATCTGAATTCTGATTTCTGAATTTGTTATAGACATCATTCATTAAAACCTTTACTCTGTTATTATTCACTTGGCTCCAGCTCACTATATTACTTATATATGTAGGTGAGCAAGCGCATGACCAGGCCTAAGCTGCTGCCTAGAGAGTTGTTTTGGTCAGCCAACCATAGTGCCTCCCGAGGAGGTTCCCAAACTAAGATGTGGTCAAGTTTTGTGAACCTTGTTATGACTTTTGATTTTCTTTTTGTTTAAGTTTGAACTTAACTTTTGGTCTATCTATAATGTGGTAATATAAGACTAATGTAATTGACGTCGCGTATTTGTATTAAAGTCTAAAGTTTTTAGTCCTATGTATGTCTACACAGCACTATGGACATCATATTTTATTATTTGCTTTCGCTAGGCCCAGTATTTTTGTTTAATCTATTAGGAAGCCTTCGGTAATCCCAAGATTACCGACCGGTTACGATGCTAAACCTATAGAGGTGGGTTTGGGTCGTGGCAGAAGCTTTTGAAACTTTTATTCGATATAAGAATGAAGTTGAAAATTAACTTGGCAAGAAAATTAAAATTCTAAGAAGTGATAGAGGTAGTGAATATGAATCATCTTTTGGTGATTTTTGTAAAGAATATAGAATAATTCATTAAAACTACCGCTCCTTACTCAACTCAGCAAAATGGAATTGCTGAAAGGAAAAATAGGACTTTAAAAGAAATGATGAAGCCATGTTAATAAGTTCTGGATTATATCAGAATTTATGAGGGGAAGCAATACTTTATGATAATTATATTCTTAATAAAGTACCTCGAAAGAAAGTGAATCAAACACTTTATAAAGGTGACATGGGAGAGTACCATCCTACAAATACTTAAAAGTGTGGGGGTGTTGGCTAAAGTGGTTATTCTTAATCCTAAAAAGACTAAGATAGGTGAGAAAATCGTCGATTGCATATTCATCAGATATGCCAAGAATAGTAGTGCATATCTGTAGACACCCCATTTTTGACCGTCCTCGAGACATGGTTGTGCTTGCAGGTACACCCAGCAACTAGTTCGATTGCTCACTGAGTACTCAACTGTCGCGGTGGAACGTCACCAGTTCGAACTTCCCGAACCCTGTATCCTTTCTGCCTTTTTTTGGACCTTGACTAGGTCCTTTCAAAGTGACCTTCTTGGTGCACTGCCGGCCATGGCATGGAACTGTCGACCATTGCCTTGTTCCTGTCGGCCATTGGTGATGCCCTGCCGGCCATCAGTGAGCCACTGCCGGCCATTGATGATGGCCGGCACCCCCCTGTCTCAGCTGGTTTTCCTCCAGATCTTTTAAGCCAGCTGGTTTTTTGTTTGCTCCCCTCCATACACGTGTATGGAGGGATGAAGCCCTTGTAAAGCTTCTTGAAGAAGCTTTGGCTTTGCATTCCTCTATATAAGCAAGAGACCTCCCTCTTTGCCAGGGGTTCTGCAACTTTGGAAGAAAAAACCTCTTTTTCTCTCTATATTGTTTGTGTCTTGTGCTTTGGAGTTAGATTTCCTTGCACTTTTACACTATAACACCTAGATATACACCACCACCATTGGACAAAGCTTCTTGGGAGGTCTTCTTAAGGTTCGAAAGTGAGTTTCTACCCTCTGAAGTTGCTGGTTTCGAAGAGGGTTTCCAAGGGTAAGTATTTTCTCCATTTTTGCACTTTCTTGCACCTTGCTTTAGCCCTCTTTGCATATTGATTTAGGCTTTTCTTATAACTGAAAAAATTCTTGTGTTTAAGTCCTTTTTAAGTTATTTAAGGTCATTTTGTTGTTAGGGGTGTGTAGCCCTCTTGCATGCTTTGTTTGGCTTTGTTTTAAGCCATATCTTGGAACCTCCGAGCTAGCCTTGGTTTGGCCTTCCTACCACTGAAATCCAGCGGATTTTCAGTGGTAAAGGTGTGGTTTTGAGGTCCTTAATCAGAGGGGGCGGCCCCCTCTCTTTTGGTTCCTCTTTGCTTGCATTTTTTGCCTTCCAAAGGACCATCCTTCTATGTATTTTTTAGGCTTGGTTCAGGCCTATTTTTGTGACTTTTAGGACCTTCCTTGGCCCTGTCCATGGCTGGTTTGGTCATACTTTGCATGCATATAGTATGTGTGGTGTAACTCCATCCATAGCTCATCAAAGTAGCATGTGTGCTTAGCTTGTGTTGAGTCCATTTCAGTGGATTTTTGGTGATGTTTTACCATGCCATGAACATGTTTTGGGTTGGTTTTGTTACTCCATGCTTGCATGATGCACTTGTAGTGTAAATCTCCTAAACTAGCTTCATATGATCCATGCCATGCCATGTCATTTTAGCTTGTTTGGTTTACATTTCAGCATATATTTGGTCATCATTTGGCATGTTATGACCCTATCCATAGTTGGCTCGATCATCCTTTGCATGCTCCATAGAGGTGTAGAACAAATCTTGTTTACTAGCCATTTGTGCATGATGTTTTGACTCATCATACTAGCATATTTTGGCTTTACTCAAACTTGATTTTATACTTATTTTGAAGTGTTCTAGGACTTTTTTGGGCTGCCATGGCCATATCACTCGTGCTTTGTATAGCTATAGTGTAAATGCTTAGGCTAGTCTTGGGTTTTGAGGCCCCTACCATGCCATACATGTGATGTTTGCATGTTTTGCCCTCATTCCATATGCTATTTCAGTCCATGAAATGTTGTCATACACTTGCATTTAACATGCCTTGAATGCTTTATAGAGCTTGTGCTTTATGCCTCAAGAATGAGCTTTTGTGCATGCCATTAAGCCTAAGCCTTTGGCTCATCATTTCAGTGCTTTTTGGGTCTTATTATACCATGATATAACTCTGTTTTATGTCGCCCAAGTCATGCCATGTTTGGTTTCAATAGGTGTAGTGCATTGCCTCTTTAAAGCCTTGCATGCTCCATGTTTTTGGCTTTGTGTTCTAGCCTTTGTTGGCTAGCTTTGAGCTTAGTTTTGGTCTTGTTTGGACCTACCCTAGGACTGTTTAGGTCCCCTCAGCCCCTTGGGGCTTGCCTTGTATGGCCGTGGCTTAAGTCCCTTTGCTTACCTTGAGCTTTGAGCATCATGACATGCTATGCTTGCATGGTTGATTTGATTTGGCATCACTTTACATGAAATTTCAGAGCTTACCTCATTGTCATACATCCGTGTTTGTTGCTCCTTAAGTGTGCTTAAGAGTTGTCCTCTTTGTGCCTTAATACTTGAGCCACTTGGCATACATGTTTGCCTTGCCATTTCATGCTTTTCATGCCATCAATTCATCACTTATGGCTACTGATTTGGACATATTTGAGAGCTATCCATCTTTGGTGTAAGCCCATCTTACCATGTTGTCGCATGCTTGTTTCATCTTGTATGTTGTTGCACACTTGTCCACCTTTGCGTGCCTTGCATGTTTGCATATCCATGTTGCATTTTGCCATGTTGTTCAAGGTTGTTATCTCACATCACGCTTATGTGCTTGTTGCATGTCATTAGCCTTGTTAGGTTATTCACATTGCATGTTTTCCATCCTTACACGTTGCATTGTTTGGATTAAGTGTTAATCCGAACACGAGAAACGAGGAGCGTTTCATACTCCGAGTGATGGAACGTATCTCAATTCTCGGTCGCCGAAGCTCTTGATGAATCATGATAGAGTTCTAGGCTTTACTTGCTTTATTTGTGCATTCATTTCCATATTGATTTGCACAAGTTGAATCTTTGGCCATCATGCATCGGGATACGTGATTGATGGTTGTGGATCCGACTAGGCCTCTCCCTTGATGTTTTGAGGTGATTTGGGGCAGCATAGTGCGTATATACCCTTGGGAGACCCTCTCATTCCTCTATTTTGTGCTTTGTTACAGTTTGGTGTCACAGCACACCAGTGGCCGGCAGTGCACCACTGAAGGCCGGCAGTGTCACACCCTTGGCCGGCAGTGTCCTGTTGTTGGCCAGCATCTCTCCTTTCATGGCTGGCAGGCCACTGGTGAATTCCCCAGCAGTGTTTTGGTAAGTTGCAGTAACAAACACTGGAAAAAACCCTGCAAATAGAGCCTCTAAAGAGCAACTGGAAGGCGTTTCGAGGCAAGAAACCGAAGTGAGCATACATACCCTCCTCTTCTTCAAACAGAGCTGGAGCTATTCTCTTTTACTGCTTACTAGTTAGTTAGCATTTGTTATTTGTAATAATTAATTTGTTAATTAATTACGTTGTGTAATAATTAGTTGTAACTAGTTATTCATAGGGTTTTGTAATAATTAATTAGCTCGTGAGTTAGTTAATTAGGCGACTTGTATTATTTATTCGGACCCTTCGAGTGAGGGCACAATTGTAATAAGTGTGTGTGCGTGTGATGTATGTCTTCCAACCCCACGTCTTTCTCCCTTTTATTTACCCGCTTATGATGGTTAGATTAAGGCATGTTTCAATTAGCATACTTATGCTTGCATGTTTGCATCATTCATCTGTATTGTATGCACCGGGCTCGGCGCATCATACTAACTGCATTGTATTTCAATTCCGAGTTGAATACTTGTTAGTTGTAGCATTTCATATGCCATGTTTAGAATAGCCGAGCCTATTGTAGTTGGATTTTTGCATGTGTTGCATTAGGCATTTCTGTATAGTTAGGATCATGTATGGATTTCTAACATAGCTTTTGTTTTGACTTGGAGTACTCAGTAAGTTTTATGGTTTAGTATCCTTGCATGTGTATGAGTGACTGCCATGATAGCATGCTTACCATGAGGCTATTTACTTATGTGATATACCTGCCTGAATGCCTGCGGGTGAAGGTTGGGTTATTTGGATTGGAACAATTCATCGAATGTGAGTTTTAAGCCTACTTGAAAGTGACAAATCATCTTGTTTTCTAAGCCCACCCGAGGGTGGCAAATCCATGTCTTAGCCTACTTGCGGGTAGCACCATCAAACCATTTTCAAATAAACAAACATGAGATGTTTTGTTCCAATTCAGGTGATCCAGTCTATACTTGTATGTTATGCGCATCACATAGTAAATCTAGGCTAATAACCGGAATAAGAACGCATAGTGTTTTCAAAACTAGATATCATGATTAGTAAAGGCCGATCTTTGATCGGGCGAGCGGGGGTGCTCACGAAGTGACCTTCCCCAATCGTACCCAAGTTCCCGAGCTGAGGCAACTTTGGTGATGATGGACACGTGGCCTTAGGCAACGAGTCAGGGTTTCCTAAATTCCCCCAAAATAAATATTTAGGTGGCGACTCTGTATCTGGCAAAGCAGTCCATGTTTGACACTTCTTTCAAAATATCTGTTTTCCAAAATAATTTGTCGGATTTGGACTCTTTGATTAGTCATCGGTCTTGCATTGCACTCCGTGAGATTAGATACAGGACCGTGACTTTGAGTCCTAAACTGTAGTGAGGCCCAAGGGCGCGTCTACAATATCAGTTTTTGATTCATAAGTCAAAATACTCAGAAATACATGTAAATTCTATTATTGAATCTAGAAATGCATTGTTCTTTGAACATGTGTTTCCTAATAAAACTGGACAAGAAACTAGTACTAACAAAAGATCTTATGATGCTATTACTAGTCATGATCAAAAAAAAGATCAAGCACAAGAGCAAGAGATGGGCTAAAATAAAGAAGAGGAACCTAGGCGTAGTAAACATGCTAGAATCTCAAAAATTTTTGGTCTAGATTTTTTAATATTTTTGTTAGAAAATGAGCCTTTAACTTTTAAAGAAGCTATGTCTAATCCTGAGGCTCCTTTATAGAAGTGGATTTGCCACCATGTTATAAACCTCTTGGGTACAAGTGAATTTTCAAGAGGAAAATGAAAGCAGAAGGATCAATTGACAAATACAAGGCAAGACTTGTGCTGAAAAGATATAGACAAATGTCTTGATTATTTTGACACATACTCACCAGTTACTAGAATAACATCCATTAGAATGTTAATTGCCATTGCATCTTTATACAAATTAGAAATTCATTAAATAGATGTGAAAATAGCTTTCTTAAATGGTAAGTTAAATGAAGAAATTTATATGGAACAACCAAAAAGATTTTCTGTTCCAGGGAAAGAAAAGAAAGTATGTAAATTGGTTAAATCATTATATAGTTTAAAACAAGCGCCAAAGCAATGGCATAAGAAATTTGACAGAGCAATGATGTCAAATAGATTTAAAATTAATAAATATAACAAATGTGTTTATGTAAAAAAACACAAACAAAGGTTATGTTATAGTATGTCTTTATGTTGATGATATGCTCATCATAAGTAGTAATAATGATATGATCAAAACTACTAAGAAAATGTTGAATGAACATTTTGACATGAAGAATATGAAAATTGCTGATGTAATTCTTGGTATGAAAATTACCAAAACATCATGAGGATATGCTTTATCACAGTACCATTACTTTAAAAAAATACTTGACAAATTTGGCAAAGATAATAATCATCTTGCTAGAACACCTGTGGATATTAATTGGTTTCTTTCTAATAATGTACAGGAAAGCATTTCTCAGTTGGAGTATGTCCAAATTATTGGAAGTTTAATATACTTAATGAACTGCATTCACCAGATATACCTTATACAATAAGTAAATTAAGTAGATATACAAGTAAGCCAAGAGTAGAACACTGGAAAGCTATAATAATGGTTCTAAGATATCTCAGATTTACTCGTCTCATTGGGGTAAACTATACTAGATATCCAGCGGTACTTGAAGGATACTATGATGCAAACTGGATATTGGATATTAGAGACTCACAATCCACCGATGGGTATGTCTTTACTCTTGGTGGTGCAGCTGTGCCTTGGAAATCTTTCATACAGACTTGCATTGCTAGGTCTATTATGGAATCAGAGTTTATAGCATTAGATAAAGTTGGGGAAAAAGCAGAATAGCTTCGTCACTTTCTTGAAGATATTCCAATGTGGCCAAAAAACTCTGCTTGCTATATTTATACATTGCGATAGTCAATTGACAATAGGTAGAAGGCAGAGTCATATGTATAACGGTAAGTCATGACACATTCGTCATTGACATAACACCGTTAGACAACTACTCTCTAATGGAATTATTTCCATTGAATATGTGAAGTCTAAAGACAATATAGTAGATCCACTAACCAAAGGGTTAGCAAGAGAGCTAGTTAAGAATTCATCAAAGGAAATAGGACTTAAGCCTATTTAATAAGAGTTACCACAACAGAAACCCAACCTAATTGACTGGAGATCCCAAGATCTAGGTTCAAAGGGACAACCAAGTTGTGTATGACTCACAAGGATCACTGGGGAATCGAACTCCTACCTATTTCTATGATGAAGTAGTAATGTCTGCAGCGTGTTAAGATAAGCAATGCTTTTAATGATTCTTATATCTAAGAATACCTAGTGGAGTATGGCAGAATAATTTTCATAAGAATCACCTATATGAGTATGAATAAGGCCAGTTCTATGAGTTTTGTAAGGGCTACAATTCTCTAAAGTACTCATGAAGTACCAGGGTGTTCAGTGCCAAAATGAACACAATCGTGAGAACCAAACTGTGTCTAGAAATATGGTGTGTAAGTTCTATTGCCTTGGTTTACACAAATGGTTGAATCGTTCAAGACATCATGTTCACTGATTAGCTAGTAAATCCGATAGTGTCTCACAAGGGAATGTTCAAAACCAAAAGCTACCTATCATTTGCAGAATATCTCTGATTTCTGTACTATCTTTAGAAACATCATGTTGTTGCATTTTCTCTCCATCAATTCCATTCATGTGGGGGATTGTTGAAAATTTTGATTTTATAGGCTTATTTTGGGCCATATTTAAGCCCAAATTTAAGTGGGGCCCATACGTCATTTGAGGTGGTGACGTGTTCCTTACTGCATGGCAAGTTACATGATGAAGACGGATCGTCAAAACCATTTTTGAGTGAATGGGAAGTTGACATCATTTTCGATTTCGTCAAATGGGAAGTCAAATGTGGGCTACCATGTTTTGGGTGTCCCATATAGAAACAATAAGAGAGCTTATACGAGTATATAAGCTTTATGTTGACATATTTGGAATGGGCCCCGAAGGGCACCCCAAGTTTTGTAAAAAAGAGAGTTATGGACAAAGTGGATTTGATCCAAATCCACCACACGCACGCGTCGCTGCTGCCATCAGGCCGGCCGGCCGAACCTGGCCAGGTGCTGGCACGGGTGCAGATGCGGGTTGTGGGTCGGGTTGGGTCCTAATTTCAATTTTTTGGACAAAATTTATTTGACGTTTTTCAAAATTCTTGCAAAAAAACTTGAAATCCTAACAGATTAATTCAAACTGTTGCGCCAAAATTCAAATTTGAAATTTTTGCTTCCCGAAACAGTGCCTCTTTGATCGCCACTCTTCATTTTCCGGTGGTTCCAGGTTTCACACTTGTTCGAAAGGTTTTTTGGGCTTCTAAACAGACAGCTCTTGGCCTATAAATATAGGATCCTCCAGCAGATTCAATTTATTCCATTTTTTCCTTTCCCATTTTCCTTTTGTGCTGCATTTATTCTTCATACTAGTTTTTAGAGTTTTAAGAGAATTTTAGAACTCAGGTTCTGGTTCGCTAGAACGGATTGTTTGTAGTGCTACTACAGTCTGTGTAAGTGATCATTATATCTTGAGAGATAGACGCCGATAATCCATGAGCACCTGTGTGGCGGCAAATCTGTCTTAAGGATATAGTATCACACACTCAACTTGATCGTGATTTTACTATTCTAACATTCCGGTACAAGAACTTCTTGTAAGTAATTTATGTACTTTGTTTCAGTATTTTTTTTTTACACAGAAGATTGTTGAATTGAAATAGACTCCATTTGAATGAAATGGTGCAACCCTCCATTTGAATGAAAGGGTGCAATCATTTCATAGTGTCTCTTTATTTTAAAAGAAAGGTTATGTCCCTTCTTCGTGCCTTTGCTGTTTAAATTGAATATGTACCAACAAGCCTATATAAAGGCAGCCCCCATTCCAATTTTTTTTTTCCAACTTTCTCACGTTCAAGCATTCTTCTTGTATTCTTCATCTGTGTGAGTCTGAATTTTGTGAGTGCAAAACATAATTTTGGTTCGCTGTATAATCAAAGAGTGTGTTGTCTTCATTTGCGGGGATTGTTGTATCCTAGAGATAGGACGTCCATTGTTCTCAAACACCATTAGAGAGGACGAAATTCTGTCTTAAAAATACAATGTTCAAACACTGATCTCAATCACAAATTTGTTCATAAACTATCTGTAAAAATACTATAAAATTTAATTTTAGGGCCTGGCTTTGGTCCAGTCCACCATCGGACTGGACTGTGATGTTGGGCCCGTGGGGGCCCACCACAGGTCCCATTTTGAAAATCTGAACCGTCAATGTGTAGAACTCGTCAAGTACTATATACCTGTGAAAAATCACGTTGATCGGATATCGATAGCTATGTGATCAAAACAGTTTTTTATCAACCGTTAATTTATTCACCGTCCATTTTTTTTATACAAAATTGATTTGATCACATAGTTATCGATATTCGATCAACGTGATTTTTCACAAGCATATAGTACTCGCCGAGTTTTACACATTGAACGGTTTAAATTTTCAAAACGGAACCCATAGTAGGCCCCCACGGGCCCAACAGCACGGTCCAGTCCGATGGCGGACTGGACCAAAGCCAGACCCTAATTTTATTATTTATTTTATTTACTTTAATTATTACCGAAATTATGTCCAACAACTCCACAATTGATTGAAGCAGCAGACTAGCACCCAAGGCTCCTTCCAACTCCATAAAGAAACATCTCCAATAATCTCCACATTAGCTTTTGAAGACCCATACTGACTCCACTAACGTCTCCACTAACTTCAGATCACATCACACAAATTTGACCCATCCTTTTTCAAGCAAAAATATTATAGCTTTGGAATATGGTGAATGAGCAAAGCACTAATAATAAACCCCTCTTACATCATCACTTATCATTGAGTGATAATGTGGTGTTATTATATATATATATATATATACACATTTTTTGTGTGCATATTTATGTTACCAATTATTTCAATGAGACTTGTACAATTGTGCATCCAACGGTATCTCCTATAAACTCTTTAAATTTATATGTTAAAGTTTGTTATATGATAAAATGAGAACCTAATTTTATGTGTTAAATGTTTGTTAATTTAGAAAGTGCGTAAATGTTTCAATAATAAAGTTAAAATGTGTGTCAAAATGTATCTTAAATAAGAATTGAGTCTACTTAAATCTGTATAAATCTGTACGAATATAAAATAGAAAAAAAAAATTGATTTAAAAAAAAAAAAAAAAAAGTTAGAGATGCTTGCTTTAAAAAAAAAAAATAATAAGAGAGGGTGGAGATGCCTAAAAATATGTGTCAGCACCTCTTCCCTATCACCAGCAAGATCTCTCTGTGTAGTCACAATTAGCAAGAATTTTAACTAATGTCCAACTTAAGAACAAAGCTAACTAGCCAAAAAGAAAAAATGGGTTTGTTTACTGTCCTGAGTGAAGTGATGCTCAAAGCTTAAAAAAATTGCAGACAAAAAAGCAATGTTCAAATTCATATGGCTGGTTGAATTTGAAGTTTAAAAATCAACTGAGTTTGGTTAATTTACTATTTTAGTATACTTCTAATTTGAGAGGGCCAAATGCAAAGATTGATAGTTTCTTAGGGTATTTATTCATACATTTTTCTTCACTTACTTATTTTTTATTTGGTCTAAATTATTTTCTTATATTCTAATAAGTCCTATGAGTGTCATAGTTACTAAAATACCTCTAATAATAATATTTACATTAACAGGGTGAATGTTCCGTGATGTTGTGAATGTTCACACTATCAATGCGAACATTTACATTGTAAAATATAAATATTCACATTATCAAGCTGCTAACTGTTCAAAAAATATTTGTAAGGGTAAAATCATTCATAAAATACCTTAAATATAAGAATTAAGATTTGATGGATCTAATGTCCAAATAAAAAGACTTATTGAAATACAAAAATATGTTACGGACTAATTAAAAAACTTTGTAATAAATCTCCCTAATTTCTTTCCTATTATGTGATTGTTTGTTCTCTTGTTGTCTATGAAGCATGGGTACTTTGAAAAACATGTCGTACCCGTACTGGGTACTTACCGGCGTACCGTACCTCGTATGGTACTTCTGCATACGTACCGGGTACACAAAACACGTACCCAAGTTTTTTCTTCTTAATTTTTGACTTACCCAGACGTACCTAGTAGATATCCAAGCCGTACCGTACCTCAATTGAAACAATATTTTCCTTCTACTACAGAGATAAAACTCATTTCACTAGATTTCTTTTTTAGTTTTTGTTTTATGCTTAGCATGATTTTAAAATTAAACTATGGTTTGTAAGTTATTTAATATATTGACATTTAATTTTGATTTATACTTTTCCTTTTGGCATTAAATGTTAATTATAGGTTGGACCTTAACAAATTAAATCATTTAATTAATTTTTGCATTAGTTTAAATTAAAAATAAATATTTTTTTACAAGCGTATCAAGCCGTACCCGTACCCTATTTTTTTAAAATTTTACCGTATCAATATACCCATATCATACCAGTACCAATACTCATACCTATACTTGTGCTTCATAGCTTCTTGTTTTCTTCGCCATTACAGGGCTCTTTCTTACCTTGGTTATTGGGTTACTTATTTCTTTTGAGAGGTCTTTGTTGCATTGATTGTTGGACTTTTGTAGTTGGATTACAATTACCCTGATGTAAGGTAGTTTGGTGCCCATTATAAGGGCTCTTTATTGGGCTGATTGTTGGGCTTTTACAGTTATTGTAATATGATAAATTTTTTTATTTTGTAAATAACCTTTTACCGATTAAAAAAAAATTGTAATGTAAATTAAAATTAATGGAAATTTTATTTTGTGATGACAGGAAAAGTTTACGAGCCAAAGGACATCAGGTTGCGTATCTTTACCAACAAGAAGTCATTAAAACATATAAAATGAAGTCCATTCCAATTTCTTGCTCTTCAAGATGGGAATAACCTACTTTAATATTTCTCACCCAATGCCTTAAAATAATAATAGACATAGTACCAATGAACTCTATATAAGCCTCCAACTGCATATACAGATGCATATATTGAGAGACAGAGAGAGAATATGGATAATATGGAGAAAAAAAGTGAAGTGGTGTTGTATGGGACATGGGGTAGCGCTTATTGCACTAGAGTTGCTTTGGCCCTTAAACTTAAGGGCATACCCTATGAGTACATAGAGGAAGATTTAACAAACAAGAGTGAATTGCTATTGCAATACAACCCTGTTCACAAGAAGGTACCTGTATTGGTTCACAAAGGTAAACCCATTGTTGAGTCGCTTCTCATTCTTGAATACATAGATGAGTTCTGGTACAACACCCCCAAGCTATTCCCAGAGGATCCCCATGACAGAGCCAAGCTTCGATTCTGGGCCAATTTTTATGATCAAAAGGTATGCTTCTAGGCCAATGGTGTTCTAGGACACAATTCTCATTTCTACCGAATACATATGTCACTTGTACTCCATTAATTTGGAGGCTTTTCCCTAATTAAGCTAAAATACCAAGCTATTTCTTAAACTAGGTTTAGTTTTGATGAATTTTCCAAAATAAGCTGAAACGTCATTAGAAACCACGCTTTCACCGTTTTTGAAACCCAATCGCAGAAAATTTGTAAAATCGTAAAAGCGTGGTTACAAACTACGCTTTTAAAGAAATTTAATTTATACATAAAGCGTGGTTAAATTTTTTTTTTTTCAAAAAACGTGATTGTAAACCACGCTTTTACTATTGACCAAAGAAAGCATGGATGATAACCACAAATTTAGCCAAAATGTAAAAACGTGTTTCCAAAACACGTTTTCAATGAAAAATCAAACCCGGCACTCACACTCTTCTTTCTCACACGCGCACACACACACTCTCTCTCTCTCACACACGCGCGCACTCGCACACCCACAACACTCACACACTCACATCAAACATATATAATTTTTAATATATATAAATTTTATTTTATGAAATTGAGACCAATATTAAATATATATAATAATTTATAATAGCAAATAATAATCAACTATATAATTTTTGTAAATATAAATCATTTTTATATAATTTTTATCTTTCAAGTGATTAGAAATAATTTTTTACAAATTAAATTGAAACAATCATACGTATGTATATAACCTGCCCAAAAGTTAAAATAATAATTATTTTTTACCCTTAAATGATAATTATTTTTTATTTTTCATTTCTTAACCAAATTAATTTTTAATTTTTTAAAAAAAATTCTAAAAATCAAACCATACATAGCCTAAAAAATTTTTGATAAGTGATTTCTTACGTTGGTAACTTATTTAATTATTTGTTAATTTTATGACAGCTTTACCATTTAGTAAAAATCTTTTCATAATTTTTTTTAAAAAAATTAAAAATTAATTTGGTTAAGAAATAAAAAATAAAAAATAATTATCATTTAAGGGTAAAAAATAATTATCATTTTAACTTTTGGGCAGGTTATACACATACGTATGGTTGTTTCAATTTAATTTGTAAAAAATTATTTCTAACCACTTGAAAGATAAAAATTATATAAAAATGATTTATATTTACAAAAATTATAAAAATTATATCATTGATTATTATTTGCTATTATAAATTATTGTTATTAAATATATTTAATATTGGCCTCAATTTTATAAAATAAAATTTATGTATATTAAAAATTATATATGTTTGATGTGAGTGTGTGAGTGTTGTGGGTGTGTGTGTGTGTGTGAGAGAGAGAGAGAGAAAGAGAGAGAGAGAGAGAGAGTGAGTGAGAGTGTGTGTGAGAAAGAAGAGTGTGAGTGCTGGGTTTGATTTTTCATTGAAAACATTTTCGTTAAAATCGTGGTTTCTTTGATGAATAGTAAAAGCGCGTGGTTTACAACCACGTTTTTTGGGGAAAAAAAATTCACTTAAAAGAGTGGTTTGGAACCACGCTTTATGTATAAATTAAATTTCCTTAAAAGTATGGTTTGTAACCACGTTTTCGATTTTAGAAATTTTCTACAATTGGGTTATAAAAATGGTGAAAGCATGGTTTCTAACCACGTTTCAGCTTATTTTCGGAAATTCGTCAAAACTAGATCTAGTTTAGGAAATAGCTTGGTATTGTAGCTTAATTAGGGAAAAGCCCCATTAATTTGCAATTACTTTCTCCATTTTCCATTTTCCCATAATCCCCTTTTTAATTCTCTATTGTTAAATTGTCATATGCTTCATGTATAATTCTCTAGTGTTCATCTAGCTGGGCTGAATTCGGGCCCGGCCTAAGTTAAAAATTATAAAATATCCCACGTTTAGGCTCAGATTAGCTTAGACTTGCGACTTTAAAGTCCCTATCAAACTCAGTCTTAAAATGGTATTATCTACCCAACAAAACAACCATATATATTAAGAGAGTATTTAGAATGATTTAAATAAGTATATTCGAAAATATATTCAAAAAAATAGAGAGGTAATATGATCTAAAAAATATAAAAAAATAAAAAAGTGTACTAAAATAAGGAATGTCAAATAGTGCCTAAATAAAAATAAATATTATAAATTCAAAAATGAATAATTTTGTAGTTCAGTTAACATAAAATCTTAATATTTAGCCAATACATCTTAGGTATAAGCTTAAATGTCAATCTCAAACTCTTCAAAACGTGCTGGTTCAAAAAAAAAAAAAACTCTTCAAAACGTGAGTTGAGACGAGCAAACTTGCGGACCAGTACCCACCCTAGTTATTAGTAACGTTATGAATCAAACAGTTTTAATTTTAATTTTCCTTGATATCCTTATAGTAAGGGTGATTGCAGCTCGGATTGGATCGGGTGGTATCTCATTCGTCATCCATACAAAATTAGGCGAATTAAAAAAAAAAAAAAAAAATCAATCCGTATCCATTCACCGGTTTGGCGAATGCAAATTAAGCGGTCCATGCGGGTTGGCGGATGGATGCAATCAATTTAACGGTTTGAATTTTGAGCATTTTTTTTAATATAATTCGTAACTTTCACAGTCTCTAATAACTAGTAATTTAAAAAAATATATATTATTTGTCTATAATAGGCCATGGTACCACATATGTATATTTCTAAAGTATTGTTTTCCATTTTCATAAAAATATTTATTTTATTAATACTACTATATATTGTTACTTGTTAGTAGTTTCTTTTTTTAAAAAAACTTTATCTACGGACGAATCAGATTCATACAGGCAGTGACGGAGCTAACAAATTGCTTTAAGAGGGGCACTGGTTAATCACAAATTTACAATAAATAAAAAAATTCAATAATCAACGACAATAATATAATACAAAAATTTTAAATTAATAAGGAACACAAAACATAAATATTTCTTTAAAAAAAAAATACTTTGCAAAACTATGAAAATTCAAAAAATAATATTATAATGACTACATTTTTATATTATATTTACTTTATTATTAAGGTCTCAACACTACATTGCAAACAAACATAAGTAATGAGACTTATTCAACTAATCTAGTGGTAACAACTCACGTGGTATTTCAAATATAATATAAAAAAAATATGATCGTTATAGCATTATTGACATACAAATTACAAACATGGCTTATATTTCAAATTGTGTGTCAATCCCTTAATCATTTTGAAGAGAGTGAATGGATCATTTTTTTTTCTTAATTTATATTCAATTTATTAACAATAATTACTAATTGTATTAAATTGACATAATGTGAAAAATGAGAAGAAAAAAAATTAATGTAGTTGGAACTTGGAAGTAGATAGTCAAATTGACAAAATGGACAATCTACAAGGATCACATGTGTAATTTATCCAATAAGAAAAATAAGAGAAAAGAGAGAGGAGAAAAAATAGTCATTTATGAATTCAAAGCTCTTATGCAATTGTAATAAATTAAAAGTTGATACATAACTTGACATGCCATTGTGAATAAATTGTAAGACTTGTGAGTCTCCACCTTTTTCAATTAAGAAGGATTTTTAAATATTAATTTTCAAAGGATCTTAAAATTAGGGTGGGCACATTTATAATTTTCTAGAGTGTAAATTAAAAAAAAAAAAAAAAAAAAAAAAAACCTTTACAAATATATAGGTAATAGTGTAATTATACAAAATTGAAGAGGGGCACGTACCCCCTAATCTTTACTTCCCTCCATCCATGCATGTGGGCCAGGATAATTGATCTGCTATCCGAATCGTATGCATGAATTTTAAAATATTTCATCCGTATTTGTTCGATAAAAGATATGCATCCGCCCAAAATTAATTAGGTTGGATCGGTTCGGTCTGGTTAAGCAGGTTGGACAGATGCACGATCAGCATAAGGCTTATAGTGATTTCTCTTGGCTTCTTCTTCAACTTCAATATTGACTATTGTTGAATAAAATTTGACCTGAATGTTGGGGTATTAATTTTTGGAATGCTAATGAATAATACTGAATGCATTTTCTTGATACCAGCTATTTCCAAGTACCTTCCCTATCATCAAGTCCTCTGGAAAAGAGCAAGAAAAAGCCATACAAGACTTCTCCGAGTTGCTGAAGGTGCTTGAGGAAGGACTCGAGAAGGATTTTCCAGGAAAATCCCCTTTCCTTAATGGTGAGACCATCGGATATCTTGGGATCGTGGTGGGATCGAGTGCTTGCAACTTTGACGCTTTTCATGAAGCAGTCGCCGTGGTTGTTGATTCACAGAAGCACCCTGCTTTCACATCATGGGTGGCCACTCTAAAAGACCACCCTCTGATGAAGGAGACGCTCCCAGGTCATCACGAACTGGTTGCCAAGATGAGAGAGAAGTACTTCCAGTCTCCTCAAGTTTGATTGCCAGAGAGCACTATATACAAATAAGAGAATGCTCATGAACTTGGTTTCACAAAATATGTAGGCGTTGGAAAAACCTCATATTTTCATTTTCAGACTATAAATAACTGAAGGATAATGTCAATCCTATGGCAAATTAGTTATGCACTTACATTGAAAATAATACATGATATGTTCACTTTTTATAACCTAAAACCAGGCCGAGCAAGCCTGGTGAACTTTTTCCGAACCCAAGCTCGTATTCTGAGTGGCCCAGCCTGGGTTGGGATTGGGCGTGAAGCCTAGCCCTGCCAGGCTCGCTTGGCATGAGAATGTATATAATCAAATGTTTTTGAGATGACTTTCTCATTGGCCTGTTGGCCAACCTGTGAGCTAGTTAGGTATTATGCAAAATATATAAATAAATAAATAAATCAACAGCTAGGCCCACAGGCCAACTCACATGTCCATCAACTTAGTCTCTGAGCCGAATTGGATAGGTCTTGGATAATAAAAAACCATTGGACTTAGCCAGCAGGCTGATTTGGGCATCATTTTTGTGGCAAACCTGGCCCGATGCCAACCCTTTGCTCACAGCTGCCCAGTTGACTGGAGAAAAGCCCTATGGCACATAAAATACACTTGGGTATCATATGGAGTTATTATTCAGTGCTCATGGAATACGGCCACGTAATATTTCAGAAGTGCAGTGATTGGTAGAGAAGGTAAAACTCATAATTTTGTATAGAGTGACCAAGGGACATAAGGGAGCATAGTATATAATACTTAGTGAAAAGCATAAACATGGGGCACTCCAAGAGCACCCAATAATTTTTCAATCATATGACCAACTTCTGTCAAATAAATGTCAGCTTCTTTTCTCTCCAACCAAACTTTAGATGACCTGTGAGCAGCATCCAGAATCAATGTGCACATCTACACATGAAAGTAAAACTGCAAATTATGACATTAATCCAATCTAACTTCAAAAATAACGATCATATTACATGGAAACAATCCAAAATCAAGGCAACATCAAATCAAATTAAGAAACACAAAACCCTAAAGCAATTAATTTGTCAACAAAAGTACAAATGATAATAGTTCAAAACAGCCAAGATGGTACATTAAAACCAAATCTGAAACACCTCACATTACATTTCCATGATTCCTAGTTTTTTGCCTGTATTCAAAATTCTCTAGATGCAGTTTAAGATTCAATACACTTGCCCTAAGCTTAACTCTTAGCAGCTTGCTTTTCTTTGGTCTTCTGAATCTTCAAAACCTTCTTCACAATCTTTTGTTCTTCCACTAAAAAGGCTCTAATGATCCTACAAAAAATACAAAACAATTGCATAAAATTCTCTTGAGATAAATATATATGTGAATTACAAGACAACCAATGTGGCCGCTAGATGCTTGCAAGATCGCACCTTTCCCTGACAGCACCTCCAGACAGTACACCACCATAAGCACGGTTCACAGTCCTCCGATTTCTAGATAATCTAGATCTCTTGTATTCAGCAGGTCTCAAGTGAGGAATCTGCAGACACAAACAACAAAATTTCCTGAATTGATAATTCTTAAAACTTCCCCAAACAAGGCCTATTACAGTGCTACAAGCAAAGAAAAATCAGGACATAAAATCAAGGGAAAATTAAGTGTTTAGCCAGTCATAAATGAAATGTTGAGCAAGCAACATGTGCGATTGAAGCACTCGTTCAAAATGAGCATGTAAATAAGCATGTAAATACATCGTGCTTTAAAAGGAAAACAATCCCCCTCCGCATGGAACTAAAGGTTTCTGTAGTCTACTCAAGAATATTCTTCTAAATTTTCGAAAACATTTTTTTTTATTATTTTAGATAAATGGCTAAGAATTGCAATAAATGCCAAAGAAACATAATGAATATCACCATAACACTGTCCATTTACCATGGCTTCAGACACAAATAATAAAAGAATTATCAATCATGTCAAATTTGATGTTTAGTTATCAGCCACCAAACGTCAAATTTGATGGCTTAGAGTAGTTGTTTTGAGAATTGGCTATTTTATTTGGCCTTTTACATAGAAAGGAGTTGACTCTTTTGTACTGCCCTTTTGGCTATGCCAAAACAGAAAGCTAGACCGCACAAATGTAGATCTAAATTGCAACTATCTCTGCCTAGCATTCCTAACTCACCAGCATCTAAACCATAATTTAAACTATCCAACATGATTGAGGCTGTTGCTCTAGCAAAAGGCTAAAACAGCCATCCACCAATAAAGAAGTCGACATGGATTTTTGGAAACCATATTATACAAAAAGCAAAACTTGAACTTCTGTGTCATCATCCGTATTTGGCAGTGGGTTGTAACCCTACCGGCCCAAAGAGCCACCACTATATATCTTTGTTACATGGACTCTTCAAAATAGATCAAATACCCTCGTATTAGACACCCAAAACTTGGATAACAATGTTGGATATGTGTCCGAGTCCGATACTTTCCATAAGACACTTCTTATGCATTTGAATTTAATATTGTCCTTATATGTATGTATTGTTGTATAGTTGCTAGAAAATTAGTAAAATATTTTTTGGACATTGTATGTTAAAAGGAAAATAATACACAAAACCTACTTTTTAGACTTATTTTATAGACTCAATGATGTGTAAGTGATATGATTAGTTAATGATTAGAGAACATATGAGAGAAAATATTACCTTTAATATCCTAATTATCTTAAATAGCAATATGCTCATGTATAACACCATTTACCTCAAAATAAATTAACATAAAAATATGACACTTTCTTTCTGAGCCCACATCTCTTTTGAGATTTGACAGGTTCAACCTCTAAATACAAACCCGTAGTCTACACCCATCCATGAGTCCATGTAATATAATTATATATATGGAGCTCTTGATGTATAAGGAATGTATATGCTACATTTTTTCTTTTTAATGTAACAAAATAAAATTCTTTCTTTTATGCCAAAATAATAACAAAAAATATCACAATGGGTGGAAACTATTGATGGGTCGTGGATTAGGATGATATTATTATGCATAGGAATGAATATTTCTAATTCATGTCTCAACCCAAATAATATATATTCACATTTCTTCCAGATGCACAGAATCCGATTTACAGAGTCAAACGCAATCCTCTCACATGGCTGGCAGTGGATATGGTTATGATGATGTTGGTGTCGAGGTGTTGGTAGTGGCAGTAAAGAGGGGGTTGTTGAAGTGGCTCCACATGTACTTGCCCTAACAACACTAAATAATTTCCCTAATATGTCCAGCAGTGAAGGCTAGCCTATACATCAACCGTTAGATTATAGGCTAGATCAGGGACATTAAAAAAAAATTGAAACATTAACTCAATTTTTTGCATAAAAAAGTACATACATCGATCTTAAAACAAATAGTAAAGAAGCCAATAAAAAAAAAAACTAACAGTGAAGGACCCAGTGGTTATGATGATGTTCATGTTGAGGCGTTGGGTAGTGTCAGTAAAGAGGGGGGTTGTTGAAGTGGCACCACATGTACTGGCCCCAACAATGCCAAATAATTTCCCTAATACTTCCAGCAGTGAAGGTCAGCCCCATGAAATTTAGGGCCTTAAAAATGGCCTTTTACTACATTAAAAAAATTTGAAAACTTAACTCAATTTTTTGCATAAAAAAGTACATACATCGATCTTAAAACAAGTAGTAAAGAAGCTGATTAAAAAAAAAAAAATAGTAAAGGACCCAGTGGTAGTAATTCCTCATGGCCAAAACATGGTTCTCAATCACAATATCGGGACACATAACAGTAACAGGTATCAGAAGTATCAAGTGATACATATCGCGAATCGAGTTACAATGACATTGAATTTTTAATATCATTAGCAACCCCTCTAAATCTTAATGATATGCATCTTTGGACTATTTTAATAAATTTTTCATATTTTAATCTATGTTATTGATATCTAAAAATATGCTTTTCTAATTCGTCACATTTTAAAACTAATGTTACCAAATGAAAATAATTGACCCGTACTTAGCTCTCCCTAGCTAAAAACACAATAGTCTTTAACCCCACGTCGAATAAGAAATGAGAAAACATTGATGCACTACTTTACATAACAGGTCATGTGAGTAGAATATGCACACATTATCCCACGTCGGAGAACTAAGGAAACATTAGTCTCCTAACAACTATATGCATACTTCATGTGATTCAGGAGGGATAATCGATGGCTTCATTACCACGCGATTCAGCTAATGGAATTAAAAATTTGGGATAAGTGATTGCAACCTCTAAAATGGTTGACAAGCCAGACCAGTTTTTCCCTAATTGATTGGTGCATGAAATCCAATTTAGACCGGTTCATAACGCAAACTAGCTGGTTCACATGCAATATTTGCTGTCAACATTATACCCATGGGTATTTGAATTGAGATCCCAAAAAATCGGTTCGAACAAACATAGCAAACTTCACACAAGCTAGCCAATCAACGGCCCAACCAGAGTCATAACAAAGATCAGCTATAGACAAAGAAAATGACACAGAGAGAGCCATCACATCAAAACCCCCTCAACGAAAAAATGATCTATTGTCAATCCCAATCCAAAATTTAAACCCAACACCTCCATACCACTTAACTACAACAATATCTAGACGATCACCAAAATGAAAATTGAAAGACACTCCATCACCCCCAAGCTCTCATAATGAAGCTCCTAATAGAAAGATAAGAGATTTAGACGAGGAGAACCGAGACTTCCACCATAGATGAATCAAGGATAAGCCAAATATGGAAGACTAAGGGTTTTCATAGAACTTGAGAAAAACACATCTAACCTAGGGACTATGTTACATGGATTCGGGTATGAGTGTCTGGTGCAGGCACGTATCTAGAGGTTGGACACATCAAATCATAAATTTAAGGATGCAGACTCGGCAAAAAATGTCAAATTTTAATATTTTTGAGATAGAATAGTGTTATATGTAACTTACAATGCCAAAAATACATTTATAGCAATTATACAACAATATGTACATATAATAGTAGTGTTAAATACAATTATATAAAAAGTATATGATGAAAAGTATCCAACACATATCTCATATGCTTGTTCGAGTATCGGTTGTCCGACATGAGTATTTGATTTAACTTGAAGAGTCCGTATAACATAAACTAGGGAAAGATAAATTCCACACCCAAAGAAGCAAAAACAATTTGTGTTCAAAGTAACATATGATAAAGACACAAAGGGTTTTTTTCTAAGCAGAGGATAGACGTGTGGATGATATGGGCTGAGCTAGCTAAGGAGTGGCTTCTAGGAAGATGGTGGACACTGTTACGTCCACAGACCACTAGAGGTAGATAGCCTTAGTAGAGAGAGGATGGCAATGGAGCACTAAAAATCTGAAAGCAAGTAGGTGATGATGACAATGGTCATGTTTGGCCTGCATAGAGGTCAACCGAGCACACATACCATTGACCACCCTTGGATAGGAGAAACAGGGAGAAACATGAGTTAAACTTTGTAGCCTCTAATAGCTGCCTCAAGAGGTGTATCATATGTAGTGAGAGGATAAGTACAATACAACCCTTTTTCAACGTGCCAAGGAAGCTTAGAGGTAGATATGATACAATTTGTGATGGGTCAGATCTTTGTCAAAGCTCTCTGTCTGATCAGAGCCAGCCTCGTCCCCAAGAGGGAGTTTGTTGACTTTCAATTAACATATTAGCATTAAAGGAGAAGTTTGTTGATTTAGTATATAGGCCTTTGGCAAAGTTAAAAGGTCTATAAAAAATAGGATTTCTTTTTAAGAGAAAGGTTCAAGAAATGTAGAAAATGATTTTTATTAACAGATTTCATTATTATCTCTGTATTTTCTACTTTAAAAAAAAATACTACTCAATTGTTTAAATTATGCAGTGGCAATCTCTTAGAGCATCTCCACCTGTTGACCTATTTTTTCATCTAAGTTTATTCTAAATTTGAGTAAAATGCTTGATTTGATATGAACTACTCCAATCTTTTTATCAAAATCTTTTTCAAAATAGTCCTTTTATTGTAAATTTCCCTTTTCATCAAATTCGATGGGGTACAAAATCATCTCCAATGCTTCATCTTTTAAATTTTCATCAAATTCAAACTTAATGAAGGATTTGATGAGTTCTCAATTTTATGGGGAAAAAAATGCCTCTCCCTTGATTTGATGAACAATTAATGAAAGGATTGGAAATGATTTGTTAGACCATCTCCAACCCTGAACCAAACCTGGCATCAAATTTAAAATTTGGTTAAAAAAGCACTTTTTTCATGCTCTAACGGTTTCACCAAATTGATATCAAATCGAGATTTCACCAAACGTTTCACCAAAATGAGGACAGACTCCGCATTTCACCAAAACACTGTGCATGACCGTTGGGGAGACCAACCGGTCGACCGGCCGGTTGACCAACCGGTCAACCACCAAATGGTTCAAACAGTTCCAAAAAAAAGGTTCAAACAGTTAAAAATATATATATATATATATATTATTTTTTTTTCGCCTTACCAGTCGACCACTAAACGGTTCAAACAGTTCAAAAAAATTGGTTCAAACAGTTCAAAAAAAAAAAAAAAAAAATCCTCTTACTGGTCGACCAACCAGTTGTTCCCGGAACAGATTTGATAAAAAGTGAAGCGTTGGAGCCAGTGGTATCAAATTTAGGAAAGCATCCTTTTTTTCATCAGATTTGATGAAAAAAGAAGTTCAGTGTTGGAGATGCTCTTAGCACTTTTTCATCAAATTTAAAATTGATGAAAGAAATGTGAAAGATTGGAGATGTTCTTACATAAACAAATATGCAGAAACTGACAAGTACAATTTAACAACAGCACATAAATTCCACATCCTGAAAATTAACTCACCCTATGTAATTTGATGCTAAAATTATGAATCCAGTTATTTATTTATTCATTCATGCAAGCCACTAAATTTTCCAAAACCTTAAGGTAATGTTTGGTTCATTGGAATGAAATGAAATAGACTAAAAAAAATAATGACAAATATATTATAAATAGAATCATCTTTCAACATTTTAAAAGAATGGTCATTCCAGTCATTCAAATAAACCAAATAGAGCATAAAAACTGTCAAAACACAGCACAGAGAAACAAGTATACAAACAACGGAAAAATTAAAAAGAATGTAAGGGATTGGAAAATAAACTTACCCCTTGGATTCTCTTACCAGTGACAGGGCACTTAGGACCACTTGCCCTCTTCTTGGTGCTCTGATAAACCAACTTCCCACCTATTATTCATTCAATTAATACCAAAACACCAAACAGATCATAAAACCCCCCATCATTACAAGATAACTGCATTCAATTGTTGCAATCACAAAATCTAAACGCAGAGAAGAAATGCGAGAGGTAAGCATCGTACCAGGGGTTTTGACGATCCTGTGCTGGTTCGATTTCGTCGCATAGCTATGCCGTTTGCGGTACGTGAGCCTTTGCACCATCTTCAACCCTCTGTCTCTCTTTTGGTTTGGGGCTGAAGGCTAAAAGGAGTTTAGAAGTGGAGAGAGAAGATATATAAAGGAGGCGTGCAAGTGTCGGTTGCCCTAGATCGTACGGCTGATATCGAATTCGATATTTTTTCATAAGAATTGTGGTTTTCATCCGGTCCGATCATTGAAGGGTGTTGTTGAGTGTGTGAGGGCTCGCCACGGATCTTATTTTAATAATCTTAACCGTTCAATATGTAAAAGTCGTTGATTATTATATATCTATAAGAAAATCACGTTAATCGGATATTGATAGTTACATAATCAAATTAGTTTTGTATAAAAAAATAGACGGTAAAAAAATAATAATTGACAGAAATCTGAACCGATGAAATAGTTGTCGATATTCAATCAACGTGATTTTTTACAAGCATATAGTACTCAACGAGTTTTACATATTAAACGGTTCAAATTATTAAAACGAAACCCGTGGAGGGCTCCTAAAAGCCCAACAACACCTTTCAGTCCAATTACGGACTAGAGTGAAGCCAATCCTTCTTTCAAATAAGCGAGGTTTGTTTACGATTTATGGCTTAGATGTTGAAGCCGCAAAAGCCTTGGGATTCTCTCATAAAACGTGGGAAGATAGTTAAGAGCTGATTTTTCGGTTTTATTTGATTTTTTTTAAAATATATATATATATATAAACCATAAGAGATGATGTGACACAAAATAAGTTAAAAGCTGAAAAATGGTTTTTAACTATCTTCTCAAAATAGCCCTACATCTCATGAACCAAAATTTTTTTTACATAAACATAGTAGGGTGCAGGTTATGGAATTAAAGCACTTGATAGAAGGAATGTTATGGAAATTCTCAAAATGTATATATTAGGTCAATAGAGATTGAATGCAAAAGATTGCGAAGTTGAAGAGGAAAATGTTATGGTGGATAAGGATGATTCAAAATTGTTAATATTAGCACGTTATAGAGATCTTTGCCTAAGAATGGTGAAACTAGCAACTCAATCATCTTTCAATTGATTGATGAAGAGATTAAGAAATTGTGTGTAAAAGTGAATAGTATAATGAAGTGTTGGAAATTTTGATACCAAAGAATTAAATGTGGATGACCTCCACTTTGCACAAGTTAAGGTCATAAAGAAGAAAGATGTTGGACACAAGAGGAGGGCTAGATTAAAACCTTGGCATGAGATGATGAATAAAAATACAAAAGTTATTTCACAACCTACCCGCCTTAGTAAGGTATTACTTACGTACTTTTGAAATTTCAAACGACATGCATTTATTTTTATAAATTGTGTAAAGTATTGATAACTTTTTGAATTTCTTTAGACTATTGGTCAATTAAGCAACACTACAAATGTTCCAAATTCATCTTCAAGCTAATCACAGGTTAGCTATTGTTTCATGTTATTTATTTATTTTTATTTTTTTATAAATTGTGTAATATATTGATACATTCTACAATCTCTTTAGACTATTGGTCAATTAAGCAACAATACAAATATTCAAAATTCATCTTCAAGACAATCACTGATTAGCTATTGATTGATGTTGTTTATTTATTTATGTATTTTTATAAATTGTGTAATGTATTGATAAATTTTACAACTTATTTAGACTATTGGTCAATCAAGCAATATCACAAAATGTTTAAAATTCATCTTTAAGTCAACCACAAGTTAGCACTTGTTTTATGTTATTTGTTTATTTTTTAGACTACATTTTACTAATGTATTTACTTTTCAAATTGTTTTATGGAGGAGGATGTTGAAAGTCTCTATTGGCCACAATTGATAAATTATGAGTATAATCTTCTCACACATGATACTAATTTATACTCACCTAGGTATCCACAATCACAACCTTTGTCTTCCAAGCATCACATAGTCCACAAAGTTCTCAAGTAAGTAATATATATAAGTTTGTGATGTAATTTAGTCCATAAAATTTATTCTAATGCATTTTCTTTTCTTTCTTTTTTTTAGGGAATATCACTTAATCTAGCGGGGTACAATCCAATTGACACCGAATCCTTCTTTAGAAATGAGAGTTCTTTTGATTTTTCTAATTATTCCCAGCCGTCTCCACAAAATTGACATAGGGATCCACCTTCTAGGTTTTGTTTTGAGAATTGAAATTGAAGGTTTTTAGAATTTTGTTTGGATGATTTAGAATGATTGAGACAGGTTTTCGGAATTTGGTAGGAGATTTTGAAGTTTGGATGCCTCATAATTTTATTTTATTTTATTTTTTAATACAAATGTTGGATGTGAATTGAATATATTTGGGTCGTAATTTTTTTTTCTTTTTATACAACTTTTTTTTTTTTTTTTTTGAAGTTACATTTTTTTGCTTTTGGTTTGATAAATTGATTTGTTCAATTACAATTTTTTTCCTCCTTTCAATTGCACTTTTGATGCATTTAAGCAAGTTTTGAAACAATCAAAATATGTATGGTTTGTTTGATTCTAATTTCAAAATTAATCTTTTAAAAAAAATACAATTTAGTTTGATAAATTGATTTATTCGATAAATTATTTTATTTTATTATATTTTGTATTTAAAAAATATAAAATTTTCACTTTGTGCGTAGCACGGATTTTTTTGCTAGTATAAGCCATCCAGTAAAAGGAAAAATGGGTTACAAACTCTACATCACCCCATGTGTCTTTAGCATAACACTTAATACCTGCATTACAACAAATGACACTTTTGTCGACTAAATTTTTAATACCTACACTACAACAAATAGCACTTTTGGTGACTAAATTTTTTGACAACCGAATCAAAGTTCAAGGCAACCAACATAATTGAATAAAATAATCCAAATGGAATCAAAATAGAATATAATCTAACAAAACTATCAACATAAAATAGAATATAATCTAACAACACTTATTCCACAAAAGTGCAACTCGGTTGTGGCATCTACTAAAATCTGATAATCATACGTAGATAATGTGAAGAAAAAAAAAAAGAAAGAAAGAAAGAAATGAACAGCAACCAAGACTCCAAACTATTATCCTTGCAAGATAAAAAGAATATAAGAGACATTTACTTTTCATAATAGTTGGAAATTAAAGAGAGGTCAACATTGATATATTTCCAATAAATTACTTTCCAATTTCTAAATCATGAATCTGGAACTAGATTGAAATGGAGAAGTTTTGATTTTGGCTAAAAAAAAACCCAATAAATAAATGTTCCTTCAATCATTTTATAGAAACTCATTTCAATCATTGGTTCATTGATTTGACATAAATCAAAACCCTACACCATAAAAAAGCAAGAATAATCCTTCGTAGCTCAAAATTTGTTTTGGCCCGAGTGGCTCGACTGCCCAAAACGATGTCATTTTAGGCAGTTTTTTTTTTCCTCTTATATTTTGAAACAGAAGGAGGAAGAGGGAGAAGAAAAGAAAGAGAAAAAGAGAGAAGAGAGAGGAAGAGAGAACGGAGAGGAGACCATCACCGGCGCCATCACCGCGTCATCACCGCCATCACCGGCGCCATCATTAACAAATCTGTGTATACACAGATACACAGATCTGTGTATCTCTCTTTCTCTGTGTGTATGTGTGTGTAGATCTCTCTCTCTCTATGTTATGTGTGTGTGTGTGTAGAGATCTCTCTCTCTCTCTCTCTCTCTCTGTTCTGTGTGTGTGTGTATAGATCTATCTCTCTTTCTCTGTGTGTTGATGATGATGTGGTGTTGTTTGTTGTTGTTGTTGTTGTTGATGATGCTATGTTGTTGATGATGATAATGATATGCTCTCTCTCTCACACAACTTCTTTTTCTTTCCTCTTTCTTTTTGTTCTTCTTGTTCTTCATCTTCATCTTCATCTTCATCTTCATCTTCATCTGCAGAGAGAAAAGAAAAAAAAAACTGCCCAAAACGACATCGTTTTGGGCAGTTGAGCCACTCGGGCTAAAATAAATTCGAGTTACAAAATGAAACTGAAAAAGCAAACCCTAGAGATAGAATGAAATGGGGAAATAGAGAACATCATAGGTAAAAAAAAAGAGCCCAATCGGTAGGTAGGGAGGGAGGGAGAGAGAGAGAGAGACCTCAATGTTGAAGTGATAAGAGGCAAGGCGAGGCAAGGAGCTATGAGGCGAGCAAGCGGCGGTAGCGGTGGCGGTGACGATGTACGATGGGTGGAAGATCGACGATGAGCAAAGGTGGAAGATCAACGGTGAGTGATGAGAGCAAGAGTTGTTCTTGTTTGGGTTATAGAGACTGATAAAATCAAGTATGAAAAAAAGTAATAAATGAATTGCCTCCAAATCTAAAAACTTCCCACAAAAAATTTTGTTATTATTGCCAACCAATCTAGCTTTTAGTCACCTGTTGTAACACTTTTCACGACTAAAGATATTTTGGTCGCCGAAAAGAAATATTCACCAACCAAATTTTTGGTCACCAAATATAAAAGTAAAATTTATACGTTCTATTTAGCGACTAAATTATTTTAGTAGGCAAAAATTACTTTACAACGACGAAAAATTTTTTGGTCACCAAAATGTATATTTGTTGAACAACCTTTGGTTGCCAAAGATTAATAGCAAACATTATGCTAGTTTTTTGGCGACTAAATTTATTTTAGTAGGCAGATTCTGATATACCGCGACTAAAAAAAACTTTAGTAGCCTAAAACATGAACTAATGCCAACTAAAACAATTTTTAGTCGCCTATTGTTGCATATTTAGCGACTAAATTTTTTTTAGTCACCAATAAATGAATGTACAACTACTAAAAAATTTAGTAGCTAAAACCGTTTTCAACACCACCAATGGAATTTTTAGTTGCCTTTTCTACAACTTTTGGCAACTAAATTTCTATTAATCACCAAATTTAGTCGCAAAAAGTGTAAATTGTTGTAGTGCTAGTTGGCACCTCTTCACCCTACAGGAATTAATGTAACCCTCACCTAAAAAAGAAAAAAAACGGCGTCGTTTCATAGCATGGCAGGGAGACAAGGACTGCATGCACCCTGTGTCCGTGGAAATTACATCTTAGTGAACAAAAAAAATTTACATAAAAGGGTGCAAGTTACACTTGTATCCCATAATTTTTTACTCCCTCCATCCCAAAATAATAGTCTTTTTTAGGAGAATCTAACTTTTTTTGATAATATAATTATTGCACTTTAAAAAAATTATTTTTCCATAATTACCCTTTGATTTGATAGTATATTTTTTAAGAATATCAATTGTCATAATTATACTTTTTATATTGTTAATGAATTTAAAAGAAGAGTAAAGTAAGAAATTCATATTATTTTAGTTCTTGATTTTTGAAAAAAGACTAACATTTTAGAATAATAAAAAATAAAATAAGAAATTAATGTTTTGAGATGAAAGAAATACTTATACTTTATTATAAAATCACTTACAAATTAAATATTTTTTGTAATTTTTTTCTCATGTCTCACTATTTTGAAATTCTTCCATCATAAACATCTTATATAATTAATAAAATTTTATTAAAATTCAAGGCTTTCAATTAATTTTATATTTATGGAATTTACTAACAACTGATCCGCGTGATATGCAAGTTAATTTTTTTAAAAAAATAAATGCATTGATATTTATCCACTTAAACTATTGAAATCATTCATTTTGTGACAACTTGATTCGAATCATTCAGTTTTAATGAATCAAGTACTTGTCCACTCATATTTACCATTGTTGCTAGCCACCACCTACCATTGGTGACCTTTTTGACGAAGGTTTGACAATGGGGTACAATTGAAAAAAATAAACTTTCCGTTTGGTTTAGTTTTAAATTATGATTTGAGTGTGGAGTTGTATTTTGAGTTGAGTTTTGAAAAGATAAAATTTATTTGGTTATGAGTTTTGAAAAGAGTTTTGAATTGTGTAACATCCCGCGCGCGTTAACAGTTGGGACCCTCAATTATCTTCGATCTAGTCTCATGAGTACAATGTGAAACATAGATGAGAGTCCAGATTTGACAACTTTTATAGAAAATTCATTTTATTACAAATTCTTTGCCAGAAATGGATTACATCATCAGATCTTAGAGTCGCCAAGTAATATTTTGGAAAAATTAGGAAACCTGTGACTCACGGCAAGGCCACTATTCGTCGTAACCAAGGATGCTCGACTCGGAACCTTAGGTATGAGAGGGGGAAGGTCATTAATTAAGCACTCCCCCTCACCCGATCCAAAGTTCAGCCTTTACTAAACCATGATATGCTTTTTATTAACTTTATGTGTTCATATTCCGGTTGTTTAATAAATCCTATAATTTACTTTGTGAAGCAAACAAATATAGATTATGTCATTTATTTTGGAATAATTTGATTTCATGTACTTTTGAAAGCATTTTGAATAAATCAACAAAATTTTGAGTTTACGTCATGAAAATAATTTTTGCTCCAAATTGAACAACACAACCTCCATTAATAGGCATTCATAGAGATATATCAAATAAGCGCACAGCCTCATGGTAGAACACTAAACATAGTAAAAAAAAAAAAAACGCACACACACAAACAAGATGTTAAAGCATAAAAGCTTACATATTTACCAGCATCTTGCAAACAATTACAAAGTAAGGTTAGTAAAACAGGCATGATCATATATACAAGATTCTAATGCAATTCATTCACGATATGCAACTAGTGATTCAACTTCTAAAATATGACATGTGATTCATATCAAGAACATGAAGTTGCACACAAAATCATGTAATAATCAATTAAACTCACAAATACAAATTTAGCCAAATCAAGATGCATGAAACATGAATATAAAGCATTGATGTGATAATAAACAAAATATACTACATATGTACAGATATGGAAAGCGAGTAAAAGAATGGGATAAAAAGAAGTGTGGCAAGGAATTATTACAACACTTGAATATTACAAATTTGAATAGGGGGAAAGAAAGAAAATATTACAATTAGATATATGCTCACAGATCTCTTTTAATTTTTTTTTTTTTTAAAAAAAAAGTTTCAGGGGTCTTCGGAGACCGCGGAGACTGTTCTGCTCGACATCCGGGAGACTGTTGGGTTCTGTCCAAGAGAAAGTGGCTGGCCAGCCAAAAGATGAGCAGACCGGCCAAAAAGATAGTCGTCCAGCCAATTAGGCCAGGCCAAAAACTCTATTTTGCTTCAAATACCAGAAAAACAAACGAAAAATATGCAAGTGGCTCAACTAACCACTTCTAGTTAGCTTACAACAAGTTTATAACATGAAATTGAAGTAAGAAAAACAATATAAGAAAGAAAAAACAAAAAAGTAAAAGAAAATGAAAAGTGTGCAAAATTTACCTTCTAAAGAAGGATTTGATTTATAAACTTTCTTTTGATCACTCTCAAATTTAGGAAATGTGTTCTCATGTCTCAGTTTGAGAATTCAAAATTCTTATTGAAATGGTATTTTTAGGTTGTTTAATAGTGTGTGTGGGGAAAGGTGTTCTAACTCTCTGTTTTTCTCTCTTTTCAACAACACTCACTCTGTTTTGATCAAGGCTACTTAAATAGAACTATATCATAATTTTTGGATGGTTTTGGATATATGGAAGTTGGTATATCAGTGTATGTTAAAGAAATGGAAGTTTTGATTCCAAACTTCAAGTTTTCTCTTTTTCTCTCTTTTTCCTCTCCAACTCTCTTCTCTTAATTCATTTCTTTCCCTCTAATTAACACATTATGATCCTCTATATAGATAATGAATGGAAGGCAAAGTCAAGGAAGTGGAAGACAATGTGGGTGTTTGGGAGTTATTATTTAGTAGACTATTTTAGTTTTTGGCTATTTTAGTAAGCTAAAATTTTTGTGTTTAGGAAGATAGTTAGATTTTTTTGCAGTTGGATATGATGTTTGTGAGAGAAAAAGTGAAATGATTATAGGTTTGATGTGACATTTTTGTCTGATTGGCAATTTTAGCCTATTTTGTCATTTTGTGAATTTCAGCTCAAAAAGCTATAAAAATCTTTGCCAAACAACCCCAATATGGGAGACATGGATGATAAGATGACAATGGTGGGTGAAATGGATGCTCTCTTTATAACGTTTCTGGTTTAAACCTGACCCGTTTGACTTTTGGATTCAAATTTCTTTTCCTTATATAGTTGTTCTTGCCTTGTTTTCCATTATTTCTCCTTGAGTTGAGATATTGGGTTGTATTGGTTGCATTTAGAACAGGTTCGTAGCTTGGTTTTCAAAGTTTCGTTGCCCAGAATTTTGCTCTTATGCTCAAGCATCACTTCTTGCGCTCAAACAGACTTTGTGAACTCTCAGTGCTTTTGTAGGTCTGCAAAAGTACTGAGAAGTGGTATTCTACGCTCGAGCAGAACTTCTGGTGCTCGAGCGGTCTTGGCTTGAGTGACCCTTATTTCACTCGAGCGTTGGTCTTCTATTTGTAAAACTACTAGAAAGTGGTATTCTATGCTTGAGCGGAACTTCTCGCACTCGAGTGATCTTGGCTCGAACAGCCTTTATTGTGCTCAAGCTTTGGTCTTCTGTCTGTAAAACTACTGGGAGTTTGTATTTCACGCTCGAGTGTCAACCTTTTGCACTCGAGTGGTTACATCTTTTGTGTCTTACGCTCGAGCATCACTTCTTGCGCTTGAGTTGACTGGGCGTTTATCAATCCGTAAAAGTCAATTTTTACATCACTCTTTTATATCTCTCTCTCTAAACTTTCTAAAAATCCTAAGTTGAGACTCTCTCTCTCTTTCAAACTCACATTTTCTCTCCAAATACACCAAGATTTATCCATTTCTCCACACTACTCCCTTTGTTAAAAAGGTATAGCTCACCTAGTATATCGTTTTCATCAGAATAAAGTTGGGTTTCGGCGTTATGGAAGTGTCATCTCTCTCTCTCTCTTCTCTTCTACCTTCGAGGTAGGGATCCTCTGCACTCTTTATGATTTTTAACTTAGCTATTTGCTTTTATAAAACAATTTTGTGGTTTTGGAGAATTTTAAACAAACCTAGGGTTTTGGTTTAAAATCAAAAGAGGGGTTTTTAAATGGACGTGTTGAAAATGGTTGTGGGAGTAGAAATGAGGTCGAATGTGATGAAATTATTGATTTTGATACTTGGAATGGATTTTGACCTAAATGTCTCAAATGTTTATTTTGTATAAATAAATGAAATTGATGTTGGAAATGTGAAATTTGATGGATATTGATGTGGACGGTGGAGTTGGATATGTATTATCGTTCACATCTTAAAATTTGGAAAGTTTATCTGTATTAGAGATTTTATATCTGTTTAGAAATATCTGTTTTGGGCCATCGGTGGAGGATATGTATGATTGTTATAGAAATTGCATGAGGATTAGGAGAATTGAAACTAATTTCTCATTCATTTGTATTGAGCATTATCACATCTTGATACATTGTACATGTATAACGTTTTTGAGAAAAATAAGTAAACGTAAAAAAAAAATGTGCATCATCAAATCAAGTTGGCATGTGTGTCAAAGGTGAAAGTCCCGAAAAACGCGCGTATACTGGGTACCGATTCTCCCGAACGAAATATCTTTAAAATGGCAATAATAGCGCTTGTATAGGCTATGTTTACATGGGTGCCGTTTGACGGTTTCCTGCGGATGAAATATCCGTGAAAGGTTGTATTGGTTTGAGATTTCCCCCTTGTTTTCTAATGTAAAGGAAATGAATAATGAATTGTGATATAAACTGGACTTCGCATGGTTTTGGAAAGAGAAATGAGACGTTTTGGTCATGAGTATGGCATATGCATTTCACCCTTATATCTTTGTTAAGATTTATATACTATGTTGGATTATTTTTGCTGGGCTTTGTCTCACCCTATATGGGAAAACCATTTTCAAGTGTTGGTGAGATGCCTTCGCCAAGGCAGTAGCTTGGGAGGATTGGAGAAAGAGCTTTTTTTTGTTTACTTGTTGTAATTATTTTGTACAAGCTTAGGGTTTTATCTGTATTGGATTTAAATCTATTTTGATGTAACCAAATACAATCTTGGAAAGTTATAGCCTTCAGGGCATTTCAATTTTTCTGTTTAACTTCTATTTCATATCTTTTGTTGACACATGTTATAGATTCAGGGTTAGGATTTTATGAATGTATATTCGCATGTGTCACCCTTTCGTACAATTGAGTCCTATGTAATGGAAGGATATTATACTTTGATTTATATTGTTATTTACTTATCGTTGTGAATGGTTTATTGTATTTATTTCTAGGCGTTACACTTTTTTAGATAAGAGACAAACACCCTTTTGACAATGGAGGCCAAAGAAGGATAATAAAAGGGGAGTGTGTGTATCTCGTGCACTAAATGTATCAATAATATCTGAATTGGCATGACCCACACGCATTAAACAAGAATTATGCCGAAACTACCCTATTCTTGGGCAAATTAGCCGACCGGCCAATTTCTTGGCTGCCCGACCAAAAATTTGGTTAGCCGGTTAATTAATTGGCCGACTGGCCAAAACAAATTAGCCGTAGCCTAACTAGTTTGCACGAAATAGGATTTTTTGATAGAATTATCATCATTTCCTCCTATTTCTACATTGTTTTTTGCTCAATTTCCTTTAAAAAGTCTTATTTTGAAGTTTAAAAATGAGCCTTAAAACATTACGAAAACATTTGGAACAAAGCGCGGAAAGAAGTTTTCGAAAAAGAGTTTGAACGGAACTGAAGCACTTGGCCAAAACAGGTTTTGGGTTGGAAATGAAACACAAATTCTATCTTTCTTATTGAGAATTATGCGAGAAACACATTCTTATTTTTATCATTGGGTAACAAAAAAAAAGTGTCCAAATCTTAGGACCAGTCAAAATGGGGTGTCTACAAGTTGTATTTTGAGTTTTCAGTTTTTGAGTTTTTAGTTGTATTTTGAAATTTTTTGAATTAATTTTTTAAAAATATTTAAAAAATTTCTTAACTTTATCTTTTTATGATAAATATTTTTTTTATTTATTGTGCGCTGTATTTACTACATGCGTGCATTGGATTTTTTTAAAAATATTTAAAATTTTAAAATGAGTTGTATTTTTTTATTTTAAATATATTATTTTATTTTTTAAATATTTTTTCACATTTAAATTTTTTAAAAAAATTTTGGAACGCCCATATGTATTTAAATCATAACAAATTATTTGGTCAATACTTAAAAAAATAACAAAAATATTTTTTTTCAAAAAAATATAAAAAATAAAAATATATTTTTCTTTAAAAATAAAAATAAACAAAATATTTTTTGAAATTTTATTTTTCAAAAAATATAAAATAAAAAATAATTTTAAAAAACAAAATAAAAATAAAATTTGAATTTTTTTTTTAAATAGAGTTTTAGAAAGAGTTTTTAAATTGAGTTTTAAATTATGTGTTTGGTTATGAATTTTAAAAATAATTTTTAAATTGAGTTTTGAGTTGTTTGTTTGGCTTTGAGTTTTGAAATTTTTTGATTTGAATCATGATTCCAAAATTAAACTAAACACTACCTTAAATTTTATTTTTTGTCATTTTCACTAAACAATTTCATTAAACATGTCCTTATCATCAAAAAAAAGATCAAACTTTAGACCAAATAATATATGGCCCCATGGGTTTGAACTTTTCACCAATCCCATATTTTTTCATGTCTTCATCATGTACGTAAATTATTTATAATTTTAGTAATTATATGCAAAAAATATTTGTGTAGGTATTAAGAAACTTAAATGGAAAAAAAAATAAAATAAAATTTAAGTACTTAATTTTACTCCTTTTTATTTTTTATTTGTTTAAAGAGCAACAAGTTCCCCTAGTGCCTCGAACAACTCAGGATTGTCCTCCTACAATTCCTTTGATAAATTACAGTGTGAAAATTAGATAATTAATTTTTTTAGATCAAGATAAATAAGATTTGAAAAAAAAAATATATTGCTTTAAATTTTTGTTTTTCATTTTTAAGAAAATAAAATTTTATATGACAAAATATTTTGGAGAATATTTTCTAAAAATAATTAAATTTTTAGGAAACACTAGAAAGCTTTTGTGAATTTTTTAAAATTATTTTCATACAAAATTAAATTGGTAGGTGTCGTTTGGTAACACTTACGTTTTCAGTTTTCAGTTTATATTTACAAAAATTTAAAAAACTCAAATAAAGACTTGTTTGGTAAATTTTTGATTTATAAATCAGTGGTCTCAGTTTATAAATTTGGCCAAAAAATGTAAACTCAAAAAATGAGTTTACATTTTGAGTTTTGAGTTTTGAGTTTTTTTTTTACCACCCAACACTAGCCATCACTCGCCACCATTTTCTACCACCGTCTTCCGCCACCACCACCCACCACCCACCCCCCGCCACCACCACACACCACCCATCTACCACCACCACCCACCACTCGCCACCACCACCCACCCCCCGCTACCATCACCACCACCCACCACCCACCTACCACCACCACCCACTACACACCTGCCACTCACTCGCCACCACCACCCACTCGCCACCACCACCTGCTACCACCATTACCACCACCTGCCACCCACCACTCACCACCCACTACCACCCATCACCCACTTGCCACCCATTCGCCGCCGCCGCCACCACCACCCACCCGTCACCCGCCACTACCATCCATCCGCCCACTACCACCACTCGCCACCACCACTCGCCACCCACCTGCCACCACCCGCCACCACCACCCACCACCCACCTACCACCATTACCCACTACCAGTCGCCACCACCCACCACCACCCGCCATCCACCACCCACCTACTACCACCATCCACCCACCCCTCACTGCTTTCCACCACCGTCTTCCGTCGCCACCACCTGCCACTTGCCACCATTGTCTTCCGCCGCCACCACCCGCCACTTGCCACCACTTTCCACCACCGTCTTCCGCCACCACCACCACCACCTACCCACCCGCCACTTGCCACCACTTTTCACCACCGTCTTCTGCCACCATCACCCACCACCTGCCACCATTTTCCACTACCGTCTTCCGCCACCACCACCCGCCATCATTTTCCACCACCGTTTTCCGCCACCATCACTCGTCACCACTCACCACCCGCCACCACTTGCCATTTCTCACTCTTTTTTATATTTTTAATTTTTTTTAAACATTTTGTCTAAACCAAACGCGTTTGTAATTTATGTTTTTCTAAAAATAAATAAAAAAAAACAAAAACCAGTTTATAAAATTTTTGTAAATATAAACTAAAAACGTAAACGTTACCAAACAGGCCCGCATTTTGAACTTTTTATTACTTATGTTCATGAAAACACAAAAAATGAAAAATAAATAAACAACATTCTTATTTCATATCTTCAAAAAAATTGAAAACAAGAAATAAAAATATGTTTGATAACTGTTTTTGGTGTTCGTGGCTATGGTTTCTAAAATAATGCAGGGAGGAAAAAAAAAAAGAAGTGTTTTTGTACTTATTTATTTTGGAAGCATTCTTCCCTCTTCTCTAGTAACTCGGCTTCCCTCCCCTCTAAAAATTTCTTTTGCATAGGAAACAAAGAGTGGTGAATAATGTTTGAAAATTGATTAAAATAATTAAAAAGTTACTACAAAAAATTAAAAGAATTAAGGGTATGTTTGTTTTTAGAAGTAAGATTTGAGACTAGGTTTCATAGATTGTTCGGTTGATATCTTGTTTGTTTTGAATTATAGCAAAAGACTATGAGTCTCAACACCATCCTATGGACCTCTCACCATGGGATTGAGGGCCTGTTTGCTCTGATCTAAAGGCCATGGGATTGGATTAATAGTTCTATGGATTCCACAAAAATTGTGTTTGGTTGGAACAAAACTCTTAAGATGTGTTTATTTGGACGAATTGGATGAGAGGAGACTGTAATCTACCGAATTGTTAGTCTTAAGATACATTGCCTCCAGACTACTTGGCTGAACTGGATTTGTATCTTATGTTTATTTAGTATTGAGATTAGATGTCTGAATTAAACCATTCTATTGAATCTTAGTTTGTTTAGTCATGGGATTAGATGTTTAGATTAAACTATTCTATTGAATCTAATGTTTACCCTAATTTATTTAATTTTTTACTAAAACTTTTAAAAAATTAAATAAATAGAACATCAATAAAAATTATATAAATTTATTTTAATTTTTAGTCGAGATTTTTTAATTTTATTTTAATTGAATTTTTAATTAAATAAACTTAATAAATTGAACTTTTAATGAAATAAATTGAATAAATTAAACTTTTAGGACATGTTTGATCGATAAGATTAGAGTATGAGATTGAGATTATTAATCTGTGACCTCAATAATCCTGTGTTTGTTTTAAAATTTTGTTTTAAGATTATTGATCAAATGGATAATTAATCTAACAAATTTGTAGGATTATTAGTAATGGGGTAGGGATGAGATTATATATCCTAAGTTGGGAAATAAAATAAAAAGACTCTTTTACCCTTGACTAAAAATTAAAATACTTATTATTTTTATATAATTTTATATTTTAGAAGGCTAAAAATAATTTTTAAAAATTTAAAAATATTTTTTGATATTTATTTTATCAAATTAGTTTATATTTAAAAAAAATTAAAAAACAAACCAAACATGGACTTTGTATTTTGTATTTTTATTTTGCTTTTATTTATTTATTTATAATTTTTTTCAAAACCACGTTTATGAAGAAATTTTGATAAAATAAAGATTTTGAAGAAATATTGATGGAGGGTAAGATTAGAAAAAAAAAAATTATAGTTATAATCCTACATTCATATATTTTCTTATTGAATGTAAATCAAACAATGGACGAGTGGATAATTTATTCTACTAATCCAATTGGATAATGAATACCACACTAATTTGATGAGATTATTAATACCTTCACTATTAGTCTTGTGAATTAAATATGGCCTTAAAGGGGAATTATAATCCATTGGACTGTTAATTTAATTTAATTTATAGTTGAGATTTTTAAATTTTATTTTACTCTATTAAGTATAATTAAAAATAATATAAATAAAAAAATGAGGGCCAAAAATGTCATCTTAACCTTCCAATCCGGAAGAGGAGTTATCACACCCTTTGTATTCCACACCCTCCATGAGACAATAATCCCACAAATAAGGGATTAATAGTCCGATTAGACTATTAGTCCAACTTATATTTTTTGATCCAAATGTTGGACTATCACATGTAATGGACATGGAATCTTATTTCATACTCTAATCTTGCCAAACAAACACCTACTCGGGATTAATATTTCCTTGGGACTATTAATACCCTCTAAGGAGGGGGACTAACAACCCTACGAGAGAGGTGGGTTTGGTATTTTACTCCCATGAGATTGGAGAATTGGAAGGGAAAATATAATTTTGCCCTTCATTTTACAAAGATAACAAAGTTATATTTTGTATGTGTGATTTTTTTTGGTTATTATGTCATTATATATTAAAATATATCAAAAATATGAAAGGGTATTTATGGTATTTCATATAATTAATCCTCTCACTAAAATATGTCACAAACAAACATAATTTTTTATAATCTCCTCACTAGGTCCCTGTTTGGCAAGATGGTTAGAGCTAATTTAGTTCACTAAAAGACAAAATAGATTAAAAAGCTAATAAAAAAAATGTCACGTTCAAATCATAATCATTTCACTTTTTCTTTCATAAAACTATAAAAAATTCAAAAATTCATCCGAAATAGAATTTTTTTAATCAGGCTAAAATAGTCAAAAAATCAAAAAGCTAAACTAAAAAAGTTCTTCCTAAGCGAAGTCTAACAATGCTCATACTAATAATCTCCTCACTAACAATTTTCATATTAACAATCTCATCCATTCTATCTCAGAAAACAAACGGGGTTGATAGTAAGATAGAAGAGATGATATTAAAAAATGAGTCGGTTGGGAATAGATATTAAATGACTATATTGCCCTTGTTTATATTCATAGTATAACAATTTTTAATATAAAATAAAATTCATATTATAAATTTTTTTAATATAAAATAAAATTCATATTATAAATTTTTTTAATATAAAATATAATAATTAAAATATAAAATAAAATTCATAGTATAATAATTTTTAATATTAAAATATAATAGTATAATAATAAAATAATACCAAAAAAATAACATATTAAAATAATATAGTACCAAAAATTTATGAAATGTAATTTTTAATATTAAAATATATCAACATATACCAAGGGTTTTATAAAATTTCATAGAGTTAATCCCATTATAGAAGGACAAAACAAATATGAATTCTTACTAGTCCGATGGTCATTAAACAAACACAATTTTTTTTTTATTCTATCACTAACAATCTTCACACTAATAATTTCATCTAACCTCCGTCTGAAAACAAACGACCCAAAGAGGTGAGCATTCACGAGTCGCCCAATAGTCCTCCACAAGTGTTCAAAATCAGATAAATCAAGGCCCAACGAATTTGCAACAAATCATTCACAAGCGAAAAGCCATTCTAGTATAGACAAAACTATAGAATTGTCGTAACAACCGAGTCTGTACAATGACATTACTATAATTTTTTCATTTTTGGAGAACATTAATCTACCATTTTAAAACATATAGATCTATAGGAAATAAAAGTGGCATAGTGGCAACATTTCAAAACCTCAAAATGGAAAAAGCAAAAATGAAGGTTCTACATGAATTTTTTTATTGATGAAGCTAATCCTATTTAGTTTATTTTGACACCATACTAGCTGATCTGTTGTTAGTCTCGACATGTTTAGCACTCTTGACACCAATTTCAATTCAACTTGAGCAAATAACGATGATCTATCCATTCTACATTCTTGATCTTTTTGGAATTTCTTTACTATGCAATTTCCACTTCTCAATATCTCCTTGAGCCTCCTCTCCTTCTGTGTGACAACAAAATTAATATATATATATATATATTAATGTCAAACCGTGTAAACCAAAGCAACAAGAAAAGAAAAAAAAAAAAGAATTTTCAAGTTATTGAGAAAGCAAACCTTTTGAAGACTTGTTTTGACATCCATTAGAAGCTCAAAACATGAAGGGTCTTGAAGACCCTTCAAACTCGTATTTGCCTCATCTTTATCAGCACGAACAAATTCCCAAAAAGCACGCATCGATTCATCAATAATTTCCGTCATCATTGCAATTGAAACCGCATTTTCTTCCTCAACTCTTCCATCATTCTTATCCTTCGAACAACTGTCTACAAATACAATGATGCTTTATTTAACAACTCCGAAGAGCTTAATTTTGTTGCATAACATAACACATTAGAGCAAAATGTGAGGATGTCACCAATTTATTTACCTTTGACAACCGGAACTTGAAGAAAGGCACGGAGTTCATACCGGTCCTTGGTGTAGTTTTGAACTCTAGGTCGTCCTTGGTATGGCTCGTTCTCTACAAATCTTTGCACAAGCACTTGAAATTGTTGAAATTCACCAGCTACTTGATTATATGGACCATGAACTTCAAAATCATTTTCCGAAAACTCTCTTGCTTTCCCATATTGCCAATGGAGGATTTCCCATGAAAGGCAAACTTGTCCAATGTACACTAATTCCAAGTCTCTATGCAATTCACAAATGGACTTTAGTGTTGGGTCTGCATAGATTCTTCTTAACTTGGATGGCCAAAGGTTTTGGAAAAGAAAAGATGTCATTACTGAAGATTTTTGGCCTGAATTAGCTTGTTGAATTGGATCTTTCAATTGGAGAAAACCTACATATAAAGTGAATCCTGTAAGAATTAGCTTAATAATTTAACAATTGTGATAATTGATAATGAATAGTGAAACTAATTTGATCACACAATTGATAAGTAACTAATTTTATTGTCAAAAAATAATAATAATTTTTTTAAAAAAAAATCTTGTATTATTACTATGAATTACTTGAATGGAAGCAAACATAGAAATGCAGCTCACACTCACTGAAATTTAAGTCAATAATGATAAATCGATGATATATTTTTCTACTAAAATGTCATAATAAATGTGAAAAATACATACTCCATCCTTTTTTTCCTGTGGGAAGTTACAGGAATTTATGGATAACAATAACTGGACTAAATTTAATACTTTAGAAGAGGACGTTAATAAAGATTTGAGTATAATAGTGAAGATGAGAGAATGGTTATCCCAAAATTTTTAGAAATTAAAAGTTGAACTATTTTGAAAATTAAATTTTGTATTTTTTTTATTTTATGTGTTTTCACCGAGTTTTTTTTTTAAAAAATATTTTAAACAATTGTTTTTTAGTTTTTAGATATACCAAATATAAATATACTTATAAAATATAATATTAGTGAAAAAATATTTTTAAAATTCACTAAAGATTAAAAATACAAAAAAAAATGATATTTGTATATTTTTGTATTCTTGTGTATTTATTGATTTTTTTAAATATTTTTTTTATAAATATTTAAGTTTTAGGTACATCTAGATTAAGTGTATCTAAAAGATAAAAAAATAGTTAAAATATTAAAAAAATTACTAAAAATAAAAAATAAAAAAAAAAACAAAAAGAAAAGAAAAATCTCATATAGAAAAGTCAATCAAAACCAAGGTGTAAATTCAACAAAAGATTTTATGCAATTGTTAAAAATGTGCTAAAATATATATGGACCACAGGAGTGATTGAAGTTGGTAAAACTCTTTCCCAATGTACTCATGATGTGATTGATTGAGCCAACTGAAAAGAAAAATAAGTCGGGTTTGAAATGATCTAAATAAATATATTTTTAATTTTTTATAAAAAAATATTTAAAAAAATAGAGAGATGATATGATTTAAAAAGATAAAAAATATACTTATATAGCACAGTCTAAACAAACTTGATGAATAATTATTCTTTACCATCTATAATCTTAAAAATTTGTTGGTGGGGAGAGTTAAATTTAAGACCTGCCTCATTCACCAAGGCAAAAGCCACAAACCCTTGGGGCTCAATTAGAGGTAAGTTAGAAAACATTAAAACACTATTGACACCAACCTCTACCCCTAGATGTTGTTTAGTCGTATAATAATGTTTCAAGATTTTAATATTTTGAAATTATTATCACTTAATAATATGATTGAAAATATATTTAGAATAAGGAACATGAATTTATAAATAGAATATTCCTATTATGTAAGGTAGATGTCATAATTTAAGACGGATCAGCATTATTCATGGACATAGAGCTACTGGGATGTTGGCGGTGTAAAGAGGATTCAGACCCACCATGCAATGTAATGCTCTTAAAGATCTCTTTGATTAAAATTTTAAAAAATAATAATAGATAAAATAAAACAAAAACTTCAACATCTTGAGATTAGACAGCCATCGTCTATTTCACTAAAGAGAAAAATCTGAACAACCTTGGAAAGTCAAGAGATTGGATTGGTGAGTATGCACATTGATTTTATTTATTTATTTATTATTTAATAATTCATTAAATTGATTATTATACTGAGAAGTTCTAAACAAAGGACATATGGAACTCTGCTAATCTCTTTTTGACTAGCATGTTTGTTTCAGGTCCAGAAACTGGTCCATTTCCATATGCCAACGAAAAAATCAGTGTGAGGGTTATTACTGTACAGTTTGTACAACAGTAACTGTTATGCAGCTTATTAAATTTATTTTAGACTTTATTTTTATCATTTGAATCGTTTTATTTTTAAAGAACATCAAGTAGAATATACCTATAAAAAGAGTTATGTTAGGGACCTCAAATAAATTACTAATTTTTTTACCAAATCTATTACATGGGTGTGGGACCTACACACATGTGATTTGTGTGAGTCCCACACCCACATGAGAAGTTTAGTAAAAAATTTAGTAATTTATTTGAGATCTATAGTATTTTCTCTGTAAAAAATCAAGTTGATCGGATATCGATAGACCATTCATCAACTCGAATTTGTATGTATAAAAAATAAATATATAAGTATTAAATTGAATATAAATGTAAGTTGATGAAGGGTATATCGATATCTGATCAGCTCTATTTTTTACAAATATGTTCTAATCGATATTCTTTAAAAATTAAATGATTCAAATAATGAAAATAAAATCTAAAATAATTAAGCCGCACAACTGTCACTACCGTGCAACTTCCAACAATCAAGACACAATTCATTCTTCACCAAATTCTTCTAAAAATAATTTGCCTTTAGAAAACATAAGGCCTTGTTTGCTACTATTTTTGTTTTTCGTTTTCATTTTTCATAAACTCAAAACCAAAACTTGTATGTTACCTTATTTGGTTTAACTCACTTTTCAAAAAAATTAAGTTTTTTATTTTATCTTTTTTGTATTTAATGAATTTTTTTTAATATTTTATACAATTTATTTATTTATTTTTTAGATATACCTAATTTACATATACTTAAAAAGTCTAATATTTATGAATTAAAAAAAAAATTCACCAAATGCAAAAAATATAAAAATTTAGTACATTTTCATATTTTGTTATATTTAATGATTTTTTAAAAAGATTTTTATACAAATTTTATAAATTTTAAGGTAAATTTCACTTTACCTCTTGTACTTTTGTCCATTTGCGGATTACCCCTCTCATTAAAATTAACTACATAACCACCTTGTTATTTGTAGATTGAAATGCACCATTAAACATTTCGTACAATTTAACAGTTAATGTGAAACATGTGTCCAACATAAGGAGGTTATATGATAATTTTCAAATTTCGAAAGGCAAATGGCACATGGAATAAAACACATGGGTTAAAGTACACTATGCCTTACAAACAAATGACGAAAATATCTGCCGTTTATACACTTAGATTACTTATATACACGAGTATTATAGCATTTTCATTAAATCGTTAATGGGTCTAACGATGCATTTCAGTGCACAAACCATAAGGGGACTATGTGGTTATTTTAAATGTGAGGGGTGATTCGCACATGAGTCAAACCATAAGGGGTAAGTGAAATGTACCCTACTTTTTAAGTATATCAAGATGGAAAAATTACACTTTACACCCCTCAAATTAAAAATTGATACAATGTATCTTCTTCATTTTTTAAAAATTTTCAATCTAACCCTCATGTCTTCATTTTGTTAACAAAACAAACGGAAAAGGTACATCATGTCTCTATTTTTGTTATAAAACAAATGGAAAAGATACATGTATTAATTTTTGGTATGAGAAGGTAAAGTGAAATATAGTGATAGTTGAGAGGGGTAAAGTGTAATTTGCCCTATCAAGATTAAGTGGATCTTATGAAATACAAATTGAAAGCTCATAAAATTGTTTTTGAAAATTCCAAACCATTTATTTTTATTTTCAAAAAATAGAATTTTTATTTTTATTTTTATTTTTATTTTCTCCTCCTTCCCCTATCACTTTTGACCACTAACCACTTGCCACCACTAGTAACTGTCAATTAGCTATTGGATATCTATCACCCCATGTGAGCATGATCTCTTCTCCATATGCTCCATGTAAAGCCAGCGCAGCAAAACAGCTGGCTATGTGCAAGGCTAGCCAGCTCTCCACCATTCTCAGTGTATAAATAGAGGAAGAGAGAGCAAAGGGAGATGTGAGATAGAGCAAACCAAAAAGGGTGAGAGATGTGAGGCGAAGAGACCGTCTCTCTCGGTGTGAGAGAGGGAGACGAGTGAGTGAGTGAGGATGGTGTGAGCTCTTCCTCTATTGTAATCTTTCTATAATATCTCCATTGTTATAGGGATAACCGGCTACTCTCCCGTAGACGTAGGCATTAAAGCCGAACCACGTTAAATATGGTGTCTCCTTGAATGTGGGTGTGTTTTTCTGCATGGTATAATTTCTGGAAGGTCTTGGGCAAGATCCTCGATCCTCAACAAGTGGTATCAGAGCCTCGTCGATCGTTTTTGGAACAAAAACAGTGTGTTGTTCGAAACTGCCCAGAAATCAAGTTGCTCAAAATCAGGTTTTGAGCATACCAGGAGCAAGGTCTCGACGAGAGGAGTCCAAAAATGCAAAGCACAGGCCCAAAAGACACAGGACGCGCCCTCACGCGCCTACTGACGATGGCGCGTGAGTCTTAGTCTCAGCATGCGCCACCACCGCGCCGTGTACTCAGCTAGCGCGTCTGCCTACTCGCGTACACTCGCCACACGCGCGGCAGAGGAGAAAGACGATACACGTGGTGCCACGTGGCACCACGTCAGCGGGGGGCGGCCACGTGTCTGCCACGTCTACAGACCAGTCATTGCCACGTCGTTGCACGAAGGAGTAATCTAGTGCTTCGTGGCTAAGGTGCAGCCGCATGAGTAGTGATCCCGTGCTACGCGGCTAAGGTGTAGTTGCAGATTTGAGGTGTCCAAAATGTTTTGGCTTGATCTAAGTCATTCAGAGTCCGTTTCTGACGATCCAATAGTGCTTTCCTACTATTTGGAGTATTCCGAACACATCCGTACGGTCGGATTTTAGAATCAAAATTTCTGTAAAATGAAAGAAGATCAAAGTGGCAGACGGCATCAGGTGCAGTGGATGGAATATTCTATTAGAATACGGAATATTTCTAGAACTTCTAAAAATTGCAATTTGGCCCCAGAATTTTCAAAAAATTGTGGTGTGGCCCAACTTTCAGGGATATTTTTCAGTGAGGCCCCCGAAAGTGCAAGAAAGGTTGGCCCTAGCTAAACATATTATTCCGGACGCAACCGTAAGGTCAGAATAGTGAAATTCTGAACGGTTTTTAAATTTTGTCAAAACATGGGAGTTTGTTATCTTTGATAGCCGTAGGAAGGTTGTCGGATATTGTGGAATGCTGCGGATTCACTGAAGAGGTTAGAATAGGCAGATTTCTGATCAGATTGGATAACCAGATACAGATCGAGATAGATCATTGGAGACCAAAGGAGATCAGGCTTGATCAAATGGCAAATTAAGAGAGATCAGGATTGGTTAGGGGCGATCAGAGGATTGCAGAGATAATTATCTCCGAAGTTCATCGGAAGATCTGGTTTAATCAGAAGAGAAGACCATTCATCGACGGATAGATGATTTGGTAACCAGTACAGACTGAGGGAAATACTGTGGCTGTTGGAGCTACTGTATATGAGTAGGTATTGATAGTATGTGGACGTGTAAAACAATAGTTGTAGAGGAGCATACTAAGTGCAGAAGCACAAATGCAGACATACAACAGTGCAATGGTACGCTAGAGTGTCGTACAGAGGCGCGAGAAGAGTGTGTAGCAACGGGTTGTTGATAATTCATAGGAACTTCCAAACAGAGAAATTAAGACAGATAAAACGCAAGAGTGCGCGCCAAGGAGTGGCAAGTCTTTTTCTCTGTGGTGGTTTTTTTAGTTCCATGGTAGCAGAGGACAGAGTTGATACGGATCTCTCGAGCGAGCTCGACGCAGGGAGACCAGAAGCCATGGGTACGAGCACTACGCAAGGAATTGCATAGCTGACGATGCTTTGACAAATGGAGCTATTGTCAACCATCAATCTACTGGACAGCAAATCAGGGATTGCAAAAGCACAGGCAATGACGGTATGTGGAAACGCTAAGAGGTTGTTCAGAAGTGCAGAGGGCAAAGGCTGATAGTTAAGAAGGAAGAGCTTCGAGCAAAGAAAATCGAGGATGATGATGGGATAAACGATGAGTTTTCTATTGTTCCATTGACTGGTCCTGCGAGGTAATGCATGACAGTCAAGGGCATCCCAGCAAGGGGTGCAGGACATCCAATCAGGGGGTGTCGGATATCTTGGTTACACAAGTTTAAGCATAACAAGTAAAGGCATCCAAGATAGAAAGTGTGGAAGAGATCTGTGGGAGATAGGAGTAGAGGCTTTCTCTCCAAATCAGAGAGTGGTGTGAGTCGAGTTGAGGATATAGTATTCCTTCCTCCTTTTTGTATCTCTGGTGTATTATTTTTAGCTTCAGGGGTGCAAATGTCTCAATGAAGAGAAGCAGACTATGCTGCAATTTGGACATGACAAGATTAGTAACAGTGTATGCAGTGGATCACCTCACATGGGTTGAGGGGGTGATTTGTTGGATATCTATCACCCCATGTGAGGGTGATCTCTTCTCCATGTGCTCCATGTGAAGCCAATGCAGCAAAACAGCAGGCCATGTGCAAGGCCAGCCAGTTCTCCACCATTCTCAGTGTATAAATAGAGAAAGAGAGAGCAAATGGAGATTTGAGATAGAGCAAACCAAAAAGGGTGAGAGATGTGAGGCGGAGAGACCGTCTCTCTAGGTGTGAGAGAGGGAGACGGGCGAGTGAGTGAGTGAGGATGGTGTGAGCTACTCCTCTATTGTAATCTTTCTATAATATCTCCATTGTTATAGGGATAACCGGTTACTCTCCCGTGGACATAGGTATTGAGGCCGAATCACGTTAAATATGGTGTCTCTTTGAGTGTGAGTGTATTTTTCTGCTTGGTATAATTTTTGAAAGGTGGACATAGGCATTGAGGCCGAATCACGTTAAATATGGTGTCTCTTTGAGTGTGAGTGTATTTTTCTGCTTGGTATAATTTTTGAAAGGTCTCAGACGGGATCCCTGATTCCCAACATTAGCCACTATCAACTTTTCGACAATTGTACAGAGATCTCCGAGCATCTTTGGGCTGGCTAGGTCAATAGGATAGTCAAACCTGTGACTTCCGGAGACTCATAGGCCACCTCTTGATCTCCAGCAACACCGTGACTACCAACTCCGGTGGCCACTTGTTTGTATCGTTGTTATTTATTTATTATTATTATTTTTATACTCAACACTATTTTAAAAAGTTGTTTTGTTTATGAAATTACCAAGAAAAAAAAAAAGAAAAACCAAACAGAATTTTCGAAAAATCAAAATCAAAACTACAAGAAAGAAAGACGAAGAGGGAGTTAGGAAACTCACTGATAGCATGCATGGTTTGGTAATTCAAGACATCCAATTTTCGCATTTTCTCTGCATAGCTCTTGTACACCTTCTGAATCTCTTCCACACGATCTTTATGCTCCAATTTCGCATCAATTTTCAGTGGCTTCAAATCGTCCATTTTCAGAGTCTCCGATTCCTCCAAGATTGTGGGAAGCCCTTTAGTCCTCCCAGTTTTAATCTCCGATTTCATCTGCTCAACCAAGTCCCGATATTTCAACAGAATATCAGAATCATCTTCATCTTCAAAATCCGAATCCAATGACTTCTTCTGGGAGTTTTGTTCTTTAGATTTTCCTAATTTATCTATTTTTTCTGTCTCTGGGCTCTGTAAATTTTCATTTCTTTGTTTGGTCTCAACTCTTTCTAATTCTGTTGTGTACAAACTATTACCCAAGTGACTCGAAAATTGCAAAATGGGCTCGAAATCTATGTACTCATCATCGCTATCTTCTGATTCATCTCTTCTAATAGTAACTGCTTTCCTATCAAATAAACTCGACTCATCGATGCTAATTTGTTTTGAATTTGATTTTTTCTTAATAAATTCTAGTTGTTTGAGTCCTTCATCCACACGAGTGTCGGAGCAAAATTCATTATCAACTGAATCAACTTTGTGATTGATAATTGACACTCCTTCACTTGAACTACTAGACTCAGGCTCTGATTCCAAAGGTGAGAAATGACTCTTATCTAATTGATTCTGATCAAACTTCTCAATAGAGTCCTCTGTTTTTTGAAGAATAGTAGCCTCTGCTTCTGAATTTAATTCCTGAAAATCTTCATCAGCAGAGACTGATCTGATCATTTGATCTTTACCTATGAAACAATCATTTGAACCCACCAAAATTTCTTGGTCTTTTTCTACATGGAGTTCTTGAGATTTTTTCACAGGAGAGAACAGAGCATCTTGTTTTGGTTTATTGGCAATTGGGGCATCCAAAAACATCTCTTGAATTGTAAACCTCATAGTTTCAGGCTCCTCCATGAATCCACTGATATCTTTTCCGGAGAAAACCTCATACTTGCTCGTGTTCGGAATCGGTGAAGTTTCCTGGAAAACAGAGACCTCTGTTTCTCCATTTCTTGTGTAATAATTCTGAAAGCGAAACTCAAAAAAGCCATCAGAATTCTGTGTCTTTGCAGACCCATCAGTCTCCAAAAACATGGAACTACCAGAAACAGTTTGATCTTCAGGCTGAGAATGATCAACTATACAATTGTAATCATTCTTCAAAGAATTGTCATCCTCTTTAAATCTGCAAAAACAGAAAGTGAGAATTAATACCAATCTATTGAAGAAAAGTTTAGAAAATCAACTAACTAGAAAAGATAATTATTCTATTAAGCAATACCTGAATATGTATCTGAGTATAGACCCAAAAAGACAAAACAAGCACTTGTAGGCCAAAACCCAGAAAGAGTTAGCAAGCCTAAACATTGTTCTATACAAAATCAAAGTGTGTTTTGAGCAGTGCCAAAGATAACAAATTTTGGGTACCTCAAATACCCATTAAAAACAATAAACCCATATGCGTATTTCTCATTTCTTTGTAAGCAAAGTTGGAGAAACAGTGAGTGAGATAGTGAAGTTGTGTCAAAGGGACATCCATTTGTAGACACTGAAATTTGTGGAGAAAATGGAGTCAGCAGAGGAGACAGAAGAGAATGGACATGTTGGCGTAGAATATGGGGTCGAAGATGCTTTCAAGAGAAATTATGAAAGAGAGAAAGACGTGTGAGCAGTAAAATGGGGGGGGGGGGGGGGGTGGTGTACTGTTGATTGTGTAATTCATCGAGAGAGAAAGAGAGAGACTTAGGTGATGTTTGGTAAACATTTTGGATTAAAAAATCAGAAAGGATAAAAAAAAAAATCAAAAAAATCACAAAAGGACAAAATAAGCAAAAAGACAAAAAAAAAAATACCATTCCAAAGTCAAAAAGTTAAAAAAGACAAACAAGAATACCAAACGACTAAAAAAATCTTAGGCTAAAAAAGTCAAAAAAAAATCAAAAAAGTCAAAAAATCAATTAAGAAAGTCATTGCCAAATGAAGGTTTAATTGAGAGAGAGAGAGAGAGATAGATATGCTTTAGATGGGTAATGTTATGGTACACATCTTTGTGGATATATATATGTATTTAAATAGAGGATAAATTATACTTTGTCGTTTTATATTTGATCACTTTTTTTCTTTGGTCTTTAAGGTTTACTTTTTTTTTTTTTGCTTCAATACTTGGTGTTTCAAATTTTTTCTAATTTATTTTTAAAATTAATTTCAGTTAAAAATTAAACAAAAACAACGTATTGATAGTCACTTGGTGTAAAAATATTTTATTATATATAACTTACATCTTTGACATAAACTTAAATTTTAATATAATAATATATTTTTATATTATATGACAATTATTATGACATTTTTTGTTTAATTTTGAATAGAAGTTAGCTTTAAAATAAATTAAAAAATTGAAACATAAAGGGTCAAAGTGAAAAAAAATAAATAAATTTAGGAGCTAAAGTGGAAAAGTAATCAAACATAAAAGGGACAAAGTGTAATTTATTCTTAAATTTATACCATATATAACTTATGAGATTTAATTATTACAAATATCATAATTAAATTCTTAAAATTATTTTATAAATATCACAATATATCATAATTAAAATAAATTATAATAAAAAAAAAACTAAAAAAAATCGTAACAAAGGAATGTACCATGTACACACTCAATAGAATAATTTCATTTTTGTCGGTTGGAGTGTGTGGAGGTCTTTTATTGGTTTCCCACCGTTTACGCGTTTCAAAGTTGGATTGGAACAGAGCCCAGTCCAAGTTTTCCTCAAACAGTTCACTAGCTGTGTTTGGTTCCTTGGGAAAATGCTTTTTCGAAGAATGCTTTTTTTGAGCTTTATTGCTTTGGCCCAATTTCCACCCAAAAGAAAGTATGGAAGTATCTCTGTCATTCTTTGAATGTGGCGTTTGGTACTTATGTAGTTTTTTTTTTTTTTTTTTTTTTTTTTTTTTTTTTTTTGTAGTAAATTATATTCACATTCGCGATTTGAAAAATATATAAGTTTTACAGTTTTAATTATTAAAGTAAAGCTAAATAAATTAAAATTAATACAAATAGTATGAAGACACAAGAATGGATCATCTATAATATATACTTTATCTTTTATATTTTACTTTATGTAACGCCTCGAAATAATTACAATAACTCATTCACCATATTAATAAATGACAACAATGTATAAATATAGTTTTCTGAAATAAGTATCCTTTCATTTCATATGATTCCGTGATACAAAAGGTAATACATACAGTTATACATTCACAAGTTCTAAACCTGAATCTATAGCATGGGCTACGTTTTGTATCATGGAATCATATGAAATGAAAGGGTACTTATTTTAGAAAACTATATTTATACATTGTTGCATTTATTAATATAGTAGATGGGTTATTGTAATTATTTTGGAGTGTTACAACTTGGTATCAGAGCTACTAGGTTTGAATACTTTGGGATCGTAGAATGTGATTTTTACCACAATGGGTTACCTCGTTAATTGTATTAGAAATAACCTGGTATGCTATGCGATAACATGTTTATGTGACTAAATGGGTATGGACTTTAATTTCCAAGATGTTGATTGGGTCTACGAGTTTCTAGAAGTCCTGTTAGAAGAGTACTTGATCACTGATATTTCTAACTGGAACTTTGGCAACGTCGCAGGACAATCATTATCTAGAAAGGAAGTTCGTATGTGTTTATGTGATTATGTGCTTATGTGGAGCGAATTATCTGTTGTCCACTGCATTAGGACGCGAGTGAGTTAGCTTGGACACATTTGTAAATGTGCTAATCTCTTGTGTTGGCTTCGACACAATCTTATAAAGAAGTATTACGAGACTTCTATCACTCCCACTTTACTGTTTATCTTGGAGGTACAAAAATGTATCGTAACTTGAGCCGTCAATTTTGATGGAGGGGCATAAAGAAAGATGTAGCCCAATTTGTGTCAAAATGTCTAACTTGTCAACAAGTCAAGGCGGAACATCAAAGGCCAGCCGGGTTGTTGCAACCGTTACCTATAGCAGAATGGAAACGGGAGCACATTACGATGGACTTTGTTTCGGGTCTCTGTAAAACTCAAAAAGGTAATGACGCTATTTGGGTCGTAGTGGATCGATTGACGAAATCGACACATTTTCTTGCAATGTACATGGATGACTCAGTTGATTATCTAGCAGAATTGTATGTTGAGAGATTGTTCAGCTTCACGGGGTTCCGATGAGTATTGTCTCGAATAGAGATCCTCGCTTCACAGCACGGTTGTGGCAAAGTTTACAAACCGTCATGGGAACTCAATTGACCTTTAGCATTACTTACCATCCTCAAATCGGCGGTTAGTCTGAGTGTATAATTCAAATCTTAGAAAACATGTTGAGGGCCTGTATACTAGACTTCAAAGGGTCATGGGAGAAATATCTACCATTAGCTGAGTTTGCTTATAACAACAGTTTTCAAGCTAGTATTGTGATGACACCTTTTGAGGCTTTGTACGGGCATCCATGTAGATCTCCCGCATGTTGGACTAAAGTAGGAGATTCACCCATGCTTGGCCTAGATTTAGTTCGTGAGATCACAGAAAATATAGCTCTCATTTGGAGGAGGTTAACTATAGCGCAAAGTTGGCAAAATGGCTACGTTGATCGAAGGAGACGACCTTTATCCTTTGGAGTAGGTGACCATGTATTTTTGAAGATATCTACTAGGAAAGATTTGATGAGATTTGGCCAAAGCGGAAAGTTATCACCCAGATTCATCGGTCCCTTTGATATCATTGAGCAAGTAGGAGAAGTTGCTTATCGCCTTTAACTTCACAGTTATCTGGGATACATGACGTGTTCCACATCTCAATGCTCCGTAAATATGAGCTAGATCCTTCTCATATTCTAGACTGAAAGAACTTAGAGGTAGATGAAAATGTTTATTCTGAGGAAAAACCCATATAGATCCTAGACTCCTGGGAACAAGTATTGAGAGGCAAGATGATTTCCTTAGTCAAAGTACTATGGCGCCATCACGAAGTAGAAGCAGTCACTTAGGAAAGAGAAGTGGAAGTCCGAGAGAAATATCCTGAGTTGTTTAAAAATGTGTAATCTTATTGACTTTGTGATGTCAATGTTTAATGAATGTGAATAAACTTTTTGGTGGGTAATATGTGTTGTAATTATAAGAAGTTCACGAGTTTTAGTTATTCATAATTTGAATCATTGTGTTGTGATAATGTTATGATGATTAGAGATATTACAAGAGTAGTAATTGTCTTCTTGGGAATTGTGTGGAGTTGCTTTTGGCAGGGATTATCAAAATTTCGGAGGCGAAACAAGGAGGGTAGGCTGTGACACTTGGGTTTTTCAGGCCGTTCGAGCGACGCTTTTGTCACTCGAGCGTAGATCTTCAGCCCGCATTAGTTGGTAGTTTTGCAGGCGGATCGCTTGAGCGTAGGAGTTGTCGCTCGAGTGTAGAACGTTTGCTTTCAGTAATTTCACTGTAGTTCTGCAAAACTTCTAGATACTCTCATTTTTTGCTTGAGCGTAAGAAATGTTGCTCGAGCGACCCTTTTGAATTTGTGCTGTTTGCTCAAGAGAAGGAAGTTGCGCTTGAGCGGTCAGTCGGGACAGCAGATTTTTAAAAGTCCATCCTCACTCATTTCTTTCCACTTTTCAGACCATTTTTCTCTCTAACTCTATTTTTCTGAAAAACCTAACCCACAAACCCTAGATTTCTCTAACATTAAACCAAGATTCCCTTAAAATCGTCCAAGGAAAGTTGAAAGAAAGTCTAGATCAACACTTCTACCGATTATTTCATTAGATCATCGAAGTTTCGAGTGTGATTCACAACCCTAGCTTTTACATTCGAGGTAGGGTGTCTTTAACTTGCTATATCTTCAATTTGAATTATGTGGTAATTTCATTAGCTATTCACGTTGTCTATACATATATATATGTATATATGTATGTATGTATGCATATGTATGTATAAATTGTGTAAGTGATTTTGGAAAAATGTGGTGATATTCTATGATTATGGATGAAATCATGTTTATTATTGAAGATTATAGATGTGATGATGAGAGTGGACCTCAAATTTGTACATTTGAGAGAAAATCCCCAATTTTACCTAAACCCTAATTTTGAGACTTATTCAATAAAAGGGGTTTTGCTCAATTGGTTTCAAAAACATAAAATTGAATGTATTTACTTAACGTTAAGGGTGGAATGCAAGATTTGAAGCTCTTCACCTATATGACCCTTGGTGATCATGAGAATTGCTTACAAGGCATTTTTCATTATTGATGTGAGAAATGTTTAATGGTTATGAATTGAAGAATTTTCTCATTGTTGACATGTGAACTATTAAATTGTCGCGCATTAAAATCATTTTAGGAGAAAATGAGAATTTATAAATTCATGCATCATATGCATTATTAAATTTCTTTTATAATACAAGGATGATTTAACGGTGGAAAGTTGAAAAGGGGTAAATAGTCTATGAGTCTGGGTAGTGAGTTGGGTGGTTTTGAGTTTTGTCTTGGATTTGGTACCTACGCAAGGAGTCAAAGTGCCCAATTGCCCTGTTTGTGCATATCATCGGACGAATGTGGAAAAATATTTTTGGGTGTCCACGAGCCTGCCGTTTCTGGAGCCAGCAAATGTGAAAAAACATGGTTTTGGGTGTCCACATCCTGGCTATTTATGGAGCCGACAAATGTGGAATGGAAAATGTTTTTGGGTGTCCATCGCACTGCCGTTTCTGGAGCAGGGAAATGTGAGACTATTTTCAGTATAGAAAACTATATATACATATATTTTGACTTTTGGCTCTTACTTGGGATGTCATAGTATGTTTACCACCCGAAGTGAATGTGGAAAGATATGACAAAGTTCATGTATTGCATCTTTTCTTTTATCTACATAGACATTGTACCCATCTTCATTTCTATATTTTTAATTGTTGCATTGCATGATCATAAGTTCTTCAATTGGCTATATAACTTATTAAATTCATCACCTACTGAGCTTATGCTCACCCCAAGCTAAAAATTTCAGGAAATGAAGACGATGCACCCACTAAATGATGGCACTTCATAAGAAAGGACTCTTGGAGCTCAATGACATATTTGTTGAAGATTTGTTGGGTTTTGGTTGTTATGATTGTAGTTAAAGGTTGACTTATTTGCAAGTGTGAAAAGAGCATATTTTGGAAGGAGATTCCCTTTGAACTTGATTTTTTTGTATATGTTCTTGTCTATTGAACTGTTTTGCTTATCGGGAATGTAAGGAAACAATATTGTAATTTTTGGAAAATAGTTCAATGGAAAAGAATGCTATGATCTTGTTACTATGTTTATTCTTTATTTTTATGCATTGTGTGTTGGTAAAGCTTCGGAGAATGGGATTTGGAATGGTTCTTTCCAGGGCATTACAGAAACCCTCCGAGGAAAGATCTCTAGTGGGAAGGTAGAGAAGGGCGTGAACGTGTATTCTGACTTGAGTGTTAGATACCTTGACTGTCTTTTCGTGCCGGAGTCTTGTAGAGAGGAGGTACTTCGAGAGTTTCACTATTCATGTCTTACGGTACATCTGGAAGGCACAAAGATATATCACGACCTTAGTCGTCAGTTTTGGTAGAAGGGGATGAAGAAGGACGTAGCCATGTTTGTATCGAGGTGTCTTACTTGTCAACAAGTGAAGGCTAACCATCAGAGGTTAGCGGGTTTGTTGCAACGCTTGCCTATAGCCGAGTGGAAGTGGGAACATGTCATGATCGATTTTGTTGTGGGTCTTCCGAGGACTCAACGGGGTAATGATGCCATTTGGGTGATAGTTGATCGGTTAACTAAGTTAGTGCGCTTTGTACCTTCGCGTACGAGTGACTCGGTAGATTTTCTTGTTGACCTTTATGTTAGGGACATTGTTCGACTTCATGGGGTCCTTGTGACTATTGTTTTGGATAGAGATCCGTGTTTTACGGCTCAGTTGTGGCAGAGCCTACAGAATGCTTTAGGCACTATATTGACTTTTAGTACCGCCTATCATCCTCAAACTGACGGGCAGTCGGAGCGTACCATTTAGATCCTAGAGGATATGCTTCGGAGTTGTATTCTTGACTTTAAGGGGTCGTGGAATAGGCACTTGCCTCTAATGGAGTGGAGTTTAACTACAACAATAGTTTCCAGTCGAGTATAGGCATGGCACCGATTGAGGTCTTGTATGGCCAGCCTTGTAGATCTCCTGTGTGTTGGGCCGAGGTGGGTGATGCACCCATGATAGGTCCAGAGTTGGTTCGGGAAACAACAGAGAAGGTTGCGCTTATTTGTAAAAGGTTGGTTATGGCTTAGAGTCATTAGAAGAGCTATGCCGACCGTAGGAAGAGACCGTTATCATTTGAGGTAGGAGATCACATCTTCTTGAAAATATCATCTAGACGGGATTTGATGAGGTTTAGGAAGAGCGGGAAGTTGTCTCTTAGATTTGTTGGGCCTTTGAGATTCTAGGGCAGATTGGGGAGGTAGCTTATTGTTTGGCATTGCTGTCACAGCTTTCTAGGGTTCATGACGTGTTTTATATTTGTATGCTTCGGAAGTATGAGCCGGATCCATCACACGTGTTGGATTGGATAGAATTAGAGGTAGATGAGGATGCCTCGTATGAGGAGAAACCATTTAGAGTTTTAGATACTCGAGACCAATTCTTGCGTAGGAAGACAATTCCTTTGGTAAAGGTGTTATGGAGACACCACGGGGTTAAGGAAGCAACTTGGGAGCGTGAGTTGGAAGTCTGTGAGAAGTATCCGGACCTATTTGATGATGTTTGAGCATGTATTGAAAATTTTGTTATGTTAATGTAATATAAACATTGTATATATTTTGGAAATGTGAATTATATATTCAACATTGAGAATTTGTTTATCATTGTAATGAGAATGAATGACCAGTGGAGGGGTCATGGTTATGAGTTCAATTTGTTATCATTGTTGTAACTAGTAACGTTACTGATTTTAAATTTTGGGGACGAAATTCCTTAAGGAGGGAGGTTATAGCGATTCTGGTTTAAACCTGACCCATTTGATGTTTTGGATCTGAGTTTTATTGTCTTATATGGATGTCCATGTCTTGTTCCTCCTTATTTCTCATTGAGTTTCGTTATTAGAGTGCTTTGGTTGCATTTAGAACAGGTTGATAGCTTGTGTTTCAAAATGTTATTGCCTAGGTTTTGGCTTCTTCGCTTGAGCGACACTTCTTGTGCTCGAGCGGTCTTTGTAGACTCTCAGTACTTTTGTAGGTCTGCAAAACTATTGGTAGGTAGCATTCTTCGCTCGAGCAATCATTCTTGCGTTCGAGCGGTACTTCTTGAACTCGAGAGATGGTCATCTGTCTGTAAAACTTTTGAGAGTTGGTATTCTTCACTTGAGCGGTCACTTTGTGCGCTCGAGCTGTCTCACTTATTGTGTCTGATCCCTTAAGTGACATTTCTTGCTCTCGAGTAGCTTGCACATATGTCAGTTCGTAAAAATCATTTTTTGAGTCACTTTTTCATTTCTCTCTCTCTAAACATTTCAAAACCCAGGTTGGGACCCTCTCTCTCTCTCTAAAACTCACATTCTCTCTACAAATACACTTGGATCCGTTAGCTTCTCTACCTTTGTTCCTTTAATAAAAAGGTAGAGCACTCCGAGAGCTCTTTTTTGATCGGAACAAAGTTGGATTTTGGTGTTGTTGAAGTTTATTCACTCTTTCTCTTGCTTTCTAGCTTCAAGTAGGGATTTGCTGCACTTTCTTATGATTTTTAACTTAGTTATTTGCTATTTGTAAAAACAATATTATGATTTGGAGATTTTGGACAAATCTAGGGTTTTTGATTAAAAATTAAAAGAGGAGTTTTCAAATGGATTCTTGGAAATGGTTATGGGATTGTAAATGAAGCTAAGTTGTGATATAATGATGTATTTTATCCTTGGGATTGATTTATAAATAAAAGAGGATTTTGCCCTAAAGATTTCAAATGTTGATTTTGAAAAGACTATGGAATTGATGTTGGATTTGTGAAATTGGATTGACATTGATGAGGATGACGGAGTTGGATATGTATTATCACTCTCATCTTGAGAATTTGGAAAGTATAATCTTATTGGAAATTTATTTAATTGTTTAGAGATATCTGTTTTGGGCTATCGGTGGAGGATAGCTATGATTGTTGTGGAAATTGCATGAGAACTAGGAGAATTGAAACTATTTTCTCATCCATTTACATTGGGCATTGTTGCATATTTAACACATTGAAAATGGTTATCGTTTTGAGAAAAATGGGTGAATACCTTGGTGAATCTGGGTAAGAGTGTAGTTGTGGTATTATGTTGGCCTGAGTGTCCTTTGTGAAAGTCCAGAAACCCGCGCGGTTAGATGTCGAGCCTTTCGGTTAATACCGGTAAAATGACAAATTGGTAGTGCTTGTATACTTACAAACACGTCATAGAGATTTCTAGTGTTGTATTCACTGTCCTGTTTTCTTTTGTAAATGAAATGATTTTATGAATTGGGATATAAACCTGACATTGCATGGTTTTTGGAAAAAGATATAAAATGTTTTCGGCATGAGTATTGCATATGCATTCACCTTATATCTTTGTTAAGATTCATAAACTGTGTTAGAGTATTTCTAGTGGGTTTTAGCTCACCCAATGTAGGAAAATCATTTTCAAGTGCTGATGATATGCCTTCACCAAGGCAATAGCTTGGGAAGACTTGGAGCAAGAGCTTCATTTTTGTTTATTTTTTGTATTTATATTTGTACAAGCCTAGGGCTTTATTTGTATTGAGTTTAATCTCACTTTTGTTGTAACCAAGTATTGTCTTGGAAAACTGTAAGTCTTTAGGACATTTCTTATTTGTTTTAACTCTTATTTCATATCTTTAACTTGTAACACATGCTATAGATTTAGGTTTAGGACTCGTGAATATATAATTGCAGGGGCTACCTTTTGTACCACGGAATAATATGAAATGAAAGGATACTTATTTCAAAAAACTATATGTATACATTGTTGTCGTTTATTAATATGGTGGATGAGTTATTGCAATTATTTCGGGGCGTTACACTTTATTTTATAAGTCACATTTTGAGTTTATAATGATAATCCAAACCGTTCATCTTGTAAGTCTTATGGTAAAAATTGTTGATAAAAAAAAATTAGTTTGAACAAATATCACTAGATACATGAACAAATTATATTATATTTTTTAAAATAGACAACAACTATGAGTTAAAACTTAGATCACTCATTTTGTAAAATAAATTTGATTTGTTCATTTATTCATTGATATCCGATGAAATTAATTTTTGAACAGACAATTTTTACCATGATATTTACAAGATGTGAGGTTTAGATTATCGTTATGAACCCATAATAAGACCCATAAAATAGGATATGGTGAAATATGGAGGATAATGGTATGGAGAGAAGTCGTTCTCTAAAGACACAGAAGGATAAACAAGAAAAAATATACATTTCAATATAAAAGAGATGACAATAACATTTTTCTATCCATTTTTCTAACGAATTATAGATGAAAAGAGAGTTAAGTGATATATAAATTAAAACCTCAAGTGAGCTCAATACAATTATGTCAAAATTATGAAATTTATTGTATTTTTTTCCAAATTTCAAAAGAAACTAGTATAATTTATATATTATATCAGGAAAATGAGGTTTCTAATCCACAAACCTTATAAGAGTTTCAAGTTCTCCATCTAAATTTTATAATTATTTGATTTTTAAAAATTAAAAAAAATATTTTATTAGCTAACTCTTATTCAAGCATAAATAAATAAATAAATAAATAAAAATTAATATCCATTGATTTATGACTTTCAAATGGAAAGTATATTAAATCTAAAAATAAATGAAAGCATACTAATCCATTTCAAAATTCAAATTTAAGGGTCACTATATATGGAAAACAATCTATTAATTTAAATTTAAAATATAATGATCTATCCCATGATTTATAAGTTTTAAATACAAATTTAAAATTATCATAATTAGCTCATAATTTTTGTATTAAAGAGCAATAAGAGTGACATTGAGATTATTTGTATATTTTACAAAAGAATGATTTTAAGAATAAATATTATGAGAGTTTCAAAACCTCAAACAAAATCTATATACTATTATAATTCAAAAACATTGTCATCCTATTAAAGCTAAACGTTGCAATTCTTTTTTTTTTTTTGTTTAATTTTTGTTAATATGTGTCACAATATGATTAGTTCATAACTTAATTTTATATTCTTAAAATAAAATTTTGAATTTAGATTCTTCCTTAAATTATAGCGATTTCGATTTTGACCTGATCTTTGTTGTACTCCGGACTTGGGTTTCATGGTTTAGTATTGTGGTTCATCTCTTATTCCATTTGTTTTCCCTTAAATTTGACTTTTGGATTGTTGTGGTTGTGTTTGGGACATGTTGGTTGCTTGTTTTCCAAACTCTTGTTGCCTAGAATTTTACTCCTCCACTCGAGCGGCACATCTTGCACTCGAGCGGGCTTTGCAAACTCTTAGTACTTTTGTAGGCCTGCAAAACTACTAGGATAATGTATTCTACGCTCGAGCGGGTCTTTTTGCGCTTGAGTGGGCTCATCTTGAGCTGTCACTTCTTACGCTCGAGCGGTTGGCCAAATGTCTGTGAAACTAAAAGATGTGTGTTTTCTACGCTCAAGCATCACTTTTTGCGCTCGAGCGGTGAGCGTTTCTTTCATTGTGTCTTAGCGCTCGAGCGGTATTTCTTGCGCTTGAGCGGGACAACTTATTGTGTCTGGCGCTCGAGCGTCACTTCTTGTGTTCGAGCGGATTCTGCGTATATTAGATCGCGAAAATCACTTTTTACATCACTTTTTCAGATCTATTTCCTTCTAAACCCTAAAGTGACCCTATCTCTCTTTCTCTCTCTCTCTCTTTTTCTCTACATTTTCACCTAGTTCTAGCGATTTCTCTACCTATTTGCCTTCGTTAAAAAGAGTGAGCATCTCAAAATCATCATTTTGATCTGAATAGAGTTTGGTTTCGGCATCATTGGAGTTTCATCTTTGCTTTGCTCGGTTTCTCTCTTTAAGGTAGGGATTTTCTATACTTTCATATGGTTTTTAACTCAGCTATGGGTTGTTGTGTAAAAATGGTGGAATTTGGGGTATTGTGAACAAACCTAGTGCTTGGATTTAAAATCAAAAGCAGGGTTTCTAAGAAAATGAGTTATAAATGGTTATGGGGTTAAATATGGGATTATAGTGTGGCAAAATAGTTGATTTTGACATGTGGGTTGATATTTGGGAAGATGGGAGTTTGCCCTAAAACTTTTCGAATATTTATTTTGTATAAATAAATGAAATTGGTACTGTAAATGTAAAATTGAATAGATGTTGATATAAATGGTGGAATTGGGTATGTATTACTTCACACCCTTGGGAATTTGAATAAATTATCTGTCTTGAGATTGAATATCTATTTAGAAATATCGGTATTGAGCTATCGGTGGAGGATAGCTATGATTGTTGTTGAAATTGCATGAGGATTAAGTAAATTGAAACTAATCTCTTGTTGGTTGTCATTGAATATGACTATGTTTTAAATACGTTGTCTATGTATGATTGTTTAGGAGAAGAAATGGGGTGTACTCCATTGTTTGGGAGGAGATAGGGGGTGGACTCCCTTGAAATTAAGTTGGCCTATGTATCTAGGGTGAAAGTCCCGAAACCACGCGTATATGTGGATGCCGATCCTGTAGACAAAATTTTCGTAAAATGAAAAATTAAAGTGTTTGTGTGATGATTATGTTAATTTGGGAACCACCGAGTTGTAGTCTTAGATAGGTTGTTTGAAAGATAATGAAATTGGCTCATGAATTAAGATGAAATGAGTTAACTTGAATTGACGAGAAGGAAAAAGGATTGAGTTATGAATTTTGGTACTTTACGATGATATAGAATATAAATGTTTTCTCATTGGCATTGTAAATGCACATCGTACTTATATCTTTGTTAAGATCCATATACTGTATTAGATTGTTCCTACTGGGCTTTGGCTCACCCTATTTGGGAAAAATCATTTTCAGGTATTGGTGATATGCCTCCGCCAAGGGCTTTATTTGTATTAAGTTAGTCTCACTTTTGTTGTAACCAAGCTAACACTTGGAAATATGTAAGCCTTTAGGGCATTTAAATATTTGTTTAACTTTCATTCCTCTTTAATACATGTAACACATGCTGTAGATTCAGGATGAACTATTGATGAATGTATATCACATGTGTCACTTTTGTATATCAAATCAGATCAATGAAAGATTATTAGTTCGATCATGTTGGGTTGGATTATTGTAAATATTTCGGGACATTACAACTTGGTATCAGAGCGTACTGGGTTTGAATACTTTGGGTATGTGGGAAGTGGTTATTATCATAATGGGTTTGTCTCGCTTAGCTGAGACGTTAGTATGTATTATATGCTTATATGATAACATGTTTATGTGATTATGTGGGTATGGGGATTTAATTTCTAGGATGTCGATTGAGTCTACGGGTTTCTAGAAGTCCTATTGAAAGAGCACTTGATCACTGCTGTTTCTAATTGGAAGTCTGGTAATACCGCAGGACGGTCATTATCCGGAAATGAAATTCGTATGTGTTTATGTGAATATGTGCTTTCGTGGAGTGAATTTCTACTGTCTATTGTATTAGGACGTGAGCAAGTTAGCCTCAGCACATTTGTAAATGTGCTAATCTCTTTTGTTACCTTTATTAGGATGTCAAGATGTGGTCATGGTGGTAGGCGTGGTAGGCTTAGGAGGCACGAGGTGCCTATACCAGATGAAATTTTGGCACAAGAAGAAGGGATTGGTCAAGACAATGTGCCTGAACTAGTTGGTCAACAGGCCATGGACGCCTTAGCCGGCGAAATGGCCGGAGCATTGTAGGAATCCATAGACATTCTCATGGCTGAGAATCAAGTCTAGGCTCAAGTAACTGAAGCATGGCCTTCTTTTCTGAAGAGAGAGTTCTTCCGGCCAAATCCGGATGAGTTTTTGGGTGATCCCAAGGAGCCATTAAAGGCAAACGAGTGGCCAGAGTAAATGGTGAAGACGTTTGAGATACTCGGCATCGAAGAAGGAGGTTTGAGTGGCGTCCTTCCAGTTGAAGGGAGACGTGGGTCAATGGTGGAAGTGTGCGCGATGGTGCATTGGAGGGACTTAGAAGGCTTTGTCGATGCCTTCTAGGGCAAGTTTTTGTCTCCCACAGTTAGGAAGAAGTTGAGAGACCGGTTCTCTAAATTGGTGCAGTTGAACACACCAGTGGTCGAGTTTGAGGCCATATTCACCAGTTTGTCGAGGTTTGCACCATAACTCATAGCGATTGAGGAGCGCTGCTGTCTGGAGTTCGAGAAGAGGTTGATGACCGGACTCATGTTCTGAGTGGTCGGGTCTATGATTACAAATTATGAGCGTTTTGTGGAGGCAGTAGCCCATCTTGAGACCATCATGCAGATGGAAGATGAGAGAATGAGGGGCTCCAAGAGGAGTCAGGATGTTCAGGGAGACAGTAAAAGACAGAGGGGTTCTAACCCATAGCCATCCCAAGGAGCTCAGTCGAGATCCACATTTCCAGTACTAAGTTCGAGTTCTATGAGAGGTGGTCAGGGAGATGTGACTTGTTACAAGTGTGGTCAGTTGGGCCACAAGTCTCCAGCTTGACCGCAGAAAGGAAGAGGGCAACGGTCTGTACCATCATCGGCTCGTTCTCAAGGCCAGAGTCAGGGGAGAGGGCAACCACTCACTTGTTATCAGTGTGGGTAGGCGGGGCACATGAAGAGATTTTGCCCTCAGTTGGGTGGCACATCTAGTGCATCTGGTTCGAGACAGATATAGAGCCATCAGCCTGCACAATCAGCATAGGCCTCAAGGGCCAATCAGGGAGCCTCTTTGGCTCAGTCTGTGCATCAGGCATATACTTCGACGGGGGAGCAGGTTGAGTAGAGACCCACCGGGCATATGTATGCTGTTACAGCGCCAGATCTAGTATCAGCGCCTTTGGTAGTGAGAGGTGCTTTCGTGTTTTGTAATTCGGTTGTTAATGCGTTGATTGATACGAGTGCATTCCATTCATTTATTTCATCTGCATTTGCATCAGTTTTGGAGTTAGAGTTGGCTTAGCTAGCATCTCCTATCTATGTAGAGTCACCTATTGGTGGTGAGGTTGTCCTAAAACAAGGGTGTCGGGGCTGTGATATAGAGGTCTTCGGTTGCCAACTTTCGTTGTCATTTGTATTGATTGACATGTCTAGCTTCGATATTATTTTGGGTATGGACTGGCTGTCGTCATACCAGGTTGTTATAGATTACTACCATCAGAGGGTTAATGTATGTACCTTGAGCAGTGACTGTTTTCATTTCTTGGGGGACCGGGCGGATAGGTTCTTATCCCCGGTATATGACTTGCGTGGGCGGAGTGAACTTCGCTGCCTTTTGGCAAATTTCTTGAGTGGTGAGTGTAATGAAGTCCAAGTCGAGTTGCCCAGGGTGGTTTGTGAATACTCGGATGTTTTTTTGGAGGACCTTACTAGTTTGCCACCCCACCGTGAGATTGAGTATTCCATTGACTTGGTGCCTGGTACAACACCGACCTCCATGGCACCATATAGATTCGCACTAGCTAAGTTAAGTTAGTTGAAGATTCAATTCCAGGAGTTATTATATAAGGGTTTTATTCGCCCTAGTACTTCACCTTGGGGAGCACCGGTTCTCTTTGCTAAAAAGAAAATAGAGCTTTGCGACTTTGTATTGATTACTGGAAGTTGAACAAGGTAACTATTAAGAATAAGTACCTAATGCCTCGAATAGATGACTTGTTTGATAAGTTGAAAGGGTTTTGTTGCTTCTCTAAGATAGACCTGAGATCGGGTTATCATCAGTTGAGAGTAAGGGAGGAGGACATTCCGAAGACGACATTCCGTACGCGGTATGGCCATTATGAGTTTCTTGTGATGCCCTTTAGACTAACCAATGCCCCAGCTATATTTATGGACTTGATGAACCGGATCTTTCGGGAGTCCCTAGACCATTTTGTGGTCATTTTTGTGGATGACATTTTGATTTATTCACCCTCTGAGGAAGAGCACGAGGAACACTTGTGAGTGGTACTTGAGTTGCTTAGAGCCCACAAGCTGTATGCTAAGCTTGGGAAGTGTGAATTCTGGTTGAGAGAAGTTAAGTTCTTAGGCCATGTGGTATCCGGGGACGGGGTGACTATAGATTCATCCAAGATTGAGGCAGTGCAAGATTGGGCACAACCTAAGAATGCTTTTGAGATTTGTAGTTTCTTGGGGTTGGCCAGGTATTACCGTAGATTTGTAAAAGATTTCTTTAGGCTAGCCTTACCGTTGACTAGATTGACGAGGAAAGGGATCAAATTTGTGTGGAGTGAGACTTGTGCGAAATCATTTCAAGAGCTTTAAGTTAGACTTACCATTGCTCCAGTTTTGATTATTTCAGAGAGGGGTTTAGGTTATTCGGTGTATTGTGATGCCTCACGGGAAGGTTTGGGTTGTGTATTGATGGAAGAGGGGAAGGTAATAGCCTATGGATCCCGGCAGTTGAAGACTCATGAGAAGAACTACTCTACCCATGATCTAGAGTTAGCGACGATGATCTTTGCCTTGAAGATTTGGAGGCATTATTTGTATGGGAAGAAATTTGAGGTGTTTTCAGATCACAAGAGTCTGAAGTATCTGTTTACATAGAAGGACTTGAATTTAAGGCAGAGGAGGTGGATGGAGAGGACTATGATTTTGAGTTGTATTATCACCCGAGAAAGGCCAATGTTGTAGCTAACGCCTTAAGTAGGAAGTCTGTTAGCAGTGTAGCTAGTATTGCCATCCGGGGAGTGGGAGATACTGGGTGCTCTTGGGGAGTTTGACTTGCATCTTAGTGAGTCCGTTGAGTTTGCGGCCTTGTTTACAGTATTTGCCCAACCTACACTTGTGAATCGAGTGTTAGAAGTGCAGAAGAGTGATCTTGAGATGGAATCCCTTCAAGAGGGGATCTCCAGGTGGAAAGTAGAGAAGGGCTTGAACGTGTATCCCGACTGGAGTGTGAGATACCGTGACTGTTTGTTTGTACCGGAGTCTTGCCAAGAGGAAGTACTCCAAGAGTTTCACCATTCACGCCTTGCGGTGCATCCGAGAGGCACAAAGATGTATCACGATCTTAGTCGCCAGTTTTGGTGGAGAGGTATGAAGAAGGATGTAGTTGTGTTTGTATTGAAATGCTTTACTTGTTAGCAAGTGAAGGCCGAGCATCAGAGGCCAGTGGGTTTGTTGCAACCCTTATTTATAGCCGAGTAGAAGTGGGAGCATGTCACGATAGATTTTGTTGTGGGCCTTCCATGGACTCAATAGGGTAGTGATGCCATCTAGGTGGTAGTTGACTGGTTGACCAAGTCGGTGCACTTTTTACCTATGCGTATGAGTGATTCGGTAGACTATCTTGCCGACCTTTACATCAGGGATATAGTGAGATTGCACAGGGTCCTTGTGACGATTATTTCGGATAGAAATCCACATTTTACAGCTCGACTGTGGCAGAGCTTGCAGAGTGCCTTAGGCACTAAATTGACCTTTAGCACTGCATATCACCCTCAGACTGACGAGCAGTCTGAGCGTACTATTCAAATCCTTGAGGATATGCTTTGAGGTTGTGTCCTTGATTTCAAGGGATCGTGGGAGAGGCATTTGCCCTTAGTGGAGTTTGCCTATAACAATAGCTTTCAGTCGAGTATTGGCATGGCCCCATTTGAGGCCTTGTATGGCCCAACTGTATAGATCTCTAGTGTGTTAGGCCGAGGTGGGTGATGACCCTTTGTTAGGGTCGAAGTTGGTTTGGGAAACGACGGAGAAGGTGACACTTATCCGTAAACAGTTAGTTATGGCTCAAAGTTGTTAGAAAAGTTACGCCAACAGTAGGAGGAGGTGGGAGATCATGTCATTTTAAAGATATCACCTAGCGCGGGGTTTGATGAGATTTGGGAAGAGTGGGAAGTTGTCCCCTCAATTTATTGGACCTTTTGAGATCCTTGAGCGGATTGGGGAGGTAGTTTACCGTTTGGCGTTACCGTCATAGCTTTCCGGGGTTCATAACGTGTTTCGTATCAGTATGCTTCGGAAGTATGAGCTGGATCCATCGCACATGTTGGATTGGACTGACTTAGAGGTGGATGAGGATGCCTTGTATAAGGAGAGATTGGTGAGAGTCTTGAATACTTGGGACCAAGTCTTGCGAGGCAAGACAATTCCCTTGGTTAAGGTATTGTGGAAACATCACGGGGTTGAAGAAGCAACTTGGGAGCGTGAACCAGAGGTCCGTGAGAAATATTCGAACTTGTTTGGTGATGTTTGAGCAGGTGTTGAACTTTGTTATATTAATGAAATATCAGGACACTGTATATGTTGTTTATGTTTTGAGAACATGGATTCAATATAAGCATTGTATATGTTTTGAGAATATGGAAATATTGTATGTGCTATATCACATTTGGAAACATTGTATATGTTGTGTAAATTTTGGAAATTTGGGTTATGATGAACATTGTAAATGTTTTGGGAATATACGAACTGCACTTTCAATATTGGAACTTGTGTATCGAGTTGATGAAATTGAATGACCAGAGAATGGGTCATGGCGTGGAAATTGATAGATTATCATTATTGTAAATAGTTTAATAATGACTTTTAACTCGATTTGAAATTTCGGGGACGAAATTCCTTAAGGGGAGAGATTATAGGGATTCCAGTTTTGACCCGATCTTTGTTGTACTCCAGACTCGGGTTTCATGGTTTAGTATTGTGGTTCATCTCTTATTCCCTTTGTTTTCCCTTAAATTTGCCTTTTGGATTGTTGTGGTTGTGTTTGGGAGATTGGTTGCTTGTTTTCCAAACTCTTGTTCCCTAGAATTTTACTTCTTCGCTCGAGCAACACTTCTTGCGCTCGAGCGGGCTTTTCAAACTCTCAGTACTTTTGCAGGCCTGCAAAACTACTAGAAGAGTGTATTCTACGCTCAAGCGGGCTTAGCTTGAGCGGTCACTTTTTGCGCTCGAGCGGTTGGTCAAATGTTTGTAAAACTATTGGATGTGTATTTTCTACGCTCGAGCGTCACTTCTTGCACTCGAGCGGTGAGTGTCTCTTTCATTGTGTCTTGGTGCTCGAGTGACACTTCTTGCGCTTGAGCGGGACAACTTATTGTGTCTAGCGCTCGAGCATCACTTCTTGTGTTCGAGCGGACTGTGCGTATATCAGATCGCGAAAATGACTTTTTACATCACTTTTTCAGATCTATTTCCTTCTAAACCCTAAAGTGACCCTCTCTCTCTAAAACTCCCTCTCTCTCTCTCTACATTTTCACCTAGTTCTAGTGATTTCTCTACCCATTTGCCTTTGTTAAAAGAGTAAGCATCTCAAAATCATCATTTTGATCCGAATAGACTTTGGTTTCAGCATCATTGGAATTTCATCTTTGCTTTGCTCGTTTTCTCTCTTTAAGGTAGGGATTTTCTAAGCAAATGAGTTGTTGTGTAAAAATAGTGGAATTTAACTTAGTTATGGGTTGTTGTGTAAAAATAGTGGAATTTGAGGTATTGTCAACAAACCTAGGGTTTGAATTTAAAATCAAAAGAGGGGTTTCTAAGCAAATGAGTTATAAATGGTTATGGGGTTGAATATGGGATTATACTGTGGCAAAATAATTGATTTTGACATGTGGGTTGATATTGGGAAGAAGGGAGTTTGCCCTAAAACGATTCAAATATTTATTTTGTATAAATAAATGAAATTGGTATTATAAATGCAAAATTGAATAGATGTTGATATAAATGATGGAATTGGGTATGTATTACTTCACAACCTTGGGAATTTGAATAAATTATCTATCTTGAGATTAAATATCTGTTTAGAAATATCTGTATTGTGCTATCGGTAAAGGATAACTATGATTATTATAAAAATTGTATGAGGATTAGGTAAATTGAAACTAATCTCTTATTGATTGTCATTGAATATGACTATGTTTTAAATACATTGTATATGTATGATTGTTTGGGAGGAGAAAAGGGGATGTACTCCATTGTTTGAGAGGAGATAGGGGATGGACTCCTTTGAAATTAAGTTGGCTTGTGTGTCCAGGGTGAAAGTCCCAAAACCGCGTGTATAAATGGTGCCGATCCCGCGGATGAAATTTTCGTAAAATGGCAAATTGAAGTGTTTGTATGATGATTATGTTAATTTGGGAACCACTGAATTGTAGTCTCAGATGGGTTGTTTGAAAGATAATGAAATTGGCTCATGAATTGAGATGAAATAAGTTAACTTAAATTGACGAGAAGGAAAAATGATTGAGTTATGAATTTTGGTACTTTACGATGATATAGAATATAAATGTTTTCTCATTAGCAATGGTGCTGTTTGGTGTAGCTGTTAAAACAGATTATAGATTATAGCTTAACAGATTATAGATTATAGCTTAACAGATTATAGATTATGACTTTAATCAGAAGTTGTTAATCTGTTTGGTATAACTGTTGGATTATAGATTTAAGTTGCTGAGTAATGTTTGTAAAATAAGCTGTGAAGTAGTTTTTTCAATTAACTTTTATTTTTTTATTATTCACTATTTATCTACATTTCTCATAAAAAATAATAATAATATTTTATAGTCCATTTGGGTCTTTTTCTATTTTTAAAAAAATAAAAAATAAAAAAATTTAAGAGTATAACCGTAAATTAACATGTCCATAGCAGAAGCTGATAATCAGAAGTAAGGGGTGAGCAGCTTCTCAGAATCAGCTTTTTTGACTTAAAATAAGTTGTTAGAATCAAAAAATGTTTGAAATAAGTTTAACCAAACAGTCCAAAATAACTTTTTAAAAGGCAGAAGCCATAAGTTGGCTAAAAAAAGCCCTACCAAACACCCCCATTGTAAATGCACATTGTACTTATATCTTTGTTAAGATCCATATACTGTATTAGATTGTTCCTACTGGGCTTTGGCTCACCCTATTTGGGAAAAACCGTTTTCAGGTATTGGTGATATGCTTCTGGCAAGGCAACAGTTTGCAGGGACTTTGGAGCCAAGAGTTTGTCTTTTTTTTTTTTTTTTTGTATTTTATTTTATTTTGTATAGCCAATGGTTTTATTTGTATTGAGCTAATCTCACTTTTGTTGTAACCAAGTTAAGACTTAGAAATATGTAAGCTTTTAGGGCAGTTAAATATCTGTTTAACTTTCATTTCTCTTTAATATGTGTAACACATGCTGTAAATTCAAGATGAACTATTTATGAATGTATATCGTATGTGTCACTTTTGTAAATCAAATCAGATGAATGAAAGCTTATTATTTTGATCATGTTGGGTTGGATTATTGTAACTATTTCGGGACGTTACATAAATTATGTTTCCAGAATAAGATCAATATTTATTCATTAATTTATACTTCTTTTATTAAATTATAAAATTAAATTTTAAATTATTATTTTTTAAAATGATAATATTACAATTAGAATGAGATCAATATTCACATGCGTCATAATGATGTGTCATAATATTATTGGTCTAAACATAATAAGTTATTAAATACACGTATTTAAATTATTAATCACTATTAAAATTTTATATTTTTATTTTTTGTCATTTTTGGTTTTAAATTTTTTTAGAAAAATTTGTGTCCTTCTATATTACAAGGACTTAAACAATAAATTTTTTTTAATACAAATATTTTTTAACAAAATACAAAAATATTAAGAAAATGAATGACTTTTTTAACCATTGCCAAGCATAATGGATTCTATTAATTTTTATTTATCTCAATTGTCAATTTAACAAATTAAAATTTAAAAATTAATTTTTTTGGCTTAAACAGTTAAGAAGTGACTTTTGTTAAAATCAAATAGAAATAAATATTTTTTTCCTATTAAAAGTGATAGTTGGTGAAACTTTTTTTTTTTTTAATATAATCAAAAAAGAAAATGAGAATTACATGTGATAAGTTGTTCCAGCAATGTTATAAACTCATACTTTCATCCACAATAATGTGACAAAGGGAGTTGAGTCCTATGTCATTGAGTGTATAACAAATCAAGAGTTGACACATTATTGTGGATACAATTGTGGGTGTTTTTTTGTGGGTCTCAAATATTTTTCTTATTGTTCATCTAGACTTTTTTTAGCACTTGCAAAACATGGTGGATCTTGTAATTTTTTTTTTAATCTTAGTTGTCAATTAAACAAACTAAAATAAAAAATGCAAAAAATTATGCTCAAATTACTAAAAAGTGAGTTTTGCTAAAACAAATAGAAATAAATGTTTTTTTTTTTAATAAAATGATGGTTTGTGAAATATTGTTTTTTATTTAAAAAAAATGAGAGTTTTAGGTGATAATTTATTGATCATCTATAATTATTTTCAGATTAAATAAGAATACCATTCTAAATTTTCTTCTTACCTCTTTTTATACATATACTCTTATTTTGTAGAAATTTAATTTGATTATATTTAAATATTTTATTATAATTTTTAAATTAAAAATAATTTTTGAAAAATCATATTTAAATTATTTTATGCCATTATAAAATATAATTTTTTTAATATCATCTTATTTGATGATCTCTTTCTAAGAGGTGTATTTGCTTTTGTTCATTAATATTAAAATTTTAATTAATCTTATTTATTATTAAAAAAAAATTAGCAAATATTTTTATATATTTATATATACAATTTTGTTTCGATTACTCAAGTTATCTGGTGTTTTTGTCCAAGTCCATTTAACTTGATTTGAATTTTTAAATTTTACATAGGTTCTTATTGAATTAAAAATTATGTTGCACAATCTTTAAAAATCTACAGACTTGACTCGAGTTGCTTGGGTTCAACTAGCCCAAATTTACAGCTTTAGCAAGGCGATTGAAAGTTACATTATTGAAATTGTGACAAATTAAAAATTGATACATAAATTGTGATAAAATTGTAAGTTTCAATATATTTTTTCTATTTTCATAATTTACATACAAAAATTTAACTGCTTATTTTATTTCATATAAACATAGTTTATTAATTTTTTTACATCTCATGAATAGTACGGATTTTCATTAGTTTACCTTTATTTTCAAGGATAAATCTGAAGAGAACAAAAATAGTATTATCTCAAAATTTGTCACCAACCTCCCTCTTTGATAATTTTCATTGCACAATTTTGGTGATATGTATTCTCTCTCACTCTTTTGTTTTTTTAATGATTAGAGAGTTGTGCACACGTAATGAATCGACTATTATAGATTACAAATTTTGATTTGAATTAAATTTTATTAATTGTATGAGGTTTTAATATAAATAGTTACAGGAGACATGACACTTACACTAGAATATTAAGCTCCTAAATTTAGGGTTATAATATTTTTTTGTAATTGATTAAAAAAGTAAATACATGCAAAATGTAAGCCCCTAGGAAAATAACACAAATAGACTCATCATCTTCCAACAACATGATCTTGTTTCCAAATTTGTAGCTTCCATTGCATAATAAATAGGAATATAAAGTCTTATCATTGGTATCATCATCAAATCTCTAACGTTTGTATTAATTATACTCTAGAGATTTACAAAAGGTTTACCACATGTAATTATATATTCAATATTTCTAGAATCTGAATCTATAGCATGTAGTCCAACATGACAATTACAATTCAATGCCCTTGAGGGCTACAAGTTCCATGGCTTATGCTTGGTTACACAAAAATGGTTTTCAAACCCATACATGTAAAGCCTTTAACTTGTCAAAAATAATTACAACAAAAGAAAAGAGCCTTGTGCCCTCAAAAATACTTTACACGCCTTTAACTTGGCGGAATTGCTACATCTTTTCTTGCACAAAATCCCAAAGGGTGAGCATAAAGCTTAGTAAGAAGATCTTAACAAAGTATATACATTTTATATAGTCTTCTGAGATGAATGCATATGCCATGTCATGCTCAAAAATATATATCCGGACCTTGTTTCGGTCTGGAAAACCCTCTAAACCCGGACATAGCTCAAAACCGGTGTAAAATGAAAGAACCGAAAGAATTGTCGGTTCAACCGTCAGACCCGGCAACCTGGACTAGGTTACAAGAATCGGTTGATTTTGTTGAACATATAAAATCTATAAAAAAAATCCCAAATGTTAGGGCCACGTAAACAGATTCGTGCCAAAATGGAGGGAAGGTTTTTGGCTCCTTTCTTTCTCTTCTAGGTATCAGTCGGCCTCTTTCACTCTCTCTATCTAGCAACTAGATTCCGGCGAGCAGAGAACACAATTCTGGAGAAGATTTCGACCTCTGCTTCTCTGTTTCTCTGCACTTCCATGTTTTTTTGGGTTGTTTCATTTTGGTAATTCTTCATCATTCTCTTCCCTTCTTTGTTGCTCTGTTTCTGTCTCTTGCTTCTCTTTTTTGATGCTCTGTTTCTTAAGCTGCTTAATGCTTATTTTTATAGTCATTAACATGCCCAAACAAAACAAAAAGCATTGAGGCAAAGAAAAGTCAATGATGCAATAGTAATACCACTAAATATTTTTAAAAAATTCGTAAATAATTTTCTGATTTTATAGCTATTAGTTAATGGTTTGGCGAATTAATTTTTTGATTATATATTCTGGCACTCATCTTGCAAAAATAAATGTGTATACTCATCTTACAATTTTTTTGAAAATTCTATTATTTTGTTGAATTTAATTATTTTTTTCATTTTTATACTTGTATTTTTAAATATATTTATGATGTAATTATGACGTCACGGTTCGACTGTTTCGACCCGACGATTGAACTGGTGACCCGTCTACCCGGTTTCTTTTCCAGTTCACTTATGGGTCCAATTTTCAAAACATTGCTACCAATCACCACTTTATCGGTTGCTAACCGGAAGGCACGTGGTACCTCCTCCACACGTGTTTTTAGTATTTTACCACGGACACTTAGGCCAACTCAACCAATATCAACTACACCCCCTATTCGGACTTACCAACGTATTTACCCCAAAACATATCAAAATGATTTTGTTTCACGAAATAATTCATTTCTCAAAGTAATAGTTTTCCAATGCAAGGTTCAAAATCATTTGTAACAATGATTAAATGGAATGACAATGCAAAATGTAACAATGTATTACTATAGTTCCATTTTCAATTCCATCACACAATCCTCCATTGTGATCAAATTTTCACATCTCTTATCAATGTAACTCCATAATACATCTTCTAAGAGATAATATAAAAACATCATCATACATGCATCCCCCACATATAAATCATCATTTTCTAAACTTGGTCTTTCCAAGACAACCAACAATAATCTATTCATAAAGCTTCAAAATCAACAATTTTAATTCCTCCATGAAATCCCTTATTTGATATAACTATATAAATTTCTCCATAATTTATTCACATAACAATTTATCAAGCATGGATTTTACAATATCTCAATACTTTCTCAATCCCCAAATTCTAGGGTTTCCACCAAAACTAGGTTTTTGTTCCATTTTTGAAAAGATTTTTCCAAAACAACACTCACACTTTAGAACCTAGCTCATACTTTCAAAAGCTTTGGAAAAAAGAAGAGAAAGTCCACTTTTAATATCATTTAGTGTTCATCAACCCAAAACCATGGTCCAAACATGTAAGAAATACTCCAAACAAACATAGACTTGTAAAAACATATATATAACTCTAAGAATGTCCCTACCGCAAACTTGGAAAAGAAAGGAGATGAAAACCCCAAAACTCAACATTGATGAAAACTCGATTCAATCGGTGCAAACATAGCCCTCGTCGCTCTCTTCGATTTGGTGTAAAAAGCCCTATCAAATTCTTGAAGATTTTTGCTAAATCTTAAAGAGAAATTTGGATTTGGGTGGGTTTGTAGAGATAACGAGGAGAAAAGATGAGTATAGAGAGAGGAAGAGAAGTGAAAAAGTGCACCCAACACGTTTTTGGCATCAGTTTTGAGGAAAAGAGCACAAAATTTGAGATAAGCGTGTCAAAATCCGCACGAGCGGTTCAAATTCCGCACAAGTGGAATTTCCAAATCCGCACGAGCAGATTCTGATGCTCCACGAGCGATTTGCTCTAGAGAAAAACCCATAATTTTCACAAAATCCGCTCGAGCGGAATCCAAAATCCACATGAGTGGTTTATACCTAAAAAAACTAGAAAACCCCTGTGTGATTCCACTCGAGTGGTTGTCAAATCTGCACGATTGTTTTACCCAGAAAACCCAGAAATTGATTTCGCATCCCGAAACAAGTTCCAACGTCCAAAACTCAAAATTTTTAACCTAGAAAAGTTAAGAGAGGTTAAGTAAGAGAAGATGAGAAATCTCAATGACCCAATATAAAAATCAAAACGCCAAAAGTAAAACAAACTATCTTACTATGGAAAACCGATCAAGTCTAAGACTTAGGACATCACAACCTCCCCCCTTTAGGAAATTTCGCCCTCGAAATTTGGTCACTCCTCTCACTAACAACCTCCAATGAACAAAGACATTTCAATAATAAAAGGGCTTTGAGTGATAACAACTACATTAAAGACAATAATGAATCCATAATAACAACAATTCAATAATAGCATAGAGATCTCAATCTCAACAACATTCCACTACCATCACCAAAATTTCCATGGAACAAGGCCACAATACCAACAACCACTAAAATGAAAATCATAAGCATAAGTTCAATAAGAATTGTGACAATTCTACAACAATTCTCATGCTTAAGAAAACACAACAACCATCATAACAACAAATGGTTAATGATTTCAATGATTAATTCTCAAACACAATAGAAAATTACAATCTAGAACAAGCTAAGCATTCTCAAATATATCTGGATACTTGGAGCGAACTTCCGCCTCCCGTTCCCAAGTTACTTTCTCAACCCCATAGTGTCTCCACATCAACTTCACTAATGGTATAGTCTTGCCGCTCAACACTTGTTCTTGGACATCTAAAATTTGAGCCAATTGCTCTTCGTGTGAGGCATCATCATCTACCTCAAAGTTGACCCAATCAAGTACATGTGAAAGGTCGGGTTCGTACTTCCTAAGTACAGATACATAGAACATGTTGTGAACCCTAGAAAGCTGTGGTAGTAATGCCAAACGGTATGCCACTTCTCTAATCCACTCTAAAATCTCAAAGTGTCCACTAAACCTTGGAGACAACTTCCCACTCTTACCAAATCTCATCAAACCCCACTTGGCCTGTATCCTTTTTGAGGTAGTAACTTGCCAGAGTCACCCTTAGTTCACTATTATCGATGTAAGGCATCTCAAACGTTTTCACTATTTGCTCGAGCCACTCATCCTCCTTTTTAGGCTCTAGGCCACCATGAAACTCATTCGGCTGGGCTTGCATGAACTCTCGAGTAAGAAAACCTGCCCTTGTCTCCATGGCATTCTCTCGGGATTGGTTTTCCACCTTCAAGATGTTCATCGACTCTCTTAAAGCCCTTGCCATTTCTCGGGCTAGGGCACTCATTGCGGCTTGACCCATTGCTTTGGGACTCCTGCTTGCCTCATTTTCTCGGCTCCATTAGCTGGACCTGCTTGCTCGCCTGTATTAGCTTGGCCAAACCCTTATTCTTACACTGGAACCTCATGGACCGGCACTTCACGAACACCTCAGCGAGGCCTACCACGCCTCTCGCCTCTACCACTACGTGCCTGATCTCTTCCTGAAATCCTAATTAAGGATAAGAATAAACAATTTAGCACACAATCTCATATGTGCTCGCAACTTGTCTCACACATCCCATCACAATAATTCTATAAATTTTCATTTCACGTAAACCCGTAGTTTTCACTCTACGTAAGCACTTAATCACGTAAAGATATACGGATTATTCCTTTACGATGTAATTTGTCCCACGAAATATCGAGAATTCTTATAAGAATGAGCGTTGATCGGATGCCCTTCTAATAAGGCTTCAAGGAATTTAATAAGTGCAAACAACATCCCAAAAATTCAATCCCATACCTATCTAGTCATATAAACATGTTATTACATAACACCTAAAACATGGAACGTCTCCTAGTTTAGCAAAATGAACCCATTGTGAAAAAAGACCACTTCCCGTGAGCCCTAAGTATTCAAACCTGGTAACTCTAATACCAAGTTATAACGCCCCAAGGAAAATAAAACAAATAAACTCATCATCTTCCAACAACATGATATTGTTTCCAAATTAATAGCTTCCATTGCATAATACATAAGGAATATAAAGTCTCATCATTGACATCATCATCCAATCTCTAATGTTTGTATTCATTATACTCTAGAGATTTACAAAAGGTTACCACATGCAATTATATATTCAACATTTCTAGAATATGAATCTATAGCATGTAGCCCAACATGACAATTACAATTCAATGCCCTCAAGGGCTACAAGTTCCAAGGCTTATGCCTGGTTATACAAAAATGGTTTTCAAACCCATACATGTAAAATACTTGGCTTGTCAAAAATAATTACAACAAAAGAAAAGAGCCTTGTGCCTCAAAAAATACATTCCATACCTTTAACTCGGCGGAATCACCACATACTTCCCTGCACAAAATCCCATAGGGTGAGCACAAAGTCTAGTACGCAGATCTTAACAAAGTATATACATTTTATACAGTCTTCTGAGATGAATGCATATGCTATGTCATGCTCAAAAACATATATCTCTATCATTTTTTGAAAATCTTATGCCCAATGCAATTTGAAAACACAGCAATTCAACAACTTCAAGGTAGTTCAAGGGGTGATAAATACGACTTAGGTAATCCCTATGTTGGTGTTTGCAAGTAGGCATATCAAGCACTACCAATCACCACTTTACCAGTTGCTAACCCGGAGGCACGTGGTATCTCCTTCACGCGTGTTTTCAGTCTTTCACCATGGACACTTAGGCAACTTAACCAATATCAACTACATCCCTTATTCGGACTTACCAACATATTTACCCCCCAAAAAATCAAAATGATTTTGTTTCATAAAACAATTCCTTTCTTAAAGCAATTCTTTTCCAATGTAGGGTTCAAAATCATTTGTAACAATGATTAAATGAAATGGTAATGCAAAATGTAACAATGCATTAATATAGTTCTATTTTCAATTCCACCACACAACCTTCTATTATGATCAAAATTTTGTTGGAATGGTTATAAAATTCTGGATAAAACCAGAATTTTTTCCTAAGTTCGGTCTATTTTTTAGGTGGGCCCCGAGTGTCATTTTACTCGGGTCAAAGTGGTAACGCGTTCTATGCCGCGTTGTGATTCACGTGGTATATTTGGTTGCTCAAAACCATTACCGAGTGAATGGGAAATTGAAGCCAAAGTGTGCTCCATGGAAATGAAGTTTTGGTGGAAATTCCTTAAGGTTGTAAATTGGCTTGTCCCACATTGATTTGGTGGGAGGTTTTGAAAGGGTTTATAAGGCTTAGGGTGAGATACTTGGGGTGTGCCCCAAGGGGTACCCAAGTGTTTTAGAGGGAGAGGTTATGGGCAAAATGGGCTAGACCCATTGGACCCAAAAATCACCACACACGCGCGCGCCGCCGCCGCCGTCCGCGCGTGGTGTGTGGTTGGGTTGGGCTTCTAATCTTTTTGGGCCAAAAACTATTAAAATAAAATCCAGAATTCAAATTAAATTAGTTTGGATTTTTTGTTCATCCAAACAGGGCCCTTCCCAGTTTCAAACAGAAATAAACTGTTTTAGAATTAATGCACACCCAAACAGGGCCCTTCCCGTTTTACTATCTGTTTGAATTAATTCAAATCTGTTTGAATTCAAAACCCAACAGGTATGATACCTGTTCAATTCAAAATCAAGAGCTACATACCTGTTTATTTCAAATCCAAGAGCCACCTTCACATCTATAAATAGGACCACCCTCATTTGATGTTTTGCATTCAGAAATTTCGTATTTCACTTCTGTTTTCTATTCTTCATCTTGCTGCATTTTATTTCCGAAAGAAAGAGTGTAAACACTTAGTGTGTTCGTAAGGCAAACAGTTAGTAGTGCTGCTATTGTTTGTGGTAGATCATTTCATCCTGGGAGATAGACGTCCGAATTCTGAAAGCACCGTGGAGAGGACGAATCTGTCTTAAGGACACAGTGTTAAACACTGGACTTGATCAGAAAAATAATTCGAAGAAATTAAATCAAGTAAGTTATTTAATTACTTTCAGTGTTGTTTTTATTTGTTTATTTATTCAGATTTTAATTTTGTTTTTGTAACAAAATAAAATCTGTTTTTATTTATTTATTTTTTATTTCGAGTTTGATTTTTGTAATCAAACATATTCTCTCCTTTTCTCTATTTCTTTTATTCTTGTTGTTGTTTTGTACACAACAGAATTAAATCCTTTTAAATACAGTGAAGATTGTCCTACAAATTTCACATCTCTTATTAATGTAATATCATAAAACATCTTCCAAGAGATAATATAAAAACATCATCATACATGCATCTTCCACATATAAATCATCATTTTCTAAACTTGGTCTTTCTAAGACTACCAACAATAATCTATTCATAAAGCTTCAAAATCAACAATTTTCATTCCTCCATGAAATCCCTCATTTGATACAACTATAGAAATTTCTCTATCATTTATTCATATAACAAATTATCAAGCATGAATTTCACAATATCTCAACACTTTCTCAAAATTCCCAAATTCTAGGGCTTCCACCAAAACTAGGTTTCTATTTCATTTTTGAAAAGATTTTTCCAAAGCAACATCCGCACTTTAGAACCTAGCTCATACTCTCAAAAGATTTGGAAAAAAGAAGAGAAAATCCATTTTTATTATTATCTGGGGTTCATCAACCCAAAACCATGGTCCAAACATGTAAGAAATATTCAAAACAAGCATAGACTTGTAAAAACATATATATAACTCTAAGAATGTCCTTACCTAAAGCTTGGGAGAGGAAGGAGATGAAAACCCCCAAACTCAACGTTGATGAAAACTCGATTCAATCGGTGTAAACGTCGCTCTCATCGCTCTTTTCAATTTGGTGTAAAAAGCCCTATCAAATTCTTGAAGATTTTTGCTAAATCTTAAAGAGAAGTTTGGATTTGGATGGGTTTGTAGAGCGAAGGAAGAGAAAAGATGAGTATAGAGAGAGAGAGAGGGAGAAGAAAAGAGCACAAAATTCGAGACAGACGTGCCGAAATCTGCACGATCAGTTTAAATTCCACGCAAGCGGAATTTCCAAATCCGCACGAGTGGATACTGATGCTCCACGGGCAGCTTGCTCTAGAGAAAAACCCAGAATTTTCACAACATCCGCTTGAGCGGAATCCAAAATCTGCACGAGTGGTTTCTGCCCAGAAAAATCAAAAAACCCTTGTGTGATTCCGCTCGAGCGATTGCCAAATCCGCACAAGCGGTTTTGCCCATAAAATCGAGAAATTGATTTCGCACACCGAAACAAGTTCTAATGCCCAAAACTCAAATTTTTTAATCCAAAAAATGTAAAAGAGGTTAAGTAAGAGAAGAAAAGAAATCTCAATGATCCAATATGAAAATCAAAACGCTGAAAGTAAAACAAACTATCTTACTACGCAAAACCAATTAAGTCCAAGACATAGGAAATCACACGAAATTATGTAATTTTTGTGAGGGTATTTTGGAAATAAAATCCTAAGACAGTTAACACCAAGTGTTCGCATATCTATATCTATATCTATATCTATCTATACTATATATATAAGCAAATGTAATAGAGTATGAGAATTTTTTAAACTCTTAATGCTAAACTCTTACAGATTCTCTCTCCTACGTGTCACTCCCCTTCCACTTTTCTTAATTTTTAATCATTTGTCAATTATCTAAATCTCAAAAGCCAAAAGAATTATATATATTTAAATAAAATGATTAACTATTTAGATTTGAACAACAAATATTTAGATATGAACAACAAAGAGGTAGAGATAAAAATATAAAAAAAATAAATAAAAAGATAACTATTCAAATTTCAACCATAAAATAATATAAAGAGTCAAATAAAAGATTAAAAAATAACTAAATAAAAAATATTACGAGTAATTTAATTTTAAAAATATTACGAGTCATTTAATTTTAAAAATAAAAAGTTAAATATTTATATATGAACAATTAAAAAATATTTAAATAAAAAATATTACGAATCAAATAATTTTTAAAATGAAAAGATAATTATTTATATATGAACAACAAAAAAATAGAGATAAAGCAAATGTAGTTGAGTATGAGAATTTTTCAAACTCTTAATGCTAAACTCTTACGGATTATCTCTTCTACATGTCACCTCTTAAGTCTCTCCTCCCATTTTTTTTAATTTTTAATCATTTGTCAATTATCTAAATCTCAAAAGCCAAAAGGATTATATATATTTAAATAAAAGGATAACTATTTAGATCATGAACAACAAAGATAATTATTTAGATCATGATAACTATTTAGATCATGAACAACAAGGAGGTAGAGATAAAAATAAAAATAAATAAATAAAAAGATAACTATTTAAATTTCAACAACAAAATAATATAGAGAGTCCAATAAAAGATTAAAAATAACTAAATAAAAAATATTACAAGTCATTTAATTTTAAAAATAAAAAGTTAACTAAATATTATGAGTCATTTAATTTTAAGAATAAAAAGTTAACTATTTATATATGAACAATTAAAAATATTTAAATAAAAAATATTATGAGTCAAATAATTTTTAAAATAAAAAGAAAATTATTTATATATGAACAACAAAAAAATAGAGATAAAAATATATACAAAAAAAACATATAACTATTTAGATTTGAACTGAAAAATAAATATTCAAATAAAAGATTAAAAAAAAACATTTTGATTGAGATATAAATCCTAGAAAAATAAAAATTCAAATAAAACATAAAAAAAAATTTAAATAAAAAATATTTAGATTGAGATATAAATCCCAGAAAGATGATAATTTTTTTAACCATCTATATTTACCTTCTATGAGTTTGTTTTAAAACTCTCATATATTTTAGCTTAATCTTTTTTTAAATTTTATTTTCAAGTTGAACTTATTATTTTGCCTTTTAAAATCATCAATTAATTACCTATTTAAAGTTTAAATTTAATACAATTCCATATTTTGAATTGATAAAAATTCAAATAAAAGATTAATATTATAAAAAAAAAAAAGAAATTACGAGTTAGATAATTTTAAAAATAAAAAGATAACTATTTAGTGCAGACGTGAGATTAAAAATGAAGAACACATTAAAATTTATTGGATATGGGTTTATATTTTAAATGTATTTAATAGTTGATTTTTTATTATTGATTATCCTGTTAAAATAACTCATGATTAAATTTATTTTCAGAAATTCATTTCCTTTGAGAACTAAACCAAAAATTTCTTTTTTTTAATTTTTTTTATTATTATTCAGATTGAGAGTTTGAATAAATGGAAGAGATCTCATATTAAAAATGGTAATTTTTTTTGAATAATTTAAATATTTATATTCTTTATGTTTGTCAATTCAACTTTAATACATTTCCAAATCTTTTTTTTTTTAAATTTTTTTTTATAATCATTCCAAAACCTATTTATGTTTAATGAATCAATATAACTAAAAAAACAAATAACATGGGAAAAAAAAATTTAACCACTAATTGAATATAATGGGAATTAAAATTAATTTTATTTTAATTCATTATACTATAGCGATCCCGGTTTTCCCTTCCTTGTTTATTGTATTCCGGACTCGGTTCCGTGGATGTGTTGTTGTCTTTATCGCGTCTCCGTCCTTTAAATTCTTTATACTTGAGTTTGGGATGTATTAGGCAGGTTGGAAACAAGTTTGTGGTGTTTAGAAATCAAGAGTTGATGCTCAGATTTTGGCATTCACGCTCGAGCGGGGCTTTTGACGCTCGAGTGGACCACCCTTTGTTTTTGCTTCTCCGCTCGAGCGGGTGTTTTGACGCTCAAGCGTGATTATTCATCTCTCAGTGTTTTGTTCTACAGGTCATCGGACGCTCGAGCGTCCACTTTCACACTGGAGCGGGGACCATCGACTGCAAAACTTCTGGAAGTGTGCATCCGGCGCTCGAGCGGTGCTTTTGATGCTCGAGCGTAAGTCTGTGTCTGACGCTCGAGCGGAGCGTTCCACGCTCGAGCGGACCTGTTTGTATATCAGTCCGTAATTCAGCTTTTTGGATCACTTTTTCGGCACCTTCTCTCTCTTTAACTTTTCAAAACCTCCATTAGAGAGCTTCTATCTCTAGACTTCAACTTCTCTCTAAGAAATCATCTAGATCAAGTGATCTTCTACCTTGATCCCTTTGTATAAAGTGTGGAGTTTGGCTTGCTCTTCATTTTGATCCAAAAATTATTGGATTTGGAGCACCTTTGAAATTCTTCATCTTCTCTATTTGGTCTCTCCATTTAAGGTAGGGATAACTACTCATTTTTATGATCTTTAACATAGATGTTGAGCATTTGGTATAAATGGGTTGATTTGGGAAGTTAGGGTTTGAGTTTTGAAATATATAAAGAGGGGTTTTGTTTCCTTTGAAATAAACTTGTATATGTGGGTTTTAAAATGAAGTTATGGATGTTTATTAGAGGTATTTGGACCCTTGAGTCAATTTTGAGAAAAATAGGAGAATACCCTAATTGGGTTTATTTGGGTCATTTATATAATGAATGAAATTAATTATGAGATAATGAAATTAGTTTGGAAATAATGAAATTGAGGAGTTATGAGAATGAATGGTGGAGTTGGATAAGTTAATCACTCACCTTTGGAAAATATTGATAATTTATTTGTTGATGCATTTATTATCTGTTTAGAAATAATTGCTTTGGGTTATCGATGGAGGATAGTCTTGATTGTTGTAGACATTGTATGTTGATTAGGGAAAATTGAAACTAATAGCGTTGAATATGTCATTGAATATGACGGTTAGAATAATACATCGAATATGTGTATTGATTGATCATTGTATATGATAAATGTTTATATACATTGTATTGTGTGGGAGGAGATAGAGGATGTACTCCATAGTTTGGGAAGAGATAGGGGATAGACTCCTAAACCGGATATTACTTGGGAGGAGATAGGGGATGGACCCCATTGATACAGCAAATATGTGTATCTGTTGTGAAGTATGGAAATATTTTAATATGACATTAGTACAACAAATATGTGTACTTATTGAAGTTTAGAAGTGTTTTTGATATGAATTATAATCTCATTTAAATTGTTGATGTACGGGAAAGAAATAAACCTTCTCGTATAATCTTGTTGATCAAGTTTGCGCTCCTCCGTACGTCGTCGCTTTATCACCTGAAAACACAAACGTAAGCTAGCTGGCGGGTGTGTGCCGGAAACCTCTCCGATGCCTAAGTTAGCAAGTCTTGACAAATAGACAAAAGCCCTGTGTATTCAAAAAACAAAGCTGTGTTATCTCTCCAAAGGTGATGTTTGTGAGCTTTTATAGGTTTTGCGTGGCACAATCCTAGTAGGACTTCTACTCCTCCATGCAGAGTCCTCCTAGGATTCATACTCCTGAAAGATAATGCTTATCCTTCAACACCTCCCTCACTGCTTAAACCAAGTGAGATGGTTTTTACCATGGCCGAACTCCAACAGGACCGAAGTAATCATGATCACGCCGAGCCACAGAGAAGACCGAACTATCGTTAGTTCGGTTCTACCTTCAGTGTTCCTACTCCAGTTCCTCCATTGTCAACAGTGTTAAGTCTAAACCGATCTAACTTCTAGCAAGGCTTTTAGACCGAACTAACCATACTGTGCCTTAACCGATATAAGTTCAACGCATCCTTAAACCGGTCCAACAACAAAGCGTCCTTCAACCGGACTAATATCAAGAGTAACTCGGACCGATCTACCTTCTGGGCTTGAGATCGGGCTAACTTTAAGCCTCTTCAAGACCGGAGTAACTTTATGGCCTCCTTACTCAGCCCTTTGTACTGAGGCCCATAAAGGCCCAGCTCGGTCCAATTTTGCATATAAATTACCCTCTCAATTGCCTCTTAATTCCATCTGTGTAGCATGATAGGGATTACCTGTCTATAAACCGGGCTAAAGTTTTACCTTTTCAACCGAGCTAAAAAAACCCTTTAGCCTTTCCAGCCGAGCTAAAACTCTCTCAGCCGAGCTAAACCTAAGCCGAGTTGTGCTTGTCCGGTCATAACGTCCCTTCAATCACAGAAACTGAATCGATTCTCATTCCTATGACACATGGCATGCTGATATTGGCTTACTGCAGCTGTCGTGCCGCCTTCGTACTCCGCAAAATTTGAACAGTTCCCGCCTTTTGCCCCTTCTCTTTCCACAAAACAACCCTTTCATCCTTTGAATCACCCTCATCGATCATTTTTACTGTTTTCAAGCTCTTCTCTCTCTTTTTGCCTCTATTGCTCTTTAACCTCTGAGCTCGTGTTCTCCATTGCTGCTGCTCTCATCTCCAGTTCTTGCATCTTCATCTGGTAAACACTGCACCTCTATCTTGCTTTTCTTGTTTTCGTACTTTGTTTTGTGGTCTTTGTATTTGCTTTCTTTCATTCTTGGCACACTGTTTCTGTTTTTGCAAAACATATATTCTTGCTCCACCTTGCTTTTTCTAGGAAAAACTTCATAAGAACCTCATGAACTTCATGAAGTAATCTATAAAACAGTGTTTGATCCACAATTACCATATAACCGAACTAAAAAAGTAGTTTATAGTCAATGTCCTTCTATTAGAGACTTTAACCGAACTAGCACTCCATGTTGGTACCAGTAGTTTGAATAAGTCAAACCACTTCTTGATAGACCTTAGCCGAGGTAAACAAACCGAACTAAGTCCGAACGTAGCATAATGAAACCTTATCGTTCGACCGAGCTAGGTCTTTGAGGCTAAGCCAGCTTTCTAAGTTTTTAGACCGAACTCAGAAAGCTGCCCCTAGAGGCTTAACCGATCTGACTGAGCCTTCTCTTTAATCGAGATAACGAATCGCTTTGCCAAGACAGAGCTATCGAACCGCCTGCTTAATCCAAGCTACTAAGCATCTTGTTGAAACCGAGACAGATCCTGTAGCATCCCACACAGCCGAAGTAGGACTCCTATTCTTGCTTTTATTTTGTAGCACGGTCCAATGACCTGTGCTTAACCCCTTTGTTTTCCACTTTGCAGACTTAGGTTGCCCAGGCACTCCACTGCGCGCCCAACCGAGCTACTGAGCACAATTTTGCGACTGAACTAATTTATCCATAACTTAAAAAATAAATGGGGAAGTATAGGTTTTTGGTAGAAACCCCTGGTGGTCTGGCCGAATTCCGAAGGGATTACAACATCCCCGACGACGTCCAGCTTATTCTGGCCGAACAAGATACCCTTCCATGGGGAAAACAGGGCTATGTACCTTTCACCCTCCTATCAATAATAGAAACCGGACTAAGATTTCCCGTTTAACCCTTGATTTGTGAATTTCTAAGACAAACCAGAATATGCCTAACTCAGCTTTCCACCAATTCTTACCGTATAATAATGGGTATAGCTGAACTAAACCGCCGAGCCGGTCTTAACCTCGGTCTAGCCGAAATATTCCACCAATACTCCATTGGCTCCAAAGATGACGGCTGGGTCTACTACCTTAGGATACGCCGTCGCAGAGAAAAAATAATAAAAGATACGCCGGATAAGGACTTAAACGATGATGACTTTTTCTGGGTGTCTGGCAATTTTAAAGACCAGCAAGCCCAGATCTCTGGCCGAAGTATAAACTGGAATAAAGGAGAACCTGGTATAATTACTTCAGTTTTTGGTATGCTTTACTTTATTTCGGTTACTTGCTCCTGAACCGAACTAACAGTTTGTCTTCTTTATGCAGATTCAGCCCATCTTCAATCACTTTACAGCTACCCCAATCTAGGCACTCTCCGCGCAGCACTACGGTATTCAGAATGGAGTTGGGCCAAGCTGTTAAATTTTGAACCGACATACAGATACAGCGGCCGCCGAAAAGCGAGAGTGACCGACTTTCTGCTAGAGGAGGCCCCCGAACCGGACCCAACCTTGCCACAAATTAGACTAATCCCACTGACCGTTGAAGAATAAATGGCCAAGAGAAACAGAGTCAGGGCCCTCTTGACCGAGACAAACAGGGCCGAGGTACCACCACTAAACCAAACTCAAGAGACCGTGGTGGCGCTTCCTTCTCAACAGGCTTCTTCATCACGCCGAACTAAACGCGCCCGGACTACGCAGACCAAACAACGGTTAGTTGATGAAGACGAAACCACCCTACCACCGAGCCACCCACCGAGTCCGCAACCAGAGCCATCTAACCGAGCTACCTCCAAGTGGGCACCGAAGCTCACTTATTAGAACCGAGATATTGAAGAGACTAATTCGGTGGTTGCTGAGAAGGATCACATACTGGCCTTCAACCTTGCCAAAAGTGTGTGCCTTCCAAAGGACATGGAGCACCACAATCAGCTAAACACCGAGCTGAAGGCCATCCGGTCTTTAACAAAATCCATGATCCTGGTAGGTAGCACTCTCTTTTGCTTTTGTACCTTTCTAATTCTTCCTACTTTCAGCTCGGCTAAAAAGGAAAGTTTCTATTCTATTGCAGGCCATTCAGAAGAACCACATTGCACACAAGCGGGTGTTGGAGCTCAGAAGAACGTCAAGGGAGGCCATGGCAGAGGCCGAAGCCAAAACCGCCGAGCTCAAACAAGAACAAGTGAGGACGGCCGAGCTGGAGGCCGAGGTGACTCGTCTAACCGGCCTAGTTGCTTCGGCCGATGCTGACAGACAGAGAGCCCTAACCGAGATGAAAGATAAGTATTTGCGGGAACTGGCGAAACTTGAGGGTGTCAAGGATGCCAAAATAAACGCTTTGAAGAAGAAAGCTGAAGATGTCGAGGTGAAAGGCTTCAAGGAAGGCGAAGCTGCATACATCCAGCAGTGTGAAGTTGCGAAGGACTTGTTCTTCAAGTGTGGCTGGAGGAGTGCCGTAGAGCAGCTCGGTTGCGGTCCCGACACCGAGGTCTTCAATGCTCCTCAGTATTTTATTCCGGCCACACTGGCGGAGTATGTAGCCGATCTACAGAAGCAATTCCTTGAAGCGTCTGACGACGACGATGAAGAGAATGAGCCAACTGACACTCCGGTAGTCAACGAGCAAGGCAACGGTCAACCAGCTCGGTTGAAGCCAACGTTTGAAGACCTAACTGTTGAGCCGCCGACTGACACCGTGCTGCCAGTTGCTACTGAGACTGATCTTCCATCTGCAACCGGTGTTCAGGTTGATATTGAAGCCGATCTTGAAGGCCTTTTTAATTAATTTGCATTTTTTTTTCTTCTTTTTACTTTGACTTGTAACCGGGCTATGGCCCCCCCTTTGTAATTGCTTTGAACTTGATTAATGAGAATCATCTTCTTTTGTGCTAACTATTATTCCAGTTCGAGCTGTATGCTTGTACCTGTAATGACTGTGTCATCTGACTGACCTTACTAGCCAACCACTCTTTAGCCGATGTCCTTACTTCGGCTGAAGAGTACTTAAGAGTTGGTTTAATCCAGCCAACCATTCTTTTTAGCCGATGTCCTTACTTCGACTAAAGAGTACTAAGGGTTGGTTTAATCCAGTCAACCACTCTTTAGCCGATGTTCCTACTTCGGCTAAAGAGTACTAGGAGTTGGTTTAATTCAGCCAACCACTCTTTAGCCGATGTTCTTACTTCGGCTCAAGAGTACTAAGTGTTGGTTTAATCCAGCCAACCTCTAGATTGGTTTTTCCAGCCAACCTAAAGTGTTTGGTTATTCCGACCAAATGTCCTATAGCCTGGATCCTTATCCGGGGCTTAGGAAAGGTGTTGGTTTAATCCAGCCAACCTTTATATTGGTTTTTCCAGCCAACCTAAAGTAAAGTATTTGGTTATTCCGACCAAATGTCCTGCAGCCTGGATCCTTATCTTGGGCTTAGGAGGGGTGTTGGTTTTTCCAGCCAACCTCTAAGTTGGTTATTCCGGCCAACCTAGAGTAAAGTGTTTAGTTATTCCGACCAAACGTCCTGTAGCCTGGATCCTTATCCTGGGCTTAGGAGGGGTGTTGGTTTAATCCAGCCAACCTCTAAGTTAGTTTTTCCAGCCAACTTAGAATAAAATTTTTGGTTATTCCGACAAAACGTCCTGCAGCCTGGATCCTTATCCCGGGCTTAGGAGGGGTGTTGGTTTAATCCAGAAAACCTCTAAGTTAGCTTTTCCAGCCAACCTAGAATAAAATTTTTGGTTATTCTGACCAAACGTCCTGCAGCCTGGATCCTTATCCTGCGCTTAGGAGGGGTGTTGGTTTTTCCAGCCAACCTATAGATTGGTTTTTCCAGCCAACCTTACTTTTGATGTCCCTAACTCACTAATACAATCTCATACAAAAAACAACTATGCTGAAAAGAATTGACTTTGTTTTATTGAGAGAAATGAAAATTACACATACTCGTAAAAAAAGCTAAAAATAAAATAGTTTGAGATTGGCAGTGTTCCATGGCCTTGGAATGGCTTTGCCGTCCTCATCTTTCAGGTGGTATGCCCCTTTGCCATCTAATCCGACCACTTTGTAAGGTCCTTCCCAATTAGGCCCTAACTTGCCATCTCTTGGTATCAAGGTGTTTCCCATCACTTTGCGCAGTACCCAATCTCCGATCTTGAATTGTCTTGGATGCACTGTTTTGTTGTATTTCCTGGATAACTCTTGTTGGTATGAGGCAATGTGAACCAGTGCTCTTTCTCTTATTTCTTCCGCAAAGTCGAGCTCTGATGCTATGGCTTCTCCATTTAAGTCTGGATCAGAATTTTCGCTTCTAATTGTGGGGAGGCCAACTTTCAGTGGGATTACTGCTTCTATGCCGTAGGCTAAGGAGAATGGTGTTTCTCCTGTTGATCGTCGAGGTGTGGTGCGGTAAGCCCATAAAACATAAGGAAGTTCCTCCGCTCACTTGCCTTTTACCTTCTCTAACCTTTTCTTCAGTCCATCCAAGACAACCTTGTTTGATGCTTCTGCTTGGCCATTTGCTTGAGGATATGCTGGTGTAGAATTGTAGAACTCTATCTTGTATTCTTCACAGAAGCTTCTAAAGATTTTGCCATCAAACTGGGTGCCGTTGTCTGATATGAGGGCTTTAGGTATGCCAAATCGAGTGATGATATTTTGCCAGACGAACTTCTTTACATCTTTTTCCTTGATTGATGCCAATGCTTCTGCTTCCACCCACTTTGTGAAGTAGTCTGTTGCTGCAAGAAAGAACTTCCTGTTGCTGGGTGCTGTTGGAAGTGGTCCTACTATGTCCAAGCCCCACATTGTGAAAGGCCATGGGCTAGTCAATGGTAGGAGTTCTTTAGCTGGTTGATGTATTTGGTGTGTGAATTTTTGGCATTTCTCACACTTCTTCACATATTTCTCTGAGTCTGCCTGCATGTATGGCCACCAGTATCCTTGCGAAATGGCCCTGTAAGCTAGCGATCTTTCTCCTTGATGGCTTTCGCACACCCCTTCGTGTATCTCGTATAAGAATGCTTCCACTTTGCTGCGGTGGACACACTTTAGATAGGGTCCCGAGAACGACTTTTTGTATAATGCCAGAGATGGGGAGAGCCAAAATCGCTGTGACTTTGCTCTAATTTTGTTGGCTTCTTTCTTTTCTTCCGGTAGGACGCCATCTTTCAAGAATAGTATGATGGGATCCATCCATGAGGGGCCTAGCTCGGCGCAACATACCTCTTCTACTTCGGGGTCTTCAATGCTTGGTCTTGGTAAGTAGTCGATGAGCAATGAATGGGGGATGGAAGTATCTGCCATTGAAGTGAAGCCTGCTAGTTCGTCTGCTCTGCTGTTTTCCTCCCTGCCAATCTGTTCTATCCTTACTACTTTAAATTTCTTGATTTCTATTCTGACCAATTCTTGGTACTTGGCCATCCTATCATCTTTTGCTTCATAGTCGCTAGAAATTTGGTTTACCACCAGCTGTGAGTCGCTGTAGACCATTAGTTCGATGGCCTTCATGTAGAATGCTGTTTTGAGTCCTGCAAGAAGTGCATCATACTCCGTTTTGTTGTTTGATGTTGGGAAGCCAAGGTTGATTGCTTGCTCCACAACCAGGCCGTCTGGTGAGATGAGGACTATGCCAAGTCCTGCACCATGCCGGTTGGATGCTCCATCCACAAAGAGCTTCCACATCTCTCCAACGAACAATTTCCAACAAGTGACGGGGTCAGATGATGTTGTGGGGTCAAGAATGTTGCTGGTGTTTTCTTCAAGGCCCACGCTCGCAGTCTGCCCTTCGCTATCTGATTGTACCAAGTCTTTATTTGTTGGTGAGTCTTGGTTCGGTGTAGCTTGGTTTGCTTCTTCCTTGCTGTCTTTAGTTTGGTCTGCCATGGGATCTGATTGAGTAGCTTGCACCAGGGGTTGCGCTATTCTGGCGTCAACTTCTATCCCTGGTTTGGTTGTATCAGTCAGGTCGACTGGGCATATATGATGACTTCCTGGGGTGAATTCTGCGACAAAGTCTGCCAAAGCTTGGGCCTTTATTGCGATTTTGGGTTGGAACTTAATATCAAATTGTCCCAACTCTACTGCCCACTTTAAGATTCGCCCAGAAAAGTTTGCCCTCTCAAATAAAGCTTTTAATGGGAAAGCTGTGAGGACGACTATGGTATGGGCGTGAAAGTAGTGCGACAACTTCCTTGAGGCCATCATCAAGGCCAATGCCAGTTTTTTCAGTGGCAAATACCTTGTTTCGGCTCCCAGCAATGTCTTGCTGACATAATAGATGGGCAGATGTTGAATTCCTTTCGTATGGACCAACACTGCACTAATTGCGTGCTGAGAGACTGCCAGGTACAGGAAGAGTTCTTCTCCAAGTATTGGGGTGACCAGCAATGGTGGAGAAGACATGTATTCTTTCAAGCTTTCCAGAGCTTGGTCGCATTCTTCGTCCCATTCGAACTTGGCTTTTAGTGCATGGAAGAATGGTCGTAGTCTATCTGATGATCGGCTTATGAACCGATTGAGCGCAGCTGCCATGCCGGTGAGATGTTGCACTTCTTTCACTGAGTTTGGTCTCTCCAAATCCTGGATTGCTTTGATCTGGGAGGGGTCTGCTTCTATACCCCGGTTGGTCACAAGGAAGCCCAGGAATTTGCCAGATCCTACTCCGAATGCACACTTGGATGCATTGAGGCGCAACTTGTGCTTCTTCAGGATTTTAAACATCTCTCCTAGGTCCTTGAGATGGTCATTCTCATCCTTGCTCTTGACCACCATGTCGTCGATGTAAGCCTCCATTGTTCTGCCTAACAATGGTTCAAACATCTTGGTGACCATTCGTTGGAATGTTGCCCCTGCGTTTTTTAGGCCAAAGGGCATGACCTTGTAACAGTACAGTCCTCTTGGAGTTGTAAAGGATGTGACCCCCTGGTCTGGTTCATGCATGGTGATTTGGTGGTAGCCTCTGTATGCATCCAGAAAGCTAAGTCGGTTATGCCCCGCCGTTAGGTCTACCAATTGATCTATCCATGGTAGAGGAAAGCTGTCTTTTGGGCACGCCTTGTTGACTGTTTTGTAGTCGACGCAGACACGCCACTTGCCATTCTTCTTTGGCACAACGACTGTGTTGGAGATCCATCTTGGGTAGTGCACTTCTCTAATTGCTCCTGCCTCCAGCAGGTTACCTATTTCTTCCGCCACTATCTCGGCATGGTGGAGTGCCGATCTGCGTATGCGTTGGATGATTGGTCTGGCGGATGGGTGGACATTGAGTTGGTGACAGATGAAGTTGGGATCAATACCTGTCGTATGGCGTCCAGGCGAACACTTCGATGTTAGAGGTCAAAAATTCCAACACCTCTAATCTCTTAGTGCTGGACAACGACGAACTGAGCAAAAAGAACTTATCCGGGTTCTTTTCATCTATTCTTACCTCTACCAAGTCCTCCACCGCTTTCTGATCAGCTGCTTTGCCGACATCTGCGAATAGCTCATTGCTCTCAGGTTCTTCCACCGAATGAACGTATCCTTTGGCAGCGCGGCTGCCATTCACTGTGACGAAGCATTGCTTCGACATGATCTGATCTCCATAGACTTCTTCAATTACCCCGGTATCGTTGGGGAACCGCATTACTTGGTGGTAGGATGACGCCACCGATCGCATGGCATGCAGCCATGTTCTGCCCAAGATGATGTTATAAGTGGAGGGGACCTTCAATATCCAGAACTCCACTTGTTTCGTCACGCTTCCTGCTCTGACTGGAAGAATTATTTTTCCGACGGGCTATTCTGGCATGGAGTTGAATCCAATTAGGGGAGATACGACAGGCGCCAAGTCTTTGTCTTGTAGCTTTAATTGTTTAAATGTTTCGTAGTACATGATTTCACATGAACTACCCTGGTCAATCAGAATCCGCTTGACGTCAAAATCCTTGACTCGGAGAGTGACGACCAGGGCATCATTGTGAGGGCAATATATCCGTTCCAAGTCTTTATCCGAAAAAGACATGACGTTTTTGGCCTCTGTCTTCCCCTTCTTGACGGCAGGTTGGGCACTTCGCACCTCTCTAAAGTGTTCAGCCTTTTTGATTGATCCCCTGAGCTCGCATATACGCTCAGGTTTAAAGACTCCATGTATCACATTGATAATGCCTTGAGGTAGGGCGTCGATTGGCATCCTGTTGGGGTTATTATGGTCCTGGGGGGCTGGTTGCGTCCCTCCTTCAATGTATTTATCCAAGTGTCCTACTGCCACCAACTCCTCCAGGTGCTGTCTCAATGGCGTGCAATTTTCAGTGCGGTGCCCCTTTTCTTTATGGAAGGTGCACCGTGATCTTTCGTTGTAGTCCTTCTGCGCTTCCCCTAGTTTGGCTAGCCATCTGACGAAAGGCTCATCTCTTATTTCACTTAGAATTCGGTAGATCGGTTTTTTGAATACCATGGTTATAGCTGTGCGGACCCTCAACCATCTTTTATCCTGGTCCTCTCCGTTGTCTCGCCTGCCACGTCCGTTTCTGTTCGGACGATCTATCGCGTTGACCTTTGCTGAGGTCTTCTTTTCTGGCACTGTGGTCGCGCCAGATTTTACTTTGGCACGTGCGCCATCCTCCTCCACCCTGATGTACTGATGCACTCTTTCCATCAGGGCTTCCATGGTGAGGGGCGGTGTCATGGTGATGGAGTCCCTTAGTCTATTCCCGACTGGTAGGCCTCTTTTGTATTGTGCAATGACGAGATTGGTGGGGCAGTCCCCAATCTGGTTGAATGTCTCCCAGTATCGACTATTGTAGGATCTTAGCATCTCTTTTTCACCCATGTCGATGGAGAGCAGTTGGTCAATCTCCACCGGGGTTTTGGTGTTCGTTCTGAACCTTGTGACGAACGCCTCCGCCAATTATGCCCAGGAGGCTATGCTGCCTTCTGGAAGTTTTTCGAACCAAGTCAAGCCTAGGTCGCCAAGGCTTGATAGGAAGATGATGCACATTAAAGCCTCGTTTCGTCGATATACCGCCATAACCTGGCGGAATTGGCTTAGGTGAATGTAGGGGTCCATCTTCCCCTCGTACGTGGTGAATTTAGGCTGAAGGAAACCTGAAGGCAGGGGCGCGTTTTCGATTGCCGGAACAAATGGCGAGGTCTGCAGCCTTGCTAATGCTTTGTCTGTCGGTTCGTAGGCAGGGCGTGGTAATGGCATTCCAACCTCGACGCTTCCATGCGATCGAGGAGCCAATCGTTGAAGGGCAGAAACTCTGCGAGGGTCGCGCGCCCTGGTGTCCTCCTTCCATCGTGCCTTTTCTTCCAGCATGATCCGCAAATCGGATGATCTGGGCAACTCCGTCTTGTTTGGATGATGTTTGGTGCGAGTGTGAGGGTCGGTAGGTACTTCCCTCTGTGTAAGACCTCAATGATCTCCTTCTCTCAGACCTGGAGTAACGAGTTCTGGAGGTTCTAGACTGAGTATCGCCTGTCCTGAGGCTTCTACTCTCTGCTTGTGATGGTGTGGAATGCCTTCCATGGTCTTCTGAGTGGCGAGAGGGCGTCTTGTTTTTGCGCCCCTCTCCTGTCGCCACTCCTTTTCCCTTCATATGGCGTTTTAAGGCCTCCATGTCTGCCACCATCTTCCTTATTAATTCATCTTGCTCCTTCACGCGGTCCTCCAGAACTTGAGGATCAATCCTCCGCCTTTGCCTGTCAGGACTTTGTGAACGAGAGTGATGGGGGCTGTTAGTCCGCCGCCTCCCCCTAGTATCCCTCCTGGAGTTATGTCGTTGGGGCTCCAAGTCCGCCATGGGAGGGATAGAAGGTAGTCCTTCACGCCTTGTACTCCCATCTGGTGTTTGCCCATCGATGGCGGACTGCGGTAATTCTTCATTGTGCGCCATTGTTCCTAAAGAGGTAAAGCTTGATCAAGAGGTTTTGTCCTGTCTGTTTTTCCCACAGACGGCGCCAATTGTACGGGAAAGAAATAAACCTTCTCGTATAATCCTGTTGATCAAGTTTGCGCTCCTCCGTACGTCGTCGCTTTATCACCTGAAAACACAAACGTTAGCTAGCCAGCGGGTGTGTGCCGGAAACCTCTCCGATGCCTAAGTCAGCAAGTCTTGACAAATAGACAAAAGCTCTGTGTATTCAGAAAACAAAGTTGTGTTACCTCTCCAAAGGTGATGTTTATGAGCTTTTATAGGTTTTGCGTGGCACAATCCTAGTAGGACTTCTACTCCTTCATGCAGAGTCCTCCTAGGATTCATACTCCTGAAAGATAATGCTTATCCTTCAACACCCCCCTCACTGCTTAAACCAAGTGAGATGGTTTTTACCATGGCCGAACTCCAACAGGACCGAAGTAATCATGATCACGCCGAGCCACAAAGTAGACCGAACTATCGTTAGTTCGGTTCTACCTTCAGTGTTCCTACTCCAGTTCCTCCATTGTCAACAGTGTTAAGTCTAAACCGATCTAACTTCTAGCAAGGCTTTTAGACCGAACTAACCATACTGTGCCTTAACCGATATAAGTTCAACGCATCCTTAAACCGGTCCAACTACAAAACGTCCTTCAACCGGACTAATATCAAGAGTAACTCGGACTGATCTACCTTCTGGGCTTGAGATCGGGCTAACTTTAAGCCTCTTCAAGACTGGAGTAACTTTATGGCCTCCTTACTCAGCCCTTCGTACTGAGGCCCATAAAGGCCCAGCTCGGCCCAATTTTGCATATAAATTACCCTCTCAGTTGATATTGAAAAGGTTTTAACATGAGCTGTAGTCTCATGGGAACTGTTTGGCCAGGTTCTGAGCCATGTTTATAAATTGAAATCTGATAAGTAAAGGAAGTTGAACTGATCGTGGACATATTTGTCTTGGATTTGGACTGTGTTGTTTGTTAGTTTATATGAGTTAAACATTTATCAAATGCTAATGTTTTAGTTATTGCTCATATTATGTTTAGCATATCTCTACTAGGCGTTGGTTCACCCTTTATGGGATATCATTTTCAGGTGCAGGTGATATGCCGCCTCCAAGGTTTTAGCTTGGGAGGTTGTAGAGGCTGAAGGCTTATCTTTTGTGATTATCTTTTGTATTACATGTATATCAAGCCAATGGCTTGTTTTGTGTAAAGAGTTAGTACTCTACTTTCGTTGAACCCAAGTGTTGACTTGGAAAGTTGTAAGCCTATAGGACACTTACTTTTGTTGTCAAGATGTAATATCTCTTGTAAGAATACTCTGATGAATGGGAATGTACTTTATTTTCTTAAGTTTATGGATGTCATGAATGCATGATTTATGTTTTATTTTGAGGGCGTTACATATACTATGAAGGATGATTAATGCACTATCTACTATTGATTAAACAAGATTAGTGTTACTTTTATTTAATATTAGTCATTTTGTTTAATTATAATATGTCTTTGTTACTCTACTTTTGGTTGTCTGAAATAATTGTTAGATAAATTAGCTATTATTTATGTATGATAGCTTTTTAAAAATTTTCAATAATGTGAAATATTAAATATTTTTGATGATGTGAAGTAAGGCTTATGTACATAAACTAAATAAAAATGTTAAAAAACACAAACTAAATAAAAAATATTTAATTAAAAAAAATATTATGAGTCAAATAATTTTTAAAATAAAAAGATAATTATTTATGTATGAACAAAAAAAAATAGAGAAAAAATATATATACAAAAAAAAATATAACTATTTAGATTTGAATTGAAAAATAAAAATTCAAATAAAAGATAAAATTTTTTAAGATTGAGATATAGATCCTAGAAAAATAAAAATTCAAATAAAAAATAAAAAACATTTAAATAAAAATATTTAGATTGAGATATAAATCCCAAAAAGATGATAATTTTTTTAACGATTTATATTTACCTTCTATGAGTTTTTTGTAAAATTTTCATATATTTCAGCTTAATCTTTTTAAAATTTTATCTTCAAGTTGAACTTATTATTTTACCTTTTAAAATCATCAATTAATTATCCATTTAAAGTTTAAATTTAATACAATTCCATATTTTGAATTGATAAAAATTCAAATAAAAGATTAATATTCAAATAAAAAAGATTACGAGTTAGATAATTTTTTAAACAAAAAGATAACTATTTATATAAGAATAACAAAAAAATAGTGATAAAAAAATATGCAAAAATAAAAATATAACTATTTAGATTTGAACTACAAAATGAAAATTTAAATAAAAGATAACAAAATATTTAAAATAAAAAGATTAAGATTGGGAGATAAATATCCCAAAAAGATGATAATTTTTTTTAACGATCTATATTTATCTTTTATTAGTTTGTTATAGAATTCTCATATATTTCAGTTTAATTTTTTTAAAGTTTATCTTCAAGGTAAACTTAATATTTTATCTTTTAAAATCTTCAATTAATTATTCATATAAATTTTAAATATGATAGCATTCTATAAATATCTTTTATCTAAGCATAATCTTTTCAATTTAAAAATAAGTTCCTGTAAAAGTAACCATGAACAGAAGATTGGGGAAGGAAAAAAATCAATATTGAGTCATTTCCGATCCCTTTTCATTGCCAAAAAGTCTTAAATATTTGATTTACATTTGAAGTATGTACTTGTATGAGTCTTTACATTTGTGAGAAAGTGAATTTATATAAATGGATATTATTATTTTATTTTTAATTTTTTTTTGTTACAATCTGTTTTTTTTCTTATTTCTTTCTTTTTGCTAATAATGTGCCATTTAATTGAGATTTTATTCTTCTTTTTTTTAAAGCACTACTATTATCAATTTTTAAATCTCTTATTTATTGACTATTGTGTTTAATTTTTTTTTTTAGTGTAGATGTTAGATTGAAAATGAACACATCAAAATTTATTGGATATGGGTTTATATTTTAAATGTATTCAGCAGTTGATTTTTTATTGTTGATTATCCTGTTAAAATAACTCATAATTAAATTTATTTTCAGAAATTCATTTCCTTTGAGAACTAAACCAAAAATTTCTTCTTTTTTTAATTTTTTTTATTATTATTCAGATTTAGAGTTTGAATAAATGGAAAAGATCTCATATAAAAAATGGTAATTTTTTTTGAATAATTTAAATATTTATATTCTTTATGTTTGTCAATTCAACTTTAATGCATTTCCAAATCTTATTTTATTTTATTTATTTATTTTTATAATCATTCCAAACCTATTTATGTTTAATGAATCAATATAACCAAAAAAAAAACAAATAACATGTGAAAAAAATTGAACCACTAACTGAATGTAATGTGAATTAAAATTAATTTTATTTTAATTCATTATACTATGTGGGATGATTAATGTAATATCTACTATTGATTAAACAAAATTAGCGTTACCTTTATTTAATATTAATCATTTTGTTAAATTAGAATATGCCTTTGTTACTCTACTTTTGGTTTTCTGAAGTGATTCTTAGATAAATTAACTATTATTTATGTGATAATTTACTTAATGTATGACAGTTTTTTAAAAAAATTCAATAATATGAAATATGAAATATTTTTAATGATGTGAAGTAAGATTTATAGACACACACTAAATAAAAATATTAAAAAATATAATCAAATGGTAAATTTTATATGGTGATTATTGATTTTATAAAATTCCGTGCATAACACGGTGATCACTAGTTATTATTATTATATATATAAACAAATGTGTTGTGTTTTCAAAACTGTCCAAAAGCTCAATACTAGTTTTTCAATGAAAGTTAACATTCTCTCTCCTATGTAGCAATTCTTGAAGTCTCCCTAACTCATTTCCTTAATTTTTAAATTTTTAATATGATAAACTGTTAAATAAAAAGTATAATTACAGAATTTAGATAAGGATTTGTTAATCTATATCTATAAAAAATATTTGTATCTAAATCTTTATTTTGATACTCCAAATTTTCCTCAACCTCTATCACATACATTAAAAAATAAAAAATTTGAAAAAATGAAATTTAAATAAGATACAATTTTTAATTATTTTTCAATCTATACTACAATATATATATATATATATATATGCGCAAATGTAGTGTGTTTTAAAAAAATTTAAAATTATTAGTTTTAAATTTTCATAATTTTAATATTTCTCGCTTCTACGTAGGAAATTTAACATTCTCTCTCTTATGTAGCAATTCTTGAAGTCTCCCTAACTCATTTCCCTAATTTTTAAATTTTTAATATAATAAACAGTTAAATAAAAAGTATAATAACAGAATTTAGATAAGGATATGATTTGTTAATCTATATCTATCAAAAATATTTGTATCTAAATCTTTATTTTGATACTCCAAATTTTCCTCAACCTCTATCACATACATTAAAAAATAAAAAATTTGAAATAATGAAATTTAAATAAGATACGATTTTTAATTATTTTTCAATCTATACTACAATATATATATATATATATGTGCAAATGTAGTGTGTTTTAAAAAAATTTAAAATTATTAGTCTTAAATTTTCGTAATTTTAATATTTCTCCCTTCTACTTAACAATCCTCTTTGATTGCCTTTCATGTTTTCTTTTTTGCTTTATTTTTAAATTGTTAAATTAATTTTCCAATGGAAATTAATTTCGTAGCCTATAGATAAGATCTAGATATCAAAGTTGAAATTTTATTTAATTTATTCTATTTTCTCATGTTTATCTTATTTTATCTTTAAATTCGAACTTAAATTTTTATTTTCTTCAGAATTCCCTATATCTCTGGGAGTTTATCTTCAATTTGAACTTGATTGTTGTAGATTCTTACATATTTCAGCTTAATTTTTTCGAAGTTTATCTTCAAGTTGAATTTTACTTTATCTTTAAAAATCATTGATCAATTACCCATATAAATTTTAAATATAATAGAATTTTAAGTATATCTTTTGTCTAAGTTTAATCTTTTCAATATAAAAATAAGTGCCTGAAAAATGTACCACGAATACGGGATTGAAAAGAAAAAAAAATCACAATCAACATTGAGCCATTTTCGACTCCTCTTCACAGTGCCTAAAAAATCTTGCATTAAATTGCAAGCCACAAGTGATTTATTTATTTATTTTTCTTTCAATTGTATCTATTTTACATTTGAAATGTGTACTTACATGAATTTTTGCATTTGTTGGAAAGGGTGTTTATATAAATGAATATTATTATTATTTTATTTTTCTTTAAATTCTATTTATGTTTTTGTTTCTTTTTCTTTTTCCCTACAATATGTTTTTTTTTTCTTTTTCTTTTGTGGCTAATCATGTGTCGTTTAATGGAGATTTCCTTATGTTTTTAAAGTGCTACTATTATTAATTTGTGACTCTTTCACTTATGCTTGCTTGGTAATTATTTCGTTTTCAGTTTATATTTTCAAAAATTTTAAAAATTGTCATAAACACTTGTTTGCTAATTTTCTTGATTTATAAATGGTTGTCTCAATTTATAAATTTGAGGGAGTTTACGTTGGTTTTTAAACAGAAATTTAAAAATTTAACTAACAATTTTTTTTTTCAATTAATTTTTTTTTCCAATTATAATGTGTATGATCCCATTGTCATAAATAATAAAAAATAAATATAAATATTTTAGGCCTGAATAAACATATTTTTTAGTTTATGTTTTTAAAATTTTTCAAACATTTTGTTCAAACCAAATACGTTTGTAATTTATGTTTTTCTAAAAATAAATAAAAACTAATTTATAAAATTTTTGTAAATATAATCCAATAACGTAAGCATTACCAAACACTACCTAACTATTTGTGTTTTTTTTTTTTTGTTGGGTGCAGAGCATCAAAATTTATTTGGATATTGGTTTATGTTTTAAATTTAATCATCAATTATTTTTGGCTGTTGATTATCATGTTGAAATAACTTATGATTAAATTAATTTTTAGGAACTCATTTCTTTTGAGACCTAAGACACAAATTTCTTCTTTTTTTAAATGTCTTTTTGTTCACATTCAAAGCTTGAGCAAATGCAAGCGATCTCATATTTAAAATCTTAGGTTTTTTGAATAATTTAAATATTTCTATTCCTTATGTTTGTCAGTTCAACTTTAATGCATTTCCAAACCTATTTATGTTTAGTGAATCAATATAAAATTAAAGAAAGAAAAAAAAATAACATGTAAATTTTTTTAACCACTAACTGAATATAATGGAAATTAGAATTAATATTATTTTAATTCATTGTACCGTGTGGGGTGATTAATATAATATCTTTAATTGATTGAAAAAAAAAAATTGAAAAACATAGCATTCTTTTATTTAATGTTAGTCATTTTGATTAATTATAATTTTAGTATACTTTTGTTACTCCACTTTTGGTTGTCTTAACTAACAGGAATGTAAAAATGGCACGTGGCCTGTGGGTGGCCTAAAGCCCACCCGCCTGTGGCCTGGGGTGGGCCTAGACTGTTTAAGCCCTTTTGGGCCCGGGCCAGAGCCCAGCCCGTGGGCCGGCCCATCGGCCCACTCAAGGCCCGACCTGCTCGACCCGCAATGTCTTTCTTTAGTGAAAAATAATAAAATTATGGTAAAAAAAATAAAAAAATTGTTCAGGCCCGCCCAAGCCTAAGCCCAGGCCCACCGACCCATGGGAGCCAGCGAGGCCCGACATGGGACTGGGCCAAATTTACACCCTATAAGTAACTCTTATTATCTTTTTATTATGTGATGATTTATATAATTTATGATAATTTTTTTAAATTTTCTATGTTGTGAAGTATTAAAAATTTTGAATGATGTATGGTAAGGTTTATATACACAAATTAAGTAAAAATATTTTATTCATATTACAGAATACAACTAAATAGCATAATTTTTATTTTATTTTATTGAATTGACTTTATAAAATCCCGACTACTAGTTATTATAGAATAGATAGATAGATAGATAAACCGATAAATAAGGCTTTGCTTGGTTTCAATTTCATAATTAATTTTATAATTTTTTTTTTGAAAAAATAGATATTAGTTTGATAAAAGTAAATACCAAAAAATACTTTTAATTTAAAAAAAAATATTTTTGCTCCATACAAAAATTAAAATCATATGAAAATGACGAATGCTATTGTTTTATTATTATTATTTTTCACTAAATTATTATTTAGTTTTTTCAAAAATTTCCAAAAAACAGATTATGAAAACCAAACCAAATATAATCATTATTGAGAAATTCCATAATACACACCAAAAAAAAAAAAAAAACAAAAAAAAAGTGCAGCATATGTCATAGTTACAAACTTTTGTAATAATTGATTATGACCCATTGTGTATTGGTTGTGACTTATAGTAGTATTAGTTATGACGTAATTATTATTGTGATTTTTTTTTTGGATTATGATTGTAGGTATTTTTGGTTATACCTCATATAATATTCAGTAATAATTAATTGTGATATCGGTTATGACCGATTGTAATTATTATTTTGGTTATAACATTATTTTTTTTTTTTTTTTTTTTTTTTTTTTTTTTTTTTTTGATTATAGATGCTTGAGTATGATGCATTACGGGCTTTTTAGTTACGACTAAAAGTTGTTTGGATATGAAAGTGTATGAAAGTGTGTGCCGTAGAAACTTCTTTTATTTTTACTTTTAGTAAAAAAACAAATTTTGTTTAAAAAACTAAATTCTATTAGATAAGAAGACTGTAATATATATATATATATATATTTTAAGAAAAAAAAAAACTAAAAGGAAATCACTTAAAAATGAAAAAGTTAAAATTTTTTATTTTGTTTCACTTAAAAATGAAAAAGTTAAATTTTTTTAAAAACACTTGAAAAATAAAAAAATCATTAAAGGCAAAATAATTTTTAAAAATGTGATTTTTTTAACTATTACTAAACATAGCCTTTGTTTTATATATTATAATTATTAATAATAATTTTAATAGAATAGTAATCTGAGATAAGCATAAGATAGAATGGGTTGAAAATATTGATCGGTATTCTGCAAAAGAAGAATAATGCTTGGGACCCCTTTTTGGGGGTCACCCTCTCACCCCCCTGCCACGTGGCGGGTGGTGATTGGAGGAGTAGGAAAAAAAAGAAAAAGAAAAAGAAAATGTAACCAATGAGAGAGAGAGGGTCAAATGGGGTGGAAAGAAAAGGGGGATGAATCATTGTTGGCAAAAGAATGAGTTGAATTTTTCGTCATATTGGTTCCGAATTCCTATTTCAACAACGTAATGATTTTTTCACAATTATTACCAACCACTACGTGGTAAATGGTCATTCTCGTCAATGATCATTTATAAGAAGAATTATTTTAACCGCATTTGATCGAGTGATTGTGTATCCTTTGTGGTAAGAGGTATCAAATTTGAATTAAGATCCTCGCCTTGCACTTCCTCTTTGCACTCCCTCTTTGTAGGGCTTTCGGGCCCACTTTTAGGCTCAATTTTGATAATTCGAACCATTCATATTTTAAAATTTATTTAGTATATCATACCTGTAAAAATCAAGTAGATCGGATATCAGAAAAGATGTGTTCGGAAAACTGTTTATTAAATTCTTTAAAAAAAATAATTTTTAGTTCGATTTTTTCGAACACATGCTTTTTGATATCCGATCAACTTGATTTTTTACAGGTATGATATACTGAATAAATCTTAAAATATGAATGGTTTGAATTATCAAAATTGTGCCTAAAAATGGGCCCAAAGGCCCTGCAAGGAGGGAGTGCAAGGGGAGGATCTGTACTCATCAAATTCATCTAGTTTGATATTTTTTGTATTGATTTTATTTCTCTTTTATTATAGGAATTGTGTGTAGTTGTTAGGTTTAGGTATTTATAAATTTGATTATTGATTGTTAGATTTTGTTTATTTTCTAATTATTATGGATTAGTGATTTGTTTGATTATGTAAATGCGTCTCATGATTGTAATTAGTATCTTATCGATAGACCAAAAAAATAAATCTTTATAAGAAGAATATTGAATAAATAAACTCTAACAAAGCATAACTTACTTGGATTAAAAATAAAAATAAACTACATACAACTCTAGCTTAACAAAAAAAATAGTATTTAGGATGTTTAGGCCATACGTCCATTTTATAGACTTTTAAGGACATCAATCCAATGGTTTTTTTGTTTGAGTCCACAACGCGCGTTTGAATTTATTTGGATCCAAGTGTGTTATCTGTTGAAATCAAATCCATTTCTCTCTTCTCTCTCCTCCATTTTTCTCTCTCTAGCCATCCACGCGACTTTATTCACTCTGCAATAGCTCTCCACACTTGTACTCAATTTCTCGATTCCAGATCTGTAAATTGAGTAGAGAGTCTCAAACCTACACAATCTTTCAAGCATAGATTGTTTGGGACTTCGAAGAAGCTATGGTGTTGATCGTTTGGTTCTCTTGGTAGTAGTAGACTTTCCACAGACCAAACCAAGGGTAGCCTGTGATTCATCGTCATCTTTAACTGTTGAATTCACCCCATGTAAAGGAGGTGACTCTCTTCCATGGGAACACACACAAAGGTCAAGGAAGGAGGCTACCAACCATGTCAAAGAAGGAGGCTGCCGAAGTCAAGCATGGAGGCTGCCCAAAGGCTCTCCCACCTACTCCCTCACCTATAAATGGAGGTTGAGAGGAGAGAGCAAAATGTGAGCAAACCGTGAGACAACAAAGAGAGTGAGAGATGTGAGGCGGAGAGACCGTCTCCCTCGGTGTGAGCGAGGGAGACGGGTGAGTGGCTGAGTGAGGAGAGTGTGAGCTCCTCCTCTATTGTAATCTTTCTGTAATCTCCTCATTGGTATAGTGATAACCGGTTACTCTCCCGTGGACGTAGGCATTGGGCCGAACCACGTAAAATATTGTGTCTCCTTGTGTGTGGGTGTGTTTTTCTGCTTGTTTTGATTTCTATAAGGTCTTGGGCGGGATCCCAGATCCCAACAAGTGGTATCAGAGCCTCGTCGGTGGCGTTTCGGAACAAAAACAGCGTGTTGTCCGAAACTGCCCAGAAATCAAGTTGCTCGAAATCCGATTTTGAGTATACCAGGAGCAAGGGCTCGAGAAGAGGAGTCCAACCATATAAAGCAGACACCCAGAGGAGCTTCCACGCGCCCTCACGCGCCCCCTGAAGAAGGCGCGTGAGGCCCAGTCTCGGCACGCGCCGCCACGCGCCGTGAAGGCAGCCGGCGCGTCGGCCCAGTCGCAGGCACGCGCCCCCACGCGCTGATGAAGGAAGAAGACGAGTGGGGGGAGGCGCGTGTATGGCACGCGCGTGCCACGTCAGCAGCCACGTCATCTGCCACGTCATCCGCAGGAGGAAGAATCCTGTGTTTCGCGGCTACGGTGCAGCCGCAGATCTGAGGCGTACAAAATGTTTTCGCTAGATCGAAGCCATTTGGAGTCCGTTTTTGGTGATCCAATAGTGGTTTCCGACTATTTGGAGTATTCCGGACACATCCGTACGGTCAGATTTTGGAGATGGAGTTTCTGTAAAAAGAAGGCAGATTAGAGTGGCAGACGGCGTTAGAGACAGTGGATAGAATATTTCGTTGGTACACGGAATATTCCTTGAACTTCTGAAAATTACAATTTGGCCCAGAATTTTCAGAAAATTGTGGTGTGGCCCAGCTTTCGGGGATAGTTTTCAGTGAGGTCCCCGGAAATGCAGCGAAGGTTGGTCCTAGCTAAACGGACCGCTCCGGACGCAACCGCGAGGTCAGAATAGTGAAATTCTGAACGTTTTTGAAAGATTGTCAAAACATGGGAGTTTGTCATCTTCAATAGTCGAAGGAAGGTTGCCGGATATTGTGGAACGCTGCGGATTCACTGAAGAGGTTAGAATGGGCAGATTCTGACCAGATTGGACAACCAGATACAGATTGAGATAGATCATTGAAGACCAGAGGAGATCAGGCTTGATCAAATGGCAGATCGAGGGAGATCAGGATTGGTCAGGGGCGATCAGAGGATTGCAGACATGATTATCTCAAAGGTCTAGGAAAGTTCTGTCAAAAAGACACTGTCTAAGGAGACTGGTTCTTAAGTGGGACCGGTTGTGACCCCACCAGTCTTTCCTGGGAACTTTCCTGGTTGTTAAGGTGATCGGAGGATCTGGTTCAATCAAAAGAGAAGACCATTCATCGACGGATAGATGATTTGGCAACCAGTACAGGCTCAGGGAAATACTGTGGCTGTTGGAGCTACTGTATACGAGAAGGTACTAATGGTATGTGGACATGTAGAACAATAGTTGCAGAGGAGCATACTAAGCGCAGAAGTACAATTGCAGACGTGCAACAGTGCAAGGGTACGCTAGAGTGTCGTACAGAGGCGCGAGAAGAGTGTGCAGCAGCGGGTTGTTGACAGTTCACAGGAACTTCCAGACAGAGAAATTGAGACAGGTAAAATGCAAGAGTGCGTGCCAAAGAGTGACAAGTCTTATTTCTCTATGGTGGTTTCTTTAGTTCCATGGCAGCGGAGGATAGAGTTGATGCGGATCTCTCAGGCGAGCTCGACGCAAGGAGACCAGAAGCCATGGGTACGGGCACTATGCAAGGAATTGCATAGCTGACGATGCTTTGACAGATGGAGCTACTGTCAACCATCAATCTACTGGACAGCAAATCAGGAATTGCAAAGGCACAGACAACAAGCGTATGTGGAAACGCCAGGAGGTTGTTCAGAAGTGCAGAGGGCAAAGGCTGAAAGTTCAGAGGAAAAGCTCCGAGCAAAGAAGACAGAGGACGTTGATGAGATAAACAACGAGTTTTCTATTGCTCCAATGACTGGTCCTGCGAGGTAATGCATGATAGTCAAGGGCATCCCAGCAGGGGGTGCAGGACATCCAATCAGGGGGTGTCGGATATCTTGGTTGCGCAAGTTCAAGCATAGCAGGTATAGACATCCGAGACAGGAAGCATGGAAGAGATCTGTGGGAGATAGGAGCAGTGGCTCTCTCCAAATCAGAGAGTGGTGTGAGTTGAGTTGAGGATGTCGGATTCCCTCCTCCTCTTGTATCTCTGGTGTTTTATCTCTAGCTTCAGGGGATGCAGCGTCTCAGTGAGGAGATGCAAACTATGTTGAATTTGGGCGTGACAAGATTAGCAGCAGTATGTGCAGTGGATCACCTCACATGGGTTGAGGGGGTGATTTGTTGAATTCACCCCATGTAAAGGAGGTGACTCTCTTCCATGGGAACACACACAAAGGTCAAGGAAGGAGGCTACCAACCATGTCAAAGAAGGAGGCTGCCGAAGTCAAGCATGGAGGCTGCCCAAAGGCTCTCCCACCTACTCCCTCACCTATAAATGGAGGTTGAGAGGAGAGAGCAAAATGTGAGCAAACCGTGAGACAACAAAGAGAGTGAGAGATGTGAGGCGGAGAGACCGTCTCCCTCGGTGTGAGCGAGGGAGACGGGTGAGTGGCTGAGTGAGGAGAGTGTGAGCTCCTCCTCTATTGTAATCTTTCTGTAATCTCCTCATTGGTATAGTGATAACCGGTTACTCTCCCGTGGACGTAGGCATTGGGCCGAACCACGTAAAATATTGTGTCTCCTTGTGTGTGGGTGTGTTTTTCTGCTTGTTTTGATTTCTATAAGGTCTTGGGCGGGATCCCAGATCCCAACATTAACAACATCAAACACCCTTCTTCAAGGGAGGATGATATCTCTGATAGTGCACCATATCTTCTACAACAGGGCAGAAACAAAGAGAGAATAGAACAAAATGGGTTTTGGTTCTTTCATTGATTTGGGTGTTGCTCTGTTTATTGGAATGAGAGTATGTATATAGATATATCTATAAAGAGAGAGAGAGAGAGAGAGAGAGAGAGAGAGAGAGAGAGAAGAGTGAGATTCATCATCAATGGGGCGATCAGGGAACGTGAAAGCACTGAAGAGCCCTAGCTTTCTGCTGGCTAGCCATTGAATTTGCATTCAAGCCATGGCTCGACAAGGCTCGAGACGCTTTGAACAAGTCTGACCAGATTCAGACCCTGAAGACATTGATTACGACAGCACAACTAAGAAGTTACTGGTCGAGGTCGATACTAACTACGAAGGCCTCTGAACTTTCAGAAGCCCCAAATTTAAAACCCTAGGTGTTATGTGTTCGTATATCTCTCTTGATTTGTGTTTTTTTTTGACGATTAATTAATAAGGTTTTGTACTGTGAGACAGTTTGAAGCCAAGTGATTAATCAATAAATAGCTCTTTTTTTTCAATTTCCATTTACTAGCATCGTTGATACATGTTTGGTGTGGACTTTCACATTCATTCTTGTGCTTGGATTTCTAAGAATCTTCTTCTTCTCTGATCTGTGTGTGTGTGCGCGCGCGCAACTATATGCAAATTAAAACAAAAGAGGAGTAAAAATTGAACAGATAGGCTTGGTAGATTCCAACAGATAGGGAAAATAGGCTTGGTAAATTTCAATAGATAGGGGAAATAGGCAGACAGATTAAAAATATTAAAACAATTTTGACAAATGGATAAAAATTTGAACAGATGGGTTCAAAAATTCTAACAGATAATTTTTTTGAGCAATTAAGTTAAGTTAAAATAAAAATTTCAACTGATAGCTGATATTTATGGAACAAAATCTGTTAATAGACTTTTGACCAACAAATAACTTTTATGTCTCAATAAAACCACCATTATCCTTGATGATATATAGGAGTGGCAATATGGATTTATGAAGGATTTCTCCTAATATTTATAAGTTAACTAGTAGCTTATTTGCTTACAAAAAAAAAAAGATAATTAATGACCTTCAGTCGTAATTTTAAATTATTACTTATTTGATTTTTTCAATTTATTTGGTCTAAAAAAGAAAGATTTTTCTTAAATTACAATTTATAATTTTTTGCAGCTTATTTGAAACTCTTAAATATGTATGGATATAAAAATTTCATATTTTTTTTGTCATAATTATAACTTTTGAGGGCTTATGGATATTTGCTCAACAAAAGAGCTAAGTGACAACCTATTTTTAACCAAACATGTTCAACCTTTTTTTTTTTTTTAAAATTTTTTTTTTTTTTTTAGAAACTGCACCCAACCCAATAGATTTACAACTTATTTAAAAAATTTTAAGCTAATAATCTAAAAACACTATAATTATAAAAAAAAACTTATAAATGATACCAAACAGGCCCATTATAGTGGGTAAGGATTGACCCTTTGAAATCACAGATAAGAGCATACAGTGTGATGAATTGAATTACGCTAATTGATTCAATGAACTTTTAATTGTCCATTCTAATTATTGATAGACAACCAAAATCAAGGTTTTATTAGACCTAACGGAATTCAATCGATTGGATTAATTCAGTTACAACTCTCAATTGAAAGGTTCTTGAGTTAATTCTTACCAAAAGTTAAAAATAAATAAATAAGTAATTAATTATTATTTCTTTCTTTACTAAAAGTTCTTTCTTAAATTATTCTTTCTCTTCGTCTTCATTACAGAGTTGTTTATTATATTAATTTTTATTGTACTTGTTTGAGTTGATTTATAAATTTGTATTATTGGATTTTCCTTCATAGTTAAATTATCTAAATTGATATATATATATATATATATATATGTTGATACATGTAAATAATCTCAGATCAATTGACGCCCCCCCCCCCCCCCCAAAAAAACAAAAAAAAAAAGCTTGCTTCAATTTACACTTGTGACACTACATTTCCTCTCATAATCAAAACCAAGTTGATCCTATATATATTTTCCTTTTGCTCAATAATCAAAGCTGATGGAGAATTCGCATGATTCCAACTCTGATTTTCCTGTAAAAATTGTCATCACTACTTGGATCCATTTTTTAAGTACCAGCAAAACAAACTTGTTTCGATGAAAACAATGGAATAGTATATCAAAACCGAACACATGGAACAAAACAACTTCATAGCATGGTGCTCACCATCACAATTAGATTGGCACAGAAAGATTGGCCCAATCATGTGCTAACGCCCTTGTACATCCGAGGGGTCTTTTGGCAACAAGCTAAAAAAGTCAATTTTTTGACTTTTTAACTTTTTTACACAAAAAAAATCAGGTTTTTTTTGGTCAAAAAAGTCACCAAAAAAGTTAAAAAGTCAAAAAATCAATTTTTTACGAACTTCTTAAAACACTCCTGAGTCGCAGATTCCAACAGAGGACAAAAGAAAGAACCAAAGAACCAAAACAAAAAAACAAACACAAAAGGCAACAGAAAACCACCCGAAACATAATCAATGTAGCATTAGCCAATGAGGCAGTCCAGGCTTCAGAAACACAGAGAGAGTTGTTGGATTTAAAGTTATAACCATTTTAAAATTATAATTCGAGTATATAATACATTCTTTGAATTTGTGTTTTAATTTTAAATTTAGGAAGATAAAGAATTATAAATCCAAAGTTGAAATATAATTTTTTTTTTGGTTTCAAGGAAAATGAAAGCTTTATTCATAGTGATAAAACTTGAATTCAAATGTCACTATGTCACGGTTGGTAAGAAAGCATTTCAACTCTCGATTAGCATGACTCTCTAAGGGTTTAGTTTCAAGGAAGGGGTCATAAGTTCAACTCTCGCTAGGGAAAATTGAATTAGGAGGCAAGTATTTGGTATTTTGTTAGGATGGAGAGGTTAACTTTCATAAGTGCTAACATGTAGTAACTGACTTTCACCGATACAAAATATATATATATATATATAAGCATTTCAACTATTAAGTCAACCTTTTGATCTTATTCAAATAAAGTTCTTAAAAAGGACCAGGGTAGAATTTGAACCAAAATGGATGTATATATACACTACAAGGAAATACACCTTCAGTAACTAAAAAATATAAAAAAATTAGTCCCCAAAGCTTATTTTTTAGTCGCTAAAAGTCAATGGCGACTAAAGATTTTGGTCACTCAATTTGTCACCAAAGGCTTGTCGGCGATAGTATTGGCTAATTCTCTTCTCTTCGACTACTAAAACGAACTTAATTCCTAATTAATATTTTTTGGCGACGAAAAGTGTAATCGCCGAAAATTCTCAAATAAAAATAAAATTTTCTTTTAGGGACTAAACATTTACAAAGTTGTGCAGGATGACAATTTAATTACATTTCTCTTTGAACATTCATTATTAAAGAAAGTTATCATTTTCTCTAATTCTTGCGGCTTTGAATATTTGTATAGAATGACTGACCGACAGGTATGTAGCTCTAAAGAAAAATGTGTATGAACGTTTCTTATTAAAACAAGTGGCTATACATACAGCCAAAACAATTGTCCTATGCAATGAATTTGGACCCAGTTAGGGATTTTTTTTTTTTTAAGAAAATGAATTTGGACCCAGTTACGGTTATTTTTTGTAAATAAAGTTGCAAATCAATAGGATCGTTCGTGAATAAGTTCGAACTCGGTTCAGTAAGGGCTGTTCGAATTCAGTTCCTTAAATTTTTATTACGTTTGAATTCGAATTCGTTAAAATCTTAATAAACAAATTCAAACATACTAGGCTTTTTAGTTCGGCTAGTTAGCTGGCTCGTTTAACATTTATTTAAATAATAAACTTAATATATTATTTGAATATTAAATAATGTAAAAATATGTATAAAAATTAGGATAAATATATTATTTATATATTTAAATAATTAAATTTATTTATATGTAAATTATAGCTAATTATAAATAATACATTTATATAATAATAGTGGTAGATATTATTATTTTGGTAAGATATTGACTTTTTTTAGTATGTTTATATATTGTATATATAATTGTATAATTAAAGTTTTAATTGTAACTTTAGTTTCATACGCAAGTATAAATTTATAATTTCTTTGGCTCGTTAAGACTTGCGAACAGGCTCGAGTTAGAGTTAAGCCTAAACTTATTTGGCTCAAGCTAGGTTCTTTAAATTTTTTTTTAGTTTTGGCTCAAGCTCACTAAAATCTTAATAAATAAATGCAAATATACTAAAGTCTGATTAAGTTTGACTCCACTCGTTTGCAATCCTATTTAAATTCACAACATATGGTGAAGTTGGTCTTTTTCTGTGGTGCCATAATTAATAGGCACACAACATAAGTACAATGAATAAATATTGAAAAAGTAAATTAGTGCACAAAACGTTTTAACAAAATTAATCACAGATGTGCCTTTTATATACAGTAGACTCTATATGTAGAACTAATAATTTATCTTATACTCGTATTTCATTTTGTAATTTTTTTTTTTAATGTTAATAGCACCACTGTGTTGGAAAATATGTAACAGTAGGAGGGGCCTATATACCTAGTAATCAAATACGGCACAGGCACATGATGAAGGGTATTGCAAAGAAAAAAGCTTTGAATTTTAATTCTTGAAATTTGAAGCCAGCTCTAATGAGTTAGTAGTGGGTCCCATCTATTATGATGTGATATTTTGGTCTTAATTTTTTTTTTAACCATGTTAGTAGTGGTCTATTAAAACACCAAAAGTAATACTCTGAATCATTGCTATATTGCAAAAGATGAGATTTATCCCGGACAAAAAAGAGCAAATGACAAATATTGTAAAGAACTATTGTAAATAGGGCAGACGCGTTACATGAACCATACTATTGTTTTAGGAAAAATGATCCGGACTCCCTTTTCTCTCCACCCCCTAGACTCTCTCTCTTTGATTGGTCAGTTTTTTTTTTTTTTTTTTTTTTTCAATCACCAACCGCCACGTGTGTATGAGGGTGGTGGGGATGATGGTTGGAGGAGATTTGAATCACTACCCATTGTTTTAGTGGTACTAGTCAAATTGACTTTCATGCTAATAGGAAGATCATAGTGGCTTAATAATGATGAAGACTAAAGAAACTCGCAATAACTATGAGAGCGAGAGATCCGCAAAAATGATGTCCAAAGTACAACCTCACATTGGAGGAAAGTGAAAGGTCTATAACAGAAGCCGGTTTGCCTTTTCCTACCGTCTGGTACCGTCCAAGTTTCTTTCGTGGGATTGAATTTTTATTTATTTATTTGGACAAATTACATATATCTCCCTTGAGATTTGATTAAATTACAGATATTTTTTTGAGATTTCGAAAATTACATCCCACCCTCTAAGGTTTGAATTTTCATAACAATTTACCTCATGAGGTTTAAATTTCATAACAAATTACCTCCTAATTTGTTATGCAAATACAACATTCAGGGAGAAATTTGTAATTTCTCAAACCTCATGGAGGCATTTGTAATTTAGCCAAATCTCAAGGGAATATATGTAATTTGCCCTATTTATTTTGATAGGTAGAAGAAATTTATTGATGTAAAAAGAAAGTTAAATCAATAAACTGTTAAAGGAAATTGCATCATGATTAGAACAAACAATCCCAATTAGGTAGACAACTGAAAATCAACAAAATTATATGCAACGCAGCCCTATAATGAGCACAAGGATAGGAAGCAAGAAGCTAACCAAGACACTAACAACAACCTTCACCTATTTTGAGAATTTAGTTAAAAGTAATTTTTAAAATTTTTTAATTTTTTTAGGTCATATTATCTCTTTATTTTTTACATGTTTTTTTAAAAAATGTCAAAAGAATTAAAAAATCAAACACACTAAGGAGCTATATTGTAAAAATGTATAGTCTAATATTTAGTTATAAAATTCGTTTGGGATGTGAGTTGACTTTTTGATTATTTTACCCTGGGGCTAAAAAGTCTCATTTTGGATAGGGTTTTTGGCCTTTTAACTTTTGTGAGAGAAAAAATAAAATAATTATGGTTTGGATGTGATATTTTATTTTATTAGACTAAAAAACTTATTTTGTCTTTTTGTGACTAAAATAGCTAAAAAGTCAGGCATGCCAAACGAAGACAAAGTGATGGTCAGACTAATAGTCCAGTCAGATTAATAGTTCTTTATAATGTAGGATAACTCCATCACAGGGGGTGTGGGGTTTCGTTTGGGAAGAAGGGTTGGGTTGGGTTTGGGGCTATTTTAGCCGCGAAAAGACAAAATAGACTTTTTAACTTAATAAGACAAAATATCACATCTAATCCATAATCGTTACATTATTTCTCTCACAAAAAGTCAAAAAAACTAAAATGCCCTTCCCAAACGAGGCTTTTTAGCTCTAGGCTAAAATAGCTAAAAAGTCAGAAAGCCAAAAAGCCAACCTACTTCCCAAACGAACCCTAAATAATTAAATGATGAAATTGACCCTCAAATATATAATATTTATTTCTTTCATTTTTTTTAAACATATGAATTTTTTTTTTCTAAACATGTATAAATTAATCTCGTGATATATAATACTCATATTTTTTTCTTTATTTTCTTCTTAATAATAAAAATAAGGGATAATTACAAAAAAAAAAAAATTTCTAGAATTTGACCCTTGTAACAAAATACACCATGAGTTTTTAATTTTTTCAGATTAAACCTTAATTTTTTGATTTATTTTCAATCTAACCATTTGTCTATTTGCATTAATTAAAATTGACGAAAAAAAATAATATTTTAGTCATTAAACTCAATAAAGACTAAAGTACCATTTTTTCATCGATTTTACTTAACAGAAATAGACAAATGATTTAGATTGAAAACAAATCAAAAGTTTAGGATTTAAATTGAGAAAATTAAAAACTCGGTTTATTTTGTTACAAGAGTCAAACTTTGAGATTCTTTTTTTTTTTTTTTTTTGTGTGTGTAATTTCCCCTAAAAATAAATATACTTCTAATGTTCAAAAGAAAAATAATATATATATATATATCTTCTTCACTTTTTTTAAAACATGTTGAGTTTTTTTAAATATGTGTAAATTAATCTCATGATATAAAATAATTTTCTCTTTATTTTCTTTTCTTTTGTGAATTAGCAAAGTCATAGATGGAAATATAATTCTAATGTCTTATTTAAATAAAATATACTTTATATTTAGCATTGCCATTATAAACAATTAAAAAGAACAAAATGGTCATTTGAGAAATTATATTTTTTTCATAATTTCCTAATAAAAAATGAGATTCACTAAAAAAAGCGTTTCCAAACATCTATTTTCATGACAAAACAAATATGGGATCACATCATTTCTAATCAGATAGTTCAGGGATTATTTATCCCCAGATTAACAATCCATTACATTCCCCTTACCGAATCCGCTGTATTGCCATCTCCCCTTATTATCTCGATGTTACGTTATAAGAAAATGTTATATTATATATATTTTTTAGATCGAAAAGAAAATATTCATTGCAAAATCTATAAAAGATCAGATCAATCTAGTACAACGGTATCATAAATATCTCAAAAAGAGGTAAACAACCTCCATAAAAGGAATGATCCAAGCCTACATAGAGGAAGAGAAAAGGCCCCCACAAGCGAGAGAAATAAACCTCCACACAAGAAGAATTATTACATCAATAAATTAAAAATTAAAACACCAAACAGAAAAAATCAAATCCAAGTAGCCACCAAACTCATCCAAAACTTCATTGCGTCATAGCCTTCAACTTGAAATACGAAGACCTTTACCTCCGCTAGTCAAGATAGAACATTAAGATTGAGGTGATAGCCTAGCGTGAAACAAATGTGTTATCCAGCGTCAACCTTTAGACTGTAAAAAGATCTAAAATTAGATCTTAAAATTTTGGGATTGGGGATGGAGAAAGTAAGATGGTGATGGTCGAACTGGTAAGACAAATATCATATCTAAGATAAGGACTAGATTAGGAGGAGGATTGAAGGGAGAAGGAGAGAGAGGAAGGGGAAATCAGAGAGGTGGAGGAACCACTACTGTCTCTTTATGCCCTTACAAAAAAAATGAAAGAGAAAAGCAAGAGAATTTTAGGAGGTGTTTGATTGAAAGGACTAGGGTGTTGGATTGGATTGAAATCCATTGGAAGTCCCTTGTTCGGCGTTTATTTTATTTTTTAATCCGCCAGACATGGAGTCCGGCCGAACTCCTTATCCCCCATCTGTGGGATTACATTGTCCAAGGGGAAGAGGGGGGTGTGGGACAATTTTCATGGGATAACAATCTCATGGGATTAAACCGTAAAAAGCCTATTTTGTCGTCATCATATATCATTTGCTTCCTCTGTTGTGATGTTGCTACTGGTTGTTTGTTGCTAATGGATACTGCATTTTTTTTTTTTTTTGGAGCCTTGAAACATAGCTGGTTGTTATACGGAAATTGTCATCATTAATTTAGAATTTGAAAGTAGTGCATCTATGCTGCCTGAAAAATAATTTTTTTGCGTTGGATAAAAATTAGAAGGGAAATGGCCTTATTTATATTGAAAGAACATGACTATTAAAAAATATAACTATTGGAAAAATGTTTGTTTGAAACATTGAAAAAATTAAATAATTAATTATGGTTCACTAATCAATTATAAATAAAGATTAAATTTAAAGACGATTTAATATTATTATTACTTAGTAAACAATTGAAAAATGGTAAAATAGTCTTTTGATCATTTCCTTATATAATTTGTCCAGCCTAATATTGGATTCACTAAAAATAGTCTTTTTCGGACACCTAATCCAATGAGAAAACAAATACGGGATACACATCCAATCCAACCATATAGTCCGGGAGATTCACAGTCTCAAAATTTAAGTTCAATGAATTCTAATCTCTTCTTATTCAGTCCGTCCAATCAAACATACTCTTAGGGTTAAGGAAGGGCACCAACCAAAGAAATTGGTTGTTACGTGAGTACTAATTAAAACAAATGTTATGCTACATAAATTAATAATTTGTACTCACAAATGTAAGGTATAGTAATGAAGAGAAATCTTATAATACATGTTCTAAAATCTATATGCTCAGTTATGATGTTTGTGATTTTTATTTATAATATATTATGGTATTTGTTATGATTTAAATATAATTTATTGGGTGTTAATTTTAATTCATTGTGATTATTATTTTAGTTATGATAAAAAAAAATATTTTTAGTTATATCTCATACGGTGTTTGGTTATAGCTGATTATGGTTTTTTAGTTATAATTGAAAGTTATTTAGTAATGACATTTGTAATAATTAGGGATGTAAGAAAAATCGAAAAAACCAACCAAACCAATTAAACTGAACCGAAACAGCTATATTTGGTCTATTTTTTTAACAAGAATTGGTTTGTGCGGTTTTTTAATTTTATTTTTTTTCAATTTTTGGTTCGGTATCAGTTCAAACACTTTGTGGATCAAACTGAATCGAAATCAACCGCTTCAACATTTATTATATTTATAATATTATATATATATAATATAATGATATTAATAAATATAATAAATTATTAACCTCAATTAATTAACCTTATTATCTCTATAATCTAAGTTAGTATATAATCTTAATTCTAACTCATTATTCTTGAAGCCTTAGTATTTATTATTATTATTATTTTTATTTGCTTGTATTTTTGTTAATTTAAGAATTTGAAAGTATTTATTAAATGAATAGATTGAATATGTTTGAAATGGTTAACAAATAACTAATTCAATATTTTTACATAGATTGGTAACTATATTAAAGTGTGGTTCAAGTTTGAATGGTCTTAGACCAATCAAACTACACTGAATCAAATCGTTTCAATTTGTTCGTTTCAGTTTGGTTTGATAGGAGAAACGGTTTGTATCAGTACTCAAAATAATAAAACCGATATTATCAATTTAGTAAAAATTTTACCTAAATATCGACTGTACCGAACCGTATCCCTAGTGATAATCAACACCATAAATACCATAACTTAAATATGGTACACACCCTTTTAAACCAAAGTTTATTAAAATATGGATAAATTACACCTCTACCCCTGAGGTTTGATTTTACTATAGATATTTCCGTGCGGTTTTGAATTTTTTTCTTAAAATTTGTAATCTCATTATAATTTATCCCTCTGAATAAATTACACCATTTGCTGACATATTCAATTAATTTATTTGATTGATTAGGAAGCTGGCACCAACAACTTGCACTCCTTCAAAATTAATAATATTGCATCATTCACTTTCGCCAATTTGATTGCCATAGCCGCTTGTTTTTTAAATTGATTTTTTAGTAGTAGTGCTGGAGTCGGATATTCTCTTATATTTGATAAGTGTCAACTCAAATTTTCGCTGACAATATGTTCTGAAGGAAAGGCAAGGTGTAGAAGAATGCCTAGTTCAATTCAAGCAGATAAGAAGGGCAATAAAGCCATTAAATATATATATATATATATATATATATTTTTTTTTAATGGAAGTCAACCAAAAAAACCTTGACAATGGGTTATTGTAATTTCTAGAACATCAATGAAGTATTTGTATCAAAGCCAAACTTTAGAGGTGTAAGTGTAATTTATCCTTAAAATAATATGCAAAATTTTGGTTGCAATTTTTTATTTTATTTTTGTTTTTACATATCACATAAGTGAGGCAAGGGGTGGGGTTATATCTGGGCCTTACACATCTCAGGCTCATTCTTTATCTTTCTTTTGTAATTTATTCTATAAATTTTTTTGTTACAATTACACAACTGAAATAATAATAATAAGAACGTATGTAAGGTCGAAAAATTTGTAAAACTTGTTAATTTGTATACCATTATTTCTTAACATACAACAATGCTTGATGACAAATGAATAAGGGGACTTATTTTCACACACTACAAAAAAAAAAAAAAACACATTTGGCGACTAAATTTTTAGTCGCCAAAAGTGAATTTTTAGTCGCCAAAAAACAAGTCTGTTGGGACTAAATTTTTCATCGTCAAAGCTCATTTATATTTTTTAAATTATACATTTGTTTAGTCGCCAATAGTGAATTATTTTTTTTTAATTTATACATTTGCCGACTATTTTTTTCGTCACCAATATTGAAGCTTTTGGCAACCACCCGTTTTAGTTGCCTTCCCAAGTTTTGAACCACCAACCTTCCACTTTCTAACCCTTTACCAACACACTCTCTCCACTATGCCACAATAACACCACATGAATATATATGCAAAATATATTATTTATATACTATATTGACCCGTATTAATATTAAACTATATATATAAACATAATTATTTTTATTCAATATAATTTATGTAAAAAATAAATTATTTATTAAAAAAAAAGGAAGCCACTTTTGGCGACTAAATTTTTTTTTAGTCGCCAAAAACCTTAGTTTTGGCTACTACCCAATAATTTAGTCGCAAAAAAAATTAATTTCCGCCTAAAAATAACCACTTTCGGCAACTAAACTGATTTTTAGTCGCCAAAACCGCCACTTTTGCCGACTAAACTCAATTTTAGTCGCCAATTGTCCACTTTTAGCTACTAAATTTTTTTTAGTAGCCAAAAACCTTTACTTTTGGCTACAACATTTTTTTTGTCGGTAAAACACCTACAATCGGCGACCAAACCATTTTTTAGCTGCCAAAACCTATACCTTTGGCTACTAAATTTTTTTAGTCGCCAAAAACCTTCACTTTTGGCTACTAAAATTGTTTTAGTCGCTAAAACCCATGTAATCAGCGACTAATCTGATTTTTAGTCGCCAATAAGTATACATTTGGCTACTAATTCAATTTTAGTAGCCAATTGTCCTACTTTCAGCGACGAAATTTACATTTTTGGTCCCCAAAACTGCTTTTTGTTGTAGTGACAAGCTGAATAATTTTGGGATAAAGATCTATGGTCATAGTTTCTTTTAAGAGTAAATTACTAATAGGTCCTAATAGTTAAATTTAATTCTCATCAAGTTCTATTGAAAATAACTCTTGATAAAATTGTCACTAAAAATAATTTTTTTGTGATAATTTTTTACATACGTCGCTAAAAATTGACAATTAGTGACTTTTTTTTGTTATGATTTTTATAAATCGTCGCCAAAACTTACAATTAGTGACTTTTTTATGATAAATTTTTCTCATAAGACCTATTAGATAACAAATCCACATATTAAAATCTACATGTAAGTAGCCTAGTTTTTATGCAATAACCTTGATTTGTTAAGAAAAACACACAATACAATGACTCTTCAATGGCGGACCCGCAGGACAGACGGGGGCCACAATCGCCCTCCAAAAGAAAATGCTAAAAGGACGAAAATTTTCAGTGCTGTGTAGATTGTAAAAGATAATTTTAAATAAATGATAAATTTTATAAATATTAATAATTAAAATTATAAACTGTATTATTAATCTGTAATAGTTTTTTTTGAAATAACCACTTAATAGTAAATTTCCTAAAAAAAAAAAGGAAAAAAAAAATGTTTACACGCTATTTAACTATTGATGATATACTCAGTGTAATCACTCCTAAAGTTTAATTGGATTTGGATTGAGTGCCGCCTAACCAAATAATGTCATCTTAATCTTTAAAGAGCGTTCCATTGAAAAGTCCAATTTTAATTTTCTTATGTCTAAAATTTCAAGTGCTAAAGACTTTTTTAAGTCCACATGGATACTTTAGTAGCATTTAATAGAATTTTCTAAATATAATTTGAGAATAGAGTTGTATTTTGAATTTGTGAGTTTTGGAATTATGATTTGAATGTGAAAAATTTGTTTAGTTATGAGTTTTGAAAAGAATTTTAGAGGGAGTTTTGAGTTTTTGAAATTAGAAAAGTTATTTGATTCAAAAACTTACAATTTATAACTAAACACACAACTCAAAATTCTATTCAAAACTCATATACAAAATTTAAAATTTCCGAAAATAATTTTTATTTACAATAAAAAAAAGAAAAAGAACACTATTCCGGTCAACTAGTCTGAAATAATTTTTTCAAAAGTGGGTGTGAAATTATAATTTGAAAACTCCAAACAAACACCACACTCAAAAGTAGGTATGGAATTATAATTTCAAAGCTCTGCCAAAAGGAGCCTTTGTTTCTCACACACTCTCTCACATTCCAACCTCAGAACCCTAATTTCCCTCTCTCTCTCTCTCTCTCTCTCTCTCTCTCTCTCTCTCTCTCTCTTTTAATTTCTATATTAAAACCCTAATTATGGGTTTTGAGATTCGAACCCTTGATTTATGTCAGCCGATCCTCGATCATGTTGAAGGAATTCAACATCCAGCTAATAATTCCTTTTTGGCACAAACCCCGGTACCATCACCTAACAACAGCAGCTTCTCATAGCGACGCTCTAGCTACCACAATCCGCAAACCCTAGCATACCTTTCATGTCCTTCGACGTCAACTCCGTCGCACCATCGACTTTGTTCTTGATCGGAATCGGCTTTGGGTTTGAAGATGAACCACCACTACTCGAAGAACTCAGAATCAATACTCGTCAGATTTGGACCTCCAGATCGGTAGTAATAGATCTTGCCGAAGATGTGGAGAGCGGTGATTGTAACGCCCCTAAATAATTGGTATAAAAAGGCCGGATTCATCCATCTAGTAAACGATCTTAATTAGATTAATCGATTCTCACAATTAGCATTTCATTCATGAGAGAGGTATACAAAAGTGTCCACATGCAATACGTATTCAATTATTCCAAAAGGATGAAACCATAGCATGTGTGACAATATAAAAGTAAAAGAAAATGACAACAAAATAAATGTTCAAAGGCTACAAATTCCAATGTTTAAGCCCTATTACACAAAAAATGGTTATAAAAAAACCTATACAATTAAAGCCCTTGTCTTGTCAGAATATACAATAAAATATACAAGAACCTTGTGCTCTCAAAACATGTTCCCCGCCTTAACTTGATGAAATCACCACATTCTCTTTTACACAAATCCACTAAGGATGAGCATGAAACCCAATAGAGATATCTTCACAAAGTATATATGTTTAAATAGTCTTATTTACTTGAATGCAATGCCATGCCATGCTCCAAAAGTCATGAGTTTTATTTCTTTGAAAATCATATGCAATGATCTTTTAAGATAATTCATTATCTCGATAAATTGAAATTTTTTAAATATGAGGTAAATACGACTTAAGTAATTCTTAGGTTGGTGTCTGCAAATAGACATAACAAGCATTACCATTTCTTCACTTTACCGGTTCCTAACCAAAACGCACGTGGTACCTCCTCCGTGCTTGTTTTTCATCTTTCACCCCAGACACACAGGCCAACATAAACATTACCATCTACACCCCTATCCGGACTTACCAAACGTATTTACCCCAAAACATTTCAAGATTTCCAATTGTTTTCTCAAAATAATAAATCAAATTCCGAGGCATAGCTACAACAAATGATATTCAAAACTTGTGTAAAATGAATCAAATAAAATGTAAATATAAAATTTCATCATAACATTCTATAATTCTCCACATTTGCTCAAATCATAACAAAATCTATTTCCATTGGATATCTGATACCATCTAATATTCATAATCAATGTTCACTTTCATTTCATAGTCCAAGCATATACAAAATCATGCTATCATATAAATTTCTCGACACAAAGTTTGTCCGTCCCATGAATATTTCAATCAAAATAACGACAATGAAATTTCATCACTTCTTTCTAAGAAATTTCAAGCATCTTCATAATTATTTTCACAAAAATCAAATTTCCCATGGTTTCTCCCAAGTCTAGGGTTTGAATAAAAGAGGATTTTTCCTTCATTTCCAAAACACTTTCCTCCATAAGCTCTCAAGAGGTTCACAAGTCCATAAAACCATTTTTATTTGAACTTCATTACAATAAAAGTCTATTTTTAACATTTCCAAAATCCCACATTTAAATCACAACCTCTTCGCAAAATCTAGGCAAAATAAAGGAGACATGCTCAAACCATATTTATAACTCAAAGAAACTCCCTAACTGAAGTCTTGGAAATAGAAAATGAGATGAACTTCAAAATAGACGGTGTCGGAATCCAATCTCCACCGGACACAATGTAGCCATTGATGAGCTCTCCAATATTAATGAAACTACAAGGGTTAAAAACCCAATGGATTTGGAAAGATCAAGGAAATAAATGAGGTGGGTGAAGGGTTTCTAGAGAGAGATGAAAGAAAATACAGAAAGTAATATATATATATATATATATAGAGAGAGAGAGAGAGAGAGAGTGTGTGTGTGTGAAGTGAAAAGTGAAGGAGAAGTGTGTAAAGGACTTAACTCTTAAGTGATTGGACACATTTTTTGAAGAAGACTACAAACAGACCACTCAAGAGAACAATTCTGCTCAAGTGGTGAATTCAAATTTTGGAATGCTCGAGCGAATAATCTTGCACTTGACTGAAGAATATTTACTCCAAAAACTCACTCCTCCCTACAAAAGACTGCTCGAGCGATGAAACTTTTGCTCAAGCGAAGAATACACACTCCCAATAATTCAGATTGCATAACAAGATACTGGAAGGACAACGTCACCACTCAAGCGATGAAAATACCGCTTGAGTTGTTCCAACTCAGAACAGAGACAATAGCTACCTTAATGCACTTCTATTAATCCTGGATTCACTCTGACACGTACAAATACAAAACAACAACTCGGAACACACTAGGATGTACTCAAATAACTCCAAAGAAAGAACAGACGACAATATAAGACTCATAAAGTTCCAAAGTAGTAAGGATGATCAAAAGAAGTGGAAATTCTAGATTGAAACACTTAATTTGTTTTAAAAAGAACTTGGGACATCACATGTGATAACCCCACCATGTAACATAATTACATTTATTTAATTTGTGTGAGATTTGAATTTTAAATATGTGCTTTATATTTAATTTGTAAGTATCTGTCTGATTTGTGAATTATCAGTTAGGAATTATGTTTTGAACTTGAAATTGAAAGCCTAGATAACTTCAGAAACAAAATTGATAAGTTTAATTAGGTTGTCATAGTTTTTAGAGTCTTTTGGGAAGTTTAATTAAAAATTAATTCAGTTTAATAAAATTAAGTTTTAATCAATTAGCCTTAAGCCTTAATTAGTTCTTAATCTCTAATTATTTTAAACGAATCTAATGTATATATATGATAAGAAGAGGAGGAGATGAGTTCATTTCATCATTTTGTTGGAGAGCTATTTAGAGTGAGAGTGAGAGTTCAACTTTTAGAGAGAGAGAGCTAGAGAATTTGGAATTTTGGCTAGAGAATTGAAGGATTGGAAGAAGAAGACCATGAATTTTGCAAGTACTCAACAAATTCAAGACTTTAAGTAAGCGTTGATCCTTAATTCATGTCATTACTCCATTTAGTTAATGAATTCATAGAGAGTTGAGATTAAACACACGAAATGAGCTAAAAGATGATAAGAATGGGGCTAGGCATACATGCATACATAATTATGAACTGATTCATCATGTTGAACTTGAATTTCGTCATCCTTGTTGGATTTTAAAGTTAATCATACATGCATCCATGATTCATAGAGTTTTGAAGTTCAATTTCATGTTTTGAGAGTTGTGGAAGAAGAATTTGAAAATAATTACTACATGCATGAAGTTTCAAGCTTTAACATCGATATATTCATGGAGTTTTGAGCTAAAGGTTTGAAGTTAGTCTTATATTCATGTTTTCAAAGTGTATTCATGGTTTATTGTGTGTGGCAGGCTAGGTTTTACACTTTGGACTCATGTTTTGAAGCTCAAAATTTTGTTTTGAAAACCCAGAATTCGACCTCATTGCTCGAGCGATGAAGTCTTCGCTCGAGCGCACAATACAAGTATCTAGTAGTTTTGAAGAGTTTTGTAGACCGCTCAAGAAACCTCAGTTTTTCATTGCATGGCTTGAGCGATCATCGAGCCTAGAATTCGATCATCCAGTACTTTTGCAGACCATGTAGTTCGCTCGTGTGACCTATTGTGTGCTCGAGCGAACTGCCCTATTTTAGCTTATTTTGAAAAGTTGCATTCTGTACATATTTTCATTCTCATTTCTTTCCTAGTATTCTTAGTCATGAATTAAGCTTCATAAAGGATTTAATAAGTTAGAAATGGACTTAAAGGAATTGAATACGAAAAGAAAAATTTGATTTGGCTATGTGATTCAATGTGTGTATATGTTTATGTGTTGTGTAGGTTGATTTACTGAAACGTGACAACAATCTAATAGCATTTAATAATATCTTAGTAAAGATATTTTAGTATAATCTATTTTCTGAATGTTCTATTGTGATATGGTTTTTCTGAATTTGTGATTTCTTGAATAGGAATGAGTTTTCCATCCTTTTGAACGAAATGCTATTTGGAAGTATAAATGTGTATGGTTGACCCAAGGTCGTTCTGCACATCTAATAAAGTGTTAGACCAAATGGTCATTATATTGATCTAATGCAGCTGTAATCAATTGGACCCAAGGTCGTTCTGATAAGCTATGTTCTATACATGTGTCATATCTGTTATAAGTTGGACCAGAGGTCATTCTGTTAAGTATTGGACCAAAGGTCGTTCTGCCATGTATTGGACTAGAGGTCATTTTGTTATGTAATGAATTTGATATAAGAATGATTATGTTTTAGTATCGGAACTCATTCATGAAATCCTTTACTTTGATGCTATTCACTAGGTTTTAGCTCACTCCTTTATATATATATATATATATATATATACATATATGTAGGTGAGCAACAGGATGTCCATCCGTAGTGATAGTGAAGAAGATTACCAAAGTTTTGTGATGTCAGTCGAGGAGTGCCTCTTGGATGAGGCTTTTATCTTTCTTTTTTTTTGTTGGTCATGTTAGACCATGTTTTGCTTATAAGAGTTTGAGTTTTTATAAGTTGATGAATTGTACTCCTACACATGCAAGCATGAATGTATGTATGTATGAATGTATTTTGGATGTGGGTTATAAACTTATAAGTTTTTTGATACGCCATATATGCACAGCTCGTTGGACAATTTTTTTTATTATTATTATTATTTTGCTTTCGCTTCTGGCCCCATATACTTAATTAAATTTTGAATTTCCATCTGAGGCCATAAGTAATCTCATGATTACTGGCCGATTATGATCCAAACCTCTAGGGGTGGGTTCAGGTCATGACAACACAACCTCCCCACCTTAGGAAATTTTGTTTCCGAAATTAAACCATTACTCGCAACAAGAAACAATGCTCAAGTCTAACAACCATAACCACTTCCAATCACAGAACTAACTTCCAAATGACAATAATAAGACCAAAACTTTCACAACACCCACAATAACAACAATTTTAATTTTTTTAAGTCTAAGATCACAACATCAATAATATCCCGAAATGATCATCATTTATCAATAGGGTCAAAAATGTGGCCTCATAACAACTGATACAATATTCATAATCATGAAGTCAAATCAAAATTTTCGATGATTCAAGGCAATCTTCATGTTTAAAATCACAATAATTTCCATAACAAGTAATTTGCATAACATTGCCCCATTTTCTCAAATCAACATCAAAAGATATCATACTTCTCAAATTAGCTAAACACTACTAAACAAGTCTAGGTATTTAAAGCAAACTTCCGCCTCCCGTTCCCAAGTTGTCTCCTCAACTTCATGGTGCCTCCACAACACCTTCACCAAGGGTATCGTCTTGCCCCTCAACACTTGGTCTCGAACATCTAAAATTTTGAACTGGTCGCTCTTCGTATGAGGTATCCTTATCTACCTCCAAGCTAAACCAGTCAAGCATGTGTGAAGAGTTGGGTTCATATTTCCTAAGCATTGAAACATGAAACACATCATGAATCCTGGAAAGTTGTGTTGATAAGGCCAAACAGTGTGCCATCTCTCCAATCCGTTCTAAGATCTCAAAAGGTCTAATAAACCTTGGATATAGTTTCCCACTCTTTCTAAACCTTATCAAACCCCTCCTTAATGAGATTTTAAGAAACATATGATCACCAATCTCCAAGGATAGAGGTCGTCTCCTCTTGTTGGCATAACTCATCTGTCGGTTTTGAGTTGTAAGCAATCTCTTTCAGATAAGAACAATTTTTTCGGTTATGTCTTGGACTAGCTATAAGTCCAACATCGGAGCATCGCCTACCTCAGCCTAACAACCCAGCGATCTACAAAGTTGGCCATATAGGGCCTTAAATGGTGTCATCCCAACATTCACCTGATAACTATTATTGTAGGCAAATTCAATCAATGGTAAATGTCTCTCCCAAGACCCTTTGAAATTTACGACACAAGCTCTAAGGATATCCTCTAAAATCTAAATGGTACTCTCAGATTGTCCATCGGTCTGAGAATGGTAGGCGGTGCTAAAAGTTAACTTGGTTCCCAACGCCTCTTGAAGGCTTTGCCACAATCGGACGATGAAACGAGGGTCTCTATCTAAAACAATAGTCTCTATCTAAAATAATGGTCACTGGGACCCCATGAAGTCAAACTGTCTCTATAATATACAACTTTGCCAAATAATCAACTAAGTCGCCTATGCAGATAGGAATGAAGTGTATAGACTTAGTCAACCTATCAACAACCACTCAGACATCATCGTTACCCTGTTGTGTTCTCAGAAGTCCAACCATGAAATCCATGGTGTCATGCTCCCATTTCCACTCGGCTATAGGTAAGGTTATAACAAACCTGCTGGTTTTTGGTGCTCAATCTTAACTTGTTGACAAATAAGGCATTTCGAAACAAAAGAAGCAACATCCTGCTCACCTCCATCAAAGCTGGTGACTAAGGTCATGGTACATTTTTGTGCCTCTCGAATGTACTGCAAGGCGTGAATGATGAAACTCCCAAAGTACCTCCTCTCTACAACATTCTGGCACAAACAAACAGTCTAAATGCCTTACACTCAGATCTGAGTGGATGCTCAAACCCTTCTCTTTCTTTCCATTGGAGATCCTTTGACAAATTGTCTTCACTTCAAGGTCACCCTGTTGTGCTTTTATGAATTTGCTAATCATGGTGGGTTGTGCAATCAACGTAGAAAAGGTAGCACCGTTGCTAGACTCGTTGACATCACTCAACATAACCCATTCCCAAATGGACACACTTGCCACAATACTCACGGACTTTCGACTAAGGGCATCAGCCACGACATTGGCCTTCCCCGAATGATAGTGTAACTCAAAATCATAGTCTTCCATAAACTTTATCCACCTACGTTGGCACACATTCAAATCTTTCTGGGAGAATAGGTATTTTAGGCTTTTGTAGTCAGAATAAACATCAAACTTCTCACTGTACAAATAATGTTTCCAAGTTTTCAGGGCAAAAATTATCGCTGCTAGCTTTAAGTCATTAGTAGGATAGCTTTTCTCATGGGTTTTTAATTGACGTGAGCCATAAGCTACAACCTTTCCATTTTGCATCAATATACAACACAGCCCATTCTAGGACGCATCATAATACTCAGTATAACCCAAGTCCCATTCCGAAATTATCAAAACTGGTGCGGTGGTCAACCTAGCCTTCAGTTCTTGAAATGATTTCTCACAAGTCTCATTCCATACAATCTTGACACCCTTTCTAGTCAACCTGGTCAATGGTGTGGTTAGTCTAGAGAAGTCCTTTACAAAACGGCAGTAATACCTGGCTAACCCCAAGAAACTCCGAATCTCAAAAAGATTTTTAGGTCGTTCCCAAGCTTGTATGAAATTTACCTTAGAGGAATCAATAGTCACTCCTTCCTCCAACACCACATGGCCCAAAAATTTTACCTTTGAAAGCCAAAATTCACACTTCTCAAACTTGGCATATAATTTGTGCAATCTAAGCAATTCAAGTATTATCAGCAAGTGTTTATCGTGTTCCTCTTCAGATGGTGAATATATCAAAATCTCGTCCATACAGATGACTACGAATCGATCTAAGAACTCCTAAAAGACTCGATTCATCAAGTCTATAAATGAAGGCATTGCATTGATTAACTCGAATGGCATAATTAGTAACTCATAATGGCCATAACGCGTACGAAAAGCCATTTTCTGGATGTCCACTTCCTTAACCCTCACCTGATGGTATCCCAATCTCAAGTCTATCTTTGAAATGTAACGGGACCCTTTAAGTTGGTCAAATAAGTCATCTATTCTGGGTAGATGATACTTGTTCGTAATGGTAACTCAATTCAACTTGCGGTAATCAATACACAATCGCAATGATCCAATATTCTTTTTCGCAAAGAGAACCGATGCTCCTTAAGGTGATGTACTGGGGCAAATAAAGCCCTTATCTAAAAGTTCTTGGAGTTGGATCTTCAACTCGTGCAACTCGGCAGGTGCAAATCTGTATGGTGCCATGGAAATTGGTGCCGTACTGGGCACTAGGTCAATGGAGAATTCAATGTTTTGGTGGGGTGGCAATCTGGTAGGATCTTCGGGAAAAACATCTGGGTATTCACAAACTACCCTCGACAGGTCATCTCAAACCATATTACCCTCTTCGGCCAAGGAAGTGGCAAAAAGAAAGCTAAGCCCTCGCCGACCCTTAAGGTCATACAATTGTGGAATCGAACTATCACCCCAATCATGAAGAAAATAAAAACAATCCCTGGTAGGTGTGCATAAAGACACTTGGTAGCGTTGGAAATCTATCGTGGCCTGGAAATATGATGGTCAATCCATATCTAATATAACATTAAAAGTGTGCATGTGTAAGATAATGAAATCGAAAGAGAGTTGGTGATTTGCAACTTTAATCTCGCGAGAGTGGCATATTCGTCCCAATGCCACTCTACTCCCAATAGGTGACTCAACCCACGATGGAGACTCTAGTTGATCAATCTTTAACCCCAAAACAAAAGTGAAAGCAGTAAATATAAATGAATGTGACTCACCTGTATTAATCAGCACTCTAGCCATAGAATTGAACACAACAAAATTACCTCTCACAATAGAGGATCCTAGCAACTAATATGGCGTTGTAACAGCATGCACGCGCCTATGTGGCCTTTGATCAACCTGCTCATCGCTCAAAGCATAGGCTTGCAATACTGACTGAGCTGAAGTGGCTTCCTAGATAGCTCGTGAGGTCTGGACTAAATGAACTTGTTGGTAGCTCTATGTTTGCTTCGACCCCGATAGGCTAGATACGCCTCCCAACTGTGGGTATGCTCTCCTCATGTGCCCTGATTAACTACACTGAAAATAAGTAGGTCCTTGTGCCTTATTCTGGGATTAGTTAGACGGTGGTGGTGGTGGCACCTACTGTTCTCCTCCCTTCTGTGGACAGGCATTGGCCTTGTAACCCAACTGGCCATATTTGAAATAGGTGAACCTATCCTAAACGTTCTTCCTCGTGCCAACACTAGGCAACAAAAAAGTAGATCTGGTCTACTGTGACTGGAACTGAGATGAAGCGGAACCCCTGTGCTTCTTACTAGGCCTAAAATTCCTCTATGACTCCAGCCCTCTCTTCCTTAGCCTGCATTGCAATCTTTATATGTGATGCCACCTCCACAAGTTGATCGTAGTTTTGGATCATATTCCCAATAACCTTAAAAAAAAATTGGTTCTAAGTCTCTTCTCAAATTTAATGCAACGGCATTCCTCCGTCGCCACCAACTCCGATGCAAACTGGGACAAACTAGTAAAGGCCGCTTCAAATTTGGCCATAATTGTGTTCAGTTGTTTGAGGTCTAGAAACTCCCACCTTAATCTCTCCCTAGTAGTGGAAGGTAGGTACTAGTCTTGGAAAGCTATAACAAACGCTTTCCATATCAGTCTAACATTGTATTTGTCGGATTTCCACTATTAGCCAGCGTCCCCCTTTAAGTAGTAACTCGCTAAAGTCACCATAAGCTCACTATCATCAATGTGAAGCATCTCAAATGTCTTCACGGTTTGTTCGTGCCACTTATTCGCCTTCTTGGGCTCTGGGCCACTGTGGAACTCATTCGGTTTGGCCCGCAGAAACTCTCAGGTAAGAAAAACTGCCCTTGTCTATACGGCATGCTCTCGGGCTTGGTTCACTACCCTCAAGATATTCATATACTCTCTCAAAGCCCCTACCATCTCTCTGGCTAAGAGACCCATAACGGCTTGATCCCCTTGCTCCGGCCATGTTTGTTTGGGCCGCTGGGTCGGCCATATTAGCTTGACCGAACCCCGCTTCTTGCACCAGAACTTGGTGAACCAGCACTGCACGAACACTTCAGCAAGGCCTGCCCACCTATCGCCTCTACCACTGCGTACTGGACCTCGTCCTTGCATCCTAATTTAAGAACAATAACGAACAATTTACTTCATTATTACATATGTGCTCGTAACTGAACCTCTCATATCTCATTACAATAATTAACAAATTTTCATTCCATGTAAATACATAATTCACATAAACACATACAGATTAGTCATTCAAGATAATGGTTTTCCCCACGAAATACCAGGAGTTTCTATTAGAATGAATATTGATCAAGTGCCCTACTAATAAGACTTCAAGGAATTTAGTGGAAGCAAACAACATCCTAAAAGTTCAATCTCATACCCATCTAGTCACAATAACATGTTATTATGTAACAGTTAAAACATGGCACATCCTCTAATTGGCAAAATGAACCCATTGTGATAAAATCACTTCCTGTAAGCTCCAAGTATTCGAACTTGGTAGCATTGATACAAAGTTGTAACGCCCCCGAATAATTGGTATAAAAGGCTGGATTCATCCATCCAGTAAACAATCTTAATTTGATTAATCAATTCTCATAATTAGCATTTCATTAATGAGAGAGGTATACAAAAGTGTCCACATGTAATATACATTCAACTCTTCTAAAAGGATGAATCCATGCCATGTGTGACAATATAAAAGTAAAAGAAAATAACAATAAAATAAATGTCCAAAGGCTACAAATTCCAAGACTTAAGTCCGACTACGCAAAAGATGGTTATCTAAAAACCCATACAATTGAGGCATTTTGTAATAACTCTGACCTGTGATTAATTGTTAAACCATGATTAAGGATGTCTAATAAATAATTAAGAGGAAATCATGAGTTAATTGCATGAATTATATGTTATTTGCATTTGTATCTGTCTGTCGTAGAAATATTTATCGTGTTTCTGTTATGTCTGTGAATTGAAGGCCTTATTGGCATCCGATCACGAAATTGACTTGATTTATGTGTTATTTGGAATTTTTAGAATTTTGTGGTAGATTTAATTGAAATTCGATTTGGAAGCAAATAATTAGATTAATTAATTATAAATTGATTAGGCTAAGCTAAATTAATTAGTGGAGCCTATATAAGGCTAATGTTAAGCCTTAGATTATTTTACACACTCTCATTTCGAGCTTTTTGAGCCTAAAAAATGTGTGAGAAAGAAAGGAAGAGAGAATTGAGATCAATCATGGGAATTGCTAGAATTTGGAAAGAGTTAGCTTAGGAATTCAAGGATTTGGCTTGGAAGCTTAGTGAATTCATCATCTAGAGCTTAATTGAGAAGATGAGGTAAGGATTCAACACTTAGACAATATACTTATGATATCTAGGACATGAATTCTAGAGGATTAAGTTGAAATATGCGAGAATTGAGCTAATAATGTAGAAAAGATGAACATTTCATATATGCATGTGCATTTCATAGAGTTTTGATGTTTTCGAAAGGATTCTCTTATGCATGTATCAAGTCTAGTTTGATTTTAAGAATTCATCACATTTCCTACCAATTGGCCTTAATTGATCATGTTTTGAAAATGTTAAGTTCATATTAATGCATACATGTTACGTTCTTTAAACTCTAAGTTGATTTGGTTCAATTAGCTTACCTTTGGTCTTTGATTTTGCGAAATGGCTTTGAATTCATGATGTTTTACTAGTTTACAAGAGATTTATTAAGTTTTGGGCCCAAATGATGTGTTTTAAGGCTTTGAATTCAAGTTTTGCAGTATGAAGAGCAATCTGGAAATTTCATAATTCTACATCTTTGCTCGAGCAACAGAATCTGCATTCGAGTGACCACTATCTGATTTGCACTTCTGCTCGAGGGACCAAAAGTTAACTCGAGTGTAAATTGCATGGTCTTAGAAGTTTACACATTTTGCAAACCACTCGAGCAAAGACCTCAGTCTCACGCTTTAGCGATCGAGCGTGCTTCAAGCGAAAAAATCAAGCAACCAGTACTTTTGCAGAGTTTACAAACAGCTCGAGCGACAGAAATTATGCTCAAGCAACCACGCTTATTTTTGTACCTCTACTCAAGCGAATGAAGTTGCGCTCAAGCGAGGACCCTATTTTCAACAATTTTGACTAAGTGTTAAACAGCATGTGTTGATATCCTCATTGCATCCTAGGCATTCCTAGGCCATGATTAAGACATAATAATGAGAATAAGGACTAGAAACATGCCAGGATAAGAAAGAACTAAGTTAAGTGTTATCCGAGTGTGTGTTTCATTATGTGTGTATCTATTACGTCTGCGTAGGTCACGCGCCGCAAGTTATCTGATTTGTCTACTCTGTCTATCTGCTTTGAAGCATCTGTAAGTAATAACTTAATAAAGCTATGATCAATTTTATTTATTTTCTGTATGATGAAATAAGATCTATTTTCTGAAATAATATGTTCTGTATAATGAATAATTGTTCAATTTATGACAATGTATTTGTGGCATCCATAGCATCATGTAATATTTGTTAGCTATTACTCGGTATCAGAGGTTCCATCATGGAACTTAATATGTCTACAATATGTTACCTGTACCGGAGGCCCTATTATGGGACTCAACATATCTATTCTCTATCACCCGGATCCGGAGGTTCCTTTGTGAAACTAGTTACATAACCATTATCTGATCTACAACTATTTTGTATCTGTTCTGTTAACGCTAATGGATGTACCACGCATGATTTAGCATGAACACTGATTTCTGTATAAGCATATGAATCTATTTCTGATATGGAATCTATTTTTTGAATCTGATATGGGACATCATTCAATTAAACCCTTTACTCTGTTATTATTCACTAGGCTCTCTCTCACTTTATTATTTTATGCATATAGGTGATCCGGTGCATAACTAGGCTCAATAATGGTAGCCTGATGTAGACACCCCATTTTTGACCGTCCTCAAGACTTGGATGTCACCGTTTGAACACTCGGTGATTACCCTTGTTTGTGTTCGTTTGGAGTTCCCGGAGGTCTCGGCTACGCGCCCTGCCTCAGGATCTCCGAACTCAACCGTTTTATGTCTGGTTTTGTACGAAACACTTGTGTTTTGCCTTGGAGGGACAGGGAATTCCTCGTGAGGCATCCCCACACACCACCGGCAGTGGCTAGAGGTCACCGGCTGGTTTTTGCTGCCATCGACACTGTTTGTTGCCGGTCGGCACTAAATTTTGTCAAAATGACATTTTTGGGCAGCCGACCACTGTTCATCTACTTTATGTAGATATTTTGTGCCAGCTGTGATAGCTGGCACCAACTCTGCTTCCCTCCATACACGTGTATGGAGGGATTTCCCTCTAAGCAAGCTTGTTGTATAAGCTTTGCAAGAGGGAGTTCTATAAGAGGAGAGGCCTTCTCTTTGCTCTAGGTTAGAGACTTTGAAGGCAAAACCAGAGCTTCCACATATAGATACACCCTATCTCTATATTTCCCTCTCTCTCCTCCTTTGTGTGTGTTTCTTGGCCTAAAAGTGTGATTTTACCTTGCTTTTGCACCAATACACACACTATTACACCTTGCTCCAAGATTGAGGACTTTGAGGGTTGATTCTTGAGTTTTGGGCTGTTTTTGATCAAAAGAAGGGGGCTGCCTTGGCTGTTCTTGAAGTGTGCTTCAAGGGTGAGCATTTTACTTTAGTTTCCCCAAACTTGCACTAGTCTTTTACCTATCTTACTTGCTGATTTAGTTTTTGTGCATAACATAAAAAAGGCTTGTATTTTCATGCTTAAGAACTTTCATTAAGAGTCTTTCATGGTTTGAGTTCAAACTCACCCTCTTAGGCCTTATTTGGCCTTTTTGTTGCCTCTTTGGTAAGGCCTTGTTTGCTTAAGTGTTTTCGTCTTCTCACCACTAAAAACCAGTGGATTTTCAGTGGTGAGGAAGGTGGTTTGAAGTCTTGCATAGGGGAGGGACACCCCTCTCCCTTCATTGTCTTGTTTCCTTGCATTTTGGCTTAAAAGGGTAACATGCATGCTTGATCATTTTTGCCCCCATTTCAGAAGTTTTTTGGGTGTTTTGGGTCATATGTGATCTCTGTTTTTGGCCGGATTTGTACCCATTTGCATGCTTAATATACTTGCTTTACATTCCTCCATTTGGCCTAGAATTGTATCTTGTGTTTAGGCCATGATTCTTGCATGTGTTGGCTTGGTTCCATGAAGGTGTTGGCATTATTTTACCATGTTTAAGGTCTGTTGGCCATTTATTTCAGTCATGCTTGCCTTGTTTGGTGTCACCTCTTTGTGTTTTGGCTTGTAAGCCTTGAGCATATTGACCTCCAACATGCATAGCTTAGGCCATCCTCATGATTTACCATCATTTAGGGTCATATTTCAGCCTATAAATCATGCTTGTATGCTTGCATTTGTGACCTCTTCCATGCTCTTAGGGTGTACCCTTTTATGCCTAGAAATGAGTCTTGGTGGATGCATTTCATGGGAGCCACCTAAGCTGTCATATTAGGAGGTTTTGGAGTCCCTTTTTGCATGTTAAAATTCTGTTTTGGCTTGTCCAAGTCATGCCATGAGTGGTCATGTTGGTGGGAGTGAAGTGCCTCCTTTTTGTGCCTTAACCTTAAGACCATTGGCTTGCTTGTTGGCATGAGTATTGGTCCACCTTTTGGACACTTTTGGCCACTGTTTTGAGGTGGGTTAAGGTCTGCCCCTTTACCATTTTAAGCCACCATTGCATGCTTTGTTCATGTTTGTTGCATGGTTGCTTCATTAGGTGTTGTAGCATGATTACTCTATTGTTTAAATTGTCCATATTTACATTGCATTTGCATCTTGTATGCCTAACATTGCATGTTTGCCATACTAGTTGCATGACACTTGGTATGCCTTGTAGCTTGATATCATGTTGCATTTCGAGCCATGTTTGCATAACATGCATTGCATTACTTGGTTTGGGGTGTCAAACCAAGTGTGAGGGTTAAGGGGCGTTCATACTATAAGTGATGTAATGTGCCTTAACTCTCGGTCATCGGGGCCTTTGATCTCGACATGATAAGGTCTTGGTCCTCATTCGTGTGATTGCATGCACTTTTACATCAAGTGGCAAGCTTGATCTCTTGGGCTATCATGCACCATTGATGGCTCGAATATCGAGGGCCATGCTTCCTTGAGTTCAAAGCATGATGGGAAACATGACCATGCTCACATGTGCCTGAAATCCCATGCCATATACTGTCTGTTCTCTGTTGCTGTCAAAACTGTCTCCTGCAGGAAGTTTCTGCCGACCGGCAGAATTCAGTGCCGACCGGCCTTTGATGAATAGCCGATAAATCCAGAAGCAGCCGGTGGAAATGATGCACTGCCGGTGGGAATTTCCCCCAGCCGGTGGTCCTCTGCAGTATGCAATAAACCTGTCCCAGCACTTTGGAATTTTTCAGAGAGATAGGGCAGTGTAAACAGAGACAGCCCTGGTATGGTACGGACTTTCCGGGCAAGGCGGGTTTGAGCATGCATCATTCACGTATCTCGAGGCGGAGGCTGTGGCCATCTCTCTCCTTCATTTTGCATTCGTTCTAATAATTAAGTAGAAATTCTGTAATAATTAATTTATTTGTTATTCGAACTGTAATATTTATTTGGTCCCTCCGCGCGAGGGCAAATCTGTAATAAGTGTGTGTGAGTGGGGTGTATGTCTTCCAATCCCACGTCTTTCTTCCCTTTTATTTACCTGCTTATGATGGTAGACTAGGGCATATTTAAAATTAGCATACCTTATGCTATGCATGCGTGCATTCATGCATTTGTCTTGCATGCACCGGGCTCGGTACATCATGCTAACTGCATTTGTATTTCAATTCCAAATTGAATACGTGCATCAATTGATTGCATTTCACATGCCATGTTTAGGTTAGCCGAGCCTACTCTAATTACATCTTGCATGTGTTGCATTAGTCAATTTGACATGAACTAGGATCACGCATGTTTGCTAACTAGTTTATCGTTTTGGCACGGAGTACAATGTAAGTATTTATGTTTTAGCATACCGCATGCGTGTGAGTGTTGCCATGACAGTATGTTCGCCATGCGGCTAGATGCTTATATGAGATAGACTGTTTGAATGCCTGTGGGTGAAGGTTGGATTGTTTAAGTTGGAGAAACTCGTTGAAATCCGCATTTTAGCCTACTTGCGAGTAGCAAATTCCAAGACATTTTCCAAAACAAACGGATATGCAATGTTTCTTTCCGAATTAGGCAATCTAGTCTATACTTGTTTGCTGTGCGCATAACATAAGTAATTCTAGGCTAATGACCGGTTTAAGAACACATAAAGTTTTCAAAAATGGATATCACGGTTAGTAGAGGCCGATCTTCGGATCGGGCGAGAGGGGGTGCTCATAGCTGACCTTCCCCAATCGTACCCTAGCTCCCGAGCCGAGACAACTCCGGTGGTGATGGACATGTGGCCTTCGGCACCGAGTCAGGGTTTCCTAAATTCCCCATAAAAAATATTTAGGTGGCGACTCTGTATCTGGAAAAGCAGTCCATGTTTGGCACTTCTTTCCTAAAATCTGTTTTCTCAAAACGATTTGCCAGATTTGGACTCTTTGGTTCAAGATTAAGAACCGTGACACAAATCGAGTCCGAACTGTAGTAGCGGGGGCCCTCGCGGGCGCGTGCTACACCTGAAGATTTTTTTGTGTCAGCTCACCATTGTGCCTCCCAAGGAGGTTTCGAAAGTCATGTGATCGTGTTTTGTGAACATATAAGACTTTGTTTTTTTTTTGGAATATGAACAAGTTTTCTGTTTATTTGTATTTTGGCCTAAGTCCCCTTCTGATTATATCTGTAATGAATATAACGTAAGACTACTGTAATTATGATGCTATGTGTATGTATATAAGTTTTGAAATTAATGTTTCATGTATGTCTGCACAGCTCATTAGATTATGTATGTTCTTGAGAGGGTGATTTATGATCCGGTGTTGGGCCGAGGTATCGACCGAGCAAGTTGAGGGCTCAGCAGTGCATTGGGCCGAGATGATCAACTGTTCACCCGGAGATGGGCTACCAGAACTTGGGCCGGGCAGAGTTTGGACTGAGTGTGTGCCGCCCCGGACTGTGCAGAAGCTGCTCGGCCAGGAAGTGACCGGTCAGACCAGGATGCTCGGTCCGAGGATGGTCGAAACCAGACAGACCGAGAGACCGGCGCTCGGAAAGGCGTGGTCAGCCGAGGTAGTTGATTGACCGGCGAGAGGGCCGACCAAAGGAGGAGCCCGGGCTAGGCTTTGCCGAGATGCCGCCTAGCCCGGTCCTTCATGTGTTTGTCCGGCTAGGCGCATGGGTTTGAAGCATGACATGGCCGAGGTAGAACAGCTCGGCTGCCGAGCTCCAGCTGTGAAGTCAAGCAGTTGAGGTTAGGTGGTGAATGGCATGGTTTATGCTGACAGATGGGATAGCAGAGCCACGTGTCAGGAGATGACTGGGAGTGGATATGGGGTTCAGAAGGTATAAAAGCATGCCTGCGCCCCCCATACGCGACACGAACATATCTGTAAGGACTTCTTACACTAAAACACTCTCTCCCTTCTCTCTATTCCCTCTAAGGTGTGTGCTAACTTGACCGTCGGAGGGTTTTTCCGGCCACACACCGCCGGGTAGCTCATCGTTATTTGCTCGCAGGTGATCGGATATCGACGGAGCTCGGAAGAAAGGAATACGGGCACGCCGGAATATTTGCTCCCCGTACAGTTCTATATATGCTTCTGCTAGACCTTTAATAGCATTTTTTTCTGTTCAAAGGCCTTTGGTAATCCAAGGATTACTGGCCAGTTATGACACTAAACCTATAGGGGCGGGTTTGGGTTGTGATAGAGTGGTATCAGAGCTCGAGTTATACCACACAGACGAGTCCATATGAGCTATAGGATGTCCTAGAAAAGAATTAGGGACATTTCATCTACATGTGTGAGTGTGTGTTAATGTCTGTAAATGTGAAAGCTTAATCGAAACATGAATGTATGAAATTGAAAAGAATGAACTAGAATTGAATACTCCGAACATTGTGAAAATAACTATTTACCTATGTTTATAAGTGCTTTGTTTACCTATTGCAAATAGAAAATACAAGAAGTGACGGTACAGCTGAATCTTCAGAGGCTCGCATGAGCCGAACGGAACAAATGCTCGGAGCCTTAACTGAGTAAATGAGACAGCAACAAAGACAACAACCTATACCTCCTCCGCCCCCTCCGGTCCCAGTTGAATCAGATAACATTGACTTCATAAATCTCACTCAAAAATTCATGAAGATGAAACCGCCAAATTTCTTGGGTGGTATTGAACCATTAAAGGTAGAGAGACATGGTTATTAGAAATGGAAAAATTATTTGAAGTATTTCCCTACTCTGAGACTTAGAAGGTTCTATTAGCCACCTATACTCTAAAAGATGAAACCCGAAGATGGTGGTTGCTAATTCGAAATTGCAATGAGAACATGACATGGGCTCAATTCAATGAGATCTTCTACGACAAGTACTTTCCTCAGTGCTTTCGGGATCAAAAATTTTCTAAATTTCAAGAACTCAAACAAGGCAGCATGTATGTTGCCGAGTATGAGGCTAAATTCACTGAATTAGCTAGATTTGCTCCTCATATGGTGGATACGGGCTACAAGAAAGCTCAAAAATTTGAAGGTGGATTAGATCTAGACGTATTTGATTGGGTAGGGGTCTTAAAACTACCTACATATGTGGATGTACTTGACAGAGCATTGATGGCAGAGACCAATTTGATAGCAAAGAAACAAGTTAAAGCACCAACAACAGAATGAAGAGGTAAATGGTATGGGTACGGTTTCAGAAAGGGCTGTTCTTTTGTGCACAAAAAGGAAAACACGGGGATTACTAGTAGCTCCAATCAGAGCAGTGGGTCTATACTAGTTTGTTCTGATTGTGGAAGGAAACATAGAGGTGTATGTTACTGTGCATCTGGCGCTTGTTTCTGATGCAGCAAGACAGGCCATGTAGTGAAAGATTGCCCCCTTAGATATGATAATGCCAACTGTCCTGTAACAAGTTTAGCCGGATCTGCTTCTGCAGCTAGAACAAATACGAGAGCTAACACTGGGAAAGAAACTTTGAGACAAGGCTGAGTTTTCTCACTAGTGCCTGGTGATGTATAGAACACTGAAGTTGTGGTGTCAAGTATACTCCATATTTGTGCTCAAAATGCATATGTGCTGATAGATTCTAGTTCTACACATTCCTTTGAATCGCACGTTTTCTCTAGAAAATTAACTAGCCCATTAGAACCTATGAATTATTTGTTATCTATATCTTCACCATCTGGAGGTTCTATGGTATGCGCGTATGTTTATTTGGAAAGTGACATTGTGATTGGTGGTATGACATTATATGTTGATTTGTTGCCATTGGGTATTAATCATTTTGACTATATACTTGGTATGGATTGGTTGATGAAGTATTGTGCGACTGTTGATTGTGTGAATAAAACTGTTGTGTTTCGACCACCTGGTATGCCTGAATTTGTATTCGTTGGGAATGGGGTAATTCCTCCACCATATTTGATTTCTTTTGTGAAAGCCAAAAAATTGTTAAGAAAAGGGTGCCGGGGTTACTTGTGTTGCGTTTTGAATATGACTTCTGATAGTCCTACTGTATAGAACATCCTGGTAGTAAATGAATTTTCCAATGTATTTCGAAATGATTTGCCCGGAGACTTAATTGATAGGGAAATTGAGTTTATTATTGATGTTGTACCCAGAACATAACCGATTTCTAAAACCCTTTACCGAATGTCAACCTCTGAACTTCAAGAATTGAAAGTCCAACTTCAAGAATTGTTAGAGAAGAAGTTTATTCGACCGAGCACTTCACCTTGGGGTGCTCCAGTTTTGTTTGTTAAAAAGAAAGATGGGTCTTTGTGACTATATATAGATTATAGAGAACTGAACAATGTAACCGTGAAGAACAAATACCCACTGCCCCGAATAGATGATCTATTTGACCAACTTCAGGGAGCACAAGTGTTCTATAAGATAGACCTTAGATCTGAGTATCACCAGTTAAAGGTCAAGGCAAAATATGTAGAGAAAACTGCATTCAGAACTAGGTATGGGCATTACGAATTTTTGGTAATGCCATTCGGGGTAACTAATGTACCTACAGTTTTTATGGACCTGATAAATAGGGCTTTCAAACAATTTCTTGCTAAATTTATAGTTGTGTTAATTGATGATATTATGATATACTCTAAATGAAGGGAAGAACATAAAAATCATCTGAAAACTGCTTTATAGGTTTTGAGAGAAAAGAAGTTATATGAAAATTTTTCCAAATGTGAATTCTGGCTTAACAACGTAGCATTTCTGGGACATGTGATCAATAAGGATGGTATATTAGTGGACCCACAGAAAATTAAAGCCATCATAGATTGGCCAAAACCAACAAACGTGTCAGAAGTTAGAAGCTTTCTAGGACTTGCTGGCTACTACAGAAGATTTGTGAAATATTTCTCAAAACTTGCTATGCCATAGACATAGTTGACACAGAAAAATGTACCATTTGATTGGAATGATCAATGGGAGTAATCCTTTCAAGAATTGAAAACTAGACTGGTAACTACACCAATTATGACCTTGCCTAACAGAACAGATGGGTTTCAGATTTACGGTGATGCTCCCTATAAAGGTTTGGGGTGTGTGTTGATGCAGAATGGAAAGGTAATTGCGTATTCTTCTCAGCAACTTCAACTACATGAAAAGAATTACCCAACTCATGACCTTGAATTGGCAACTGTGGTTTTTGCATTAAAAATTTGGCGCCATTATCTATATGGAGTAACTTGTGAAGTGTACACTGACCATAAAAGTTTCAAATATTTCTTTACTAAAAAAGAATTGAATATGAGACAGAGAAGTTGGCTGGAATTGATCAAAGATTATGACTTGCAAATTCTGTATCATCCAGGGAAGGCAAATACTGTTGCAGATGCATTGAGTAGAAAGTCAATTGCGAATTTGTCTTGTTTGCTCACCGGTCAAAAAGAGTTATTATGTGACTTGGAGAAGAATGAGATTGAAATTGTGCTGCATGAACAGGGCAGGATTTTAGCTGCCATTTCCGCTCAGCCTGCAATCATTAAGGAAATTAGAGAGAAGCAGTTGCAAGATGAATTTTTGAAGAGAATGGTTGATGAGTTTGACTCAAAACCAAGGCCAAGATTTGTGTTTGAGAACATTGTGTTGAAGTTACAGAATAGACTTTATGTACCGGATTGTTCTGACCTGAGGAAACGAGTTATGGTTGAAGCTCACAATTCAAAATTTGCTATGCATCCGGGGAATACAAAGATGTACCATAATTCAAGACAGAATTTCTGGTGGCCTGGAATGAAGAAAAGTATTGCCGATTTTGTAGCAAGATGTCTACATTGCCAACAAGTTAAAGCTGAACATCAATGACCTGTTGGACTACTTCAGCCGCTTCCAATACCGAAATGGAAATTAGACATATCACGATAGACTTCATTATTGGACTACCTTGCTCCTCTCGACGTATGGATTCTATTTGGGTCATTGTTGATTGTTTAACTAAATCTTCCCACTTTTTGCCTGTCAAATCTTTGTATAATGCGAATAAGTTGGCTAATTTGTATGTAAATGAAATTGTGAAATTGCATGGAGTTCCAGTTTCCATAGTATCTGACAATGATCCCAAGTTTACTTTGAGATTTTGACAGAGTCTACAATAGGATTTGGGGACTGAACTGAGACTAAGCAGTGCTTATCACCCATAGACAAACGATCAATCTGAACGGGACCATTCAAATATTGGAAGACATGTTACAAATGTGTGTGTTAGACTTCCAAGGAAATTGGGAGACTTATCTATCCTTGGCTGAATTTGTGTATAACAATAGTTATCATCCAAGCATCGAAATGGCTCCTTATGAAGTATTGTATGGTAGGAAGTGTTGTTTTCCAATTTGTTGGACCGTAGTAGGTGATAGACCATTGCTAGGACCGGAACTTGCGCAAAAAACAAATGAAAATGTAAAACTAATTCAACAACAATTAAAAACTGCACAGGGCCGCCAAAAGAGTTATGCGAATGTCTAGAGAAGAGATAGAGAATATGAAGTCGGGGATCATGTGTTTATTAAAGTAACCCTAATGGAGTGAAAGGCAAGTTCGCACCAAGATACGTTAGGCCATATGAGATCCTTGAGAAAATCAATCTAGTGACGTATCGGGTAGCCCTATCGTTAGTCATGGAGCACATGCATTATGTTTTTCACGTATCCATGCTTCGAGAGTATTTGAGAGATCCATTCCATGTGATTAAACTAACTCATGTGCTTCTGAAAAATGATTTTACTTATGAAGAACAGCTAACACTGATTGTTAATCGTCGAATCAAAAGGTTGAGGAACAAAGAAATTCCATTGGTGAAAGTGGATTGGCAAAACCACGAAGGGACATATGCAACATGAGAGACGGAAGAGGATATGATGAAGAGATACCCTGACTTGTTCTCTCTGGATCCGATATTCTTTCAAAACGAAGGTAATTTGAGTTTGGGGACCAAACTCTTTGAGGGGGGAAGACTATAACAACCCCGACCTGTGATTAATTGTTAAACCATGATTAAGGATGCCTAATAAGTAATTAAGAGGATATCATGAGTTAATTGCATGAATTATATGTTATTTGCATTTGTATATATCTGTCGTAGAAATATATGTTGTGTTTCCATTCTGTCTGTGAATTGAAGGCCTTATCAGCATCTGATCACGAAATTGACTTGATTTATGTGTTATTTGGAAATTTTAAAATTTTGTGGTAGGTTTAATTGAAATTTGATTTGGAACCAAATAATTAGATTAATTAATTATAAATTGATTAGGCTAAGCTAGATTAATTAGTAGAGCCTATGTGAGGCTAATGTTAAGCCTTAAATCATTTTAACATTCTCATTTCAAGCTTTTTGAGCCTAAAAACCGTGAGGGAGAAAGAGAGAGAGAGAGAGAGAGAGAGAGAGAGAGAATTGAGATCAATCAAGGGCATTGCTAGAATTTGGAAGGAGTTAGCTTGGGAATTCAAGGATTTGGCTTGGAAGCTTAGTGAATTCATCATCTAGAGCTTAATTGAGATGTTGAGGTAAGGATTCAACACTTAGACAATATACTTATGATATCTAGGACATGAATTCTAGAGGATTAAGTTGAAACATGCAAGAATTGAGCTAATAAAGTAGAGAATATGAACATTTCATACATGCATGTGCATTTCATGGAGTTTTGATGTTGTTTTCGAAAGGATTCTCTCATGCATGTATCAAGTCTAGTTTGATTTGAAGAATTCATCACATTTCCTACAAATTGGCCTTAATTGATCAAGTCTTGGAAAGGTTGAGTTCATATTAATGCATACATGTTACGTTCTTGAAACTCTAAGTTGATTTGGTTCAATTAGCTTACCTTTGGACTTTGATTTTACGAAATGGCTTTGAATTCATGATGTTTTACAAGTTTACAAGAGATTTCTTAAGTTTTGGGCCCAAAGGATGTGTTTTGAGGCTTTGAATTCAAGTTATGTAGCATGAAAAGCAATCTGGAAATTCCAGAATTCTGCATCTCCGCTCGAGTGATAGAATCTGTGCTTGAGCAATCATTCTCTGATTTGCACTTCCGCTCAAGCGACCAAGTGTTGGCTTGTGTGTAAATTGCATGCACCTAGAAGTTTACACATTTTGCAGACCGCTCGAGCAACCAGAGTTGCGCTCTAGCGAAGACCTCAATCTCACACTTGAGTGACCATCAAGCGTGCATCGAGTAGAAAAATCAAGCAACCAGTACTTTTGCAGAGTTTACAAACCACTTGAGTGATGAAAGTTGCACTAGAGCGACCATGCTTATTTTTGAACCTCCACTTGAGCGAATGAAGTTGCGCTCGAGCTAGAACACTATTTTCAGCAATTTTGACTAAGTGTTGAACATCATGTTTTGGCATCTTCATTGTATCTTAGGCATTCCTAGGCCATGATCACGCCAAGATAAAAAAAGAACTAAGTTAAGTGCTATCCGAGTGTGTGTTTCAATATGTGTGTATTTGTTATGTCTATGTAGGTCATGCACTATAAATTATTTGATTTGTCTACTCTGTCTATCTGCTTTTGAGCATCTGTGAGTAATAACTTAGTAAACCTATGTTCAATTTTATTTATTTTTTGTATGATGAGATAAGATTTGTTTTCTGAAATAATATGTTCTGTATAATTAATGATTGTCTAATTTTTTACAATGTATTCACGGCATCCTCAGCATCATGTAATATCTATTAGCTGTTACCTGGTATCGGAGGTTCCATCATGGAACTTAATATGTCTACATTCTGTTACCCGTACCAGAGGCCCTATCATGGGGCTCAGCATATCTATTCTCTGCTACCAGGATTCGGAGGTTCCTTTGTGGAACTGGTTACATAACCATTATCTGATCTTTAACTGCTATGTATCTGTCTATGTCTGTTTTGTATCTATTTAGTTAACGCTAATGAATGTACCACGTATGATTAAGCATGAACTCTGATTTCTATATAAGCATATGAATCTATTTCTGCTATGGAATTTGTTTTCTGAATTTGATATGGGGCATCATTCAATAAAACCCTTTACTCCGTTAGTATTCACTGGGCTCCCGCTCACTCTATTATTTTATGTATGCAGGTGATCCGGTACGTGACTAGGCCCAATAGTGGCAGCCTGAAGATTTGTTTGTGTCGGCCAACCCTTGTGCCTTCCAAGGAGGTTTCGAAAGTCACGTGGTCGTGTTTTGTGAACGTATAAGACTTTGTTTCTTTGTGGACTATGAACAAGTTTTCTATTTATTTTTATTTTGGGCTAAGTCCCTTTCTGGTTATATCTATAATGAATGTAACGTACGATGTCATGTGTATGTATATAAGTTTTGAAATTTCTATCTCATGTATGTCTACATAGTTCATTGGACTATCTATATTCTATATCTGCTTTCACTAGCCCTTTAATAGCATGTTATTTTGTTCAAAGGCCTTTGGTAATCCAAGGATTACTGGCCGATTATGACGCTAAACCTATAGGGGCGAGTTTGGGTCGTAACACCTTTGACTTGTCAAAATATACAACAAAATATAAAAAGAGCATTGTGTTCTCGAAACATGTTCACTGCCTTAACTTGGTGGAATCACCGAAACTTTTCCTGCACAAATCCTCTAGAGGTGAGCACGAAGCCCAATAAAGATATCTTCACAAAGTATATTTGTTTAAATAGTTTTATATACTTGAATAGAATGCAATGCCATGCTCCAAAAGTCACAAGTTTTATTCCTTTGCAAATCATATGTAATGATCTTTTAAGATAATTCATTATATAGATAAATTCCAAAATTTAAATACGGGGTGGTAAATACGAGTAAGGTAATACCTAGCCTGGTATCTACAAGAAGGTATAATAAGCACTATCATTTCCCCATTTTATCGACTCTTAACCAAGAGGTAACCGAAAGGCACATGGTACCTCCTCCGTGCATGTTTTTGGTTTTTCACCACGGACGCTCAGGCCAACTTACACATTACCATCTACACCCCCTATTCGGACTTACCAAAGTATTTACCCAAAAATATTTCAAGATTTTCAATTGTTTTCTCAAAATAATAAATCGAATTCCAAGACATAGCCATAATATATTATATTCAAAACTTGTGCAAAATGAATGAAATAGAATTTAAATATAAAGTTTCATCGTAACATTCTACAATTCTGCACATTTGCTCAAATCATAACAAAATCCATTTCCATGTGATATGTGATACCATCTTATATTCACAATCAGTGTTCACTTTCATTTCGTAGTCCAAGCATATACAAAATCATGCTATCATATAAATTTCTCAACACAAAATTTGTAGAGAGAGATCAAGGAAATAAATGAGGTGGGTGGAGGGTTTCTAGAGAGAGGTGAGAGAAAAGAGAGAAAGTAAAATGTAGATAGGGAGAGTAAAATGAAAAGTGGAGGAGAAGTGTGTAAAGGACTCAACTTTTAAGTGATAAGACATATTTTTCAGAGCAAACTGCAGACAGACTGCTCGAGCGAACAATTTTGTGCTCGAACGGTGAATTCAAATTTTAGAATGCTTGAGTGAAGAATACCAACTCCTAGAAACTCACTCCTCCCTAGAAAAGACCACTCAAGCGATGAAACCTTCACTTAAGCAAAGAATACACACTTCCAGTAATTCAAATTGCAAAATAAGATGCTGAAATGATGACATCATTGCTTGAGCGATAAAAGTACCGCTCATCTCTCTCTAGAAATCCTTAATGCACTTCCATCAAAATGTAGTCCCAACTCAGAACAGAGACAATAACTACCTTAACGCACTCTCATCAATCCCAAACTCACTCCAACATCCACAAATGCAAAATAACACCCCGGAACACACTGGGATATACTCGAATAACTCCAAAGAAAGAACAAACAACAATATGAGAATCATAAAGTTCTAAAGTAGCAAGGATGATCAAAAGAAGTGGAAACTCTAGATTGAAACACTTAATTTGTTTTAAAAAGAACTTGGAAAATCATAGTGACGCAGCCAATGAAGCAAACACTTATGACGTGGATAGTAGTGGGGCTAATCATGAGTACAAGAGCATTGCGATAGGTGTCATTTGCAAAGAAACAAAGAATTTTAGAACCTATATGAAGAATTTTAGGACTCGAATCAATGAGGAAAACTTAGCTATGGAGACAGATGAATGATTTGATAGGGGTGGTAGCTGTGTACCAGGCTCTAAAACCAACAGATAGAGAGAGAAGAAAATGAGAATGAATGAGATGAGGAAAGATAGATAGAGAGACAAAGAGAAAATAAGTTTGTGAAATCAATTTGTATAGCTAAAAAATTGAACAGATTGGAGAAACAAGTTTGTTGAATTTCAACAAATAGGGAAAGTAAGTTTGGTGAACTCAATAGATAGGGAAAAAATAGGCTTGTGGATTTCAATAGATTAATACAAATATGAACAGATAGGTTCAAAAAATTAAACAGATAAAAAAAAAATTGAATAGGTAGGTTAAAATAAAATTTTCAACACATAGGTGATTTTGTTTTTTTGACTAACAAATGTCATTTTGACCAACAAATTTCTAACAAATGTCCTTATGTCCCCAATAGTTCCACCATTGTTCTTATTGACTTATAGGGGTAGAAATATGGATTTATCACCAATTTTCTCTTCTTTAAATTTCTTCTAATTAATTAATTATCTCAATATTTTCAATTGTTCATAATTGGATATAACCTAATATTATATCATTCTTTTTATTCAATTGTTTTTATACTTTTTACTTGCGCTCTGTAAATGACTAATATACAAAATATATATTTATATCCATTTTTAAGAAATTAAGAAAAATATTTACAAAGTAAACCCGAACTTCTTAAATGAGAGCAATATAGGGGTATAATTATGGCCCGACTTGTAGCAATTGCTGCGGCTCCCACCTTTTTGGCAGGTTAGGTCGGCTCGTAGGCCAAAAAATGAGGTCCAGGCCTACTCAAAATAAGGCCCAGGGCCTGAACTCGGGCCTAGGGCGCGAGCCGGGCTTAGAGGGCCTTTTTTTCCCAAAAAATGAACGATAAATATATTATGTGTATAGATTATTTATAAGGGATAAAAAAAACATAAAAGAAAAATTGTACTCGAGTATTTTAGTTAAGAATAATGAGATGTTTGGTTATGTTTCATGTGTGGTGGCATTTGAATTTAATTATGCATGACTTATTTTTTTTGGTTATGAACTTAAGACTAAAAAAGTATGAAATTATATAATTTTCTTATTTTGAAATGAATAATTATATATATATATATATATATATATATATCAAAACAAAACTTTCAATATTACAATCATTAAATTAAATATATAATATTTATTGAATGAATAATTTTTATTTCAAAATGAAATAAAATATTACAAAAATTTATATCATTAAACAAAATAGATGTAGATTATAGATGATTGTAGAACAATTGCTTCACTATAGGTCAAGTACATCCCAATTAGGTTGGTACTTACTAGCTTACCAATCATTTGCATTATACTTCACCTCAATAATCTAATACAAAAAAAATAAAATAAATAAAGAAATGAAATAGTGAAAAATAAATTGTTGATCAATCATCGGAGGAGGCAGACAATTCACTCGCGTTGCCCAAGCATATGCCATCTAAATCATTTTGAATTCTTTGGATATCATCAACGCCTCAATCATTTGGGGTGAAGGTCTGCTGCGGTAATCGTTCAACACCCATTCACCTACACTAAAAGTTGTTTCCGAAGAAACTATAGAAATAGAAATGATTAGTAGATCACGGGTCATTTGTGAAACCATAGGCCACATAGTCTCATTTTGTTTCCACTAATTCAAAATGTCAAAATCATTGTAATCATCCACTAATGGGCTTTCTAAATAATGTTGTAGTTCAGAACTACTTACATTTGTATGTTGAGATATTCTTTTACTTTCTATTACTAAAAAAACTCTTAATCTCCTGCCTCGAGGTGAGGTTGCTGGTGTAGTGCGTGTAGGTGTATTTGCAGATGCAATTGACCTGTATTCTTCAAATAATGTTTTGCATGTTTACATAATAGGGGCAAATTATTTTTTATCATCAAAAATACATTCTAAAAATTCTTGTAAATCGATTTCTTTACACCTAGGATCAATTATTATGGCTAAACCTAAAAGATAAGGCAATGAATCAAAAATTGTTGAAGTAATAATGGTTATATAATATTAATTACCGATATATTTTACAAAAATTTTAATTATTTCTGCTAACATATGTAAAACAAATGGTGAATTAAGAATATATATATATATATATATATATAAGAAATAATTTTGTTGCAGTATAGAAAACTTTTTAAAAAATCTTTATACAAAGCTACTTGGCATTAATTAAGTTATGTGGGAGTCAGTACTTCTCCTATTGATGTTGTTGCAAAAAATAAATCTACTACTTTTTTTTGTTTACAAGCTCGTTTTAATATATTATACGTTAAATTCCACCTACTGACTATATCTAAAATTAATTTTTTAAATGACATGCATTCTCGTTGACAAATTTTCTTGTATTCCGAAATTTGATTAGCAGAAGACATAATAGTAACAAGCGTATTTTTTTATTACCAATACAAAAGTCTTGTATTGCCACACCCCAAATTTATATGGTCCAACTCACGTGAATAAACTATCCAACGATGAACAATAGATGACAAATCTCATGCAAATGAATATAATATAGTCACACAATACATGTGTTTATCTAATTTTATATATGCCTAGATACAATATCTAAGTCGAATGGATGTTCTGTAACTAAAAACATACACAGATGTTATAAATTAAATTGAACGCCCTGAGGCTTACATCATACACAAGGGTGTAACCCTTACAAGAATGACACACGACCAGTAAATAACAAAAATGACTCATGGCCTACAATAACCAAACCACCTTACACGATTTCGAATACAACTTCACATCATAGTCCATATGCACATATGTACACCTGAAAAACATTTCAGCCACGTAGGGTGAGCATAAAATCTAGTAGTGAATATTTCAAAAACTAAGTATACTCTGCCAGCATAAATGAACATGATGTAATTCATATATATTGCCCAAATGCATTTTCAAACCATTTGATTTCTCAACGAAATCCTTTCTTTCTAATTACCAAAACCTTACGTTTAATCAAAACGTTTTCGAAGTTCAAATCATTAGTTTGATATAAAATTCATTTCAAAAAACCAATCCCGGTATCTCAATACCAACTAGCAAATACATTGCTAAATCAAATGCGAATACATTGCTAGACAACAACAAAAGCATTGTTGAAACCATTTTCCAAACATCCTGTGTCAAACCAACAAAATAGTAAATAAAATGGGTAAATCTTCAAAACAAATACAACTTTTCACAGAAATTTTATCCGCGGGAAACCGTAAACCGGCACCCATGTAAACGTAGGCTATACAAGCGCTACTATATGCACGATTTTTAGGACTTTCACCATAGACGCTTAGGCTGACTTATTTCAATGAGACAATACTGACTTCCTAGATTCACCATTTTATTTAATCTTTTCAATAGTACAGTACATGTAACTCTAAATATTGTTTTTCCAAAACAATGAAAATGTTCCAAAACATAATATGAAAATTTTCAAAACCTTTTCCAAAACATACAGTTTCAATTTCCAAAACCCATTACATGCACCATGATATAAATGATTTCAATTTGACTAATCCATATGCAATTTCTAATGCACGGCAATACTATCCTCCACCAATAGCCAAAACAGTTATCTTTAATGCAATAATTAAAAGATATCAATATAGATATATTTTCCAAAAGTGTAACAACACCCATTTTTAAAATCCCACAACCATTTCCTTCCTATCTCTTTCCAACCAAACCATTTACCAAAATCAATCCAACTCCAACTCCCAAAACAATATCATTTAGGGTTTTTCTACAGATTGGGGTTTTTCTCTTTTAGACAATTAAATGCAAGTTTGTTTATCAAAAATAAATTTAATAGCAAAATCATAACTAAACAACCCTCAATTTGTACAACCCTCAACCCACAATAACATTTCAAGATCAACAAAATGACTACCTAATATAAATAACAAGATATGTCACAAATATGCTACCGAACTCATATTGAGTTTAGAAAATAGGCCTTATCTCTTGAAGTGAAGAGAAGACAATAGAGAGAGAGAGAGAGAGAGAGAGAGAGAGAGAGAGAGAATGGAGAAACCTCAAGGACGTTGAAAACCAACTTTGCTTCGATCAAAAGAAAGCCCTTGATGTGCTCTACCTTTTTGTCAAAGAGACTAGGGGGAATAAATCAATGGATCTAGGTGTATTTGTAGAGAGAATGTGAGTTTTAGAGAGAGAAGATCTAAATCTAGGATTTTTAGAATGTTTAGAGAGAGAGAAATGAAAAAGTGACTCAAAAAGATGACTCTGCGATTTTGATATACGCGTAGACCGCTCAAGCGCAAAAAGTGTCACCCGAGCGTCCAGACACAAAAAGTGTGACTGCTCAAGCGCAGGAAGTGACTGCTTAAGCATAAAATACAAACTCTCAGAAGTTTTGCAGAAAGAAGACCACCGCTGGAGCGGACATCGCTGCGCAAGAAAGACCGCTCGAGCGAAGAATGTCAATTCCTAGTATCTCTGTAAACCTGCAAAAGTACTAGAAGTTCACAAATACCGCTCGAGCGTAGGAAGTGCCGCTCCAACGAAGACACAAAATTGGGCAACAATGGTTTTGAAAAACAAGCTACCAACATGCTCCAAATGTAACCAAGATACTCCAATAACCAAACTCAATGAGAAATAAAGAGAAACCAAACTTGAACAACAATCTAAGACAATGAAACTCGAATCCAAAACATCAACGGGTCGGGTCTAAACCAGAATCGCTATATGTATACATACATAGCTTTTTTAACAATCAAGTTTAAAATATGGGCACAATAACGAGCATGAAATAAATCACCACTAACAAGTAATTCTTTTATTTAATTTTCAATCATTATCAATAAAATGTGCGGTGATACATTGATATTCTAAACTATTATTTGACCATAGATCAGATGTTAAACAAACTCTTCCCTTCATTTTTTAAAGATGTCAAATAATTCATTTTCAATATCCTCAAATTTCTTAAAAATCCTATTTTTAGTAGTATTTCTTGAAAAAATTTGATATTGCGGTGCAAAATTTTCGTGAATCATTTGGACAAAATCAGGACATTCACTAGTAGCAAAAGATTGTTCTTTTTTAATAATATAATCAACTACAGAATTTTGTGGACGTATAGGATCATATGAAAATGTTTGTAGACGACCTGTTGATAAAGCCCCCTAATTGCATTTGACTTCCAATATCATGTTATTGACTTTGTAAATGTTTGTTAGCATGCCTTTTTAGATAACTAGTGCCTCCTGTAGATGCAGCACTAAGTTAATGTGTACAATATTTATATTTTGCTTTAAATGTAATTGTACCATGAAGATTATTTATAGATATTTTTTTTTTTTTTGAAATGTTCTCAAACACCACTAGTTGTGCTCTTAGATGATGATCCAGTTGTTAGAGGAGGGATATTAGGTACAGTAGAAGGAGAATCAACATATTCATGTTATGTAGTATATGCATCAATATCGACATAAACATTAAAAATATTAGGATCCATAGCAATGTAACTAAAATTATACATAAGAACTAACAATTAATTTTAAAATGAGTAACAATAATGAGTAAACAATAACAAATAATATATGTTAAGAAATTATTAATATAAAAAAAGGAGTAACTAATAAATTTACGGATTAATTACCAAAAAGTCCTATCTACATATTTGGTGGTAGCGTAGGTCCTGTCAAAAAGTTTTTGAACCATTAAGTCCCATTTATAAGTAAAAAGACGTTTTACCCTTTAATCTCAAAACTGAGAATGTTCTCAATTTTAAAGCTGAGAATGTTTTCAATTTATAATTATCAAAACTAAGAAATTTCTCAATTTTTTTCTAGTATGAGCTAAAAATATTATCAAAACTAAGAAATTTATAATTATCAATTTTGAGAATTTTCTCAATTTTTTTTCATGATTAAAATTGAGATTATTATAAACTGAGAATGTTCTCAATTTCAAATTAGAATTCAGAAGAACAATGTAGTTGAGCACGTGTTTCAAACTCTCTGCAAACAGTCTCTCTCTCTCTCTCTCTCTCTCTCTCTCTCTCCCAATTTCAGGCATCCGAACTCCAATCCTTGGGAGTGTGAGCAATCAGCAAACGGTGGTGTCCTTCAATGAGCTCTAATCTCCACTTCTCATTAAGGCTTCGATATCGTTCTGGTCAGTGGAACACACTCCCTCAGATACGGGAAGGAGATCCGACGCAGCGGTGGTTCTTTTTTATTCAGCCCCCAACGCCGCCGCCGTAAAGGCTTCTCCCCTGCCTCGGCAACCAAACTACAACGCCCCTCGTGTTCAGGTTTGCATACATATATGTAATTTGTGTGTATATATATATATGTATGCTTCAATTTGTCATATCTAACTTGTATGTAAGTGTATAGACTCTGTTGTTTTTATTAGGTTCAATTGCGTTTCTATTAATAATGATGTTTGGCAGCTATGAGGAGGTCTTGGAAGGATAAATTGGGCTATTAAAAATTAATGGGATTTGAAGGAGCAAATAATTTTATTTAGGACTTAATGGATTATAAGTTCACAAAATGAGACTTGTATGTAAATGCCCCTAAATTTAATTAAACTAATTAATGTTACCGACTGGTGAATGTGATACAAAAATTAGTTTTTTCGAATAAAAGATTCTACTTGCACAATTGCAATTACTACTTAGGGATGAGATTTCAAAATTAATTGAGAAATTGAGAGTTTGAGAGAGAAAATTGTTTGTGAGATTTATTTTGGAAGATGGGAATATGTATAGGAGTTTGGGATATGGGTTCAACTGGTAAATATAAATTGTGTTAAACGGTCATGTGACCATATGAATTTTTTTATTTTATATTTTTAGTTTGCAGCTGCAGACATTTAAATTATTATTATTATTATTATTATTATTATTATTGTTATTATTATTATTATTATTATTTTCTGTTGGCATGGGGTAGCGCAGTGCAGTGCAGTGCATCAGTTTATGCAATAAAATAACTATTTAATTTATTTATTTTTATTTTTACCGTTGCAAGTTGCAGCATATACATATTTTTTTATTTTAATTTTGACCATTGGCAGTTTGGTAGAGAGAGAGGGAGGTGGAAGGGCTGCTGGGCTAGGTTGGGCTGGGCTTCCTGCAGGGCTCAAAATTTTTCCGGGTTCAGTCGGGCCGAGCTAGGCTTGAAAATGACGGCCTAGGCTCAAGCCTAATGTCTTAGACTGGGCTTGGGCCTAGACCTAACCAGGTCGAGCCCATTATGGGTTGCGGGCGAATTTCGAGCCACCCACAAGTCTTAGTCCATTTTTACACTCCTAGAGGAATCATAAGGATTTCATAACAAACATTATTTTATGTTATAGTATTCTAGCACCATTAAATATTCCATTAATATCAATTATAATTAGGACTTTTTAAAACAATAAAATAAAATAAAATAAAATAATATAATGATAATGATAATTCTTAAGAATACATGAATATCATAAATTAGCACTCTGATATAATTAACACTATGAGTCTTATGAGAGGGGAAAAAAAAAATCAAAACGAAAAGTACGAAATAATAATAATAGGCAACGTAATAAAATCTATATGTTAATTATGTTTTTGAAATATGTTTTTATTAGACTTGAGAAGACTGAATAAAATTTTTTGGTTGTGAAATATTTAAAAAAATTGTGGAGAAGAAGACTCATAGTTTGGGCTTTATTTGCCTTAGCAAATTAAAATTAAGGTAAAATAATATTAAAATGTTGTGCTTGTGTTTTAAACAGCAAATTTTAAAATAATGTCAAATTTAAAATTTTATTGTTGAATTCCCAGAACAAAATTATTAAAGAAAGATTCAATGGCATAAAATTCAAGAGGGAATTACATACAGGTGGGAGTTAGGAAAAAAAATTACAAATACATAAGGGTGCAAGTGTGTCTGTGGTGAAGTACAAATGAAAAATTATGAGAGTGCAAGTGTTACTTATACTCCTTCATGTATTGGTAATTTTTTTCCCCAACATATAATTCTCCCATATTCCAAGCCATAATATTTTGGTTGACAAAATAATGTGTATGTGTCACTCGTACTCAAATAGTATGGTGTCACATAAAATAAGATTCTTGTGCAAGATAGATTTATTAAAGAGTAGTACTATTCTAACTTCAAAATTAGAATTATTTTTCAAATTTAATGATATAGCAATTTATTAGAATAGTTAAGACAATTGTTTCTCATATCCTTAATAATTACTAACCAATCATCTATTTTACACATTACTAAATTTAGAAAATGAATTTGAACAGTAAATTTTGATATCATTTTCTTTTATGAAATTCATGATTACGTACTGCTAAACTTCTCAAGCATGGAGCTTTCATGCCGATTGTCATTGAGTGACTAAATTTCAAGGCCGCCTCTAGCAATGGTGGACGACTTCGGACACTTAGCCACAACTCTTGGTGTTTAATTAGTAATTGTATAATGACTATCTCATTTGATCATAGGATTTAGTTTCTTTTACGTTAATCATCTCAATTTAAGAGAGTATTTGGACTTTGTAGTAGTGGTGGACACGGGGGTGGTCAGCAGGGGCCACCGCCTCCCCCCCAAACTTTTGAAAAATTATACTTCTACCATATAATTTTGAATATTTATAAATGAAGTTTACATTTTGGCCCCTCCAAAATATATATAATTTTACTCTAACCCCTCCAAAATCTAAATAAAGTTACTTTTGGTATCATAAATTTTGATTTTTTTCATTATTTTCATGCAATTTTTAGTAATTATGAAATAAATTAGTATTCCATTGCTGAAGCTGAATATATAGTAGTTGGAAGTTGTTATGTTCAAATATTATAGACGGAACAACAATTGGAAGATTTTAATTTGCATTATGATTATATTCCTATTAAATGTGATAACACAAGTGCAATAAATTTGACAATCCAATTCAACACTCTTGAACTAAAGACATTGAGATTAGACATTATTTTATACGAGATCATGTTCAAAAAGGTGATATTGAGGTTGAATTTATAAATACAGACAAGCAATTGGCGGACATTTTTACAAAGTCCCTAAACGAAAATTAATTTTGTTTTATCGGAAAAGAATTTAGAATGTCTAATCCAATTTCTCAGATTTTGGATTCTAAGTCATATTTATAAATTTTGGATTATTAAGTTTGATATGGAGTAGTGATGATTTTAATGTAAAAATAGACTCTAACATTTTTATTGTGAATTATTTTAATTTTGTATTTTCAATATATCCATGATTTGAGGGAGAGTTTTTTAAAATATTCATGAACTAAGGGGGAGTTGTTTCAAAAAATTATATTTTCACATTATTCTAAATATTTTTTTCTTACTCCTCACCCACATTAACCATTTATTTTGATGATGTCAAAGAGGGAGAAGAAATGTGAACTTGAATTGCGCTTATACTTCAATTCTCAAATATTTTTGTTACTAAAATTCATAAATGAAACTGCTCTTTAATTATAATTTTGTGTCAAAACCATACATGTATTGTCATTATCAAAAAATGGAAGATTGTTAATCCTATGGTTTGATTTTGATGATATCTAAAATATTATGAGATAAATTGTGATTTTTTAATATACATTTTTTTACAATCATTTGACATAAAATATGAAAATAAAATTTGTCATTTTGATATAGATTGCACCGATTTAAAAATAACTAAATTTATTGTACCTCTTTTGAATACTTTAATTTAATATAAAAATAACAATTCAAATTATTTCCATATCTTTCTTATTTATTTTCTTCCTTTGATTGATTTGAAGTGTTTCTTGGCAAGAATGACGCAAGTCCAAAAGGCTAATGAATTCAAATGGAAGAAAAATAGGAGGAAAGAGGAGCCTACCTAGAATCTCTTTGCAATGGCTAATTTTTTCTATGGCTATAAAAGAAGCATTGCGGAGAAAATAAAAGACATAGAAGTGGTAAAAAATTGTGGGTGATATTCAAGAATTCTTAAAACATTGTGTTGTGCATTTTCATTGAGCTATATAATTTTTTTGAGAGAAATTTGTTGAGTGTTTGAGTTTTTATTGTAAAAAGGGTTTCCAATCCCTTATTAATTTTCTTGTAAAAGAGAGTTATATTTTTGTGAGTGATTTTTTAGATAAAATCACTTTAGTTAGGTGTGACTAGCACATGATTCATAACTAGTTGGTTGGAGTGATCAGAATTGATCAATTACTAAGGTTCACTAGCATTTATAAAGCTAGGAGTGTAATTTCTATTTGACGAATAGTGAATAAATCTCAAGGAGGATCTTGAGGAGTGGATGTAGGCTTGATTTGAGCCGAACCACTATAAATTCTATGTTTGCTCTCTCTTTCCTTCTTTGCTTAATTTATTTTTATTAGCCTCATTTATATTGCTTCATATTTATTTTTCATTTGGATTAAATTTTAATTTATTACTCATCTTTGCTGTTTCATATTGTTAATTGTTTATTATTTGGATTAATTTTTTAATTTAGCAATTTACATAGAAACCCAATTCAACCCCCTCTTGAGTTTCTTTCTGGGTAACAACCCCCAAGCTTCGAAAAATATCATTATTTTCATGTCATTTTTAGTTTTTGTAAAATAAATTAATATTTTGGTTTTAAAAACCTATATAATCTTACTTCAATTCTTCTAAAATTTAAATAATTTTGCTTTAGCCCTCTCTTTGCACAATTTATGTGTCCATCACTGCTTGGTAGGTCCATTTTGGGACCAATTTCGGTAATCCAAACTGTTCATTTCTAAGATTTGTTGAGTAAAATATTCATGCAGAAAATAAAAATAATCGAGCGTCGGTAATTATATGTTTAAATCATATTTGTATTATAAAAAATGAATGATTATTTTTCAAATTATATTAGTCGTCCTTTTTTAAAATCAAATATTATTCAAACATATAGTTATCAATGTCCAATTATTTTGATTTTATTGTATAAATATTCTATACAACGAATCCTAAAAAATGAATGGTTTTGATTAGTAATCGATCCCAAAATGTACCTACCAAATTCAAACGCTCTCTCAAAGTGAGATGACAACCTAAGATAAGCAAAACCCTTCAATCAGAAATGTAATGATTCCTACATGAGCCCCATTACTATCTAATGGTTGTGATCACAAGATGATATTTGAAATAAGAATAATTAGTAAAAAAATCCACATTTATGGGGAGCGACGATTTCAGAAATTTTTATAGATGGGATTACTCCACAATAAGTTTTGCAAATTCTATAAGGAAATAAAATAGCCTAAACAATATTCATTATGTTTGGTTTTGAGTTTTTAAAAAAAAATTAAATTTGTTGTTGTAGGACAATCTTCACTGTATTTAAAAAGATTTAATTCTGTTGTGTACAAAACAACAACAAGAATAAAAGAAATAGAGAATATGAGAGAATATGAGAGAATATGTTTGATTACTAAAATCAAACTCGAAATAAAAATAAATAAATAAAAAACAGATTTTATTTTGTTACAAAAACAAAATTAAAATCTGAATAAATAAACAAATAAAACCAACACTGAAAGTAATTAAATAACTTACTTGATTTAATTTCTTCGAATTATTTTTCTGATCAAGTCCAGTGTTTAACACTGTGTCCTTAAGACAGATTCGTCCTCTCCACGGTGCTTTCAGAATTCGGACGTCTATCTCCCAGGATGAAATGATCTACCACAAACAATAGCAGCACTACTAACTATTTGCCTTACGAACACACTAAGTGTTTACACTCTTTCTTTCAGAAATAAAATGCAGCAAGATGAAGAATAGAATTAACAGAGGTGAAATACGAAATTTCTGAAAAATGAAAAACATCAAATGAGGGTGGTCCTATTTATAGATGTGAAGGTGGCTCTTGGATTTGAATTGAACAGGTATGTGGCTCTTGGTTTTGAATTGAACAGGTATGATACCTGTTGGGTTGGGTTTTGAATTCAAACAGATAGCAATTACGGGAAGGGCCCTGTTTGGGTGAACAAAAAATCCAAACTAATTTAATTTGAATTATGGATTTTATTTTAATAAAAAATAAAATTAAATTCAAATGTTTTTTGCCCAAAAAGATTAGAAGGCCAACCCAACCCGCCCGACCGGACGGCGGCGCGCGCGTGTGGTGGTTTTTTGAGTCCAATGGGTCTAGCCCATTTTGCCCATAACCTCTCCCTCTAAAACACTTGGGTACCCCTTGGGGCACACCCCAAGTATCTCACCCTAAGCCTTATAAACCCTTTCAAAACTTCCCACCAAATCAATGTGGGACAAGCCAATTTACAACCTTAAGGAATTTCCACCAAAACTCCATTTCCATGGAGCACACTTTGGCTTCAATTTCCCATTCACTCGGTAATGGTTTTGAGCAACCAAATATACCACGTGAATCACAACGCGGCATAGAACGCGTTACCACTTTGACCCGAGTAAATCGACACTCGGGGGCCACCTAAAAAATAGACCTAACTTAGGAAAAAATTCTGATTTTATCCAGAATTTTATAACCATTTCCAACAGTTGTGTCTAGAACTTTTTTTTTTTAAAATTCACATAACCTAGATGTATTTCAAAAGTAACATATTTATGAAAAATATTTTCAAAAAATCAATAATAAATACATTTTTTTTTAAATGTAGTAATATATATATATATATATATATATTTGTATTTAGTGAATTTTTAAAATAATTTTTTACAAATATTTTACTTTTAAATATATTATTAAGTAGATTTAAAAAAATAAAAAAATACTTAGAATATTTAAAAAGTTCATTAAAGACAAAAAAATTAAAAATTATTTTTAAAAATTGTTAACCAAACAAAGTGATTTAAACTTTTGAACCAGAAGGTCTCTAATCAGTGTAGATTCTTATTTGATGGGGTCTCTTATGTTTTTTTTAGTGAGACTAAACTATATTGAATAAAAAAAAAATATTAACAATATAAATAAACTTTTTTAAAGGAATTTTGATTGTTTGATGGGCTCATGGGACCCAAAAAACTCACATGGGAGTGGCCCCTACCTATGTGGTTATGTTATTTTCCCTCAAGCTTAGTCTCTTTTAGTGATAAGAATATGTTTAATGAAATTATTTGATGAGAAAAGTAAATTAATTTTTAAATTTTTTTATATTTATTTTATCCCACTGTCAGATCACTATCAGACCACTGTTGAAAACTTTGACGTAAAAGTCACCATCCCTGACAGTGATGGTGATGGTGAATGGATAGATAAGTAGATTACGTCTGACGCATGAACAAATAGAAGATCACACATGGAGAGATATGTAGACAGATAGGTAACACATGAACAAATAGGCGATAACATATTGACAGACAAATGGACAGATATATAACACTTTGATAGATAAGTGACAAATAAGTAGGGAAATTCTGTTTCCATACACCTATTTATCTGTATGAATATCATTTCTCATTGTACACTTATTAATTTGATTATTAGTTATTGTTCTCATTCTACACACCAAATATTCTAATCATACCCTTAACTTATATACTTGTACACACATCACATCAACCTTCACTCCACATACCAAATGTTCTAATTATATCCTTAGCTCATATTTTTGTACACACACCATCTCAACCCTCCTTCCACGCACCTTCTTTGCTCTTCCACTAATTCAACAATGGATTTGAAAACGGAGAAAATGAAGAAGATGAGTCTGCAACAAACTCTAACACCCTATTCCCCTCAAAATCAAAGGGTAAGGGCATTCATTCATCTAATAAAGACCCACAAACCCACAATCTCTCTCTCTCTGTCTCTCTCTCTCACACACACACACACACTCAACCCATTTTTCAAAATCTAGAATTTTTATTTTTAGGAAAAAAAAAAAGAAAAACCTATAAGTTGTTTTTATATAAAAACTATGGAAAAAAAAAATGAAGTTATGGAAGGTAGAAATTTTCTTCATAAGGAAAGCGAGATAAAATGCTCATTCCTGTACTCTGCAAAGAGAAACCAATTCGTCAGTGATCACTCTCAACCAGATATGGTCGGGAGGACCCTCTGACGGTCAAGTCAAAATGATGATCTATCATAAAAAGACTTGTTTCTTTGTTACCTCTATTGTTTTTCCTTACTCCTCCCTTTATAATGTGATTTTCTTGGGCCTCGGTCGTTGGATTAACATCGATGGGGCTCTACTTGTTATCAAACTTTGGTCAGGCAAGTGGCTAGGTCGTTTTGATCCTGTACTATTGGATCATCTTGCTTTGTGCTGCTTAAAATATGTCAGGCGTTAGTGGCTAACTTGCCGATTTCTCCCTCCGTTCGATTAAGTTCGTTAGATGGTTGTGTCGTTTGGGTAGGCTGGACCTATGCCCCTATGGCTGACAATTATGGTCCTCACCGTTGATTATGAATGGATCTAAGGGCAGCCTTGCATTCTGCAAATCTCATTCTAGAAAGCGATTTTACTCAGGCTTTGGTCATGTGGCACTGCCTCTTCATCTGATGGACCTATCGATGACCTGGGCTTTTTTCTTGATTTGTCCTACTAGGTTGAGCTTGAGCTTTGGGCCAATGCTTTTACCTCTCCACAATTGCCCCACTTCAATGATCTTCTATGGCGGATTGACAAAGATATTATGGCCAATCTAATCCGGATCTAGGTCGTTGCCTTTACCAATGACACACGTCTTGTCTGTAGTTTTAAATTTAATGATGACGCCTTTCATTTCATCTTTTAATGCATCGTTTCGCTTTTGACAGATTAATTGAGGGGTTGTCCATTGCCCTTCGCCACTTTGCTTATCGTCTTCTTAGAACCCTATACGCCTTCATCTCCATCATTCGCCTGAAGTTTCAATCTGTAATCTTTGTCAGCTGTTCTCTCGTTTGCTTCTTGCAATTTTGAATTTCTTTTTGCTTCTTCTTCTCTTGTTTTCTTTATTTTCACCACGAATCACTTGAGATGTTTCTTTGAGTCCGAGGAAAGTATTACGGAGTTTAGAACTCTGTATAGAATTCATAATGATGTTGTCGTCCGTCTTTCTACTTCTAATGATAGCATCACAGAGGGATCAGAGGAACAAATTCTCCTCAGGGAGGTCTTCATTTCAATGAGGTACCTCCTTCCTAGCTTTCGCCTAAATTTTTTAGAATAATTATGGGCATAGTTGCTTTGAACAATATCTTAGGGATCCATCTAGGCCTTTTTGAAATTAGATATTACTATAATTTTGTCCCTACCACCAAAGAAAGGTCAAAATTGTACTTCAAGCCCAGATCGGCGAAGCTTCAACTTGTTCAGATGCTTCCTAACTCTGGCAAGGGTGTCAACGATGTGTTTATCATAGTAGAAAGGAATTGGGAATTCCTTCCTGGTGCCAATCGGATCCGACCTATTCCTAAGGTCACTGGCCGACCAGGTTATCCTCTGTCTTTCTAGTTGCGTGTGATGTCGTCTTTTATGATTTCTAGTTGTTAATGATTTCTTGTCACTTTTTACAACTTTTGAGGTCTTTTCTCAACCTAGCGAGTGGGAAGATCAAAGAAACCCCCTTTCTACAACAAGCATGATCGTACAAAGGGCCACCAGAACAACAAGGCCAAGACCGAGCAGCCCACGTGTTGCTTTCTTACGTCCCCTACTGTGGTACCGTGATCATGACTGAAGGTATAGACCCTATTGCTGACGATGACTTTGATTTTTACATTCTTCCTCATCTTCAGGAGAGCATCAAGGAAGTAGCACCTAAAGAAGAACAACCTTAAGAAGAGTGATCTAGTTCAAAGGCTACCATTTCAGATATCATGCCTCAAAAGAATTTTTTAGAGATTGTTGTTGCCAGAAAGCGTCAAAGAGATAGTGAGTCAGCCTTATCCTCTAGGCTATTTTTTATTCTACTGCCTCTGATCAGCCTCCACGATCACCGATCGTGGTAGTAGATGATTCCCTGTCCTCTCATGCCACGGCCTCTACTAAAAATGCTCCTCTTTATCCGTCAAGTCAAAAGTCGAGCAAGCATCCTTCTGACTAAGCGATGGAGGTTCATAAGTAGATCCGATTAAATCCTTTTGTTGTTGTCGTTGTTGCTGCCTATTTCCCAGCCTCCGCTTCGAAAACGGCAACGTAGGTTTGCCTATTATCTTCATGCATGCCCTAAAGAATCGCTCGATAACAAACGCTGATACAACTATGGGCAGTGCTGAAGTTGCATCGACCATTATGTGCAGCTCTATCCTTCCTACGGATGCTGCTCGGCTGGCCGAACAATGTGATGTGGCTGTCTTCTCGCAGGCCTTACACTTCTCCCTAGTGGTAAATAATTTTGTCATCATTCTTTTCTTCTTTGGTATTTGTGGATTTCCTCTTTTCGTATATCTCATAAGCCTTACAATCTGAGGATATGGCTCACCACGATAAAATGATTAAGATAGCCAATAAGCTCAAGACCTCTAGGGATAAGCAAAATGAAAGAGTAAAGGAGCTAAAGCTTCGGCTAGTAGCATTTGAAAGAAAGGCAGCTGAGGATGAGAAGAAGCTTTAGATGATGGATTCTATGCTGGAGTCTTCGTCACAGGAGATTACTGCTCTGAAGAAGAAGAAAGAGCAACAAAGGCAAGTGTTTTGGATGTAGTCAAGGCTGCCAAGGAGGAGGGATGTAATGAAGACACCGTCATCTATGAAGTGTAGTTCGCCAAGTTGGAGAATATACTGTTTGAAGACAAATGGACGTCTGCACTTCAAGCTGCTAATGTCTTAGTGGAGTCTGAATTGAGGAAGAACATCTCTTATCCATGCCCAGATGCTATAGAAAAGCCAAGTTGAGAGATTGCTGAAGGAACTGGAGCTGAAAACCCTTCTGCAGCAGAGTGATGAAAAGTTTGCCAAGTATTTTTTTTTATTATTATTATTCTTTTTTACACTTGTTGGAGTTCTTCTAAGATTTCATAGATTAATTCTAGTTTGTTCTATGAATGGTTTGTGATTGTATAAATGTAGTTTTATATTGTTTCTTTGTTAGCATTGTCCTAAATTACCTATTTAATCGGAGCCCTTATTCTTGGTTGTTGCCAATTTGGAACATTTCTGAGATTTTTAAGAGAATCATTTAGAGGCATGTTCTTTGCTCCAAGCAAAAAAGCAGCATTATTTTGGCCAATGTATTACCCTTGGGGTTGGTTGTATTAGGAGAATCATTAGAGGCCTGTACCTCATGGGCCTATTCCTTGCTCCAAGCAAGAGATCGGCATGGCAATTATCAAAGTACTATCCCTGTGATAGGTGTTTTTGGAGAACTCTTATAAGTCTATTCCTTGCTCCATGCAAGAGATCAACATGCCATTTACCGATGTACTATCCCTGAGAACCCTCATAGGTCTATTCCTTACTCCAAGCAAGAGATCGGTATCATTTTTGGCCAATGTATTATCTCTAGGATAGTTTTTTTTAAGAGAACCCTTATAGGTCTACTCCTTGCTCCATGCAAGAGATCGGCATGACATTTGCCGAATTACTATCACTAGGATAGGTTTTTTAGCGTTTTGGGGGATCTGGTTTTAATGCGCTTACATCACTTGGGCACGTGTTAGGGATTCGAAACGTCCATCAATACTCGATATTAAATACGAGGCACGTTATTCGAACAAAGTGGCATGCACATCGAAAGGGGCAATTTCTCCTTTCTTTACACAAATAGAGGTACAAATCATTGCATTGATATTTGGGATATTTGCTTCACCATCATTTTCAACCAAAACATTGTCTAGCACTGACACATGTTCTCATGCCATCATTCAAAACATCTCCCCTAGGTATCCTTTTCCTTTTATTGTAAGTTCTTTCATTTCTCCTCTTTTTGTTTTAGCTTCCATAAATTTGTGTAGAGATGGGGAAATATGCCTACTTGTTTAGTAGCTTAGAGGGTGTAGCTCACTTTCGAATGACTTGTGACATTCCTGCTAGTGTGAATATAGAACCTTCTTACCCCACTGATAATTTTTTGTTTCCTAGTGACGATAGGGTCCCTTGGTTAGTTTCGACCGTAGTAGATGGCGGGGTTAGGTTTCCTCTTCATCCCTATCTACACGAGATCTTGTCACACTATGGAGTTCCTTCGTTTCTGTTCAATACGAATTTTTTCAAAATTGTGAATGCAATTCTTGCCCTAAACAATGCTAAACTTAGATTTAGGCTTAAAGGAGCTGTAATACTATTACAGCCTCTATCAATCCCCTTCAGGAGCATTTTTTTCTCATATCCAAACACCAAGATCAGGATAGATCACTTGTTTGGCTACTTCTTGGAACCTATGCCGTAGAAACGGAAGATATAGTTATGGTTTCAGGGGGTTGGGAATTTTCATCTCCTCTTTTTGTTAAGGATGTTGCTATTGTGCCCCGAGTGTTGGGTGCAGGTGAGCATTATCCCAAAGAGTCTTATGGTTTAATCTTTTGTAGTTGTGTTTGTCGTATTAATCACAAGTTTTTTTGTGCTAGTAGATGATCGCTCCATAAATACGGATCGACATAACGAGTCATAGGGGGTAAACTTGCAAGCTCTGTAGGCAGTTTGGAGGTGCACCATCGTTACTTCCAGATCGGTTGAAGTACTAATAGATCAGTTCCTTCCCCGAGTAGTTGTTATTCCGCTACCTTCTCCTTCTCCCAACCTTGCTGGAAGGTGCCCAAAGAGCCTTAGGAGGAAGGGCCGTTGTTACCCCTGTTATTAGAAGTGGTGAATCAACAAAGGGAAGGCAGTCATCAACCAGAAGCGATCCTCGTGCAGACGGAATCTTCAGAATCTTCAGCAGAGAGATGATAGAGAGACATCGTTTGACGAGGCAATCGGACGTTGCGTAGAGAGCCAATTAGGAGACCGAAGCGTGTGGCCTACGCAAATCAGCAGACCATCTACTGGGGGGAGCGCCGTCATCATCAAGTCACCCACATATCTGAGTAAGTGAAGAGCAGATGGAGGATGCCAAAGAGGGTCCTATCGAGTATGTATTTCAGCTGATGATAGGAGATCGGTCGCTAAACACGAGGGACTTTGTGTTTTCAGACGCCGAAGTTGCCTTAGCCATGGTGCGAGGTATGCGAATTTCAAAGGACATTTACTGTTTGGAGGGACAATCCAATTAGCAAATTCTTGTCCATGGGATGCAGAACTTAGTTTTGGTAAGATAACAGATTTCGTTCTTTTGATTTTGAGCATAGTTGTAATTGTGACATGATTTAAGGGTATAAGCACATTTGATGATATAGGCGGTAAATCAAGTCATGGAAGCATGAGTCAGGCTGACCAAAGAGAGAGATCGTTAGGACGAGAAGAGGCGAAAAATTGAAGAGGATAAAAGATTGATTGTCAATGAAAGAAAATAGTTGGCGGTCGAAAAGAATCGTTTCCATGAAGACTTGGCATGGGTCGATAGTAGGGTCGCGGAAGCGAAGTCGGGTCAAATATCGGCTAGAGTGAACTTTGAGGCTATGACCCGGTAACTTAATAAGTTGAGGTTGTACCATGAGACTCTGAAAGCTTCTATGGAAGTAATGAAGAGCCAACAAGACATAGAGTTTTAGGCAAATACTGAGGCCACATGGAATGAAGCAAACGCTACTTATCTTGAACAAATGAACAAGCTGGAGAACTTTTTCTTTAGAGAGGGATAGAGGGCAGCGATGAAGTAGATCGGAGTAGCAGAATCATCTGCCTTGTACTCCCAAGTTCCCTTACCGAACCCTAATGTCCCTATTCCGGCAGAACTAGACAATTTGTAAGGTCCTAGTTAGTCTTAAGTCTCCTCTCCTATTTGTTTGTGTTTTTTTTTTTTTTGGTTAATCGGCTGCTTGGCTATTGTAAAGTGTCATTCACACTAGTTGTAAAGTTTTTGACAGCTAATGAAAAAGGAATATCTTTTGAAAACAAATAACGCAACCTTGTGTTTATTCATTATGCTTTGTGTTCAAGTGTTATTACATAATAGCTACAAGGTTAATGGTAAAACTTCCTCATGCATCACATTCGGAAGCACGTTTCCCCGCTAGTTGACGATTTCATACGCATATTTCCCTGCCAGATCTATGACTTGATATAGTCCATCCCAATTTGGCCCTGGTTTCCCATCGCCGCCTTGTGGTCACTCAGGAGGACCTTCTTTAGGACTAGTTCGCCGATCATATTCTGCTAATGTTTCATGCGCTTGTTGTAGGCCCGAGCTATTTCTTGTTAGTATCTCACTAACCGAAATGACGCCCTCTCGTACTTCTCCTTAGTTAGATCAATCTTTTTCAAAATCAGACTTTCGTTTATGCCATTTTCCACTGGGAAAGCTTTTCCTGTCGGAAAGTCAATTTCTAATAGAATGACAGCTTCCATTCCAAATGCAAGGGAGAACATATTTCTCTAGTTACATGTCGAGGAGTAGTTCGGTAAGACCAAAGGACCATTACGAGTTAAGGTAGGGACCAGAATATGACCTCATAAACAATTAGTTTAAGTTATTCATCCAGAAATGCATAGCCTGGAGCCAAATCCGATGTACTTCCTTTTTGTCGGCTGCCAGTATCCCTTCAGACAGATAGCGGATGAGAGGGGTCATACAAGTTTCACCTTACTGGATGTGTCACACGTCCCCTACCACAATGCTGGAGGGAACGATGGTTCCAACCTCAATCGTTCACTTTATGTTTGATTAATCATTGTGGTTAGGCTAGCCAATCTGGTCACATGACTATTTTGATCTCATCCTATTTGTTGAATCTCGAACGAAGAAAACTGCTATGCTACTTTCTTGGCTACAACCAAATATTTCATCATTCTTTCGTCGCAAGCTACATATTCTCCATTCTTCTTCTTGGTGACCAACTGTGAGTCACATTGAACGCTTATGGAGTTTGCCCCTAGCAATTTTACGATTGTGATCTTATTAATGAGAGTCTCATATTCACACTCATTGTTGCTGGCCGAGAAATCTAGCTGAGCAGAAAATTCTATTGCCACTTTGTCGAGTGTGGTTAGTATGAACCCTATTCCCGCACCTTTGTTGTTGGAGGCCCCATCATAGCTAATGGCCCTTGATACTTTTGATGAGAACCCATCCCATATTATGTTTCTTTTTTTTCGGGAAAGTTTTGTCACAAATTCTGCTAGGACTTGCCTATAGATTGCAGTTTGCGGTTTGAATTGGATGTCGTATTGCCTGAGCTCAACAACCCATTTGGAAATTCTTCCTGATGAATATGGTTTGTGAAGGACCCGTTTAAGCAAATGCTCAGAATAAACAATGAAGGGATGGACTAAGAAGTAATGCCGTAATCTCCTGGATGTCACAACAACTGCCAAAAGGATTTTTTTCCAAAGGCAAATACCTAGTTTCTACATCAAACAATGTTTTCCATATGTAGAAGATCGGTGATTGCCCATTCAAAGATTACCTGATGAGTGCCGAACTTACATCATGATTAGAGCTTGTAAACAGGGGTGGTATGGCCAAGTAGGCTTTCAACTCTTGTAATGCAAGAATGCACTCCGGAGTCCACTCAAATCGAGATTTCTTCATTGTTAACTAGAAGAACCATTGGTATCTGTCTGAGGATCGGCCAATGAATCTGTTGAGTGCAGCTACCATTCCAGTAAGTGTCTGGATTCCTTTTATTGATTTGGAAGGAGTCAAATTGAGCAGCACTTGGATCTGGTTGGTGTTTGCTTCTATTCCTTGTTGAATAACGATGTATCCGTGTAACTTCCTAGATCCAACCCCAAAGGTACACTTTGCCGCATTGAGCTTCATTCTGTATTTTTGAAATATCCTAAACATTTCTTTGAGATTGGCTGGATGGTTCTTGGCTTTCTATGATTTGATCACCATATCATCAATGTAGACTTTAAGGTTTCGACCAATCTGCTTATTGAACATCTTTATAACCAGTCTTTAATATATAGCCCTTGTATTTTTTAATCTGAATGGCATTACCTTATAATAGAACAGTCTTATGGGATGATGAAGGACATCCTATCCTGATTGTCCGGATGTATAGCTATCTGGTGGTAGCCTCTATATGTGTCTGGAAAAATCATCCCTCTTGTGGCTGGATGTTCCATTTACCAGCTAGTCAATTTTGGATAAGGGAAAATTGTCTTTGGGGAATGCCTTATTTAGATCGGTGAAATCCACACAAACTCTCCACTTTCCGTTCTTTTTCTTAACGACTAACGGTGTTAGACAGCCGTTCCGGGTATTATACTTTGCGAACGGCATTAGCTTCGAACAACTTCATGATTTTTTCTGTTACACCTTCCCCATGTTGTGGTGCCGATCTTCTACTCCTTCGTACCACTGTCTTTGAGCTTGGATTTACGTTGAGCTTGTAGCGCATCACCCTTGGGTTGATTCCCTCTATTTCATATGGGGTCCATACAAAAATGTCCTTGTAGCGAAGTAAAAAGTGGATCAATTGCCTCTTTTCATCTTTGGCAAGACCCTTTCCTATGAGAAAGAATCTTTCCTCATTTGCGGGGTTGATGAGTATTTTTTTAAGCTCTTTCGCGCTTTTATCACTAGGCTATGCGCCGACTTTCTCTTCTTCTGACTCATGTGTTCAGACTTCTTGAATTATTTATTTTGTGGTAGACACAACCATGCACTATTGTGTCATTATTTGATCTTTCCTTATTTTCCCTATGTTGTCCCCTTTTGGGAAGTGTATAACCTGGTGGAATATGGAAGGAACAGCCTCCATTTGATAGAGCCATGTCCTTGTCATTGTGGCCTTATATGGAGACAACACATTTACCATTTGACATTCAATTTGTTGAATTGTTGCTCCGGCTTTTACTAGTAAGAAGATTTTTCCCAAGGAAAAAACTAGGTTGGAATTGAAACCATAGAGTGGTGAATCAACTGGGAGTAGGGCTCCAGGTGATAGTCCCAATTTTTTGAAGAGCTCATAGTACATGATTTTCGAAGAACTTCCCTGGTCTATCAATATCCTTTTAATAGTGAATACCCCAATCTGCAAGGTTACTACCAGAGCATCATTTGTGGGGATGATGAACCCATGTCAGATGTTCGTCGAAGAATGCAATCCTTAATTTGGAACAGTACATTCTCTTGGTAGGGACTTTTGATAAAGCCATTACTTCCTTCCGATGTGTTGACCTCCTTATTTCTTCCCTCATTTAGTTTGTCTGCCTTTTCAAGGGGGCTGAATATATCATGTTGATAGTTGTCATCGGTTGCGCGTCGCCACCTTTGTCCCTTCATTTCTCTTTTTGAACAGGGGAGTGGTCGATATAAGATCGTAGATGCTCGATTTGTGCTAATTTTCTAGAAACTTCTTTAATGCGTTGTAATCTTCTGTAAGATGTTTGTAATCCTTATGATAGGAATATTGTAACCTACGATTACAAAGGGATGAATCGCCGATCATCTTTGGAGGCCAAGAGAAGTACGGCTTATTTTGGATTTTTGTCATCAGACACTATATTGGTTCGGTGAAAGTGGTGACGATTGCTCGAAAAACCTCTTTCCTTGGTTTAGGTTATTCAGTGATGGCGTTTGATTCCTTTCTGTTGATGTCGGGAGGCTTCTTATCTTCCTTTGTTGGAACCTTTGGCGGGAGCTGGGCAAGTTTTGGCTTTTCGATCCTTCATAGGTTGTCTTTGATCTTGCAATGTTGTTCCATTCACCTCATTAAACTACCTACATTCGTAGGTGCCTTTTTCATTAAGGATTGTTGGAGCTTGCTTGTAGGCTACAATCCTAACTTGAATGAGGCAACTGCTAGTTGCAATTATCAATTCGTTATATGCTACTCAATACTTACTTGCATACTCTCGTAAGCTCTCCATGACGTCTTTTTTCATTGTAAGGAGTATGTCCACTTCTTTTGGTGGTCAGTTGTTGGTGATAAAGTGTGAGATGAGCGCTTGCTGTAACTACTTCCAATCATTAATTGATCGGGCTTCTAGTTTATAGTTCCATCGAAGTGCCATCTCACCTCAGCTTTGAGGAGAACATTCAGCACATGATTGGACCATTATTGCTACATAATGTCATGGCTTGAGTATAATGTTGAATGTGGCTAGTCAGATCTCCTTTGCCATGGTATAGGTTAAACTTTGGTAGGGTGAACCTCTTCAGTGGGTCAGTACTATCTATTTCTTGGGAGAATGGCGAAGTTAGTTCTTTCATGAAGAACTTTCTTCGAACGAGCTTAGGACTGCCCCCCGTTCATCTATCAAGCCAACTCCTTAAGTCATTCTTCTAGTAATCCTAGGAGTCCTCTCTTCTGGTGACCTAGCACTTTCTCTATGTCCGATTAGGGTGGCTGCTGGCTATTTGGCTGGCGGTTCCCTAAGGACTGGTCTTCCTTTGAATGTCGGTAGTCTTTACTGAGATGTTAGGTTTACTTCGGGCCAAGTGTAGTTCTTCTTTGAGGGCTTCGACTTGTGCCACCAACTGATCTATGAGTTGAGCTTATTGATATTCATCATCTAACGGGGGGATTATTTTTTCTGAGTCTTTAGGTGCCACATCGGAATCATGGTCGAAGTTTAGACTGGCCATATTCCCGATCGGTGCGTTTTAATGATCGCTGGGTATCTCTTCTAGAGAATGATGGGTACTCATCTTCTTTGTCTTTCCCATAGACGACGCTAATTGTGGAAGGTAGAAATTTTCTTCATAGAGAAAGCGAGATGAAATACTTATTCCTTTACTCTGCAAACAGAAACCAATTTGTCAATGATCACTCCCAACCAGATATGGTCCAGAGAACCCTCCGACGGTCAAGTTAGAATGATGATCTGTCATATGGCTTTGTTTTTTAAGAAGAAAGACTTATTTTTTTTGTTACGTCTATTGCTTTTCCTTATTCCTCCTTTTATAATGTGATTGTCTTCGACCTCGGCGTTAGATTAGCATCTTAATCTAAGGGCTCTGCTTGCTACCAGACTTTGGTTGGGCAAGTGGCCGAGTCATTTTGATCGTTTACCTTTAGATCATCTTACTGTGTGCGACTTAAATTATGTTAGGCGTTAGTGGCCAACTTGCCGATTGCTCCATCTGTTCGATTAAGTTCACTGTATGGTTGTGCCGTTCAAGTAGGCTGGACCTATGCCCCTATCCCTGACAATTGTGGTCCTCACTGTTGATTATGCATGGATCTAAGGGCATCCCTACATTCTGTAAATCTCCTTCTAGAAAATGATTTTACTCAAGCTTTGGTCATGTGACAATGTCTCTCTGTTTGATGGACCTATCGATGACTGGGGCTTTACTATTGATTCATCATGCTTGGCTAGGCTTGGCTTTCGGCCAATGTTTTTAGCTCTCCAGAAGTAATGCTACTTTTGAAAATATCAAAGGAGATTTGTAGCACTCTATGCTTCCTATTATAATGGAACTATATTTGACTCTTTAATTATCTTGATTGAGAACCTTCTTAGTCGATATTTGAGCCTTGGTTGAGGTGTTACCATAGTGGTTGGGTGAGATTAAATCAGAAACTCCAAATTCGAATAATTGTTATTGAGTAGTTTTCACTCTTTTATCATTTCTCTCTTCGTACTTTGAATCTTGATGTGAAGCTAGAACCAGTAGAAAGCTTACTTCTAGGGCTTTAATTTGAGCACAAGAATGACCCTAAACGGAGTCCGCACAAAAGAGTTATACCTATTTGAATTTTGAGTTTCTATGTTGGAAGCATGCTCGCTAGAGCGAGCTTTTCTTCGCTCGAGCAAACTGTGTGATTTTTAGAAATTCTTGGAACCTCTTTCTACGCTCGAGCCAAGCTTCATTCGCTTGAGCGACTAGGTCGCTAACAGACATTAGAAAGTGACTTTTTGGCCCAAAAACATTATTTTTCCCTCTCTCTTCTCCTCCCATCCTCGAAACCTGAAACCCTAAGCTTCCAAACTCTTGATTTCTCTTCTTTTACCCAAGATTCACCCCAAATCTTTCAAGAAGGTTGAAGAGCAAGCATAGATCAAGACTTCTACCGTTTGTTTTGCGATTTCATTGGAGTTTCAAATTGGGTCTTCATCTTTAGCTTTGAATCTTGAGGTAGGGATTTATTTGCTCCTTTTCAATACCACATCTATAGATAGATAGGTATGTAGTAGATTTTATTGCATAAAAATCATATCTATTATGAACTTTTTTGAAAGTCATGAAAGGGGATCTAGGGTTTGTTATTTGTGAATGAGATTGTTAAATTGACTATTGTTTGGGTAAATTGGAGAGTAATCTAACATGTTGTAGACACCCCATTTTTGACCGTCCTCAAGACTTGGACGTCATCGTTTGAACACTCGGTGATCATCCATGTTTGTGTTCATTTTGAGTTCTCGGAGGCCTCGACCGCGCGCCTTACCTCAAGATCTCTTAACTTGACTATTTTGTACTTGGTTGTGGACCAAGCACTTGCGTTTTTGCTTTTGAGGGAAGAGGGTGGCTTGTTGGCCATTCCCTTAACCCATCGGCCAGGGCTTGAAGCCATCGGCCTTGTTTTCCTTCCATCGGCCAATAGTTTTGGCCGATCTGCACTATATTTGGTCGGTCGGCCCCTTTGTTGGTCGATCGGCCATATTTTGTGGCTGAACCCTGTTCATCTACTTTATGCAGATATTTTGTACCAACTGGCACAGCTGGCATCAACAATTCCCCTCCTTCATACACGTGTATGGAGGGATTTGCCCTTTGCTTAGCTTCTCCAAGAAGCTTTGCAAATTGGATTTCTATAAGAGGGGAGGCCCTCCTCCCTTCTCAGAGGTTCTGAAATTAGGGTTAGAAAGTTGTATCTCTCTCTATCTCTATATCTCCCTATCTCTATCATTTGTGTGTGTATTTGTGACCTAAAGTGATTTTTGTTCACACTATTGCACACAAACACCTAGCATTACACTATCCTTGGTTGTTGAGGTTCTAAGAAGTTGTTGTTAGGGTTCTTGGAGTGGTTTTGGTCAGAGAAAGGTGCTGGTGTTGTGTTCTTGAAGGTGTTCTTCAAGGGTGAGCATTCTTGCTTTAGATACCCCTTTCTTGCTTAGGCTTTTAGCCCTTCTTGCTTATTGTTTTAAGCTTAGCTATTAACTGATAAAAGTTCTGTTTTTACTTTCTTTTGCACTTTGTTTAAGGTCATTTTGAGGTTTGGGGTTGTTTACCCCCTCCAAGGCCTTGTTAGGCCTTGTTTTAGGCCATCCCTTTTGGCCTTTGCTTTGAGCTTTGCATGACCTTTTCACCACTGAAATTCGGAGGATTTTCAGTGGTGGAAAAGTGGTTTTGGTGTCTTAAATAGGAGAGGGTCATCCCCTCTCCTTATTGTCTTGAAAGCTTACATAAATGGCTTATGTTGGTAGCTTGTATGCTTAGCTTGTTTTAGCTTCATTTCAGTATATATTAAACTTTGTTTTGCCATGATATAGCACTGTTTTAAGTTGGTTTAGACATACCATGCATGCTTCATGTACTTGTCTTGTAATCCCATGATTTCCCTTAACATGCATCATGCTTTAAGCCATGTTTCTAGCATGATTTTGGCTCGACTCCATGAAGCTTTTAGTCTTGTTGTAACATGCTTGAGCTCTGATTTGAGTTGTTTTGACCATATATGCCATGCTTTGTATAGCGACCATGCATTTTAGCTTGTCAGCTTTGAGTGTCCAAGTCACTTGCATGCTTTACTTGGCTCATTTCAGTGATTTGGAATCACTTGTTATGTTATTTCAATCCATATTGTATGCTCATGTACTTGCATTTGTCACTCCTTTATTGCTTTAAATGGTTTGTGTTTTATGCCTCATGAATGTGTCATTATGTATGCCACCATGCTTAGGTCTTTGGGATGCCATCCAAGTGAGTTTTTGGGGTTACTTTGACATGCCATAACTCTGTTTTTCATTTCTTAAATCATGCCATGTTTGGTTTTGATAGGTGTAGTGTAACACCCTCTTTGGTAGCCTTGTATGCCTCCTTGTTTTGGCGTCGTGTTCTAGCTTGTGTTGGTTAGTGTTGAGTTCACTTTTGGTCTTGTTTAGACCTGCCTTGGGATTGTTTTAGGTCCCCTTGGCCCTTTGGGGCTTGCTTCATGTAGCCATGGTTCGAGCCCCTTCACTAGTTTCAAGCTTTAAGCTTTCTTGCATGCTTTGCTTGTGTATTTTGGTTGATTTGGCATCATCCCTTGCATGATTTCAGAGCTCAACATGTTTGTCACATGTCCATGTTTATCCTCTTTTAAGTGTAATTAAGAGTTGCTCTACTATGCTCAAGTGTTAGGCCATTAGCATGCATGTTTATATGTGTATTTCATGCCTTCGTTTCATCACTTTGGCCACTGATTTGGGCCTATTTGAGAGCTGTCCATTTTGATTTAAGTCCATCCTTTGCATATTGTCGCATGCTTGCCTTGCATGTTGTCGCATGCTTGTTGCATATTTAGTACCTTGCATGTTGTTGCATGCTAGTATGTTGCATGCTTGTTGCATGCTTATCCCTTTATCATGTTGTCACATACTTGTCTCATTTTGTATGTTATTGCATACTTGTCCACCTTCACATGCCTTGCATGCTTGAATGTTCATGTTGCATCTTGCATACTTGTTTAGGTTACATTGCATCTGGCATGCTTGTCACCATTAGCCTTGTATGGCATTGTCATTAACATGCTTATGTTGCATTGGATTTGCATCATGTTTGATTTGCTTGTATGCTTGCTTGCATGTTTAGGTTGCATAGCATTGTATGTGCATCCCTTGCCTCTTGATCAACTATAATAGAGGTTGAGGGCCCTTGTATGTTTTTGTGCATTTCATTTGATATTAATTGCACACTTGGCCTCTTTGGGCCATCATGCATTAAAATACGTGATTAATGGTCTGAGAGTCGAGAACCATACTCCCTTGAGCCCATGACATGATGGGGAGGGTGGTCGTGCATACATTGTCTTGTAAATGCATTATCATGCTCTGTTTGTCCTCTGCTGCAGCAAAACAGCATTCTGTAGGAAAAGAGGGCCGATCGACTATCTGCAGCACCGATCAGCTAAATGTGTCTGGCTGAGAGCCCCATTATTGGTCGATGAACAATTACCCTTGGTCGATGGCCTTTCCACTTGGTCGATGGCCTCTCACGGCACCCAGGAGGTGATTTAGAAGCATCCTTGAGACTTGCACAGTTTTCAAAGGTGTAGAGCAGTATAAACAGAGGCAGCATGAGCATGGCGATAGATTTTCAAGCGAAGCCGAGCATGCATGCATTTGTCCCTCTTTCCGAGGCCTCTTTACCGCTTTAGTAGCTTAATTAATTTGTGTAATTAGTTAAGTGTTGTGTAATAATTAATTAGCTAGTTAGTTAGTTAATTAGTCAATTTGTATTATTCTTTCAGACCCTCCATCAAGAGGGCGAATTTTGTAATAAATGTGTGTGAGTGTGTGAATGTCTTCCAACCCCACGTCTTTCTTCCTTTTACTTACCTGCTTTTGATGGTTAGTTTAGGGCATGTTTCAATTAGCATACTTATGCTTCGCATGTCTGCATTCATTCATTTGTATTATACACACCGGGCTCGGCGTATCATACTAACTACATTGTATTTCCATACCGATTTGAATACATGATTATCAAGTTGCATCTCATATGCCATTTTAGAATAGCCGAGCCTATTTCTAGTTGCATTTTGCATGTGTTGCATTAGCCATCTCAACATGAACTAGGATCATGCATTGATTACTAACTAGCTATTGTTTTGGCTCAGAGTACTAGGTAAGTTTATACGCTTTAGCATACTGCATGTGTGTTATTGTTGCCATGAAAGCATGCTTGCCATGAGGCTAACTGCTTAGTTGATATAAACTGCCTGAATGCCTGTGGGTGAAGGTTGGATTGCTTGAATTGGAACAATTCATTGAAATCCTCGATTTAGCCTACTTATGAGTAGCAAACTTCAAACCATTTTATAAACAAACGGATATGCAATGCTTTGTTCCAAATTAGGCGGTCTAGTCTATACTTGTTTTGTTGTGCGCATCACATAGTAATTCTAGCTAAGTAACTGGAATAAGAACACATGTGTTTTCAAAAACAAGATATCATGTTTAGTACAAGCTGATCTTTGATCGGGCAAGCGGGGGTGCTCATAGATGACCTTCCCCAATCGTACCCAAGTTCTCGAGCCGAGGCAACTTTGGTGATGACGGACACGTGGCCTTAGGCAATGAGTTAGGGTTTTCTAAATTCTTCCCAAAATAAAATATTTAGGTGACGACTCTGTATCTGGCAAAGCAGTCCATGTTTGGCACTTCTTTCTAAAAAATCAGTTTTTCAAAACGATTTGCCGGATTTGGACTCTTTGGTGATTTATCAATCTTACATTGCACATTATGAGATCAGATTAAGAACCGTGACATTATTTGAGTCCGAACTGTAGCATGAGGCCCTCGGGGCGCGTCTACAGTTTCTGGCGACTCTGCTGGGGATTTAGAGAACTTAACTCGAACCCATGATATCTTGTTTTGTCTACATTTATGTGTTTCTTTGCATTGCATTTGCATTGGTACGCCTAGGACACCGTGTTTGCCGTATGCTATTCCTGAACGGTTTGCTGGAGGCTTGCTTTGTGAAGCATGCCATAAGGCTGACCGGTTACGGGCTCTGCTACGACGGGAACACAAACCCCGATTTTTACCGGGGCATCCCTTTTGACCATTCGACCTAGTGCATATCGGAATCCATAGTGACTATTCCAAGCTAGGACAGGTTGCTTACCCGATTATAGGTTGTTTGAAACCACTGTGCGTAGTGAAACCCTAGTTCTTGACGAAACTAGGACAGGGAAACCCTACCCCTCTATAGGGGTGTTTTTGGCTCTCACTTGTTTGCTATGTGCTTTTAGAGTGTGTCTCTACAAGGAATACATGTATTAGTTTGCAAGTCTGGGTATCAGGCCTGTGGGCATCAATATTTTGGGAAATTAGTTTTACCTGAGGGTATCATTTTACAGGCAGAATTTTGGATAGAATTTAGTGAAAAACGCAGTCATTCAGCTATGCTTATATCTGTTCTGGTGAAATCAGGCTGAGGTGCTGTCTGTTTTCTCTTTTGCAAGGTAGTTCTGGAACTATAGCTTCAGAAGGCTCCAACATCCCTCGGGTACATTGGACTTGTATTGATAGACTTTGTCAGGTCAGAGATTCAGTTCAAGGGCAAATCAGTGTTCCTTCGCCAGAGGCAGGGTAAAAAGGCCAGTCAAGTACAGATCATCAGTTCAACAGTCTTCGGATCAGTGGTCACAATCCATCTCACCTGTGCGCAGTTGGGTTGAGATATCTGCTTTTACCTTAGGAGATATACCTGTTATTCGGCTAGATCAGCACCTTATGGCAGGCATGGAAGAGATGATGCGTCAGCTCCAGGAAACTATGCACGCCATGCAGCAGGATGCTGCCCGCCAATCAGAAGTGGCTGCACGCCAAGCAGAAGTAGTGGCCCAACAGACAAAGTTAATAGCCAGGCTACAGCAGCAAACCGGAGCATCTGCTTCACACTCACCTCCTCCCCTACCTAGAGTTCCAATACTCGGGGAGACAGCAAACGTCCAGGAAAATACGGACATTCCAACGGGGCCAGCTCCACCCCCGATCCTACCCCAGCTGTCCAAAGCGCCCACCAACCTAGTGGATTCACCCTTTAAGTTCGAAGTGGATCCAACTGCATTAAAAGTGAGCAAGCTTGAAAAGCTATTCAAGAAGGCTCAAGGCGTGAAATCCATTCTGGACATAGAGGATGGATATACTGATTTGGCCGTGACTCTGCCGGACCGGTTCAAGATGCCACATATCGACCGCTTCGATGGTCCTGGAGACCCAATGGTGCACCTCCACCTGTTTTCTAATGTCCTGAGGCCAATGGGCTTGACCACAGCCCAGAAACTGTCACTATTCGGCCGAACCATGTCTGGGATAGCCGCAATCTGGTATGCGAAATTGGAGAACTCTGTGAAACAGAACTGGGAAGAGATGGCTGAGGCCTTCATCGCTCAATACTTCTATAACACACAGATCGAGGTCACAACTCGTGATCTTGAAGTCACCCGCCAAGAGCCAAAGGAGGGTTTTTCAGAGTTTGTGACGAGACGGAGAGCAAAGGCCTCGATGGTGACTACAAGGCCTTTCGACAAAGACCAGATAAGGATGGTTGTACGCAACCTCCAACCCAGATTGATGCAAAAAATGATAGTCTTACCCCTTCCTACCTTTGCCGACTTGCATGAGCTTGGGGTACAGATCGAGGATGCTATGAAGCAGGGCCTCATTGACCAGGAGAAGGAGCAGCCTAGGAGGGCGTTTTCCCACAGTTCGAATACAACCACCAGTGGTGATGTGGCTGCAAGATCTTCTGAAGTGGGCATAGTCACCACCACCACATCAAAAACAGCTACCCCATTCACCGATGCGTCAGGAAGTAGCTCACAAAAAACCAAATATCCACCTCGAGTCAAGAGGGTTTTTACCCCACTTTATATGCCTTTGTCAAAGGCTCTAAGGGTCTTACTCCGGAAAGAACATCTGAAACCGTTGGAACAACGGCCTCTACCCGATCCTATTCCTCCAAAGCATGACCAAACTAAGTACTGTGCCTACCATCAACAAACCGGTCATGACACTGACAGTTGCTTTCATCTTCGCCATGATGTACAAGATTTGTTTGACAACAAGGTCATCGCCGCACCAGTCCAGCAAGTCTATCGTCACTAGATCAGTGAACCTGGGGGATAATGTGATGTGATCAGGGGATGAACCTCCTGTGGGCGGCACTCAGTTTACTTCAGATATGGCGTATGGCACACATTATTTTGAGCATTTGCGAATGCTAGTTTTTGTACTTTCTGACTTGGGTATTCAATCAGTTTTGTTGTCTTGTATATAGTTGTAGACGCGCCCGCGGAGGGGGCCTTATGCTATTACAGTTCGGACTCGCGGTTTTGTTGTCGCGGTTCTTAATCTGAACCAAAGAGTCCAAATCTGGCAAATCGTTTTGAGAAACAGATTTTTGAAAAAGTAGTGCCAAACATGGACTGCTTTGCCAGATACAGAGTCGCCACCTAAATATTTTTTAATGGGGAAATTTAGGAAACCCTGACTCGGTGCCGAAGGCCACATGTCCGTCATCACCAGAGTTGTCTTGGCTCGGGAGCTTAGGTACGATCGGGGAAGGTCAGCTATGAGCACCCCCTTTCGCCCGGTCCGAAGACCAGCCTCTACTAACCATGATATCCGATTTTGAAAACATTACGTGTTCTTATTCCATTTATTAGCCTAGAATTACTATGTTATGCGCGCAGCAAACAAGTATAGACTAGATTGCCTAATTTGGAAATAAGCATTGCATATCCGTTTGGTTTTGAAAAAGTGCTTTGGAATTTGCTACTCGCAAGTAGGCTAAAATACGGATTTCAACGAGTTTTTCCAACTCAAACAATCCAACCTCCACCCACAGGCATTTCAAACAGTTTATCATATAAGCATTTAGCCGCATGGCAAGCATACTGTCATGGCAACATTCACACGCATGCGGGATGCTAAAGCGTAAACACTTACATCGTATTCCGTGCCAAAACAATAAACTAGTTAGCAAACATGCGTGATCCTAGCTCATGTTAAAAATGGCTAATGCATCACATGCAAAAATGCAATCTAGGCAGGCTCGGCTAACCCTAAACATGGCATGTGAAATGCGATCAACTACCACATATTCAATTTGTGAATTGAAGTACAGATGCAGTTAGCGTAATGTACCGAGCCTAATGTATGTAATACAAATGTATGGATGCACGCATGCATAGCATAAGGTATGCTAATTTTAAAGATGCCCTAATCTACCATCATAAGCAGGTAAATAAAAGGGAAGAAAGAAGTGGGGATTGGAAGACATACACACCACCCACACACACTTATTACAGATTTGCCCTCACTCGGAGGGACCAAATAAATATTACAAATTAATTAACTACGCAAGCTAATTAAATATTACAAATTGCCTAATCAACTAAGCAAATTTAATTAAACTAAGAAAACAGTAAATCGCCTCGGGAAATGCGCCGCCATGCGTGAGCTGCCTCTGTTTTCCTTCCTTCACTCCTCTGGAGGTTGCCAAAACCTTAGGACTGCTTTTCTGGACAATGAGGAGTGCCACCGGCTGAATGGAATTGCCACCGGCAGTGTGATATGGCCACCGGCACAAAATGAAGCTGTCGGCAGATAAATTATTGCCGGTCGGCACTTTACACTGCCAGTCGGCAGAGTGTTCCTGCAGAATCTGCAAATGACAGCAACAGAGGGCAAGGCAAAGCATGGCAGCACAATTCAAGGCATATATGCACCAATCATGTCTCTTATCATTGTAATGACTCAAAGGGACATATTTCTCGGTTCTTGGACCACCAATCACGCATTTCCATGCATGATGGCCCAAGTGACCAAGTGTGCAACTTTCATGTCAAATGAAATGCAAACCAATCAAACAAACCAAGGCCCAATTCCTATCATCAAGTCAAGGAACAAGGCATGCATGCAAGATGCAATGTAACCTAAGCATGCAAGCTAAGGATGCAACATGACATGGCAACAAGCTTATGCAAGCATACAAGCAAACATGGGGCCATGCAAATGGATGTAAAGATGGACTTATACAAGACTCAGGCAGCTCTAATAAGGCCTAAAACAGTAGCCAAAATGCCCAAAAAAAAAAGGCTAAACACACATGCACACATACACATGTTATGGTCCAAACCTCAAGCATTAAGCAAGCAACATTCAAGCACACTTGACAAGAGATTTCATGGACAATTAGCATGCAACATGAGCTCTAAAATCATGCTATAAAATGATGCCCAATCATGTTAAACAAGATAAGCAAATGCATGCAAGCATGGTCCAAATACTTGAGGCAAGTCATGAAGCTTTGAAGCACATTTATCACAACAATCATGGCATGCATTAAACAACTAAAAATAGGTTTTTAGCTTGTTAAAACAAGGCTAAAGGACTACTTAGATGGCATCTAAGTGGCTCAAATTTAGAGGCATGCACGATGGTCAAAACATGGAGCATGCAACACATGCTTCCAAAGCATTAAAGAGGCATGCAAGGCAGTCACGCAAGCATGAAATTGGGACTGAAATAACATGTAGGGTGGCCCCAAATCACCAAATCAATGCAAAGATGTCATGCTATACATGCACATACTTAAGGCCAACAAGCCGGAATGCAAAGTGGCTATACTAAGCATGCTAAAATCAACCCAAACACTTATGGACAGACCTAAAACATGTCAAGATAAGCACAAAATCTTCACAAATGTAAGCCTAAAACATGCTAGAAACAAAGGCACACGACCTAAGACATGTTAAGGAATCACAAGGCATTACATGGCAACTATGCTAAGCATGCATGGAGTACCAAAACCAATTTAAAATCATGTTATATTATGGAAATATGAGCATGAAAAATAGTCTACACATGCTCAAATACACACTCAAACATAGGTTCCCTTTAGAGGCCAAAACATGCCCTTTTCAAGGACAACAAGGAGAGGGGGTGGCCCTCTCCTTTTAGAGACTTCAAGGCACCATCTCCACCACTGAAATCCCTCAAGATTTCAGTGGTGAAGAGGCCCAAACACCAAAGTCCCGAAACTAGCACAAAATAGCACAGAATGAGGCCTTTCAAGGCCTAAGAGGGGTCAAACACCCTCAAACCACAAAACACCCTTAATAAACAATCAAGAGGACCAAAAAACAGAACTTTTTTGTGTTATACAATAAGCACGAAAACAGCTCTAAGATAGGTAGAAAATCAATGCAAAAATAGGGAATAAAGGTGTTAGTTTCTTACCCTTGATGACCCCTTCAACAATGGTGCTCCAATGGCCTCCTTTGGCTTGAATCCAACACCAAAACTTCAAAATCAGTCCCTTAGAACCTCAGTTCCAAGAGGAAGGTGAAACACTAGGTGTTTGTGTGCAATAGTAAGACACAAAACACCTAGAACACAAAGAGAGTAAAAGAGAGATAGAGTATATATCTAACCCTAACCCTAAAACCAGAGCTCTCCTCTGTCTTCTCCCTCTCTAAAATGTCTAAAGTCTCTAACCTTCAAGGCCAAGAGAGAGCCCCTCTCTATATAGAAGCTTTTGTCTTGTAAAGCTTACAAGACAAGCTTCATAAGAGAGAGATCCCTCCATACACGTGTATGGAGGGGAGCAAAAGCAAGACAGCTGTCTTAAAATATCTGCAAAAGTAGATGCACAGTAGTCGGCCGGCCAAAAATGCCATCTTGGCCAAAAAGAGTGCCGACCAGCAACAAACTATGCCGACCGGCAAACTACAGTGCCGATGGAGACAAAAACCAGCCGGTGGCCTCTAGCCACTGCCGGTGGTGGGTGGGGATGGTCTACAAGCCCTACCCTGCCTCTCAAAGGCAAAACACAAGTGTTTGGTGTCAAACCAAGCACAAAACAGTCGAGTTCGGAGTTCCTGAGGCAAGGCGCGTAGCCGAGACCTCCGGGAACTCCAAACGAACACAAACATGGATGATCACCGAGTGTTCAAATGGCGACGTCCAAGTCTTGAGGACGGTCAAAAATGGGGTGTCTACAATAGTCAGTCATTTTGTACTAAGTCAGTCGGGTCTGTCTTACTGTATCGGGTCAGTCCTGTTTTGTAGGAGTCGGGTGATTCCGGGGGTGTTACCTCGGACATCACTTGCTTGTTTTGTATTTGTCTTTTCACTTTCTTTTGAGTCTATTTCTACCTTGGAGCCAGTTGTGCCAACAGATTTTGAATAAAACAGCAGTGATTTTCATACTCTTGTGTTTGCTTCTGCCTTGTGCCAGTTGTGCCAGAAGTTTTTTGAATGAGATGGCAGCATTTGACTAAAAACTATGTCTTTTCTGTGCCTTGAAGTCATTGCATTGACCTAAGTTTTTCAAAACTTTTCGAACATTGTGATGGAAAACAAAGAGGAAGGAATTCCTCGGGATTTGTAAAAATTTGATTAGCTAAGAGAAAGAGAGGCATGCTAAGCCCTTAATGAATGAGATCATGTTTGTTAATGTGAGTACTAGGAAGGATCCTAGCTTGATCCAGATTGGTTCTACATTGTCTTCAGTGCGAGCGACTAGTCGTTTTCTTAAAAGATTTCAAAAAATGTTTTGCGCGGTTCTGCGAAGACCTGTGTGGAATCGCTCTTAACATTATGCAGCTTAGGATCGCTCTCAGCCTCAAGACTCGACCCTCACTTTCAAACCTTGAACTCGGATTCAGAATGTTTAATGGTCAACCACAATATGAGGCTTGTATGGCCAGATTTGAAGCAAATCCCCGAACTAGGGGCAAGAAGGTCAGATATGATCAAAAGAAAGCTTGCAAAGCTGGATGAGAAGCAGCCCTTGAACTAGGGGTAGAGGAAAAATGTCAGATGCGCTCGAAGAGTCAAAAATTGGGATATTTCTCAAGCTAATGAAGATTGGCAAGAATGCCAAATCCCAAAAGGGAGGAAAGAAGAAACTACTGCTGAAGGACAACCAAGTTCCTATCCACAACACTAGGGGCAATTCAGCCCCCATTGGATGGACTCTTACATCATTAGCGAGCAACAACCACTCTCCTAGATTCAGATGGCTTCGAGATCTCAAAACCACTTGACATGGACAAAGCTACACTTTTACCCTTGAGAGGCTCGTTGGGCCGAAAACCCAGAAAGATGATCCTGACAGAAGTTAGAGCAAGAAAGAAAAAGAAAAAGAACGAAAAAAAAATGAAAAAAAAAATGAAAAAAGAACAAAAGAAGATGAGGAAAAAAAAATGAAAAAAATGAATAGAAAAGAAAAACAAAGCTCGCAAGGTTGAAAACCCAGAAGGGCGGCCTTGGCAAAAGTTAGAGCGTAAAAAGAGAGGTTAATACACGAGTGTACCTTAACCCGAACTACGTAAGGCTTGATTCCCATGTTTGGGATACGTCGGCAACTTCATTCTGAAGTCCAGCTACAAACACTTCCAAATTGATTGTGTCCAAGTAATGGTTCTGATCATCTTTGTCTTCTCTGTATCCAAGAGTTCGGTTGTGATCGTCACTTTGAGGACTGATTACAGTGCGCTGTGGTGCCATTCAGACAAGGGGCAACTTTCCGTTTCCGTGCAATGCCATTTAGGCAAGGGGCAATTTTCCATTGTTTTGGATCTAAGGTTGTGCATCTCGAGGGTAAATTCTACGTTGGTCGAGCAGTGGCCATTTGCAAAAACAGTTTTGAGGATTTTTAATGAAGTTGACTAATTTTCTCGAAAATTATTCCATTTTTCTCAAAACTGGATCATCTGTTGGACCCAAAAAAGAAAAAATTTCAGTGCTCATAGCCTGACTTGCATGATTTCAAATCAAAAAGTTGAACAAGTATGTTAATCTAACTCTCATAATTGGTCAAAATTGTTTTAGTAGAAAACCAAAACAAAAAATGGTCAAAATAATGAACTAAGGGCACAGTTGAGTCAGGTTTTCTATCTTTTCCCCTTTATCAACACACTTGCCAAAAAAGGCACTCTACTTGCCAGAAATGGCACCGTACTTGCCGGAAGAGGCACCATACTCGCCAAAAGGGCACAACTGAAGATAACAGCAAAGGGCCGAAAACTCTCTCATCCTCCAAGCAGCGAGGTATCAAACCAAGTGCGAAACCTAAATTGAAAATAGAGCAGGGTATTCCACTCCCTCATTTGGACAAATCTAATCAAGTCCAAACTCCCCAGCAAAGCATCGTCAATCGATGTCAGCTGTAGATTAGCTACACACCCAGTTGCAGCGCAACCCCTCTGTGGGGGAAGTTCACTGTTGTGAACAGAAGAAAAAGAATATGGTAGAATACCAGGGGAAAGAGCCCACAACTTCTTGTTTATCCACCGACCATCCAGGGGAGGGATAAAAAAAATGAGAGATTGAAGAATAGAGAGATGTGCGCTGAGAGAAAAAGTGAGAAAAGGGCTTTTTCAGAAAAAATATAGCTTGAGGGCCGAGTGATGTGAGAATCACAAATGAGAAAGGGTGGGAAACAATACCCGAAGAAACAGGCTCCCTATGCACGTCTGAGTGTCATATCTTTTGTTTTGTTTGTCTCGATTCTTGCTTTGAGTCGTTTCGAGTGTTTCTCGATGTGTTTAGATTGTTTACCTTTTATTTTCTGTTGTTGAGTCTTTTTTGCTGTGGTCAGTCGTAGGCTCAATACCCGGTTAAGAACTCATTTCTTAAATTTCAAAATGAATCGTTTTGTGCTCAGAGTACTGTGCCATTCTCCATATTTGTGCAAAACAGGAATTGTTCTTTCGTAAAACTACAGGGTTCAACCCAGGTCATGTCAGAACAGTAAAACCAGGACTTATCTGAAGCTATATGGGTTCCAGACCGCAAAGCAAAAGAAAAAAGGGAAAATCGAAGCATCTGAGTTTGTTTCAACTTCAGAAAAAGTTTCGAAATTGCATTTTGAAATGCACCTCCTCAGGCCTTGTCAATATTCTAAAGTATGGATATGCCTCTACCTCAAGCTCAAGATCAAGTCTGTTTCAATGCCAGAATGGCGATCGGAAATGCTCTCCCTAAGCACCATGTCCTTGCCAGAGGCATCTTGGCTGTATTTGCAATGAGTTCCTAGGAGATCAACTGTGACGGTGGAAACTAGAGTTTGAATAGCTGATGCTTAGAACGCAAAGGTTCGGGATTTCCGAGACTAAAGTCTGGTTTAAATACCCAGGGGTGTATCCCCAGCTTTAAATCTGTATGGAAGCCCCATAGATTGAGATAGCGTGTATGCACCTCAATTCTGGATACTGAGCCAACCTAGTCTGTCACCCCGTTGGAGAATAGGAAAAGTTGTGAATATGGTCGGGAAGAAAAGCGGCATCCATGGCTTCTACATACAGAGGTTACCGCTTGTCAGCATATCAGAACCTTTATACTGTGAGTTGAAGGTAAGAGTTCGAAGAACACAAGGGGAGATCCCCGTCAGAGTAGAGCGGTTCATCGCCACTCATCCCCTGAGGTGCTTTCTAAAGCGCCACTATGTTTGTTTATTCTTTTCTTTAAACATCATGCATTGTATTGCATTGTACCTATCAAGTTTCTTTCTCATTCATGCACGATATTGTATATATGGTTCATTCAAAGAAGTTCCGTTTAAGATCATTCACTTAGTTTATCCATCACACTTCATTCCTTTTGTGTATCCATCACACTTTGTTCACTTTCTTCATTCACTTAGTGTATCCATCACACTTCATTTGCTTTAGTGTATCAATCACACTTCATTCACTTAGTGTCACTTAGTGTATCAATCACACTTCACTCACTTAGTGTATCCATCACACTTCATTTGCTTTAATGTATCTATCACACTTCATTTGCTTTAGTGTATCCATCACACTTCATTCCTTTTGTGTATCCATCACACTTTGTTCACTTTCTTCATTCACTTAGTGTATCCATCACACTTCATTTGCTTTAGTGTATCAATCACACTTCATTCACTTAGTGTCACTTAGTGTATCAATCACACTTCACTCACTTAATGTATCCATCACACTTCATTTGCTTTAGTGTATCCATCACACTTCATTCCTTTTGTGTATCCATCATACTCTGTTCACTTAGTGCATTTATCACACTTTGTGTTCACCTTTAGTGTATCTATCATACTTTGTTCACTTAATGCATCTATCACACTTTGTGTTCACCTTTTGTATATCTATCATACTTTGTTCACTTAGTGCATCTATCACACTTTGTGTTCACCTTTAGTGTATCTATCATACTCTGTTCACTTAGTGCATCTATCACACTTTGTGTTCACCTTTAGTGTATCTATCATACTCTGTTCACTTAGTGCATGTATCTATCATACTCTGTTCACTTAGTGCATCTATCACACTTTGTGTTCACCTTTAGTGTATCTATCATACTCTGTTCACTTAGTGCATCTATCACACTTTGTGCTCACCTTTTGTGTATCCACCACACTTTGTTCACTTAGTGCATCTATCTCACTTTGTGTTCACCTTTTGTATATCCATCACACTTTGTTCATATAGTGTATCTATCACACTCTCTTCACTTTGTGTATCTATCACACTTCGTTCGCTTTGTGTATCTATCACACATGTTCGCTAAGATTGCATGATTTTCTTACATCCTTTCTGCATGAGATGTAGTTTGGATCGTGTTTACTTGCTTGTGTACAAGTTTGCTGTAGCATTTCTTCGCATAACATTCGCTTAGAATGTTGCATTTATTTTGCATAATTGCTTCATCACAGCTCTCTTTGCATGATCATAAGCTATGCACTTGCATTGTGCATCACTTTGTATCCTGCCCCTGAACTACGCTTGTTTGATTCCTTGCAAAAGGATATGTAGGCAGCCTGCGGGCGCAACCATTTATTTATCTATATTTTGTTTGTTTGTTTAAGTCTTCAACCTTGTCAAAAATAGATCGTCTCTGGGCTTTGGCATTCACTCCCGTCATTTTTTATGACTTTCGAGTTCTGTCAAAGAAGGGCAACTATAGACACCCCATTTTTGACCGTCCTCAAGACTTGGACGTCATCGTTTGAACACTCGGTGATCATCCATGTTCGTGTTCGTTTTGAGTTCTCGGAGGCCTCGTCCGCGCGCCTTACCTCAAGATCTCTAAACTTGACTGTTTTGTGCTTGGTTGTGGACTACGCACTTGTGTTTTTGCTTTTGAGGGAAGAGGGTGGCTTGTTGGCCATTCCCTCAACCCATCGGCCAAGGCTTGAAGCCATCGGCCTTGTTTTCCTTCCATCGGCCAATAGTTTTGGCCGATCGGCACTGTATTTGGTCGGTTGGCCCCTTTGTTGGTCGATCGGCCATATTTTGTGGCCGAACCCTGTTCATCTGCTTTATGCAGATATTTTGTTCCAGCTGGCATAACTGGCATCCACAATTTCCCCCATCCATACACGTGTATGGAGGGATTTGCCCTTTGCTTAACTTCTCCAAGAAGCTTTGCAAATTGGATTTCTATAAGAGGGGAGGCCCTCCTCCCTTCTCAGAGGTTCTGAAATTAGGGTTAGAAAGTTGTATCTCTCTCTATCTCTATATCTCCCTATCTCTATCATTTGTGTGTGTATTTGTGACCTAAAGTGATTTTTGTTCACACTATTGCACACAAACACCTAGCATTACACTATCCTTGGTTGCTGAGGTTCTAAGAAGTTGTTGTTAGGGTTCTTGGAGTGGTTTTGGTCAGAGAAAGGTGCTAGTGTTGTGTTCTTGAAGGTGTTCTTCAAGGGTGGGCATTCTTGCTTTAGATACCCCTTTCTTGCTTAGGCTTTTAGCCCTTCTTGCTTATTGTTTTAAGCTTAGCTATTAACTGATAAAAGTTCTATTTTTACTTTCTTTTGAACTTTGTTTAAGGTTATTTTGAGGTTTGGGGTTGTTTACCCCCTCCAAGGCCTTGTTAGGCCTTGTTTTAGGCCATCCCTTTTGGCCTTTGCTTTGAGCTTTGCATAACCTTTCCACCACTGAAATTCGGAGGATTTTCAATGGTGGAAAGGTGGTTTTGGTGTCTTAAATAGGAGAGGGTCATCCCCTCTCCTTGTTGTCTTGAAAGCTTGCATAAATGGCTTATGTTGGTAGCTTGTATGCTTAGCTTGTTTTAGCTTCATTTCAGTATATATTAAGTTTTGTTTTGCCATGATATAGCACTGTTTTAAGTTGGTTTAGACATACCATGCATGCTTCATGTACTTGTCTTGTAATCCCATGATTTCCCTTAACATGCATCATGCTTTAAGCCATGTTTCTAGCATGATTTTGGCTCGACTCCATGAAGCTTTTAGTCTTGTTGTAACATGCTTGAGCTCTGATTTGAGTTGTTTTGACCATATATGCCATGCTTTGTATAGCGACCATGCATTTTAGCTTGTCAGCTTTGAGTGTCCAAGTCACTAGCATGCTTTACTTGGCTCATTTCAGTGATTTGAAATCATTTGTTATGTTATTTCAGTCCATATAGTATGCTCATGTACTTGCATTTGTCACTCCTTTATTGCTTTAAAGGGTTTGTGTTTTATGCCTCATGAATGTATCATTGTGTATGCCACCATGCTTAGGTCTTTGGGATGCCATCTAAGTGAGTTTTTGGGGTTACTTTGGCATGCCATAACTCTATTTTTCATTGCTTAAATCATGCCATGTTTGGTTTTGATAGGTGTAGTGTAACACTCTCTTTGGTAGCCTTGCATGCCTCCTTGTTTTGGCGTTGTGTTCTAGTTTGTGTTGGCTAGTGTTGAGCTCACTTTTGGTCTTGTTTAGACCTGCCTTGGGACTGTTTTAGGTCCCCTTGGCCCTTTGGGGCTTGCTTCATGTAGCCATGGTTCGAGCCCCTTCACTAGTTTCAAGCTTTAAGCTTTCCTGCATGCTTTGCTTGTGTATTTTGGTTGATTTGGCATCATCCCTTGCATGATTTTAGAGCTCAACATGTTTGTCACATGTCCATGTTTATCCTCTCTTAAGTGTGCTTAAGAGCTGCTCTACTATGCTCAAGTGTTAGGCCATTAGCATGCATGTTTATATGTGTATTTCATGCCTTCGTTTCATCACTTTGGCCACTGATTTGGGCCTATTTGAGAGCTGTCCATTTTGGTTTAAATCCATCCTTTGCATGTTGTTGCATGCTTGCCTTGCATGTTGTCGCATGCTTGTTGCATATTTAGTACCTTGCATGTTGTTGCATGCTAGTATGTTGCATGCTAGTATGTTGCATGCTTGTTGCATGCTTATCCCTTTATCATGTTGTCATATACTTGTCTCATTTTGTATGTTATTGCACACTTGTCCACCTTCACATGCCTTACATGCTTGAATGTTCATGTTGCATCTTGCATACTTGTTTAGGTTACATTGCATTTGGCATGCTTGTCACCATTAGCCTTGTATGCCATTGTCATTAACATGCTTATGTTGCATTGGATTTGCATCATGTTTGATTTGCTTATGTGTTTGCTTGCATGTTTAGGTTGCATAGCATTGTATGTGCATCCCTTGCCTCTTGATCAACTATAATAGAGGTTGAGGGCCCTTGTATGTTTTTGTGCATTTCATTTAATATTAATTGCACACTTGGCCTCTTTGGGCCATCATGCATTGAAATACGTGATTGATGATCCGAGGGTCGAGAACCATACTCCCTTGAGCCCATGACATGATGGGGAGGGTGGTCATGCATACATTGTCTTGTAAATGTATTGCCATGCTCTGTTTGTCTTCTGCTGCAGCAAAACAGCATTCTGTAGGAAAAGATGGCCGATCGGCTATCTGCAGTGCTGATCGGCTAAATGTGTCCGGCCGAGAGCCCCATTATTGGTCGATTAATAATTACCCTTGGTCGATGGCCTCTCACAGCACCCAGAAGGTGATTTAGAAGCATCCTTAAGACTTGCACAGTTTTCAGAGGTGCAAAGCAGTGTAAACAGAGGCAGCATGAACATGGCGATAGATTTCCACTTTTCGAGGCCTCTTTACCGCTTTAGTAGCTTAATTAATTTGTGTAATTAGTTAAGTGTTGTGTAATAATTAATTAGCTTGTTAGTTAGTTGATTTGTATTATTTATTCGGGCCCTCCGTCGAGAGAGCGAACTTTGTAATAAGTGTGCGTGAGTGTGTGAATGTCTTCCAACCTCACGTCTTTCTCCCTTTTACTTAACCGCTTATGATGGTTAGTTTTAGGTCATGTTTCAATCAGCATGCTTATGATAGCATGTTTGCATACATTCATTCGTATTGCACGCACTGGGCTCGGCGCATCATACTAACTGCATTGTATTTCAATTCCAATTTGAAAACACATGATTATCAAGTTACATCTCATATGTCATTTTAGAATAGCCGAGCCTATTTCTAGTTGCATTTTGCAAGTGTTGCATTAGCCATCTCAACATGAACTAGGATCATGCATTGATTACTAACTAGCTATTGTTTTGGCTCGGAGTACTAGGTAAGTTTTTACGCTTTAGCATACTGCATGTGTGTTATTGTTGCCATGAAAGCATGCTTGCCACGAGGCTAACTACTTAGTTGATATAAACTGCCTGAATGCCTGTGGATGAAGGTTGGATTGCTTGAATTGGAACAATTCATTGAAATCCTCGATTTAGCCAACTTACGAGTAGCAAACTTCAAACCATTTTCCAAACAAACGGATATGCAATGCTTTGTTCCAAATTAGGCGGTCTAGTCTATACTTGTTTTGCTGTGCGCATCACATAGTAATTCTAGCTAATTAACCGGAATAAGAACACATGTGTTTTCAAAAACAAGATATCATGTTTAGTACAGGCTGATCTTTGATCGGGCGAGAGGGGGTGCTCATAGATGACCTTCCCCAATCGTACCCAAGTTCCCGAGCCAAGACAACTTTGGTGATGACAGACACGTGGCCTTAGGCACGAGTCAGGGTTTCCTAAATTCCCCCCAAAATAAAATATATAGGTGGCGACTCTGTATCTGGTAAAGCAATTCATGTTTGGCACTTCTTTCTAAAAAATCAGCTTTCCAAAATGATTTGCCGGATTTGGATTCTTTGGTGATTTATCAATCTCACATTGCACATTGTGAGATCAGATTAAGAACCGTGACATTATTTGAGTCCGAACTGTAGCATGAGGCCCAAGGGCGCGTCCACACATGTTATGTTAAAAGGTAGAATAAACATGTTAAAAGGGAGAAAAAATCCAAATTTATTGTTTTGACTTGGTGAATTAAAAAAGGATAAAGTTGAATAATGTTTGTAAATTGTTATTATGGTTTGTGTAAATGTGTTAATAGCTAAAAGAGAGAATTAACTATGGCATTGGAATTAATTTGAGTTGAGTTATGGCTTTGATATCTATGGATTTAGTTTTGTGAAATGAAAAGAATGGATTGGGGATAAAGAGTGGAGTATGTTAACTTGGAAAATAAGAGAATTGATTTTTGAAAAGAAAGAAGGAAATCATAACACTATGTGAATTTCAGAAATGAACTTGTGGTTGGATTATGAATATTTTATTTTACTATTGTTGTTGTTGGATTTAAAATCTCATGAGAGTTGGATTATTATAATACATGTGTTGAGTACATACATTTATAAGTTTTGTCCTTGGTCATCGGTGAAGGATGACATTATTGTGTTGAATAGTTTTTGTGTATGCATTACACTTGTGTTAGTTGTACTTTGCCATGTTGTGATGATTGGTAGCATATACTGCGTTGAGAATGAAAGGTACCATTACCTTCTAGCTAGCACCTGGAGAATTAGTTCCGCTTAGAATGAGAGGTACCAGTACCATTCAACTGGCGCCTAGAGAACTTGGCAGAGGTACTATTACCTTCCAGCCAATGTCCAGTAAATTGGCATTTCATTATGAAAAGGTACATCCTTGGCTTACCGTACTTGAGGCATGTAGGGTAGAGCTTATTTATCATTATTATCTCAGTGTACCTGTGTATATCATGCGTTATGATGGTTATGGTTCAGGAAGGCCGAGTTGTCTTATATGTTGAGTAGATAGTTGTTTGGTGCTTATTGTTTTCGTTTTTCGTGTTAGATGTATATATGTATATTTGAACGTGTTAGAAAAGGATGTAGACTATGTATTTAGTTTGTAAATAATGTGGAGGAAATCAGAGATTTATGAACATGTTTCAAACTCCAAAACAAAATAGTTGTTATGAGATATTTGTTTGAAATAGGAAATGAAAACGAAATGTGAACTGTTTGTATTGTTGAAGGAATTAAATAATTTTGGGGAAAGTGCTTATGTAAATATTCCTTGGTTATAAACCGTCACATTATTTATGTAGTATGAGACTAAGCATTCATGATCATAGCCATCTGTAAGTTGTTATTGTTTAGGATCATATTGGAATCCCTACTGGACTTTATGTTTATCCTACGTTGCTAATCCTTTTTCAAGTGAATATCGAGAAGTGGTTCAAGATCAAGGATCTTCTTTATTGTTGGCCACAGGGTCTTTTATTTGTTGGTGGAATGCCACTGTTGTAAAAGGATTGGACCCTTTTTTTTTATATGTAATGATGTAAGCCTTCAGACAACTTATTCAATTATAATTCATGTTGCATTCATTATATATTTGAATGAGAGAACCTTTACCTAATTGTCCTTATTAATGTATTGAAGCTTCGAATGTTATCTTTGAAATTGTAATATAATAAAGGATTTGGTAATGATATCTGTGAATTTAAAAGTGGGGCGTTACAAGATTGTAGATATATTGTAGGCATTGGCCATCAATGGAAGGTTCTAATGCAGAAACAAGAAAATTCACTTTCAGCCCCCATGTGAAACTGTTCTTTTGTGTGTGTATATATATATATATATTCTCTCTCTTAGTATCTATTTCTGGTTATGAATTGATGTGATTAAGCTTGGGTGTGGTTGGGGTGGTTGTTGTTGCTCTCCTCTTGTTCTTCTCTTCTGTTCTCCTCTTGTTGTTGTTCTTGAAGTACTTTGTCTAATGAGAAAACGATATAAATAATGAAATATAAACTTAGAAAGTAAAGCAATAAGAGAGTATTGCTATGAGAGTATTGCTTTGTAAGTAATAGAAGACTATAAAGTGTGTAGCAAGTAATGGACAACAAAGTAAATGAGAAATAATGAAAAAAGTGAGAAACAATAAAGAAATTAGGATTTAATTTTTTATTTTATTTTTACTCAAAAGACGTGCAGTAAGATTTTTTTTGTTTTAAAAAGATGTGTATAAACAAAATTTTGATTTAATATTAAAGCTATGTTTTGATATCCATTATAGTCATTTTGTTTCAAGATGAAATTATCATTAAAATAATGTTTCATTAGGTGTATACAGAGGTAAATTAGTGTGTGGAAATAGAATTTTCCAAACAAGTGAGATAAAAAAAAAATATAAAAAAAAAAGAATTTTTTTTTTTTTATTTATTATTTTTTTTTTTCTAGCTTCCTTGTTTTAAGTTTGTAGATGAATAAGGACATCAAACTTTTCAATATTCGTTTAGATCCTCCAAAAATAAGCTGGACACCTCAAACAAATGTTTTTCACTTTTTAAGTGATTTGAAACTTTTAAAATTTTATAATTTTTTTATTGATATTTCTAGTTTTTGCTAAATTTATATTTTTATAATCATCTTATCAAAAACTATCAAATAATATCCATGAACAATGTTAAATTTTAAAAAAAAAATTAATTAAAAAATCATGAAATTTCACCGGAAAAGTTAATGAAAATACATTAAATTTTACTTTGGCACAATGAAAGTTTCACTACCAAACTAAAGAGAAAATTCTATTAAAAAATTAAATATTAAAATTTTGAGAATCTATTACAAAAATTAAGTCCCTCACTTCAAATTTATATATAAAAAATTCAAATTGAGTGTTTTAAAATGATGAATTTTAGGTACAATTTTACTTACCTTCTTAGTGAAATTTCTCTAAGACAGTGAACTTTTATTGTGCAATTCACTAAGACGGTGAACTTTTATAGTGCAATATAGAAAGAATATGGAAAAAAGGAAGAGAGATAACAAAGAGAGAGAGAATGACGGAAAAAAAGAGATAGAGAAAGGGATACACATACACAAATCAAAGGAGACTGTGCAAGGAACTTTGTTGTAACAAATAAACTTGATGGATATATGAATAGAATGATAGTTTAGGTATGGTGGCGGTGACAAACAGTGGCAAGATGGTGGCTATAATTGATGATGACGATAGAAGATGGTAGTAGTGGTGGACAATGACAATAGTAGTAACAAACGATGTTATGATTGAAGAACAATTGGACTTAGGTTCAATGCTCATCCTGAACTCTCGATTAGATAAGGATAAACTCTTCACAAGCTTTATCCTTATCTAGGACTCTTGTCCCTTATCCGGATACCTCGAAATTTTGGCATTATCACAGGACACCTCAGCAACATGACTCATCCACGTGGTCCTTTAGCCAACATCTTGGTCTATCTTATCCACATGACATTATTCGCAAAATACTTCCTCACATTTTGTTTTTTGAAGAACAATTGGAGCGTGGCCGTGAAGTAGTAGTCTACAAAATGAACAAGTCTATCACGTCAAATATAGCTTTCATGGTATGGCCATAGAACGAGATGGATGCTGAAGATGGAACTTGAAAATTTCTTGCAAGGGTAACGTTACATAGACGCACCTAAAAAAATAAAAATAAAAAAGTGCATCATATGTAAATTAAGATACTTTGTGAACAAAATATTATAATTAAATTATTTTTTGTCATAATTTAACGTATTATAACTCCAAAAGTTGAATGAGTTAGTAAGGTAACGGCCTGCGTGACCAAAGATACCGGGTTCGAAACCTATACCAACCTCCTTGTAGCCTTCGGCTGAAATTGGGGGTAAGGGGTGGGTTTCTTGACATGCTCCTTGGATTGGTTTATAGGGTCGGGTCATAAATGAACCCAGACTTGGAGGTTCCCAGTCAACAAAAAAATATATATATATATATAATTAAACACTTTTGAGGTGTACCAAACACTTTTTCAGTAATAACTAAAATTATAATTACAATATATCATAATTGAGTCATAACTAATATGACAATATGTGATATAACCAAACACTATTTCAGACATAACCAAAATTATTTTTGATCATAATCAAATAACAATCATAATAGGTTATAATTAAGTCATAATTAATATTATAACGAGTCATAACTACCGCTTCAATGAAACAAAACTAAATATCATAAAAGCCGTAATTAAAAGATATATGATACAAACATTTTATGTATTATAAAATTTCTATTCTTGTACAACTTGTTATATATATTCCAATAATACTTTTTCTCATGATTTGACAAAGGGATAAAAAAAACAATAATGGCAGGCCTCACGAAGAGAACATAAAGAGTAGTAGCCGGACCACCTCAGATTCTCATATAAAAATAAATAAATAAATACTCAGATTATTATAATGGCTGTGTAGTTGCCGAAAAACAATAAAACAACAAAATAAAAACAACCATAAGCATTGACAATTTCAATGGGAAATGAATGGCGAAAAAAAAAAAAAATTAATAATTGAATCTACGAATAAAATAGATATTATTTGTTTTTGATTTCCTTTTCTTGCCTATTGGCGTGTTCTCGTAAAAAAATTGTTGGATATTTTTAAAGTAAATACATATAATCCTCCAAAATGATAGTTATTAATCTAAAATAATTATTAAAAGTGTTTTGAGATTTGTGGCCACTATTTTAAAAAACAAAACCAAAGTCCAAGCTATACTGGTTGAATTGGAAATCGATCTAAATTTTAGTCTAACCCTTTTCGAGATACTGACAAAACAAAAAATGAATGTGAAGGTTATAATTAGATTTTTCGTTCGAAATAGTCTCAGTTTAGAGGGTTGGATTATTTCTTTGTTTTTTTAAGCTTTCTTTTCTTTCTTTCTTATGTGTTTGGTTTTGATTTTTCAATCCATATTTTTCTTTTGTTTTTAATATATATATTTTTTTAATTTTAGATTCACTTAATCTAAATATACTAAAAGTAAAATATTTACCGGAAAAATCTTTTTAAAAAATCAATAAATATAAATTTGTATTGGATTTTTATATTTTTTTTGAATTTAGTAAAATTTTCAAAGATTTTTTTGTACAAATTTTGTATTTTTTAAATGTATTTAAATTAAATGGATCTAAAAAGGGGGGAAAAAAGAACAAAATATTTAAAGTTTAGTAAAAAAATACAAATTAAAAACTGAGAAAATAATTTTTAAAAATTTCAAACCAAACAGTAGTAAGTTTGAAGAAATAGTTAAACCCTTCCTCTATATACGTCAATAGATAGAAGAGTAAATTATTAATATGAGAAACATTTATCAAAGTAAAGTTTAAACAATAACTAGAAAAGCCAAACTAAAAAACAAATAAACAACTATTTATTGAAAAAGATAAAAAGTATTCAAAAATCCGATATAAGATTCAATCAAATTATTTGCTTACTATTGATTGAAGGAGTATATAAATCTTGATTTCCTCCAAAATCAAATCAAAGCTAGTGTATTCAATGAAATTATTTGAAACAAATTATTAGGAGTGAATGTTGAAATCCCTTGAAAATCGAATTACTGAACTTTTTAACTAGGACACTTGGGGCACAAGTCAATTTCTTAATTTTTTGGGACCATTAGTTCCAAATTTTAATCTCTTTAAGCCAAAAGGACACAATTTGTCCAAAAAGACAATTATTAATTGAAATCAATCAATCTATCTATCTATCTATCTCTTGAAATCATCTAATTTATTTATCTATTGAAATTCACTAAACTACCTATCTGTTGAAATTTGACATGTGTCACTCATTAAACACCCTATCTATTGAATATTGCATATTTTTGTACCTCACCACCATCATTTGCTACCACCGGTTACCGCCGACTTTTTCAACGACTTTTTCCGACGCCAGCAACTTTTGTGGCATATCGTTATCATTAAATAAGATTTTACCTTTGATCTAATGTCTAATGTCTTCTTTAAATTGGACTTTTCACCAATTTTCTCTTTTAACTATATATGTTAATTCTAGAAATAAAAAAATATTAGAACAAATATTTATGAAAAAATAGGTTTTTAGGTAATTTTGTTGGATTTTATACCTATATTTTTTAATATAATTTTTAATATATTTATGTAATTATGACGTTACGATTCAATCTGATTAAATTGAACTACTAACACTTGAATTGATTTTTTTTTTCTTTTTTTATTTGGGTAAATTACATTGACCTCCTTTGAGATTTGGAGAAAAAATAATAAATCCCACAATTTTGACATAATTATACTGATATTCCTTTGAGTAAGATTAAAAAGGCAAAAAACTAATACAGATGATATGAAGATACAAAAATGTATAACATAAAATATATATTTCAATATAAATGAGATAACAATATTATTTTTTCTTTCACACGATTAGCAAATTTTTAATGAAAAGTGAGGCAAGTATTATATGAATTAAAATCTTAAACGAGTCTAGTGTAATATATTAAACTTGTGAAATTGTATTTTCTCCAAATGTCATAGAAGGTTAGTGTAATTTATCCTTTTTATCTTCAACAATTTGAGTTTCAAAACATTGGCATGCTATTGGTGGATGAAGAGTATTCCATTCTTATAAATAAACTAGACTTCAGAGATATTTTATTTTAAATAAAAAGTTTATATTGAGCTATATAATTTTTGTATAAAAATTATTAATATATTGTCCGTGCTATGCATCGGATTAAACAATGATTGATAAATTTATTTTTAAATTAATTAAAAATAATTTAAAAAATAAAATATAAATAATATTAAGTAAGGTTTAACTTTTTTTTTAACAAAAAAAAAAGTGTTTCAAATTAGCTTTTTAAGTGGTTTTCTGGACTTTAAGAGATTAAAAAAAAATTAATGTATTTAGGAATGAATATTTAAATTGTATGAGAAAATGCAAATATTTTTGGGAAAATGTCTCGTAACTCAAATTTTGTGGCTCAAAAGTGGCTCAAATTTTTATGTTGTTCTGTACTCAAAACGACGTCGTTTTGGCCATTTGAGCCACTTTTGAGCCACAAAATTTGAGCTACGTAGCATTGTCGATATTTTTGCTTGTTACTTAAATTTTCCATTTTACCCTTCCAAATGTGTAAACACCAATGCACTTACTCACAAGAATTGTTTGGTTTTTTCAAACTAGTACAATGGTTTTTGAACTTTTTTTTGGGTTAATTACCAAAAAAAAAAAAACTAAGGTTTCACACGTTTTTCACTTCAAACCCCAATCTTTCAATTTTGACAAATTAAACTCTAGAGTTCTATCTGTATTTCAATTTACCCCTTATGTTCATCTTCGTCTGCGTAAGATAACGGATGGGGTTTAAAATGAAAAAACTTGAGTTTAAAGTGAAAAATACGTGAAACCTTTGGTTTTTTTGTGCAATTAACCATTTTTTAAAAATTAAAATCATTAAAAACAAAAAAATGGTTAATTACAAAATAAACCCCAAGATTTTACGTGTTTTTCACTTTAAACCCCTTCTATTACCTTACACAGACGGAGAGGGATAGAAGGTGCAAATTGAAATATAGATGAAACTCTAGGGTTTAATTTGTTAAAATTGAAACACTGGGATTTAAAGTAAAAAAGGAGTGAAACCTTGGGATTATTTTTGTAATTAACCTTTTTTTTTATACATGTCAAAACACATTTTAGCACTCTTTAGTTTTTTGACTTTTTAATAAAACACATAGCATCCCAAACATGGCATGAATTACACAATTGTTATTTTATTTTATTTTTTGTTGCTATTAATGTTTTGTCCTAAAGTATTATATAACAAATAGATATATAATAATTCAATTAGTAAAATTAAAACAAATGAATTTTCTAAAATAACAAAAATTATACCTTCGGTCAAATATAATTATATTATCAACGAAATTCGTAATTATAATTCATCCTACCATAATTTGTCAAGTGATATAACCATCTTATCTTCTTCTTTTTTTTTTCCCCTCTCTTCCTCTCTCCCACTCATCTTCTATCTCTCTTTATTTTTAAGGCGATGTTGCAAAAAAATTGCAATGAAATATTTAACTTTTTATATTTGTTCAGTAAGTACATTAGAAAAAATATTATCGTATTAGTAAAATTTAGTTTATCAATTGATAGAGTATAATAAATTTAAGTTGACCATAAAATCTAAGAGTATTTTTAATTTTTTTTAAATTTTATGAGATGATTGAGGTACCTAAGTCATATTAGATTTATCTCAATCAACACAAATTGAAAAGTCACTTAACCAATTTGTTTATATAAATATTTTTTAATTGGTAAACATACATCATTAGTATTTTTTTCTCATAATAAAATGTACATATTTATGCATATTTAATAGCTTTGAAAAAATAGATTAAATGTAATTATTTTTTACAGTGTTGTAATTATGGCTGTAACTTCACTTTAATTTAGATAATTGTAGATATTTTTATAATATTTTTAAACAAAATTAACTGCAGATACAAATATTAAAGAAAAAATTATTAGGTACTTTTCAATTAATGCTCTATACTAATTTTCAATTAACACATATCATGATGTCACAAAATATTAAAAATAATAAAATAAAAAAAGAGTAGTAATATACAAACATAAAATCAATACAAAAAAATTTATTAATAATGATTTGGTTGAATTTCCGTCTATCACTTTTCAATAAACAGTCCACGGACATGTTTTTTTATTATACAATTACTATCACATCATTTTAGGATAAAATTTTGCATAAAATTCTAGTGAAAGTAATATTTTTCAACAAAAAAAAATAGTTATAAGCAAAAAAATAAATAATTGTCAATAGGAAGTAGAGGCGCAAATGATATGTAAAATATGAATGTAAAAATGAAAAATGGTCGGAAGTAATAAAATAAAATAACCCGTGTGGAATAGGAGAAAGAATTTAAGAGATTAAATATTAACTAATCTCCAACAAAAATGCTAGAGGCCTCAAAAATTCTATCAAAAGTTTTATCAAATGTCTCACATTGGTGTGGGACCCACATGGGACCCACATTGTGTGGGTCCCACACCCATGTGAGACATTTGGTAAAATTTTTGATAAAATATTTGGGGTCTCTAGCATTACTCAATCTCCAATTGTTTCATAAAGATGGAGAAAAAATAATGAGTAGCATTATTGCATGAATGTAATATTTTTAGGATGAGAAGGACATGAATGACTTGGAGAATGTGTAATGTATGACAGCTAGGGTCTTGGGGTAGGAGAAAAAAATTGATTAGAGAAATAGTGTACAAGAAGGATCTTCTTTATTTTTCATTTTCTAAATCATAAATCATGAAATTTTTTATTTTTAAATTATTTTTTAAACTTAAAAATTCACAGATTATGGAAACAGTGAAGTCTGTTTATTTAATTTATTTATAGGGAAACAATTTAATTATAGAGAAACAACCAACTTAGTTTTTTAAATTAATTATAAGGAAACAAAATCAATCAAACAAAACAATTTAAACAGATTTGAATTGATTTTGGTTTAATTTATTTGAGAGCATCTCCAATGCACTAGGCATATAATACTTGCTAGTTAAAATGCCTAGTGTGATTCACTTTTTTCAATTCCAATGCACTAGGCATATGATTAGGCATTTTGGCTCAACTCATATTCACTAGCTACATGTAGCTAGCCTTCAACGCTAGGCAAAATGTATTTAATCATTAGGATCATTTCCCTCCATCTTTATTGTTGACGTGGCATTCTATAAAATTAATAGTATTTGGATAAATAGCTAAAATAAAGAGCATGGTTGGAATAAAAACATAAAACAGTTGATAGGCAAAATAAAATATATACTTTATAGTAATATTTGGATAGGTAAAATGCCTACTACCGTTGGAGATGCTCTGAAGGCATGAAGGATTTTAGGTAGAGATTTAATTTAGTGAAAAGCTGCTTATAGGCAGCTTATAAACAGTTTTTTTGTGAGAGAGGAAGTGAGTTATAATTTGGGAAGCAGATTATAACCCATTTCCCAAAAACTGTGTTTCTATATTTAATTTTCCAAAATGATCATCTTTTAGGCAATGATCTTAAGAGATGGGCTTGAAGATTTTTTATTTTTTTATTTTTTAATTCAAAAATTTTGTGACATGAATAGTTTTTTTTTTTTTTTAATTAGAAAAATAAGAAATTGAGATTAGGCATGTGGAGACCTTAGAAACTTTCTCACTAAAAATCCGCTTTTGCTACCCCTTTTGTAACTACACAAAATTTAAATTCTAAAAAATTACAGTTGCAATTTAATTCTTATCTAATTTTTTATTTACTACGTCTCCGTTCTTATTTTTGAGATTTTTTTTCCTTTTATTTTACAAATTTTTAAAAATTATAGGTGACATTCAATGGCAGAGCTAGAATTTTGGCTCAGAGGGGACACTATTGAGTTGAAATCTTGACAAAAATCACAACCAAACTTAACCTAATTTTTATTTGATGGTAAGAATAAAAAGTACTGTAATGCAAATGCTATATTTATATATAAGCTTGAGTTAAACGATCTTAATCATTTTTTTGTTTTTAATTTGATTTTATGTATGATGATCACATAGTTTGAAAAATAATTACATGCCTTATAAAATATGAAAATGAAATTATATTAAGTTGCACACACGAAAGAGATTTAGATAGGAATAAAAAAGAAAAGGAGAGAATGTGAATAAATAATACAAAGACACTGCTATATATCACTTTTTTTTTTCACAATTTTGAATCATTGAATTATATAGTAATATATTATTGATCACTTATTATAAGTATTCATATAAAATGTGATATAACAAAAAAAACTCAGTGATGTGTAATATTTCTCTAATATAAAAAATCGGTGACACATAGTAATGTATTAAACAAGTTTTTTTGAAGAGAAAATGTAAAGAAAATAATGATTTAAAAATTTAATATCATATTTGAATAGATTAAATTGAAACTTCTTTTTTATTTTTTTTTATAATCCAGAGGCAAAAGTGTAATTTTTTAAAAGTTGAGGGGAGAACGTATCCCTTAGTCCTTAATTGCATCCGTCCCTGGTGACATTATACTCTTATCCAATTTTTTAACTACTTCCATCTTCTGTTCTTCTATTATTAGAGTTATATATTAGCTTATTTTGTTTCTTTTTTTTTTTTCTTTCTTCTTTTTCAAATTTATCATATTTAATTTTTGAATTTTTAAATTTCAACTTGATTTCTTTTTTTCAATCTTCATTTGATATTTACTAAATTTCTCTCTACCTCATTTTTTTAGAATTTATTTAATTTTTGCTTTCTATATTTCTATAGTTCATCCTCAAATTTAAACTTGATTTTTTTTATTATTATCTTATATTTACAAAATCCATTCTTGCTCTTGATTTTCAGTTGAATTTATTTTATTTTTTTTGAAAATTTATCTAATTTTCTCTTTCTATATTCATCTTCAAATTTAAACTTAATTTTTTTTTTATCTTTATCATATGTTATAGAATTTCACTCTTACTCTTCTTTTTCAATTGAGTTTATTCATCGAGTGTATTTCAAAAAAATTAATTAGTTTTGCATATCTATATAAACTTAGTGAATTTCTCAAATCTATTGCTTAAACACCCGTCTAAATTAATATCATAGTATGTTAATTTTTAACATATTTAGTATTATTTATAATATTTTGTTAATTGTCCGTGCATAGCACGAGTTTTATGCTAATGTAATATATAGACATATGTATGAAATTTGGGTTACAGCTAGGCTGGACTAGGCCCGATAGAATGTCCGAGTGAGGTGGGCCATAAAGTAAATTGGGTTCTTTTTCATTTGATGTCCACGTTTTGATTACTTTGGTTGTTTGAGCCTTGAAGCATGAATCTTGGCCCAAAAGTTTGAAAATCAACAACACAAATTTGATGAAGCCTACATGCTTTAAATTTTAAAATTCTATAACCTGCATTATATGCATTTTTTTTTTATATAAATAAAATTTATATTTTTAAAATTTACTTGACAAGATCTATCACACATGATCTTAACAAAACATGAAATTATGTAAAACAAAAAATAAAAAATAAAAGAATAAAATTACAATTTTGTTTAGGTTTGAATTTGTAAACGTTTACACTTTTAAATTTTCAACCGTCCAATTGTTCACCACATAAAATAAGTATGCAATTTGTTTCACTCAATCTATCTTGATTAAAATTCAGGCCAAAAAAGATAAAATTATATAAAAATAATAAGTGCTTTTGATTTTGATTTTTTTTATTCTTTTCATGAAACTAATTTTTAAATTTTTTCTGAAACGAGTTTTTAAAAAACAAACCAAACATGTCACAAGTAATTAGGACAAAACACAACAAATGCAAAACGTACGTATATTTAGAGGAACAAAAGGAGATTCGATTACTATGCAGAAAAATCATTATGATGGTTTAGTTTGCTGAAAAACCTATGAGAAACAGTAATAAATGAGGATATAGTCAATAATCAAAATCCATTATTCCTTAAAGATGCAATCTTATAAATTTCTTGACCAATCCTGGTGTGCTATGAAGCATGGGTGTTTTGAAAATTTTATCGTACGAGTATGAAGTATTAACATGGTACAACACATACGAGGTATGGAAATCTGTATCACATAAGTGAAATATTTTAGGCATGACTCAATATAGATAGATACATTTCAGGTACTTTTGTAAGTATGTTGGGATATTAATATAAGTTTTTTAAAAAAATATAAAGGTATTGAGATACCTTGTAGCGGATGGGGTCCCATTTCCTCCGTTTCGTTTGATTTTAGCTTTAAAATTATAATTTAAGTGCGGAATACTGTTTGAAAATAAATTTTTTGAAATGGGTTTTGAAAAAAGAAAAAAAAAATTGTTTGATTATAAGTTTTGAAAAGAGTTTTGAATTTTGAGTTATATTTTGAAATTATTTTGGTTTTATTTTTTAAAATATTTTAAAATATTATTTTATTTTTTTAGAATAAATATTTTTTATTGTAAATATTTATTTATTTTTTAATGTGTATTGTATTTACTACATTTATGTGCTGCATTTTTTTTTACATTTTGCAATAGCATTATATACCCACAACGTGTAACTATTCGAAATTGGGGTTGGTGTTGTGTGTCTCGTGACACAACACATATGCTATGAGCCCTTGTGGGAGGTGTATTTCGATTTTTTTTTTTTTTTTTGTGATAATTTAAATAGTTTATATTGTACGATTTGTTAATTATATTATTTATATAATAAAAAAATTCAGATTAATTAGACATATGTAACCCATTATTAGCCTTAATTATTTTTTAAAAAAATTATTAAAATTATATTAATAATTTATTTTTATTTAAAACAAGTGTAATTTTATTATGAGATCATAAATATCCAATAATTCATATAATTTTTTTATTTATAATTTATTTGACAAATTTTATTATATCAATAATTTAAATCATAGAAGTAAATTCTTTCTGACAAACCTCCCGACACGCGTTGTGCCATAAGCCAGAGCACCTACTCCCAAGTCCGCAAGTATCCCTCATCCATAGCCGTGCCAGTGCTGGTAGATGGTGGGGTGTTTGTTTCAGCTTTTCAGAGTTAATTTATAGTTTTTAGTTTTGAAAAAGTTATTTTGGACTGTTTGGTTAAATTTATTTCAAACAGCTTCTGATTCTAAAAGCTTATTTTAACTCAAAAAAGCTGATTCTGAGAAGTTGCTCACCCCTTACTTCTGATTATCAGCTTCTGCTATAGACATGTTAATTTATGATTATACTCTTAAATTTTTTTTTATTTTTTTAAAATAGAAAAAGACTCAAATGGACTATAGATTATTATTATTATTTTTTATGAGAAATGTAGACAAATAAAAAATAAAAATTACTCCCTCCGTCCCAAAATATTAGTCCCTTATTCCATTTTTCATTGTCCCAAAATATTTGTCCCTCTTCAAAAATCAAGTACAAAAATGATATAAATTTTCTATTTTGCCCTTCTTTTAAATTAATAAACAATATAAAAAGTACAATTATGACATTGATATTCTCAAAAAATGTACTATCAAAAGGATAATTTTGGAAAATTAACTTTTTTCAAATGCAATAATTGTACTATCAAAAAAAGTTGAATTCCCCAAAAGGGACCATTATTTTGGGACGGAGGGAGTAATTAAAAAAGCTATTTCACAGCTTATTTAACAAACACTACTCATCAACTTAAATCTATAATCCAACAGTTACACCAAACAGATTAACAATTTCTGATTAAAGTCATAATTTATAATCTGTTAAGTTATAATCTATAAGCTGTTTTAACAGCTACACCAAACGGGTGCGGTGTCACTCCATTCACTCTCTTCCACTAAGGGTTGGTTTAGGATGTGAGTTAGTTTTTTGATTTTTAAATTTTTTGATTATTTTAATTTGAGATTAAAAATTTTTATTTGGGATAGATTTTTTAATTTTTTTAAATTTTGTGAGAGAAAAACTATAATAATTATGGGTTGGATATGATATTTTGTCTTATTAAATTAAAAAGTCTATTTTATTTTTTTGTAACTAAAATAGCCAAAAAACTCTGAGCGCTTTCTTCCCAAACAAACCCTAAGCTAGATGAGTCTTGTCTATTTGTGCCAGACTTTTTAATATCGATCTATTTTCTATTTAGAGTAATGATGCAAAACTCAAATTTGAGAGTTTTAAATGAAACTCTAGTGAAGTGGAAGAGAAAAAGATAGAGAGAGGAGTGTGGGCTCCACCTTTACATGGATACTCTCTACATCATTAGAGTTGCATTCACTGTGTTTGGTTTAAGTTTTCTGGATTAAGTTTTTTAAAAACTGAGTTTTTTGATTTTCGTATTTTTTTGTTTTTAGTGAATATTTTTAAAATTTTAAATATTTTTTTTACTTGTTTAGATGCACCTTACTTAGATGTGTCTAAAAAGTAAAAAAATTGTGAAAAATTATTTTTAAAAATTAAGAAATACATAAAAATACAAAAAATGTACTAAATTCTTGTATTTTTTTTTTATATTTTTGGTATTTAGTGAATTTTTAAAAGATTTTTTTTACAGTTTTTTTACTTTTTGGGTGTATTTATGATAGGTGTGTCTAAAAAGTAAAAAAATTGCATAAGATATTTTAAAAATTCAGTAAAAACTAAAAAACACGGAAAATAAGAATGTAGAATTTTCTGAAAACTGTTTTTAAAAAATGGGAACCAAGCAAAGTGATTAGAACTCTCAAATTAAAACTCCCAAACATTATTCAGCTTGTTTTGTTTCGTTTTTCTGAAAATAATTTTCAGAAAATTCTATTTTTTTATTTTTCGTATTTTTTTTTTGTTTTTACTGAATTTTTTTAATATTTTAATCAATTTTTTTTTAATTTTTAGACACACTTAACATAAATACACATAAAAGTATAATTTTTATGAAAAAAAAAATCTTTTAAAAATTCGATAAATACCAAAAATACAAAAAAAAATGAAAATTTAGTATTTTTTTATTTTTATGTATTTGTTAATTTTTTAAAATATTTTTTCACAATTTTTTTACTTTTTAGATATATCTAAGTAAGGTGCATCTAAAAAGTAAAAAAAAATGTTTAAAATTTTAAAAATATTCACTAAAAACAAAAAACAAAAAAAATGAAAAATAAAAAATTTAATTTTTTTAAAATTTAATTTAAAAAACTCATACCAAACAAATTGATTGCTTTTATTTATCAACACTATCACGAAGAGGGGCTGAACTTGGTGCTTTTATATGTTTTATTTTTTAATATATATATATTGTACGGAAAATGTTTAGTAGTTCAAAATTTTGTGGCTCAAATGACTCAAATCACTCAAAACGACGTCGTTTTACACTCATTTACACTCAAAACGACGTCGTTTTGAGTGATTTGAGCCATTTGAGCCACAAAATTTTGAGCTACCTAGCATTGTCGATATTGTACTATAGCAGTCAAAGGTATTTATGTCCAAAATTTTAAAAAAAATTTTTTCCCTCAAATCTCTCAACATCTAATTTAAGATTTTGAATTTATTCATATATTTTACAATTTTTTTTTTTTTTTGAAATATAATGATTATATGTACACTTATCAGGTGTGTCATCATTTTTAATATATATATATATATATATATGGGAATTTATAATACACACCTCATTTTGGAGTGTGTATCATATGCTTTGGTAATGACAATTGTGATCTTTTGTTATGATCTATTGTGGTGCTAGTTATGACTTAGTTATAACTCATTGTAGTATGACTCATTATAATAGTAGTTATGACCTATCATGATTATTATTTTGGTTACAATGGAAAAAAAATTTGATTATACCTTATGTGATGTTTGATTATGATATTTTTTTATAACTAAAAATGATTTAGTTAAATGTCATAACTTACATATAATATATATCATTGTGAAAATGTGTATTATAGCATGATCCGATATGTAGAAAATATCACATTTCTATATTTTGACTCTTGTGTCATTTTAGTTTATAAAATTTTAATTGGCTCGATTTTGATATTGAATTTTTCTTTGTCTCAATTTGATCCAATTGATTCATCAATTAACATTTTTTTTTTTAAAAAAATGCACATATCAATAGCATGTATTATGTTTCTAAGGATAGAATTATAAAATTAATGAACTCTGCAAGTAATCTCAATCAACATAATGATAATTTTCATTCAAAAATCGTAACGTTATTAATTAGATTAAATTGACGTAAATTTAAAATTTAAAATTAAAATTGAATTATTTAAAAATATAGAAATAAAAATGACACAAACAATAAAATATTGTAACTACCTACCAATATAATTTGTCCAAAAATAATTAGGACAATTAATCAAGCCTGACATGTGAAATAATAAGACTATAGAATTGGAAATAGGAGGGAACCCAGTTGGAGAGGCCTTTTTTTTCTCTTGTCTGAAGTTGGAGAGAGAGAGAGAGAGGGGTCAATCGCTCACTCACTGCCAACACCACCAGGAGCTGTCTGGGAAATGTAAAACAGGAGTCAATGGGTCATCCCATTTTGGACTTGCCCTAAATGGACAGCCATTTACCCCAAACATTACACATACATTATTAATTTTAATATTAGTTAATTTAATAGTAATGTTAAAGACCTATTTTTTTAGATCATAAATTCATCTACAATGATTTAATAAGAAAGTTAGACCATTTATTATTAAATGTATAATAAATAAATAAAAATTTGATACTTATTATATACTATCATATCATTTTAGATCAAATTATAAATAATAAAAAAAATTGTAAATCTCAAATATTTTCCTTAATTTAATTAGGTAGTGTCCACAAGATTTTTCAAACCTTTCTTCTATTCTACAGTTTTTGGACCAAGTATTTTCAAAACTTTCTTCATTTGTTTTTTGGTTTTCTTCTCTCTCTCAGCAGATCAAGGCCACTTTCCTGGACCTCCCAAACTTTGCCCAAAAATGACAGCAGTTGACCATTTTGCATTAATCAAACAACTGTAACACGCCTAACTTAATAGTAATCCTAAACACAAAAGAAACTTCTATTTTCACACACTAAACCTTCTCTGTGCACATTATTTATCAAATTACACATTTAACAAAGTTAAAATATTATTTTTACCCAATACACAACTTATTATATCAAAAATGTCTTCATATCAATGCTAACCTTAACTCTCACCATTGTTTATTCACCGTCAGCTGACCAACCACTGCCTGCTTTGCCAGAAATTTAAACCGCCACCTCATTTCCATCCCTCCACCATCACTAGCTGCCAATACGATCCCATCACACATCATTCCAACCCATCCCCTTCTTAGCACATACTCTTATCGCCCACCCCTGACCATTCAAACCAATCACCATTCCTTCGCAATCCTACAACTCTGCACTCTACCACCCTACAACTCAACATCTCCGAGAGAGAGAGAGAGAGAGAGAGAGAGAGAGAGAGAGAGAGAGAGAGAGAGAGAGAGAGAGTGTGTGAGTGGGTGGAGATGTGTTGAGGAATGACAGTAGAGTGAGAGAATGATAGAGGAGGCTGTAGAGGTGGCAGCAAGTGTCTTGGAGTTGAGCTAGCACATGATTGCATATCCCTCTTGGTGTCAACCTAGTTGGGATTAGGTTAGGGTGCTATGATGCTATATAGCTCTTGTCCAGGCCCGGCCCTAAGATTTTCGGGGTCCAAAGCCAATAATCAACTAATAAATTTTTGGGGCCCTTCATTTTTTTTTTTCATTGAATGAAAAAAAAATGAAAAAAAAAATGAAGATAAGAGACAAAAAAATTGTGTCAAAATCACCAAAAATACTTAGTATTACATTACAACAAGTAATAAGTGTCACTTGATCCTCGCTTTCTTGTTTTTTTTAGAAGTAAATAAATCAATCATACTTCCATAATCTAGTTTGTCTGCAAAATCATTTTTAATGGATAACAGTGCTAATTATTTTAAAGGGCCTTTCAATTTTTTAATGGGTCAATTTATTTTAAGTTAGTTTAGGTTTTCCTTAATTTTCTTTTGGATTTAAAATATACCTAATATATTACAATAAACTATAATAGAAGGACTCTTTTTTGGATCTATTTTCAATGGATAATAATGTTAATTTTTTTGAATGAGCCTTTCAATTTTTTAATGGGTCAATTTATTTTAAGTTAGTTTGGGTTTTCTTTATTTTTTTTTTAAACTTAAAACATACCTAATATATTACACTAAACCATAATAAAAATGTCCTTTGTTTGGGTCTATTTTGAGGGGCCCTAGGCCATGGCCTTGTTGGCCCATGCTCAGGGCCAGCACTGCTCTTGTCTTTTCTTTATTGATGGTTTCCATATGTAATGTATATTTGATTTCATCGTTTTCTTCTTTTGTTGATCAAAAAAAAAAAAGTGTCGTCGGAGTTTAAATGGGCGATGAGATAGCGACGGAATGTGATGCAGAAAAGGTGATAAAAATTATAATGAGATGACGGTGGTTGCGGTGTAAATAGGGGATAGGAATGACGGTGGCAATGGTAGGTTTGCTGAAGGTGGAGAGCATGATTAGTGTGGTCGAGGAGGAGGCCAACGACTTAGGGTTTCAATTGAAAAAATGAGAGTATTTTGGTATTTTTATTTTAGAACGAAAATATAATATGAAAAATATTCATTAAGTATGTGAAGTGAGTAAATTTGGTGTGGAAATAGAAGTTCCCCGCACAAAATTGTACCCAATAATGATGCACAAAATGTACACTCCATTAAAAATATTTTGATATAATAGAAAATAAAAGTCAACAAATTTTTTTTTTCTCGTGATTAACAGAAAAAGTTTGTGGATGGAAAATATTTGAGAAAATTACTAGAGTGGTGGTTTCCCAAAACTATTATAAATTCATAAAATATTTAAGATTTTAATTATTAATATTTATAAATTTTATCACTGGTTTGTAATAAGTTTTAAAATATTTTCACTTTTAAAAAATAAAAGGTATTTTTCGGATTAAAATCTTATTAATGATAAAATGCTACCATTGGCAACATGACCTCCACCACCACAACTATTGTTGCCTCTACCACAACTAATAATATATTCATCAGTACATTAATTTTCGGGACTTAACCAAATATAACATTTAAATTTTTTTCAAAAATTATTTTGTAATTAGAAAGTGAAGGATGACTACTATTGTATATTGCGATTTTTCATTAATTAAGAATATCACATAAATAATACAGCATGATACTTCGAGACTATCAAATAATTTTCGCTCAGCTACAATTATCCTCTAGGAGTGAATAGCGGGTATACCGATCCGCCAAAACCGACCGAACCGAACCGATCCGCCGCATTTTGGACGGATGCGTGATGACGAGCGGACGGTTGCGGATTGATATCTGGCAGAGGGATGACAGATTTGAGATTCCTTTGGCCGCAACCAAACCGCCAAACCTTGAGCACCCCTAGTAATTTATAAGACTTTGTGTTTTCAGTTTGTTTAAATATTTTGTTTGTGTTTTCAATTAAAAAAGGATTTAAATATTCTATTGAAAAAAAGTGTTCAACTTGAATATCTTTTTTGAATTGAAAAAAATAAATGTATTATTTATCTATATTTTTTAGTTTTTAAATCTATCCCTAAAAATAATAAATAGAAAATATGATATATGTTGGTTGATTTTTATTTTCAAAAACAGATATAAATGTAACAATACAGAGACATACAATCTCTACTACTGCTCTGTTCATGGTTTTGGTGGTTTGAATTGTTTTTATATTTTAAAAATCACAGATTGTAATACTTTATGTGAATGAGGCATGCTGTGATTGTAGTATGTGGATGAGGCATGCAGTGATTGTGATATTATAAAGTTTTAAACTTTCTTGCTTTGGATGAGGCATGCAATGATTGTAATATTTTTTTAAGTCATTGAGTGTAATACTTTCCTCTTCTTCTTTTTTTTGAGGAAGTGTACAAGTTGAATTATGTTGAAAATTTATAAAATTTTAAACCGTCAAACTGATTCACATCCATCCGCCAAATCGTCAATCCGCTCAATCCATATCTGCCGGATTGGCGGATGGATGCGGATTGATTTTTTCCAATCCGACAATCTAACAGACAGATGGCGGATTGGAAGTTCCGTGACCGCAATCGACCCGTACCCACCCCTATTATCCTCAATAAAGCCAACACTCCACCGGATGAGTGCATTTTGTGTACTTTTATGTGAAAGATTTGTGTATTTGTTTTGCTATTGTAACATACAAGAATTCAAATTCAAATTCAAAAGTGAGGCATTCATTTCATGCAACAATTACTGTGGGAATATATTTTCTGAGTACCAACACGTGGCAAGGTGACGCCGACGTGTCAGCCGAGGTGCCACGTGTCCTGGTCGTGACGCCGAGGTGATCTCGGCAAGGCTGAGGTTATCTCCGAAGATATCGGAATCCGAGATAAGCGAATAAGGGACAAGAGTCCTAGAATGAAAAGGGAACTCAACTTGAATATGGACAAGAGTCCTAGAATGAAGAGAAGACTTCAGTTTGGGTAAAGATAAGACTCTTAGAGAGTTTATCTCAATCTCACTGGGAGTCCCAGATTAACAGTAATCCTGAGTCCATAGAAGTCAGGCTTCTATTGGGACTAGGATTGTATTGGCTATAAAAGAGAGGCACCCCCATGGGTCTAAGGTATGCTTTTGATACTCAAGCTTGTGAGTTTAATACTTGATTTATCTTTGAGAGATATACTAACTTGATCGTCGGAGTGCCCCCGGGTGGTCGAAACCACCGCGGGATTCTTATATTTCTGTTGCAGGTCAGTCAAGTGCCATCTATTCTGCCAGTGCTCTCCAGCTGGTTACTAAGCGGGCAGTGTGGTCAGAAAATCACCCACACAATTTGGCACCGTCTGTGGGAAAGAAAGAAGAATAGATGGCCAATGACAAACATAAGGATCAGACTGGAGACAACGCTCTTGCTGGGAATAGGAGGTCTATTAACCTCGACGTAGAAGGGGACGATAGCAACACAGAAACTCGTGACCAGAGTCACGGAGTGAAAGACACCGGCCAGGAAGGTGACGCACCAAAGACAACAGATCGAAGCAACGAAGAAGACCTCCAAGTATGGAAGGATAGATACCTGCGGAGGAACGAAGACCCTTCCAGAAGGGATGCAAGGACAGGGGGCATGAGCGCTCCCAATGAGATAACATTCAAGTATAGAAGCACTCATCCTGAGTGAGCAGATCCAAGATTCCAGAAGATAAGATCTCGACACCTGAGTCCGAGAAGAGAAGAGCACAATGAGCAGATCTTAGATCCTAGAAGATAAAAAGGAAACATATAAGATCAGACTAAAGTTGGCCAGAATTGAGAAGTATACTAGGGCCGAGGAGGACATGCCGGGAACAAAGGCGTCGGAACGAGAAAAGAGAAACGGCTCGCCGATGCGAGGCCGAAAATCAAACTCAGGTTGGAGCCAAGTAAGATCAATAGAGAAACCAAGGCCGACAACCTCGGCTTGAATTCAACCTCGGCAACAAGGTCGAAGCTACATGTATGATGAGAACCCAAGCAAATTTTAAGTTCACACTGGGGGCGTAGAGAAGAAGAATGCGTTTACCACTTGTTGAAATTTGTAGCAATTTACAAGTTGAAGTTAAGCCAAAGATAATGCTTAACCGAAGTTAAGCCGAAGATGATGCTTAACCGAAGTTAAGCCGAAGATGATGCTTAACCGTAGTTAAGCCGAAGATGATGCTTAACCGAAGTTAAACCGAAGATGATGCTTAACCGTAGTTAAGCCGAAGATGATGCTTAACCGAAGTTAAGCCGAAGATGATGCTTAACCGTAGTTAAGCCGAAGATGATGCTTAACCGTAGTTAAGCCGAGATGATGCTTAACCGAAGTTAAGCCGAGATGATGCTTAACTGAAATTAAGCCGAGATTATTCCTTATCTTCACTTGTTGAAATTTGTAGCAATTTACAAGTTGAAGTTAAGCCGAGATTATTCCTTAATTCACTTGTTGAAATTTGTAGCAATTTACAAGTTGGAATTAAGCTGATTCCTTATCTTCACTTGTTGAAATTTGTAGCAATTTACAAGTTGGAGTTAAGCTGATTCCTTATCTTCACTTGTTGAAATTTGTAGCAATTTACAAGTTGAAGTTAAGCCGAGATTATTCCTTAATTCACTTGTTGAAATTTGTAGCAATTTACAAGTTGGAGTTAAGCTGATTCCTTATCTTCACTTGTTGAAATTTGTAGCAATTTACAAGTTGAAGTTAAGCTGAGATGGTTCCTTATCTTCACTTGTTGAAATTTGTAGCAATTTACAAGTTGAAGTTAAAGCCGAGATTTATGTTTCTCTTCACTTGTTGAAATTTGTAGCAATTTACAAGTCGAAGTGAAGCCGAGATTATTGCTAAACACTTGTAGCAATCTACAGGTTGGTTAAACCAGAGAAGATGCTTAACACTTGTTGAAATTTGTAGCAATTTACAAGATAATGTTAAGCCGACATGTGATCATCTGTTGAAATTTGCAGCAATTTACAGGTTAAGGTAAAAGCTAAGTATATTGTTTAAACACTTGTTGAAATTTGTAGCAATTTACAAGCAGATCATTGTTATAACTTGAGAAAAATTTACAGTATATGTTAATCCTTGTTGAAATTTGTAACAATTTACAAGTAGGCTAGACCGAGATCACCGTTTAAACATTTGTTGAAACTTGAGAAAAAGTTTGCAAAGTTAACATTGAGTAGTATATGTTTCGCACTTGTTAGAATTTATGAAAAGTTTGCAGGTCAGTATCTTGCCGAAGTAAAAGTTTTGTAGCTATTATACCCGAGGTATGTAACCCCGAGAAGATTGCACAAAGGAGGCAAAATATGAAAGGCATGCAAAATATTCTAAGTATAGAATCATGCAAGAGCAGTTAGAAGAAGATCAAGACGGAATTCATGGTGATTAACACACCTTCACCTTACAACATCATCTTGGGAAGGCCATGGTTGCATGCAATGGGGGCTGTTCCCTCAACGTTGAATCAACTATTGCGGTTTCCCACAGAACATGAGATTGAAGAAGTCAGAGGAGACCAACTGCAGGCAAAGAATTACTCCATGGCAGCAATGAAAACTACCTGCAACATTCGGGAACCAGGGAAGGCAGAGATTTAAGACGAGGACATGGAGGTCCTAGATGATGTCGGCAAGGAGCCAGCCAAAAAAAGTGAAGAGACACTGAAGAAAATCCTCGTCTAGGAGGGCGACGAAGAGCGCTTCATTCAGAGAAGGAAAGTTGAATTAGACATTGAAGAACAAGGAGGCACATCGGCCATATGCAGAGCTTACATTATCTAAAGAACAAAAAGGTACAAGAGTACAAGCGGAAAAAAAAAAAAACAAACAAACAAACTTTAAAAACTGAGATGGTGCTTAACCGAAGTTAAACTGAAATGATGTTTAACACTTGTTGAAATTCTGAGAGAATTTACAAGCTAAAGAGTGCACAAAGTTAAAATATTGGCAAAAGATTCGCCAGAGTCAAACGACGTTTTGATTAGAACCACTAAGTGCACGCCAGAAGTGGTGACCAGAATTGTGAAAGGAATAAATGCTTCAAGAGACAGCGATTATAGTTTGCAAAGGCCAAAGAGAAAGAGGGTCTAAAGGGGGTGAATTAAATACCAGAAGTTGTAATACATCGGCGAAAGAAGAACACATCAGGTCTACAGCACGAAGCCCACTTCCCTAATATGATCCTAAGTACAACTTGCGTTCACATTAGGGGGCAGGGAGAAGGTGTAGGGGGAAGGAATGATAATTAAGGAGCAAGGAATGTTATCACTTGTTGAAATTTTTGAGCAAATTACAAAATGAGTTAACCGAAGATTATGAAGTCTACCACTTGTTGAAATTTGTAGCAATTTACAAGTTTGGTATAGCCGAGATAACACTGAAAGACATTTTCCGAGATATGATCAACCAAGATGACCAACTAGCTTGTTAAGAGCTGAGAAGGTTGGCAAGTACAAAAATGAAGACCTTAAAGAACTAGGGACTGAAAGCAAGAACGTCGGACTAATCTGCTTCAACGGACGACAATGGCTCAGCCTCGGCAGTTAGTTGAAGGAGCTTCTCTATCGTTACCTCAGCATCAATTTCAAGAAAGAAGCAAACTACTCGGCATCAGCGGCAGGTTGTGTCTCACCCCCAGAAGACAGTTAGAAAGAACTTCTCAGCAGCCTTCTTAGCCACGAGCTCAGCATCAACCTCCTGAAGAAATTGATCAAAGCTCTTCTTGGCGATTGGCACCTCGGAGTTTAAAGGCAAAGATTGAAAGCAAGAATCTGGAAAAAGACACAGAAAACAGAAACAAGAATGTAATCAAGAATGGTGATGAAGTTATCAAGAAATCAAGACAAAAAGATTGCACAAGTGTGTCAAGCCAAGAACAATGGTAGAAATCAACAGATGTATGAACAGTGTGTAGTCAAGAAGATGATTTGGAAACAACGGGTAAAACAGCAATGGTGATTAACAATGAAGCAGTGCTTCTTGGAAAGCAACAAGAAATAAAACCAGGAGGAAAAGTGGCTTAGCAGAAAGAGGGAAGCTTGAATGAGAATTGCCGAAGTCTGACGACGGATGCGAAAATAACAGAATCACATAAGCTTCACCGGAGAAGAGGAACAAAGACAGTTGCAGAGCATTTTTTGAAAAGAACAAGAAAAGAAAAAATCAGAGTCAAGAAGATGACAAAGTTGAAGAATAAAGCTAAGTGCACGGGCACTAAGTAAGTATGTGAAGAACAAGAAAGTAATGACCCAGACATGATGCTAGCAACAGAAAGTGGATATGACAAGGACAGTGCCAGGCATTCAAACAATTCAAAATTTGAAAACAGACGAAAATAGAAGGCAACTGATGGCAAATAAACAGATTCAAAGTAAATCAGAAGAGTTATGAAAGATTGAGCTTAATAAGAAAGTAAGAGTTTATGAACCTACAAAGTGAAATGAACGCCGATATGAAAATCGCCGGAGTCCAATAAGTATCGGGAACTCACCAGAGAGTGTGAGTGGAGCAGTTGCAAAGCTCTTGGAGTTTACGAATTAATGGAACCGGAACCTCGATTAGGAGGTGTGATCTCGAGCATCTTGGAAAGCATGAAGCTTGATACTTAACAGAAGTGGACAGGAAAGCGAGTTTGATCTCGGACAGAGGGGCACAGATGAACGAACAGTGTAGGTTCCATCACCTCAGAATGCCGAGGTAATAGAACCTAGGGGGCAGTTGTGGGGATATATTTTCTGAGTACCAACACGTGGCAAGGTGACGCCGACGTGTCAGCCGAGGTGCCACGTGTCCTGGTCGTGACGCCGAGGTGATCTCGGCAAGGCCGAGGTTATCTCCGAAGATATTGGAATCCGAGATAAGCGAATAAGGGACAAGAGTCCTAGAATGAAAAGGGAACTCAACTTGAATATGGACAAGAGTCCTAGAATGAAGAGAAGACTTCAGTTTGGGTAAAGATAAGACTCTTAGAGAGTTTATCTCAATCTCACTGGGAGTCCCAGATTAACAGTAATCCTGAGTCCATAGAAGTCAGGCTTCTATTGGGACTAGGATTGTATTGGCTATAAAAGAGAGGCACCCTCATGGGTCTAAGGTATGCTTTTGATACTCAAGCTTGTGAGTTTAATACTTGATTTATCTTTGAGAGATATACTGACTTGATCGTCGGAGTGCCCTCGGGTGGTCGAAACCACCGCGGGATTCTTATATTTCTGTTGCAGGTCAGTCAGGTGCCATCTATTCTGCCAGTGCTCTCCAGCTGGTTACTAAGCGGACAGTGTGGTCAGAAAATCACCCACACAATTACTACTTTGCTTTTTGTGAACAAATATATCCAAATCTAGTAAAATTTGTTTAGATCTTGATCTTGATAAATAAAAAGAAAAGAAATAGAGGAAGAAAATAATAAAAATAAAAAATTGCTCCTACTTCACTTTTCTTTTTGTTTTCATAATCTTTTTTCATTTACAAATGCAAATTTAAACATATCCTAAATCAAATTCAAAAGAGGTTATGATGTACCCATTAGTTCCCAGATTAATCGGTCCAAAGAGTGAGATGCCAAGTTAACAAAATAAAAATAAATAATAAATAAAAATTTCCCGAAATGTTGATGCAGCAATTAGAGCATCCCCCGTTCAATTAAATTAATGTTGCCTATCAATATCAACTTATCCCTATCACTTGCAACTCTCTACCTATCGTCATTATTAATTTATTGGTTAAACTAATCTATAAGGCCCTGTTTGTTTCCAGAGATGGAATGGAGGGAATGGAGGTCATGTTTGTTTGGGCGGACTGGATTAGTATTCCTATGACTAATAGTCCTAGGACTACCAATCCGTTGGATTATGTATCCTATCTTAACTAATAGTCAAGTTTAAAATAATTAATCCGTACTTCAATTGTTTAACCAAACATCGGATTAATAATTTTATTGGACTATTAATCCAATCCCAAGCTCATGTCCACCCAAACAAACATGACCGGAGGGGATTGATAGTGAGGGGATTAATAGTGAGGGGATTGTTAGTGAGAGTCGTTTGTTTTCAGAGATAGAATAGAGGGGATTGATAGTGAGAGGATTAATAATGAGGAGATTGTTAGTGAGGGGATTGATAGTGAGGGGATTAGTAGTGAGGGGATTGATAGTGAGGGGATTAGTAGTGAGAAATTGTTAAATTATTTTTATATAAAATAATAAAACAAATAAAAAAATATAAAAAATTAAAAATTATATTTTTAAAAAAATTTCCAATATATAAAAAATAAAAAAAATAAAAAAATTTCTAATCCCCTCACTATTTTTCTAATACCATCTCTACCTCCTCACTATGAATCCTCTCCCCAAGGGTATTAGTAATACCAAGGTATTAATAGTACCCTCCATATCTCTCAAAACAAACAAGGTATAACATTATTAACAAATAATGAACAAAGCTTTTGCCGCCTTAATCGACCAATCGAATAAGGGAAGGTGGCAAGTATACTCCACCTCATTGTTTTTTAAAATATATTTAGTAGACAACAAATCCCTGCTTGCCTTAAAAGTTCAGATTACAGGATAACATATAAAAATTGACTTTGGTTGCAATGTTTGATTGATTCTAATTCTATTTTTGATAATTACATGAAGTACCCAACTAGATCAATATAACTTTCAATGACCAAGACAGTCCCTGATAGCCTGACCGAGAACTGAACAAAACAAAGATCATGACAGGGATAGAACTGTCCTTTCATGTGTGGACACTTGGAATGAGGGGCTCCTTACATTACTTTGTATTAAAATAGTTTTAAACAATGATTACAATGTAAAAGAGATTAGGGTTCTGAAGTTTGCTTGAATCAAATTCAAAGGGCCGCCAAAGTAACCAACCGAGACCCATTTTATTCACCTATTTCATAGGTAATTTTTATTTTATTTTATTTTTTTTTAAGTTAGTTCTTACTTAAAACAGTAAACTATAGTGAACAAATTTCTTTCCCAACTCTCATTCTCACACCATAAGTGCCATAACATGAGAGTTTATTTAGTATTTTTGGACTAAATTTATATGCTGTTTTAATTTAATAGTTATTGAACCAAATAATAAAATTTATAATATAAGAGGTGTCAATAAATAAATAATATATTCCAACAACACTAAAAAAATTTCTATCTAACATATATAAATGAAGAATATTAGATATCTACAATTTAAAGTTTCAAATTCTCTGTGCGCTTCCTATGATTCAATTTGTTAGGTTTTTATTCTTGGCAATCCCGTTTGACAAAATTCTTTTCAGATGTATTAATTTTTGCACTTTTATTTCAGTGAGGCTATGAGTTTATTAGATACGAATCCAAACCCGAATCGAACCATGCAGAGAAGTTTGTGATGTTAATGCTTTCAAGATTGCCACTTCGCTGATTATTACGGGGGTCGAGCTGCCCAGTCAGCTCGCGGCCGAAGCAAAATGCAAAATTGCATTCAAAATTGCATGTCCGTCGTTGCTCGCTCGAGCCAAGGAATTCTCGCTCGAGCCAGGGCTTGCTTGCTCGAGCCAAGGAATGCGCGCTCGAGCCAAGGATTGCGTCCATACAAAAACCTGAAAGAGTGTATTACTCGCTCGAGCCAAGGATCCGTCGCTCGAGCCAAGGCACTAGTAGAAATCATGAAAAATACACTCCTCGCTCGAGCCAGCAAATCTTCGCTCGAGCGAGCCTCAGAATCCGGATTTCTCAAGGAGTTTGTTTTCTTCCCAATCTAGGATTACTTTTGGTTCTCTATAAATACTTGGTTTTCTCCCAAAACTAAGTGATTGATTGAAGTCCTCCAGATCTTCTTTTTGGTTCTTAAAGTTTATATCTGGGGATATTTTGTTTGTTTTCTTTGATGTTTTTATTGAGTCTTCAACTCATGATTTAAAGAGAGTACATCAAAGGTCTGTTTGTTATACACAAAAGAGAGAGTTATTCTTCAGTTGTGGATTCTGAAGAATTCGAGCCTGAAACTTTGGTGGAATCCGGAGTGGCTCATCAGAAAGACAATTCCGTGGTGAAGATGGGGTTGGAAGAGGCACATAGAGGTTGGTTCAATTAGGCGTTGTGGATTCGCTAGGTAATTGAGAGTATACCTGTGTAATTCCTTTAAATCTTCTTAGTGGATTGTTCTTGTGGCTGTTGCCCGTGGTTTTTTTATCACAGTTGGAGGTGTCTAATTGTGGTTTTTTCCACATTAAATCGTTGTGTCTCTTTGTCTTGATTGTTTGATTGGGATTGTTATATTCTGCTTAAAATTGATACATAATCACAAAACAACATCTAGGAGATTTCTAGATTTTTCACAATTAGTAACAAATAAAAAAAATTAATATATGTAATTTACTGTGTTATTGTGGATAAATTGATATAGACTTTTGGGGGGGCAAATGTGCATACAATACTGCAAAAGTTGGAGATGAGTGCGATAAATATGCAGGAAGACAGAATTGCAGATGACATTATTAACCAGCTGTAACCAAAGCTGACAAAATGCCAGTTTTGGACAACCAAGTCGATGCAGAAACAACAGTGTCCCCCTCCTACATATAATTACAATTTACAATGACCAAATGCCCATTCAAACAACTATGAAATTTCCAAGAAAAAACAGAAATCCATCAGAAAAGAAAAGAAAAGAAAACACTTGAACAAGAAGGTGTGGAGGAGGTACGCCAATAATTAATACTCAAGCGACCTAATTGAAAAGCAGAAGAAATATTAACTAGCAACAGATACATATAAGATTCAAACGAAAAGTGATAAACTTTGATGAGTTAAATAATTATTATCCTGTGATCTCTTCTTTCTCCATCATTGACATTGATACAAAAACAAGAAAATGGGAAGAAGAAGAAGAAGAAGGAATTACTGTGTCTCTTTCTTCAGTCTCTGAAAGCTTTTGTTTCTTATGGGTGGATCAAGCTGAAGAAGAAGACCCATTAGTGGAAACATGAAGATGAACACCATTATTGCCCTCATTATGATGATGATGATTGTTGTTGTTGTTGATGGTGGTGGAATTGAAGTCTCTTTTGGCAAAAGAGTGCTTGTTATTGTGCATCCACACCTTGAGAACACCTTTACCAACCCCAACTTCATTGCAAAACTCTTCCACCAAACTTTCGTCACATTTCTGCATCTTCCAACCCAACTTGTCAGAGAATGAGAACATCTTCTCCTTCTGCTGCTGGCTGAATTTGGTCCGAAATCGCTTTCTCCCATTTGGGTTCTCTGCCTTCGCCGCCGTGGGAGTCGCCGGAGTCACCATAAATTGGTCTTCGGGGGCGGCGGAGCTGAGGGCCAGCAACATGTGGGGAGCTGAAGAGTAGTAGGATGGCTGTGGCAGCGGAGGTGGTGGTGGTGGGGAGGTGGTGGATGAGGGTGGTGAGCTCCGGCAAGGGGTTGGTGATAGTGGCAGGAGAGGATGGTGGTGGGGGCGGTAGAAGTCAAGAAAGTGGGTGGTGGTGGTGGTGGGGTTGTCGTCTTCACGGCGGTGGAAGTTGCGGTGGCAACCGCAGGCAGCGCATTTTAGAGAGTTGGGGGGGTCGGTGGGGTTGTTGTCGGTGGTGGTGGCGGTGGCGGTGGTGGGAGAGGGCATGAACTCTCCGCAACCATCCAGCGCGTGGCCACCCAAGCTGGCGGCGTGGTTCTTGAGACATTCTTTATATTTCACCACCACAACTGGTGGCGGAGAGCGGCGGCGTTTGTGGTGTGAATGTTTCTTTAGTGCGCCGTTGGTGAAGGATATGGTCTTATTATTGGGTGGAGCAGTGGGTGCAGATGGGGTTTCATTTTCTGAATCTGGGGTATGGGTGTTGGTGGTGATGGAGGTGATGGTTAGGTCCATTGCAATGGTTCAAAAAACAAATCTAGGGTTAGGGTTTTTATTAAGATCAGTAGATTGATTTGATGATGATGGTGATAATGGGTCAAAGCTCAGAAGATGATGGTGGTTGATTATGGATGTGCTGATTATGATTCCAATTTGAAGTTTATTGCAAATGGGCATAGAGATAGACTTTTGTATTTGTAGGTTTTGTTGTAATCCTTGGTGGGTTAATAACAAGCTTTTGATCACACTTGGTAGGTTTTTATACACTAGCAAGGGCAAGTGGGGAAAATCATTATTAGAGACTTCTAACCAATGTTCCATTTTATTTATCACTTAACAATTTTATTTTTATTTAAAAAATATATATAAATACAAAAGTAATAGTATATATATATATATATTACTTAGATTAATAATTATTAAATTGATAACTCAGGTATCCCCAACCCGCTGATTTTAAGGGAAGGCAGGACTAATCCTGAGGGCCCTGAAGTTAACGACCGGGCAAACATCCAGTGGCCCCAAGGGGTGACTCGAATTCAAGACCTATAAATTTTATCGTTTAGACTTTACCATTCGACCACTTGCCTTGGGGTTGAGCCATCACCTATTTGGTTCTAATTACTGAATATTTCTTTTATTGAACCATCAAATAGTCATAATCCCATCTATCTTTGTAAGAGACTTGTGGTTCGAATCCTTTCCTCTAGATATTTTTTTCTTTTTCTTTTTCTTTTTCTTTTTCTTTTTCTTTTTATCAGTGAAAAAAGAAAATTTTTGTTGATATAAGCCAACAAACTTACATCAATAGAGATAAGGGGAGGTGAGTACAAACAAAGAGGAACTCCATCTTAATTTATTGGAGTTTTTCTTGTCCACTTTGAGAGTTTTTTATATTATATATGTATTCTATTTAATTTTTATTAATATAATTATAATTATTGAGTTTTATTGTAATATTATATATGGAAAAAAAATTATTGGTAATTGTTGAATATTTCAAATCACTCACATTTATTTATAAAATGAAAAATTCTATCTTAGTTGTTTAGAGATTAGGGCACAAGATTGGACTATGCATCCTAATTAATTTTGATTTCTATGTTTTAAAATAGGTCTCTGGATTCACAACCCTTGGAAGTTGGAACCGTAATTGTCATATAAAGAACTATTGAGAATGGGATACAAAGTAAGATTTAAAGTGTTCAAATTAGAAAATTAAAAAACCAATCTTCATATGAAAAACTACTGAGGATGAAATGAGGCACATTAAAAAAAAAAAAAAATACTATCAATTGGTCATTACACTGTATATTAAACAATTCTAAACATGAATATATTTGGTTATTTAGTTTTTAAAATCAGATTTTGAGTTTTTATTTTGTATTTTTTTATTTGTGAAAAAATCTTTAAAAAATTTAGTAAATACTACAAAATATAAAAATATATATATAGAAAACTTAACACATTTTTTTATTTTTTATATTTATTGAATTTTTTAAAGATTATTGAAAAATATTTTACTTTTTGACTACATCCAGATTATATACATCTAAAAATAAATAAAAAAAAAAATTGACCAAAATATTAAAAAAATTACTAAAAATTATATATATATATATATATGTATGAATTGAAAATTGAAAATCTGATTTTGAAAGCTAAATAACCAATCAAAGTAAACTAGGGACATTTTTAATTTAATTCAAGAAAATAAGAGTAAATTTCACTTTGCAGCTCTAACCTTTACATCCTATTTCACTTTGTCATTTAATTTTTTGATTGTCCTAATCAACTCTGTCGATTTCGAATCAAGTTGCTAGAGTGGATCCATTTTTATAATGTTATTTAGAAAAGTAACAGAGAATAAGGACGTGATATTATTAAATAAACTAAGGTTATGTTCCGAGTTATGAATTTGTGTAAGAATTTGCAAAAAAAAAAAAAAAATAGAAAAATTCTGCGAAATATAATTATATTTCATTTACATTTTACATACATTTTGTCTTTTCTTATTCAAATCACTATCTAATCTATACTCCAAACACAACTTAACTATCCTTACACTTTTATCAAAATCTTATTTTAATTCTCAATACCACTTTACATATTCTTTCTCAGTTTTTAAATCAACATAATAAGATTAATTATAATTATAACCTCACTCAAAATTTAAGAATCGCTAAGATAATTAAAAAAAAATTAAGAGACAAAGTAAAATACAAGCAAAATGAAATATGCCCACAAAATAAATATAACTTTTTTGTAAAAATCTTATTTTAGTTTTCAATACCACCTTACATATTCTTTCTCAGTTTTTAAATCAACATAATAAGATTAGCTCTAATTATAACTTCACTCAAAATTTAAGAATCGCTAAGATAATTAAAAAAATTGAGAGACAAAGTAAAATGAAAAATACGTGAGAGCTCGAATGGCCCGAATAGTGCGGAAAATATTATTTTACCGATAAAAGAATAAAAAAATTTTTTAAAACGACATCGTTTTGAGATTTCGAACCATTCGAGCCATTGATATTTAGAGCTAAATAGCAGAATATAAGCAAAATGAAATATGCCCACAAAATAAATATAACTTTTTGACTATAAAACACTCCCGGAATATAATTGATTTGTGAGTTAATAAAAATAAAAAAACAAAAATAAAATAAAACTTAAAAACAGAAAATCCTGAACCGTTCAAATTGGGGCACCGCCCTGATATTCAGTGTCAAAGTTATAAACGTGTCACGTGTATATCACAGTAGAATACTTGACCACACCGCAAAGCAAGTCATGTTGTGGGTTTGTATCCTCTCCAACTGCCTCACTCATAAATTTTTACATTAAATACGTGGCAAAATGTATGATGTTTGATCAGTTTACAAAGATATATTTATATCAATAATGCTTGAGAGCTCTAATGCAACTTCAATGATGTGAAATGTACCTATGTGAAGGTAGGCTCACACTTCTCTCTCTATCTCTCTCTCTCTACTCTCTCTCTCTCTCTTTCACCTCACTAGTGCTCTATTTAGAGTTTTCAAATTAAAAATATGTATCATTACTGTATTATTTTATGAAAAAATTTAGGCTAACCAAAGATTATGCCTGATTTGGTAAAATATTAAAATATTTTTTCTATAAAAGAATTGACCACAACTTTGAATGAAAGCAGCACTTGCATTTAATTGGCCAAAGTGTTATCACATACCTCTCTGATGGAATTGTTGTCTTGTCATCTTTTATTTTTTTTAAAAACAACAGTTGCAACGTAACTTTGAAAAAAATATTTTTAAATCAATGATAAAATTCACAAAATTTAATAATTAAAGTGTTAAAGTTTTTCATTAATAGATACTAGGTATTTGTAATTTTTTCTTTAGCCTGCTTTTGGTTCTCTTTTAGAATTATGATTTCAATTAAAAAAATTTAAAATTCTTTTTAAAATTTATAATCAAACATACAACTTAAAACTACTTAAAACTCAATTCAAAAATTATTTTCAAAACTCAAAACTAAACTCTTTTCAAAACTACGTTTTAAAAAAAAAAATTCAAAAAAATGCTTTTTTATTTTTTTAAAATTATTTTTGAAATCCGAATTTGAGTGTAGAGTCGTGTTTTGAGTTATGAGTTTTGAGTTTAGTTTTAAAAAGATAAAATTTGCTTAGTTATAAGTTTTGAAAAGAGTTTTGAGTTGTATTTTTATAATTTTTTGAATTTATATTTTTTAAATATTTAAAAAATTTCTTAGTTTTATTTTTTTAGATAAATATTTTACATTTTAAATATTTATTTATTTATTAATGTGCAATACATTTCATACATTTTCATGCTGTATTTTTTTGAATTTTTGTATTTTAAATATATAATTTTTATTTTAATTTTTTGTTATGTGTTTGATTACGATTTAAGTGTAGAGTTTTGAAAATAGTGTGAATGTCCGAGTTATTTGTTTAGTTATGATTTTTTAAATTAATTTTTGAATTGAGTTTTGAGTTATGTGTTATGTGTTTGGTTACGATTTTAGTGTAGGGTTGTGTTTTGAGTTTTAAATATTAAAATTAAAATATTTATAAAATAAAATTAAAAATTAAAATTAAAAAATTAAAAATTATATGTTTAAAATAAAAAAATAAATTTCAAAAATTTCAAAATATAATTCAAAATTCAAAAAATCAAAGCTCAAAATACAACTCAAAATGTTTTTCAAAACTCAAAACTATTTTCAAAACACTTTTCAAAACTCATAATCAACTCACAATTTTATACTTAAATCATAATTTTACACTGAAATCATAATTCCAAAACTAAATCTAACGGAACCTTAATTTTTATTATTTTTTTAATTTCATTGTAATGGATTTAAATAGTAAAATTTATTATTTTTATATCTATATTTAAGAACGTATTAATTTCTGATTAGTAAACATAATATTATCACGTGATATTACCTTATCCACAGTTAAAAAATTTCCTCCAAAATAACCGATCAATTATTTTATGAGCAAGATGGTAGACAGAGCTATGGTTTCAGGAAATTTGGGCATGAAGTTTTGATTGATTTTGAAGTGGCTCATTGTCAAGGACTTGACATCAGTGTTGTTGATTCAATGTTGGCAAAGTAATTCCGAGGTGAAGACGGTAATGGAAGAGACACATTGGGTTTAATTAAATTCAGGTATAGATTCGCTAGGTAATTGAGAATTCCCATGTATAATTCATTTGTCTTCTTAGTCAATTATTTTATGATTTTGACTCATGATTTTTTTATCACAATTGAAGGCACTCCACACTACAAGAAAAGGGGTCCAACAAGACGGAATCAATAGCGACGGCGCGCCTCCCGTTGCAAAAAATGGTTTTTTGCGACGGCAACTTATACCGTCGCAAATAAAGACGTTAGCGACGACGTTTGTCCCGTCGGTAATAAAACCACGCGGAAATGCCGAATTATTTGCGACGGCGTTTTTTACCGTCGCAAAAAATATTACTTTTGAGACGGCATATGTTTGCTGTCGCAAACAGTGGCCATTTGCGACGGCAAAATTCCGTCGCAAAAAGAGGCTTATTAAAACGGCGCCATTTTATGATGTAATTAGCAACCATTGGCGACGGTGTAAAACGAACCGTCGCAAAAAGAAAAAAAAAATTAGGCCCGCCCTTCCCTTTCATCTTGCCGCTCGATGATTTCAGCCAAATCCCTAATTTTTCGAAACATTTTTTTTCCCCCAAATTCCTCAACCGACCTACGAAGGCGAACGGCTCTCTGTAGCGGTGGTGCGGCGGTGCGGCGGTGACGACAACGGCTCTGGCTGGTCCGACGACGGCAACGGTCTCTCTGCGTATATGCTCTCTCTCTCTCTCTCTTTCTCTCTCTCTGTATATATATATATATATATAGATGAATGTATATTTGCTTTAGCCTCTCTCTCTGTATATATATATAGATGAATGTATGATGTTTGACATGTTTCATTTGATTACATGACTTTATTTCTCATTACCCTAATATAAAATCAATCAAAGAATTACAAATTTGGCTTCTTTTTTTTTTTTTTTTTCTTTTTTTTGATTTTTCACATGAGCTCTAATTTTAGAGGAATGAATTATTACTATAATAATAATAAACTGACTACAAGTTATAATCTAAATACTACAAGTTATAATTTTCAAAAATATATATATTTTTTTTTACACAGACTTAAAAGTAGTATGACTTGATAGCATGAAAAATACATAGACTATGTTAAAGTTAAATTCAAATAATATGAATTTTACATGAATTTCATTTAATTGTTATATAAATACTAATCTCACTCTATTTAATTACACAAGCACACACATGTTTTTTTATTTAAATTTTTTTAGTTTTATTGAACAGTTTTTTTTTTTTTTTTTTTTTGTTTTTTGGGAAAAAGATATAAGTAGTTCAACAACTATTTTCAACTCAGTCCAGTTGAACTCAAGTTCACCCAATAACTAATCCTTTTAGACACTTGAAATTAAGAACCAAAAAAATCTCTAATAACTCTTTCAATAATGACTCAAATTCAAAATTTTAAATTTTTATTTAACCTCCACAACTATGTTTTAAAAATCTGTACAAATAAAAAAAACAATAAAATTAAGTACTCCTACCGCTATATTTGGGGTAAAAAAAGATCCTATCATGATTTAATTGATCTGAATTAATGGTTTGAACTATCAATTTCAATAATTACATCCCTTAAATTATTTATTTTATTTTATTTTATTTCAAATTATTAATTGTGTTCATATTTTTGAAAAAATATGTGCTGGTAACCATACTTTAGGAAAAAGCTTTCTTCCATGTTTCATTTGAGGTCTGGTAACAGTAAGGCAATAGAAATGTGTATTTCGCATATTTATTTACATAATGGAAAGTCATGGGAATAGAATTTTGGAATTGGTTTGGTATTTGGAAACTCAGTCTGTTATATTGCTATTTCTGCACTTGTCATTATTCTTTCTATGTATATGTGGATAGGGGTGGGTATATTTGTACTTAGCTAGTAACTCTTTTCTATCATAATGAAACTGTAATGACCTTGAACTTAGTTTTAGTTTGAGGTGAACTACATCTTGACTCGATTAGGAGGTTTTTATTCTTTTAACATATGACGGCTATGCATTTTGTAAACATTTATTCATTTCTGTATGGCAGACAAGTTTGGGCTTTCTCCTTATTCAAAGTTTATTGTTATTTAGGTAGTATTTGGTTGATGGAGTTGGATAGGCATTTGGAAAGGGAAAGGGAAATGGAAAATGGTGTGAAATGTAGTAATATTTCACTTACTTTTTCTGTATCCCCACATGGGGGAAGTTGACTTGATATTTGTATTTATTCAATAATTCATACCCAATTTTACATAAAAAGACACTAGCTAGTTATGGCTATTATGGTCTCTTTTTATTTATGTGTACAGATGATGGATAAGAGTTGGATTGATTTGCCAAATAGGATGTCGAGCGAATACATTAATGGGATTGATGAATTCCTTGTGTTTGCCTACACCAATACGGTTGAAGGTTCGATGATCAGTTGTCCGTGTAGGAAGTGTGAGAATCGATACTATTTTGTACGAGAGGGTGTACGGGAGCATCTGATTTTGAATGATTTTTTTAAAAAATACAAACATTGGATTAATCATGGGAAATCTTACGTATCTCTGCATAGTAATCGAGAGAATAAAACATTAAGTAATTTAGACATTGGGGATGATATGATTGGAATGATACAAGGGGCTATGGGAAATCTACATGCCGGTACAAGTGTTGAGGGTGATGAACCACAGGGGCCTGATCCCCATACATCTGAACCCCAGCTCGGTCCAAATGCAGAGACTGCAAAGTATTTCAAACTTCTTCAAGATGCACAAAGTGAATTGTATCCGGGTTGTCAGAAGTTTACATCTTTGTCATTTATTGTTCGACTTCTACATTTGAAAGTGTTTAATCAGTGGACAGACAAGTCTGTTGACATGTTACTTGAGTTATTGAATGACACGTTCCCGTTAGGTGTGAAACTCCCGGACTCATATTATAAAGCTCAAAAGGTCACAACAGATTTGGGCTTCATGTATGAGACGTGGGATGCATGTCCGAACAGTTGCATGTTGTTTCGAAACGAGGACGCCAATCTTGATAAATGTGTCATATGCAACAGTTCTAGATGGAAATCAAATGGTGATGATGGTTTAAATGGTCCTAACAAAGGTGGCAAACAAATAGCTACAAAACAGATGAGGTATTTTCCTTTAAAGCCAAGGTTGCAGAGGTTGTTTATGTCATCCAAGACGGCCAAGTTCATGAGATGGCATGCAGAGGAACGAACTGATGATGGTGTCTTCAGGCATCCTGCTGACTCCCTTGCATGGAAAGATTTTGACCATCGGAATATTGGCTTTAGTAATGATTGCCGAAGTGTAAGGCTTGGCTTAGCATCTGATGGTTTTAACCCATTCAGGACGATGAACATAGTTCATAGCACTTGGCCTGTTGTGCTCATTCCATATAACTTGCCGCCATGGATGTGCATGAAGCAACCATTTCTAATTTTATCCGTGCTTATTGACGGCCTGAAAGGACCTGGTGACAAGATTGATGTGTATATGCAACCGTTGATTGAGGAGTTGAAAGAACTATGGAATGAGGGTGTGTCAACATTTGATGCATTAACAAATCAAATGTTTCAAATGCATGCAGCTTTACTGTGGACAATTAGTGATTTTCCTGCATACGCAAACTTGTCAGGATGGAGCACTAAAGGAGAATATGCATGTCCTTGTTGCAATAAGGAAACTACATCGTGTTGGTTGAAGCATAGTAGGAAACAATCATACTTGGGTCATCGCAGATTTTTACCTACTGGCCATAAATTCCGGAAGGATAAAGTATCATTTGATGGTAGTCGGGAAGTCAGACTCAAACCAAAATTGTTGTCTGGAACTGAGATGTTGCTACAATTAGAATCTGAGGGTATTTTAACCCAATACAAGAGGGATGACCTTAAGGAGAGGCATAGGAGACAGGTAGAGAAGGAGAAAGCTGGACATCGCACCCATTGTTGGACGAAAAAGAGTATCTTTTATGAATTGCCATATTGGGAGCACAATCTAATAAGACACAACCTCGATGTGATGCATATAGAGAAGAATGTTTGTGACAATGTGTTGTGGACAATATTAGGGGTTGCAGGAAAATCGAAGGATGGTGTTAATGCTCGGCGTGATTTACAAGATATGAATATTAGAAAACCCCTACATTTACAGTTAAGAGGGTCGAATAAAGCCTATTTACCACCAGCACAATTCACGATGACCAAGGATGAGAAAGATTTGTTCTTGAAAGTGTTGAAGGAAGTAAGAGTTCCTGACGGGTATTCATCCAATATATCACGTCGTGTGTGCTTACATGATAGAAGCATTGGGGGTCTTAAGAGCCACGATAGTCATATTCTGATGCAACAACTTATTCCATTGGCTATTCGAAGATCGTTACCGAAGAATGTAATTGAACCCTTGATTGAATTGAGCAATTTCTTTAGACAATTGTGTTCGAAAGTGAATCCTGCGACGGATTTGCAATATATTCAAGATCGTATCGCTATAACACTTTGTCATCTAGAGAAAATATTTCCTCCGAGTTTTTTTGATATAATGGAGCACTTGCCTATACATCTAGCTGATGAAGCCTTATTGGGTGGATCGATTCAATTTCGATGGATGTATCCAATTGAGAGGTATCTTCTTACTTTGAAGCAATACGTGCGTAATAGAGCTCATCCTGAAGGATCAATTGCTAAAGGATATCTTATGGAAGAATACATGAATTTTTGTGCACAATATCTCAATGATGTGGAAACTAAATCTAGTCGACCCGTGAGGAACTATAGTGGTGCTGATAATTTGGGTCATGCTATTGGTGAAAATACAAGCTTTTATCTTGATAATACTTCTTGGGTACAAGCTCATTGGTACATTTTATTCAATACAAGCGCGGTTCAACCTTTCATAAAGTAGGTTAAGTCACTCACTCAATATTTTATTATGTTTTATTGAATTTTCAACTAAATTTTTTGTATTGCTAAAATTTCAATCTACACAGCAAACACCTTGAAGTACTTAAGCTCAAAATGCCTCGTGTCGACGATCATCAACTTCGGCGTGAACATTTTGAAACTTTTCACATTTGGTTCAAGAAACATGTATGTATTTAACTCTATAGATTCTACTTACTTAAGTCGATCTACATTTCAAATTTTACATTTTCGTGTTAAATAGGTCCAACTTTGCGAAGGACTACTGATGTCATATTTTCTGAAGAGATTATTCTATTGGCAAATGGTCCTCATAACTTGGCAAGGAGGTTCAACGGGTATATACTGAATGGGTTTCGGTATCGAGTAAAGGCCATGGATGATCGTCGAGCCACACAAAATTGTGGTGTAGCTTTGAAGGCAGATACCATAAGTTATGCTAGTCGAAAAGACAAGAATCCTCGTGTGGGGTCTGTGTACTATTATGGACAATTGACAGATATTGTTGAGATTCGATATTCCAATGAGAAGAAACATGTGTTGTTTAAGTGTGATTGGATTGACAACATTTACGGAAAGAAAGAAGATGTCTTCAATTTCACGTTGGTGAACTTCAATCATTTGTTGTACCGAGATGAACGAATTACCAATGAACCTTTCATCTTGGCGTCCCAAGCGGAACAAGTTTGGTATGTTGCAGACCCGTTACAATCAGACTGGCAAGTCGTGGTGAAGATGTCTCAAAGAGGTTTATTTGACATGAGTTCGACTGATCCACAAATCGAGCCATACATGAGCCAACAATTGGAAGAAAATATAATGCTTCGTGATGAAGAAGTTGGTTGGGTGAGGGAAGCCGCAGAAGGGGAAACAGTTGATGTTCAAATAGGCTGATATTTAATCAACATTAGTAATTCAATTAAGGCCAAGGTTGTAGTTAATCATCAATTTCTCAATTTATTTTGTCTTCGTAATTGTATTAGTTCAATTAATGTCATATTATAGTTGATGACAAACCATTGTCTATATTTCTAATGTCAATTAGTGTTATATTGCTTGCAGATTATTATGGGAAGGAAGAGGAAGCCTGATCATCCCCGGCGCATGATATCTGATGTGCTACATAACAGAACATCAGTAGCACCACCATCAGAGGAGGCATCACATCGGCCACCATCGGAGGGGCCATTAGTGCCACCACTATCTGAGGGGCCATTAGTACCACCATATCGACCACCATCAGTGGCACCACAGCAGCTACCATGTACTCAGCCTCCACGCCTACCATCGGTGCGTCCACCATCAGTGGCACCACAGCAGCTATCATCATCAGCTTATGAGCGAGGTATATAAATTTGCTCTGATTTGTATGAAAATTATTTACACATACATTTATTTATGCTCATTATATATAACTTGTTTATTCTCATTGTATTTTGCAGACCCTTCGACTTCTTCACAGCCCACCTCAGGTTTATTTGATATGATTTGTATTCACATTATTTAAATTTGCATTTGTTAATTGCCATTGCATATTGTTTATTGTTGTTGTATCTCGCAGGTCATGTTAGTTCTTCATCAACCTCGATTAGACGTGGTAGAGGATGTGCCAAGGGCATTAAAGAGTGGGGTACTGGTAAAAAGCTGGACATACAATTTGATGAAAATTACTGTCCAATAGGGGATAACGTGGCTAAGTTAACTACTCAACTTGGCATTATTGTGCGGAATGGTAACATTGTTCCTCTTACTTTTCTTGACTGGAACAATGTGCCTGATGATATTGTTGATGCTATCTGGAAAGATGTGAAGGTAAAAGTATATTTTTTTCCACAAATTCGATTTCCAAATTTGTGTTATACTTTGCCTTAAACTTTGAAATTGTGTTTTATAGGACAATTTGAATATATGTCCAGAGGAGTACAAGCCAATCTGCATGAAAAACTGCAACAGCATATGGAAGGATCACAAGAACAAGATTAAGGCTAAGTATTTCAAGCCTAGAAGTTCTGATCCTAATCTGAAGGATGATGTTCCTATGCACATTGTGCCAAGCCAGTGGGAACAACTTGTGGAGTATTGGCGTACTTCCGATGCTGAGGTATACAAATAAGTTATATTTATGATATGTAAACATACAAATCATATTTACATACTTACATTTGTTGAACATGTTATAGAAAATTGCAAGTAGGAACGCTAAAAATCGGCGAGCTCACGGCATAGCTCATACCACAGGGCGTACTACTTTCTCTCAGATACGGCATGAGGTTTACATTTTATTATTTTATTTTTGTATATAAATAAACATTGTATATTTGCAAATTATTTGGATTCTAATTTTCATATTTCTAAAAAAATGTAGATGACCAGTAAGGGGGAGTCTACTGATAAGATGAATGTTTGGCTTATGACACGTAGAGGAGATGACCCAGAGGTTATCCAGACCTTGGTAGTTTCCAAACACCTTTGATTGTATTTAAAGTTTATTTTTTGTGTGTCAACCATCTTAATTTGGCATATACTTGTATGTCTTATTCAATACAGGATGAGTTTAATCGTCAACTCTCTATGCTACCTGAGGATGGTCGGACTTTGGAGGCTAGGAATGCCATTTTCCATGAGTTGATAGGTCATGACGGACATGGATATTGTCGCACATACGGGAGAATTGTGCCTCGGAGAGCGGTGTATAAAGATGGTGCTGGGCCATCACAGTCAACACCCCAGCCATCGACTATTGATCAGATCACACAGCAGGTTCGTGCAGAGCTAAGGGATGAGTTGAGGGAGGAGCTGCGAGCAGAGTTCTCTACACATTTACAGCAGATGAGAGCAGAGATGATGGCCCTTGTGTCACAGAGGGCGAGTGTAGATCCCAACAGACAGGTTCCATATAAATGAAATTGTTTGATAGTTCAATTGTCACTCAAGATTATGTATAAAATTTGAATATGATTAACACATTATGCATTGACTAACATAGGTTCCTGATGCATCGAGTGGCCACCGGGCATTTAGGGAATCTGTAGAAGACGAGAATCCATATACACCACCACCAGAAGATCAGGTATAAAATGTGTCTTTGCATTCTAAGCTAAAATGTATCTTTGTATTCTTTACATTCTAAGTTAAGAGACTTGTGGGAGAAGACGGGACTAGTTAGAGCCGGATTTAGTACGAAACTTGGCACACACGACCACTTAGGCACGAGAGACTTGTAGGAGAAGACGGGGCTCGAATCGGGTTCCCGGTTTGGGAGTTAGAGCCGGATTTCACTTTAGGTAAACTACTTCCTTAAGAAACTTAAATTCGAGGGTTAACGTCCCAAAATCACCAAACGGCGTTGGTTGAGCACGAAACATGGTACACGCGACCGCCTAGGCACGAGAGACCTGTGGGAGAAGACGGGGCTCGAATCGGGTTCCCGGTTTGGGAGTTAGAGCCGGATTTCACTTTAGGCAAACTAGTTCCTTAAGAAACTTGAATTCGAGGCGTTAATGCTCCAAAATCACCAAACGACGTCGGTTTAGCACGAAACTTGGCACACGCGACCGCCTAGGCACGAGAGACCTGTGGGAGAAGACGGGGCTCGAATCGGGTTCCCGGTTTGGGAGTTAGAGCCGGATTTCACTTTAGGTAAACTACTTCCTTAAGAAACTTGAACTCGAGGGGTTAACGCCCCAAAATCACCAAACGGCGTCGGTTGAGCACGAAACTTGGCACACGCGACCGCCTAGGCACGAGAGACCTGTGGGAGAAGACGGGGCTCGAATCGGGTTCCCGGTTTGGGAGTTAGAACCGGATTTCACTTTAGGTAAACTACTTCCTTAAGAAACTTGAATTCGAGGGGTTAACGCCCCAAAATCACCAAACGGCGTCGGTTGAGCACGGAACTTGGCACACGCGACCGCCTAGGCACGAGAGACCTGTGGGAGAAGACGGGGCTCGAATCGGGTTCCCGGTTTGGGAGTTAGAGTCGGATTTCACTTTAGGTAAACTACTTCCTTAAGAAACTTGAATTCGAGGTGTTAACGCCCCAAAATCACCAAACGGCGTCGGTTGAGCACGAAACTTGGCACACGCGACCGCCTAGGCATGAGAGACCTATGGGAGAAGACGGGGCTCGAATCGGGTTCCCGGTTTGGGAGTTAAAGCCGAATTTCACTTTAGGTAAACTACATCCTTAAGAAACTTGAATTCGAGGTGTTAACGCCCCAAAATCACCAAACGGCGTCGGTTGAGCACGAAACTTGGCACACGCGACCGTCTAGGCACGAGAGACCTGTGGGAGAAGACGGGGCTCGAATCGGGTTCCCGGTTTGGGAGTTAGAGCCGGATTTCACTTTAGGCAAACTAGTTCCTTAAGAAACTTGAATTCGAGGCGGTAATGCTCCAAAATCACCAAACGACGTCGGTTTAGCACAAAACTTGGCACACGCGACCGCCTAGGCACGAGAGACTTGTAGGAGAAGACGGGGCTCGAATCGAGTTCCCGGTTTGGGAGTTAGAGCCGGATTTCACTTTAGGTAAACTACTTCCTTAAGAAACTTGAATTCGAGGGGTTAACGCCCCAAAATCACCAAACGGCGTCGGTTGAGCACGAAACTTGGCACACGCGACCGCCTAGGTACGAGAGACCTGTGGGAAAAGACGGGGCTCGAATCGGGTTCCTGGTTTGGGAGTTAGAGCCGGATTTCACTTTAGGCAAACTTGTTCCTTAAGAAACTTGAATTCGAGGCGTTAATGCTCCAAAATCACCAAACAACGTCGGTTTAGCACGAAACTTGGCACACGCGACCGCCTCGGCACGAGAGACCTGTGGGAGAAGACGGGGTTCGAATCGGGTTCCCGGTTTGGGAGTTAGAGCCGGATTTCACTTTAGGTAAACTACTTCCTTAAGAAACTTGAATTCGAGGGGTTAACGCCCCAAAATCACCAAACGGCGTCGGTTGAGCACGAAACTTGGCACACGGGACCGCCTAGGCACAAGAGACCTGTGGGAGAAGACGGGGCTCGAATCGGGTTCCCGGTTTGAGAGTTAGAGCCGGATTTCACTATAGGCAAACTACTTCCTTAAGAAACTTGAATTCGAGGCGTTAATGCTCCAAAATCACCAAACGACGTCGGTTTAGCACGAAACTTGGCACACACGACTGCCTAGGCACGAGAGACCTGTGGGAGAAGACGGGGCTCGAATCGGGTTCCCGGTTTGGGAGTTAGAGCCGGATTTCACTTTAGGTAAACTACTTCTTTAGAAAACTTGAATTCGAGGTGTTAACGCCCCAAAATCACCAAACAACGTCGGTTGAGCACGAAACTTGGCACACGCGACCGCCTAGGCACGAGAGACTTGTGGGAGAAGACGGGGCTTGAATCAGGTTCCCGGTTTGGGAGTTAGAGCCGGATTTCACTTTAGGCAAACTAGTTCCTTAAGAAACTTGAATTCGAGGCGTTAATGCTCCAAAATCACCAAACGGCGTCGGTTTAGCATGAAACTTGGCACACGCGACCGCCTAGGCACGAGAGACATGTGGGAGAAAACGGGGCTCGAATCGGGTTCCCGGTTTGGGAGTTAGAGTCGAATTTCGGTCTAGTCAAAATTATTTACTAAACTATCTTTCTAATTATATAGTAGTCAATTTTTTTTATATTTTTCTGTAATTAAAATATTAACACCATTATATGGTTATTAATTATTTTTATCTTGTTTTTTTCAGATATTTCCTGAGTAGCAGTTTGCTTCTTGTGGAATGCGGGCGTATAAAGATTATGACCAACTTTTGTTTTTGTAACCCACGAAAGAATCAAGACGAAAACTTTTGGTTTTGATTTTGATTTATGTTATTTAAATTTGTGAACAACATTATGTATGTAGTATGCGACATTATGTAGTGGCATAATTTTTATTCTTATGAATTTTTATTTCTGTATTGTTATGAATGTAACAACATTATGAATTTTAATTATTTGTCAACTTTTGTTTATGTATGTATTTATATTATTATGTAATTTTTGGATTTTTTTATAGTTATTTTTCATTTAATACAGGTTATTTTAATTTTTTTAAACTAAAATAACAGGTTTTTATTTGAGAACAGGTTTTTTTTTTTAACAGCAGGTTTTTATTTTAATTTTTTTAAAATAAACCAGCAGGTTTTTTTTTTTTTTTTTTTTTTGAGACGGCATAAGAACCCATCGCAAAAAAATTTTACGAGGCTTTTGCGACGGCAGATATACTGTCGCAAAAGCTACGCAATGTAATTGAAAAAAAAACCTTTAGCAACGGCTCAGGCTGCCGTCGGCAATAGTATGAGCTACGACTCTTTTAGCGACGGCATTCCTGCCGTCTCAAAAAACCTTTTTTAGCGACGGAAATACTGTGCCGTCGCAAAAACTCAGATTTTCTTCCATTATTGGCGACAGAACATTGCCGTCGCAAAAAAGGCAATCTCCCGTCGCAAAAAATAATGGCGACGGCACTTACCGTCGCTAAAGCCCTTTTGCAACCCCCTTTGTTGCGACCCCCACTTCCCGTCGCAAAAGCCAAATTACCGTCGCAAAAAGTATTAGAGACGGCACACGGGACCATTTGCGACGGCGTTTTGCCGTCGCAAAAACCACTTTTTTTTGTAGTGCCAATTGTGATTTTTTCAATGTTATATCGTTGTGCCGATTTGTCGTTGTTTGTTTTGTAGATATAATTCAATTCTCATTTAATTGGATTAAATATACTTGTGTTTGATTGAGAATTGCTTTTTATTGTTTAAGATTGAATCATAATCACAAATCACAATATTGGGATTTTCCAGAATTTTCATAACTAATAGTTTTAGCTATTTATGAAATATGAAAGTTGGGGCTTTATTTATTTATTTATTTTTAAATGAAGATTTTCTTTTTCTTTTTTTCCCAAATAAGGCCCTAAAACAATGAAGAACTACTAGAAAATGGTCCAAAAAAAGATCCAAAATAATAAAACTCATACCGCAAATTGATTATCATCCACTTCATTTGCTAACTAAGCGGTTGCTTCTGGATTAAATTTTTTCAATCTACCTAAAAGTTCGGACAGATGGAAGATGGGATGCCACCCGACTCAACTTGATAACCCGATCTGTGAGCACCCATAATGTAGTGATGTCAAATGAATTTTAATTTAGTTAATTATAAATTAAGCTCAAGTAATTTGATATTTTTAATATAATTTTTATAATGAGTATAAATTTATTGAGACAATTTAAAAAATTAACAAGTTTTAAAATATATTTAAATTCAACTTATTATTTACATGACAAATTGATTTTGATTATATTCTTAATGAGTAAAATTCTAATCGAATTGAAATAGCTTAATTTATTTTAGGGTAAATTACAAATACAATTGTTGAGATTTATTTAAAATATGTGGTTCTGAAAATTACAACTCATCTTTTCAAATTTCTAATCACATAACAAATGACTCATTTTGTTGATAAATCATCAAGTCAATTAACAATTCAACTAATTTCATCGTTATATACGAGAGAAGTTAGAAATTTCATTTATTTTTATTAATTTTGTTAAATAAACATTACAACATATAAGAGTTTTAGAGACCAAATCTTTTGGTATCTAAAAGTGAAAATTTTGTTATACAAGACAATTAGGGACTAATTTCTATCGTCGTGCGGATAGTCGCTGAAAAGTCTTCCCGAATAGTAAAAAATAAGACTTTTAGCGACAAAATTTTGAATGTGTCACTAATAAATAGACTTTTAGAGACAAAATAATCTGGTCTCAAAATGGTTTATTTTTCAACATAAAAAATTTGGTCCCAAAAGGATAATAATTCATTACTAATGTCCAACTTTTGTTATTAAAAATATAATGACAACACTTTTCGTAATAAAAATATTTGGTCACTAAAAAATATTTTTTTTTGTCTCTAAATTTTAACTTTTAAAATCTTAATTTTCGTAGTAAAAATTATAAGGCAAAAAAGCATTTGTAATTTTAAAATTACACTCTATATTTTAAGTAAATCTTAGTTGGTGTGGTTGTATTTTACCCATTATTTTATAGCTATATTTATAGACAGAATAACATGTAGCCTCTAGATTGTTTGATAGGCTTTAATAGATATAGCATTCTAGGAAGAAAAAAAAAAGAGTCACTCCCTTAGGTCTATCGATTGATCTCAAAAGTTGGAAACTAAAGAAGAAGAAGAATTTTCCCAAAAAAAAAAAAAAGGAAAAAGAAAAAGAAAAAGAAAAGGAAAAAAAAAAAAAAAACAGAAGAAGAAGATAAGATTTTCGTTGTGTTGTGTCCATTCATTCCCTTCCGAAGTAATATAGATGAAATTAGAAGACAAAAACATTAGAACCATTAGTTGGTATGTATAAGTTTTCCTAAAATGCCAAGGAATCTAAAATTTTCTGTTCTTCTTTTTCTTTCTCTCCTCTAGTTGCTCCATTTGAAGTAGTAGGGGGATTTGTTACCTTCATTTCTTCCCTTTCATCTAGAAAAGTAACTCAACTACAAAGAAGTACAAATTAGTTAATATAGAAAATAAAAATAGATTTAATTAAAAAAAAGTTCACAAAAAGTTTACAACAAGCGGATTGGGTTGGCTTTTTTTGACACTTTTAATGCTAGAAATATAATTAGAGCGTGCTAGCAAAAATCTAAAAAGTCCTCATAGATAATAAATGAGCCAAAATTTATCACGATTGCATTAAAGTTTTCTTAATATCAATAAAGAGGATTTTTCCAGTGTTATGTTGAAAGATAAATCAATACTTTTAATTTGAATTCATAGCAGAATGGGAGAGAGAGAGAGAGAGAGAGTAGGTAGAAACGATAATTGATTAATTAAATAAATAATTACATAATATTATCTTTAGTAAGGGCAATTTAGAAATATTAAATCGACTGAGTTTTGGAATTACAGAGTTAATCTACTCCCACAAAATGTAAGTGTAATGTATGAAAGTAAAGTACTGAAAAGTAAAATGTTGAAATTTAAAGATAAATGAAATTGACAAAGATATAGAGTCTAGATTTTAGTCAAGGTTCTCTTCATATTTGCTTTAATCTATTTATAGCCTTCCTTTGATGACTTTGAAACAGTTGGGAATTTCTCATACCATGATCTCCTTCTTAGGGCCGCTTTTTTGCCCGAGTGTGGATAACCACTTGTAACTACTCCTTGAATAATTTGTATCTCATGTGCATTCCACTTGTGATTTAAGAGCTCCACCGGGATTAGTTTGGGAAATGGGTTGATTTTTTAGTTTTTTGATTTTTTTGGCTACTTTAAAAAGGTTAGTTTGGGAAGGACTTTTTGACTTTTTAGATTTTTTGACTTTTTTATAAGAGAAGAGTATAATGATTATGGGTTGTATGTGATATTTTGTTTGTTGTGGCTAAAATATCCCATTTTGTCTTTTATGGCTATTTTAGCCACAAACCATCTTCCCAAACGGAAGTAGTTTTGAAGATAGGGACTCTTCAATGATTTGTTATATTTGTGTGTTGCCCCTTACTTGCCACATATCACCCTTTAATTAGTAAGTTTAAATATGACGCTAATAGATTATAAGCTGTGGGAAGGATTTTCAGTTTTCAGTTCATGATTTGGTGGTCAATCTTCAACAGGTCAGATTCTGTTTATAGTAATATTGTTGCTGCTGCAGTCTGTTCTGTCATATATCAGCAGATCGGTTCATTACTGCTACTGTGTCTTGTTTGTTTGTAAGGGGAGTTCAGGCTGCTGTGTGTGTATTATATGATGTTGTCTAGGTGATGTGAATAGGGGCTAGTTCCCAAATCTGCTGGTGTTGTGCTACTCTGCTTGGGTTGTGTTTGTAAGGAGAAGTTCTGGCTGTTGGGTGGGTTGTTGGTGCTGTTTATGTTGTAGATTTGGAAAGTTAGTGCTGTTGCTGTGCTTGTGGATAGCTGCTGTTGCTTTTCCTGTTGTTGAGGTGTTCTCAGTATGGGTGGTTCTGTGTAGTATGGGGGTTAGTTTGCAATTGGGGTGTCATGTTTGTATTTATTTCTTCTTATTCTTTTTTGGTTGTTTGATTGGTCGCTTGCCAATCTTGGGCTATGTGCTGGCATATGATAGGGCTTGCTCATTGGTGTCAACCTAGTTGGGATCTTTGAGTTTAGCTTTGATGCTCTTTGCACCTCCCCTCTCTTTTTGGTGTTTGTATCTTATAATTTTATCATTAATAAAGTTTCTTTTGTTGATCAAAAAAAAAAAGATTATGATTCTCTCTATTACATATTTGTAAATTTTACAAAAAACTTACAAGAAGTGTAATAATCTTTCCTTAATTTAAAATTATTGTAAATTTGCATTCCTATTACATATTTGTAATGGATAGAGTCAAAGTCTACAACAAGTAGGCTCATTTATTAGTCAATACTTAAAATTCGAGAAATCTTCTTCCAATGTGATGGTTTAAAAAGTTGGTAAAAAATTAATTTTTTGACTTTTTAAAGTCTATTTTATTCTTTTATTAATAAAAAATATGAAAAATGATGTGACTTAAAATGAATAAAAAATTAAAAGTCGACTTTTTACTTGCTTCCTAAAAGACACTATGTATTGCAATAGTTAAGTCAATGACCACCCGTTTGATCTACATGGCATCTTTTAAAGTTATTGATTACATTGCTTATTTCTTAATGATCACATTGTAAAATAGTGTTAGGAATGTTGTTAGTGTTTGCTTATCTTTAAAAAAAGGTAAAGTGATTTGGTGCTTCGTCTAACATTCCATCTTCTTTCTGTTCCATGCATGTATTAGAAATTAATAGTAGGATAAGCACTTAGACGCGGCGATCCGACATGTTAATTACTTTTATTTTTTATTTATTTTTAATTGCATATCTTTGATTGATATGCTTTCTCATTTCATCCAATAGCAACCATTATTTTCTTTGTTTTTATTTTAATTTTGTAAGTGAGGGTCTTAAAGGACTTGGCTAAGATCTAAAGTGCTTGAATCATGCGGAATAATAATATTAAAAGGAAAATATGAGCAGTGTTACCACATGTTTGGGATACATTTTCATTTTCAATAATAGCAACACATTTCTCTCTTGCAATCCATTTGTAACATTAAGGGTCCGTTTGGCAAGAAAAGTTGGGGCTAAAATAGTCACAAAAGACAAAATAGATTATTTTAGTCACAACAAACAAAACATCACATCCAACCCATAATCATTACACTCTTCTCTCACAAAAAAAGTCAAAAAAGTCAAAAAGCCAAAAAGTCTTTTCCAAACCAAGCTTTTTAGCCCAGGCTAAAATAGCCAAAAAAACCAAAAAGCCAAAAAGCCAAAAAACCAACCCACTTCCCAAACGGAGGTTAAATTGCCGAGCAATGATACAGAACTCTAATATGAGCTCTGGTTATGTGACAAAATAAAAAATAAAAAAATTTAAATATCACATCACATGGTAAGACCCACTATTAGAGCTTTCTCTAAAGTTCTTTCTCTAGAAGTCTCCAATATTTTCATAAATTGTCCATTCCATTATAGGTTGTTCAAACATAATTTTTGGGTAGTTTCTTTTGATGATTAATTACATTTCTGAATACAAAACGAAAGGTTAGAACTGGTGACTTAAATAGGGCATAAAGCGTGATAGCTCTTTTAAGAAAAGTAGTTGTTATCTCTTACAACTTGTATTTTGGATTTGATATATCAAAATCTTCTTGTGGATATTATTTGATGGCTGTAAAATCAAAGATATGTTATAGGAAAGAGATTCTCTTCAGTTTAAAATTTGAATTGATGAATATTGTCTGAATTCGTAGGTTTCATCCCAAGTTTTTGAATAATTTAAATCGTTCATTTTATAAATTTTTTTTGTATAAATTATTTATAAAAAAATTAAATTAATTCGATAATTGTAACTTTTTCATCTTATTGCATTTATTTTGTGAAAGTATAATTTATTTTTAAAGATACATTTATCTTTTTTTTTTTTTAAGACAAAAACTCAATAATAAAGAGATTATGATTATCGAATTGACTTATTTTTTTCATAGTTGATATACATAGATGATATTATAAAATAAACAATTTAAATTATTTAAACAAAATTTATCATAACCCCCACAAATCTGGACAACACATTCAGTCCAAATTTTGGATGAGAGAGAATTTGTTCCCTATGTTATACTTACAAAGTTAGTAGCCTCAATTTCAATGGATTAAGTTCCTTTGTCATAGATCTTTTTACATTAATCTTGATGTAGTAATTTAATAGTCTACAGTTCAAGTTAAAGTAAATCTTTTATAAAAATTAAAAAATCCAAAAAATCCAAAAAAAAAAAAAAAAAAAAAATTCAAAATCATCTAAAAATTTTGAACGCCAGTAGTTAGATTGTGAACTTTGTTGACTTATCTTGCCAAAAATTATCTGGTGGTCATGGGATAAGTCTAAGCCTCCGTTTGGGAAGTGGGTTGGCTTTTTAGTTTTTTGGCTTTTTTAGCCTGGGCTATTTTAGCTTGGTTTGGGAAGGGCTTTTTGGCTTTTTGACTTTTTTGGCTTTTTTTGTGAGAGAGGATTGTAATGATTATGGGTTGGATTTGATATTTTATTTTTTGTGGCTAAAATAGCATATTTTGTTTTTTGTGACTATTTTAGCCCCAAACCAAGTTCCCAAACAATGCCTAAATAGTGCCCACCTTAATTTACACTAATTAAAATCATGCCATTCAATATTTTTAGAGCACTTTTTCATAAATTCCTTTTGATTTATTTATATTCTATTTACTTTACATTATTTTTTTATATTTTAATAAGTCCTATAAGTGATATAGTTACTAACATACTCCTCATAATATTTATATTTACAATATGAATGTTCCGTGATGTGATGGTCAATGTAAATGTTCACATCATTCACACGTTAATGTGAATATTCATATTGTGAAATATGAATGTTCACATTACCAAATTTCTAATCGTTCAAAAAATATTAGTCAGGATAGAAATCTCCATAAAATACTTTGAATATGAAAATTATGATTTGGTAGATCAAATGTTCAAATAATATGACTTATTAAAATATAAGAATATCTTATGAACTAATTAAGATACAAACATTTAAAAAAAAAAATCTAATAAATCTCCCATATTTTTGTGTTGATTTTTAAAAGATAACATATATCATTTAATAATTATATAAAGTATTACTTTAAAAGCATCAAATAATCTATACTTATTTTGGTGTTGTAAAAAGCACAACAAGATAAATATAATCCATCCTTATTTTGGTGAGGTAAAAAGCAGAAGAAGATAAAGTACGGCGCATGATCCTTATCCCAACACACTAGAAAATTCATAGCTAGGTTGTTGCCTCTTTGAAACATTTGAGTCAATTTGGTATCATTTTTATTTTTGATATTTTTATTTGTTGTATTTTAAAAAATTAAGAAAAAAATTGAAAGCATTCATTGTTTTCAAATTTGTGTGAATCTGTTTTTAAAAAAATTATAAAACAATTTAGAAGAGTTTCCTAAAATATAAAAATTCAAAAAGAATTTCAAAAAAATAAATAAATTATGAAATAAGTTTGCTGTTTCAGTTTTTGTTTTTCTTCTTTTTGATATTCCCAAAGTCGCCCAATTTCTAGGAAGCATCATGCTTGAAAATAGGACTGGAATAGTGGTTATATTTTCAGAATTTATTTTTTACAAAATTTTATTTTCATTTTTCATTTTTTTTTATTTTCACTGTTTTTTAAAAATATTTCAAGTAATGTTTTTAATTTTTAGACACATCTAACATCAATACACTTAGAAAGTATAATATTTGTGAAAAAATCTTTAAAAATTTCACTAAATATCAAAAATATAAAAAAAAAATGAAGATTCAGTACATTTTTCATATTTTTGTGTATTTATTAATTTTCTTAAATATTTTTTCCCAAACAATTTATTATTTAGATATATTTAAGTAAGGTACATCTAAAAAAGTAAAAAAAATTGCTTAAAATTTAAAAAATATTCACTAAAAACAGAAAATTGCGTAATTTTTTTTTTTTCATTTTTTGATAATTAGGCATCCGGTCAAATTGTGTGTATTTCGAGAGATGACCAAATAAATCTTCAGTTACTCCTTGATCTCGGGATATTCGAACTCAAAATCTTGAAATATTTACTGCTCGATCAATACTTCAAGATGAGTATACATATTCAAATTCAATAAAAAAGAGTTTGATACTATTTATGTTGTTTCTTTTCCTTACTAACATCTAAGAGCATCTCTACTAGATTAGTTATATTTTATCCTATTAAAAAATTTACTCCCTATTTTAAAAATCACTTTTTCATCTACTTCTCCTAATAGACTCTCTATTCTTTCTCTATTTTATTAACAAACTCTATATTTTTTCTCTATTCTATTGAAATATAATTTTTCATTACAAATTAAAAAAAATAAAAATCATAAATGTATTACCGTCCTAAACAAAGCAAAGCAAAAAATAAAAAAATAAATAAAAATAAACAAAACAAAAAAATATAAGGGTATTACAGTTACTCCCTACAAATAGAGAGGCACTGTAGCAATTCCTATTTTAGGGGAGTGTTTAAGGGAGCTAGCCATCAAACCCCTTAAAATAAGTAAGGAAGGGATATAAGGGTTCTATTAAGGATGCTCTAACAATAGTGTATACTATGTGACCAAAAAAAATAAAAAAATAAAAAATTTGGAACGTAAATAAATAAACAACTTAACCACGTCTTTTGCACTTGGAATTTTTCACAGAAATTTATTAAACTTCAATAGATACATGTGATCTGCATCAATATAATAGCACTGGGTTAGAGGCCTCAGAACTGTTACAGTGATTATTGTCAAATTCTATACGGTTTTAATTAAAAAAATTTATTTAGTCATGAAAAATCTAAAAGTTTTGAAATATTGATTTGTGATTATATTTTAATTTAAAATAATAAATAGCAATTCTAATCACACATTCAAAACAAATCGACACAATAATTTAACATTGAAAAATCACAATTAGAGCTCCTTCAATTGTGATAAAAAAAAACATGGGCTAAAGTTATAAAACAATCTACTAAGAAGATAAAAAAAAATTATACAAGTATACCTTTAATTACCTAGCGAATCCATACCCGAATTGAACCGACCCCGATGTGTCTCTTCCACACCGTTTTCACCTCAGGATTGTCTTACTCAATGTTGAATCTACAACGCCGACGTCGAATCCACGACAGTGAGCTATTCTGGAATCCATCAAAAATTCAGGCCCAAATTCTCCTCAACCTACCGAAGAACAACTCTCTCTTTTGTGAATAAAAGAAAACAAACAAACCCCTTGAGGATATTGATATAAAGTTCATGGATCCGTTGTTCACTCTTCAATCATCAAAGAAACACTCATAAATCACTCACAAATATAAAAACGCTTTGTTTTTTTTCGTCTTCTTTGAAAATTTGGACGGCTCAAATCGTAAAACGAGCAAATAGTGCACTTTATAGTAAATTGGATCATGAAAGGCAGTGCAAAACATATAGGCTAACCGCTTGAGTGCAACTTTCATCGCTCGGGCGGTAAAACTTTCTTTTCACAAATTTAGGCGCTCTGCAAAAATACTGGATAATCATTTTCTTTATTCTAGTGCACAAATAACCGCTCGAGCGGTCAAACAGTTCGATCCCCGTATATGATCAGCGAAATGGCAATCATGAAAGAACTAAGATCACAAACTCCTTTGCATAAGCACAATTCCGATTGGATTTGCATTTAAACACTCACATACTTACTGAGCCATAAAAGCGAATAAAATTACAACTGAAAGGAGTTTTGTTGTCAAACGAGTTTGTCAATTACAAAAACCTAATAAGTAACATTAAAAATTTGGTATTATCAAATCTTATATTAGGTTTCGTTAGGCAACTATATGTTTTATTTAAAAATTCAAAAAGATATTATAAGTTGTTATATCATTTTTTTTATTTTTTGTATATTTTTTTTATAAAAAATTAAAAAATTACTAAAATAACTTATTTTCAGCCGAGATCTAAATTTGACTAACGTTTGACAATGACATTTCATTTGTCCCAACTCCCTTTTGGGAGACTTTCATCAAAAGATCTAAATGTAGGACCATCTAAGGTCAAGTTTGGGAAGATTAAAAAAGTGTACTTTTTGTCTTTTTGGACTAAAAAATTGAGGTTGAAAATATGGATGTTTGGGTTAACTTTTTGACTTTTTATTGAAAAATGTGTAATAAAAAATTGTAAAAATTAATTTGTAGGGAAAAATTTGAATTAGGAGTTGTGCAGCCGTAATTGTTGACTTTTGGTGAATAGTGTTAACTTTTTAACTTTTTGAGTAACTTTTTGACTTTTTTTAAAGTCTACAAACTTGGCCTAAATGTAGAACATTCAACCGATATAAATAAATAAGGGAAGTTTAGCCAAAACTCCTTTATTAGATTCTTATTTGGTGGAAAGAAAGTTAAATTTATTTTTCTTCATAAATTTGTTAAGAAAAAACACATAATTATTTTTAAAATATCAGTCAAGATACGCCAAAAAGAAATTTACACCAATGAAAAAAAATATTATTAAAATTTGATATTTTAATATTGTAACATGTCAGTTTATAACTTTGATGGAATCATTTTAACAATAAACAATAAAAAATAAAATTGTGAAAAATGGATCATTAATTATTAGTATTTTTAATAGATAAGAGAGTAATATTGAAAAAATTATTCATAAATTCTAAATGTTAATCTTGTATTTCATTTGGTTCCAGTTCTTTTCTTGTGATCCATTTGGTCATCTCTGTTATGGAAAAGACATAAGTGTCATTGGGTTAATCACGAACTACTTTATGTAAGATTTTTATTCGGTGTATGCTTAAAACTTGCTACATTATGCACGTGGTTAGGTGACACACAACATAAAAGTACATTAAGATTTTTTATACTTTTTGCTTTGTGGATTGATGCATTGCACGTGACACACAAACCACTCTCCCCACTCATTACCCGACACGTCATGTTGGAGTGTTACATTTGAGAAAAGTACACTAAATAATTTTTAATTTTTTTTAAAGTGTCACACCATACACGCCAAGTTGGAGTGTCACATGTCACATTTGAACAAAGTATACTAAGGAGTTTTTAATTCTTTTATAGTGTCACATCATACCTGTCACGTTGTCATGTTTGGAAAAACTATACTGATGAGTTTTTATTTTTTTTGAAGTGTCACATCATACCCGTCACGTTGTCACGTTTGGAAAAACTATACTTATGAGTTTTTATTTTTTTTGAAGTGTCACATTATACCCGCCACGTTCACGTTTGAGAAAAGTATACTAATAAGTTTTTAATTTTTTTTAGAGTTTCACATCATACCCGCCACGTTGTCACATTTAAGAAAAGTACACTAAGAATTTTTTATTTTTTTTAAAATGTCACATTATACCCGCCACGTCGTCACATTAGGGAAAATAACACTAAAGAATTTTAATTTTTTTGGAGTAAAAGTTTTGGAGTGTCACATTATACCCGCGACGTTGTCACATTTGGGAAAAATATACTAAAAGTTTTTAATTTTTTTGGAATATCACATTAATACTTGCGACATTGGAATATCACATCATTCCTGTCACATTAATAAAAGGGTATAATTGTCCACTAAAACACTACCAAAATAAAAAATAGAATCACACGGAAAGCAACTCTCCACTAATAGGACTTAACATATCAATAGAAAAAATTTAAAATTAATTGAAATACTTATTTGTGAGATGAGATTTCTTAATAAATATTCTTAATAAGGAGATATTATGTTAAAATGGAAGAAATAAACACCACAAATATAAACAGGAGTTGAACACGCAACATCACCCCATGTCAAATGTACTGATTATAATTCAATTAACTTAAAACATATACATTTGTGATTATCTCAAATGAATGATGTATATTATGTAATCCTTTTGTTTCCTTTTTCTGTCAAATTGAGGGCATTTCTCAATCATACTTTACAAGAATCCAAGAAACAAAATTCTAGCCTAAATATCATTATATAGGGCCTTCTCAATCTTTCATAAACTTTTTGTAAAGCCGAAAAACTTGGGGCTTCCATATAATTAAAGGTATGAAAATTTGCAGCCACAACAGCAAGATATGTAGCACATTATAACATATAAAATTTTTAAAAATTAAATTTTTTGGTCTTTATAAATAAAGATTTTGTTATAAAAGATATTTAAAAATCAATTTCTATCATCGTGAGAATAGTTGATAAAATGTCATATTGAAAAGTAAAAAATCAAGTTTTTAGCAACAAAATTTTGAAAATGTCACTAATAAATACGCTTTTAGGGACAATAATTTGGTCTAAAAAAAATTTATTTTTTATGATAAAAAATTTAGTTCTAAAAAGATAATAATTCATCACTAATGTCCAATTTTGTTTGCTAAAACTATAATAATAACACTTTTCGCAACAAAAATACTTGGTTCTTAAAAAATAACTTTGTCTATAAATTTTGATCTCTAAAATTTTAATTTTTTTTATAGTGACAATCTATAATAGAAAAATAGAAATATTATATACTAAAAAACATATTCAGAAAATATCAATAATTTAAATATAAATAAATTTAAATTTTTATTGTATGACACATTCAAAATAAATCTGATTCTCACCGTCCAAATACTTTTTGAGTATTTTTTTTTTCTTATTTTTTTTTTTTGGATACATAGTTGGCATGCTCGGCATACCTTTTCTTACGCTAAAAATTAAAAATTAAAAATTAAAACTAGATTCCATAACTTCTGGATAATCAATATATTTTTTTTTAACTTATTTAAATTATTTTTGCTTCATAAGTTAGAAACAAAAATTATACCAAATATTCTGATATAGATTTACTATAGGGAAAATAAGGGCACAATGGTGACAGAATTTTTTTTTTTTAGAAATCAGTGTCAAAATCTATACACTTTAATAATTCAAATTCTATATTTTTCATTGATTTGTAAAAAATTCCCCCCAGCTTTACTATAAGCATGTCCATAAATTGCAAGAAAAATTAGCAAACTATAAGTAGTCCAAGGCCAAACAATTATTTAGTGCCCTTTGGCATTGACATGACCATAGCCAGTTTGTAGAACGTTTTTTAAGTCAAAAATTGAAAATCATAAAGTATAGGTAAAAAACAACCCTTTCTAATAATAAGTTTTTTTTTTTTTTTTTATAAATTTATTTAAGTTATTTTTACCTAATAAATTATAAATAAAAACTATACAAAACGGATTGACCCAAATTCTCAAATTAAAATATCCTATAACTAGTTTAAGGAAGTTACAACAAACAACCTCAATGTTAAAAATCAATTTCTAGGAGCCTCATGTAAAGGAAAAAGCTTCGGACCCCCTGGGGGTACTGGGGGTCGCGTGTGATTGGTCCAAAAAAAAATTTATTATTTTTTTTATTTTTTATGTTTTCCGCCAACCCCATACTGTCACGTCACTGGGAATGCGACCCCGACTGGGGGTCCGAAGCACGGCTCCTCATGTAAAATACACACAAATAGATGATAGAGATTGATTTACGACAATGGGTCGGTTGGGTACAACTTTTAACAAGTTGAAATTAATAACAAAGAAACAGAAGTGAAAAGTATCTCTCTCCTTTATATTCATAATATATTTTTTTTCAAATTACAAAAACTCTTCGCATCAAGCACTCTCTCACAATTTTTTTAATATATATATATATATTATATAAAGAAAGATTTGATTTGGTGTTTATGTCATTGTCTTTCTCTACTTCCAAATTACCCCTTATAACTACTTCTATATGTCACAAAAGCAGTTATGGACAGATACAAAAGGACTCACAAAGACTAGCATACAGAGAGAGATTTGTAACTGCCTCATCACACACTCATGATCTTTTCAATTTCACATTATATATATATATATACAATAAGAGTTAATTTAGGAATTAACTTTATAAATAATTTTTCTTTTATGAAAAAGATATAAAAGTAATAAATTAATTTTTGTAATATTTTTTTAACTTTTTAATTAAAATTTTAATTTTCCAAACCCAACTTTGTAAATTGCACTTTTTAATTTTTGGGGAGAGTGAAGAAGACCATAAACAGGAGATGAATAGAAAAGAAAGAGCTGACAATTGTGTCACTGTCGAAGAAGCACGCGCATCAGGACATGACTGAAGTAGTAAAAGGGGGATAAAAAAGCTAGCATTTACATATTTCACTCAAATCCATATCCAACTCAACTCAATTCAACTCTCAAGTAATCACACCACCACCACACATGAATCAACATCTCATGTCATTATTTATCATTACACACCCCTAATTTTAGCTTATCATAATGTATTTGGACATATCACATTTTGTTCATCCATAATGGAGTTTTATTGGTAACTTTCTGTTCTTTTCATTGCAGTAGTAGACGAGAAGGTGTAAAAAATTTTTGTGGTAATTCTTTGTAGTGGATGAAATCAATAGACTCTGCCATTATCTCGGCTTTTAGTTTTTATTATTATTTTTTTCTCACAAATTTAGAGTTAAACGTATCTTCTGTATTCAAATAGTATGAAAAATAAAGTTAAAAAAGTTTGGATGAAAGGTGGTTGTTGTGTCATTTGTACAGAAGTCATTATTGTTCGGGCGATGGGATCCACTTTGGGTCCTATCTTGATAATCTGACCGTTAAATAATTAGATTTTTTTAAGTGGAGCATCTCTACAAAAAAAAAGTTAAGTTGATCGGATATCAATAGCGCTATGATTAAATTGATTTGTATCAGTAAAAATAAAACATAAATGTAATTTGAGTATAAAACTGAATACAAAATTGATTTGATCATAGTGTTACCGATATCCGATTGACTTAATTTTTCACAAGAATGTTTTAATGAAAAAATCCTAAATATTAAACTGTTGGAATCATCGAGGCATGACCCGAAGTAGGCCCCGTTACCTGAACAACAGTGACTGTTGTGCAAATGGCACAGTAGCCACGCTTTATTCAAAAAATTTTAGTTTAGGATTAAATCACTATAAAAAATTAAGGTTTTAGAGGTTAAAATTTAGGAACAAATTATTTTTTAGGGACCAAATATTTTTGTTGTGAAAAGTGTCGTCATTATATTTTTAGCAACGAAAATTAGACATTAGTGATGAATTATTATTTTTTTGGGATCAAATTTTTTGTCTCAAAAAATAAACCATTTTGAGAGTATATTATTTTGTCCCTAGAAGTCTATTTATTAGTGACATTTTTTAAATTCTGTCGCTAAAAGCCTTATTTTTTATTTTTCGAGTTGATGTTTTAATAACTATAGTCTCATGACGATAAAAATTAATTCCTAAATGTCTTTTAAAACAAAATTTTTATCTTTAGAGACCAAAATTTGGTCTCTGAAACTCTTATATATTGTAGTGATTGGATCGTGTTTGCAATAATGACCAAAGATTTTTTGGACTATAAATCTAATATCAAAACAAGACTTGTCTTGTTAAGCCTTTAGATGATTGGGGTTTTGATAACAAGCTTCAAGTAATGAGCCAAATTACTTAAAGCTTAAGCCATTTGGAACAATGTTGTCCACATGAGTTAATCAAATTGCCAAGTAATACAACATGCAGCTGAAGGATTGCATGAAAATATTGCCTTGGTGTTCAATAAATCTATGCATGTCATGTTAGAAGCTGTTTCAACTTATTCAACAAATTGCGCAAGTTGTCTCCAAGTTGCATATATGACAGATATCCTAATCCTATATGGTGGACAAAAGAAGTATTCCAATTATCTTGAATGGGATCATATTATCAAGTTATGGTCAAGCATAACAACTAACATTGCCATTTGTACAAATAATTGAGTTTCTGATAATGCTATGTTTGGTTTAAGGATTTGTGAAGGAATTTAAAAATGAAACGAAAAAATATAAGTAAAATATAAATAAAATATATTTATATTTCACATAATTTCACACATTTTTTTTTTTAATTTTTTAAAAAAATTTCAACCAAATAGAGCCCAAAGTATCAAGACTATGACCTACAGATACACCAAGGATCCTCTAGAGTGAAATTTTTCTAAAGTTTCCTAGAGTGCTACATTGTGTGGTTGAGATTTACTGACAAGTCACATCAATTTTTCTGATGTGACTTGCCAGTAAATCTCAACCACACAATGTAGCACTCTAGGAAACTTTAGGAAAAAATCACTCTAGATAATCCTTGGGGTTGTTGGTTAGGGCCTCAACTTGGCTCCAATTCCAATGCTTGAAAAGGGCTTACTCTTCTGCAGCAGGCATTCCTGGCTGGTGCCTTCCTTCATCACACAAAGAAAGAGAGTAAAAGAAAGAAAAAGAGAAAGAGAAAAGTGTGTACTGTCCAATGAACAGAACCATGTTCCAGGGGTCCACTGCCCTTTAAAGTGATGTGGATCCTCAGAAAAATTAGATTTGCATGTGCGAGTCGGTACAAATATGATGGGTTTACAATCATATATTTCAAATTTTGAAGAGTTTAATAAATGTGACAAATTATTTAGTAATTTTGATCATCAGTAGTTATTGAATGTGACAGTTATTATTAAAAACGAAGAGTATTTTAATATATAAAAAAAAGTACAATAATTTTTATCTGAATAAGATGTGTACTTTTTCTGTCGGAACACATAAAAAAGATATATTTAGTGGATCTAAAATTACTAATGGCATCCACCTTGGGGAGCATTTATGTCCCTTTAGTGCAACATTACATAAGAAGATAAATTTACAATGTAAAGAAAATAGAAAAATGCTTGGGAGCACTAATTAGTGCTCCCACTAATTAGGTGGCAGTAGGTCTCGTCATTAATGATGTGATGTTTTGGTCTTAGAGTTGTATTTTTTTTTTTTTTTACTTTTTTAATGCATTAGTACTATTAGTGGTGGTATTTTTAGTGGGATGAATCATTGTTGAAGAAAATATATTCAAAGACTGCCCAAAAAAAAACCCAAGGGATAAGAATTATCCTCCTATAACTAAATACTAATGAGCATCAAATGTTGAATAATCTCCTTTCCATAAAACTTTGTCTAGTTTACACTTTTCTTTTTTTTTCTTTTTTTTTGGGGGTTCTCACTTTTGAGTTTTTATTAAGGGGTTGTTTGGGATGTTCTAAATAAATATATTTTTTGACTTTTTATGAAATATGAATTGGGTCTGAAGTGATGCGATAGAGAAGTGATATGACTTAAATAGAATAGTGACTTTTTAATTTTTTAATTTTTTTAGGAGATGCCAAACCTGACCTAACAAGTTGTCTCAAATCAGGTGACAATCAAGCATTTGGTTCTTGTTCACCCTAGAAAGGGACACCAAGGCTTCATGTTTATTATTCCGAAGAGCTTGTGTGTCTTGTTTTTGTTTCCTATTTTAATCAATGGGCTGAGTTCAAAGTGATAAAACCCTATCCAAACCCATTCTCTGCTAAAAGTACTGGCCCAAGATATAAGAACACAGTTTGCAAGCAGTTTTGAAAACATAAGAGGCCGAAATTCCAAAACATCAGTATCACTATCACTGTAACTTTTGCACCATTTCCATTAGCCCAAAAGATTGGGCTTTGTCTCTAGAAGCCCATCTTCCTTATTTGGAGTTAATAAGAAATAATACTCAATATGTGTACTTAGTTATTTGAGAATGATCTAAATAAGTGTACTTATTTAGATCACATCGGCTCTTTATTTGTTTGCATATCTTTTCATAAATAATAAAAAAAATATACTACATAAGTAAATTCTAGGCAAAGAGCTTCAAAAAATAGCATCACTTGCATAGCATTTTGAGTTGGGCCATACTTCTTTCTAAGAGAAGCAAATGGAGCGTCCAGTTTGCTCCATCTCTATGGGGCTCATCCACCTTGATAAACCAAATTATTCATTTTGTAAGATTTTCAAACTAGTCATTCATGCCAAACATTAGATTAATTGGGCATCAATAACTACTTGATTAGATTTTATTTATCTAGAAAAAAAAAATTAGACGGGCTATCACTACAACATATAAGAGTTTTAGAGATCAAATGTTTTAGTTTTTAAAAGTGAAAATTTTGTTATAAACGACATTTATGGATTAATTTCTATCACGATGAGGATAATTGTTAAAAGGTTGTCTTGAAAAGTAAAAAACAAGGTTTTTAACGATTTTTTTTTGAAAATGTAACTAATAAATAAACTTTTAAGGACAAAATAATTTGGTCTCAAAATAGTTTATTTTTTGAGACAAATTTGGTCCTAAAAGGATAATACATCATTAATGTTCAATTTTTGTTGCTAAAAATATAATAACGACACTTTTTGTAATAAAAACATTTGGTCCCTAAAAAATAATTTTTTCCCTAAATTTTGGTCTCTAAAACTTTAATTTTTTGTAGTGTATTTTCAAAATTGTATTGTCTACTCCCTTCGTCTCAAAATGTTACTCTCTTATTCTATTTTTTATTATCCCAAAATATTAGTCCATTTTCAAAAATCAAGTACAAAAAGAATATAAATATTCTATTTTGCCCTTCTTTTAAATTCATTAACAACATAAAAAATATAATTATAACATTGATATTCTCCAAAAAATGTATTATCAAAGAGTAATTTTAAAAAATCATTTTTTTTAAAATAGTATAATTGTACTACAAAAAAAAAAGATAGATTCCCCAAAAGAGATCATTATTTTGAGACAGAGGGAGTATTAATTATTTTTCAGACAAATTTGATTCAATTAATTGGCTCCTAACATGCAATCAATTTGATTTTTGTATAAATAATAATATGTTGGACTCATTGTATAAGATGAACCATTTGAATTGTCAAGACAAGCCAAAAATGGGTTGGGTTGGATTGGATTGTCCAATTAGAATATCCAAGAGGATCTAATCCCTTTTGAGTTTTTATTAAAGAAATAAGTATTTTAACTCCTCAAAACTTAGGGTTAATTACCAACTAATCCCAATAAGGATACTTAAATACCTATAAGTCTTATTGAATTTTTAAATGTATCAATAAATTTTACAAAACTTATGTTTTCCTCATTAAATATTATCTGTCAAGTTCTTTTATTTTCCTTGAACACACTCTCTCTCCATCGTTTTTCCAACAGCTTTACACCACCATAGTCCACTATTGACCATCATTGTCGTCCATTGCTACCACCATCGTTATCGTCCACCCACCATCGCTACTATCACCTTCAATCATCGTCATCCATTGGCTACCACCATCGATCTATACTCCACTGTCACCGATCCACTATCACTATTCATCAACCACCTCCACCATCACCGATTTACACTTCATCGTTGCCGATCTACACTCAAGCATAGTTGATCCATAGATCTATTCTAGACCTACATCGTTCTAGTTGGTTCTAATAGTGAAATTGATTCCAAATGACTCTAAGGAACAATGTTTTTCAAATCTAGCCATGACATGATCACTAGAGCTCAACTAATGAGGATCTCTCTCTATCTCTCTCTCTCTACATATGCATGTACATATCAATAGACCTCCATCAATCTATTAGTTAAGATCTGGTTAAACCATATACGTTGTTTGTAAAATCTTGATATTAGCAAATAAATTCATAGTGATAAATTTATTAGTCTTAATTTTATTTATTTATTTATTTATTATTTAAGTGTGTTGGTGTGTTTTTGTAAATTTATAAGTGTATATGTATGTAATTGTGAGTGTAGGAGTGAGAGTAAGGAATTGATTAAGAGGTTTGAAAAAATTTGATAAATGCTATTAGTGATAAAATTATCACTAATATTTTTCCTTTTCCTATTGCTTCTCCCTGTCTCTTGTCACCACCAGATCTGAGAAGGTAATGGGAGACTTGATGTAGTGGAGAAAAACGCTGTTTTTGCCTAAAAATATAGTTAGATAATTGTTAAAAAATAGTCAAAAAATATCACCAACGGCCGGAGATATTCACAGGTGGTTGGAGATGGTAGCCAAAAATAGTCGCTGGCAGTCATAGATGGTTGCTGGCAGTAGGATAGAGGGAGTCATGGCAGTTGAAAATTGGAGGACATTTTGAGAATATTACTTTGGCCAAAAAAAATAGTAAAACTAATAGGTAAATAAGTCTAATAAATAAGATTGACACACAAGTATCAGCAAAACCTATGTAAGTTTACTTGAAACCCGCCGTGACCATTTTTGGGTCAATCAAGTGATGATCTCACGTAATATCTTCGCTCAACACACACTACGCCAAAACAGGGCATTAATGACGGGTTTTTTAACGGCGGTAACGAAAACCGTCGTTAAAAGTACTATTAACGGTAGTAACGAAAACTGTCGTTAAAGGTATCATTAACGGCGGTTTTGTTACCGCTGTTAAAAAAACCGCCGTTAATGTCCACTTTTAACGGCGGTAACAAAACCGCCGCTAATGCCCAATCATTATCGCCGTTAATGACGGCGGTTTTTGCCGGCGAAACTCCTGCGAGCTCCGGCGAAACCATCTACAATAAAGTAAAAGTAATGTTTAAATATTTATTTAGGGAATATATTTCATGAAGAGTGGCTATGGTAGAGTGGTTAGTGTGGGTGGATGAGAGGTTGAGGGTTCAAGACTTGGGGAGTGCAAGAAGAAAGAATTATTTTTTGAAAAATTTGAACCTATTTACGGCGGTAAAAAATTGCCGTTTTTGGTCCTATGTTACCGCCGTTTTTGGTCGACTTTTAACGACGGTTGTACTTTTTCCGACATGCGCATAAACGACGGTAACAAAACCGCCGTTAATACCGCCGTTAAAGGCTTTAACGGCGATTTTACAGCCTTTAACGGCGGTAAAAAACCGCCGCTAAAGCCCAATTTTGACGTAGTGACATTTGAAGCTTCGCATTGGTGTGTGACATCATGTAAAACTAGGACTGCAAATAAATTGAGTTGTTCACGAACAGACTCGGCTCGACTCATTAAAGGCTCGGCTCGGCTCGCCTCGTTTAGTAAACGAACTGAGCTTGAGTTCAAATATTAGGCTTGTTAAACGAGCTCGAGTTTGAATATTGGACTCGTTTAGTAAATGAGCCAAGCTCGAACTTGAATAAACTCGGTTTGTCAAACTCGTCTCGTTTATCTTTATTTAAATTATATAATAAATATATTATTTATATATTAAATAATACAAATAATATTAAAAACATTTATTGAGCCAAGCCGAGTAGAGCGAAGCTCGAATTTCATTAATAATAACGAGTTGAGCCAAACTCGAACCCAGTTACTTATCGAGCCGAACTCCAACTCAATAAACGAGCTCAATAAGCAAATGAGCCGAGCTCAATCTTAGCAAAATTCGGCTTAGCTTAACTCGTTTACAGCGCTACCTGAAACTATATAAATTATATCTACTCAATAACAATATATTATTGGGATAACACAATAGTTTAATGAATAATTACATTATCATATTCATAACCATCCCTCCAATTAATAAATATTTGCTAATAAAAAGAGGCAACATAGTATCGTGCTCAATCTCTCTATATGCTTAGACGATAGAATTTCACATGTATAATTAATATTTACAAACGATTGGGTGACCACAAGCAGTTCAAATTCTAATCCAAAATAGATGAATTTCATTAATGGTTGGTTAACGCCATATTTGATTAGGGGATTTAAGAAAGAATTTATAAAGGAAAAATGAAAAAGTATGTGAAATTAGGTAAAATGTAGGTATATTTTAATTTCACATACCTTTTGTTTTTTCCTTTCCAAATTTCTTCCCAAATTTTCCAACCAAACATAGTGTAAGGCAATCTAGGACCCGCGTCCATGAGCAGTTTGAGCTTTGCCTGTCCCAACGATTTTTCTGCAAACAACGTAACTTAACTTTGGGAAATAGGGAATTACAAGTTGCTCTCCTGTTTATCTTGTCCTATGTATAGAAGTTGATTCCTTGCAAACTCTCCATGGCATCCACAAGCTCAAGAAGCACTGAAACCATCAATTTTTTTATTTTTAAAGATTGCCTACAAATATTATCTGAAATCCGTAATCTCAGGTTCTGTTTTATATACAAGGAGACAAATCAAGCAACAAACTTTTTGGCCAAGAAAGCAATTTTCTTACTTTTTGAGTGTATGTATTGGTTAGAGAAGACCCTCCAAACTTGTTACTTCCATTTGACAGTTATATGATGGACCTTTTCTATTCTTCTTCTCCTTCCTCTCTCTCTCTCTCTCTCTCCCCTATAAACCTTTGGTTTGAGTTTTAATAAAATTTGCTTTATAAAGCTTAAAAAAAAAAAAAGAAAAAAAAAGAAAAGAAAGAAAGAAAGAAAGAAAAAATTTAACAGACCCTCCTTGCATACGACTAACAAAAACAGCTTCAAATTCTACTTTGTAACATAATGTATCTCTTCAAATATGAGGCTTCAGTATGTGGAATAGTTGTGTGTTTGTGTTGTTGAGTGAAGATAAAGAAAACACCTTAGGATTTTGCTCTACATACATATTATCCATTTTATTTTTGTTGAAAAACAGATTAATAAATCTTCAAACTGAAAAAAAAAAATCAAAGCCTCATTGTATGTTCTTGACATTTCTTAGAGTGGTAAAAGCAAATAGCATCACACATGCCTCTTTAAAACACTATGGCAACAATGCAAACCGATAAAAAAATATTTCTTCTTCAAACAAATATGAAAAAGCACATTCTCACTGTACTTCCTAATAAAACACCTCTGATTAAACACATTTTCAATAGCTAACCTCTGTTACATGCTGTTTTTTTTTCTACTAATGCTACGGACACAGCAGCAACCACCCAACAAATTGTTTTACACTAAAAATGTGAATCCCTGCTACGCTTGTTTGGTGGTTGGTTCTGTGTTTGTACCATCATCATGAGCATGTCAAGACTTATTGTGGATGGGATTCGATCCTCTTCGAACTCTTCGTTTGCTTGATTGGTTTGGATCGAATGTCTTGTTCATTGATGCCCTTTTCTTCTCCGCATTCATGGCTTGCATTTCACTGGCTTCATCAAGCCTGCGTTGATATTTCAGCACCAGTCCATGGTCTTCTTTGCTCCATCTTAGAACAAGGTCTATACTTCTCAGGCTAGAAACTTTTGTTGGTTGAAGTGCTAAGAAGCCAATACAGATGAGAAGGATTAAGATACTTTGAGCACTGACCATTCTTGTTGTCAAGAGAATAAGCAAGTTTTGAGGGTGTGAATTGTGATCCTCCTATTCCTGTCATCCATTCCTGTAGATGTGAGCTTGCTATTTATCTACTTTGGGATTTTAAGGGAACTTTAAAGCATTAAAGCAAGGAGGGTCCCAAAATGCCCAGAGGAATTTTAGATTCAGCCCCAATCATAAGCCTACTATCTAACCAAATTAAGGCTGTCATAGAAGAATCTGACTAGGATGAAAAGAAAAAAAAGTGTTGGAAGAACACCCTTGAGAAGCTAAGCATCTTTTTCATTTGTTTTCCTTCATCGCTATCACTTGCATGCCCTGCTTACGTAAACAATACAGATCCAAAACAATTTCTAGGAAAATGTTTAGTGTGCTGGCAGCATTGCATTCATTTTGGATGTGATCCACATTTTATCAGGATGAATGCAATGCTGCTACATTGCATTTTATAATCGACATTTTTCTATAAATTTTTTTATTGAGTATGTAGCATTGCTATGATGGTCAATGATATGTTGTTTCCAAATATCTTTATCCCACCGTCCCAATTCACTTAGAATTATTAGATCATGTGAGAATTTCGAATTATGAAAATTTCAAAATCCAATTATTGTTAGTGATTCAAGATAGAAATATCTAAAGACACAAGAGACTAGCCTTGTTGGACTCTTTTGATCTTACCCACATCACCTGACTATGCTTTTGTGATTATTGGATGAAAATTTATGTGCAGGGGTACCCAAGTAAATTACTATTGCTTAGTTATGAAGGAATGGAATTATTATTTTATTTTTTAAGGTGATTGGGCAGACCAGGGCCATAAGAGAGCCAAAACTAAACTATTGGAATGAACTAGTCATAAAGAAGAATGGTATGAAAAAGGAATGGAGAATAGAACACTCCCCCTAAAAACAAACAAACACTTGCTTTAGGCAGTTTGAAGATCTCACTTTAGAATTCCAAGCTCTCTTCTCTATGCAACAAAAACAACCATGGTTTCTTGTGCTGAATGTGTTTCTTTATGCTTTTCTTGTCCCTTTCTTTTGGTTGCCAAGTTCCCCTTCTCCCCCATTCAATCTTTCAAAGAAGACCACTTCAAGCCTCTCTCTCTCTCTCTCAATTTTTTTTTTTAATTCTTTCCTCATTCATCCTTATATATATATATATATATATTATAGAAAAAGAGACATCCAAATTGGAACATTCTAAAGCAGAGTTTCTTAAGCTTTTTATAAAATTTGCATGATGAGATTCGATGGCGTCTCGAGACGCAAGGAGACTGGTCATAGTCCAACTAAAACCATAAGGCATTGTTTGATTAATATGATTAATAGTCAATAATAATTTTATAAATTAATATAGGATTAGTTGTTCAATTAAATTAGTGAGATAATCATTTATGTATTCATTTTGTATTCGTATTCTTTTTATTTTTATTTTTATTTTATATATTTGAAATTATGATCCCAGCCCATCTCAATATTAAAAATTCGTCAATTTTGTCAGATTGAATGTCTGCAATACATATAATTCAGTTAATAAAATTTGCAATTAAACATGAAATTGTGAGGCCATAAATTAATAATCCCAATCTTATGTTATAATCGTACTAATCAAACATGTCCTCAAATCATTACGCCTCTTATTAATGGGATCACCCTGCTCTCTCCTCCTCCTCTTCTTCTTCCTATTATTATTGTTATCCTCCAATTACAGTGAAAAGGGTGGTTGCCGTGTTGCTTAAATAGTCTCATCCAAGGTTCAAAGAAGGATTAATAGTTCATGGATCCATCACAAAGTTGTGTTCCACGTTTATGAATGTAAACATATTCATATAAACAAGACCATTAACCAATAAATTCAAGGAACTTAAAAGTCCATATTGGTCCATGATTCATTGATCCTTGAAGTTTAACACATTCATTTGTGAGTCTCCTTTATTTTTAGGATAAATTACAAATATATTATTGAGATTTGCTTAAAATTCTAGTTAAGGTGTAGTTCTAGAAATTATATCCCACACCTTAAAATTTGTAATCGTGTAACAAATAGCCCATTTCACTAATTATTTATTAAGTTAATTAATAATTTTTAATAATATCAATAATATATTTCAATTAACAATTCTGGTAATTTTAATATTGTGTAGAAGGGTAGTTACAAATTCTATTTTTTCTGTCAACTCTATGAATGAAAATGTTTTACAATGAAATATTTATAATATGCAGAATATAAGAGGTTATTTTTATTTTAATAAATTTTAACGGATGTATTTGTATTTTTTTTTATTATAACATTAAGAAGTAAAATTAAAGGCAAGTCTTTACATAGGCATGGGGCCTTTGCTTTACTTCAATTGTGGTACGGGTTAGGTAGGTAGTACTTATTAGGACTCATGATGGATTGGGTTGGGTTGGGTCGGGTTGTGTGACATTTCATCTGTTATTCATTAAAAATTAAGTGGTTTGGAAAATATTAATCTGTATTTGTCCACTGATTTGGTGGATACGGATTGAGCAAGTCATGTAGGTTGGTAGGATACGATCGGTTAGCCGGTTTGAATTTTACAAAATTTGAGCAATTTTTTGAATTATAATTTATAACTTCTACAATCTCTAATAACTAGTAATCTGAAAAAATATATATTATTTGTCTATAATAAGGCATGACACCACACATGTATATTTTGAGAGTATTATTTTATATTGGGAGAACTACATGCAGGTAGAAGTTGGAGGAAAAAATTATAAATACATGGGGGTGCAAGTGTGCTTGTGGTGGGGTGCAAATGAAAGATCCTCCAAGTATTTGTAATTTTTTTCCCAACTCTCATATACATATAGTTTTTCATTTTCTATTTTCATAAAAATATATATTATTATTTCTACTATATGTTATTACTTTTTAATATATAAATTTTTAAATTTTATCTATCGGCGGATCGGGTTCATGTGGGTGTGAGATGATTGATCTGCCATTTGAACCGTATTCGCGGATTTTGAAAGACACACATCAGTCTAAAATCAATTGAATTGGATCGGTTAAATTGGATTAGGCGAATCCATGATCACCTTAATACTTATTATTATTATAAAATAATTATAAGTTCAAAATTAACACTGATTTGTTATTTTTTCTATTTTAAAGTTAAGTGTAATTACTCTTATTAGATACCCTTTACCTTGCATCTCTAACAAAGCAATTTTTTTTTTTTTTTTTTTTTTTTATCAATAAAGTAAAAATCTCATTCAAAATATGAAATTAAAAATTGTGTGAGTGAATTTCCGATCACACTACCAACTCAGTATTCAATTAGAGAGCACTGGCAGAATAGATGGCGCCTGATTGACTTGCAACAGAAAGAAGAGATTCCGGCGGTGGTTCGTCCACCCGGGGACACTCCGATGATCAAGTCAGTTATCTCTCAAAGATAGATAAAGTGTTAAACTCACTGTTCAGAATATAAATTATTTACCTTAGACCCATGTGGGTGTCTTTCTGTTATAGTCAACACAATCCTAGTCCAAATAGAAGCCTAGCTTCAATGGACTTCTATTTAATGCTTAGCTTAGACTCTCTAATAGATAAAGATAAACTCCCTAAGAGTTTTATCCTTATCCAGGCTGAAGTCCTTCCTCATTCTAGGACTCTTGTCCCTTATCCGTTTATCTCAGATTCCAATATCTTCGGAGATAACCTCGGCTTAGCTGAGATAACCTCGGCGTCACAACCAGGACACGTGGCACCCCGGCTGACACGTCGGCGTCACCTTGGCCACGTGTTGGTACTTAGAAAATATATCCCCACAACTGCCCTCTAGGTTCTATTACCTCGGCATTCTGAGGTGATGGAGCCTATATCGTTATATCGTATAGCATGTCGGCTATCTTGCTGTATTTTACCGAGGTTATAATACGTTGGCTTCACACGACCAAGTCCAGCCGAGGTCACTTTCTTCATTAAACCAAGAACTCCAAGAGTTTTATCACGTGTATGAGCTGTCACGCAAAATAAATCAACCGTTTCTGCCACGCGTCTTCCCCTTATTGGATCGTACTCAAGACGCGCCTGTAAGTCGAATTTTTCTCACGTGCACGGTCTGACGCATACGTCGTTTAGGCACATTAATTGCCTTTTGCCGCCGTTTTTGTGTTTAGACAAAACTTCATTTCCTCTTTCTGTCTCTTCACTTTACACCACCGTTTCTGAAGCTTTTCCTTTCTCTAACTTTTTTCTTCTAAGTCTGCCATTGTCGCTCCCGTGAAGCTTTCTGCAATTACTTTCGTTCACTCCCCTTTGGCGAGGATTTTTGCTGCACTTTTCCGGTCGCTGCCATCGTCTGATCTCGGCAACTCTAATTTTCCCTTGTAAGTCACTGTTCCTTCGTTTCGATTTTTATTCTTCCTCAAACTGTTATATCTGCATACTATAATTGCAATGTTGTTCATTTTTGTCTTTTTGAATCCAACCATGTATTTTGAGCATATTTTCCTTATGATTTTGCTTTTTACCCAAATCGTTCTTTAATATATTCATAATACCCACATACTTGTTCATTCTGCCACTGTTCTTGGCCTTGCACCTTGGCACACACTCTGTCATAGTGTCTTTGATGATTCACCCCTATTCTTGATTCTGAATCATTGTTTTTGTTTCTTTTGCCGTGTTTTTTTCCAGATTCTTGTCTCCAATCTTCGTTTCCATAGATCTAGGTTTGGGATTTGTCAATAGAACCCACAAATTCTAAGAAGAACTGAAACGATCCTAAAAAATTCTTACACCAGCTCACTTTTAGGTTTTTGCTGAGGTCACTATAACCCCTACAAAATAACTTCTTTCTGAAATCCAACTCCTTTGAGTTAAGCCGACGTTATGGGTATGTGGAAGCATAGGGTAGACATCCCGACCAAGTTAGAGCACTTTAGGCGGGAGTTTGACATCTCGGCCGACGTTCATCTGAGGTTGTCTGGGGAGGATGACTCCATCATGCCCGCAACTAATTCTATGCCCATCCCCGTTGTAGCTTTCATTGAGTGCGGACTTAGGCTCCCACTCGACATCCTCTTTTGTGAGATAATCCATTATTATAAATTGAACCCAATGCAGCTTGCCATCAACTCCTACCGAGTCATAAATGGTATAATAGCCTTAGCCAAATAAGAAAATGCTAGGGTTACCTTAGCTGACATCCAGTACTGCTACACCATGTGTGGCCTCAAAAACGGGAAATGCTATATTTACTACCTCAAACCGAGGTCCACAGAGTACAAAATTGTTGCCGACCTCCCAGACTTTAACAAGGGAGCCGGAGATGATTATTTCATTATCTTGGGGAACTGGGAGTTCACTCCAGATGAGGACCTCCACCTCTACCCTCTTCCTTGAACTGTTTTTGTAGAGGGTAATGGTAAGAGCCCAGTGTTTATACTTACTTGTTTTTTAAAGTCTTCAATACTTCATTTGTTTCTAATGTCTGTTTTTCTTGTAGCTCTTCCCCAACCAGAAAAGGGCTCCCTCAAGTCCTTTTTCCCTAACAAGGGTTTGAAGAAGCTGTTGAATTTTCCAGTCCATAAGCACAGAGCCCCTTTGGTACTCAACTTTATCCCGACCTACAAGTCAGTACTCCCCAACGTCCCAAAGAGGAAGAAAAGACATTCTCCCCCTTCTGCCACAACTCCTCCAACTGCGTCCTCATCTCGGCCAGATCAAGGGTCAACCTCAGATCCAATAGAGCAGCCATCCACCTCAGCTCCACAACTGATCCCACCATCTCAACGCCGCCGACGACAAAAAATTGTTTTTGCTGCTGAGATGGGCCGTCAGAAAGCAGTCACTAAAGACCTCTTGGCTAACATTCTATCCACCGTAGACGCCCAACCAGCGCAGTCCCATCCTCCACCAAAGTCAAAGCCAAAAAGAATAAAGAAGGCTCAGCCAAAGGCAACGGTGACTCAGATTGAACTGAGGACACCTTGCCAATTTCAAAGTTGGCTTCGAACGAGAAGACCCCCTCTGTCCTCGAGAAGAGGCCCGTCGTGGCCGAGCCATCCCAGTCAACTCGGTCAAAGAGGCCGAGGTCAGAATCTACCACGACCTCAGGGACCATGAAAGCAAATGCCCCCTGGGCCCCTCAGATCACCGCTGAGGACAAGCCGGTCAAAGCCGGCGACAGTGCAACTGATCTTGAAGTCGGTGTCGGCCTCTCAACGGCTTTGCTCTTTCCAAATGATCTAAACCGAAACGCCGAGATAAGCGAATATGAAAACTTCACTCTGATACTTCAGCACTCTGTTCAGGTAAGTCTTCCACACATGGTATTTCTCTTTTTCCATTCTTTCATACTCAGAGGATTTTACTAACTTTTGTTCTGCTGATTTTCTTTCAGGCAATCCAGCACGCCCACTGATTTTCAATGCAAGCTTTTGAGATGAGAAAGGAGTTGGCCGACAAAATCAGAGAGGTCGTTGCTTTACAAAAGTCTCTCAACAGGACTAAGGACAAGATGAAGACCTTGGTAGATCAAGCCGAGGCAGCTGTAAAAGCTCAGGACGCAGCTGAAGAGAAAACTGACGCTGCTGAGGCTATTGCCAAGGTCCTCACGGCAGAAAAGAAAGAGGCCGAGACAAAGATGGCCGAGGCCCAAAAGGAACTGAAAGATGCCTTGGCCACTAAGGAAGCCGAGATCAAGGCCGCCAATGAAAAGGCATATGCTGAGGGGGTGGCCGATGTCACGGCGGACTACGAGCGTCAGGTGAAGCAGGCATGCAACAAGGGTTTCATCCTTGGTTGGATGTTGTAGACGTCCCCGAACGCCCCGGGAGGACGAGTCCCCCCCCTGGTTCTGTTCGTTTTGGGTTCGCTACAGTTCAGGACTCTTAAATTGTCACGGTTCTTAATCTGAACCAAATAGTCCAAATCCGGCAAATCGTTTTGAGAAAAACAAATTTTTAGAAAAGAAGTGCCAAACATGGACTGCTTTGCCAAATACAGAGTCGCCACCTAAATATTTTTTATGGGGGAATTTAGGAAACCCTGACTCGGTGCTAAAGGCCACGTGTCCGTCATCACCAAAGTTGCCTCGGCTCGGGAGCTTGGGTACGATTAGGGAAGGTCAGCTATGAGCACCCCCTCTCGCCCGATCCGTAGATCGGCCTCTACTAACCATGATATCCAGTTTTGAAAACGTTACGTGTTCTTATTCCATTTATTAGCCTAGAATTACTATGTTATGCGCACAGCAAACAAGTATAAACCAAATCGCCTAAATTGGAACAAAACATTGCATGTTCGTTTTGAAGATGGTTTGCTACTCGTAAGTAGGCTAAAATGCAGGTTTTGCCACCTCGAGTGGGCTTTTAGAAAAGATGGTTTTGCCATTATCTAGTGGGCTTCAAAACTCACAGTTTTAATGCATTATTCCAATTTAGGTAATTCAACCTTCATCCACAGGCATTCAAGCAGTTATATCACATAAGCAGCTAGCCTCATAGTAATCATGCTGTTATGGCAACACTCACACGCATGCGGTATGCTAAAGCATAAATGCTTACCGAGTACTCCAAGCCAAAACAGAAACTAGTTAGTAATCATATGCATGATCCTAGTTTAAGATGGCTAATGCAACATATGCGAAATGCAACTAGAAATGGGCTCGGCTATTCTAAACATGGCATGTGGAATGCTACAACTAACACGTATTCAATTTGGAATTGAAACACAATGCAGTTAGCATGATGTGCCGAGCCTGGTGTATGCAAGACAAATGTATGAATGCACGCATGCATAGCATAAGGTATGCTAATTTAAATATGCCCTAGTCTACCATCATAAGCGGGTAAATAAAAGGGAAGAAAGACGTAGGGTTGGAAGACCTACACACACTCACGCACACTTATTACACAATTGCCCTCGATCGGAGGGTCCAAATAAATATTACAGTCCGAATAAATAACACTAAATTAATTATTACAGAATTTCTAATTAATTAACAAATTAAACGCAAAATTAAAGTGGCCACAGCCCCCGCCTCGAAATGCGTGGATGATGCATGCTTGACTCGTCTTGCCCGAAAATCCGTACCATGCCACTGTTGCCTTTGTTTACACTGCCTTGCCCCTCTGAGGACTGCCAAAGTCCAAGGGCATGCTCTCTGGATGTTGGGGAATACCACCGACCAAGTAGAAACACCACCGGCCTAATAGGATGATCACCGGCCACTGAATAAGCTATCGGCCAAACATGTTTTGCCGGTCGGCACCCAACACTGTTGGCCGGCCAATTCTTCCTGCTGAAACCTGCAGCTGGCAGCAGCAGAGGGCAAGCAGTGTATGGCATGGAATTTTCAAACAAATGTGAGCATGGACACACTCCCTATCATGCAATGGACTCAAGGGAGCATGGCCCTCGATCCTCGGACCACCAATTGCGCATTTCGATGCATGATGGCCGAAGAGTCAAGTATGCATTTCAATGTCAAATGCAATACACACAAAACATACAAGGGACCCAACCTCAATCATGGTTGATCAAGAGGCGAGGCAATGCACAACGATGCACATGCGACCTAAGCATGCAAGCAAACATACAAACATGCAATGCAACTACATGGCACACACAATGCTAACAACATAACATGCACAACGTATTGAAACATGGCATACACAATGTAGGATAGACTTATACCAAATGTGAGTGGACCTCATCCACACTCACATCAGTGGCCAATAAGATGGAAATGAGGCAACCGAAATGCACACAAACATGTCCAATGCATCGACCGATCCTAAGATACAACACGCAACTCTAACTAAGCATGAAAAATGATGAAACATGGCATATGAACACGCAAATTTCAGCATTGAAGTATGATGCTAAACAGCCCCAAAACATGGAAAAATGGCACCCGATGCATGAGATGAAACCCGCAACTCGAAACTAGGCACGCGGAATGACTTATAGCTATACAAAGCATTCATTATTTGATCATAAAGCATGAAGACAGAGCTAAGACAGTCCCAAAATATTAACATTTCTAGTTCAAAGCATGGCCAAAAAGTGCTAGTAAGATGGACTAAAGTAGCATGCAACTTTGACTAGCAAACATGGTTTACATGGCAAGTGTGTGAAGCATATGGAATCTCACCAAACCAGAAAAAATCAGTGAACAAAACATGTGAAAATAGGCCCAAATAACCACTGAAATGAAGCCAACACATGCAAAAATGATGAGCTCCTTTAGAGGGCTATGCGAGGGATTCTTAAGCACATACAAGATGGACACTTAGCATAGCCAAATCAACTCTGAAAATCAAATATGGTAGTCCCAAAACTCACCAAATTGGCCTTAGAAAGTGGCTTCAAAGCATGCAAGATAGGGTCTCTTTGGAAGGCCAAAATGACCACCAAACAAGTCAAGGAGAGAGGGGGTCACCCCCCCTCTGATTTGGAGGCTCAAAACATTGTGCTAGCCATTGAAAATCCACTGGATTTTAGTGGCTAGAAGGTCAAACCAAGCATGCAACAAGAGCTTAGGTGTAAGGCTCAAAATAAGGGACAATCAAGCATACAAGGAAGCATATGACTTCAAACAAGAAAATACCCTGAATAAAACATGAAGATGATGTCAAAAGGAGATTCTTTTCAGTTTATGAAAAATCTCAAAAATGAACACAAATAGGGCTAATCTATTATGCAAAAATGGCCCTAAAAGAGAGATTAGAGACAAGGGACAACAGCTGGCCCCAAATAGTGAAGAGCCCTTTAACAAAGTTGAAGAGGGGATCAAATGAAGCACTTTACAATTTATGTCAAGCTTCGAAAATAATCACAAGTAGGCCTAAAATATCATGCAAGAAAAAGGCCTAAAAGAGGGATAAAGAGACAAGTGATAGCTGCTGGCCTCAAACAGAGGAGAGCCCTTCAACAAAGTTGAAGAGGGGCTCAAAATAAGACATTTTACAACTTATGACCAAGTCCAAAACAGCTCACAAATAAGACCAAAATACCATGCAAAAATAGGCCTAAAAGAGGGATTAAGCACAAAGGGTGAGGAGAAGACCTCAAACAGCAAAAAGTCCTTGATCAAACATGAAGAGGAGCTCAAAATATGACTCTTTACATTTCAGGTCGGAGCCCAAAAATGTAAGAAAAAAGGGCTAAGATATAGAACAAAATAAGGCAAGAAAGGGGGAGAAGAGGCCTCACCCTTGTAGCACAACTTTCCTACAGCTTCTAGTCCAAGAAGAGGAGCTTCTAACCTCTGAAAAACAGCCTCAAGTTGGTGGAATGGAGTATGGAGGTCGTAGGCTTGGAGGTGTAGTGTAAAGGGTGCAAGAACCTTAGGATTTGAGGGGTTTGGGAGAGAGAGATAGGGAGAGAGAGCTGAGAATTTTTTAGAGAGAGAGGAAAATTCTTCTTTCTCCAAGTTGTGTCTCTCTTCTCTTCTCTCCTTGTTTCTCTTTCTTGTCAAGAAGCTTGATTGATATAGAAATATATCAATATGTAGCTCCTCAGAGCTCCCACGTCCAGGCATGGACTGGGGTATGGCCTAGAATGACAGCTGTCAGCTGTCTAAAGAAATATCTGTTGAAAACCACATTTGGCTGGCCAACCATCAAAGTGGTCGACCGGCAGTCAAATTGGCCGGCCGGCCATCACATTTGGCCGATTGAAAATCAAGGTGGCCGGTGGGCAGGAGACTTGGTCGACAGGCTCCCCCCTGTCCTCAGGAACACATCCACAAGCTCTTGGTGCAAAACCAGACACAAAGCAGTCGAGTCGAGAGATTCTGAGGCAAGGCGTGCGGCCGAGGCCTCCGGGAACTCAAGACGAACACAAACATGGATGATCACCGAGTGTTCACGCGGTGACGTCCAAGTCTTGAGGACGGTCAAAAATGGGGTGTCTACAGTTGCCCCTCTTTAACAGAACTCGAAAGTCATAACAATGACGTCAGTGAATGTCAAAACCTAGAGACGACCCATTTTTGACAAGGCCGAAGACTTGGACAAACAAACAAAATACCGATAAATAAATAGTTGTGCCCGCAGGCTGCCTACGTATCCCTTTGTAAGGAATCAAACCAGCGTAGTTCAAGGGCAGGATGCAAATAATATGCAGGAAGACTTTGATAATTGGACTTATACGCCTACGCGAAGCCGGTTTGAAAATTGTGAAATCTTCACGAACATGTGCGATAGATATACAAAGTGAGTAAGCATGTGCGATAGATACACTAAGTGAGCATAGTGTGATAGATACACAAAGCGAGCGTGTGGTAGATACACAAAGCAAGTAAAGTGTGATAAATACACAAAAGTGAGCACGTGTGATAGATACTCAAAGTAAGTATAGTGTGATAGATACACAAGGTGAACAAAGTGTAATAGATGCATTAGGTAAGCGCGTGATAGATACACAAAGTGAAGCGAGTGTGATGGATACACTATATGAAGCAAACTGTGATGGATACACTAGGTGAGCGTGTGATAAATACACAAGGGTGAACGCAAAGTGTACTAGATGCACTAAGCGAACAAAGTGTGATGGATACACAAAAGGTGATGAAGTGTGATTGATACACTAAACATGGACACAAAGTGTGATAGATGCACCAAGTGAACAAAGTATGATTGATATACTAAATGTGAACACGAAGTGTGATAGATGCACTTAGTGAACAAAGTGATAGATATACTAAAGGTGAACACGAAGTGTGATAAATGCACTTAGTGAACAAGTATGATGGATACACTAAAGGTGAACACAAAGTGTGATAGATGCACTTAGTGAACAGAGTATGATAGATATACTAAATGCGAACACAAAGTGTGATAGATGCACTTAGTGAACAGAGTATGATAGATATACTAAATGTGTACACGAAGTGTGATAGATGCACTTAGTAAACAGGTATGATAGATATACTAAAGGTGAACACAAAGTGTGATAGATGCACTTAGTGAACAGAGTATGATAGATATACTAAATGTGAACACGAAGTGTGATAGATGCACTTAGTGAATAGGTATGATAGATATACTAAAGGTGAACACAAAGTGTGATAGATGCACTTAGTGAACAGAGTATGATAGATATACTAAATGTGAACACAAAGTGTGATAGATGCACTTAGTGAACAGGTATGATAGATATACTAAAGGTGAACACAAAGTGTGATAGATGCACTTAGTGAACAGGTATGATAGATATACTAAAGGTGAACACAAAGTGTGATAGATGCACTAGTGAACAAAGTATGATTGATATACTAAAGGTGAACACGGGTGTGATAAATGCACTTAGTGAACAGGCATGATAGATATACTAAAGGTGAATACAAAGTGTGATAGATGCACTATGTGAACGGGTGTGATGGATACACTAAAAGCGAACACAAAGTGTGATAGATGCACTAAGTGAACAGAGTGTGATTGATACACTAAAAAGCGAACACAAAGTGTGATAGATGCACTTAGTGAACAAATGTGATGGATACACAAAAGGTTAACACAAAGTGTGATAGATGCACTATGCGAACGAGTGTGATGGATACACTAAAGGTGAACACAAAGTGTGATAGATGCACTATGTGAACAGAGTATGATTGATATACTAAATGAATGAAGTGTGATTGATACACTAAATGTGAACGCGAAGTGTGATAGATGCACTTAGTGAACAGAGTATGATAGATATACTGAAAATGAACACAAAGTGTGATAGATACACTATGTGAACAGAGTATGATTGAGATACTAAATGTGAACACGAAGTGTGATAGATGCACTTAGTGAACAGAGTATGATAGATATACTGAAAAATGAACACAAAGTGTGATAGATACACTATGTGAACAGAGTATGATTGATATACTAAATGTGAACACGAAGTGTGATAGATGCACTTAGTGAACGAGTGTGATGGATACACTAAATGAACACGAAGTGTGATAGATGCACTTAGTGAACAGAGTATGATTGATATACTGAATGTGAACACAAAGTGTGATAGATGCACTATGTGAACAGAGTATGATTGATATACTAAATGAATGAAGTGTGATTGATACACTAAATGAACACGAAGTGTAATAGATACACTAAACGAGAATGTATGTGATAGATACACTAAAGTGAATATGTGCATGGTAGATACACAAAATGAGAATGTGTGTGATAGATACACAAAAGTGAATGAAGTGTGATTGATACACTAAGTGAATGAAGTGAAGTGTGATTGATACACAAAACGAGAATGTGTGTGATAGATACACAAAATGAGTGAAGTGTGATTGATACACTGAGTGAGAGTGTAATAGATACACAGAAGTGAAGTAAGAAAGTGTGATAGATACACTAAGGGTGAATAAGGTGTGATTGATACACTAAATAAATGAAGTGTGATTGATACACTAACTGAATGGAGTGTGATTGATACACTAAATAAATGATCTCAAACGGAATTTCTTTGAATGAACCGTACATACAATATTGTGCATGAATGAGAAAGAAACTTGATAGGTATAGTGCAATACAATGCATGATGTTTAAGGAACGCAATAAACAAGCATAGCAGCGCTTTAGAAAGCACCTCACGGGGTGAGTGGCGATGAACCGCTCTACTCTGACGGGGATCTCCCTTCGTGCTCTTCGAACACTTACCTTCAACTCACAGTACAAAGCTCTGAAATACTGACAAGGATTCTTCATGTAGAACATTTTGGATGTTGCCCTTCTTCCTGATCATATTCACAACTTTCCCTATTCTCCAACGGGGTGACAAACTAGGTTGGTTCAGTATCCAGAATTGAGGTGCATACACGCTATCTCAACCTATGGGGCTTCCATACAGATTTCAAGCCGAGGACACGCCTCTGGGTATTTAAGCCAGACTTTAGTCCTGGAAATCCCGAACCTTTACGTTCCAGGCATCAGCTATTCGAACTCTAGTTTCCACCTTTGCAGTTGGTCTCCTAGGAACTCATTGCGAACACAGCCAAGATGCCTCTGGCAGGGAATGGTACTCAGGGAGAGCACTTTTGATCTCCATTCTGGCTTGAAGCAGACTTGATCTTGAGCTTGAGGTAGAGGCACACTCGTACTTCAGAGCAATGGTAAGACCTGAAGAGGTACACACGGAATGTAGTCTCGGAATTTACTGAAGTTAAAACAAACTCAGATACCCGACATTTCCTCTTTTCTTTTGCTTTGTAGTCTGGAACCCATATAGCTTCAAATAAGTCCTGGTTTTACTGTTCTGACATGACCTGGGTTGAACCCTGTGGTTTTATGAAAGAACAAATACTATTTTGCACAAATGTGGAGAATGGCACAGCATTCTGAGCACAAAACGATTTTATTTTGAAATCGAAATTGAAAATGAATTCTTAACTGGGTATTGAGTCTATGAATGGACACAGCGCATCACGACTCAACAAAGGAAAACAAAAGTAAACACCCCAAACACATCAAGACACGCTCGGAACGACTCAAAGCAAGAATCGAGACGAACAAAACAAAAGACATGACACACAGACGTATTACAAAGACGAGAGACCTCTCAGTGCACGAGGAGCCAGTTTCTCCGGGTATTATTTCCTACCCTTTCTAATTTGTGATTCTCACATCACTCGGCTCTCAGGCTCTGTTTTTATGAAAAAGCCATTTTCTCACTTTTTCTCTCAGCTCACATCTCTCTATTCTTCAATCTCTCATTTTTTTCATCCCTCCCCTGGGTGGTTGATGGATAAGCTGGAAATTGTGGCCTCTTGCCCCTGGTATTCTACCAGATTCTCAATCTGTTCACAACAGTGAGTTTCTCCCACAGAGGGGCAGCGCTACAACTGGGTGTGTAGCAAATCTGCAGCTAGCATCAGTTGATGATGCTTTGCTGGGGAGTTTGGACGTGATCAGATCTGTCTAGATGAGGGAGTGGAATATCTTGGTCCATTCTAGTTCGTGCTTCGCACTTGACTTGATACCTCGTTGCTTGGAGGATGTGAGAGCTTTCTCCCCTGTTGCGGTCAGCTTCAGTGGTGCCTTTTTTCGGTAGGTAGAGTGTCCTTCATGGCAAGTATGGTGCCCTTTCTGGCAAATGCATTGACAACAGGGAAAAGACAGGAAGCTTGACTCAATTGTGCCCCTAGTTCATCATTTTGACCAATTTTTTTGTTTTGGTTTTCGACTAAAACAATTTTGACCGACATGAGAGTTAGAATAACATGCTTGTTCGATTTTCTGATTTGAAATCATGCAAGTTAGGTTATGAGCACTGAAAATTTTCCTTTTTTTGGGTCCAAGAAAAAGGTCCAGTTTTGGAAAAATGGAATAGTTTTTCGAGAAAAACTCAGTCAACCTTAGTAAAAATTCTCAAAAACTATTTTTGCAAATGGCCACTGCTCAACGAGCATAGAACCCACTCTCGAGATGCACAACCTCAGATTCGAAGGAAAATTGCCCCTTACTTGAAGGAAGGATGCATGGCAACGGAAAGTTGCCCCTTGTTTGAACGGCGCCACGGCACATTGAATGGCAACGGAAAGTTGCCCCTTGTTTGAATAACGCCACAGCGCGTGGTATGGCAACGGAAAGTTACCCTTTGTCTGAATGGCACTGCAGCGCATTGCAATCAACCCTCAGGGTGATGATCACAACCGAATTCTCAGATACAGAGAAGACAAAGATGACCAGAACCATCACATGGACACAGTCGGATTTGAAGTGTTTTACGACTGGACTTCAGAATGAAGTTGCCTACGTATCCCAAAGACGGGAATCAAGCCTTACGTAATTCGGGGTTAAGGTACACTCGTGTATTTAACCTCTCCTTTTACGCTCTAACTTTTGCCAAGGCCTCCCTTTGCGGGTTTTCAACCTTGCGAGCTCAGTTCTTCTTCTTTTTTTTTTCTTCATATTTTCTTTTTATTTTCTTTTTATTTTCTTCTTTTCTTTTCTTCATTCTTTGCATTTTTCTTTTTTCTTCTTTTTTGTTCTTTTTCTTCTTTTTCTTGCTCTAACTTTTGCCTAGGTCGTCCTTCCGGGTTTTCGGCCCAGCGAGCCTCTCAAAGGTAAAGGTGCAGCTTTGTCCATGTCAAATGGTTTTGAGATCCTGAAGTCATCTGAATCCAGGAGAATGGCTGTTGTTCGCTGACGATGTAGAAGTCTATCCAATGGAGGGTGAATTTGCCCCTAGTGTTGTGGATAGGAACTCGGTTGTCCTTCAGCAATGTCTTCTTCTTTCCTCCCTTCTGGGTTTGGCATTCTTGCCGATCTTCGTCTTTGACTTCTTCGAGCACATCTAACATTTTTGCCCTTAGTTTGAGGGGTCCTCCTGATCTAGCTTCACAAGCTTCTTGATCTGACTCTTCTTGCCCCTAGTTCGCGGGCTGCTTCAAATCTGGCCACACATCATGATTGGCCTTGGAACATTCTGAATCCAAGTTCAAGGTTTTAAAATTAAGAGGGGTTGAGTCTCGAGGCCGAGAGCGATCCTAAGCTGCACAATCTCAAGAGTGATTCCACACAAGTCTTCGTAGGACCGCGCAAAACATTTTTTTGAAATCTTTTAAGAAAGCGACTAGTCGCTCGCGCTGAAGACAATGTTGAACTAATCTGGATCAAGCCAGGATCCTTCTCAATACTCACATTAACAAGCATGATTTCATTCATTAAAGGCTTAGCGTGCTTCTCTTTCTCTCAATTGATGAAACTTCGCAAAACCTGAGGAATTCCTTCCTCTTCGTTTTCACCGCAGTGTACGAAAAAGTTTTGAAAAACTTAGGTCAATGCAACAATTTCAAGGCACAGAAGAGCAGGTGAAAAGTACTGCCGCTCTATTCAAACTTTCTGGCACGACTGGCGCAAGGCAGAAGTAAACACAAGCGTGTGAAAATCACTGCTGTTTCATTCAAATCTGTTGGCACAACTGGCTACCCGGCAGAAACAGACTCAAAAGAAAACAAAAGGACAAACACAAAACAAAATAGTGATATCCGAAATAACTCCCCCGGAATCACCCGACTCTAACAAAACAGAACTGACTCGATACAACAAGACAGACCCTTAATCAAAAAGACCGACTCAAAACAAAAAGACAGACTCAAAACAAAACCACAAAACTGACTCAACACCCAAGTCAGAAGCTACAAAAACTAGTATTCACAAATGCTCAAAACAGTGCGTGCCACACGCCATATCTGGAGTAAACTGCGTGCCGCCCGCAGGTGGTTCATCCCTTGATCACATCACATTATCCCCCACAAGTTCACTAATCAAGTGCCGATAGACTTTGCTGAGCTGGTGCGGCGATGACCTTGTTATCAAACAGATCTTGTACATCGTGGCGAAGACGAAAGCAACTGTCAGTGTCATGACCGGTTTGTTGATGGTACGCACAGTACTTAGTCTGGTCATGCTTTGGAGGGAGAGGATCGGGTAAAGGTCGTTGTTCCAATGGTTTCAGATGTCCTTTTCGGGTCAAGACCTCTAGAGCCTTTGACAAAGGCATATAAAGTGGGGTAAAAATCCTCTTGACTCGAGGTGGATATTTGTTTTTTTGTGAGCTACTTCCGAACGCACCGGTGAATGGGGTAGCTGTTTTTGATGCGGTGGTGGTAACCATGCCCACTTCAGAAGATCTGGCAACTGCATCACCACTGGTGGTCGCATTTGAACTGCGGAAAAATGCCTTCCTGGGCTGCTCTTTCTCCTGGTCAAGAAGGCCCTGTTTCATTACGTCCTCGATCTGTACTCCCACCTTATGTAAATCTGAAAAGGTAGGAAAGGGGAGAACGATCATCTTCTGCATAAGCTTGGGCTGGAGATTGCGCACAATCATCCGAATTGATCTTTGTTAGTGGGCCTAAGGGTCATCATTGAGGCCTTGGCCCTCCAGCGGGCTACGAAATCAGAAAAAATCTCCTTAGGCTCTTGCCTTGTTGTCTCAAGATCACGGGTTGTAATCTCGATTTGCGTGTTATAAGAGTACTGCGCAATGAAGGCCTTGGCCATCTCATCCCAGTTCCGTTTGACATTGTCTTCTAATTTTGCATACCAGATAGCGGCCACACTCGACAGGGTCCGGCTGAATAATGAAAGTTTCTGCAGCCTGGTGAGGCCCATTGGCCTTAGTATGTCCGAAAACAACCGGAGGTGACTATGGGATCGCCAGATCCATCAAATCGGTCGATGTGTGGCATCTTAAATCTGTCTGACAGCGTCACAGTTGCGTCGGTATACCCGTCCTCAATGTCTGGAATGGATTTTACTCCCTGAGATTTCTTGAACATCTTTTCTAGCTTGCTCACCTTCAGCGCTGTAGGGTCTAACTCGAACTCAAAGGGTGAATCCGGCAAGTTGATCGGTGCTTTAGACAGCTGGGGAAAGATTGGGGGCGGAGCCGGTCCTGTCGAAATGTTCGTATCTCCCTGGACATTTGGTGCCTTATCGAGTGCTGGAACTCCTGGTGGGGGACGGGCTTGGTGTGAAGCAGATGCTCCATTTTGCTGTTGCAGCCTGGTGATTAGCTCAGCCTGCTGGGCCATGATTGCAGCTTGCTGTTTGGCAAATTCCGTCTGCCGAGCAGCGTCTTGCTGCATGAGTTTCATACTTTCTTGGAGTTGACGCATCATTTCCTCCATCCCTGGCATGTTCTGCTGTTCCGGTTGACTGACTGGTGAGGTGACTAAAAACTGATAAAAACTGAGGCCTCAGCCTGACTATTCACTGGTAGGGTGGATAAGGGCCACCGATCTGGTAACTGCTGAACTGGTGATCTGTGCCTGACCGGCCCTTTTACCCTGCCTCTGGCAAAGGAACACTGTTTGCCTTTGAACTGAATCTCTGACCTGACAAAGTCTATCAGCACAAGTCCGATGAGCCTCGGGGAATATCGGAGCCTTCTGAAGCTATGGTTCCAAGATTACCCTAGCAAAAGAGAAAGCATGCAACATCTCAGCCTGATTTCACCTGAATAGATATGAGCATAGTTGAATGAGTGTGCTCTCTACTGAATTCTGCCCAAAATTCTGCCGGTGAACTGATACCCTCAGGTAAAACTGATTCCCAGATACTGATGCCTGCAGGCCTGATACTCAGACTTGCAAACTGATACACACAACCTGTAGAGACACACTCTGACAGCACATAGCAAGCAAGTAAGAGCCAAAACACCCCTATGTTGGGGTAGGGTTTCCCTGTCCTATTTTGTCAGGAGCTAGGGTTTCACTACGCACGCAGCGGTTTCAAACAACCTATAATCGGGTAAGCAACCTGTCCTAGCTTGGAATGGTCACTATGGATTTCGATATGCACTAGGTTGAATGGTCGAAAAGGGTGCCCCAGTGAAACCGGGGTTTGTGTTCCCATACTGTCAGAGCCCACAACCGGTCAGCCTTATGGCATGCTTTGACAAAGTCAAGCCTCTGGCAAACCGTTCAGGAATGGCAGATGGCAAACACGGTGTCCTAGGTGCACCAATGCAAATGCGATGCAAAGAGACACATAAATGAAATCAAAATAGGATATCACGAGTTCGAGTCAAGCTCTTTAAATCCCCAGCAGAGTCGCCAGAAACTGTAGACGTCCCCGAACGCCCCGGGAGGACGAGTCCCCCCCTCCCGTTCTGTTCGTTTTGGGTTTGCTACAGTTTAGGACTCTCAAATTGTCACGGTTCTTAATCTGAACCAAAGAGTCCAAATCCGGCAAATCGTTTTGAGAAAAACAAATTTTTAGAAAAGAAGTGCCAAACATGGACTGCTTTGCCAAATACAGAGTCGCCACCTAAATATTTTTTATGGGGGAATTTAGGAAACCCTGACTCGGTGCCAAAGGCCACGTGTCCGTCATCACCAAAGTTGCCTCGGCTCGGGAGCTTGGGTACGACTGGGGAAGGTCAGCTATGAGCACCCCCTCTTGCCTGATTCGTAGATCGGCCTCTACTAACCATGATATCCAGTTTTGAAAACGTTATGTGTTCTTATTCCATTTATTAGCCTAGAATTACTATGTTATGCGTGCAGCAAACAAGTATAAACCAAATCGCCTCAATTGGAACAAAACATTGCATGTTCGTTTTGAAGATGGTTTGCTACTCGCAAGTAGACTAAAATGCAGGTTTTTCCACCCTCGAGTGGGCTTTTAGAAAAGATGGTTTTGCCATTATCTAGTGGGCTTTAAAACTCACAGTTTTAATGCATTATTCCAATTTAGGTAATTCAACCTCCATCCACAGGCATTCAAGCAGTTATATCACATAAGCAGCTAGCCACATGGTAATCATGTTGTTATGGCAACACTCACACGCATGCGGTATGCTAAAGCATAAATGCTTACCGAGTACTCTAAGCCAAAACAAAAACTAGTTTGTAATCATATGCATGATCCTAGTTTAAGATGGCTAATGCAACACATGCGAAATGCAACTAGAAATGGGCTCGACTATTCTAAACATGGCATGTGGAATGCTACAACTAACACGTATTCAATTTGGAATTGAAACACAATGCAGTTAGCATGATGTGCCGAGCCTGGTGTATGCAAGACAAATGTATGAATGCATGCATTCATAGCATAAGGTATGCTAATTTAAATATGCCCTAGTCTACCATCATAAGCGGGTAAATAAAAGGGAAGAAAGACGTGGGGTTGGAAGACATACACACACTCACGCACACTTATTACACAATTGCCCTCGCTCGGAGGGTCCAAATAAATATTACAGTCCGAATAAATAACACTAAATTAATTATTACAGAATTTCTAATTAATTTAACAAATTAAACGTAGAATTAAAGTGGCCACAGCCCCCGCCTCGAAATGCGTGGATGATGCATGCTTGACTCGTCTTGCCCGAAAATCCGTACCATGCCACTGTTGCCTCTGTTTACACTGCTTTGCCCCTCTGAGGACTGCCAAAGTCCAAGGGCATGCTCTCTGGATGTTGGGGAATACCACTGACCAAGTAGAAACACCACCGCCCTAATAGGATGATCACCGGCCACTGAATAAGCTATCGGCCAAACATGTTTTGCCGGTTGGCACCCGACACTACCGGTTGGCCAATTCTTCCTGCTGAAACCTGCAACTGGCAGCAGCAGAGGGCAAACAGTGTATGGCATGGAATTTTCAAACAAATGTGAGCATGGACACACTCCCTATCATGCAATGGACTCAAGGGAGCATGGCCCTCGACCCTCGGGCCACCAATTGCGCATTTCGATGCATGATGGCCGAAGAGTCAAGTATGCATTTCAATGTCAAACGCAATACACACAAAACATACAAGGGACCCAACCTCAATCATGGTTGATCAAGAGGCGAGGCAATGCACAACGATGCACATGCGACCTAAGCATGCAAGCAAACATACAAACATGCAATGAAACTACATGGCACACACAATGCTAATAACATAACATGCACAACGTATTGAAACATGGCATACACAATGTAGGATGGACTTATACCAATATGAGTGGACCTCAGCCACACTCACATCAGTGGCCAATAAGATGGAAATGAGGCAACCGAAATGCACACAAACATGTCCAATGCATGGACTGATCCTAAGATACAACACGCAACTCTAACTAAGCATGGAAAATGATGAAACAAGGCATATGAACACACAAATTTCAGCACTGAAGTATGATGCTAAACTGCCTCGAAACATGGAAAAATGGCACCCGATGCATGAGATGAAACCCGCAACTCGAAACTAGGCACACGGAATGACTTATAGTTATACAAAGCATGCATTATTTGATCATGAAGCATGAAGACAGAGCCAAGACAGTCCCAAAATATGAATATTTCTAGTTCAAAGCATGGCCAAAAAGTGCTAGTAAGATGGACTAAAGTAGCATGCAACTTTGACTAGCAAACATGGTTTACATGGCAAGTGTGTGAAGCATATGGAATCTCACCAAACCAGAAAAAATCAGTGAACAAAACATGTGAAAATAGGCCCAAATAACCACTGAAATGAAGCCAACACATGCAAAAATGATGAGCTCCTTTAGAGGGCTATGCGAGGGATTCTTAAGAACATACAAGATGGACACTTAGAATAGCCAAATCAACTCTGAAAATCAAATATGGTAGTCCCAAAACTCACCAAATTGACCCTGGAAAGTGGCTTCAAAGCATGCAAGATAGGGTCTCTTTGGAAGGCCAAAATGACCACCAAACAAGTCAAGGAGAGAGGGGGTCACCCCCCTCTGATTTGGAGGCTCAAAATAGTGTTCTAGCTACTGCAAATCCACTGGATTTTAGTGGCTAGAAGTTCAAACCAAGCATGCAACAAGAGCTTAGGTGTAAGGCTCAAAATAAGGGACAATCAAGCATACAAGGAAGCATATGACCTCAAACAAGAAAATACTCTTAATAAAACATGAATATGATGTCAAAAGGAGATTCTTTTCAGTTTATGACAAATCTCAAAAATGAACACAAATAGGGCTAATCTATTATGCAAAAATGACCCTAAAAGAGAGATTAGAGACAAGGGACAACATCTGGCCCCAAACCGTGAAGAGTCCTTCAACAAAGTTGAAGAGGGGATCAAAATGAATCACTTTACAGTTTATGTCAAGCTTCGAAAATAATCACAAGTAGGCCTAAATATCATGCAAGAAAAAGGCCTAAAAGAGGGATAAAGAGACAAGTGATAGCTGCTGGCCTCAAACAGGAGAGCCCTTCAACAAAGTTGAAGAGGGGCTCAAAATAAGAAATTTTACAACTTATGACCAAGTCCAAAACAGCTCACAAATAAGACCAAAATACCATGCAAAAATAGGCCTAAAAGAGGGATTAAGCACAAAGGGTGAGGAGAAGACCTCAAACAGCAAAAAGTCCTTGATCAAACATGAAGAGGAGCTCAAAATATGACTCTTTACATTTTATGTCGGAGCCCAAAAATGTAAGAAAAAGGGGCTAAGATATAGAACAAAATAAGGCAAGAAAGAGGGAGAAGAGGACTCACCCTTGTAGCACAACTTTCCTGCAGCTTCTGGTCCAATAAGAGGAGCTCCTAACCTCTGAAAAACAGCCTCAAGTTGGTGGAATGGAGTATGGAGGTCGTAGGCTTGGAGGTGTAGTGTAAAGGGTGCAAGAACCTTAGGATTTGAAGGGTTTGGGAGAGAGAGATAGGGAGAGAGAGCTGAGAATTTTTTAGAGAGAGAGGAAAATTATTCTTTCTCCAAGTTGTATCTCTCTTCTCTTCTCTCCTTGTTTCTCTTTCTTGTCAAGAAGCTTGATTGATATAGAAATATATCAATCTGCAACTCCTCAGAGCTCCCACGTCCAGGCATGGGTTGGGGTTGGGGTATGGCCTGGAATGACAGTTGCCAGCTGTCTAAAGAAATATCTGTTGAAAACCACATTTGGCCGGCCGGCCATCAAAGTGGTCGACCAGTCATCAAATTGGCCGGCTGGCCATCACATTTGGCCGATTGAAAATCAAGGTGGCCGGTGGGTAGGAGACTTGGTCGACAAGCTCCCCCTTGTCCTCAGGAACACATCCACAAGCTCTTGGTGCAAAACCAGACACAAAGCAGTCGAGTCGAGAGATTCTGAGGCAAGGCGTGCAGCCGAGGCCTCCGGGAACTCAAGATGAGCACAAACATGGATGATCATCGAGTGTTCACGCAGTGACGTCCAAGTCTTGAGGACGGTCAAAAATGGGGTGTCTACAGATGTCTGCTCTAAAAAATCTTGACGTCCCCGATGACTCCCCCCTCAGGAATACCGACGTCCTCGCCCTGCCATTCCCCCCAACTCCAAGCCAATCCAACGACGATTCTGAGTCTGAGGAGGAAGCTTTGGTGAGGAAGTCAAAGGAAGCTGTTGGGGCCAAGTCCTCTACTCCATATGAGCAAGTCCTGGACTTGACTCAGGATGAGGAGGGTGAGGAGGTTGCAAAAGATGCTACTCCTGAGAAGGTAATCTCGGACACGCCTGTTGCTGACAAGAGCCTTGACCAAACCCTCCGAGAAATAGATGCTGAGCTCGCGGCTGAGAAGGCCGCCAAGATGTCTTCGCAGCAGTCTTTTGAACTCCAGACCCAACCAGCCAGAAGTGTCGAAGAGTCTTAATTTGTTGTTTTTCTTCTTCTTTCTGTACCTTGTACTTTTTTCTTTCTTTAAAACAATGTAAGCTTTCTGTTTGGCCAATGTGCCTTCTTTCGAATGTAGATACAACTTCTACTTTTGAATGCTTGTATGTTTGTCTTTATTGCATGACTCTATACTTAGAATCATTTGCATGTCTTCAACATTCATCTTAGTCTGTGCAATCTTCTCGGGGTGATGTACCTTGATAAAAAATAAAGGCTTTTCTCTCGACAAGTACATAAGTACTTCCTTCATTTTACAACCTTGGTTTAACTTGTAAATTTTTCACAAATTTCAACAAGTGTTAAACATAATCTCGGTTTGACTTTAACTTGTAAATTTTTCACAAATTTCAACAAGTGTTAAATATGATCTCGGTCTAACTTCAACTTATAAATTTTTCACAAATTTCAACAAGTATTAAATATGATCTCGGTCTAACTTCAACTTGTAAATTTTTCACAAATTTCAACAAGTGTTAGACTGATTTTAGCTTGTATATTCTACCTTGCCAGGAACCATTTTCCAACTTTCTGCCCCCTAATGTGAACTTAAGTTCCACTTTTGTTCTCATTATGCATGTTCTACTTGGGTTCTTATCAGTAACAAGTGTGAAAAATCAAGCTAAAACTTTATTTATTACTTCGACTAATAACAAAGAACAAGAAAATTTAATGATAAAAAAATTTAAGATTGCAAGTATTCCAAGGCCTTAGCAACTTTTTGCCCTCATTATCTTCAAACCGATATGCCCCATTGCCCAATACCGAGGTGATTCTATAGGGTCCCTCCCAATTTAGGCCAAGCTTGCCCTCTCTGGGATCCTTCTTGTTGCCGACGACTTTTCTCAAGACGAGGTCACCGACTTGAAACTCCCTTGGGTTGACTTTCTTATTATAAGCCCTAGCAAGCTGTTGCTGGCATGCCGCCAGCTGAATTGCAGCTCTCTCCCTTTTTTTCTTCTAGTAGATCTAGATCTCGGGCTAATAATACATCATTAGTCCCGTTCTCTACTCCTTGGGTTCTGATCCCTGAGATGCCGACTTCCAGAGGAATGACTGCTTCTGTGCCATAAGCCATAACAAATGGGGATTCCCCAGTTGATCTTCTTGGCATAGTCCGATATGCCTAGAGTACACTTGGCAGTTCATCCACCTATTTTCCCTTTGTTACTTGCAACCTCTTCTTAATCCCATCCAAGATGACTTTGTTGGATGTTTCTGCTTGTCCATTGCTTTGAGGAAAACTTGGGGTGGAAAAGTAATTCTTGATTTTGAACTTTGCACAGAAGCTCTTGATTATCTTACGGTCAAATTGTGTTCCATTGTCTGCAACTAGTGCTCTTGGGATCCCAAACCTGGTGATGATATTTTTCCATATAAAGTTCTTCACATCCACGTCTCGGATCTTGGCAAGGGGTTCAGCTTCTATCCACTTGGTGAAGTAATCTGTTGCTACCAGTAGGTACTTTCTTTGCCCAATTGCTTGGGGCAGTTTTTCAACAATAGCCATGCCCCATTGGGCAAACGGCCAAGGACTGGATACTGGGTTTAGGTCTGCTGCTGGTTGGTGTATCAGTGGTGCAAACCTTTGGCACTTTTCACACTTCTTGACATAGGCTTCTGCATCTTTCTGCATGTAGGGCCACCAATACCCTTGGGTAATGGCCTTATGGGCAAGTGATTTACCCCCTGCGTGGCTTCTACATATTCCTTCATGTATTTTCGTATAAAAAATCTTCAACTTGTAAAGGATGTACACACCTCAAAAGGGGTCCAGTGAAGGATCTTCTGTAGAGATGTCCCTCTGTTGTCAGACTGAATCTTGCCGACTTCAATCTGATCTTGTGTGCCTCTTTGTGATCATCTGGCAGTTTTTCTTCTTTCAAGAATGCTATTATTGCGTCCATCCAGCTTGGTCCCATGTCCACATGCATTGCTTCATGCTTTGTGGTCAGTGGTTTGATGCTCGGGCTCGACAAGTAGTAGACCATTATCGTCCTTGCCTTTCCAGGTTGTATTGGCGTGACTGTTATCATCTCGGTTAACCTACTGTAGTCGGCAATTCTGAAACAAGGCCACCAACCTGCCTACTTCCTTTGCGTATGCCGACATACGTTCATCTCGGGTTGCGAACTCGCCTGTTGTCTGGTTGACTATAAGCTGAGAGTCACAGAAGACTATCACCTCATCTGTTTCTACTGCTACTGCCAGTTTCAGTCCTGCAATCAGTGCTCATACTCTGCTTCATTGTTTGAGGCCTTGAACCCCAAACGAATGGATTGTTCTAGTATCTGTCCATCTGGAGATACCAGTACTACTCCTGCCCCTGCTCTTTGTCGGTTTGAACTCCCATCAACAAACAGTCAAAAGGAGTCGCCGATGTAAATGCTGCAGGGCCTGAGTCTTTCTTCTTTCCTTTGTTCTATTGCCCTTGGCTAGGCGCCTCTTTGCTCGCTTGGACATCGTTCAGCTTGGCTCAATGGAGCCCGATGTACGATGGCTCCTAACGTGAACTCGGCCACAAAGTCGGCCAAGACTTGGCCTTTGATTGCTGTTCTAGGTCTGTATTCCAGGTCATACTGGCCCAAGGCCACTGTCCACCTGGCTATTCTGCCTGTCAGATCTCCCTATTGCAACAGGGACTTCAAGGGATGTTCAATTAGCACCACAATTTTGTGGGCTTGAAAGTAATGGTTCAGTTTCTTTGAAGCCATTACTAAGGCCAGTGTTAACTTCTCCAAGGGTAAATACCTGGTTTCTGCATTAGCCAGGGTTTTGCTTATATAATAAACAGCCCTTTACTTCCCTTTTTCTTCTCGGATTACCACTGCACTTACCGGATGCTCTGAAACCGCTAGGTACAGGAACAACTCCTCTCCAGGTTCTGGGTTTGAGAGAACTGGAGCCGTGGTCAAATAATTTTTTAGGTCGGCCAAGGCGACTTCGCACTCTTCTGTCCGTAAGAAGTTTATGGCCTTCTTCACTAAGCCGAAGAAGGGTTTGCATTTGTCAGAACTTCTGCTTATGAACCTGTTCAGGGCTGCAGCCCTTCCAATCAACATCTGTACTTGCTTCGCCGATGTTGGGCTTTTCAGTTCTAGGATGGCTTTGATCTGATCTGTGCTGGCCTCAATGCCCTTTCTGGTCACCAAGTATCCCAAGAACTTACTAGATCCAACTCCAAATGCGCATTTCGATGCGTTGAGTCGGAGCCGATATGTTTTAAGGATGTCAAAAACTACTTTTAGGTCGGCCAGATGACCCTCAGGTTCTTTGGTCTTCATGACCATGTCATCGATGTAAACTTCCACTGTTCCGCCAATCAGGTGTCTGAATATCTTGGTTACCAATCTCTGGTAAGTTGCTCCTGCATTTTTCAACCCAAAAGGCATCACTCTGTAGCAATACAGCCCTTTTGGGGTGATAAACGCGGTCTTCTCCTCATCTGGGGCGTACATGGCTATCTGATGGTACCCCCTGTAAACATCCAGGAAACTCATCCTTCCATGCCTTGAAGTGGTATCCACTAGTTGGTCAATCTTTGGTAAAGGAAAACTGTCCTTGGGACAGGCCTTGTTTAGACTGGTAAAGTCCACGCAGACCCTCCATTCACCATTCTTTTTCTTCACCACCACTATGTTCGATAGCCATGTTGGATAATTTACCTCTCGAATGGCTCTGGCCTCTAGAAGTCTGTCTACTTCCTCTTCCACTGCCTCAACATGCAGCAGCGTCGGTCTTCTTGCCCGTTGGATTACAAGTTTGACCGACCTATCTACGTTTAGTTTATGGCAAGTGACCTCGGGGTCAATGCCTGTCATGTCATAAGGCATCCAGGCAAACATTTCAATGTTTGCTCTCAAGAATGCCTCCAGTTCTTTTTCCTCTTCTTCGGCTAAGCCCGAGCCAAGAAGGAAGTAGCATTCTTCATCCCCCTATTGGACGGGGATTTTCTTTAGGGCTTCTTCACTCTTCTCGGCTGGCTCTTTGCTGACGTCCTCTAGGACTTCCACGTCCTCATCTTCGATCTCCACCCCTTCTGGTTCTCGTATGCTGCAGGTGGATTTTATTGTTGCCATGGAGCAGTTCTTTGCTTGCAACTAATCCCCTCTGACCTTCTCTATCTCATGCTCTGTTGGGAATCGCAATAGTTGATGCAATGTAGAGGGAACAGCCCCCATTGCATGTAACCATGGCCTTCCCAGGATAACATTGTAAGGTGAGGGTGTGTTAATTATGGTGAACTCAGTGTAGACACCCCATTTTTGACCGTCCTCAAGACTTGGACGTCACCGTTTGAACACCCGGTGATCATCCATGTTTGTGTTCGTTTGGAGTTCCCGGAGGTCTCGGCTACGCGCTTTGCCTCAGGATCTCCGAACTCGACTGTTTGGTGTCTAGTTTTGCACCAAACACTTGTGTTTTTCCTTGGAGGGGCAGGGAATGCCTTGTGAGGCATCCCCACACATCACCGGCCATGGCCAGAGGCCACCGGCTGGTGTTTTGATGCCATCGGCAATGTATATTGCCGGTCGGCACTCAATTTTGACAAAATGGCAATTTTGAGCAGCCGACTACTGTTCATCTGCTTTTGCAGATATTTTAATATAGCTGTATGGCATTTTATTCCCCTCCATACACATGTATGGAGGGATGGACTTCTTGTTAGCTTACCTTGTAAGCTTTACAAGATTGGCTCCTCTATAAGAGGAGCCCTCCCCTCTTGGCTTTAGGGTTGGTTTTTTAGAGAGAAAAGTTGTGTGAGAGCTCTGGTTTTAGGTTTAGGGTTTCATACATATTCTATCTCTATACCCCTCTCTCATTTGGCCTTTGTGTGTGTATAAGAGTGTTTGTGTCTTACTATTGCACACAAACACATAGTGTTACACCTTTGTTGATTCTTGAAGGACCAGAGGTTTGTTCTTGAAGTTTTGGAGCTGGTTTGGAGCTTAAGGAGCTGCTGGAGCTCCATTTGTGAAAGGGGTCTTCAAGGGTAAGAAACTAGTCTCTTTTTACCCCATTTTTGCATCCTATTTTTGCCTATCTTAGAACTGTTTTTGAGCTTAGTATATAATACAAACAATTTCTGTTTTTAGGCCCTCTAAATAGTTTGTTTAGAGTGTTTTGTGGTTTGAGGTTGTTTGACCCCTCCTAAGCCTTGTAAGGCTCCATTTTGTGCTATTTTGTGTAAGCTCCGAGACCTTGGTGTTTGGGCCTCCTCACCACTAAAATCTTGAGGGATTTCAGAGGTGAGGATGGTGCCTTGAGATCCCAAGAAGGAGAGGGCCACCCCCTCTCCTTGGTGTCCTTAAAATGGACCATTTTTGGCCTCTTGAGGGAGCACCTAGCTAAGCTTCTTGTTGACCAGGCCTTGGCTGTTTTTTGTGCTTATCATGTCATAATATGCCTCTGTTTCTTTGTTGGTTTTGGTACACCATGCATGCTTAGCATACCTACCTTGTAATGCCATGTTTAGGCCTTAACATGCCTTAGGTTGTGAGCCTTTGTTCTAGCATGTTTTAGGTCTAGCTTTGTGAAGCTTTTGTGCTTATTTTATCATGTTTGAGGTCTGTCCTAGGTTGTTTGGGTCGGCCATGGCATGTTTAGTATAGCCCCTTTGCATTTTTGGTTTGTTGGCCTTAAGTGTGTGAATGTATAGCATGCATCCTTACCTTAATTTAGTGGGTTGGAACCATTTGCCATGTTATTTCAGTCCCTTTAGCATGCTTGTATGCTTGCCTTGGATGCCTCTTTGAAGCTTTGAAAGCTTGTCATGCATGCTCCATGTTTTGGTCAATGTGCATGTCTTTGAATTTGAGCCACTTAGATGCCATCTAGGTGCCTCTTGGGTGTTGTCTAGGCCTGCCTTAGACCTATTTTAAGTCCTCTTAGCCTTGTGAGGCTTGGTTGACTTAGTCATAGTTTAAGTCCCCTTGACTTGCTTCAAGCACTTGGGCCATTTGCATGCTAATGTTTAGCCTATCTTGTTTGCTTGGTTTGACACCATGTTCTTGCATAATTTTCAATGCTTACATTGCATGTCATTAGTCCGTGCTTAGCCTCTTTTAAGTGTGCTTGAGATTTGTCCCTTTATGCCTAAGTGTTGGTCCTTGTATACACGCATGCCATTAGTCTTACATTTTGGGCACTTTGGTCGCTGTTTTGGGCCTCGTATAGGGCTGCCCAAATTAGTTTAAATCCATTCTTTACATGTTATTACATGTCTTACACTTTGCATGCTTTGATTGCATCATGTCTCGCATGTCCACTAGCTTGCATGCTTGTTCATTGCTTGCTTGTTTGCATTGCCATGTTGCATCCCTAGCTAACATGCTTAGGTTGCATTGAACATGCATATCTTGTCCCTTGATTTAGTGATAGGGATTGGACCCCTTTGGTTTGTTGGTTTGCATTGCACTTAACATCAAAATGTGCACACTTGGTCCCTTGGGCCATCACGCATTGAAATGCGCGATTGGTGGTCCGAGAACCAAGGCCCATGTCCCTTTGAGTCATACACATGAAAAGGGGCTTGGTAGGTGCATATATGGCTTGAATTGCATTGCCATGCAAAGTTCTGTCCTCTGTTGCTGTCAAACAGGTTCTGCAGGCACTTTCTGCCGATCGACTGCATGGAGTGCCGACCGGCAACCCATTGATGACCGATGGATGCATTCACAGCCGGTGATCACATACCACTGCCGGTGGCCATTCTACTTAGTCGGTGGTGTCACCCAGTGTTCAGGGAAGCAACCCTGAGACTTTGGCAGCCTTCAGAGGGGTATAGGAGGGAAAACAGAGGCAGCTCGTGTATGGTAGTGTACTTCCGAGCAGGACCAGGCATGCATCGCGTTGGGCTCTTTTCCCGAGGCGGCTTATCTGTTTTTCTTTCCTAGCTTAGTTAATTTGTTAACTAATTAGGTGATTTGTAATAATTAATTAGCTTGTAGGTTAATTATCTGTACTATTCTTTCCGCCCCTCCGAGCGAGGGTGAATTTGTAATAAGTGTGGGTGAGTGTGTGCATGTCTTCCAATCCCCACTTCTTTCTTCCCTTTTATTTACTTGCTTATGATGGTAGACTAGGGCATATTTAAATTAGCATACCTTATGCTATGCATGCGTGCATCCATACATTTGTCTTGCATGCACCGGACTCGGCGCATCATGCTAACTGCATTTGTACTTCAATTCCAAATTGAATACGTGCATCAATTGGTCGCATTTCACATGCCATGTTTAGGTTAGCCGAGCCTACTCTAATTACATCCTGTATGTGTTGCATTAGTCAAATTGACATGAACTAAGACCATGCATATTGGCTAACTAGTTTATTGTTTTGGCACGGAGTACGATGTAAGTATTTATACTTTAGCATCTCGCATGCGTGTGAATGCTATCATAACAGCATGCTTACCATGTGGCTAGATGCTTATGTGATAAACTGTTTGAATGCCTGTGGGCAAAGGTTGGGTTCTCTGAGTTGGAAAAACTCGTTGAAATCCGTATTTTAGCCTACTTGCGAGTAGCAAATTCCAAAGTGTTTTTCAAGACAAACGGATATGCAATGCTTATTTCCAAATTAGGCAATTTAGTCTATACTTGTTTGCTGTGCGCATAACGTAGCAATTCTAGGCCAATAATCGGGATAAGAACACATAACGTTTTCAAAATCGGATATCACGGTTAGTAGAGGCCGGTCTTCGGACCGGGCGAGAGGGGGTGCTCATAGCTGACCTTCCCCAATCGTACCCAAGCTCCCGAGCCGAGGCAACTTTGGTGATGACGGACACGTGGCCTTTGGCACCGAGTTAGGGTTTCCTAAATTCCCCCATTTAAAAATATTTAGGTGGTGACTCTGTATCTGGCAAAGCAGTCCATGTTTGGCACTTCTTTTCAAAAATCTGTTTCTCAAAACGATTTGCCGGATTTGGACTCTTTGGTTCAGACTTAGAACCGTGACACAAATCGAGTCCGAACTGTAGCGAGGGCCCCCCCACGCGGGCGCGTCTACACTCAGTCTTTATCTTCTTGGTACCAGCCTACACATCCAAGCTTACTGCTCCCAGTGGCCACGTCGGCTTCCCATTGAACCCGACCATTGGTTCATTGGATTGCTTCATATCATCTGGGTGAAGGCCAAGCTCCTTGTAACATATGACATACATGATGTCACAAGAGCTGCCTTGGTCAATTAGGATGTGCTTCACTTGGCACTCCCCAACTTGGAGGAATACTACCAAGGCATCGCTGTGCGGATGTTGTACAATCTCCAGGTCGACTTCAGTAAAGGACACTATTGGTCCCTGGCACTCCTCGACCTGAGTTTTTTTTCTCCCGAACCTGGTACACATGCTGCAAATGCTTCACCTTCTGGGTCTCTCCTCGTATTTCGTTTTCGTTGACCTTCGAGTGAATTACATTAATTACCTGAGGTCCGCCTGCCTGCGGCTGCTGTGCTGGGGGAGGTGGAGCTGTTGGTGCCTGAGGAAGTCTTGTTTGCTCTTCCCTTGTCCTGGCTTCATCTACAAGGTCCCTCAAATGGCCTTGCCTTACCAGGTCTTCTAGGTGTGACTTCAGGGCTTTGCAACCCTGAGTCAGATGCCCATCTTCGTTATGGGAAGCACAATGCTTCCCAAGGCTTCTTCCCATAAACTCTCCTGGAACCCTTGTAGGTGTTCTGAAATAGGGTTGGGTTCGAATTTTATCCAGGACTCTGTGAATTGGGATTCGGAATATAGTCGTGACTGCCTGTGCAGTTCTCAGTCCTATCTCTTGTTTGTTGGATCCGTTGTTACCTCGGCCTTGCTTCGGCGAGCTGTTTGTTTTCTCTTGCTTTGTCGCCTTAATCCCTGGCGTGTCTTCCTCGGCTTTGGCGTATTTCTCAATTCTGGCCATGAGCTCCTCCATACTTTTTGGCAATGTCTTTGCCAATGACTTTCGTAGTGCACAATCATCTTTTAGGCCGTTCTTAAAAGACACGATCGCCACCTCTTGGTTGCATTCGGGTATTCGGTTGAACACCTCATAATACCTTTTTGCGTAGGCCGTAAAGCCTTCATCCTCACTGATTCTCAGAGCCATCAGGGCGTCCACCCTCAATGGCTGTAGTTTGTTTGTCACGAACCTAGCCATAAACATCTTGGCTAGGCCTTCCCAAGTTTTCACACTTCCCTTCGGCAATTTGTGAAACCAATCCGATGCAATCTCCCCGAAGGATGAGGGGAACACCTTGCAGAGCAACAGCTCGTTCCTAGTGTACAGGGCCATTGAGTTCAGGTATAATCTGACGTAAAAGTTGGGGTTCGACTTCCCATCGTATATCTGGAACCTCGGCATACTGAATCTTTTTGGTGCCTCAAATTTGTCCAACTCCACCGAGAATGGTGTTCTCGGCTTAACAGGAGAAGTTACCTCAGCATTTTGTTGCTTCCTCTTGAGGTAATCTCTCAAGTCCTCCTTGGTCCGCCCAGGAGCTCGGCTATCTCCTGATTTCAATCTTTTAGGTGCACTGCTCTCAGCTTCGTTGTGAGCCCTTTTCGACATTTCTCCATTAGTTGCGTCGAAGCACAACTCCTATCTTTGAAAATGCCAATGTTCTCTGGGGTCTGCCTCCTTGGTGCGATGTGTCCTTCGAGATTCTTCCCTTCTCGACTCTCCTCGCCCGACCTCCCTTGACGGACGGTGAGAGTGTTTTTCGCTCCTGGCGTGCTGGGGGGCTACAGGAATTGTTTTCTGCCCTCCCTTCTGGGCATTGGTCGCTGGAATCGGCGTGTCCTGCAGCGGGAACGGTGGCTGCATGACGTTGTTTTGCATCATGAAATTGGCGACCGATTGCAGGTCTGCCAATTTGTTCGCCATCCCCTTCATCTCTTCGTCCCTCCGTAGGCATCTGTCTTTCCATACCTGGAGGTTATCCTCGTTATAGTACCCGCTTTGGTCTGTTTTCTTTGGTACGTCGCCTTCTTGGCCGACGTCCTCCCCTCCGTGATTCTGGTCACGAGTTTCTTCGTTACAATTGTCTTCTTCGACGTCAAGGTCGATAGGTCTCCCACTCCCAGTAGGAGTGTTATCCCCAATCTTCTCTTTCTGTCCGTCGTTAGCCATCTATTCTCCTTTCTTTCCCACAGATGGGTGCCAAATTGTGTGAGTGAATTTCCAACCACACTGCTAACTCAGTATTCAGTTGGAGAGCACTGGCAGAATAGATGACACCTAATTGACCTGCAATAAAAAGAAGAGATTCCGGCGGTGGTTTGTCCACCCGGGGGCACTCCGATGATCAAATCAGTTATCTCTCAAAGATAGATAAAGTGCTAAACTCACTGTTCAGAATATAAATTGTATACCTTAGACCCATGGGGGTGTCTTTCTTTTATAGTCAACACAATCCTAGTCTAAATAGAAGTCTAGCTTCAATGGACTTCTATTTAATGCTTAGTTTAGAGACTCCAATAGATAAAGATAAACTCCCTAAGAGCTTTATCCTTATCCAGGCAAAAGCCCTTCCTCATTCTAAGACTCTTGTCCCTTATCCGCTTATCTCGAATTCCGATATCTTCAGAAATAACCTCGGCTTAGCCGAGAAAACCTCGGCGTCACGACCAGGACACGTGGCCCCTCGGCTGACACGTCGGCGTCATCTTGGCCACGTGTTGGTACTTAGAAAATATATCCCCACAAAAACATATAAAACAAAAGAGATACATTGAGAGAGATTCAAAGTGTGCAAATTCTCCTCTTACTACAACTCATATCTTTATAACTAACCCCTCGGCTTCACATTTTTTTTTTAAAGTAAAAAATAAAAAGATCTAAACTACAAACAACACACTTGAACCCCACACCCAACAACACTTATGTCACATTGAAACATTTCCCATGCCTGCATGCATCCCAAACAACTCCACACGTTTGTCTCTCACCTCATGCTTGTTTGTTCCCGATGACACCAAACACAGGTGAAACTAGTGTCCCACACTGATTTGAAACTGCCTTTGAATTCCCATACCGTTTCTATATCGACCACTCATCGAACCCCATAGCTGAAGAAAATGCCCATACTCAAGCACCGAACACTACCAAATGGAGACCCAACATGCTTTGAGCCCACCGGAAATGATAGATCTGATACCACTTAAGAAACACCCAACTAAAAACCCCAAAGAACGCCTATAAACAAGCATCCAACATTAAAACTAAAGAACTAAACCAATAACCTAAGCAAATTTAGAGATTAGATCTGAAAAGGAAAGGGTAGAAAACTATGGGGGTTCAAGTTTATTAAGAGGGAAAAACACGCACACACACCAGAGGAAGCCAGGGCAGCCGACTGCATGGCCATTGGTGGCAATCGGTAGGGCAGCGATGAGGCCTGGGGTGAAGGTTTTTTAGAGAGAAAGGAAGTGTTTGAGAAGGATTTTTTTTTGGTTTTTTTTGACTAAAAGACAAATTGGTTACAAAAAAAGAAAAAAAAAGAAAAGACAAATTCAAACAAAATATCACATCAAAATTTATAATTATTTCCCTTTTTCTCTCACAAACATTATATCCAATCACAAAAAAACTCAACTATCTTCCTCAACACACAAAAAAAAAAAACTTCTCCAATAATATCCTACAACTAAAAAAACCTACAAAAAAACCCATTTTCCAAACAATCACTTTGTGTGAAATTTTATGTGGTTATAGAGAAAAATATTATGTGATTAAGATTTAGGTTTTTTTGAGAATTGATTTTTTTTTTTATAGTAATTTTTACTTTTTTTTTTAATTTATAAAAGATATAAGTGAAAAAAGTAAAAATAACGAATTAATTCTTTTCTAGTGATTTTTTTGACTATTTTAATTTTGAACAAATTACAAATACACCTTATGAGATTTACTTAAAGTACAGATTGCTTCCTGTAGTTTGAAAAATTATAAATTCTCACGTATTAAAGTTTTTTATTTAACAAAATTAATTAAAAAAATTCATAATTGCTCTCCTATAAAATAATAAAATTACCTAAATTATTAATTGAAACATATTTATAACATTATTAAAAACTGTTAATTGATTTGATGATTTATTAATAAAATGGACGATTTGTTATGAAATTAGAAATCTCAGGGGATGCAATGTAATTTCCAGAACTACAGAGGACGATTTGTATTTTAATCAAATTTCAAGAGATGTATTTGTAATTTACCTTTTAATTTTTTAATTTTTTGAATTTTTTTTTTTAAGTACTTCCCAAGCACTCTTTCAGTGTACAAGAATTCTGTTAAAACGAAAGCTTAACGATTGTGGTGTCGAAACTTTATTGTATTCTTCAGGGGCATTACCCCAACAACTGTGGACGGGCACGTTACACAAATCTTGGGATGTTATTACAAGAGCAGTCAATACCTAATATTTGGTGTGCTATGGCTGAATCTAGGGCATATTATGTTGGTGGTAATTATATTTTGTATTTTGTGTTATTTTGATCTATTTACTTTTATTTGGTTTAATTTTGATTTTTAATTTTTAATTTTGTATCAATTTGGTTCAATTGATAATATCATTAGTGTTTTTGACAAAAAATAATTACTAAATTGGTTGGGATTAATTCATTGAGTTTAGTAAATTTATAATTTTATTTTAAAAAATATGACATATGTCACTTATATGCATATATTTTTTTTATATATAAAAAATACTAAAAATTATAATTAATTTGACTAAATTGAAACAATATCATAAATTTAGTGGATGCTTCGGTCGTATTTTTCATAGGTGTGTTTGACTATATCTATGAAGTACGAATACTACAAAAATGGTGTTGTACGAGTACCAAGTATTTACCGGATGTGGGTATGGGTATGCGTACCATGTACACCAAATACATGCTAGGTACGACAGATACGTTTAGGAACATCACGAGTACGACCTAGATACGTTTTGGGTACGACATTTTTTTTTTGTTTTCAACTGTTAGAATTTGTTGCAGCCTTTATTATTTTTCTTTCAATTTCAAAAATCATCAATTAATTTGTTTCTAACACCCTTTGCTTATTTTTTTGGTGAATACACCCTTTACCCATGAGTTCTAGTTTTATTATCTTTTACATCCTGTCTTAGACAATTAGAAAAGAAAAAGAAAGAATTATATAACTTTTTAAACAAGTTATTCTTCTTTTAATTTTGATATTAAAATTTTGATTTGTATGTTAGATGTTAATTTATAAATTAAAAAATAAAAATTGATGTACTTTAGCTGTACTCGTACACCCTGCATTTTTAAGAATTTACCATATCAATGTATATATATCGTATCCATACCTGCACCATGCTTCATAGAACTATATGTTTGAAGCATTTTTTGTCGCCAAAAAACACTATTTAGTGAAGTAGCATCACCAAACGGAGCTTAATCATATATATATATATATATATATCTGTTTTTTTGAATAATTCCGAGTTCTTGTTTGCGTGCTTAACATGTAAAAGAATATATTACATTGTTAAGATCGAACTTTGTAAAATTTGCATTTAGAATTTTTTATGTTGCAGCAATGGCCTCGTTTGGTAGAGTTGTGAGAAAGTGATTATAACTTATAACTTAACGACTTATAACTTATAACTGTGAACATAAATTGATTTTTAACTTATAAATTAAGCTTCTTCTCCCTCACTCAAAGAATAAGTTGATTTTTGACTTACAAAAAGCTATAAGCTGTATTGTTAAGTTGAACCAAACATATCAAAATAACTTACATTAAAATAAAAACTAAAATAAGTTAAAAATAAACCCTATCAAACAGGACCAATGTTTCGACAGTTGAATTAAAATCCGTCATTTGTTGATGCAATACTGGGACGTACGGAAAATACTATCTAAACAAACTTTTTGAGCACTGTCACAATCACTAAATATTCAAGATGCAACTATTTGCGAGGTGATTTTAGTGCACTTTTTTCCGGTGTGCCTAACTTTCTCTGACTTCTTTTACAAAATTTTCTTACGAATTGAGTTGGCATGCAAGAAATCAATTGAGTTAGCTTAGTTGTTGACTACTTTTGTACATTTATATTTGAAAAGTATGAGTCTGTAGCGAATATATTGATTTTTCTAAACCGATTGAATTGAATTGATCTGTTATATTTTGGACGAATGCGTGATGATGAACGGATGGTTGCGGATTGATTTTTTTCAATCTGTCTAGCTTTGGACGGATGGCAGATTTGAGGTTTCTTTAGCCGTAATCGAACCGCCAAACTGCGAGCACCCCTAATAATTTGTAAGACTTTGTGTTTCAATTTGTTTAGATATTCTATTTGTGTTTTCAATTAAAAAAGAGTTTAAATATTCTGTTAAATATATTTTGTTCAAAAAGAGTTTTTAACTTGAATATATTTTTTGAATTGAAAAAAATAAATATATTATTTATCTATATTTTTTTATTTTTAAATCTATGTCTAAAAATAATAAATAAAAAATATGATATATGCTAGTTGATTTTTGTTTTCAAAAATAAATATAGATGTAACAATACAGAGACATACAATCTTTACTACTGCTTTGTTAATGATTTTGGTGGTTTGAATTATTTTTATATTTTAAGAACTATAGATTGTAATATTTTATGTAGATGATGTATGCTGTGGTTATAATATGTGGATGAGACATGCAGTGATTATAATATTTTAAAATTTCATACTCTCTTTCTTTGAATGATGTATGCAGTGTGTTGGCTTATTTTTTCTACGAAGGAAAATATCATAAATGCGAGCGTGCCAGCAAGGATTGAAAAATCCTTACAGATTAAATTCAAGCCAATTATTAAGCGATTGTGTTGACGGTTCTTTTGCCTCAACGAAGAGGACTTCAAATTTGCCAAGTGTAACGAAAAGAAAAAGTAAAAGAAGAAAAAGGGACGGAGAAAGATGATTGAGTGAACAATCAAAGTAATAAATATTTACCTCTACTCCTATGCTTCGAAAAGAAAGTGCATAAAATGCTTCAAAATGGAAATGCTAAAAATAAATGCTTCGAAATATAAATCTATGTTAAACTACTCCTAAGATAAGGAAAATGACAAGAAATATTGAAATCAATTGTCTTTGATTTAAGTTCTGAATCCTTTACAATGTAACCATTAATGGCTATTTATAGAAGAAAAAATACAGCAATAACTACTTAGTAACTACCCATTTCTTCCATCTTCATTCTTGTCTTGCCATGTGTTCTTCCACTCATCCACTTTGTCCTCCCACTCATCCACTTTGTCCTTCATATTCTCCATTATCTCTATAACTTTTTTTAACTTCCAAATAAATAAGAGGATGCCACGTGTCCTGCAATTATATAAATAATAAATAATAATAAAAATTACAGATTTATGGTGCTAACATTACCCCCCGCGGCCCTTAAAAATGATGTTTACTTGAATTTTTGAAGGGCCGAACCAAGCACATGACTAATCTAAGCAATAAAATGCTTCAAATAATATCAACAAAGTGCTTCGAATGATATAATAGTACCAATGAAGTGTTTCGAATGAGTATGACATTATGACTAGATGTCTCAAATGCTAGCTATTACGGACTAATAACAAGCTTCGAATGTGGTACAAAGAACCAAAATTATCTTTCGAAGGTTAAAAGTGCCGACAAAGGACAAATTACATCTTTAGAAATACTCGGCGAAGTTTCGAAGATTTACAACCACCATTATTGTTTCTTCGAAGCTGTTAATGCAAGATGGAGTGCTTTGGAGTTTACAAAATTATGGCAAAAGAGCCTTCGAAGCAGCTTTTGGCCAACATTGTAGTTATTTACATTTTTTATGTTCTGGTTCATACATAATTAATGAAAATATTAATTTTGTGCTTCGAACCAGTTATTAATTCTTCGAAGACACCAAAACTGTTGTTCTTCGAACCAACTTATCATGCCAAAAACAGGCATTATTCGACAACTAATTAATTGTCATTTTACATATATTTGAAGAAATGTACACATTTCGAAAGTTTTCAAAGCTTTATACAGTTTCGAAGGTGAAGTAATCAACCTTCGAAACAACTCTTGATGTTTCGAATGTATCTTCAAAGCTTAATACAGCTTCGAAGGTGAAGTAATCAACCTTCGAAACAACTCTTGATGCTTCGAATGTATTTTCGATGCTTTGATTGTGTACATACAAACAACTGGCCATCAATTTGAAAAGATACGCCATTTTCAACCATTTATTTAAATGCACAGGCTTTTTCTAGCAAAATTCATGCATTTTAAATGGTCATCCCTTGTTCTTAGTGTTTCGAACTCATAAGAATAATTTGTTAATTTTATTAGCCACATCATCATAATTATATTTTGATGTGAACCACAAATCCAAAAAGGATTTTGAACACCAAAAGTCATGGTGTGGTGTGACCATGAAAATTCATACTTTTTGAGATTTTGAAAAATGTCAAAAATTTTGAATTCATGAACAATGGCTTGTTCATTATTCTTGACCATGTTTGTTTTAAAAACATGACTTTTGCCGAATAGGTTTTCATAATTATTTGGCAAAGTGGGTTGTTTTTCCATATTGGTCATTAATGGCTTATGAAAATCCCCCATAAGAATGTTATTTTCATGACTTGACTCTCTAAAATTTGGTTTTTCAACCCCCCGAGTCATACATGGAACATCATTCTTAATCAAATTTGGCTCAAGAACATGCTCTTTCGTTGTGTTAATTTCATAATCTGGCTCTTTTAAAACGGACTCTTGAACCCCCCGAGCCATTGATGAAATCAACTCTTTACTTTTGCTATTTTTAACCATGGAAAAATTCTGAAAAAATTCACCAATTTCGGCCATTAAAGCCTTAGTTAAAGACTTGGTAGTGAGAGTTGATAACTCATCATTCCATTGGCGAATTTTCATATCAAGTTGATGAATTTCTCCAATTAAATGGTGTCTTTTTTCTTCCACCAAATAATATTGTAATGGATGAAAGTTTATTTCATCAAGAAAATGGATCTCTTCTTGAAGATCCAAAATTTTTCTTTCACGCCAATATATTTCAAATTGACAAGTTCGAATGGCGAAATCGAAATCGTTTGTCATTTCTTACACTTGGCAGTCCCACTGGGCGTGCCAAAAAATGTTGGCTTATTTTTCCTACGAATTTTTCCTACGAAGGAAAATATCATAAATGCGAGCGTGCCAGCAAGGATTGAAAAATCCTTACAGATTAAATTCAAGCGAATTATCAAGCGATTGTGTTGACGGTTCTTTTGCCTCAACGAAGAGGACTTCAAATTTGCCAAGTGTAACGAAAAGAAAAAGTAAAAGAAGAAAAAGGGACGGAGAAAGATGATTGTAACAACCCCCATACTGTTTACTGATTAATGACTGCTCGATTACTGTTAAACGAAACGGATAATGACTGATAACTGACTGATAATTGAACTGATTAAAAGTATTGAACTGACTGACTGAAATTGGAAACCGAATTGATTGAGTATATGTTAGTTAAATTGCATTCTATCTGTTTGACTGTATGATTATCTGTTCATGCTTATATGTTTAAGCTGTAAATTGAAGGCCATATCGGCGGCCGAATTAGAAACCGATTAGTGTTCTGTGACCCTCGTAATTTATGTGATTTTATTGTACAATTATCTGAAAATTGATTAGGTATGATTAAATTAGATTAAAATAAGCTAATTAAAGAGTTGGACTTAATTATCGAATTGCCACCCTTAGTGGCACACTACCTAGTGATGCTAGAGCCTTGCATTCTTGAGCCAAAAACATTTCCATCAGCCATTTCTCCTGAGCTTAGCCGACCTTGAGGAAGAGAGAGTGAGAGTTTGTGTAGTTCTTGAGATTTGGCTTAAACAACTTAGAGAATTGAAGGTTGATTGTTGCTTTGTGGTCCTACACTTGTAATTGAGGCTCTAGGTAAGAGAACTCAACCTTTATTGATGTGTTTGAGCTAGTTCTTGCATGGTTCATGTTAATTTGTAGAGCTAAGTCATGATTTGGTTCATTAATGGTGGATTGAAGCTCATTTCTTGCATGCATGTTAGTATTGTTGCATTTTGAGGTTGATTACATGGACATTAGTGCATGCATGCTCATATTGTTGTTATAGACCATGTTTCCAACTGGTTTGAAAAGAAATGAGCTCATTTGAACAAGCTTTGGAGCTTTAATTTGGTTTAAAACTCATACATGACATGTTTGAATGTTATTCTTGAAAATGGGTTTGAATGTGGTTTTAATTGACTCACCTTTGGGGCTTGAATTCATAAATTGAGCTTTGAAACTTGTTATACATTGAATTTAGTTATGTTTTCCAGAATTTGGGCCCAAGAGGTCGAGTTTGGAGTGGTAGAATGCTTGGTTTGAGCTTGGGAGGCAGATCTGGAAATTCCAGATTTGGCTTCCTCGCTCGAGCGAAGGATTCCCCGCTCGAGCGAGCACCTTTGTCCAGGGCTCCGCTCGAGCGACCATCGAGCGACCATCGCGCGTAAAATCACAGCATCCAGTACTTTTACTGTTTTGCAGACCGCTCGAGCGAAGTTTTACTCGCTCGAGCGAAGCCTTTGATTTTGGACTTACGCTCGAGCGGAGGAAGTCTCGCTCGAGCGAGGCTCCTATTTTCAGCAAACTTTGCGAAATGTTTTCTAAGTGTATTTTTGCATCCTCATCCCATCCTAGGCATTCTTAGGCCTAGTTTAAGACATTTAGATGAGGATATCGTTGTAGAACACACCAAGGCAAATTAGGGATTAAGTTATGATATTTTCCCAACTGTGTAGCTTAGTGTGTGTTCAACCTGTGAACTGTGTAGGGTTGGCAACTGGGGAGACACGCTCTAGCATACTGTAGCCCAGAACTCTGTGAGTAACAATTGTGTAAAGATATGTTCAACTGATATCTTTCGAATACTGAACTGAACTGTTTACTGAACTGATATTATTGAATGAATGTATGTCCTTTATTTCTGAACTGTACTGTGGCATCCTTAGTACCTACTGTTTACTGTTACTATTACTGTTACAGAGATCTCTGTCGGTTCCCTCGTGGAACCACTACTGTTTACTGACTGATGGCCATCATTACTGTTCGGTCTTTTAAGACCTACTGTTACGGTTATGCTAAAGGATGTACCACATATGACTGTTTACTGTACTGATTAACTGAAGTACTGATTGAATTGAACTGTTTTCATTACTGTAAGGACATTCATTCTTAACCCCTTTACGCTTTATGTTATTCACTGGGCTTTAGCTCACTGCTCATATATATATGTAGGTGTACAGGCACCAGATCGGAGCTAGGAGCGTCAGGGTAACTCCAGTTTTGTCAAGCCAGCCTTTGTGCCTCACTGCGAGGTTCCGAGTTGCCATGCTATGGCTTGGGGGTGTTTTGTTGGTTTTCCCCCGCCTGTCTTCTGAACCGTCTTACCGTTCTGTATAGACTGTCAACTGTTAACCGTACTGTTATCAAGGGATTAGGTCCCTGTTCTGTGTGACTGTAAATTTTGTATAGACCGTACTGTTTTGTACAGACGGAATGTTTTCTGTACTGTTATGTAGGGTTGAGTCCCGAGTTTGAATGGATGTAAGTATTGTACATACTGTTCTGTACTGTTTATGTATGAATGCATGGAAAATCTTTTGCATACAGACTGTCACAGCTCATTGGACATTGTTTAATTACTGTATTGGCTTCCGCCAGGCCCTGTACTCTGTTTTACTGTATTACTGTTAAGCAGGCCTTCGGTAATCTCGGATTACTGGCCGGTTACGGTGCTAAACCCATAGGGCCGGGTTTGGGTCGTGACAATGATTGAGTGAACAATCAAAGTAATAAATATTTACCTCTACTCCTATGCTTCGAAAAGAAAATGCCTAAAATGTTTCGAAATGGAAATGCTGAAAATAAATGCTTCGAAATATAAATCTATGTTAAACTACTCCTAAGATAAGGAAAATGACAAGAAATATTGAAATCAATTGTCTTTGATTTAAGTTCTGGATCCTTTACAATGTAACCATTAATGGCTATTTATAGAAGAAAAAATACAGCAATAACTACTTAGTAACTACCCATTTCTTCCATCTTCATTCTTGTCTTGCCATGTGTCCTTCCACTCATCTACTTTGTCCTCCCACTCAATCACTTTGTCCTTCATATTCTCCATTATCTCTATAACTTTTTTTAACTTCCAAATGAATAAGAGGATGCCATGTGTCCTGCAATTATATAAATAATAAATAATAATAAAAATTACAGATTTATGGTGCTAACACAGTGATAAAAATACTTTTTTAAGTCATAGATTGTAATACTTTCTCTTTTTTTTTGATGAAGTGTACAAGTTGAATTATGTGCAAATTTATAAAATTTAAATCGTCAAATCGATTTGCATCTACCAATCCGCCAATCCGCTCATTCTATATCCGCTAGATTGGTAGATGGATGCGGATTGATTTCCTCAAATTCTCCAATTTGGTGGATGGATGTCAAGTTATCCGCTAGATAGGTAGATGGATGCGGATTGATTTCCTCAAATTCTCTAATTTGGTGGATGGATGTCAAGTTGGAGATTCCGTGACTGTAACTAACCTGCGCCTACCCTATTGAAAAGTTAGACAGTCAATTATTGCTATATGCTAAAATCGATAATTTTTTTCAATATTATGGGACTAATTTGTTGTGTTGTTTATTACTTTCTCATTATAGAGCTCTTTCTTAGCTTGGTGGTTTCTTTTTTTTTTTTTTCTCCTTCTCTATGATACGGATTCTTTGTTTGGTTGGTTGTGGGTTTCTTTGGTGGTTGGTCTTTAATTGTTTAGATATAACTATTTTCCATTGGCATGCAATTTGAAAATTAAAATAGAACTAGTTAACACGAATATGATAGATATCACACCGATTTATAAGAAGGAAAATGTTATGTATTCTAAATAAATTATTAATTTTTTTATCAAACCTCTCACATAGATGTGTGACTCACACAAATCATGTGTGTAAGTCCCACATCTATGTGAGAGATTTAAAAAAAAAAATTGATAATTTATTTAGAATCTCTAACATAACTTTTTATAAGAAATATTATTAAATTTTATCGATTTGATTAACTCTACTAGAGATAAGTTTTAAAATGAACCTAATGTGTGGGGGCATATTTGCTAAGGGCATGGGTGAGAGCTACAATCGGAATGCCGCCCAACATAGGTTTAGAAAGCAGATGCTTGTTCGACTTTAAACAAAACAAAAAAATAAAAATAAAAATAAAAATAATAAATAATAATAACAATAACAAATAAATAAATTATTATTATTATATATCTAAAGACAGAACTAAGATTTTGGCTCGGGGGGCCAAATATGATATATGATACACCATACGTTAGTCTATAAGTGTAGGAGAGGGTTCAAGAAAGGAGTTGGAAAATTCGAAGATCTTCGAAGATCCTTGAAGAACAATTTCGAATTCTCTAGAATATGATGAGAGGCTTAGATTCTTCAATAATCTCAACTTAGGAACACGACAACAAAGGAGATGATGGAGATAAGAGATTGGGTGAAGAAGAAGGCAAAATGGCTAGAGAATAGAATAATGGCAAGGCTCTCCCATGGATCTCCCACTTTCACTCTCAAGGTTGATAATGGAGAAGGGAAATTAGTTCTTTCCCAAGAGTTAAAAAAAAATCTCCAAAATCCATCCCTTGTAAAGCTATGGGTGGGTGCTATTTATAGGCACCTCATGATATAGGATGGAGCCCATGTGCAAGGCACATGGGGGATATTCTCTCTAACCACCTTGTCCGAGGAGGTGACCTCTCCGAGGAGGTGACTTCTCCGAGGAGGTGACTTCTCCGAGGATGAGAAAACCCCGAAGAGGAGATCACTCCCTCGGCGAACCCTTCTTCTTAGCCACACCTAACCAATGATCCCCAATCATCCCAAAGGGTCAGGGGTAGTCCCAGAGGACGTCCTGCCGCAAAATATTGCCGAGTCTCATGGACCCCCCGGGGTCGTGCCACCTCGACCCGGGTATAGGCTAGTTTAACCGAAGAGTGAATTTATCTCCACTCACCGTCCTCGGGATCGGGTCCTTTGTTCGAACTCCATTACGCCCATGGTTCTGGTGCGTAGATCCCGGAAAGCTCCGAGCCCGCAAGTGTTCTGGGACTCATTAACGGAGCGACTTCTGGATTGCGTCTAAATCCGTTCGAAGCCAAGTGTTTAGGACCTCTAGGTTCGTGGATCTGAACCCTTTCGAGTCCGAGTGCCTCGGATCTCTAGGCTTGCTTAATACCCTTTCGAGTCCGGGCCCGAGTAAGTCTCTAGGTTCGTGGATCCGAACCCTTTCGAGGCTTAGAGCCATTTAGCCCGTTTGATGGTGATAAATTCGGGCCCATCAATCTTGGACTATTGGGCCTAATTAATTTAATGGGCTCAAATTAGCCCCTCTTACATTTGCCCCTTGCGTGTATGAGAAATTTTAAATTTCTCAGACATGCATACTGTCATTTCTTCGACCCTGTTTCGCATCACGTTCCCCCCAAAAAAAAAAAACATTTTGTCATGACAGAGTCTATGGATAAAGTTGATGACGCACTTCAATTTACAAAAAAAAAATGACAAGCAAAAATTTTATTTTTTTGTACTCTTTTTTTTTTTCTTTTTTTTTTTTTTTTTTTTTTTTAATATAGATGTATATATTTTTTAACCAAAGAATAAAGAAGCATTTTTTTTTTTGTCGTTTGGCATACAGCAGATCAATTACCTATATATACATTATTAGAATATACTAATAAAATATTCAAAGATAATGCTCCTTTTTTTTTTTTTTTTTTTGATTAAAGAAAGGCTCACACGTTTTTTGGCAAACCTAATCAATACCCCCTCCTTTCTTTTTGCCTACAGCTGCCGACAGCACAACTTTCCTCTTCCTTTCTCTTTTCTTTTTGTTTTTTAATCAGTGACATACACCTTCTCTTTCTTGCTTTGCATTCCATTTGAAGGCCATAGCCGCTGCTTCTGCAAATCAAAAAAAAACAGAGCCATCACAAAACTCTTTTTTTTTTTTAAATCAATGCAGCACAGCTCGGTTTTTGCTTCTGTAACCACTGAAGAGCACTGTTGAAGAACACTGATGTAACTTCGTCTTCCTCTCCTCACTATTGAATGTTTTTTTTTTTAGGTTGCAGGTTGTTCATCGCCGCTGCTGTTAGATTTGTAAATACAAGCTTAAAACCCTTTTTGTCAAACCCATTCTCAACCCACTCTCTCTAACAGAGACAGATTCGGAGTTCGTCTACTGACCTCTCTTTGCTGCAACTCCGACCACTGTTGACTGCGACGGTTCCAACGCACACCACACACGTTCGCCCTCTCAACGCAACGTGTGTGGTTGCTGACTCTTCTGTGGTACCAGCGTTGCTTCCGGCTTCAACTTGTCCAACGCCGACCACGCACGTTCGCCCACTCAACGCAACGTGTGTGGTCCTGTCCACTGCCGGTGCTATTATTGATTTACTCCGGCTATCTTCGGTACTGGTTCCACCCATTCGTGGCCTATTTTCTGCTTCCCACATTGACTCTAACACAGCCGTGCACTTCCTCCGTTGGCCCAACCTGTGAGTAAGCTCTTTAAGTGTTTTGTTTATTTATTTATTTTATTCTTATATATGTATATTCTTTGTGTGGTGGCAGCACTACTTATATATATATATATATACATATTTATATATATATATAAATAAAATAAACAAACAAATGAATGAATCCATGCAAGAACTTCTATGTGGGATTTATTTAACTGGATTTTTTGACTTGAAATTTGCCAAGGAAATTATGGGCTATTGTATAACTTGAACTATTGTTGCTGATTTTTTTTTTTTTTTTTTTTTTTTTTTTTTTTTTTTTTTTTGCCGTCGTAATAGAATATTTGCCACTTGAATTGAGCAAAAAAAAAAAAAAATAATATTGACTTGGGAGGAATATTCTTGTAGCTTGCACGTCAATCCATCAAATCTTGCTACTGATAAGCAATGTAATATACTTCGGATCTCGGACCTGAAATTTGCTATTGAACTTCACTCTGTCCAAATTTTGAGCCCCGTATAAATTGAACCTTTAATATGGAACATAGTGACTTTAAGAAATTGACCCGATTGAACTTTATCATGAAGCGACCTATGACATTGCACCTCTTATTGATGATAGAAGACGAAAATCTATATGTTGATGATGCACCCATTGGTATTAAAATTTGTTGAGCTTGAAGAATATCCGAGAAAATGAATTGTTGATGACGTCCGAAGTTGAATTTGTTGATAAACCCATCATGTTGCATGTAACAATATTCTGAATTTTAATACGGTCAACTCTTTAATATTTATACTGGTTATTTCAGCCATATGTCTTCTCAAAAGAAACCCGTTGTCTCGGGGTCATCGGAACCGGCTCTCATGAAAGAAAGGGATGTACCTCCGGCATCTGAGTGGAGGAAATCTCCTTATTTTGGTCGGAAGGATCCCTTCTGGCGGGCGGCCACCTCCACCACTTCTCTTCTATCTCCGAAGGCGGCTCCATTATGTCTCACTGAGGACACTGACTCTGGACATGAGGCCCTCATTTCTCCTTCCTCGGTGCTACGCTTTCGGATTGAGCGGGGGGACTTTCCATACTGTTATCCTCAGTTCAAGGCCTTCTCAAACCCTCCTTTTGGTTGGCGGGAGTGGGTCGATGATGTCCTCTCGGACAAGAGCTTCTGTCAGCGGCTTCAAGAGGCCCGACTATTGATCCCAGTGAAAATATCTCGATCCCTATCCATCCGTCGCAACAATGCTAGCCTGGAAGCCATGGCTCTTCGGTGGAGCACCGAGACACACACCTTTATACTTGGCCAGCACGAGATGGGGCCCACCCTTGAGGATGTGTTCATGTTGCTGCGTCTGGAAGTGACCGGCCCTGATGCCTTCGACCCTGAGCAGACACCCCCCGAAGATGATTCTTTGATCCAATCTCTGAAGCTAAATCTTCAAACTTGTGGTCGGTGGAGTTCCGTTGTTGATGGTTCAGCGAGGAGGACTAGTCGAGTAAGGACGGACCGTGCTTCCTATACTGCATGGATCCGCCACTTCTTCAAAGATCTTCAGCCCTTGGCCAGAGATGCTGACCCTGACTCTCGGGAGTATGAGGCCGGTCCGATGTATGGCTCCAGGCTCTATTTCTTGGGATTTCTGGCTTGCTTCCTTTCATTCTTCATTCTTCCGAGCACACCTCCGGATTCCCTCAATCCTTTCGTCTTCCCCTTGGCAGTCAGGCTCTTCAGAGGAGATCGGATCCCTTTGGCTCCACTATTCCTTGGGAATCTCTACTATCGGCTGGATCTACTACATCGAGATATGGTTCGCTCCGTGGGTCGATATGAGCCTGTCTCCTTTATTCACAGCCAGTTCCTGCTATGTTTCTTCTTCGAGAGGTTCCCAAAATTTGCCCCTGCTCCGACTGTATTTGAGGCGGAAGTTCTTCAGGAGATAGTGGATAAAGATGGCATCCCCGTGCTCGATACTGATGGGTCTCGGACATTTGAGAAAGCGAAGTCTTGCCAGCCGTTGATTACACGGTGGTCACGTACCATTTCCACCTTATCCTTGAATACTCTGGTGGATGATCCCCAACGCTTTGTGGCACAGCCGTATGTATGCCCACCTGTGGGTGTGGCCACACCGCTTATCTATCATGGTTCCTCCCGCTCGGTGTCCTTTCCTTTGCCGAAGAACATCCCTGCACCCTTTGTTGATATGCTGATTATGATCCGTCCGAGTTCATTACCGGTGTGGCATGAGGAAGGCGTTGATAGTGCCGTTTATAGGCCTGACCGCGTAGCATGTCAATTCGGGTTTGATCAATGTGCCCCGGGGCCAGCACCTCCTTTATTATCATTTTCAACGAGCTACGGGCGCTTCAGTCGCGGGCTTGTACACACCGTGCTTCCCATATCCGGCTCTTTGACGATGCCAGGCTTGAGCCGAGTAGGGGGTTTCACCCCCTCTTTCAGGCGGTATTGGCAGAAGAATATCGATGCGTTTATTGCATTTGTCCAGAGCAGACCGACCATATGTTTGCCTCCGCCGATTTATAAGAAGGATTCTTCTCTTCGGCTACCCGAGAGCCGAAAATCTGACCACATGTACGAGAGTTTCTTCACCTCATCTGCTCCAACTGACCCTTCTGCTCGGGCATCTGCTTCTAGCTTGGCAATTACTTCTCTGGAGCCAGTCCCTTTGAATAAGGCCTCTGGTCCTCGGACGGCCCGCCTTAAGAAGATGGCTCACAAGAGGACTTCTGATGCCAGTCCTTCCGCTCCTCGCCTTTCCAAAAGGCTTCATGAGGTACCCGAAATTTTTGATTTGAAGCTACTTTCCTTCTTGCGACTATACCTTCTAAAATGAAAACTTTTATTTGCCCATGTTGTGTAGGATCCTGCGGTTGTTGACGTTCTCGGTACCGTGGCTCCTGGCCATGCTGCCTCCCCCAGGCCGGACTCAGACTTGGACGACACCCTCCCTTTGTCTGCAAGACTTGTGAAGATGTGCACCCCTCGTATAGCAGTTATAGATGACGATGATGATGAGGCTGAGTCCTCCGATCATTTTTGTGACCTTATTCCACGCACGCGTCGTCATCGCCCTACCGTAGCTGAGGAGGAGCACTACCTTGGTGACGAGTTTATTGGGGCTCACCGTTCTGATGTTGAGATTGCTGGAGGGACTGATGCCACAGAAATTGATGTCGCGGGCCATGCTTCTAGAAGCGATGTAGAGATGAGGTGCGCCTCTGGGAATGGTGTGGAGGTGGATGTGCTAGAGATCTCTGAGACTCGCTCTGGCACTTATGGTGATTCTCATCCTCCGGCCCTCCTTCCTTCTTCAGGGATGACTGCTACTGTTCAGGCTTCATCAGACATTGAGATCGATCAGGTGGTCTCTACACGACCAAGTGACTTTGTTGATGCTAGGAGTCCTTCAGTTTCCCCTGCTTTGCATATTGATTCTCCCTCTGGTAATCTTTCTTTCTGAAGTTTGTCATTTACTTATATCTGTGAGAAATCTTTACTTAAATGACTTTCCTGTTCCCTACCTCTAATAAGGCCTTCTTATCTTTTCTTCAGTGTTAGCTGCTAACGGGGTCTTGCCTTCACCTACCTCAGACTCTGCTCCAGTGTTAGCTGCTACCGGGGTCCTGCCTTCACCTGCCTCGGACTCTGCTCCAGTGTTAGCTGCTACCGGGGTCCTGCCTTCACCTGCCTCGGACTCTGCTCCAGTGTTAGCTGCTACCGGGGTCCTGCCTTCACCTGCCTCGGGCTCTACTCCGACTCTCTTTGTAACTCCTCACGGTTCTCCTTCTCAAGGGGGGACACCTGCCTTTGAGACGACTGCCAGAGGTTCTTCATCGCCAGTGCCTTCGAATATTTTGGATCTGAATCTTAGTGATTTCCACATTGATAGTGATGCTTTTGGTCTTTCCCCTTATCGTTCGGCATTCTCAGGCTCGGGACTTCTGCCGGGAGTTACCCCTCCGGGTGGTTCATCTAACCCGATAGACATTGGGGAGATTCCTGAGACTAGCAGCTTTCCGGCCCCAATTCCTCCTTTAGCTTCTGGCAAAGTATCATTTCTCCATTATTAGGTAGCTCCTGAGTTTGCTTCAGTTCTACAGCTTGTGCATTCAAGTTACCCGGAGACCTTTGCTTCATTTGCTTGCCAGTGTCCACTCATTCAGACTGCTCTTCTCGAGTCTTTTGCCACTATCTTATATAGCTTGGACAGGCAACGGTTGTGTGACCTTAATGGGAAAGTAGTCGAGACGGCGTATCAGGGGATCTCTGACATGGAGCGTCACCAAGTGGACTTATCATGGCTTCGGAAGCGCCTGGATATAGCTTCGAACGCCAGTCATCAGCTGGAACTTATGTCTGTGCTTGCCTCTTATCGCACCTCTATAGATGAGATAAAGACGACTCTTCGTGAACTTGAGTCGGGTTATGCTCGGGCCTTGGAGACTTTAGAGGCACACTTTACTGTTTGTCCTCCAGATGTAGATATGACGGGCAGCTTCTTCGAGGGTGTCTTTAGGAAAGATTGAGTTTTTTTTATCATTACTTTCTTGCCCCTTTCGATAAAAATGTTTTATCTAGGACAAAGCAATGAAATGACAAAATTTTTGTTGTTTGGATATTTTCGCATTGTTTTCTCATTCTACTTGATAAAATATTTATTTCGAATGATACAATGGAAAGAACAATCATATGCACGTATAAAAGCTGAAATATTCTCATTAGTTCTTCAACTTTCTTGACGAAAGTATAATAGATTCACTGTAAGTGATGGGATAAAACATGCACCATAGAGAAAACCAGCTTCTTCATAACGCAAGGGAAATACAACCTTTAGACAAAGTAAGAAAGTGAAAATGAATTTCAACATAGATGAGTCCAACTATGGGTAGTAATGCTTGATAAACTTTGCATTGAGCGGGCCAGTTCGGAAGCCGTCTTCAACCCTTACAAGTTTGTAGTACCCGCTTGAGCTTGCCTGAACCACCTTGTAGGGCCCTTCCCATTTTGGAGAAAACTTGGGTAAAGGCTGTCCTCGCATGATTGGGTCTACAATCTTCCATACTAGATCACCTTCTTCAAACTTCCTTGGTACCACAGTCTGGTTATAGGCTCGGGCGATGGACTCATGATACCTTTCCATGACTTTTGCAGCTCTGTCATGCTTTTCCTCTAATGCTTCCAATCTGGTGGTTCGAGGCTCCAATACCATCCCCGAGGCGAGAGCCATTCGAGCAGATGGCGTTTCCAACTCTATAGGTAACACTGCCTCGGACCCATACACAAGGGAGTAAGGAGTTGCTTGAGTTGGCTTTCTCTTCGAAGTGCGATACGCCCATAGGGCTACTATCAACTGTTCAGACCAAGTCCCCCCAAACTCATCCATCATCTTGCTCAGAATCCTTATCAGTGTCTTGTTTGTGGCTTCCGCCTGCCCGTTCCCTTTTGGATAGTAAGGTGTGGATTTGTGATGCTTCACTTGGTAAGTCTCTAGGAGGCTCTTCACATATTTGTTTATGAAGGGAGTGCCGTTATCCGAGAGGATGGTGTTTGGTACTCCAAATCGGCAAATGATATTCTCCTTGATGAAGTTCGCAACTGCAGGCCCTGTAGCGTTCTTCAGAGGAATTGCTTCGACCCACTTTGTACTCAATTCTGTGGCTGCGAGAATCCACTTGTACCCCTTAGAAGATGTGGAGATGGGCCCTATCAAATCAAAAGCCCAGGTATGGAACGGCCATGGCGTTCGGATACTATGCAGGTCTACAGCTGGAGCATGGATCAAATTTCCGTGTTTCTGACAAGTCTGGCACCTCTTCACGTGATGGGATGCATCTGACTCCATGGTCGGCCAGTAATACCCAAGGTGTATAAGTTGTTCGAACAGCCGAGCCCCTCCTTGATGTTCAATCTCGTGGGCTCTTCCGAGGACTAGATTTGACTCCTCCTTGGAGAGACACCTCAGGGGAGTGCCCTCAATACTTCTTCTGTAAAGCTTGTCCTGATCAAGAAAGTACCGCCTCGCTCTCCTCTTGAGGTGTGCAATGTCCCTCGGGCTCTCAGGTAGTGTTCCCTCTTTGAGATAGTCAATGTAGACTTGCCTCCAGTCAAGGGTATCAATTTCAAAGCAACTCTCATCCTCCCGGATGTATGACTGACACTTGGGGCATTCCTTCTGTAATTGATTCGAGTCCTTCTCCATCTCGGGCCAATAATAACCTTGTCTTTGGATTCTTCTGTACAGACTGATATCCCCATCTCCGCAAGACTTTTCGTGGATCTGTTGTAGTCGGAAGCTCGCTTCTTGTTGGCCAACACACCGGGCTAGGAATCCGGTACCTCCTCGGAAGTAAAGTTCACCTTGAATAATTGTGAATTGGGCAAGCTTGGCCATAGTCAGTTTTCCAACTTTGCTTCTGAGTTGCTCGAGGACTTCTCCTCTCCAGTCCTCCGGAAGGCCTTTGTCTTCGGGTATTATTGAAGGTTCTGTTCTCTTCTTGATAACAATTGTTGCCTCTTCCTCTGGAATGTCAACTCTTGCCCCTAATGTTGCGAGGGCATCTGAAAACTTGTTGTCGGAGCGAGGCACATGCTCTATTTCGACCTTCTGAAATTTGTCAAGAAGCCTTTGGACTGTTGTTCGATATGTGGCCAAGGCAGGCTCCTTTAAGACGAACTGTCCTGAAACTTGCTTCACTATCAGCTTTGAGTCCCCCCGGATCCGAATCTTCTTGATACTGTGCTTCTCAGCTGCTATCAAGCCTAAAATAAGAGCCTCATACTCGGCTTCGTTATTCGAACAATGGAAATCCAGTTTATAAGACAAATATAACTTTTCCCCACTTTTGCTTGTAAGGACTATCCCGGTTCCTCCCTTCCCTCCGGCTGCTGCTCCGTCAAAGCTCAATGTCCAGAAGCTTTCCTCGGAAGCCATAGCTGCATGCACCTCTCCTCTTAATTCTTCATTCACTGGTTCATAGTCACCACTTGGAAATTGAGCAAGGAGATCAGCTAAGGCTTGGCTTTTGATCGCCTTGGGGGCTACACATGTGATCTCGAATTCACCCAGTGCTAACAACCATCTTGCCACCTTCCCGGTTAGAGCAGGCTTGCTGAGGAGGTATCGGATTGGATCACTTTTAGTAACAATCTGAATCTGGTGTGCTAAAAAGTAATGTCTGAGCTTTTGGGCAGTGAATACCAAAGCTAAACAATGCCTCTCTACTGGAGTATATCGGACTTCTGCTCCTCGAATCTTCCGACTGATGTAATACACCGGGCGTTCTACTCCATCTACATCTTGGACCAATAATGCCCCTATGGACTTGGGAGTTGAAGTTAAGTACAACATTAGAGGGACCCCGGGCTGCGGGGCTATCATGGTCTGAGGCGAGGTTAAGGCCGCCTTGATTCTCTCAAAGGCCTTTTGGTGCTCTTGGTTCCACTCGAACTTGGCATCTCCTTTTAACAAAGAGCCGAAAGGCGCAGAGATCTCTGCCAGTGCTGGGATAAACCTCCAAATATAAGACACCTTCCCGAGGAACTTCTTTAACTCCTTCTGAGAATGCGGGGGAGGCATTGCTCCGATAGATTTGACCTTGTCTTCATCTGCCTCGATACCATGTCTGTGTACAAGAAACTCGAGGAACTTCCCAGCCGTCACCCCGAAAGCACATTTGAGAGGATTCATCCTCATTTTGAATTTCTGGCACCTTTTGAATACCTTCTCAAGGTCTCGGAGATGGTCTTCTTCTTTCTTGGATTTCACCACTAGATCATCAACATAATCTTCCACCTCATGATGGATCATGTCATGAAAGATTGCAGTCATAGCCCTTTGGTAAGTTGCACCGGCATTCTTGAGTCCGAAAGGCATGACTGTATAGAAGAAGTTTCCGAGAGGTGTTCTAAAAGCAGTCTTTTCTGCGTCCTCTTCAGCCATCTTAATCTGATTGTATCCACTGAATCCATCCATGAATGAGAACATCTGGTGTCCTGAGGTAGTATCCACGAGGGTGTCGATGTGAGGAAGAGGGAATTCATCCTTCGGGCAAGATTTGTTCAAATCTCGAAAGTCTACACATACTCTGATTTGGCCATTCTTCTTCTTTACTGGCACGATGTTTGCTAACCACGTGGGGTACTGTATTGGCCGGATGAAACCAGCCTGTTGAAGTTTTTCAATCTCCTCCTTAATCTTCTCTTCGAGATCTGGATGATATTTTCGAGCAGCTTGCTTAATTGGCTTGGAGTTTGGGAACACATCAAGATAGTGGGAGACTAGGTCAGGATCTAGTCCGGGCATTTCCTTATATGACCAAGCAAACACATCTGAGTATCGGCTTATCAACTTTAACAACTGTTCCCGCTTTTCTGGGCTAAGGCTCGAACTTACGAATACCGGCCTCGGTGCATCTTGTCCATCACTCAGATCTATTTCGATAAGTTGTTCAGGCTGAGGCTTCGGCCCATCTTGCATACATTCTGGAGCCACTTCAGGCTTTATTACTATATCATTGTCAGGAGGCTCTTCTTTTGACTCGGAGTCGGTGACTGAAGAAACCGACTCCCTGCACCTTCATAAATAATACACCATCTTGCCTCCTTCTCGAACTTTCATCACCTTCCGAGGAATAGGCGGACTTTCTGGTCTAGACATCGCTCGCTTACATGATTCTGTCATCGGCTCCTTGTCATCTTTGATATCCTCCCAACGAGGAATTTTGACCCCTCGAGGCTTAGAGGTGGTGGGAACTTCTTCGACAGCCAGTTCGGTGAAGTAGATGGCATCAGAATAATGAGCTTCATGGATCTCGAACGGCCTTTCTGTAGCCTGAATTGTCACCGTCTTCTTTCCCCATTTAGCCTTAACACACTGATGATAACTTGATGGTACAGCCCCATATCTATGCATCCAGGTCCTCCCTAGAATGATGTGATAATTTGCCTCAGAATCGATAATATGGAACTTGGTGGCCGAGCGAATCTCTCCAACGGCTAAATCAACTGTTACGCATCCGATAGTAACTCTCCTTTCTCCACCGAAGCCAGTGATGACTATCGGCTGCTTCACAATGCGTTCTTCAGAGATTCCAGCTTTTTCTAGAGTAGCGCGAGTCATAATGTTGATAGAGGGTCCACTATCTAGAAAGGCCCTTTTGAACTCAACCCCGTTAATAAAAACAGTCACATAAAGCGGGCGATTGTGAGAAAAAGGATACTTTCGATCAGCCTCGGAGAAAGTAATGGCACTAGATTGCTCTTTTGCCTTCCTCGGGATAGACCCCTCAGTCGACATGCATTCCTCATGGTGTGCCTCGGTTATATTAATGATAGATTTGGTGATTTCCGTTCTTGCCTCCCTGGAAAGTCCAAGCTGGTCAAAGAACTGCTTGAACTTTACACAGTCTTGCAGGGTTTTGGCATAGTGATCCGGATCTTTTTCCACTCTTGGAGGCTCGTAGTTAACCATCTCCTCGGTCTCCTCAAAATAAGATGCCACATAAACATGGTGTCCTCCTCTTCCATAGTATTCTTTTCCTCCTTCTGGATCAAAGGGAGCACTTCCATAGTAAACTTGCTCACCTTCTGGCTCGAGGATGTCGTCCAGATAACAGTCATCGTCATCGAGATTAGCGATAGCCTCGATCATTGGGCCTTCATAGGCTATCATAGCAACATTCTTGCCCTTGTCTCGGTGTTGAGGATATGGTTGTTCTCGGATGTCTTGAGTCCCTTGCTTTTTGAACCTCAATTCGTCTGCCTCGACTTTATCTCTGAAGATTTTCCTGAGAGTCCAACACTTCTCTGTTGGATGTTTCAATGTACGATGGTAGACACAAAATTCAGGGCTCTCACGGTCCTTTTTTGATGGCATTTCTTCAACATAAGGCAATTTTAGCTCTCCGTCAGCCACCCATTCCTTAACTAGAGCTTTCACTTCTTCGATTCCACATGGATAAGAAACATTCCCCTTTTCACCATTATATTGCTTTCTTTTCTGGCCTCTATGACCTCCTCCTTGTGAATTTCGGGTATCCGGGGCAGAGGCAGCAGCAACGATAGGTCCACGAGATGACTTGAAACTAGTCTTGTAACTGGCTTTAAATCCGGACTCCTGAGCCTGAGGAATGCTAATGTTCCGAGCTGCTTCTATTAATGCCGAGAAGGTGGGTAGCTTGTGGTTAACTAGAAACATTTTGTACCTGCTCAATGCCCCTTCTAGACAAATTTGAACCAGATAACTCTCCTCAACTGCTTCATGACAATCCACGGCCTTGTCCTGAAACCTTTTGACGTAGTCAAGGATGTCTTCACTTTCTTGTTGCTTCTCTTTACACAATGTAAGTGTGGTCACCTTCTCCGCCACTTGAAAGAACTTGGAGTGGAATTTGTTAACCATTTCCTCCCAACTTCGGACAGAGTTTGGGGCCAAATTAACATACCAACTATATGCTCGGTCGGTGAGGGACTTAGAGAATTCTCTCAGTCGGAGGACGTGGTTTGAACCATGAATACCTAGAGTCTCGATGAATCGCACAACATGTTCTCGGGCATTTCCTTGTTTGCCATCGAACTTGATGAACTTCGGCACTGTATACCCCTCAGGGTATGGATAGCTCAGCATCTCAATGGGGTAAGGCGGCTTGACGTCTGGATCAGGCAAAGAGGGTAAGGTCCTCTTGCCCCGTTCGAGATCGAACATGGCCTGCACATCGGCGAGAGTGAGAAACTGTTGAGGGAGAGAGTTTGATGGTGGTATTCCCGGGACTTGGCTTATGTACCCGAAGATTGAGCTAGGGGCGTCTTGGCCATTCTGGTGCTGCGAATTCATCATTGGTGAGGACATTTGACGATACTGGCCATCAGCGCCTATAGACAAGCCAGTTGGTGATGGGATATTGAATTGAGGCCCATAGAGTCCACCGCACGGCGCCGCTATACCGGGTTGTGCTTGCAGATTTGTTGTCGGCACCAAAGGAGGCCCGCTTGGTGCTTGGGTAACATTCACTGGTGGCGTAACAAGATTAGGTACGGGCATAGCTCCCTTTTGCGCCATCATGCTCCTTATGTTTTCCTGGACACCAGCAGTCGTTGGAGCGCCATTCATTACACCAGAAACTCCCCTAGTCACCATTGGATCTTGGCTCGGCACGCCATGGAGCCCGGGCATGGGCAAACTGCTGCCGCCTACTGTGGTTTGAGCATGTGTTACTGTGGCCGTGTTGCCATGAGCCATAGGCTGATTGGGGCCTACTTCTCCTTGGATTTGATTTTGCGCTCCGGCGGGAATAACTCCACCACCAGTTTGATTTCCGTTTGGCGCCGGTACAAAGTTAGAACTCATCACCAACATGGTGTGAGTGAGATTCTGAAGAGTGGTAAGAATCTCTTGCTGAGTATTTTGAAGTCCTTGAATGGCTTCAAGCAAAAGTGGTTGATCTGGAGCCATGGTTCTGTCATCACCACCATTAGAGGATCCTTGTTGGTGAACTTCATCTTCTCCCGCCATCCTTGTTGGAGTTGTGTGGATTCCAGATCTCGTTGAGACCATTAAACAATCCGCCTCCCCAGCAGAGTCGCCAAAATGTAGGAGAGGGTTCAAGAAAGGAGTTGGAAAATTCGAAGATCTTCGAAGATCCTTGAAGAACAATTTCGAATTCTCTAGAATATGATGAGAGGCTTAGATTCTTCAATAATCTCAACTTAGGAACACGACAACAAAGGAGATGATGGAGATAAGAGATTGGGTGAAGAAGAAGGCAAAATGGCTAGAGAATAGAATAATGGCAAGGCTCTCCCATGGATCTCCCACTTTCACTCTCAAGGTTGATAATGGAGAAGGGAAATTAGTTCTTTCCCAAGAGTTAAAAAAAAATCTCCAAAATCCATCCCTTGTAAAGCTATGGGTGGGTGCTATTTATAGGCACCTCATGATATAGGATGGAGCCCATGTGCAAGGCACATGGGGGATATTCTCTCTAACCACCTTGTCCGAGGAGGTGACCTCTCCGAGGAGGTGACTTCTCCGAGGATGAGAAAACCCCGAAGAGGAGATCACTCCCTCGGCGAACCCTTCTTCTTAGCCACACCTAACCAATGATCCCCAATCATCCCAAAGGGTCAGGGGTAGTCCCAGAGGACGTCCTGCCGCAAAATATTGCCGAGTCTCATGGACCCCCCGGGGTCGTGCCACCTCGACCCGGGTATAGGCTAGTTTAACCGAAGAGTGAATTTATCTCCACTCACCGTCCTCGGGATCGGGTCCTTTGTTCGAACTCCATTACGCCCATGGTTCTGGTGCGTAGATCCCGGAAAGCTCCGAGCCCGCAAGTGTTCTGGGACTCATTAACGGAGCGACTTCTGGATTGCGTCTAAATCCGTTCGAAGCCAAGTGTTTAGGACCTCTAGGTTCGTGGATCCGAACCCTTTCGAGTCCGAGTGCCTCGGATCTCTAGGCTTGCTTAATACCCTTTCGAGTCCGGACCCGAGTAAGTCTCTAGGTTCGTGGATCCGAACCCTTTCGAGGCTTAGAGCCATTTAGCCCGTTTGATGGTGATAAATTCGGGCCCATCAATCTTGGACTATTGGGCCTAATTAATTTAATGGGCTCAAATTAGCCCCTCTTACAATAAGTATTTAGAGTGCGTTTGTTTTGAGGGATTATTTTATAGAATTAGATTATTAGTTCATTCGGACTAATAATTCATTGTTTGATTCAATTTTTTTTATTCTGGATTAATAGTTCCACTGGACTATTAGTATCTCATATGAGAAATTATTGTATCTTGAGAGGGTGAGATTATTTCCATGGGATTGGTATCCTATGAGACTAATGTGTAAAATATCCATTTTATCCTCATGCTATTACTTAATAAACAATTAAAAAATAATAAAATAGTTTTTTGAACATTTATAAATTATTTTTTTAGTGGTGTTAATTTAAAATTATATATTAAATAAAAAATATAAATTATAAATTAAATTTAATTAAAAATAATAAATTAAAATTATGGCCTTATAAATCAAATTTTTTTAGTGTTGTTAAAAAAATAAAATTTATATATTAAATAAAATTATTTTTTTAGTATTGTTAATTTAAAATTATATATTAAATAAAAAATATAAATTATAAATTTAATTTAATTGAAAACAATAAATTAAAAATTATGGCCTTATAAATTAAAATTTTTTAGTGTTGTTAAATTATAAATTATATATTAAACAAAACTTATAAAGTATAAGGGTGAAATAGTTTTTTAAACATTTATCCTTATCCAGTCCGTCCAACCAAACATTGGATTCACTAAAAATAGTCCAATTCAGACATCTAATACAAATTCAGTCCAACCAAATAGTCCGGGGACAATGTATCACAGGACTAACAATCCGATGGATTACAATTTCCCTTATCCAGTCCGTCCAAACAAACACACCCTTAGGCCATGTTTGTTTGGGCGGACTGGATTAGCATTCCCATGATTAATAATCCTAGGACTACGAATTCATTGGATTATGTATCCTATCTTAACTAATAATCAAGTTTAAAATAATTAATCCGTACTTCAATTGTTTAACCAAACATCGGATTAATAATTTTATTGGACTATTAGTCCAATCCCAAGCTCATGTCCACCCAAACAAACATGGCCTTAGGGTAAATTAAGACAGTGTCTCTATATTTTGGTCTTTATGTCATTTTGGTTTTTGTACTTTTAATTGACTCGATTATAACCCTGAATTTATGACTTCATCTCAATTTGGTCCAATTGATTATAATTTTTAATATTTTTTTTATGAAAAATACATTTATAAGTGTCACATGTCATATTTTTTAATAGTAAAATTAAAAATTTACTCAACTAAATGAGTTAACATCAATCAATATAGTTATAAATTTTTGTAAAAAATACTAATGATATTATCAATTGGACTAAATTTATACAAAATTTAAAATGAATGGTCAAAATTGAGCCAATTAAAAGTGTAAGAATCAAAATGACATAAGGGATAAATGTAGAGACCATTGTTGTAATTTGTCCAAGTGTTTAAATCATTAGATTTCTTATTAAAGTAATGTTACTATGATCATTTATTTTTACCATTTCATCTAACCATCTAATGTGTTAATCTATTTATCAGTACTGCAATTAGAGATATACATTAACGGTTGGATCCAGTAATAAACAAAATGGTAAGTATGATATGAAAATATGATAAATGTAGCAGTGTGTTTGGTTTGAGTTTTCTAGATTAAGTTTTTTGAAAATTAAATTTTTTGGTTTTCGTGTTTTTTTGTTTTTAGTGAATATTTTTAAAATTTTAAACTTTTTTTTTTTCTTTTGCTTTTTTAGATGCACCTTACTTAGATGTATCTAAAAAGTAAAAAATTTGTGAAAAAATATTTTAAAAAATTAATAAATACATAAAAATATAAAAAATGTACTGAATTCTTGTATTCTTTTTGTATTTTTGGTATTTAGTGAATTTTTAAAAAGTTTTTTTACAATTTTTTTTACTTTTTAGACATACCTAAAAAGTAAAAGAAATTACTTAAAATATTGAAAAAATTCAGTAAAAACAAAAAAATATGAAAAATAAAAAAGTAAAAATTTTTAAAAAGTATTTTTAAAAAAATAGAACCAAGCAAGCTGAAATTATTCTTATTATTGAAAATATAAGCAAGTACACGTTAAAAAATGAAAAATCTTAAATCTAAGTCACTAACTACTTTTGAAATACCATAAATCACGTAATTAAATAAAAATATGGCCTATTTTGGGACATGACATTTTTGTGACTTTTTTTTTTTTTAGTGCAAAAAAGTAGAGAGGTAATGTAATTCAAATAAGCTAACAAACTAATAAATTGACTTCTTTTTTTTTTTCCTAATTGCCAAAATAGGCCGACTGCACAAACCGTGAGTTTTGGTTAGACCATTTTACAATAATATATAAAATATGTATACAATACGGTTCCTCTACATCCTCTCAATAGGACTCCTGCTTTTTTTTTTTCTTTGAACTTGAAAAAAGGATGCTCTGTGGTGTCATCACGGCATCCGTAGGCCCAGGCCCCAGGGTAACCAGTTGCCAGCCTGATTTAACCTAACCCATAGGAAGGGACCCACCACTGAAGCACCAATGGAGCACAACCTTACATGCCACAAGCAAACCCAGATTTCGATCGGAGTACAAGGCGAGGTCTCTGTAGAGAACCAATTGCAAAGTAACCTTTGTTCGCCTCCCCCAGGATTCGAACTTGGGTCAAGTCTGGGGAATGGGAAGCATTCACCATCAGGCCACCACTCCCGGTGGTCCAATAGGACTCTTGTTGAATAGCCCAAGTGAGAGAGAGTTCAGATCCTCCCCAGTGAGTGTCTCCCTTGCTTTCTTTGGGGGACGGTCTAGATTGGACCATGTCACCCCATTTAACAATGGGTGGCTCAGATTGCCTTAGGTAAAAAAAAAAAAAAAAATTTTCAAATTTGCCCCCCAAAAACAGGGCCATTTTGATTTTCCATTCCATATCTTCCCATCAACATTTTCCCTCCCTCTCGAGTTCTTGACCAGCGACGACTCTCCATCTTGCGAGATCGACGGCGAAGCTCTCTGGTGGCAAACATCAACGATGACCCCCCCTCCCGAAACCCACTCTTGTGAAGTGGCCCGAAATCCTTCTCGGTCTCTCCCTCTTCATCAACACATCATCCTCACTTTCTTCTCTACTAAGATTTGCGCCGCGAACCAGAGCCCTGGTGACTGTGAACTAAAGCCCCGGCGAGAAAACCCATCTCTATGCTTTCTTCACCAAATTGAAACCTAAAGTAATATGTTTTTTTCACTGGTGTATTTGATGCTAATTGGGGCTTCTTATTGTTTGTTGCTATTTGATTTCTTGTTGAACATATCATGTAGTTCAGATAATGGTTAATTAATCTGTGGGATTTGTTTGGTTTGGTTTGGTCTTGATTTTGTTTGTCAAATTATTGTTGGTTTTGGTATTCACTCACTCAACAGTTATAATTTAGTATTTGGTATTCTTAGACTCTTCATAGTTATGATGAATGGAACTGTTAAATTCCATCTAACTAATAAAGGTATAATCATTACAATTTTGATGAGAGAAAAAATGATTGAAGCCATTGAGTATTGCTTGATTTTGTTTGTCAAATTGTTGCTAGTTTTGGTATTCACTTGCTCCGCAGTTATAATTTAGGTTTTGGTATTGTTAGACTCTTCATAGTTATGATAAATGGAACTATTAAATTCCATCTAAGTTATAAAGGTAGAATCATCACAATTTTAATGAGAGAAAAAATGATTGAAGCCATTGAGTATTGATTGTCTTGAATGGTTATTATTTCTTATTATGAAGATTGTGTCTTTAGAAATTATATAAATAAATCTAGTTTTTATGCAAACTTGTAACCCAACACTTCAGAAATCAACCCAATTTGACTCTCTCCATTCTTACAAACACACATACTTTGTGTGTTGGGCTAAGTTGAGATATAAAAAGATTTTTTAAAATTTGAATGAAGGAAATGATGTTAGAATGTTATTGGTTGTGCTCTTGTAAAGAGTATCTCATAATTTGAGTGCATAGGTTTTATTCTTGTGATTATGCCATGAATGTATTATCCATTTTGGTTGTTCATATCCATTGTGATTATATCCATTTTTTTTTGGGTTCATATCCATTGTCACATCTTTATATCCCGAATTGCATATTGATACTTTTCCTATTTCATTGCTTTTACTTTTCAGTTGCGTTTTCATATGGATATGGAACCTGACAACGATTGTGGTTAGAAGCCAAAAGTAGAAATGACATTTGATTAGGAAGGTACATATGGTTTTTATAATACATATGGAGGAATAATGGAGTTTAGCATAAGAAGGGAATATTGTAACAAGAACAAGTTTACTAAATAAATTTTTTCTAGAAATTTTTTTTGCCACAAGGAGGGATTTCGGAAGGTTGACAAGTAAGGCCCACTGACAAAAAACCACAGAGCTGAAACTAGGACTACTTGTGAGGCTTGACTTTTTGTTAAATTGGAAATCACTATTGGAAATTTTTGTGAGTGATTTCAAAGAAGAACACAACCATGAATTTGTATCTCCAGATTGTGCCTACATGTTGCCATCACAGAGAAAGATATTAGCTACGCAAGCAATTTAGTTAGATTTAGCCTCACATTCCGGTCTTCGTTTAGGCCAGTTTTTTGAACTTATGGGTAAGGAAGCTAGTTGAAGGCAGTCTCTTAGGTTTCTGAAATTAGATCAAAAAAATTATTTGAGAACCAAAAGACAAAAAGTTTAGCATATGGGGAAGTAGGTAACGTGTTGCAGTGCTTTCAATAGAAATCTTTGGAGAATCCATCATTTTTTTAATTTTTTTTTTATGCTTTCTAGTTAGATAATGAGGAGAAAATAATGAATATGTTTTAGGCCGATACACAAATAATCATGTATTATGCCCAATTTGGCGATGTAGTTACATTTGATACTACCTATAAGTTAAATAAAGAGCATAGGCCCTTTGTATCTTTTGTGGGATTTAACCATCATAGAGAAACAATTGTTTTTGGTGTAGCTTTGTTGTATGATGAGACTGCCAAAACATTTGTATGGCTATGTGAAATTTTTTTAGAGGCTATGCCAAAAAAGACATCAAAAACTTTGTTTACCGATCAAGATGCTGCAATGGCTAAGGCCGTACTTACTATGATGCCTGACACGAGTCACCGTTTGTGCACTTGACATTTGATGCAAAATGCATTAAGGCATGTTAATTGTCTCTTCCAAGTATAAGGGGTGAAGTGTGTATTAAATAAATTCATGTTTGATATTGAGGATGAAAATGGATAGAAAATAAAGTTGAGGGAAATGCTTGATGTATATGATGCTCATGATAATCATTGATCAAAGTTGACTGTTGGGTTGGAAGAAAAATAGGGCTGGTCATATATTAGATCAACATGCGCTACGGGAATGAGTACCACAAAACTCAATGAATCTTTTAATGCGCTGTTGAAGGATTACATTCGTTATGATTTTAATTTAAATGAATTCTTCATGCATTTTGAAAGAGTACTTGTTAAGAAGCGGTACAAGGAGTTAGAAATAGTATATGCTTTGTGCCAAAGGTTGCCAAAGGTGAGAGCACCATCCAAAATGTTAAGTGAAATGGGTAATATGTACACAAATTATTTTTGAGGAGTTTCAAGATGAGTATTTTCTTTTTGCTAAATTACACATACAAGCAATTGAATATGGTGAGGGTTGTATATACAATTGTTGATTCTACTGGGAAACATGTAAGGAAAGTGAGGATGAAGATGGATGACTCTTTGGCTTGTAGTTGCACAAAGTTTGAAAGGAAAAAGAATTTTGTGCAATCACTCTTTAAAGGTTTTGAAAGAAGTATTGATACTGAAAAAGGTTCCTTTACAATACATTCTGAAAAGATGGACCAAACAAGCAAGAGCAGGAGTTGTGAAGGACAAATTGGGAAATGAGATTAAAGTAGATATCAAATTCCAACAAGCCTCGCAGTATAAGACATTGATGGCCACATTTAGAGCAATAGCATGTAGAGCTACTGAAACTGAGGAAACTTGTGATTTTTCATTTTCACAAGTCGCTGCATTAGGTGCAAATGCTAAAAGCAGGTTAAGTGCCCATTTTTGTACTGAAAAAGTTAGTAATGATGTTCAACCGCAAAGCTTGGAAGTGGATTGCAAAGACAACAATCATGTTGTGTGAATTCCAACAGGATTGAAGAAAAAGCACCCAACTAGTAAGGGCAAAAGGAGGATAAAAGGTCCATATGAGGTGGCGTTGGAAGCAAGCTTTAAAAAGAAATCTCGTACTAAATCTGTGAATTCTTCAAAGCCTGTTGCAGCTCCAACAGTTAAACATTCTCCATTATCTATTGAAGGAGATGTCAACATTCCTGAAAATGTTCATTCTCTTCATCCTCTTCCTCCTCCTCCCTTTACCATGGGTAGTACTTCAGTTCCTCCTTCTTTGATGTATCTCACATATAATGTGGGTATTTAACAATTAGTTTTGTGTGTGTGTATGTAGGTATAATATGATTATGTAATCTTGTTATGAAGCCTAATATAATATCACTTCGTTGTAGGCAAACAATTTGCCTAAGATGTATGTAGTGCCAAATTCAGTGCCTGAACTCTTATTGTACTCAACCAACATTTATGACACTTCTTTAAGGTGGGTATGACATTGGGTTTCAAGATTCTTAGCCTAAAAATAGAGATTCTCGAGCCTCAAATAGTGCAATGTAGTTAGGTACTTTTATTGATTTTGCCCCTTTGCTTACTTTGCTATTTTTTTTATAATTAATTTGCTGCTGTTTTGTCATTGTTTTTACATCTATTTTTTTTGTTGAATTTGTTGCTGCTGCTGTTGGATTGTGTTCCAGAAAAAGCTAATTCCTTGTACAAACCAAGGATTGAATCTAGTTCATAGCATGGTTTGTAGCAGTTCACTTTGTTGCTTTCTTAATGAACAAGGATTGATGAAATTGCTCATCACCAGCATGCCAACAATAACAAAAGAAAATCTAGTAATAATCACAATCACAACAATCACAAATTCTAGCAACAATCATAGCTAATAAGAAGAAACAAGTTGTTTACACAAATCTTGTTCGTCTTATGTTGGCAATTCATTCTCATCACTTCTCCAACCCTTAAATGAAAAACCAATTTCCATGACAATCAAAAATCATTATCACTTTATTAAACAAAAAAAGCCATTGCATTCATTATCGCTTTAACAAAATGCTAGTGGTCCACCATATATTACATATATATTTACCTACAAGTCATTTTAGTATTACATACAAGTCATACTCATTCTACTCTACATTACATACACTATTTCAAATACACTAGAATGATAACTAGCACCAACAACACAACAATAAAAGCAAAGGCGTAATTCAACTTATCACCAACTCTTTCAATCACCATTACCAAGTCTCTACATTGTTTTCTACTCCTCACAATCATGTCTTTGAGCTCTCCATTCAAGATAATTACTTCTCTAAGAGTAGACAATACATCTATGCATTTTTCAAGAATATCATTTTCGACCACCTTCAAATTATGTTGCATATGTGAAGGGATCCACCACTCAAAGAACTTACAACCATTTATAGAATGGGGGCATACAAAATATAAGCAATTTGGGTTATCCATTAACTGAGAAATCTTAACCATAGCTTTGTTGCCATATCAACAATTGCGGTTATCGAATCTAACTTCATGAATGATGGCCATACTTGCATTTGACGTTAACATTAACCTACAAAAGAAATATCAAATAGCAAAAATAATTTATAATATCAAGCAACCTTCAAGCACAATCTGATTCTTAAAGGAAAAGAAAAAAGCGCCATCGATCTGCGATTCCTATTTCTATCACTAGTACAGAGCAGCCTCTTTTTGACTTAGTTTGGTTTGTGAACAATTTTTATTCTTATCTCTCTTTTTTTCTCTCGCAATTAAGGGAATATAAAGTTTCCTCTAATGAGTTGAGTTTCAAGGGTAGAAATTTTTCTCTCATAAATTTTTTTATAGGTTGCAATCTTATGTTTCTTATTTTAATCGTTTAATGTATATTGGAAGTGGAAATTTAGAGAAAATTTTGTTAGTTACTCCACACTTATCAATCTTATTTTTTCCAATTTTCTTGAGCCAATATGGTAATCGACAAATACATACAAAATTAGGGCAAAATATATCTATGAAATTAGGGTTCTTTTGAGTAATATGTATCAATATTATTTTTTTCAATTTTTTTGAGGCAATATGGTAATCAACAAATACATACAAAATTAGGGGAAAATATATCTATGAAATTAGGTTCTTTGGAGTAATGTGTGTGTGAGAGAGACAGAGTAAGAGAGAATAAAATGATTACGAGAGAGAGAGAGAGAGAGAGAGATGATTTAGAGAACTTACAGTTTGGTATTTGCTGTTGGTGTATGTGGTGGTAGTCGTCGGTGGTGGTCATCGTCTTTCTCTCCTTTGTTATTTCCATCTTTCTTCATTACCTTCCGTCTTCTTCATGGAGTTTGGGTTCGTGAGGAGAGAACTCTATTTTGGGGGAAATTTGAATATTTTATTTATTTATTATTTACTTCCTATGTCTCAAAATATTAGTTCTTTATTCCATTTTTCATTATCTCAAAATATTAGTCCCTTTTCAAAAATCAAGGAATAAAACGATATGAATTTACTATTTTTCCCTTCTTTTAAATTCATTAATAACATAAAAAATACAATTATGACAATTGATATTCTCAAAAAATATACTATAAAAGGGTAATTTTAGAAAATTAATATTTTTAAAATGCAATAATTGTATCATAAAAAAAGTTAGGTTCTCCAAAAGAGATTATTATTTTAGGGCAAATGAAGTATTTTTTTTTTGGTGGACTTGAAGTAATCTAAACCATTCATTATTAAACGGGGTGACGTGGCTCAATCTAGCATGTCCTGGAGGAAGCAGAGCATCTCCAATGGTATTTGGCTATAATACCATTGAAATTGCTATAATTTGGCAATGAATAGTAGTAATTTGTCAAATTATAGCAACGGTGCTCCAATAGTACACATGCTATTTTGGAAAATCTCAATCAATTTTCCCTTCAAGCTTGTAGGTGTTGTTTGGAAATAGGTTTTTTAGTTAGTTATTTAAAAAAAAAAAAAAATCTTTTGTGACCTTTTTTAAACTGTTTGTAAAAAAATTATATATTTACATTATACCCGACTAGACAAATATAAAAAATAAAAATAGAAATTAAAAAATTGAAAAAATATATATGTAATTCATCCCGCCAAAAAACAAAAAAAAAAAAAAAAAAAAACCAAAAAAATAGAAAAAAAAAACAAAAAACAAAATTACTATTGTATTTATAGCCGTTGTTCTTACTGTTTTGCAATTTTTCTTTTAATTTTTTTGTTTAGGGAAAAAAAAGAGCACAACGGTCGTATTGCATTCCAAGACACCATCCACACCATTGATTTTTTCTCAATCTAACGGCTGAGGTGAGAATTCTGGAATCATCAGCTACTTTATCAAGAAACCCACCATTCTCTCTTTCTTATCTTCATTTTCATCAAACCCAATTGGCTGAGCATCTCCATCTCTCTCTCTCTCTCTCTCTCTCTCTTTTTCTCTCTCCATGTTCATCCGTCTCTCCGTCTTTAGTAAACCCAATTGGCTGATCAAGTCCAGAGCCTATAATGAGCCAATCGGTTATTCATCTATCTTTCTCATCTTCATTTTTTAAGTTACCTCTCTCTCTCTCTCTCTCTCTCTCTCTCTCTCTCCATGTTGATTTTTTAAGTTACCTCTGAAATCATCAATCTTGCTTTAAGTTACCCCCTCTGTCTCTCTCTCCCCATGTTATTTATTTATTTATTTGTTTTTTGATTAGGTCCAGAGCCTCATTCAAGTCCAGAGCCTATGATGAAGGCAGAGCTACGAAGATCAGTCTTTGAGTCTAGACAAACCCATTGCCCTTTAGATCTGTGTCTATTTCAGACCAAATTTGTTGAAAAAAATACAACAGATTCATATCCAAATTTGTCATCAATCATGTTGAAATCCAAGTATTTATCTTCTAAATTTGAACTAGATTGCTTTAGAAATTTATATAAATTTGTGAAATTTGGGTTGACTGATAATTTTGAAATTTGTTATTGACTGATTGTTCCAAATATTTGTGAAATTTGTGAAACAAATTCTAAACTGATCATTCTGAAATATGTGAAATCTGTGTTTGGGAAATGTAGAAATTGGTGAAATTTATTTTGAGAAAAAAAAATTGAAGGAACAGATGCTATAATAAATAAATGAATTGTGTTTGATAAAAAAATAAAAAATATATTAGTGAATTTCGTTTGAAAAAAAAAACTTCAAACATTTTTGGATGTTTTTTTGGGAGAGGATGAACTAAGCTTTGGAGCCAAAATTAGTTATTTTTGATGATGTGACATGTTTGGCAAATGCCATTTCTGTGTCAAATTTGACAACAGAAATGGCATCGACTATGTTTAGTAGGCGGAATAGCAGACCATTGAAGACCCCCTTTTTTTCACTCTTGCCAAATTATAACTTTGACAGCTTCTTTGGCACTACCATCAGAGATGCTCTAAGGTAGATGGGTTTGAGAAAAGAAAAAGTCCAATTGCCCCAAAAGTGAGTGCTTGACACGCGCAAACACAGAAACCAAATCAGAAACACAAAACAATAGTCAAATGGTGACTAATCTACAAACAACAAAAACAACCACCGACATGTGTTCTTCTTTCTCACACTCTCAATTCAACAAAACTAAAAGGGTTTTCTTTTATTGTAAAGAATTTGATCTTCTAGTTTTTACTAATCGTTTATTTTGGGTTTTCTTTGGTTCTGGTTAGATTGTGTTTCCATGTCTAGAAAATTCATAGTAATTTCAATGTTTGTCTCTGAGTTTGGGTTTATGTGTTACGTTTAGTTATAGATTTTATGGGTTGATGCATTTGACAATTGACAATTGTTTAGGGATCGACCGTATGATTAGTGATGCATGTATTCAAAGTAATTTTGGGTTTTAAAATTGATTTGTGAATGTTGGAGCGGGGGAGGGGGGAGGGGGTTCAAGATTAGGAAGATGATTAGAGAGGCAAAGCTATGTTAATGGTCCAACAATGGTGGAAAGACTGGAGAGTGAGTAGCTATGTGAGGGTGAAGCAGGCAGCTCATGCAGAAATGAATGGCAATGCACAAGTGGGTAGCATCTCCTCCAAATCTCCAAAATTCCTCTTCTTGAACCTTGGGAAATGGGTCCTATTTATAGGCTTTTCCTTGACACCAAGAGGACACCAAGTGGCCAAATAGAGAGAAGACAAGTGTCTGTAAGGATCTCTTGGAATATTCTGGTTTGAGCCACCAAGCTGAAGGTGCCACGTGTCCCTTTGCATGTACTGTGTACTATCTATTTGCCTCTGCAACTACCTTTCTGAACCTCAGCAGGTGTAGTTGCGATGGGAGAGTTTGGCGTTACAACTCCCTTTTGAGCCTCAGCAAGTGTAGTTGCGGTTGTAGTATTTGCCGTTGCACTTGCCTTCTTATCTCGAACCTTAGCAAGTGCACTTGTGGCGGCAAACCTTACTGTTGCACTTGCCTTCTCAGTTTTATTTAGCTAGTACATGCATTTTTAGGACTTCATTAGCCTGTTATCAGCTATGTTTGTGTTCACCTTAGTGAAACCTCCACCCTTAGCCACTTAACCACAAACTTCCCAGCTTCCCAGGGTGAAGGCCACAACCAGGCCTGCTATCAGCCATGTTATGCCTTAGTACCAAGCCCAAGGGGGCTTTCTTAGTCTTGCATGTGCGACTAAGGCAGGTCCGTGATATGGGTAATGGAAAGGGAGTCCCTTACACTCAGGCTACCCTATTCCTATCTTCGCGGGATCGCCTCGGTAAATTGGTATCTCTGGCTCTACTATCAGCTCCAACCAGTAAGTTTTGGGGCCTGCTATTAGCGCTAAGTTAATGAACTTTGAGGCCTGCTATTAGCCTTAGGCTAGTAATGCCTTGGGGCCTGCTATCAGCGCCAAGCATGAGTCTCTACTTGCATAAGGGAAGCTTCTCCCGAAAATTGCTATCACCTTGGTGGGATGTTCCCTCCGCATGTTAGTTATGGCAGTTGTAATTGTTGCGGCAGTCATTTCCCACGGCAAGTTCAAATGGCAGAATTGACAATATTAGAAACGGCGGCGTCGACAAAATACCTCCGCAACTTGAGCGCTACAAGTACTACCTTTGCAACTTAGTTGCTTCAGTTTTCTTCTTCCCTCAGCAACTCCAGATAGCTGCGGTACCAACAATACATGGAATGGCGGTGGTATCGATAATACTTGAAATGGTGGTGCTGAGATAAAGTGCCTCTGCAACTTGGCCGTCGCAAGTATTGCCTCCGCAACTTAGTTGCTTCGACTTTCTCTTTCCTTTAGCAACATAAGAGGGCAGCGGAATCGACAATATTGTGAATGGCAGCGCTGAGGCAAAGTACCTCTACAACTTGGCCGCTGTAAGTGTTGCCTCTGCAACTTGACTTAGGCATTTTCCTTTGTGGAGTCAGTTTGCACCCTTGGCGGGTCGGACCTGCTTCGGCCCACTTTTGGCCCACTTCCTATGGGCTTTAGCCCATGCTCCTTTTTCATTCCTGGTTGCGTCAGAAGGGCGACCTCAGCACTCAGGCCCATACTTAATTTGGGGTTTAATTTTTGACCCTCTACATTTGCCCCTGCGTGCATAGGGGACACGTTCCTTGTGTTCCCACGCGTGCATGACGTCAGCAAGTAACCCAGGGGTTGCGTCGGTTGGGTAAGAAGTTTCACCAGTTGGGCCAGGAGTTGCGTCAATTTTTTGCAGAGTCATAATGGCTCTGAAAAGGTGCCATTTGACTGATAGTCATAATGGGCCTAGGAAAGCATGTTGGCGCCTTTTTGCTGCTTTCTCTATAAATAGTGCCTCTTGGGTTCACTGGTCCCCCACTTCAACCACAACACACTCTCTTGTCTCCTTGTCTTCTTCTCTTTGTGGTCCCTACCTTCGAAAGTTTTCTTCGCTTTCTTTATTCTTCTTCATGGCTACCACTAGGTTTTTACCCGATAAAGCCGTCCCATCCAGTACTGAATGGAGGAGGGCCCCATACTTTGGGGAGCTTGTTAACCCGTTCTGGAAGGCTGTTGATTCCTTTGTTCCTGACGCCCCTTCTCTAGAAGGACCTTTAATCCCTTTTGGTGAGGACTCTCTAGATGACGCGGACATGGTGAACCCAGTCTTTGTGCTGCGGTTTCATGCGAAACGCGATGATTTTTTCCATTCGTACATCTATTACTGCACTCAAATGGGCCCTTTAGCAGACTGGCCCCTTTGGGTTGATGACATCATCGCAGATGATGGCTTCAAGCAGTGCTTAAGGGATGTCTGTCTTTTCAACGCCATTTTGATCTCGAGGAAGTTGTCCGTGCGCAAGGTGCAGACCAACACTGATACGGTTGTTTCCCACTGGAGCCGCGACTTCTATACCTTCGTTTTGGCTTAGGGGGAGATAACCCCAACCTTTGAAAATGTTATTGTTCTTCTCCGCCTAAGCACCCGTGGGGACTACCCTTTTGATCCCGCGTCCCTGACTATTGCGGAACAAACTGCTGTCACTGCCCTCCAAGATGCCTTTCGAGAGGCACGAAAGTATGGCTCTTGGTACGATCTTAGGACTGGGGAATTGCTTCAAGAGAGGCCCAAGAGGGACAAGACCACCTACCTATCTTGGCTGAAACATTTTTTCAAGGACATGCAACCGGTTGTAGGCGACATTCCTGAAGACAGTTGCGAGTCCATAGTTGGGCCAGGCTACCACGGCAACTTGTACTTGGCGACCTTTGTTAGTTATTTTATCTCTTTTTTTGTTCTTCCCAGCAACCGTACTAAGAGCATCAATCCCTTGTTGTTCCCTCTCACTGTTAAACTTTGCAGCTACAGTCAGATCCCTTTGGCTCCTCTCTTCTTGGGGAATTTATACTTCCGTCTAGACCTTATTCATTCGGACATAGAGAGATCCATGTGATGCTATGACATATGGAGCTTTGTTCATACCCAGTTCCTGACCGCCTTCTTCTATTAGCAGTTTCCTGCCATGGGCCTTGTCCCTAAAGAGCATGAGCCCTTTTTTACTGACAAAGTCCTTGAGGCAGAGGGTAGTCCTGTCCTAGATGCAGAAGGATGGCCCATCACAAGATAAGTGTGCCATTCCCTCCCTCGCATCTCTAGATGGTTTGGTGTTGGCACAAACAGACCTTTTGTGGACTACATTGACTACATAGAGGAGTGTGTGTTCCACCCTTTTACCCAGCTTCTTCCAGGCATCTCTGTTGTTCCGTTCTATTTTCTAAGGCTCGTCATGTTGATTTTTCTCTTGACAACGTCCAGGCCAACTCCCTCCTTATTGCTGCTATGATACGCCCTAGGTTTCTGCCTGTATGGAATGAGAAGGGCATGTCCAACGTTGTCTATCGACCGGACAAATTCCTTAGATAGTTTGGTATGGATTAGGGTATCCCACATGCCCCCCTGCCTCAGACAGATTTTCATCAGTGTTTGCAGCGGTTTGTTCGTGATTACACCGCTTTACTTGTGGAGGGTTTAGGCCTCATGGAGCTGCCCTCACTTAGAAGAGAAGGCATCTTCACCCCTAGCAACATGCTATTCTGGCACCGCAACCTTAACTCCTTCTTTAATTTTTGTAACAGTGACCCAATCGTCCCTATGAGGCCAATTTGAGCTGTTTTGACAGGAATGGTTTGGACCTATCATAGATGAGGGATAGGCTTCAGAAAGTCGATGGCTTCCATGAGCACACAGACAACGTGGCGATGATTGCATCCTTGGAGGAGACTATCAAGGAGTATAAGGGTGCTTTGGAGCAGCACCAACAAAACCTAGCTCGGTTCAATGAAAAGGACTCCGCGCTCGTTGCTCAGTTTCCTCGGGATGTGACCCTAATGGACTCCCTTAGGAAGGGTTTGATTTGATGTATTGTCGCCTTATTGTGGCTCTTTTTCTTTGTACTGTTGTTATCTCTCTCTCTCTCTCTCTCTCTCTTTTTTTTTTTCCTTTGAGCACTGTAATCATCCTATGAAAAACTTTAATATGTATGAGAAGCAAAGATATTGAGCCTCACTTTACTGTTTTCCTTTCATTGTCTTTCACATAACTTCTAAAGACAAGCAAAACTCATGCCATAAACAGAACTTCGTCATAACTAAGCTTTTTTACATGGACAAAATTTCGCTAAGTATGGAAAACTTTCTTCAAACTAGGTATTTATAAGAGTAACAGGTTTACTAGGTGTATGACATTTTCTTACACTTTGCTTTGGAAGTATTAACAAAGAAACTTACAACTCTTTTTTATGAACAAAAGAAATTAAGAAAAATACTCCTTTACATACTTAGCATTGATGGGGCTAGTCATGAACCCATCATCTACTCTTGTCAACTTGTAATATCTGCTACTGCTTGCCTCAACAACTTTGTAGGGGCCTTCCCATCTTGGTGAGAACTTGGGGGTTGGTTGCCCCCGCATGATTGTATCCACTGTTTTCCATACCAAGTCCCCCTTATTGAACTCCCTGTGTTGAACAGATTGATTGTAGGCGTGAGCTATGGACTGATGATACTTTTCCATTGCTCGCAAAGCCCGATCTCTTCTTTCTTCGGCTGCCTCTATGTCATTCTTCTTGCTGTCTGGAACTAAGTGTGCTGACATAGCCATTCTTGCTGAGGGTACTGCCAACTAAACTGGTAACATAGCTTCGAACCCGTATACTAGGGAAAATGGGATTGCTTGAGTCGGCTTCCTCTTTGACGTTCTATATGCCTAGAGTGCTATGGGGAGTTGTTCGGACCATATGCCCCTTGCTTCATCCATCATTTTACTCAGTATTCGGATGAGGGTTTTGTTGGTTGCCTCAGCTTATCCATTCCCTTGAGGATAGTATGGAGTAGACTTGTGGTGCTTGATATGGTAAACGTCCAACAATCTTCTCACATGGCGGTTCACAAAGGAGGTCCCATTATCAAACAACATCACCTTGGATATGTCAAACCTACAGATTATGTTTTCTTTGATGAAGTTGGCCACTCCTGCCCCATCTACCTTCCTCATCGATATAGCCTCTACCCACTTGGTACTGACTTTAGTCGCTGCAAGTATCTATCTGTGGCCTTTGGATTACTACACTATAGGACCTACCAGATCAAATGCCCAAGTATGAAATGGGTAAGGGTCTCGATGTTGTGCAATTCAACCGCTGGTGCATGTATCAAGTTCCCAAACTTCTGGCAGGATTGGCACTCTTTACAAAGTTTTTAGAATCTTCTTCCATTGTCGGCCAATAGTAGCCGAGGTGAATAAGGTGCCCATATAATCCCTGCGCTCCTTGATGCTCTGCCTTGTGGGCTTTCCTCAGCACTTCGTTTGCCTTATCTTTTGATAAACATGCCAAAGGTTCCCCTTTAAATCTTCTGTGGTACAACTTGCCTTGGTCAAGGAAGAAGCGGAGGGCCCGTCTCTTAACTCTAACTGCATCGGCTTTGTTCTTAGGCAGTGTGCCATTTCTAAGATAGTCAATATACAGCTGCCTCCATTCCTAACTACTTAAGAAATGGGCTTCTTCTTCTTTAGGATGGGAATGACATTTTGCACATTGCTTCTACAACTCAATACTTTCATTTTCCATCTCTAGCCAGTAATACCCTTGCCTCTGCATTCGTCGGTGTAGACTGATATCTCCATCTCCATACGACTTAACGTGGATCTGCTTAAGTCTGTAAGTTGTTTCTTGTCTGCCGACGCACCTTGCTAGTAGATTGTTAGGACCGCGAAAATACAACTCTCCTCTGAGGAGTAGGAATGATGCAAGTTCTGCTGGTCTGATTGTCCCTTGGCCTATTTTCAGTTGTTGGATAATGTCTGCTTTCCACCTCTCAGCACTTTGCTCTGTGTGTCCTTCGGCTAACACTACTGGTGTTGTTTTTTTCTCGATGACGATGGCTATACTGTCATCTGGTATATCCACCTTTGCCCCTAGTGTAGCCAAGGCATCGGGGAAACAGTTGTGTGTTCGAGGTGTGTGTTGGATTTGGACATCATCAAACTGAGTGAGAAACTTTTGAACTATAGTGCGATACGGGGCCAACAGGGGCTCTTTCAAGGCGAAATCACCCATTGTTTGCTTGACAACTAACTTGGAGTCACCCCAAATTTTCAATTTGCGGAGGCCTTTCTTTTGAGCAGTAATCAGACCTAGTATCAAGCCTCACATTCAACCTCATTGTTGGAACATGCAAAGTCAAGCTTATATGACAAATGGAACTCCCCCATTCCCTTGACTAGTGAGTGTTATGCTAGCTCTACCTTTCCCAGCACCAAAGGCTCCATCAAATTTTAAATCCCAATAAGTCTCAGCTGCTGCTGCTGCTGAGACGTGGACCTCACCAGGTAGGGGTACCTCTGCAAGTTCATGTTCACTAGATGGGAATTGTGCTAGCAAGTCTGTAAGTGCTTGGCTCTTGATAGCTTTAGGAGTAACATGCTATGTCATATTTTGTTAGAACCAAAAGCCACCTTGCCATGTTTCCAGTCAGAGCGGGCTTGCTCAGTAAGTAGTGGACTGGATCACTCTGGGTTACAACTTGGATTGGGTGTGCCAAAAAATATTGACACAGCTTCTACGCGGTGAAGATTAAGGCTAAACAATGTCTCTCAATTGGGGTATACTGTGATTCGGCACCATTGACTTTGTGGCTGATATAATAGATTGGTTTCTCAACGCTGTCTATGTCTTGGACAAGTAGAGCTCCAATAGACCGAGGTGTAGAGGTAAGATATAGTAGCAGAGGCTTTCCAAGTTGTGAGGCAATCATTGTAAGTGGAGAGGTAAGTGTTTGTTTCACCATATCGAATGCCTGTTGGTGTTCTTGCAACCATTCAAACTTGTGATTCCCTTTCAGCAGTGCCCCAAAGGAAAATGTTATCTCAGTGATGGTTGGGATAAACCTCCTAAGGTATGACACTTTGCCTAGGAATTTCTTTAAGGCTTTTTGAGAGTGTGGTAGTGGCATCTCCATGATTGACTTGATCTTATCCCTATCTATTTCAATTCCCCATTGGTGTACCAGAAAGATAAGGAACTTGCCTGTGGTAACTTCGAAGGCACATTTGAGAAGGTTCATCTTTAAGCAGAATTTTTGACAACATTGAAAAACTTTTTCCAAGTCGTAGAGGTGCCGATTTGCTTCGGTAGACTTTACCACCAGGTCATCCACATACACTTCTACTTCGTGATGTAACATATCATGGAACATTGCCGTCATAGCCCATTGATAGGTTGCCCCCGCATTTTTAAACCCGAGGGCATCCCTGTGTAGAAAAACTTTTCCAAGGGCATCCTAAAAGTTATCTTTTTTGCGTCTTCTAGTGCCATTTTGATCTGGTTATAACCACTGAAGCCGTCCATGAAGGAGAACATCTGATGGCCCGCAGTAGAATCAATGACTGCGTCAACATGGGGCAGTGGAAACTCGTCTTTTGGGCAGGCCTTGTTCAGGTCGCGAAAGTCTACGTAGATCCTGATCTAGCCGTTCTTCTTCTTCACATGCACAATATTTATTAGCCAAGTTGGGTACTGTATAGACTCAATGAACTTGGCCCTCTGCAACTTTTCTACCTCTTCTTTAATCTTCGCCTCATGCTGCTTTATTGGCTTACAGTTGGAAAAAGTGTCAAGGTGATAGGTGACAAGGGATGGGTCAAGACCAGGCATCTCGTTGTATGTCCAAGCAAAGACGTCACTGTACCGCTTCAGTAGTGTTATCAATTTCACCTTAGCTGCTGGGGCCATTGTATCGCTGATAAACATGGGCTTGCTTTGCCCTGGTAAGTCGCTGAGGTTTACCTCAGCAAGTACTTCCTACTACAGTTTGGGTCTATCTTGCATGCACTCAAGAGCGGGCTCAGGGTTCTCTACCAACCCTTCTTGGAATTAGTCACCATCACACTTGTTGGTCTCGGGGCCATCCTCCCAGGGTATGAAGTTTGGCCCCCAAGACCTTCATAGGTAGTAAATTGTCTTGCCGCCCTCATGCACCTTAACAATCTTGGGTGGTGGACTTGTGGACTTGCTGCTCCTCTTGTACTCACTACTTTCTGGAGCAGCCTTTGCATCTCGAATGTCTTCCCACTTCAACAATTTTACCTCTGTAACTTTACCAGTCCTTGGAGTTTCATCCGTTGATAGCTCAGTAAAGAAAACTACATCAGAATAATGTGCCTCCTCTACTCCAAATGGCTTGTCAGATGCATTTATGGTCACCGTATGCCTTCCCAACTTTGCTTTTATGCATTGGTGATAACTCGACAAGATAACCCCATATCGGTGCATCCAAGCTCTACCAAGTATCATGTGGTAATTCGTGTCCGCTTCAATCACATGGAACTTAGTTGCGGAGCAGATCTCGCCAACTGCTAAGTCCACTACAACATGGCCTTTAGTACCTTTTTTCTCACCACCAAAACCAGTCATAGTAATGGGTTGGCGGACCATCCTGGACTCTGTGATACTGGCCTTCACAAAGGTGTCGGTAATGATGATGTTTATGGATGCTCCGCTATCAAGGAAAGTACGCTTGAACTCTACATCATTGATGTAAGCCAGGGGTGCAACTCGGGCAGGTTTAGTTGGGACGGGAGGTTGTCCAAACCCAGCCTAAGCCCGAATTATACCCCAAGGTTGTCTGCCCAAGCTCGGCCTGAGTGAAACCCGAATTGCCCGAGTTGCCCTGTGCGACTAAGGCAGGTCCATGACCTGGGTAATGCAAAGGGAGTCTCTTACACTCGGGCTACCCTACTCCTATTTTTGCGGGATCGCCGCGGTAAACTGGTATCTCTAGACCTGCTATCAACTTCAACTAGTAAGTCTTAGGGCTTGCTATCAGCGCCAAGTTAATGAACTTTGGGGCCTGCTATTAGCCCTAGGCTAGTAATGCCTTGAGGCTAGCTATCAGCGCCAAGCATTAGTCTCTACTTGTAGAGGGGAAGCTTCTTCCAAAGGCTTCTATCACTTTGGCGGGATGTTCCCTCCGCATGCTGGTTGCTGCGACTGTAGTTGCTGCGGTAGTCATTTCTCATGGCAAGTTCAAACGGCAGAACCGACAATATTAGAAATGACAATATCGACAAAATACCTCCGCAACTTGGGTGCTACAAGTACTACCTCTGCAACTTAGTTGCTTCGGTTTTCTCCTTCCCTTAGCAACCCCAGATGGCTGTGGTATCGACAATACTTGGAATGGCGGCGGTATCGACAATACTTGAAATGGTGGCGCTGAGATAAAGTGCCTTTACAATTTGGCCGTCGCAAGTGCTGCCTCCGCAACTTAGTTGCTTTGGCTTTCTCTTTCCCTTAGCAACTTCAGAGGGCGACGGAATTGACAATATTGTGAATGGCGGCGCTGAGGCAAAGTACCTTTGCAACTTGGCCGCTGCAAGTGTTGCCTCTGCAACTTGACTTAGGCATTTTCCTTTGTGGAGTCCATTTGGACCCTTGGCGGGTCGGACCTGCTTCGACCCACTGTTGGCCCACTTCCATTGGGCTTTAGCCTATGCTCCTTTTTCATTCCTAGTTGCCTCAGAAGGACAACCTCAGTGCTTAGGCCCATGCTTAATTTGGGGTTTAATTCTTGACCCTCTACAGCGAATATGTTCTGTTAAATATGAAAATGTGAAAATGTTTCCTTATTTGTGTGTTGTTGTCAAGCCCTATACAGTTAGGTCATGATAATATTATTGCTTTGAAAAAGGAAGAACCTAATTTTGAAGGAGATAGGAGCTCTAAACAGAAGTAGGAAATTGAAGTAATCTTGAGTGAGAGAGCTCTTTGATTTGTGTTTTAAGATAAATCTTCAAAGTAAATTTTACGGAGAGGGTTTAGAAATTTTTTTAATTTGTTTAGTTGTATATTTTTAAAATAGTTTTGGAGTTTGGATGATTTGATATTTTGTTATAGTTGAGTAGATGTGTGTGAGAAAAAAAGTGATTGAGAATGAGAGAGGAGAGAAAAATAGTGATTGATTTATGTGTAGGAGAGAGAAAGTGGTTTTCGTTTTTTTTTTTTTAATTTTAACAAAACAAAATTTTAAAAAAATTTCTCAAAAATTATATCATGAGATACAAATCAAATAGGTCTGAAGTCTGAGAGAGAGAGAGAGAGAGAGAGCAATGTGGGTTGAAGTTTGGTTCAATTGATGCCTGGATTAAACATTTTCCTATACCATATATAAAAGTAAAACAATATATGAGGAATTCTATTATACACATTTTGATACCACATGCATTTTTACTTACATTATTTTCTTTTTTAATTATAAATTTTTTTGAGATATTTGGTCATAATTTTTTTACATTTGGTTATGATTTTTTTATTTATTTTAATTATGGCTCAGAAAGTATGAAATTATATAATTTTTTTCTATAATTATAAAATACATATAGTATACATCATTTAAAACGACTATGCCTTAGTTTTTTTTAAAAAAAATATACATTCTTGCAGAAACTTTGACGATCTTAGTGTTAATGATAAGACAATAAATATATATATATATATATATATATATAACAAAAATAGATGTGCTCTTTAATGGCTAGAGAGGGCCACTTCATACATATATTTGCAAAACAGGTCATATTTGAGCATAGTAATAAAGTGGGTTTTGATCAGCGGGGAGCCATGGCTCCATCCCATATCATCCTCATCAGGAAACTCCTTGGCAGAGGCGGACGGAGGGTTGGCAAGGGGGGCACTGCCCCAAGAAACAATGTTAAAAAAATTAGTTAATACTATGTATTTACCCTCGAGTTTATAATTTGTGAAAAGTTAGCTCCCGAATAAATATATAAATAACTAAAGAATTCTTCTCAAAATCTCAAGTTGCTTTTAATTACGGTTACCCTACAGTATTTGTATATTATCATTTTTTTATTTTTTTTTAAATTTTGTACAAGTGTAAAAATTACTTGGACTTTTCTCATGTGTGCCTTGCATATGGTATGCAAGGTACTTACACCCTTCTATTTTGCATTTACACATTTATATGTATTGGGTTATATCAAAATATTTGGAAACTTACACATTGGTGACCTGCTAAGCAGGTCACTTTCCAGGTAAATTAATAAAATAATATATTATATGACTAAAGGTGTAAATGGTCACAAGAAAAGTATAAGTTTTCAAGAAAGGCGTAAGGAATTTCAGAAAAAGGCGTAACTGATTACTGAAAAGTATAAATCATTTACACCTTTTATGAACACTTACTCTTTTTGTGTAAGAATTTTTGGCATAAGATTTATACCTTTTGCTTCTAACATACACCTTTTGTGGAAGCCCAACTTAAAGCTTTTCGGAAGTCACTTATACCTTTTGTGAAAAAATAAATTCATCAAATTTACACCTTTTGCTTCAGCTTATACCTTATCGTGGAACTGCTTATATTTTTTTTGAAAAGTTACGCCTTTTGTGAAATAATTTTTCTCATAAGATTTATACTTTCTTTTTCATCAAACTTACTCCTGTTGTGAAAGAGTATATAACCACAAAAGTATAAATGTTATGCCAAAAATTCTTACACAAAAGGAGTAACTTTTAAAAAAATATATAAGCACTTCCACGAAAAGGTATAAGCTTAAGAAAAAGGTATAAATTTGATGAATTTTTTTTTTCACAAAAGGTATAAGTGACTTTCGAAATAGGTTTAAGTTGGCCTTTCACAAAAGGTGTAAGTTCGAAGAAAAAATATAAATCTCATGCCAACATTTCTTACACAAAAGCAGTAACTTTTCAAAAATGGTGTAAACATTTTCACGAAAAGTATGAAGGAGTAACATTTCAAAGCGTTGATAACCAGAAAAGGAGTAACAAAGGGTTCATTTCAAAATGTTCGTAAACACAGAAGGAGTAACATATGTTCATCTGAAAGTAGTAAACACAGAAGGAGTAACATTTCGAAGTGTTCATAAACCCAATTGAGACAACCACTGAACAAATCAAAGGGTCGTGACCCCCGCTGACCACCCAAGCGTCGGTGGGCTCCGGTGCTCACAGCCATCTGAGATCGGCACCTCCACTGGCACCGCCGCCGCTAATCAAAGGTTTTTTGAAAGATTGGCTATCGATCTTGGTCTCTCTGTGTCGATGTCGGTCTGTCTCTGTCGATCCCTGTTTATCTCGGTCTGTCTCCAGCGATCTTGGTCTGTCGGTGTCCATGTGGGTCTCTTCTCTGTCGATCTCTGTCGATTTCGGTCCCTCTGTCGATCAGTGTCCATCCAGGTCTCTATGTCTGTTGAGCTCAGTCTCTCTCTCTCTCTCTCTCTCTCTCTCTCTCTCTCTCTCTCTGTCCGTTGCTCTATATTAAAAACGGTCTCTATGTCTGTCGATCTCAGTCTGTCGATCAGTTATACCTTTTGTGGAAAAATTAATTCATCAAATTTACACCTTTTCCCTAAGCTTATACCTTTTTGTGGAAGTGCTTATATTTTTTTTGAAAAGTTACTCCTTTTGTGTAAGAATTTTTGGCATAAGATTATACCTTTTCTTCGAACTTACACCGTTTGTGGAAGGCCAAGTTAAAGCTTTTTCGCAAGTCACTTATACCTTTTGTGAAAAGATAAATTCATCAAATTTACACCTTTTGCATAAGCTTATACCTTTTCGTGGAAGTGCTTAAATTTTTTTTGAAAAGTTACTCCTTTTGTGTAAGAATTTTTGGCATAAGATTTATACCTTTTCTTCGAACTACACCGTTTGTGGAAGGCCAAATTAAACCTTTTTCGGAAGTCACTTATACCTTTTGTGAACAGATAAATTCATCAAATTTACACCTTTTGCTTAAGCTTATACCTTTCGTGGAAGTGCTTATATTTTTTTCGAAAAGTTACTCCTTTTGTGTACAAATTTTTGGCATAAGATTTATACCTTTTCTTCGAACTTAAACCTTTTGTGGATGCCCAACTTAAAGCTTTTTCGCAAGTCAGTTATACCTTTTGTGAAAAAATAAATTCATCAAATTTACACATTTTGCTTCGGCTTATACCTTTTCGTGAAACTGCTTATATTTTTCTTGAAAAGTTACTCCTTTTGTGAAATAATTTTTCTCATAAGATTTATACTTTTTCTTCAAACTTACACCTTCTGTGAAAGAGTATATAAGCACAAAAGTATAAATGTTATGCCCAAAATTCTTACACAAAAGGAGTAACTTTTTAAAAATAGTGTAAGTATTTTCAGTAAAAAGTGTAAGCTTAAGCAAAAGGTGCAAAATTAATGAATTTTTTTTTTCACAAAAGGTATAAGTGACTTCCGAAATAGGTTTAAGTTGGGCTTTCACAAAAGGTGTCAGTTCGAAGAAAAAGTCCAAAGTATAAATCTTATGCCAACAATTCTTACACAAAAGGAGTAACTTTTCCAAAATGGCGTAAATATTTTAACGAAGGAGTAACATTTCAAAGCGTTGATAACCAGAAAAGGAGTAACAAATGGTTCATTTCGAAATGTTCGTAAACACAGAAGGAGTAACATATGTTCATCTCAAAGTAGTAAACACAAAAGGTGTAACATTTCGAAGTGTTCATAAACCAATTGACACAACCACTGAACAAATCAAAGGGTTCGTGACCCCCGCTGACCACCCAAGCGCGGTGGGCTCCGGTGCTCACAGCCTTCTGAGATCGGCAACTCCACTTGCACCGACGCCGCAAATCAAAGATTTTTTGAAAGATTGGCTATCGATCTTGGACTCTCTGTGTCGATGTCGGTCTGTCTCTGTCGATCCCTGTTTATCTCGGTCTGTCTCCAGCGATCTTGGTCTGTCGGTGTCCATGTGGGTCTCTTCTCTGTCGATCTCTGTCGATTTCGGTCCCTCTGTCGATTAGTGTCCATCTAGGTCTCTATGTCTGTCGATCTCAGTCTATCTCTCTCTCTCTCTCTCTGTCCGTTGCTCTATATTAAAAACGGTTCTCTTTTACATTGACATACTTGGTTGGATTTGGGGTCGGAGTCGCTATTCCAAGCCCTCCCAGACTCGTCTTCTCTGGAACGGAGTTCTACTGGGAGAAAGGCCAAGCCCTCCGAAACGCCCTTCTCTCTCACATTGCCATTATCTGAACAAGACAAATACAGTGTGATTGGATTTTAGGAACTTACCAAAAAAACGGAAGTTGGACGTTTTGCGAAGTTACTTACATCTCTTTGTGGCAGAGATCTATACGTTTTCTCCGAACTTACACCTTTTGTGAAAGTCCAACTTAAAGCTTTTTTGGAAGTCAGTTATACCATTTGTGAGAAAATAAATTCATCAAATTTACACATTTGGCTTAAGCTTATACCTTTTCGTGGAAGTGCTTATATTTTTTTTGAAAAGTTACTCCTTTTGTGTAAGATTTTTTGGCATAAAATTTATACCTTTTCTTCGAACTTACACCGTTTGTGAAAGCCCAACTTAAAGGTTTTTTGGAAGTCAGTTATACCTTTTGTGGAAAAATAAATTCATCAAATTTACACCTTTTGCCTAAGCTTATACCTTTTCGTGGAAGTGCTTATATTTTTTTTTGAAAAGTTACTCTTTTTGTGTAAGAATTTTTGGCATAAGATTAATACCTTTTCTTCGAACTTACACCGTTTGTGGAAGGCCAACTTAAAGCTTTTTCGCAAGTCACTTATACCTTTTGTGAAAAGATAAATTCATTAAATTTACACCTTTTGCATAAGCTTATACCTTTTCGTGGAAGTGATTATATTTTTTTTGAAAAGTTACTCCTTTTGTGTAAGAATTTTTGGCATAAGATTTATACCTTTTCTTCGAACTTACACCGTTTGTGGAAGGCCAACTTAAACCTTTTTCGGAAGTCACTTATACCTTTTGTGAAAAGATAAATTCATCAAATTTACACCTTTTGTCTAAGCTTATACCTTTTCGTGGAAGTGCTTATAATTTTTTTGAAAAGTTACTCCTTTTGTGTAACAATTTTTGGCATAACTTTTATACCTTTTCTTCGAACTTACACCGTTTGTGGAAGGCACACTTAAAGCTTTTTCGGAAGTCACTTATACCTTTTGTGAAAAGATAAATTCATCAAATTTACACCTTTTGCTTAAGGTTTTACCTTCTCGTGGAAGTGCTTATATTTTTTTTGAAAAGTTACTCCTTTTGTGTAAGAATTGTTGGCATAAGATTTATACCTTTTCTTCAAACTTAAACCTCTTGTGAAAGAGTATATAACCACAAAAGTATAAACTTTATGCCAAAAATTCTTACACAAAAGGAGTAACTTTTGAAAAAAATATAAGCACTTCCACGAAAAGGTATAAGTTTAAGAAAAAGGTGTAAATTTGATGAAATTTTTTTTTCACAAAAGGTATAAGTGACTTCCGAATAGGTTTAAGTTCGCCTTTCACAAAAGGTGTAAGTTGGAAGAAAAAGTATAAATCTCATGCCAACATTTCTTACACAAAAGCAGTAACTTTTAAAAAATGGAGTAAACATTTTCACGAAATGTATGAAGGAGTAACATTTCAAAGCGTTGATAACCATAAAAGGAGTAACAAACGGTTCATTTCAAAATGTTCGTAAACACAGAAGGAGTAACATATGTTCATCTGAAAGTAGTAAACACAGAAGGAGTAACATTTCGAAGTGTTCATAAACCAATTGACACAACCACTGAACAAATCAAAGGGCCGTGACCCCAGCTGACCACCCAAGCGTCGGTGGGCTCCGATGCTCACAGCCTTCTGAGATCGGCACCTCCACTGGCACCGCCGCCGCAAATCAAAGGTTTTTTGAAAGATTGGCTATCGATTTTGGTCTCTCTGTGTCGATGTCGGTCTCTCTCTGTCGATCCCTGTTTATCTCGGTCTGTCTCCAGCGATCTTGGTCTGTCGGTGCCCATGTGGGTCTCTTCTCTGTCGATCTCTGTCGATTTCGGTCCCTCTGTCGATCAGTGTCCATCTAGGTCTCTATGTCTGTCGATCTCAGTCTATCTCTCTCTCTCTCTCTCTCTCTCTCTCTCTCTCTCTGTCCGTTGCTCTATATTAAAAACGGTTCTCTTTTACATTGACATACTTGGTTGGATTTGGGGTCGGAGTCGCTATTCCAAGCCCTCCCAGACTCGTCTTCTCTGGAACGGAGTTCTACTGGGAGAAAGGCCAAGCCCTCCGAAACGCCCTTCTCTCTCACATTGCCATTATCTGAACAAGACAAATACAGTGTGATTGGATTTTAGGAACTTACAAAAAAAACGGAACTTGGACGTTTTGCGAAGTTACTTACATCTCTTTGTGGCAGAGATCTATACGTTTTCTCCGAACTTACACCTTTTGTGAAAGTCCAACTTAAAGCTTTTTTGGAAGTCAGTTATACCATTTGTGAGAAAATAAATTCATCAAATTTACACCCTTTGCTTAAGCTTATACCTTTTCGTGGAAGTGCTTATATTTTTTTTTGAAAAGTTACTCCTTTTGTGTAAGATTTTTTGGCATAACATTTGTACCTTTTCTTCGAACTTACACCTTTTGTGAAAGCCCAACTTAAAGGTTTGTCGGAAGTCAGTTATACCTTTTGTGGAAAGATAAATTCATCAAATTTGCACCTTTTGCCTAAGCTTATACCTTTTAGTGGATGTGCTTATATTTTTTTTGAAAAGTTACTCCTTTTGTGTAAGAATTTTTGGCATAAGATTTATACATTTTTTTCGAACTTACACCGTTTGTGGAAGGCCAACTTAAAGCTTTTTCGCAAGTCACTTATACCTTTTGTGAAAAGATAAATTCATCAAATTTACACCTTTTGCTTAAGCTTATACCTTTTCGTGGAAGTGCTTATATTGTTTTTTGAAAAGTTACTCCTTTTGTGTAAGAATTTTTGGCATAAGATTTATACCTTTTCTTCGAACTTACACCGTTTGTGGAAGGCCAACTTAGACCTTTTTCGGAAGTCACTTATACCTTTTGTGAAAAGAGAAATTCATCAAATTTACACCCTTTGCTTAGGCTTATACCTTTTTGTGGAAGTGCTTATATTTTTTTTGAAAAGTTACTCCTTTGTGAAACAATTTTTGGCATAAGATTTATACCTTTTCTTCGAACTTACACCGTTTGTGGAAGGCCAACTTAAACCTTTTCGGAAGTCACTTATACCTTTTGTGAAAAGATAAATTCATCAAATTTACACCTTTTGCTTAAGCTTATACCTTTTCGTGGAAGTGGTTATATTTTTTTTGAAAAGTTACTCATTTTCTGTAAAACTTTTTGGCATAACTTTTATAGCTTTTCTTCGAACTTATACCGTTTGTGGATGCCCAAGTTAAAGCTTTTCGCAAGTTAGTTATACCTTTTGTGAAAAAATAAATTCATCAAATTTACACCTTTTGCTTCGGCTTATACATTTTCATGAAACTGCTTATATTTTTTTTGAAAAGTTACTCCTTTTGTGAAATAATTTTCCTCATAAGATTTATACTTTTTCTTCAAACTTACACCTTCTGTGAAAGTATATATAAGCACAAAAGTATAAATGTTATGCCAAAAATTCTTACACAAAAGGAGTAACTTTTCAAAAAAAATATAATCACTTCCACGAAAAGGTATAAGCTTAAGCAAAAGGTGTAAATTTAATGAATTTATCTTTTCACAAAAGGTATAAGTGACTTCCGAAATAGGTTTAAGTTGGGCTTTCACAAAAACTGTCAGTTCGAAGAAAAAGTGTAAATCTTATGCCAACAATTCTTACAAAAAAGGAGTAACTTTTCCAAAATGGTGTAAATATATTAACGAAGGAGTAACATTTCAAAGTGTTGATAACCAGAAAAGGAGTAACAAAGGGTTCATTTCAAAATGTTCGTAAACACAGAAGGAGTAACATCAAGTGTTCATTTCAAAGTATTCGTAGTAAACACAAAAGGAGTAACATTTCGAAGTGTTCATAAACCAATTGACACAATCACTGAACAAATCAAAGGGTTCGTGACCCCCGCTGACCACCCAAGCGTCGGTGGGCTCCGGTGCTCACAGCCTTCTGAGATTGGCAACTCCACTTGCACCGCCGCCGCAAAGCAAAGATTTTTTGAAAGATTGGCTATCGATCTTGGACTCTCTGTGTCGATGTCAGTCTGTCTCTGTCGATCCCTGTTTATCTCGGTCTGTCTCCAGCGTGGGTCTCTTTTCTGTCGATCTTGTCGATTTCGGTCCCTCTGTCGATAAGTGTCCATCTAGGTCTCTATGTCTGTTGACCTCAGTCTATCTCTCTCTCTCTCTCTCTCTGTCCGTTGCTCTATATTAAAAACGGTTCTCTTTTACATTGACATACTTGGTTGGATTTGGACTCGGAGTCGCTATTGGAAGCCCTCCCAGACTCGTCTTGTATGAAACGGAGTTCTACTGGGAGAAAGGCCAAGCCCTCCGAAACGCCCTTCTCTCTCACATTGCCATTATCTGAACAAGACAAATACTGTGTGATTGGATTTTAGGAACTTACAGGTTTTCGGGGGAAAAAACCGAACTTAGACGTTTTGCGAAGTTACTGACATCTCTTTGTGGCATAAGATTTATACTTTTTCTTCGAACTTACACCGTTTGTCAAAGCCTAACTTAAACCTTTTGTGTAACAATTTTTTTCATAAGATTTATACTTTTTCTCCGAAGTTACACCTTTTGTGGAAAAAAAAATACATCAAATTTACACATTTTCCTTAAGCTTACACCTTTTCGTGGAAGTGCTTACACCATTTTTCAAAAGTTACTCCTTTGGTGTAAGAACTTTTGGCATACCATTTATACTTTGTCTTCGAACTTACACCATATGTGAAAGCCCAACTTAAGCTTCGTCGGAAGTCACTTATACCATTTGTGAAAAAAAAAATTCATAAAATTTAGACATTTTGCTTAAGCTTACACCTTTTTGGGAACATATTTACACCATTTTTGAAAAGGTACTCCTTTTGTGTAACAATTTTTGGCATAACACTTATACTTTTTGTTCCGACTTACACCTTTTGTGAAGGACCAAGTTAAAGCATCTTCGGAAGTGACTTATACCTTTTGTGAAAAACAAAATTAATGAAATTTACACGTTTTGCTAACGCTTACACCTTTTTGGTAACGTATTTACACCTTTTTTGAAAATGTACTCCTTTTGTGTAAGAATTTTGGTCATAACATTTACTCCTTTTGTGCTTATACACTCTTTCACAAAAGGTGTAAGTTGGAAGAAAAAGTATAAATGTTATGCCAAAAATTCTTACACAAAAGGAGTACCTTTTCAAAAATGGTGTAAGTATTTTCACGAAAAGGTGTAATCTTAAGAAAAAGGTGTAAATTTGATGATTTTTTTTTTCCCAAATGGTGCAAGTGACTTCCGAATAAAGCTTTAAGTTGGGGTTTCACAAAAGGTGTAAGTTGGAAGTTAAAGTATAAATGTTATGCCAAAAATTCTTACACAAAAGGAGTAACTTTTGAAAAATGGTGTAAGCCCTGCCACGAAAAGGTGTAAGCTTAAGCAAAATGTGTAAATTTTATGTTTTTTTTATCACAAATGCTATAAGTGACTTCCGACGAAGCTTTAAGTTGCCGCTCACAAACGGTACAATTTCTTGAACAAAAGGAGTAACTTTTCAAAAATGGTGTAAGTATTTTCACGAAACGTATGAAGGAGTAACATTTCAAAGTGTTCATAACCACAAATGGAGTAACAAAGCGTTCATTTCAAAATGTTCGTAAACACAGAAGGAGTAACATCAAGTGTTCATTTCAAAGTATTCGTAGTAAACACAAAAGGAGTAACATCAAGTGTTCATTTCGAAGTGTTCATAAACAAATTGGGACAACCACTGAACAAATGAAAGGGTTCGTGACCCCCGCTGACCACCCAAGCGTCGGTGGCCTTCGGTGCTCACAGCCTTCTGAGATCGGCACCTCCACTGGGACCGCCGCCGCAAATCAAAGGTTTTTTTCTCTCTGGCTATCGATCTTGGTCTCTCTGTGTCGATGTCGGCCTATTCTCCGTCGATGTCTGTCTCTCTCTGTCGATCCCTGTTTATCTCGGTCTGTCTCCAGCGATCTTGGTCTGTCTGTGTCCATGTGGGTCTCTTCTCCGTCGATCTCTGTCGATTTCGGTCCCTCTGTCGATCTCGGAGTGGCTGCTCTGTCGATCAGTGTCCATCTAGGTCTCTATGTCTGTTGATCTCAGTCTATCTCTCTCTCTCTCTCTCTCTCTCTCTCTCTCGCTCTCTCTGTCTGTCCGTTGCTCTATATTAAAAACGGTTCTCTTTTGCATTGACATACTTGGTTGGATTTGGACTTGGAGTCGCTATTCGAAGCCCTCCCAGACTCGTCGTCTCTGAAATGGAGTTCTACTCAGAGAAAGGCCAAGCCCTCCGAAACGCCCTTCTCTCTCACATTGCCATTATTTGAACAAGACAAATACAGTGTGATTGGATTTTAGGAACTTCCAGGTATTGGGGGGAAAAAACGGAACTTACACGTTTTGTGAAGTTACTCACATCCCTTGTGAAAAAACTTACAGTATTTGTGAAAAGGTTACACATTTGTGAAATAATTTATTTTACAAAATTTAGACCTTTTCGTTGAAATACTTAAACCTTTTGTGAGATGTTACTAATTTATTAAAAATCATGTCTATTAAAAAATTTACACGTTTTATTGGAACTTACACTTTTTATGAGAACAGAACTTACACCTTTTTTGAAATTAGTTACATCTTTTCTGAACATGCTTACACCTTTTATGGAAATCTGAATTATATTTTCCTAAATTTTAAACCTTCAATGGGAAGTTACACCATTGTGACATATCTTTCATGTTTTGTGAAAACTACATACATGTTTTTGAAAATATACACCTTGCATGGAAGGAGTATTTGAATAAAATTTATACCTTTTGTTAAAAACATAAACCTTTTCTGAATGATTACACCTTTTTGTGGGAATGCTTACACCGTTTCTGAATGGTTACTGCTTTTGTGAATAACTGTTTTCATAAAATTTAGACTTTTTATGGGATATTACAACTTTTCTGCCAGCAAAACTTACACATTTTTAAAAAATTTACACCTTCTATGGAAAATATGTTTTCAGCAAGTTTACACCTTATTTCAAAAGCTTACACCTCTTCTAAAAAGGTACTCCTTTTGTGAAGCAAACATGTTTAAAAAATTGTACACCTTTTAAATAGGAGTTACATCTTAAAATTTACACGTTAGACCTTTTTTGAAAATTTACACGTTTTATGGAAGATAACTTTTGATAAAGTTTGTTAAGGCCGTTTGGTAACACTTACGTTTTCAGTTTTATGTTTATATTTACAAAAACTTAAAAAACTCAAATAAAAACTTGTTTGGCAAAATTTTTGATTTATAAATTAGTGGTCTCAGTTTATAAATTTGGCCAAAAAATAAAAACATAAAAAATGTGTTTCCATTTTGAGCTTTCAGTTTTTTTTTTTTTACCACCCAACACTAGCCACCACCCACCACCATTTTCCACCACCGTCTTCCGCCTCCGCCACCACCACCCACCCCCACCCCCACCACCACCACTACTGCCCACCACCCACCACCCACTTGCCATCCAACCGCCACCACCCACCACTTGCCATTACCATCCACCGCTCGCCACCACCACCTACTTGCCACCACCACTCACCACCACCTGCCACCACTAGCCACCCACCACTACCTGCCACTGACCTGCCACCACCACCACCGACCACCACCATCACCTATCACCCACCTCGCACCCACCCGCCACCACCACCACCCACTCGTTACCACCTATCACCCGCCACCGTCACCCACCCACCCACCCACCCACCCACCACCACCACCACCATCCGTCACCTACCCGCCACCACCCACCACCACCCGCCATCCGCCACCCACCTGCCACCACCACCCACCACCCGCCGCCACCACCACCACCACCACCCGCCACCGTCACCCACCCACCCACCATCACCACCCGCCACCACTCGCTATCCGCCACCCACCTGCCACCACCACCCACCACCCGCCACCATCACCACCACCACCTACTCGTTACCACCCACCAACCGCCGTTGTCACCCACCCACCCACCCACCCACCATCACCACTCGCCACCACCTATCACCTACCACCACCCGCCATCCGCCACCCACCTGCCACCACCACCCACTTGCTACCACCCACCACCCGCCACCGTTACCCATCCACTCACCACCACCACCCACCACCCGCCACCACCACCCACCACCCGCCACCACCACCACCACCACCACCCACTCGCTACCACCTGCCACCATCACCCACCCACCACCACCACCACCACCCACCACTCACCGTCACCACTTTCTACCACCGTCTTCCGCTGCCACTTGCCACCACTCGCCATTTCTCACTCTTTTTTATATTTTAAATTTTTTTTAAACATTTTGTCAATTACCAAATGCGTTTGTAGTTTATGTTTTTCAAAAAATAAACAAAAACTAGTTTATAAAATTTTTGTAAATATAAACTGAAAACGTAAACGTTACCAAACACACCAAGAAATTATTTGACAAAAGGTATAACCTTTTCAAATATGGTGTATGTTTGTCCGAAGAAGGTGTAAATGATCATAGAAAAGATGTAAGTTTTGTTTTTCACTAAAGGTGTAACTTGAAATAATAAGTTTAAATTTTACGAAAAAGGTTTTCCTACAAAATGTGTCATTTTTCAAGAAGTTGTAAATATTTCCGAGAGGAGGTGTAAATTTTTAGGAAAGGTGTAAACTTTAGGAATAGTTGTAAACTTTGTGAGTTTTTACAAAAGGTACAAGTTCCCAAGACCAATCATCGAAGCTGAATGTTTCGTTTTTACAAGAGATATAAGTTCCCAAAGAAGACCAATCTCAATGAAAGCTGAATGTTTCGTTTTTAGAAAAAGATCCAAGGTGTAACTTTTACTAAGAAAATTAATGTAATGTAAAGATATAAAGTTCCAAGGTGTAACTTTTATGAAGAAAATGAATTTATAAATGATGTCAGTTTTCATTAAAAGGTGTCGGTTGTCAGAACAAGTATAAAACTTTAAAAAATCCCGAAGTGTTCAGAAGAGGTGTAAGTTCCGTCGGCCCGTCCGTCTCTCTTCCATCTCGGACCTCTCTCTTTGTTTGTCTTTCTGTCTGCCCGTCTCTCCGTTGTTCCATTTCCCCGTAGCTGTAGGGTTTTACAGAGAACAATATTTGAGTGCTGAGCTTGAGTTCTTGGGAAGGCTAGCCATGGAAGTGGATGCGTAAATACTTTTTTTGAGTTGATTTTTGTCGGTGGAGCACAACCGCAAGGGTTAGTCGAGCACCACCGTCGGTTCGTCTGATCCGGTTGGTATTTCCTTTATTTCGTGCTGGTACATTATTTGTCTCCTTGTTTGTCTTCTATCATTCGCATATACCTTCACACCCAACCCGAAATCGACCCAATAGGAACTGTTCTGTACTCCATTTTGGTATTTTGTGCTATTCGAATAGGAACTCTTCCCTCTGCTAACCGAAATGGACCCAATAGGAACTGTTCTGTACTCGATTTTTGTATTTTCTCCCTTCCGAATAGGAAGTCTTCCCTCTGCTATCAGTGCTGCAAGTTGAACATAGGTATGATAGTAGTTAGCAACAAGCATAAAAGGTGTTCTGCATTTACATGGCGAACTTGTTAGGTTGGGTTATATATAACGAAAGAATACTTTAAAAGAAATTTGTGTAATGTTGGCACGGGAAAAACAAATTTTTTTTTTTCGAGTAGCCAAAAAAGCAAAAATAAGAAACTCGATAAACAAACAATGACTAATCTTGTTTCCGCAACAGGTAGCACACTCGGTTGAATTGTGCTTTAAATTTTGTAGTACTCGGTGATTTTATATTGCCAGAACTTATGTTTAGAAACAATCTGTGGTACACGGACTCTTCAAAATAGATCAAATACCTGTGTCGGACACCAGAGAGTCGGACAAGGGTATGGGATATGTGTCGGATACTTTTCAACGGACACTTCTTATATAATTGTATAAAACACAATTATTATATGTGCAAATTATTGTGAAATTACTATAAATGTGATTTTGACACCGTGAGTTACATATAGTACCATTTTATGGCACATATTAGATTAAAAATATGATATTTTTTCCCCACACCGTGTACCATTGAATGTAGGGTTAAGATTTAATGAGTCGGACCTGTACATACATACCGCACCTGGGACCCATACCCAAGTCCGTGTAACACAGTAAACAACTCTTTCTTTCAGTGCTGAAGTTCATGCATAGTTGACGGTATTCAACTTAAAACATAGGAAAGCCAATTGAAAGAGTTGAAATGAGGATGACGATTTCCAAATTTTGTAGAGAGCTATTCGTTCCCACACCCAATTCTGAATCAAGAGTTGAAGCATTCACTTTCATGGCTAGCCTTTCCAACAATTTAAGTGGCCGGAGACGATGGCTGAAAACCAATACCTTCTCCCCACCTGAGTCGGACAACCCTAATAGATTAAGGAAGAAGTTTGGCTTCAGTCCTTGTCTAATATCCAACTTTTCTAAGATGTGGTCCATCCGGGCATCGTCAATGCCCTCTGTTTCTGTGGTTGATGTGTCTGTAGGTGAAATCTTTAGGAGGGATCTCAACTGTGCGTGCACATACAGTGTGCTCCCATCACAGGTGATGTTCAACTGCTTAACGAAGTTGTTCAGTTTTTCAACTTCACGAACTGTCGTAAGGGTGACGTGAAGAAATTCAGAGAGGTCAACAAGCCCTGGCAATTCACGAAGAAAATCTAATTTGTAGAAATGGACAACCTTGCCTGTCATTGCACGCAACTTTTGAATGACAGTTACCTTTCTATTGAAGTTATCATCTTGCATATATATACAGCAGTTACATTTGAAGAGGAAGGTAGCTGTCATTCATGAGTTGCGGGCTGTCTGGACTTTATTGAGCGAGTTCATGAATGCGTACTCTCATTTGTCTTTTTTATGACCTTCGTGCAGAATGAGAATGGATGGGTACGTTAGTAATATTTTTTGGCAGGCAGTGGCAGTCTTGCTTGTTTCATTGTCACATACAATTGATGAAACTTGTTTGTACGCCCAGAAAAGTATTCTTCTCTGATCTGCCCACTGTCTGAGCACCCGAAGGTAATGGAGCATGGGCCAGGATTGACCCACCTCGATTCTCTGCAACCAAGTTGCTCAGTAGGAAATTGAAGCCCTCAACTTGATGGCTGGCCTTGCCAACAACTTAAGTGGCCGGAGACGATGGCTGAAAACCAATACCTTCTCCCCACCTGAGTCGGACAACCCTAACAGATTAAGGAAGAAGTTTGCCTTCAGTCCTTGTCTAATATCCAACTTTTCTAAGATGTGGTCCATCCGGGCATCGTCAATGCCCTCTGTTTCTGTGGTTGACGTGTCTGTAGGTGAACTCTTTAGGAGGTAGTTAAGAAGTTTAACATCACCTCGGATGGGAGCACACTGTATGTGCACGCACAGTTGAGATCCCTCCTAAAGAGTTCACCTACAGACACGTCAACCACAGAAACAGAGGGCATTGACGATGCCCGGATGGACCACATCTTAGAAAAGTTGGATATTAGAGAAGGACTGAAGCCAAACTTCTTCCTTAATCTGTTAGGGTTGTCCGACTCAGGTGGGGAGAAGGTATTGGTTTTCAGCCAACGTCTCCGGTCGCTTAAGTTGTTGGAAAGGCCAGCCATCAAGTTGAGGGCTTCAATTTCCTTGCTTGTTTCATTGTGACATACAATTGATGAAACTTGCTTGTACGCCCGGAAAAGTATTCTTCTCTGATCTGACCACCCGAAGGTAATGGAGCATGGGCCACGATGCAGCCACCTCGATTCTCTGCAACCAAGTTGCTCAGTAGGAAATTGAAGCCCTCAACTTGATGGATGGGGTTTCATCTGGTTTTCGTGCCTGGGATGAGCACCAATTTCTGTCACAGAAGAATCGTGTCCTGATTGTTTAACCCCGTCATGAAATAGTTCAGTTGCTTCTTTGTCATTTGTAGTCGGGCCTTCATAAAAGTATGTGCGTGTAGTCCTTCAGCCCTAAATGAAAAACACAATGTAGTCCTTCCTCTTGAAGATTTGGGAAATTATGCATTTATCGCTTGTACACATAATTGTTTTAATTGTAAGCTGTGTGAACGAAATGCAAAATTTCCATGTGTGCCCTTTCTTTTGTCTGTTTCAAAATCTGTATATGTGTTGGGAAATTCTGCGTGTTGTTGTCTGTGTTTATGCAAAATTTTAAGGTTAACAGCCACATGTTGCAGCCGTTTGTTTGTGTTGTTGTAAATATTGATTGCAATACTTTGCAGGAGTTGTCGTCATTGCATCTGATGGATATTGGTCACCTCGCACCAACAATGTTAGTTTTCTCCTTAAAGACTTGCTACCAGTTGGTTTCGTACATATGTTTGTAAACAAACGAAATCCATCACCAAGGAATACGCTGATTTTTTTCTGGATCAATTCTTACAGCAGCCCTTGTACTTTTGTGTTTGTGTTATTTGTTTTGCACAAATTTTGAATGGCCTCGCTTTGCACCATCAATTTTGAACTTTTGTTTCAATTACGTCCATTTGATTTCAACTCTTCACTGTTTTGTATCAGAAAATATGCATATACGTGGCAACTGTACTTTTTGTTGTAGTCGACTTATAACTTTACTGAACTTACATAATCTCAATCAATTGACATTACAATCTTTGTTTTAAAAATGACAAATGGCATTAGCAATTTGACCGAAAATGTCCACGACATTTGAAATGGACTGTCACAATTTAGGTAGTTTAAAGTGCATCGATCGAAATTAGACAACAGACAAAATGTGTACACCACCCCTGTAATTCTCCCTTCCATCTAATTTGTATGATTTGCTCTTTCATAAGGGGAAGGAAAAGATTGAAGACAATTGCCGAACAACATATCCAAATGTCTGACACTATCGCTGGCTCTTGTCGAAAGCGGCCAGTTGCACCATTCATTTGTTACAGGTACTAGTTGTTTATTTTGACAATCTGGAATTACATATTTCGTACTGAAATTACGCGCCTCGTCGAAGTTCAGTTTGTGATGTTTCAAATTGGTTTTGTTCCGCATGTCTGAAAATGTTTAACTTGGTGTCGATTCAGTCCCGGATGTACAAAAGCTGTCTTATGCCGATTTCGGGGCCAGCTTGACATAAAAACTTGCATATATATATATATGTATTCATATTTCACATTTAGTGATGATAAGCTTGACGATGCTTGCATGCAGCCAACAACAATTCAAGGAAATGCAAGGGCCAGACAACACTCGACGAAAAATGGTGAGTGTTGAAATCTGTATTCTCTATAATACACTATGATGGAAACACATCGCTGGGTTGCTATCCACACGTTGTATTGAATGGTCGTAGTGGGCTTGTGATTGTTTCGCGTTTGTAGGATTGCAGCATGTAATAATGTCACCTTCCTATTGTTTTTGTAAATTTCAATTCGTTGTAAAAGTCCAGCTACGTTTTGTCGCTGACTTTTTGCTGCAACTGTTATTTGTATTTGCAATCTTATTTAATTACCAACAATGCACACGGATTGTGTTTGGCATAAAGTTGTAGTTACAGTAATTTCGGACTCATAGTTGTTACTTGTCTTGTACGTCTGTCATTTTCTTGGTTAAAGACTAGAAAGGAGATTGGGGAAAGGTGGAAGGCACTCCCCTCTGATGAGAAAAAGTGGTTTGTGGAAATGGCTAAGGCGAGCGCTGAGGAACACGCCAAAGTAGTACCATGTGCACTGAAGTCTGAAAAGGTCATTACGTACTTCATGTTTTCGTAAATGCATTTGGCTAGGTCCTGCTTTGCTGACATTGTTGGTTGTATTTTTGTATTAATTTAAGGGTAAAAAATGTGCAGGGTAAAAGGCAACTCCGCATATCATTGAAGTCAATTGTTGAGCTAGTTAACCAGTTCAACGAAGCACAAAAGCAGGCAGTCATTGACATTGGGTTTGCTGGCCTCCTGGGGATGAAGTGTACACGTATAGATCACGACTTGTGCGCATGGTTGGTACAGAACTTCGATCCTGACAGTAGTTTATTGAATGTTCATGGTTGTCAAGTCAGGCTCACGTGTAAGGCAGTTAATGTTTTATTGGGAATACGGTGTGAAGGCGATGACGTGCAGTTGGCTGGGTCATTGGAAGCATATCCCAATATCTACGATGAGGTTGGAGTTGTTAACGGAGTCATTCCTTTGAACAAGTTGAGACTTTATCTGACCGAGACTGCTGGTGCGGAGGACGAGTTTCGGCGGAAATTTGCGCTGTACGTGTTGGGGGCCATGTTGTGTCCTACCACAATGACCGGGTTGAAGCCATCGTTCATTCATGCCGTGAAGGACGTGAATCGTATGCGAGCTTGTAATTGGGCAAAGTTGACACTGCAATTCCTTCACAATGGTGTTCGGAAGTATAAAGGTCATCGCGGTGCAACTGGATGTGTTTTCCTGCTAATGGTATGCCAATACCTTGAATTTTTTTTCCATTCCCCCCTTCATGTGTTTCATGCATTGTTCTGTCATGGTTCAACAAATTGGCCTTGATTGGGACATACAATGGTACCTGCTTTGTGAGTACGACAAACAGCACTCTTCCTGACCAAGTATGTTACCTGCAGAAATAAATTGTGTGACTATCGTCATGAATTTAAGAACAAAGAGTACAGGGCAAAAAGTATGCTGAACCTCAATGGAGGAACCAATTAAAACTACGTTGCGAAGAGGGGAACATGTACATAAATTTTTTTTCTTGGTTTCATCAATAAAGTCCTTGGTGTGCTGTACAATTTTTTCCCCAAAAAACATTGCATGATATGTGCCTATAAAGTTGACAGCATCCTCAACAAAATCGGTATGCTATGTACGTTCCACTGCAAAATTGAGAATAATGAATGTCATTGTTACTGAATATAGTTCATTTCTGTGGGAAGAACAACTTAATTATGGTGTGCCCCTTAATGTCCACAGCTGTTGTACCTTGATTGTGTTTGTCTGAGCTCGACTACGACGCGGTCCACACCTCGGCTTCATGATTGGGGTGATACCCAAATACGGGAGACGCTGCGACGTATCAGAAGGAAGCAAAATTTCCCAACAATTGTGGTAAGCACTCCTACCACTGTGCACATTTCACACCAACGACCCACTTGTCTTCAACATACAATGTCAGACTTCATTTATGCGTTTCTATGATTAGGTGGAGTTTGATTACAGTAACGCCGATGATGCTGACATGGATGCATGCCATGTCGAGAACCAACAAACAGGACAGTACAATGAAGTCCGTATGAGCAATTTGGAGTCCGACATTCGTGAACTGAAGGAAATGATGAAGCAAGTTCTCCACAACCAAACAGATTTAATGGAGATGTTGCGACATTTCGAAGGCAAGCAAGTTGTTCGCAATGACAAGGTAATCCATCTAAGCATTACGCAATTTTCACACAGTTGAGCCACATCATTTGAAGATGGTTTGTAAGACTAAGTTCACGAATGTGTATGTATAATTAGGTGGAAGGCAATGATGTGTGTATCATTAACCTCTCCTCCAATGTTGCTCAACTGAAGGAAATGCTGAAGCAACTGCTTCAACGTTTCAGTTTGGGCTGCAACGAACCGTTCACTGAACAAACCAATTTACGTGAACTGAAGCAAATGCTACACCACCTCATCGAAGGTATATTCTCTACACCGCAACCGGCATGCGTGGCCAAACAGGGTGTGGACCCTGCTGTTGGAGTCGAGGCGCATGAGGATGGCGTGGTCAAACCATCGGACGAAGTTAACCCAATGGAGTGTAATATTTCAGATGTACAAGGGGTGGATCACCAACAACATATTTTGAAGGGAACCTTGGCAAGGGACAAAAGTCATTTGCATGATGGGCACAAGCTGAACATCGAAGAAGGTGGGGACAACAACAAGAAGGGAGGCCTTCAGTCAGGGGAAACATATGAAACTGAAGATAAATATAGTCCTGACCTTCAGTCAGTGGGCGTGAAGAACGTGGCGTGCGATGTGCATACTTCTCCTACTAAGATTGGCAAACCATTGGGAGCAACTGGAATCGTTAGAGGAAGTGCGAAGGGAAGACGAAAAGGAAAAGGAAAAGGAAAAATGTGCGGAAGTGGAGTTCAAGCCACTGAGGTCGGGGATATGCAATTGTGCATCGATAGCAAAACAAATAGTGGAGTTGACGACAGCAGTTCACCTGTGGATGTTGATGGTGTGGACAACGTGAACAAGGTACAAATACTGCCTTTAATGCCCCACAAGTTGTGAATACCCAATTCATGCCCACATCAATAATGTGAATCAGTAATTTTACAATCATCTGTGTTGTATTGTACTAGTTGTCAAAGAATTGCATGTTTGCAGTTATGACTGCTGCCATATGTTAGTACACATTTCTAACAAACTCCGCACCAAACATCACAAGTTGGGAAAACTCTGAGGCTCACAGTTTTTACATCATTTCACGTTTTTTTTTATGACTACAGACCTTGTAATATAAGCTTCAATATTTTTATGAAATGTGTACTGTTAGTTGGCTGTTTATTTTTGTAGGACTCGTTGACGATGTTGGACAGCGAAGGGTTGTTATCGGCGGAGGAACAAAAACTTCTTCACTATGTATTTGACGATAGCAAAAATGAAATGTATTGTTTCATTTACTACTTGCAAATTTTCAATGACAGTCCACTGTGAAATAACTATCGTTCTAAGGATCATTTATTGCTTGTAGGGACATTGTTGTTTCCATGAATCTTCATGGACGGGCATGTGAAGTTGGCACCCGGCGTGACATGCGCACGCTCAAACCAGGGTCGTGGCTATCCGACACTGTAAGTGTTGGCTGCACAAATATGAATCTGCGTTTTTCAGTACCCCTAACTCATAAACCTTTCTAATCAACTTGCCTTGTGTCTTGCATACAATGTTCCAGCCAATCAACTTGGTGGTGGTGCAATTGACTAATCGACAGAGGGATTTACACAATGACGGGAGGCACACTGATTGGTTCTTTCCCGTATATCTGTCGGTAAGTAAGTGTTTAAAGCTACGTTGTGTAATGTGTATGACATATTTTGACAAATGTTTCCGTCAATGACCTTTACGCATTACACATGCAGACTATGATTCTAAATAAAGATATGCAACCTCTGGACCATGAACATATCGTCACATCATTTTTCGGACATGATAGATACACTGGTGCGATTGATGCATGCCAGAGGGTAATATCAATGTTCATCCCGTTATATTAAAACGAAAATATGAAAGCCATTACATGTTTGCATGGCCTCTAAACAAGGTCTGCCGTTGTGTTTTCGTGTAGATTTACGTGCCTTTCAATTACAGAGGAGTGCATTGGTTGTGCGTTAAAATTGATATGGTGGACCGTGTAGCCTACCTATTCGACTCAGTCCCATCCAACCGACCGAACAAAAGGAAGCTAAATGCAGCTAAAATTTTGGTATGTCCTTCTGGTGCATTTCTGAACACTATAAAAAACTTGAACATCCTTTAGGTAAACCAACTTCAACCTTGTGGAACAGGTTGAAACTATGCACGACTTGCTGCAACTACACTTTGGAAATGATTATGTTACAGACGTGCGTACCTTCCACCGCTGCATGTTAGACGAGAGGCCAGTACAACAACTGGACGAGTAATCCACAATCCCTCCCTCACATTAATGTCTAAGCTGCATGACTGACTTAATGAACCTATTACGTATTGACGACAACTTTAATGTGAAATTATTTTTGTAGCACGTTTGACTGTGGGATGTTCGTCATCAAATTCATGCAGCAACCTGATTTAAGCCCCGGTCCACACAAGGTACATTCTACCGCTTAATTTCCATTTGTCAATCAAATCCTTCCTCGTACGTCCTCCAATTTTAACTGATTTGTCTTACGATTTTTGTGGACAAAGTTCGCTCCCTCTGTGCGTCATAAGTTGTTGGTTGACATCGTTATGGATGTCAATAATGCAAAGATCGCAGAGTACCGGGAGTGCCTTCATATGAGCAATGCCACAAGCTAGGCCAGTGATGGGATGGGCTGCCAGTACGCCAGTAATTTGGGTGGCAATAGGAGTTTAACTAATTTTTTATTCTTTGATTTCAATATGGATGTTAATTATGGGTCCCCAGTATTGTTTTTGCTGGACGATGTAAATATGGACCAACTGTAAACATGGATCAAACATGTCGATGTAAACATGGATCAAACATGTCGACGTGGCTGCTGACTTAGTACTATTTTGTTTACGCATGTTTCTTGTTCGGATGAATGCGACTGTAACTGTATATAATTTACGGCTGCTTTTGTTACCGAAGTTAATTTATAATTTAATTACAAAAAAGGGAAAATTAATTTTCAAAAATGAAAGAAACCACATTATGAATGAAAACTCAATACTCTTGGTAGGTAAGTTATATATCAGCCCATTAGCACATATGACTCCAGCCAAAAAAAAACTTTCATGGCTTACAGGGAAGGATAAAAAAAAAGTAAATCAAATCTACATATCTGCTGCATCATCAGCAGCGTCTTCTGAAGAGTTGTCCGTACTGTCTGACTGACTGTCTTCATCCATTGTCTTATCAGACTTCGCTTCGTCCGCCGCCAATTTGTCATCGGTCAGCCAATCAACGTTCTGCTTGATAGCGCCGACTTGCCGCTCCAAACTTGACAACCGTGTGTCCACTTCATTCAGCCTTTCATAGATAGCTTGCAACTGCTGGAATACAGGAGCAACATGAGCTTCAACAATAGCTTCAATCTTGTTTGAATCGGACATTTTGTAGGAATATGTGTATGGTTTATTTTACTGACTACTTTTTTAAAGGAATGTACAGATTCATAATATTACACAACACTATGCTGTAAGTATTTGTAATATATGGTACATGACTTGTATGTTTGCAGAAGACCTCATGCATTGTGACATACATCGTATTAATTTCTCAAACTGGCCGAATTCATCTTGCAAAAATTCGTTCCTTCTTGCATGCACCAAGTCATCCGTTCAGTACCCCTGATCGTCCATTATTTGGCATTTCCAACACACATGCATTGTACCTTCCATCAGTACTATCCCACTGTCATTGATTTCCACACCCACAGTTCATCATACAGTCACATTCGTCATTTGTATTTGTGCCCCAACCCAATTACATGTCTACTCATCCATAAAGGTTAGCAAAATTGCTCTTATCAGATACATATGCCGTTCCAATTGCACCGAACCTTTAAATGCAATACCCGCAGTCATTAAGTTGCTTTTACGTAGTTTGGGTAGTTGTTGCCACCAAACAACAATAAGTGTGTTCACGTCTTAAACCTACCACCAACGTATTAATGACTATGGGTTGAACGTAATTTAACATTTACTACCAACCACAAAAAAGTTTGCAACCAGTGTTGTTTCCTTTGCATTTGGGTTTGTTTTTGCGTCCATATATTCTTCGTGAACCTGCGAAAACAAAGTTGGACTCAATCAAGAAGCTTCACACCTATGGATGCACACCACGGTAAACGTGGTCGTGGACAATCACTTGCAACGGCTGGCAGCTCCCGACCGAAGTCACCAGAATTGGATTATGCAGGTGGGTATATTGATTCCTTCGGTGATCGACGTTTCTTTGAAACAGGGTTCCCACTGTGGAGTTTTGAACCTCTACGGGATTACAACTGCACCCCAATACAAGATGCTTGCCTGGGGAAGTATTTTGGAATTCCAGTTTCACTGTTTGCCAAACGAGTTCAGTGTGAACACCACTGTCGATGTGCTTTTCTGAAGGTCACAAAAGCCCGATCGGTTGAAATGCAGCGGCAATTCCCTCATGTCAGCGACTCCCAACTTAGGCATCGTTTGCAAAGTGAGGTTGATCAAATGACTCGTCGACTCATTAGGAACTCACAGATAGAGGACGCAAAGGCAGAGTCGAAGATACATGGATCGAACCCGGCATCTGCGATAAAGGCTATAATGGAGGATCCTGCACTGGTGTCGGACCCTGACCTTTCAGATTACTCAGACTCCGAAGTTGTTGATTTGAGCGAGGATTAGCAGACCTGGACATGTGTATGACATAGTAAGCGTAGTCTTGTGAGATGGCATCGTCGCGCGAAAATAAACGACTTAGAAACTAACAGACCGTCATACTCTGCTAACCATTGCAACGGTGCATGCGTTAACGTCTTCATCAAAATGATTTGTTGAAGGTATTTTTTTGGGTCACCGTCCTCGACTAAAATCTGTCTTATGATTTTTGTTGGTACGATGACAAGGTAATTTTTTTGTAATGTCAATGACCGATATCAGAAACTATCATTAACCTACGTTTTGTTGATTACTTCATGTTTGTGAATCGTTCAATATGGACAACAAGGTTTAAGTGTCGGAATCATTGACTGGAATCACAAGCTGTAATTGCAAACAAAAATTGTGCACAACCAGCCAACGGTCTCATACACTCTTACCATCAATATGGGCACAAAATGTTTTGTTTTTTCAAAGACGACGGTTGTGTGGAAGCATACCCCATGGGGTCAACCTGTGCATTACCAATTTTTCTCCCATTGTGCATTGTTATGAACTAATCAGCTCCCTTCCAAACAAAAAAATATACAATAGACCATGCAGAAACAGAGTATTGATATTCATTAATGAAGAAGTCAGCACGATGGTGAAGAAATGTACCACGCATCCTATATCTGCTTTCAACTTGCTAACAGATAATAGTTGAGGCCACAGATAAGTGGCAAACAGATACTAGTTGACAGATAACAGATTTGCCAAATCTGTTAATTACAAACAAACCTGCAACACATAACAGAAGTTGTTCATTACAACCAAAATTGATGCACCCAGATAAGAGAACCTGCAACAGAAAACAGGCCACAGATAAGTGACAATGCACCGAAAAAATTCAGTCATCCACAAAGCATCCACAAAATTCATCCACAGAGCATCCACAAAAATGAATCCACATACCATCCACAAAATTCGTCCACAGATCTGCCAAATAGCATCCACAAAGCTCTTACAATGACACCAATGTTTCCCAAAATTCATTACAGACTAACATTATAAGTCACATCATAATAACTTATAAAATTCATTCCGTACATTCATTCCATAATAAAATTCATTCCACAAAGCTATTAAGTAAGTTACATAAGTTACATCATAATAAAATTCATTCCATAAACATTACTTACATAATGAAGTACAATACAACAAAAACTGGTACAAATTTCCATTCAATTTCCCAAAATACAAACAAGTACGAAAGTTACATGATCAAGTACAAAATGATAGAAGGGTTGTGCTACATCCCCCGAATTTGGGGGCCCCTAATCCCCCGAAAAATCAGAACAAGGCAAAAAAAAAAACATGCCCAAAACGATGTTGCTTTGGGCATTAGGGGGATTAGGGGGGGCATTTTTATGGGGACAAATCATTTCTCAATGATAGAAAATAGGAAAATGATTTGTCCCCCTAAAAATGCCCCCCCTAATCCCCCTAATGCCCCAAACGACGTCGTTTTGGGCAAAAAATTTTTTTTTTTTTTTAATTTTTTTTTTTTACCCTTTTTTTTTTTTTTGCCTTGGTTTGAAATTTAGGGGGATTAGGGGGCCAAAAATTAGGGGCATGTAGCAAGGCCCTAGAAAAAATAATGAAATACACCATCGCTTTGATTATATTTTCTATCCTTTCAAGCCTTCGACCATGGTCATTTCCCAAGTCATGAAGCCTCGTCCTTACATCGTTGAAGTGTTCTACTGTTAAAGCATCACCAGCTCTAGTGTTGGAAGGGATTGTGGACATAACGCCTTCATCATCTTCAGCCACGAAGTTGAAGTAATTGCAATGGGGAGTGGGAGTGGTACTCTACAATGCATGACAATCAGTTAGTTGAATACGACAAATATTACTGTGACTACTAAAGGATTAAAATTTCCAATACATACTTACATATTTTGATGGGCAAACAAAGCACAAACGCCCTTCATTTCCATTCTTATTGTTCTGACAATACGTATGGCAGCGGTTCTTCCACAATTGCACAGCCTCGTTTGTAATCTTATGTTGCTAATGTTAGAAGAAGAAGCCATTTTTTAAATCCGCATACATGAGAAATTTGTAGTGGTCTGCTATGCTTCTGTTTGATGGGGTTAATAGCTGGTCTAGCTTAATTTGAGGGACAGAGTGTGTCTTTACTGAAAACATCTATTTGTTCAAACTGCCATGTTTAATAGCATTTGCACAGAGGTTACACAGACTAAACTGTTAATAGCATTTTAACAAACATCGCAGCTCAATGTACACACGTAGCATTTTGAAACTGAACAAATACAGTAGTTTCAAACATAGCATTTGTGATGAATTACACACATGTTACACATATAGCATTTTCAATCTGAACAAACATGGCAGTTTTACAAACATATCAGGTCAATGTCAAGTAAATTATCAATCACACATGTTAAACAACTATTATCAACAAATCATGCTGAAGTGAAATGATTAGGGGCAGATTGTTGGAGACTGTGATTCAGTAGTTATCAAACTGAAATAGTTATCAACAAATGACACATGTGATTTTCAACAAAGCACACTGAAATACTTATCAACAAATCAGTAATAGTTATGAACATTTAAGTTCAGTTTGATAATAGTTACCAATGTTGATAATAGTTAATTCAAGTCACGCAGCTAACACATTAGTTGATAGCAGTTCATTACAACAATTCATGCGTGATTGACAGCAAATTCAGCAAAATCACATTATCAATCACACATTGAAAATTACACAACTATATGCATTCGTTCAACTAATTATCAATCTGCATAATCATACTATGTTCTGCAAAGATGTGATCCTTTCATTTTATGTTGGATCAGTTTCTGCGTATTCATACTCCGTTCTGCAAAATTTATACTTTAACTCTAAAAGGTAAATGCATAAATGTTCGTCACAATATGTGCCGCATTTTTCAAGCATACCATTTATCTATCTGCATAACAGTAATTTTCAAATATATTTTGTGAATCACAACCCTAACTTTTTTATTTTAGCGTTTGGAGGACGAACCTGGTTCATCTATGGCCTGAAAGCCCACGTTATCGTCAACAAATTCCTTCTCTACAGCCGATGGTGGTCGCGGTCGAGCTATGGTTCGCGAAGCAGAGAAAATGAGGGCTACAGCGGTGGGTTGGGTTTACGAGTGGGTGCCCGTCGGGAGTGGTCGCCGGTGAGGCTGGGTTCGGTGGAGGAGGAGTGAGTGTGACAGTGAGGGGGAGTGAGAATGAGATTGAGGTGTATACTCTGTATAACCTGTATAGCAGAGCGGGAAAACGGAAATTTATGTTTGGTTTGCATTTGGGAGACGAGTTTTAAAGAAAAAAATTTCTAAAAAATTGTTTGGTTTTAGTTTTGTAAAAAAAATTTCAAAATCACTTTCTCTCACTTACATATCAATCAATCACTTTTTCTCTCTCCTCTCTCCTTTCCAATCACTTTTTCTCTCACACACATCTACTCAAATTCTCCCAAAATATCAAATCATCCCAAACTCCCAAAAAAACAACTCTCCCAAAATACACAACCATTGTTAACATAAATTTCAGAACATAAACCTTACACTTTTGATCATTTACCATGTGTATTATCAAGAAACCAAGACAAAATGACATACCTGAATCCATTGATGAACGGTTAAACGGAAGCGTGATTATCAATGAACTCTTTGTTATTGATTATGTTATTGCCTTCTAATCCTTTCCCCTTTGGTGCCTTATGTTTTTCCTTGAGAGGATTTAGAAAATAAAATGGCAGTGTTCTTCTTTTTTCAGCTTTTTCACTTGGGAAGGAATAGGGACCATAACCTTTTAAAGGTTGCAATTGGTTTTCAAAACTGAAAGGTTGTGGAAGTTCAAAATGAATGAAAACCAACTTTAACCATTATTGGTTTTAATTTCTATTTATTGGTTTTCAAAACTGAAAGGTTGTGGAAGTTCAAAAGGAATGAAAACCAATTTTAACCAATATGTTTTAATTTCTATTTCTGCCTCTCATAGAAATAGAAATTATACAACTAGCTAGTATCTACACATTAGGTCCATAACACATATACTTTTAAGCCTATTAACTAAATTGAATCACTTAAATTGTAGGCTTCTTATAAATGATAACACCACATTCAATTATGTGGTCCCATTGAGACATTATCTAACAATCTCCCACTGGACCACATATGTATCCTGAAAAATGTGCTTAACTTTACTGAGCTCAGAAATTTGTTATCATAACTTGAGGGTATCCAAACAATCTTGTCCATTAACTATATTAATATAGGATCAAAGCGGTCTTCATTACATCAATCGTAACTCGACCCACCAATGGTCACGTATACTAATACAGCTAAATGACATAGATCAATCATGGATGCGTAGCATGGAAATTACATGTGATGTGATCCATACATGCCTATTTCCAACTGGTCCTACTTAACTTTATTGAGATCAATACTTCACAATACGTAACAGAGCGTAATAAACAGAATATTTCATTTCTGCAGAAATTAATCAAATTACATAGATAAAACTCAAGGCTGACATAAAGCAATAATATAAATACAAACTCCCACTAAACCAGAATGTTCTCAAATAGAACAACACCCATCTGAGCAGTGTGCTCATGAAAAACCTTGGGTGGTAGTCCCTTCGTAAGTGGATCCGCTATCATGGAGTTTGTCCTAATGTGCTCTATGGAAATCTGTTCACTCTGCACTCTTTCTTTTACAACTAGGAACTTGATATCAATATGCTTTGATTTTGTCAAGCTCCTGTTGTTATTTAAAAGAACAAACCCAAAAAAATTTTAAACTCTCTCCCCAAATTTTTTTTCAAAAACAACTCTCCCAAAAACAAACCAAACAGTCTTCATTTTAATTTTTAGTCCATAAGCCAAAAAATCACTAACAAAAGACAGAATGAATTAAGACTGGGACCCCCTTTCCCCGTACAAGGATCCTCTCCTTGCAAGCCCCTCCTTGTGCCCGTCCTTGCAGAGCCTTCGGGCCTACTTTTAGGCCCAATTTTGATAATCCAAACCGTTCATATTTTCTGATTTATTCAGTATATCATACCTGTAAAAAATCAAGTTGATTTATTCACTCTCTCTGCTTCCAAGTCCCTATATATGGAGCCTCCCTTTCTCCTCCCTGCCTTGGCGCGCTCGCCCTCCAATTCCCTCTGGAGATGGCCCACTCTGCTATCCACCTCGTCCTTCTACCTGACCAGCTCCTCATTATTGCTCATAGCCTCTTCATGTCGCTCGACCGCGGCGGCACAGGCTCTTTGCGCCTCGTCGAACTTCTTCTGCTCGCCAGCAAGTTGGAACTCGAGCGACACAACCTGGCGGCGTGTGTCCTCCAGCTCCGCCTGAACCGTTTGCAGCTCAGTGTGGGCACTCTCCCAACTTGCACTCTTCTCCTTCAACTTTGCAAGCTGGGCCTTGGCCTCATCTGCCTTGAGTTTGGCACCCCCCGCCTTCCTCAGCAGGGCCCCTGCTAAGGTGGTTACCTCCATTTGAGCAAAGTATAACCCCCTTAGCAGCTCAGCCTCGTTGAAGCTGGAGGCCGAGCGCAAGGCTGCCTCTTCTACAATCCCTACAAGGTGATCTGCCCCTGCTTTGGCTGGGCCTTCTTCTCCCTCCAGCTGCCCTGCGGTCCTACCGACTCCTCCTTCTTGAGGTACAAGATCCCCCTGAGGCTGTCCCTCTCTCCTTGGCCCAGGGCCAACAGCCTCATCCTCCACTTGCCTTTCGGGGACGACCTTTGCGCCCCCTACGACGATCGCCGCCACCACTGGCACCACCTCCATGACCTTTGAGGCAAGCATTTATTACGACAACACCTCTCCGTCGGAACAGGACCCCCTTACCCTGAGCAAGGTAAGCTACAACATAGGCTTTTGGCAAGGAGAGCAGGTCGGAAGGGACAACGAAATGATGAGAAAAGGATATAAGCAAATGTTGTAGACAAGAAAAAGGTTAAGTTCTCTATCTGGAATCCTCTCCCATATACTCTGCTTCTTTCCAACAACTTGCTCGTCGGAGAGTTTGCTGGGGGACTACTCCGTTCCCCGTTGAACTTGGCTGCAGGTTATCTGGTGGGCTTGATCATTTGGACACGGCCTGGAGGAGCTTAGACCTGTCTGATCCATACACTGGGATGAACAGCATTAACACATAATCAGTGCAAATTTCCTGTCACAAACATCATATCCAAGTACAACAAAATCTATTACTTTGAAAACACAAAAAATTAAATTTAAAAAATATGAAAATACTAAAATAACATAAAAATAGCAACTTCCTAACCACCTTTTAGGGCTGGTTTGGCATGTTTACAAAAAGCCAAAAGTCAAAAAGTCAATATTTTTACTTGGATCACATTATTTTAAGTCACATCACCTCTCACACACATCATTTCAACCCCTAACCCAAACGGAACTCATATTTCACAAAAAGTGAAAAAATACATTTATTTATATTTAAAAAGTGAGGAAAAAAATTGGACTAAAAAGGTGCAATTTTTGTCTTTGTGGATGAAAAAAATGTGGATGTTTGGGTTAACTTTTTGACTTTTATAAAAAAATGTGTATTACAAAATTGTATAAATTAATGTGTAAGGCAAAATTAGAATTCGGAATTGTGTAGGCGTAATTTTTGACTTCCTGTGAATAGTAATAACTTTTTGACTTTTTGGTTTTTTTTCCCAACTTGCCAAACTTGGCCTTAATATGTAGTGTCACGTACGTTTCCGTTTCCCTCCCAAATTTGGAACAAAAACCAAAGTCGGCAGACAACGCTTTTGAAATCCCACAGACGCAGTACTTTTCATGATGACACACATGCCGTAGCCTTTCTAATCTCACCAACTCATTTCCATTTCCCATACAAATTTCGGCTACTTTGCTGTCCCTCCTTCTCTCTCCATTTCGGTTTTGCTGTCCACCTCCAGTAACACACGCTCTCTCTGTGTCTCCATTTCGACTGCGCCAGGTCGCCGACGGTAACAGTCACCATTTTCTCGGGCATGTGTGAGTCTGTCTATTTTTTATTTCGGAGCACATTATTATTATGACCTACTGTGTTCCACTCGCACGACATTACCATTTATGAACTATGAAACTGTTCCTCATTAGGTAATTGAAACCATACGTACGATTAGGTATACAAACTACACGGGTGACAAACTGATATTGCCATTGAGGAGTTCCAAACTGACAGACGGTCTTCGTTGAGCAGTGTAGTCGGGTTTTTATTTCTCTGCATGAAGGTAAGTTGCGTATGGGTGCTGTTGGGTTGAATGTCCGATGTGGCCCTGTTTCAAGTGTGCGCATTAGTTGTTGATTCGGGCTTCAAGTCGTAAATACTATAAAACGAGTACAACATATGGCCAATTAATTTTCGTAAAACAGTGGCATGCCATATCTGCATAAATTAACGACAACATATCGTAGTTGAAAATAAACGAAAAGTACCACTCGTACAATGCACGTACGACTCAATGGTCCGTTGATTGTAAGTTGTTAACAATCAATTTCGTTTTGTTACAATGTGGGAGTAACGTTCTTTCTGCATCCTTATGAATATTGCATGCAATTCTTTGCAGGAATTATCGTAATTGGATATGGGCGACATGTCAGACAATGCGAAGCAACTGTGAGTTTATGTCGTTCAGTATTTGATACAGTTAGGTTTGCAAGGTTATGTTTCCTGTACCTACTAAATACCACGGTCTGTTCGTGTATGGCATATTGTGCCGTTATGTACTGCCATCAGGAGGTTGTGCGATTTGAGTTTGACACATTTGCGATAGCCTCAAATTGCACCATGAATTTCGTGTAATGGATTAAAACTGTGTCGATTTCTTACCAGAATATGTGCACATACAGCACATGTCGCGTATTCTGCGGAGAGCATTTGTGAAATCCATAATTCACTGAGTTATACTAAACCACTTCGGTTCATCATTTTCGGTGACAACGGAAAACGACGTTACCAATTTCACGAAAATGGCACAACTTTTGAAATGGGAAGGCAAGATTGACTAACTTGAAAGTTAACCGACGAAGATGATAGGATGCACAAAACGTACATACCACCGATGTAATTTGGCCTTGAACAAAATTTCATTTACGCTGATATTTGTTACAGGCAAAGGAAAGCATTGAAGGCAAGTGGCAAAGGTTCAGGAATGGAAAGGGTTGACATTACCGAGCCCCCTCGTCGAAAGCGGCCACTTGGGCCATTTATTTTTTACAGGTTCGATCCGTGTCCTTCAAAGCGGCTCACAGTACGAATCCCTCTCGTCAGAAACATGTGACAGTATTTTTGCACAATTCTGCATTACATATTTTGAACTCATAGCTTGCGCCTGTGCAGATTTCAGTTTGTACTCACAAGAAATTAAGATTTTAGAGACCAAAAGTAAGGGCCAAAATAATTTGGACCATTTATAATTGTTGTTGCAGAAATGATGTGGTTATTATATTTTTAGCAACCAAAATTGGACATTACGGATGAATTATTATGTAGTTGGGACCAAATTTGTTTGTGTCACAAATTGTGTACGTATATGCATATATATCCATCCATATCTAACATATACTTGCGCCGAAATTGACAATGGTTGCAGCCAGGAACAATTCAAGGAAAGACGAGAAGCAGACAACCCCGGACCGAATATGGTTAGTGTGCAGACATGTAGTAAGTAGAGTACCGTGATGGAAACACGTGACTGCTGTGATAGCAAAGTATGGACTTCTATTCCATGCGCGCACTAGTCATGTGCTTCTATTGTGTCGCATTCAGCGATTTCCAGCAGTCATAGAAGCCATATTGCATGTTCTTATAAACTCCGATTATTTGTAAAATTCCATGTCCGTTTTTATTTCAACTGTGTGCGAAATAGTAATTTGTATGTGCAAACATATGTAAATACCAGAAAATGTGCACACATTGCGAGTGATACAACTTTTGCTGACAATTATTTTGGACTTACAGCTCCTTTTTGTCCTGTATGTGCGTCACGTTGGTGTAACACTTACAGAGCCGAAAGGATATTGGGGAAAGGTGGAAGGAACTCCCCTGTGATGAGAAGAAGAGGTTTCAGGACATGGCTAAGGCAAGTGCCAAGGAACTGGGCGAAGAAGTTGCAAAGAAATCTGCAAAGGTACTTACGTGCTTAGTGTTTTCGTAACTGCATTTGGGGAGGACCTGCTATTGACACAATGTTGGTTACTTTTTTGTATTAATGTTCACGTTAATCACATTGCAGAGTAAAATGCAAGTCCGCATATCATTGAAGGCAATTTTTGATATCGTGAACCGGTGTAACGAAGCACAAAAGCAGGCAGTCATTGATATTGGGTTCGGTGGCCTCCTGGGGTTAAAGTGTACCCGTATAGATCACAACATGTGCCAATGGTTGGTACAGAACTTTGATCCCAACACGTGTTCGTTGACTGTTCATGGCCGTCACCTGAGGCTCACCTGTGAGGAAGTGCATGTCTTATTGGGTATACGGTCAGAAGGCAATGACGTGCAGTTCACTGGTTCAATAGACGCATATCCCAATATCTACGAAGAGGTTGGAGCTGTTAAAGGAATCATTCCTTTGAACCAGTTGAGAGTTTATCTGACTGAGAGTGATGGTGCAGATGACGAGTTTCGGCGGAAGTTTGCGCTGTACGTGTTGGGGGCCATGTTGTGTCCTACCACAATGACCGCGTTGAGCCTGTCGTTCGTTCATGCCGTGAAGGACGTGACCGGTATGGGGGCATGTAATTGGGCAAAGGTGACACTGCAATTCCTTGTGAAAGGTGTTCGGAAGTATAAGATGAAACTTCAGCGCTAGGCAACTGGATGTGTTTTCCTTCTAATGGTAACGTAATCGACCGTTGTTTGTTTGTACCATGCTGATTACATATTTCATCCATTGCTGTGCATATGGTTCAATAAAATGGCAGTCGTTGCGAAATACAAACTTACCTATTATTGAACAGCATGACAAATATACCTGTACGGGCCACATTTTTTGTAACCACGAAAAGCTTATCTTTTGAACCTGAAAGCTGCATGGGGATTCTGCCATCAAGACACATAAACACATACATATGATTGTGTTGTAAGTTGTATGCATTGTTAGCGAATACGGATTACTTTGCCCGGAAGTGTATAGTAAATATCTTTTCCCCCTTACAATGCAGCTATTTTACTTGGATCGTTTTGGCCCTCCCTGCAAGAGTACGTCGGCTACTACACGCTCCATCCCTCGGCTAAATGATTGGGGTGATGCCGAAATACGGGAGACGAGGCGACTTATGGGAAGGAAGCAAATGTTGCAGCAACATGAGGTAATCAACCCATTCGTTCTGCACATTTGACAGCATTGCCCCACCTGTGTTATGGATAACGGTGACAGACAGAATATGTGTTCCTATGACTAGGTGACAAGCACCGACAAACAGTGACCCATTCCTTAGCGTACGTCATATTTTCAGTTTGTCCCTCCCTATTTACTCTGAAATACTCGAACTTTTGGGGGGAAAACATGAAGTTTCCATGTGGACGATGTTGTAGCCTTACAAATTCAATTTTATGTATTACTTCTGTTACGAAATGAATTTTCGTTAAGCCCTGAAGTCAGATTTTTGGAAAAGGTTGAAGATTTTGGTTTTTTAACCTTATAAAAAGGTCAAAACATTGTCGTTCAGTTATTGTTAGTTAGTTTGTAATTGAAAGTTTCTCTTTGTTTATGTAATTGGGAAAAGGTAAAGTGGTAAACATGGGATCGACTGTGAAGTTTTTATCCACACCAGATGAGCATCATTTACAACAACATTTTTTTTCCATTTCAGACGAATGGAGTAATTAATTTTTATTAGATATATTTAATATGTAAAGTGTGTACACATATGTTGTGTGCAACTTAAGAAAGCAGACGGAAACTTTACGATTCACAGTTGAGCTCGATTAACGATTCAGTGCATTACCATTTTCATTTATGATTTGAATCCCGATTTGACAACTATGTTAGGTGGAGTTTCATCCAACAAAAGCGGAAAGCAACAACATTGATGACGCAATTGAGACACACCATGTCAATAACAAACAGAAACCACGGATTGATGATGTTCGTTTGAGCAAGGTTGAGACCGACATTGGTGAACTGAAGGAAACCATGAAGCAAGTGCTTCACAGCAATGCGGAAATAAGGGACATGTTGCTCAATTTCTGAGGGAAGGAAGCTGTTCACAATGCAAAGGTAAGCAAAACCAATCAGTACACATGCTTCACACAGTTCACAGAGGTTACTTGAAGATGAAATATCGTACCAGGTTAATGTATGTGTTTGTGTGATTAGGTGGAGTCGACTGAAAAAAATTGTAACATTAACATATCCTCCACCATTGGTGAACTGAAAGGAATGCTGAACGAACTGGTTGCAGCTATATTGTCTGGGAAACAACCGTTTACTGAACAGACACACATTGCTGAAATGAAGCAAATGATGCAGCAAGTGCTGGCAGGTTTATCGGAAACAGCACAATTGGCTCGCTCAGAGGAAAAGGGTGTTGACCCTACCATGGGAGTCGAGTTGCATGATGGCGGCGTGGTCTTACCAAATTATTATGGTAGCCCAAATGAGGGTAATGTTCAAGATTTACAGGGGGTGGATTAGGAGGACAATTATGTGAATGGAATGTTGTCCAATGAGATAATTGATATGCACATTGGACAGTTGCATACCGTCCAAGAAGTTGGGGACATGCACAACAACCGTCGCCTTGCGTTGGAGGAAACATACGCAAGCGAAGAAAGCAAATCTCTTTCAGTTCAGTTTCTGTCCATGAAGAACGTTGCAAAACAGAGTTTATCTTCGTTTGATGATTTGCAAACCTTGCCACCAATGCGAGGAGAAGCAGACAATGTGCATCCTTCTGCTGGTAAGGTTGCCCAAACATTGGGAGCGGGACAAATTGTAACAGGCACACGAAAGGGAAGAGGAAGAGGAAGAGGAAGAGGAAGAGGTGTTGAAGCGACAGACGTAGGGGATATGCATTCGTGCAACGATAGCAAAATAAGTACTCGACTTACTGCCGAAAAATTCCCAAGTCGCCACATCACTTCACCTTTCGTATGTTTCATTACCAATTGATGCCGACAGCATTACTGATCATAATAGAACCATTATTTGTGTTGTATTTTAATATTTGTCATTCTACTGCAAGTTTGCAGTAACAAATGTTGTACAATTGTCTTACAGATTTCGGACAAACTCCTGTCCAAACTGCATAGGTTGGACAAGCGGTTCCGTTCAGAGGTTAGACATCGCTTCACCAATTTTAGATGCATAAGGATGTGTTATGTACTTTGCAAATTACATTTCTGAATAGTGGTGAGTTAGTTAATTGTTTATATTAATAGGAGGAGTTGATGTTACTTGATTGTTTATATTGATAGAAGGACTTGATAACACTGGAGAGCAGAGAGGTTTTATCAGCGGCCCAAGACGAAGTTGTTGACTCTGTACTTGACGACAGAAACAATGAAAGGTACGGATGAGTTTAGTACTCGCAATTAACCTGTTCCGTAGTATTTGTGAAATAAGTTTGAATTCCACAATTTTCATGTGTCGTGCTATGTTTATTTGATTCTTGTAGGTATCAGTTCTTTAATTTTTCATTCTCTATGATTTTGATGGGTTTATGATGGGTTTATCCATGTCGTATGTAGGATTCTCTTTGAATTTAATGCAGTGGGCTACGGAAAGATCAGTGGCTAAATTTCCTGTCTGAAGTTTTCTTCTTTTGGTCTTATCCTGCACACATGTACCTATTGGGAAAATTGCAAACCACTGATATTTTCACAAAAATATTTACACATTCATGGAAACCTTTATAATTTTAATTATGAAACTTAATAAAGTTTACCAATGATTTGCAAATTTTTTTGAGAACTTATAATGAAGTGCAATTTTCCCTACCTATTTTCTTCTACTCTGCTTACATTTTCCATTTTGATCATTTTGGGATATTGTTGGCTCCAGTTTGTAAAAAACGTGTTTCTTTTTTTTTAACTTGCTGACCTGTAAATGAGCATTTCAATTTTCACATATTATTTTAGCAAATACTATTGGACATGTCATGAGTTGTAATATCTAAAACTTTGTCTTTTCATTTTGTTTTTTAAAAACTTAAAACTAATCTTCATTGGATTGGAGCCTAGTAGAATCAGGAATATCTGCCATAGTTGTACAACAGGAAAAACTAATCTTATGTTGTAGAGTTAAGCCAGATACGTTTAAGTTTTAGTAGGCTGTAGGTTGCTTCTTACTGATTGATGTATACGTTTTATGTAGGGACATTGTCGTGTCTATGAATCTGCATGAAATGCCTTGCGAATGTGCTACGCGACGTGACATGCGCACGCTGAAACCAGGGGCATGGCTATCCGACACTGTAAGTCGTGGCATCTGACAATGTTATTTCCACTATATTTGCATGATGGACATATCCATGTAGGGACATTGTTATTTCGTATTACATTTAAACAAATGGCAAACCTTATTTCGCAAGTTGCCTGGTCTGTTACAATGTTCCAGCCAATCAACTTGGTCGCGGTTCAATTGACTAACGCACAGCGGCAAGTACACAAAGACGGGAGGCATACTGCGTGGTTCTTTCCAGTATATTTGTCGGTAAGTAAGTGTTTTAGGTCGGTTGTGTATTGCAGAAGACATATTTTCAGAAAACTTTGGCTGACTGAACTTTACACACTAAACATGCAGACTTTGATACTAAATCAAAAAACTCAACCTCTGAACCATGAAAATATGGTCAAATCATATTTTGGACATGACAGATATACTGGGGTGCTTGATGCATGTGAGAAGGTAATATGAATGTCCATCCCATTGAAGCGAGTAGATTTAATATGGACGTCGGTAATATGAATGTCGATCCCATTTACTTGAATGTCAATGTAAATATGAAAGTGCGTACATGTTCGCATGCCCTCTAAACAATGTCTTCACTTGTGTTTATGTTTATGTGTAGATTTACATGCCTTTCCATTATGGAGGAGTACATTGGGTGTGCCTAAAAATAGATATGGTAGACCGTGTGGCGTACCTATTTGACTCATTGGCATCCGCCACACTGGACACCAACAAGCTGAACACAGCAAAAATGTTGGTATGTCGTGCTGAATTTCACAAATCTACTTCCACACTGTCACATCCTTCACATAAACTAACCGTCTCATTCTGCAACAGGTTCAAACAATGCATGCCTTACTGCAACTACAGTTTGGAAATGAATATGCTGTAGACATGCGTACCTTTGAGGTGCGCATGTTAGAACAAAGGCCATTACAACAGCTGGACGAGTAATCCACAAACCCTGCGTCACATTGACTTCACTCTTGAATCACTCATTTAACGAACCTGCTTATATTTTACGAGAAACTGAATGTTACATTTCATTTGTAGCACTTTCGACTGTGGGATGTTTGTGATCAAGTACATGCAGCGGCCTGATATACCCAGCGGTCCACACAAGGTACATTGTACCGCTTAATTTCCAATTGCGAAATAAATCCGTTTATTCCCTACCGCTGCAACTGTACCTGATTTGTGTTATTCGCTTTCTGTACATAGTTTCATCCTTCTGTGCGCTGGAAGTTGGTGCTTGACTTCGTTATGGATGTGAACAATACAAAGATGGGCGAGTATCGTTCGTGCATGTGATTGATTGCAATTACAACAAATAGTGCAGCGATTTTATCATGGCCTGCCAGTACGAGTGTAATTTCGATGCCCAACCACAACTGGATTACTGCATCAGCTTGTCGTGACTACTTTTTAGGTCGCAGCTGTGATAATACTAATTTCCCACGCGTATTGATTGTACACATAATTCCAATGCTTGGGACTCGAACAAACGAGGGAAAGTAGTCATGTTTGTTTGCTTTTATCGTGGCTTGTACGTAATGTGATACACATAATTCCAATGTTATGGGTACAGTACAGAACAAACAATGCAATGTCATATTTGCCCAAATGACTATAGTAATGTTTGTCCAGTGCAATGTGATATTTGTCCAACAAACAATGCAAGTTGAAAGTAGTAATGTTTGTTCGCTTTTACCACATGAATTATGTTTGTTCGATTTTTTTGAATGCCATGATTTTGTCCAAAACAAAGCAAAAAAAAGCCCACAGAACAAACAAATAGCGGTGACTATAATGCACTTTGAAGGGGAATTGATTACTTCATAAAAATGCACAAACGGTGAAAAATTGCACAAAAAATAAAAACAACCATACAACAGACCATTAAAAACACAGAGTATTGATATTCAATTTTTTTTTTGTTCAGCAAAACAAAAAACTGTATTGATGGAAAAGCACATACAAGGTGTCAATGATACATCAACAAAGAGGAGGTTGGAGACCAACGAAGAGAAACAAAAACAGAAGGAAAACAATAAGAATGTAACTCCAAGCCCATCCTCACAAAACCACATAACAGGGCAACCAGATGAAACTCCAAGGCAGCATGAACAAACTTCAGACCATACAGCCACCATTGAGACTTGAGCCTGAACCTTCAACCTCCATTGAGACTTGAGCCTGATCCTTCAATACAGTTACAACAAGGCCCGCAGCAGACCTCCAATAACTTTCCCCAATCCAAGAGCAGACTTCCAATACAGCACACCAAAACATCATTCAAACAATTGCAAAAAGGCCAATATGCAGCAGCAGACTTAAGCCTATTCGTTGATCCCATATAGCAGCAGCAGAGTACATATATAGCAGAGCAGATTTGAAGCACAGCAGAGCAGCAACCAGAAATGAGCATGCTTGACCCCATAAACTAAGCCAGAGCAACAAGCCAAAAATAAGGCAAAGCATAGCAACATTGAAGCACAACAGAGCAAAAGTAGCCACCAAGAAGATATGGTAATACCACAGACTGACCAAAATCCTGCATACCACAGCTTGACCAAACTCGTGCACCCTAGTTTCAAAAAACACCAAACACCACCCCCTAAATGAGACTTTGATACTATCCAGAATACAATATATGTCGTCCACTGAATACTGTAGGCCTCTATAACTTTGCTTACAGCAAAGTGCAACCCTCACTTTCACCATCTCAGCCAATTCAGGCCCATCAACAATCTTATCATTAAAAAGGCAATCATTCCTACCTTTCCAAATCATTCCTAGGTGTGCAATACAAAAGAATACATATATAAACTAGCCTAGGATTTGGGGAACAGAACGCCTAGAACACCCCGCTCTGATTGAGCATCTGCCAGCATGGCTTGGGCTTGGTCCAACTCAGCTTTAGTTGTCTGAATGGATGCAGAACGATGTCTAATTTGGGAGAGCATCATCCTTGCTTCTTGATTAAGCTGGTCGTGTTGCTGCTGCAGATGAGCCTTTCTTTGCCGGACAGAGGCAAGTTCTGCCATGAGTTTGGCTTCCTCAAGTTCAAGTGCTGAGTGTTGCTGAAGAATGGCTGCAGAGGTCTGCTGGCTGAGTTTGAGTGAAGTAGATATGGTGTGGGCTTCGTTTAGGAAATCCTTATTGGTTTGAATATCCTTCGAGCAAGTCTGAACCATCTCTGAAAGGGTTGGCCATTCTGTGATGATCTTGGCCAATTGCTTTAGTTGAATGGGGTTGAAAGGATTAGGGGAGAGGTTTACAACAGCAGAAAGACAGGCCAAGGTTTCATCAGGTTTGTGGAGAATGATTTCTTCAACTGGGGTGTTAATGAGGTTGATGAAGGTGGTTAAGGTTTGTTGAGTTTCAGCATCAAACAGATGTAGCCTTTGAGGCAATGGGGATATTTCGTCTAGATCTTGTTGAAGAATAGAAACTTCGGCCCAAATATCAAGGCATGGACCGACGGCCTGTGAACATTAATAGTTTCGTGAGAATATATGCTTGCAAGTAATAAAGAGTAAATAGGATGAGGTTGGAAATGGTAGTACCTGTCCTGATAACGTGCACGCAGACGGTTGGCCTTGTTTAGCTGTGGTTGTCGCATGAGGACGAGTTGTTTCTAGTACTGATGAAATGGCAGCATCAGCGCCTTGAGGGTGTTTCTCTGGTTCTGCTAGTAGGGGAAAGTCATGAGGACCTTCAAGTTCTGTCTCGCCCATTGGTCGTGGAGGTGAGTCCTGTATTATGTCCATCCCTGTAAATTGGAGAACAATACCAGTTACTTAAAGAGAAGTTTTTTTTTCCCAAACGAACAGTAACATTTGTATTTCTATTTACCTTGGTTGTGGTGAACTTCTGGTTGAGGGGATTTTGTGTTGTCATCTGTTGGAGAGGATTGGCTGTTGATTGAAATGTCAAATTCAATCCTCTGTGATTCTTTGTTTGACGTTTGGGAATTGGAGGGGTTGGATGGTGATGGTTGAGGGCTAGAGACAGAAGGGACAATGTGTTGAGGAGAAGTGGAAGGATGTTGTGATGCAGACTGTGTGGATTGCTGTGGCGAAGACTGTGAAGCAGGTTGTAAGGAAGTTTGTTGCGATGCTTCAGGTGGTGGTGGAGTTGGTTGTACAGTGGGTTCTGTGGGTACATTACTGATTGGACTGGGAATTTGATGAATGTGTTGAGGAGAAGTGGAAGCATCGTCATCATCAGCAGCAGCAAGGAGTAATCTCCTTCTTTTTCTCTGCACAAAAGTAAGTGATCAGTCGGGCGTGAATGCAAATTCAGATGCTGTAAATATGTAAAGTGAAGGCTTACTTGGTAGAGCTGCCCTGAAGGATTTGATGTTGTTTCGCCAACCATTTGGCTGAGAGGGATATCCCACTCACTTAGGTCTGTGCTTAGAGCAGGAGCAGTGGAAGGCTCTTCTCTCTTCTTCGCCGTGACCTCTGTCCCAGCAGGGGTACGGGTGGTAGCTCCTCTCTGTGCTTGTGTCTGCGCGGCTGCGAAAGAGTCTGCCATTAATTTCGGAACTGAGGGGGTGTTTGTCTGAGTAGTTGCATCCATTGGATCCTTGCCTTTACGTTGGTCCCTAACCAATGGTTCAGCAGCAGGCACAATTTTGGCTGTCAAGGGTTAAACAAGTTAGTGTTGTAGAGAAAAAAACAAAACAAATTGCATGACACAGTCAGGGATATGAAGTATATGAAGGAAGGATACATGTAGCCTTAAGCTTGGAAGGCGAGGATATGCGGCCCTGAATATGAATACAAGTATCGTTAAGGCAGCTTTCAAGTGGCTTGCAGAAAATAATGGCAGTCATAAGTCCCCACCAATGGTCAAAAGCAGCCGAGCAGTCCGAAGCAGGTTTGAAGAAGAAGGGGCCAAAATCTTGGAAAAGTTTGGTGTTCTCTGTCAGAATGGATTCAGCTTGTGTAGGATCTTTCAAGTGGATTCTGGACCCAATCTCCTCATGGATGGTTGGGTGGAAATAAGGATAAGGGATAGCCTGGGAAAGACCAAATTGCCTGGACCATTGATTGGGACAGTATGTCTCAAAACTGCAGCTGGATAGCTTGGCGGAGGATATGGAACAGCCAACCAAGACATGTCTACAGGTGAGAATGTGTCTCCAACTCTCATTTTGTTCTTGGACTTGCTCATTGTGTAAATCAGAAGGGTCTGTGAAGAGGAAGCGAAGTCTACTGGAGGAGAATTCAAAGTTTTGAAATGGCATGTACAGGTTGGAAGCTTTCTGCGAAGGAAGGTTGTAAAACATGGTAAGATGATTTGTGAAAGTGAGTTTTGAATGGCTGTTATAAGTGAGCAGTTGCTCAGCATAGGAGTGGCAAACAGGTTTCAAGGTGTTAGGTGGTGGGGGTCGTGCCTCAGGGAAATAGGCATACAACCAGGCCTGGAAGAGCCAGAAGGGGCCACCACAGTTGCCAGAAATCTTCTTGTCGACAAAGGAAAATAGGGCCTTGTAAAGGGTGGCAAGAAGATAAGGGGCTAAAGCCATAAGTTGGCCGTCTTGCATACACAAGGCAAGGGGGAGGTATTCTTTCGTGATCTTGTACCCAGGGACACAAAAAAGAAACTCACAAAGCCAAAGTAAGTAAAAAGCAGTTCTTTTTTTGTCATTGACAGGGGAACCACGCTTGCCTTGGTATTTTTTGGCAAAATCTGTATAGCACATGTCAGTGTTTAAAGTAAATGTCACTTTTGGAGGCTCAAGGAGAGCATGAATTGGATTGCCCAAGATTGGCAGACCAGTCAAGTGAGCTACATCTAAGATGGTAGGGGAAATCATACCAAAATTGAGGAGTAGGGAGTTACTAGACTGCGACCAAAAGCATGCAGCAGCAGCAATCAGCCCTTTGTCCACGTCATAAATTTTAGTCGACAGTCTAATTGCTTCAGCAATGCCCTGGTGCTTCCATACTTCGGCGTCGTGACCTTCAATTCTCCTGGCCCAGCTTCGCCAATCAGAGTCTGGTGACCTCCACCCTCTGAGTGGGTTTTTGCTGACATTCCAGTTAGTCCACTTGAGTCCAGCTTGGTTGAGAAGAAGGTTCTCACCATTACCAAGGGGATAGTATGGAGCTAGCTCGTCTGGGAAGTAAGACGCGAAGGTAGGGCCTAGAGTAGCCTTAGCGACAGAGCTTGGGCTGGGCAATAGGGTTGCAGCAAATTTTAGAGGAGCGATAAGTGCTCTGATAGGGTCCGGGAAGCGGAGTAGGTCTTCATTGTTCTCCTCAGATGGAGATGGTTGAGATTTTTTCGGTGCCATGGCTTAGGGTTTTGTGGTGCTCTAGTTTTGAACGGCAATGGTTGAGAAGGAGTACAGTCTGGGGAGTTCGAATCAGAGGGAAATGAAGTGGTTTGAAGTTGAAAGGGTGGGTCTTTTATAGCTTATGATGGGGCCAGTATATTTAAAAGCTCTTATATTGGGCTGTACTTTATGTTTGTTTTGGGCCCAAACAATGGCCCCCTCGTTGAAGTTAAATATCATATGACTTGGACCCCCATGACCCCCTCTCTCTCTGATTGGCCACTTTTTTTTTTTTTTCAATTTCTTATTTTTTTTCCTTCTCCAAACAGCAGCCCCCACGTGTGTGTGTGGGGGGGGTGGTGGTGGTGATTGGGGGGGTCTCAATAACTTCCGCAATATTTAACTTGAACATGGGGGCCATTGTTTGCACCAAGTTTTTCCAGTCTCTGTCGACAGATGGTCCACTTAATCGAGGGCATGTGGCCAAGTCTGAAGGAATGTCCACGACCTGAAAGTGGGCTCTCTGCATGTGGGTCACCTAGAAGTGATAGGGGAAGTTTTTACCACCAGTCACGGAGTTAGCGGGCACACTTTCAGGAGGAAGCATGAGACAAAGCAGGAGCCTTGCTCTGTCGACAGAAGTTTAAAACAGTTGGTGGCCATGAAATAAACACAAGAAAAGGGAGCTCGACAGATAGAAGTGGAGGTTTAGTATTGATATCCGTATACTGTTTTTGTGGCCCATCATTGCATGATCCCACACGTCTACACCATAACTGCCACTGTAACTGCCCCGACTTCGAATCTTCAAGTCCACTCTGCCAAATATTGACTCTTCCCTGTCGACCTTCCTTTTCACCATTGTGGGGCATGTCCCTCATCATTATGAGACAAAAATCGACAGAATATTGTCCACTAAACACAACCACAGTCCTTGCAAACTGGGTCAATGAACCGCAACACTTGGCCACTCACAGTTACTGCCCCTGACTATGAATCATCAAACTCTGCCAAATATTGAATTTTCCCTGTAATTTAATCAAAATATATTCAATGTCGGTAAACTTGAAAATACGTTTGAAATAACCTTTTTCTGTATTGTAATGACTTAAACACAATTGTTGTACTACATTTTACGTAACGAAAATACACAACTTATTTATATCAAAAACAAAATATACATCTCGGGTTTATAATCAAAAAAATGGGAACTACTTTTTTTTAAAAAAAAGTTCACTCATATTTTCACCTACATTCTGATTGGATATTAGATTAAAAATTCCTCTTTGCACCTATTTTTGCCACATCCTCCCAACAGCTGCTCCATTCAACTAACATTGAATCTTGCATGCCACCTGACTTACACGCTGGAGCAGTTACTGGCAGTGCTCATGGATTTAGTGGCCACCCTCCAAGAGGAAACATGAACGAATTGGGAGTCTATCTGTCGAGGAAAGGCTAAAAGGACCTGGGCACAGGTGGTAACTTCAATTATATGCACTTCGACAGGTGGCAACTTACTTTCTACATTGTAACTTCTGTGTAGTTTTTTCCCTTCTACTTTCTACTTTGTTACAAACAACACAACAACACAACAACTTACTTTCTACTTTCTACTTTCTACTTTGTTACTTTCTACTTTGTTACCATCAGTTCATCGAAAGAAGTCTTCATCCATTTCAGGCATTTGAACCAATACCACAATTGCTTGATTTTCTTCTTGAACTTGTCAACTTTAAATTACTGCTTCGTTGCTGTCCATATAGGCCCACCATAATTTTACTAACAATAAACCCATACTTCCATAGTAAATATTAAATAATTTCACAACAAATCAATACGAAGCGAAACACATCATTAGTTGATAAACCACACCGCAAAAAACCCTTCAGTTAGATCCAACCAAATATGGAACAGAAACAAGCAACCGGCAATAGGAATCTTGGAATACAGACATAAGCCAATTTCCCACCCAAAACAACACACAGACAACCCATATATATCTCACCTCACCTTCAGTTAGTTTTGAAAATGACAAGTCACTGCAAACACAAATGACAACATCACTCTAAACAATATGGGAAATTTACAACTCGTGGCCTTGTACATAAGTAACGTTGTGCCATTTCCTGGCATTGTACATAACCAATTATTTACACGTACGTACAGCAATCCATGCAAAATGAAAACTACATACATTATTTCCATGTGTTTTCAATAGCTAAGGGAATAAGTAAATCATACAAATTATACAATTACCTGATTCACCTCATCAATTGTGTTCGAATCATTTTTCCACACTGCTGCTTCAACACTACCGTATTGGCCCACAGGCTGCTTGGAATCAGGAGAAACATCAAAAAATAGTCGCCGTTGCTTAATGTGCGGTGTACTTGGATCCACCAACCCAGTTTTGCAGCGAACGGGCAATGACTCCGCATTGTACTCACGGTCAGTTATGTGGGGTGTATCTGCATCTGAGTTATTACCCACTGTTCGGCTAAACCGAACCTTAGGACACGTTCGCTTTGTGTGCCCAATGCATTTGCAATTCCCACATTTTCTTGGTCTTCGACAGTTGGACGAGGCCCGTCCTGGGTTCCCTTTTGTCTTCACAACATCAGGATCTTCTACTCCAAATTGTCGACGGAATGAATGTTTCCCTTTGTCTCCATTCCCACCGTTCAAATTCCTCTCATATAACTCCTTCATCCGGCTCGTCATCGGAAGACATGCATCCCTAGCATCCTTGAAACCTTCTGTTGATTGCGAGGCATAGAAACACATTTCGTTGTAGGAAGAACACAATATCCCATACCGGGCCGTCTGTGTTGTAGTGCTATCAATTGAGGGTTGAGGCCATTGCTGGCCATCCTTGCTTGCAGCCCTTGTCCATCTATGCAGCACATAAGTTGGGGGAATTTGCGTTAAATTTTCAGCTTTCATAACACATATCATGTGGCAGCAAGGTAGCCCCAACGACTCAAACTTCATGCAAGAACATCTCATTGCAGCATCCATTGGACTGTGTGTTACTATCCATGATCTGTCCTTCACTCTGTACTTATGAATATAGTAGCATTTCTGACCATCCGGCAAAGGGAACACATCCTTCACATTCAACTTCCCCTATTCTAAGATTTCATCACGGAACATTCTAAATATATTTCGGGTGAATAGCTCAGCTCCATGTCTCTCTATATCTCGCAATGGAGTAATCAATACCGGAAAAGTGTTATTTGTTTCAGCATCATCTCCAGCCTCGTTATACCTTATCCTTGCAAGAGCCCGATCATAGTGCCTAACAAATTCATATAGCTTCAATTTGTGTTGGAGGAAGGGATTGAAATAAGCATTCATACACTCTGAGCGCTGAGTGCTCTTCATCCCAGCAAAGAAATGTCCACGCATATATGCCTCAGCCCACATATGACGCTTCTCATATGTCTCCAACACCCAACTGTTGGTTTGAAGTCCAAATTCTTCGACCATTGTCGTCCAGCCATGCTCAAACTTTGTCTCATCCGTTTCCATGTCCATGCACTGCTTGAAAGCATGTGCAAAGCCACTTATGTGAACATTTGAAACAGCATTTTTCCCAAGATGCCAATTACATAATCGATGTCTTGCATTTGGAAATACTCTTCTGATTGCCTCTCGCATCGACTTATCCCCATCTGTCAGTACGGACACAGGTGCTTTACTGCCCATCGCCTCCATAAATGTTTCCAAAACCCACGTGTATGTCTCAATTGTCTCATTAGCTAGCAAAACACATGCAAATATCGTGGTCCTAAAGTGGCTAGTCACACCAGCCAACATGACAAACGGTTTCTTGTATGCATTGGTTCTGTAAGTTGAGTCAAATATCAACACATCACCAAACTTTGCGTAGTCGGCCCGCGATTTCGAATCTGCCCAGAACAGATTTTGCAACTTGTTATCGTTACACACATCATACTTGTAAAAAAAACGTGCATCAACATCAAGTTTTGCGCATAGGTAAACCAACGCACCCTGCGCATCACCATCCTCAACTTCTGCTCTACGTTCGGCTTGAATATGGTTGTGCAGATCCGTGCGGATGAAACCAACATTCTCATAAGACCCGGACTGATTTACCATATAGTCCATGATTTGGCTAGTCTTCACACCGACATTGCGCATAGCCATTGCTTGAGCTTTGTCACCGCTGTTTAAACTGCGATGTGACCTTAGATACATCACACAGTGTTGTTCCGCCAATTCATGGTTGTGGTCTGCGACGAAGTGAGTCACAACATACTTTCCCCCTTCACCAGCATCCGCATCGTACCGTATGCAAAATTGGGCTTTGCAACCTACTCTTGTTAGTGCCTTGGGAGCTCTACTCTTCTCAGCAACACGGTCTAAGTATTTTGGTAATCTCTGACCTTCCCTTGAACACAACCACAGCCTACTAACGACCTTTCCCTCTTTATTTGTGTTAAATCTGGATTTTCGTATACTAAATCCCTTGGCTTTAGCATACGCATTGTAGAAATCTTCTCCATCTTGGACCGAATCAAATTTCTGTTCCAGAATAGCACGTTCAACATCACCAACCATGTCATTGCGATGAGCATCGTCAACCATTTCTTTTTTCACATCGGCTCCGCCATCTTCAACGTTCATGTTAGTTGCTTCTTCATTGCTCGGACCAGCTTCGCAACCATGATCAGGTTCTGCCCGACTTTCATTCATCAAACGGATGTCATCTGCTTCATTTGGAATGTCATAATCATCACCTTCCCTTTTAACTTCCGCTGGGGCCATACTGCACATGACATTACTACCAACAATTACTTGATGACCGAAAATTGTTAACACAAACACAAACATGACATTTTCACACGGTTTGCCTGTTTGTGCAAACACAAACACTCGCTTGAGAAACAGAAACAGAAAGGTTAGCTGCCAATGGAGGGGTTTCCGTTGGAGTGAAGCGTAGAGCGGTTGAAGTTAGGATGGGGGTTTAGTTGAGGGAAAATAACTGAAGTGAACGGGCCAGAGAGACAGAGAGAGAGACAGAGAGAGGGACACAGCTCCATACCTCATATCTAGTTCGAGAGAAGGGCTTCACTTCAGCAATGGAACCAACACAGCCTTCTAGTTACGTTGTTGTTGGAAATCGCCCGTTATACTGTTCCCTACAGAGCTTCGTCAATGGAACGAACCCAACAGGGGCTTCTCCCTGTTAATGGAAATCAACGGTTACACTGACTCAACCTTACACAGAGAGGAGAACAGAGAGAGATAGAGACGAAATACAGAGAGTGAGTGGGATGCAATCATGCAAATACAAGCATTAACCGGTTGCCCCGGTTTCAACTTTTTCACGATTAAACAATTCAATGGTCTTGATCAATTATTGTAATCTAACGGCTAACAATTAGGTTGCATATGGTGTGCAACCTTAAGGGGGTTGCACACTTAAGCATGACCCAAATTACTTTATAATTCAATTTTAATACTTTATGTTTTGTTAATGACTATTAGATATTGATTAAAAATTTTATTTACAAATTAAATGATAATGTTCGATTTTTATTCTTATAAAGTGAATATTTTAATATAATATACGTATAAAATTTAAGCAAAAAAATAAAAAAAAATAAATGTATAATCGTTTTTAAATGTATAAAGTTTGATCCCCTCTTAACAAGATTTCTATGTTCGCCATTCTTGTCATCTATTTTTGTGATATATATTATATATTTTTTGTGATAAATAAGTTATATATTTTTAATAAAATTAAAATAATTTGTAGTTATACGTTTTGTGATAATATTACGCATTTTTGTCGTAATATTACACATTTTGTTATCCAAAGATTTTTTAAATGGATAATATTTCCACAAAAAGTGCGTAATACTATCATAAAAATGTTTAACTTTCCGAATCACAAATTATCATAATTTAACCAGAAAAATTATGTAAAATTTACCATAAAAATATATAACATATATCACAAAAATACATATTGTTGGTGAAAATACCAGAAAAATTATATTTTACTGATAAATAATGCAAAAGAAAATGAGATACAAATAGATCAGGCTGAGGCACGGATATCTTGTTTTCTTTAAGGAGATCAAGTCCACTGTGGTAGGAAGAACCCAAATACCGATACAGCAGTCACAAAACTATTACTTGTCCCCTCTAGGATACAACAGTTCGACCACTTGTCGTATGGTTCAGGCCAATTCTGTATAAGATGGTAAACCCAAAGTTCCATCAAGAAAAATACCCTTCTTTGCTAGTAATCTCTCAAGTATAAACAATAGTTAGTGTAGAAAAGAGTAGATGAGATGAATTATTTATAAACCACGAGAACCTTACAATTTACACCCAAAAAAATAATAATGACCATTAAACTAGAGAAAAAGAAGAGTCTACAAATACTAACTCACTACCAAGTTCACGAACTCCAATTAATCTTCATTCATGAACAAGATAAAAGGTCACCAAAATAATGAATCTCCATTTATGAACAAGACGAGATTCATGAACAAGACAAAAGGAAGATTCATGAACAAAATAAATAAATAAATAAAAGATATTAAAATGGTCCAACAATCCCCTACTCATTTTAATATCAACAAGCACTACAAGAAAAAACACTTTCCGTGGCCAACATTTTGGTCGCGAAAAGTACCATATTTGGTCGCTAAAACCTTTTCGCGACCAAAATATGTTGGTCGCGAGTTGGTCACTAAAGCCTCGTCACAGATAGTTTTCTGCGACCAAAAAAGCCTTTGGTCGCTAAAAGTGACCATTCGCGACCAACTTTTTTGGTCGCGGAAAGTCCAATTCATATTAGCCAAAAGTAAACTTTTAGCGACCAAAGATAAGTTGGTCGCCAAAAGTCAGTGCCTTGACCCAAAAAAAATAATTCTTTTGTGTTCCCTGGGACTTGAACTCCTGACCAAGGAGTCACCATGCACCCAATCCACTCTGCCACTCTGCCAATAACATACTTCTTGTTCATATTTGGCAAAAAAAATATATAACCCATAAAAATTGAGTTATATATTATTTTATAAAACTTTTAATGCCTAAATAGAAAAATAGCATGTAATTACTGTAGTATCAAATTTTTTTTAAATTTATCCCGCCATAACTTTCCGCGACCAACTTTTTTTTTTTGTCACCAAAGGGTAATCTTCCGCGACAAAAAAAGCCTCTGGTCGCCAATAGTATACTTTCCGCGACCAACTTTTTTTTTTGGTCGCCAAAAGGTGATCTTCCGCGATCAAAAAAGCCTTTGGTCGCCAATAGCATACTCTCCGCGATCAACTTTTTTTTTTGGTTGCCAAAGGGTAATCTTCCGCAACCAAAAAAGCCTTTGGTCGCCAATAGTATACTTTCCGCGTCCAACTTTTTTTTTTTGGTCGCCAAAGGGTATACTTTCCGTGACCAACTTTTTTTTTGGTCGCCAAAAGGTGATCTTCCGTGACCAAAAAAGCCTTTGGTCGCCAATAGTATACTTTCCGCGACTAACTTTTTTTTTTGGTCGCCAAAAGGTGATTTTCCGCGACCAAAAAATTGTGGTCGCCAAAAGTTAAATTTTAGTCGCAGAAAGTGGACTATTTGCGACCAAAAAAAATAGGTGGTTGCCAAAAGTGTTTTTTCTTGTAGTGAAGGACAAGAGAGATTACCAAACAAAGATAGACTAGTATGCATCATGAATGTGTGCTCTGCATTAAACCTTTATTAGTGAAACAACAATCTTTACTCCAGAATTAGTAGTGGTCTCAGACTTGAACTATGACTACTTAGGGGAAATAAAATATTACTGCTCACACATAATAATCCAGGTGTTGACATGAGCCTTTAATAGCCAGCACATTACAACCTTGTGCTAATCTCAGTTTTCATGTGCATATTTGAGAACAAGCCTTGTTCTTATAGAAAGCGGCCCCACTTTCATGCTCACATAGGTGAAATCAGTCAAGGATGTTCCTGTAATTTACACACCCCACTCAACAAGAGCTACAAAATTTCATTAAGAGTATAAAAATTCAACACTCCAACATTACAGGACAAATACACTTATATCATAAGGATGGATAACAAAATAATAAAGAGTGCATTTTTTTACAACCACCATATGAGTTGTTCTTCCCATTGAACCTAGTTACAGGATCTCTGGTCCTTAGGTTGGGTATCCTCATACATGGTTTATGATTTTATAGGCTTCAAACCCATCTCCCTCGATGTATTCTAGACTATCTCTTGCCAAGGCCTTGGTTAATAGATCCGCAAGATTATCACAAGTGCCATTACTCAAATGGGATCTCACATTACTGTGTTTCCTTCAAATAGGTCTGGATTTACCATTAAAAAAATGATTGTTCACTCTACCAATAGCAGCAGTGCTATCATAACGAATTAACACGTGAGGAATTGGTTTTTTCCCAAAAAGGAATTTCATGTAACAAATCTCTCAACCAATTTGCTTCCTTACATGCTGAAGCTAATGTTATAAACTCAGCTTCCATAGTAGAATTAACAATTATAGTTTGTTTTTAGACTTCCAACATATAGCACCACCACCCAAGATAAAAATAAAACCCTAGATAGAAAGAGAATCACCTGACGAAGTGTTCCAATCGGCATCACTGTATCCCTCAAGTACCGCAGGATACTTGTTATAAAACAAGCTATAATTTTTGGCACTAGATATATATCTCATAATTCTTCCCATGGCTAGCCAATGATCTCGACTGGCTTGCTAGTAAACCTGCTAAGTACTCCAACAGCATATGCAATGTCAGGTCTAGTATAGTCAGTAGCTGTAGACACCCTATTTTTGACTGTCCTCAAAACTTGGTTGCGTTTGCAGGTACATTCAACAACTAGTTCGATTGCTCGTCGAGTACTCGACTTTCAAGGCGGAACGTCACAGGTTTGAGCTTTCCAAACCCTGTATCCTTTTTGCCTGTTTTTGAACCATATATTGGCCCTTCCATCTTGTTTTTCTTGGGGCATTGCCGGCCCCATTTTGGCCCTGCCGGCCATGCCTTTGTTACTGCCGGCCATTGATGAAGCCTGCCGGCCATCAATGAGCCACTGCCGGCCACCACTGATGGCCGGCAAAACCCTTGTCTCAGCAGGTTTCACGCTAGATCTTTTGAGCCAGCTAGTTTTCACTCATCTCTCCTCCATACACGTGTATGGAGGGATGAACCCCTTTCCAAGCTTGTTTAACAAGCTTTGCATTGTTTTTCTTCTATATAAGGAGAGGCCCTTCCTCTCTATCAGAGGTGAGCCATTTTTTAGAGAAGTTGTATCTCTCTCTCTATATTTCTCATTCTCTCTCTCTCTCTATATTGCATAGAATAGTGCTCTAAAGTCCATTTTTCTTGCACTTTTGCACTACAACACATAGAGATACACCACCATCTTTGAGCTGAGGTTCTTGGGAGTGTTACTTAAGCTCTGAAACTTGGTTTTTAGCCTCAGAGCTTGCTGTTTTCGAAGTTGGACTTCAAGGGTGAGTATATTCCCCTTTTTAGCATTTATTTGTACCTCACTTTGGCCATCCTTGCATATTGTTTTAGGCCTTTTTTTCAATTGGAAAAAGTTCTGTTTTTGCATGCTTTAGACCTTTGTTTAAGGTTACTTTTTTGTTGGGGGTGGTTTACCCCCTCTTAGGCCTTGTTAGGCCTTGTTTTGAGCCATCCCTTTTAGGTTCTTGTTGAAGCCTTTGCATGACCTTTCTACCACTGAAATCCAAAGGATTTTCAGTGGTGGGAAGGTGGTTTTGGTGTCCTAAATAGGAGAGGGTCATCCCCTCTCCTTTGTGTCTTGTTTACTTGCTTTGAATGCCTCATGTGTGAGCACCTTTGGTAAGTTTATGTTGGCCGTATCTTAGCTTGTACTTGGGCTTATTTTAGCATGGCATGCCACTGTTTTTACTTGGTTTTGTCACTCCATGCATGGTTAATACACTTGTAGTGTAAATCTCTTAAACTAGCTTTGTATGCTTCATGAAGTAGTATGTCATTATAGCTGGGTTTGAGTCTATTTTAGCATGTTTTTGGTGATGTTTTTCCATGTCATGACTCTGCTTTGGTTTGGTTTGGTTTGGTTTAGTTGGCCCTTGCATGCTCCATGCACTTGTAGAGCATTTCCATGAATTAGCCTAATGTGTCTCATGCTTTAAAATGTCATTTTAGCATGCTTTTAGCTTAACTTCAAGAAGACTTTGTTCATTTTTTAGCATGTTTAAGGTCTGATTTGTGTTGATTTGGTCATGCATGACTTGCTTTATATAGCCATAGTGCGAGCTAACTTGTTAGCTTTATGCATTGAGCCCACTAGCATGTGTCACTCGGCCTATTTCAATGCTTTGGCATCATTTGAAATGTTATTTCAGTGCATGTTTCATGGTCAAACACTTGCCTTTGTCATGCTTTCAATGCCTTGAAGAGTTGGTGTTTTATGCCTCATGAATGGATCATTGTGCATGCCTCTATGCTTAGGTCCTTAGGATGCCATCTCAGTGGGTTTTTGGGCTTGTTTTATCATGCCATAACTGTGATTTTTGTTGGTTAAGTCATCCCATGCTTGGTCTTAATAGGTGTAGTGTAATCCACCTTATTTGCCTTGTATGCATCATGCCTTATGCCCTCCATGCTAACATATTTTGGTTTCTTTCCATGCATGTTTTAGACCCATTTTAATATGTTTTAGGACTGTTTTGGGTTGCCTTAACCACATGCTCCATGTTTTGTATACTTGTAGTATAAATGCTCTTGCTTGCCTCAAGCTTTGAGTAGCATTGCATGCTTCATTTGTGTTGTGTACGTGATTTGGCATCATTTAACATGACATTTCAGAGCCTATAGCATTGCCATATTCCCACTTCAATCATGCTTTAAGTGCCTTTGAGTATTGTGCTTTGTTGCCTAGTTTATGGCTTAGCTTGTATGCTTGCATGCCTAGGTCTTTGGGCCCTCATCTCAGCATGTTTAGGTCCTTATTTTGACCTATTTGAGCTCTCTCCATGCTTAGTTCATACATTTGTGCCTTGTATTGCATGCCTCCTTTGTAGTCCTCTTTGATAGCTCCATGCTTTAAAGACCTTCGCATGCTTTACTTGTGTTGTTTAAATGATTTGACATCATTTCTCACCCCATTTCAGTGCACTTAGTGTTGTTATACTTCCACATTTTTCACTCTTTAGGTGTTCTTGAGAGTTGCACCTTTATACCTTAATTGGTGAGCCAATTGGCATGCATGCTTGTATGTGTTTTCGGTGCCTTCATCTTAGCATTTTGGCCACTGATTTGGGCATATATGAGGTTTGTCCATTTCGGTTTAAGTCCATTGAGCATGGTTGATTACATGTTGTTTGCATGCTTGCATTACATCGCATTTTCTATGCCTTATACTTCGCATTGTGTATGCCTAGGTTACATTGCATTGAGCATGCCATCATTTGCATTGTGTATAATTAGTTGTTGCATGCATTAGCATTGTGCATGCCATTAGCCTTGTTAGGTTGTTCACATTGCATTACATGTTTGCATGCTTGAGTCGCATTGTGTATGCCATGCTTGTATTCCATTGTTGTTTGGCTTAGGTGTTAATCCGAGCACAATAAACGAGGGATGTTTCATACTTCAAGTGATGAAATGTGTCTCAATTCCCGGTCGTCGACGCTCTTGACGATGCATGATAGAGTTTTAGGCTTTATATGTTTATTTTGTGCATTCATTTTACATTGAATTGAACAAGTTGGATCTTTGGCCATCATGCATCGGGATGCGTGATTGATGGTCTTGGATCTGACTATGCCTCTCCCTTGATATTTTGAGGTGATATGGGATGGCATAGTGCGTACATACCCTTGGGAGACCCTCTATTTTCTCTAGTTTGTGCTCTGCTGCAGCTTGGTGTCACAGCACATCAGTGGCCGACAGTGCCTTGTAGATGGCCGACAGTCCTTCATTCTTGGCCGGCAGTGCCCACTCTTGGTTGGCAGGGGGGTCGGCAATGGCTCCCCATGGCCGGCAGGCCACAGGTGTATTCCCCAAACTGGTTTTGGTAAGATTCAGCAGGAATTCCTTGAGGACACCCTGCAGACAGAGCCTCTAAAGAGCAACCGGAGAGCTTTTCGGGGCGGCAACCGAGCATGCATCCTCTTCTCCCCTAACCAGAGTTGGAACAACATTGTTTACTGTTTTTCTTACCTGCTAATTAGCATTTGGTTTTGTAATTTAATTAGTTAATTTGTTAATTAATTAAGTTTTGTAATAATTAGTTGTAGCTAGTTATTCATTCGGTTATGTATTAATTAATTAGTTTGTTAGTTAGTTAATTAGTTGGTCTGTATTATTCATTCGGACCCTCCGTTGAGAGGGCATATGTTGTAATAAGGGTGCATGTGTGTGTGCATGTCTTCCAACCCCTATTTCTTTCTCCCTTTTATTTACCCGTTTTCAATGGTTAGTTTAGGGTCATTTTCAAATTAGCATCCTTATGCTATGCATGTTTGCATCCATTCATCTGTCTTGCATGCACCGAGCTCGGCGTATCATACTAACTGCATTGTATTTCAATTCCAATTTGAATACATGTATCAAGTGTAGCATTCACATGCCATTTTAGAATAGCCGAGCCTATTTCTAGTTGCATTTTGCATGTGTTGCATTAGCCATTTTAACATAGCTAGGATCATGCATGATTTCTAACTAGCTATTGTTTTGGCTCGGAGTACTAGGTAAGCTTTTATGCTTTAGCATCTTGCATGAGTGTGAGTGTTGCCATGATAGCATGCTTGCCATGAGGCTAACTGCTTATGTGATATAACTGCTTGAATGCTTGTGGGTGAAGGTTGGATTACTTGAATTGGAACAATTCATCAAAATGCGAGTTTTTAAGCCCACTTGAAAGTGGCAAAATCATGTTTTCTAAGCCCACTTGAGGGTGACAAATCTACGTTTTAGCCTACTTGCGAGTAGCACCTTCAAACTATTTCAAACAAACAAATATGCAATGTTTTGTTCCAACTTAGGCGATCTAGTCTATACTTGTTTGCTGTGCGCATCATATAGCAATTCTAGGTTTAATAACTGGAATAACAACACATGTGTTTTCAAAAACAATATATCATGATTAGTACAAGCCGATCCTTTGATTGGGCGAGCGGGGGTGCTCATTGCATGATCTTCCCCTCTCGTACCTATGTTCCCGAGCCGGGGCAACTTTGGTGATGACGGACACGTGGCCTTAGGCACGAGTCAGGGTTTCCTAAATTTCCCTCAAAACAAAATATTTAGGTGGCGACTCTGTATCTGGCAAAGCAGTCCATGCTTGACACTTCTTTATAAAAATCAGTTTTCCAAAACGATTTGCCGGATTTGGACTCTTTGGTGATTTATCGGTCTTGCATTGCACTTTGCGAGATCAGATTCAGAACCATGACATTTGAGTCCGAACTGTAGTAATAAGCCCAAATGAACAGAATGGGCTTTTTCCCGGGACGTTCGGGCACGTCTACAGTAGCATATCTCAAACTACCAATCATGCTAGCATATTCCTTTTGATTAATCACTTCTTTTTCATTTGTTACAACAGATAAATGTATGCTTGCATCAAAAGGAGTAGCAACATGTTTACAGTCTAGAAAGTTATATTTCTTTATAATTTTCTCAACATAATGCAACTGATCACACCATCCTTAGTCTTGATAATTTTAATTCCCAAAATAAAATTGGCTTCACCAAAATCTTTGATATCAAAGTGGCTATTAAGCATATTTTTAGTCTCATTTATAATATGCACATTAGAGCTAAAGATAAGTAGATCATCCACATATAGGCTAATAATCACATGTGCATTCTCACAAATTTTATAATATATGCACTTATCACGTTCATTAGCCTTATAGCCATTGTCAAGCATGCAAGAATCAAATTTCACATGCCACTGTTTAGGAGCATGTTTTAAACCATAAAGAGATTTAGTTAGTTTACACATCTTGCTTTCTTGGCCAGGCTCTACAAAGCCCTCGGGTTGGTCCATGTAAATCTCCTCATCTAAATCTCCATTTAAAAATGCTATTTTTACATCCATTTGGTGAATTTTTAAATCGTGAATTGCAGCCACTGCTATCAACAATCTAATGGATGTAACTCTAGTAACCGGAGAAAAAGTATCAAAGAAATCAAGATCAACTTGTTCCTTAAAATCTTTAGCGACAAGCCTCGCTTTATATTTATCTATAGTTCCATCCGGTTTAAGTTTTTTACGAAGGACCTATTTACACCCAATAGTTTTACAACCTGGAGGTAAATCTACTAGCTTTCATGTTTTATTTGAAAGTAGTGAATCTATCCCATCATTTACAGCCTCTCTTCAGAAAATAGCATCAGGTGATGATAAAGTTTCTTGCACCGTAAGAGGAATTTCTTCCATATTGTAAAGATAATAGTCAAGGCCAAAATCTTTTTCAACTCTAGCTCGTTTACTCCTCCTTGGTTGGATTTGAGAATTTTATTGTTCTTAGAAAACTTGAGATGGAGTAGAAGAGTTAGGCATGGATAAAATATTTTCAGAAATTATTTGACGTCCACTATTTCTAGATTTGAAAGGAAATTTATTTTCATAAAAAATAGCATCACCTGATTTAAAAATAATATTATTTTTCATATCAAAAAAATCTATAGGCTATACTGTGCAACACATACCCAAGAAAAACACAAGTGGTAGCTCATTCACCCAATTTAAGTCGTTTAGGATCTGCAAGCCTCACAAAAGCTAAACAATCCCAAACCCTAAAATAACTTAGATTTGGTTTATGTCCCTGTTACAACTCATAAGGTATAATTTTAGTCTTCTTGGGTGGCACTCTATTTATCACATGGCAAGCTGTCAAATAGTCTCGCCCCAAAGATTTGAGGGAGCACTTGAATCAATAAGCATAGCATTCGTCAAGTCAATTAACATTTTATTTTTTCTTTCAATTACGCCATTAGATGAAGGTGAATATGGTGGAGTAGTCTCATGAATAATTCCCAATGACTGAACAAAAGAGTTGAATACAAGAGATTCATATTTCTGGCCTCTATCACTTCTAATTCTCTTAATCTTTTTACCGAATTGATTTTCCACTTCAAGAATGAATTCTTTAAAGTTCTCAAAAGCATCACTTTTATTTTTTAATAAATATACGTTTGTGTATTTTGAAAAATCATCAATAAAAGTGATAAAATATCGGTTACCACCCCGAGTTAAAATTCCTTCAAGCTCACACAAATTAGTATGAAATAATTCTAGCAATTTGGTATTTCTTTCAACACTTTTATGAGGCTTCTTCGTAATTTTTACTTTACTGCAAACTTCACATTTCTCAAAATTTTTTGTCATTTTAGTAATTAATCCTAAACTACTCATGATTCCCACATATTTACTGTTAATATGACACAAGCGAGTATGCCAAAAATTAATAGAAGAAAAGTGTAAGTGGTGTCATAGTAATAATCATAAAATTAATCAGCAAGGAAATTTAAGAGATAAAAATGACATTTATACTCATCTGTATTGTAGAAAGCCATTTTTACTTCATGTGCCTCGTAGTCTTCATCACTCATCTCCTCGGTTGGGATTTTGTTTGGGTTCTTCTCGGTAAGAACATATGCAACTTTCAAAAGGCTGAGGTAAAAAATAACTTTTCCTTTTCACCTCTTAAAATGAACTCCCTTGAACTTGAAGGCTTGTTAAGATTTCCAATTCCATCAATGGGTTTTTTTTTTTTTTTCTGGTACTTTTTCCATGGTTGATCTCCTTAAAATTTTTGGTGAAAATACTAAAAAAATTATATTTTATTGATAAATAATGCAAAAGAAAATGAGATATAAATAGATCAGGCTGATGCACGGATATCTTGTTTTCTTCAAAGAGATCAAGTCCACTGCGATAGGAAGAATCCAAATACCAATGTAACAGTCACAAATTATGACTTGTCCCCTCTAGGATACAACAGCCCGACCACTTGTCGTATGATTCAGACTAACTCTGCATAAGATGGTGAACTCAAAGCTCCACCAAGAAAAACACCATCTTTTTGCTAGTAATCTCTCAAGTATAAACAATAGTTAGTATAGAAAAGAGTAGATGAGAGGAACTATTTATAGACCATTAGAACCTTACAATTTACACACACAAAAAATAATAATAATAATAATGACCATTAAACTAGAGAAAAATGAGAGTCTCTAAATATTAGCTCACCACCAAGTTCATGAACTCCAATTAATCTTCATTAATAAACAAGACAAAAGGTTGCCAAAACAATGAATCTCCATTCATGAACAAGATGAGATTCATGAACAAGACAAAATGAAGATTCATAAACAAAATAAATATATAAAAGATATTAAAATGGTCCAACACGTATCAAGGGTGCAAGATGTGTACCGCAGAAGAAATTATCATATGGGTCAAGAAGATCGCATGGCTGTGTGTTCATCCAATGATATCCTTTTATTTCTTTATCATTTTCTTATTTGTAGATTCATGTAATTCTTTAAGCCTCTACTTTTAGTTGAACAAACTATCACGTACCATAAGTTTCCTAACAAAAGCAAAGGAAAATATAAACTTGGTAATTACTTGTACCATATGTTTCCTGATTTTTTTATTTATTTTTAATATTCTTAAAAAAAAAATTTAGAGAATTGACTCACTTTTTAAATTATTTGAGAAACTAACCCTCTTTTGAAATCGCATTTTGAACATGCACTTTCAAATTGAAAACGCATTTTCAACATGCAATTTCAACTTGAAGTTGCATGTTCAAAATGCGCTTTCAAGTCTACATGGACAGATTTCAAGTCTACATTACAAGTTTACATGGACAACGACTCGTTGATGTGGCAAGTTGAAATTGCATATTGAAAATGAAATTTCAAATATGCAATTTCAATATAAACTTGCATCTTGAAAATGTGATTTCAAGTTGACATTCTTCAAATTTTAAGTTGATAGTCTTTTGTTGCGCTGACGTGGCAGGTTGAAGTAGCATTTTCAACATGCAATTTCAATATAAGCTTTCATTTCGAAAATGCGATTTCAAATTTTCATAATTACAAAACACATTCTAAAAATAACATTTAAAATTGAAATTCAAAGGTTTACTAGTTGCTCCCCACTTATCAGCAAACGTGAGCCCTGCAAGGAAAAATATGGGTCTCCTCACTAGCTAGCAATCAAACACTAGAGAACAATATGAAGCATTAAAAAGACAATTTCAACACTGTTCTAGGACTGTAAATGAAACCAATGAATGGTAATAAGCTGATTTGTCATCTTTAGGACTACCACTACAACAAAAGTAACCTATAGTGACGAAAAGTAGTGAAGAAAATAAATTTCGTCACCAAATAAGAATAATCCGTGGCGAATTATAAAATTTTGTCACATATAATAAAAAAATAAAAATAATAGGTGACGAAATTTATTTTCGTCAACAAATTCTTCATTTTAGGTGAGGAAAAATTATATTTCATCACCGAAGGTTTTCCCGCTAATTTTTTTTAGTGGCGCCAAAATTTTGAAACTTTTGGTGAGAAAAATATTTGTCACCAATTATAAAATTATTAGTGAGAAATATATTTTCATGACCAATAATTTTATATATATATTTTTTAAGAAACTTGATTTTAAATATTTTAAGACCATTTGGTGAGAAATATATTTTTGTCATTAATAATTTTTAATATTTTGAGACTTTTTAGTGAGAAAATTATTTTGTCACTAATTTTGTAGGGAAAATTTTGACATATTGGGCGGTAATGAAAAAAAATAGACTATTAACTTTCCCTCTCTTTTTTTTTTTTTTTTTGTTTATCAGTTTTCCTGTTCTCTCCTCTCTCTCTCTGTCTCTCTCTCTCTCTCTCAAAACAAAACACAAGTTAATTAGCTCTCTAAGTAACTTATGGTGATGAAAAGTAGTAAAAAAAATAAATTTCGTCACTAAAAAAAATAATCCGTGACAAATTATAAAATTTTGTCACATATAATAAAAACGTAAAAATAATTGGTGACAAAATTTATTTTCGTCAATAAATACTTTTTTTAGGTGAGGAAAAATTAAATTTCGTCACCAAAGGTTTTGCCTCTTATTGTTTTGGGTGGCGCCAAAATTTTGAGACTTTTGGTTAGAAAAGAATTTGTCACCAATTATAAAATTATTAGTGAGGAATATATTTTCGTCACCAATATTTTAATTTTTTTTTGTTGAGAAACTTGATTTTAAATATTTTAAGACCATTTCCTCACTGATAATTTTTAATATTTTGAGACCTTTGATGAGAAAAATATTTTGTCACTAATTTTAAAGGGAGAATTTTGACATATTGAGTGATAATGAAAAAAAATAGATTAATATTTCCACCCCCCATTTTTGTGTGTGTTTATTAGTTTTCCACTCATTTTTTTTTTTTTTGTGTTTATTAGTTTTCCTCTCATATATCTCTCTCTCTCTCTCTCTCTCTCTCTCTCTCTCTCAAACAAAACACAAGTTAGGTCTCTTCCTTTAGCATTCCATGTCCTCCTTTAGCATGTTTTTCTCCAGCGCTGCCGCCGACGTCGCCCATTCTCCTCCTTCATTGGCGCCGCCGACGTCGCATCTCCGAGCCCGTCCGCCCGTCTCCTTTAGTGCCATGTGTGCTCTTCCATCAATGCCTCTTATTATTCGATTTCTCTGCTTTGTATTTTCAGGTATGGGTCCTCTCTCTCTATCTCTCAATTTCTCTATTTTTCTATCTCTGTTTTCCCTAATTTTCAAAACTAATGAGACACGCAGTGTCCCATATGTGATTTCTTCGGACTGTATTTTGCATTTAAAGGTTGTGATTTCTTCGGATTGAATGGTGGGGACATGATTTATTTGATTGCTAATGTTTCTCCCTAGTAAGCAGGTTGACAATAACGTATTTGCTTGGTTGTTTTCACAACATTGATTGACTTCCGTTGCCTTCACAGGTTTCCCTTATTGAACAGGTTTCTGAATAATATATTGACAAAATAATTACTCGGGGAGGGGGGGGTTGGGGTTAACCTTAACTAATTATTTGTTGTAGGTAAAAGGGAAAAAAAAGGATTGTCAATAGATTTCTAGCAAAGGTTTATTAGCTGACGCGGCTTGATTGTGCTAGTCTAACACCATAAATTTGTTATCTATTTAACCTCTCTACATGATAGGATTTTCCTACAATGTTACAGAGTAGAAATGAGGGGTTTTTGGTGGTCTCTTGGAACTTGTTCTCTGGTTGAGAAAATTGTTTGCATTTCTGGATCTTTGGCCTTCAGTTTTGTGAGTTTCAAGTTTTGTATTTCTGGATGCTTTTATCTCGGCAAAAAGAGGTACTTCAAGTGAAGTAGTATTATTTGGATTAGAATTACTTGTATTGTTAAATAGTTAATTATTTTTCTTTTCTTTTCTGTTTTTTTTTTTTTTTTGGTTCTTTTTCCTAATCTTCATCTTTTGCAGTTGAAACCTTTTACTCCTCCATTTTATATTTGAATAGTGATATGTCATGAATAATATTTTATTTAAAGGCGTCAAACTTTGTTGTAAGATGTTTAAGATTGTGAATTTTTTAAATAAGCAGCTGATTGATTGGAGATGTATTTTCTTATGCACCCTTCTCCACATATCAATAATTATGTTAAGTTTGTCAAATCTTTTGTGAATGAGTATTGACCATTCAGTTATAATAGAATAGAGCTTAACTACATGTTCTTTTCTCATTTTCTACCAGGGTACATTCTTTTTGAAAGATTTGAGTTTGTCACATAGGGGGAAGCATTGATTATGGCTAGCCCAGTAAACAATCAGGGTAGTCTATCCATTTTGTGGTGATTGGTGACTAATTTGTTAACAAATGTAACTGGTACATTTTATTCTTGAAAATTGACATTTTTGGAGCAGAAATATTGCGTGTAACCACATTGTTGGGGAATGCGTCATTTTTAGATCAAAGTGGGTTGGAACATGCTAGCTCCCTGGCTTTAGGAGGAATATTTTCAAATGGAGGAGCCAATGTGAACAAATGGGCATCACCATTTCAATCAAAAGTACGGATACTAACTATTAACATAACCTTTTGTTCCATCTAATTTTACTATTTTTCAAAAGCATTCCTGACTCATTTTTTAAACATTTTATTCTAACTTCATTAGTCTATTTGAGTGCTTGTACTGAAATTCCGTGTCTTTCATGACGGTTAGTTTGAGGCTAACATCATTAAGAATAACACAAAGATTTAATCAAGTGTCCTAATCCAGCATAACAAGATAGTTAACACAATGTTGGAAAGGACATTTACCTATAAGGGCTGAGACAATTGGAGGACTTTTGTTCTTATTGCTGACTTCTTAATTAACATGATGTTTAGTGGTGTACATTACAAGGGGAGACTTATTGGCAGCGACCAATTCATTTGTTTTTGGTTCTAAGAAGTGATTAATTTATTATGTTGTTGATACAGTAGTTAAATATGGTATCATCTGAATGCAAAGAAAAAATTAACCAAAAAAAAAAAATTCATAAGAGCTGGTAGTATTTCCAAAATGATGTATATTTCTTGGCTTCAATACTCTGGAGTTTGTTTTCAGATATATAGGATTAAGTTCAAGCTCTTATATGATTTGTGCTCAAACGCGAGCATATGTTTTTGGTGTTCCATTCATATGTATGTTGAGGTGCACCTATTTACTTCTGTGGGTTTTCTTAATTTCAATGTTCAGCAGTTCTAAGGTACTTTTCTTTGTGATAGTTTTTTGGAAATTTGGTAGATCTTGCTTTGCAAAACAGTATTACAGGTGTATCTATCTTTTACGTTCTTTTAACGTTGGCTGTGTTTTTATTACACAGATGTCAGGTTTATTGTAGCCCTCATCTGCACAAAACAGGCTTCGTTCTCAAGGCAGCTCATCTGGTCTTATAGTGAAGAGAACGATGAGGGTGGATATCACAGTTGATCAATATCCTAATGTACGAGTTATTCTCTAATTCCATTGCATCTTTTTCATGGTGTGGTTTACTACATTTCATGTTCAACTTCCTGTTACCCACTTGTTGTTGCAGTTCAATTTTGTTGGCCGCCTCCTTGCTCATAGAGGGAACTCACTCAAGAGAGTAGAGGCAAGTACTGAGTGTTGTGTTCTAATCAAAGGACATGGTAGCATCAAGGATCCTGTTAAGGTAATTTTGATTGTCTTTTCAACCAGAATGCTTGTGTTTCTTGGATACTTTATGTTGTGTTTTATGGTTTGATGTGTTAATACATGAAATGCTGAAACCATAATATTCTGGATACTGAATAGAGCAATGCCACACTTTTAATCTCTCTCTCTAAATGAAAGCTAGAGTTGTAACATGGGCTATGCTCATGTTCTTAACTTATGTCATCTTCATCTCATTTTCAATTCAATTATTTATTTCTTTTTAGTGGTATTCATTTCCTAATATCATTTCCAAAGAGTTTTGTTTGTACAATAGTCTACAATCTTGATCAGGTTTCCAATTTCTTTTGACCTCGGCCAAAAAGTAAAGAATTTTTTTTTTTTTTTTTTGGGGAGATCACAATAGCTTTACATGCTTTCAATTTTTCTTGTAAAAACTGTGAACTTTTATTAGATGTTGTAATTAACCATTACATTATAGTTCGTAATACCTTGTCTGATCATGAAGTTAACATGGTTTGTCTATTCATATTGATGGGTGTTGCATTTTTTCTCTCTCTAAATGTTCTATTTTACTCTGAATTACTTTTTATAATTTCTTCCCCATGGGTCTTTAATCGAGAGAATAGTGAGATGCTCTAGCCGTTGTATTTTTAGGAATTTTGATTTTTTATATAGCAGCTCAATGAGGATCTTCAATTTGGATCCCCCTCTTGATTGAAGAGTGCATTCAGTTTTGCATATCAGGCTTTGATTGCATATTTCATGTATTGTGGTAGCTGAGAGTAGTTCATTTCCACAACCCTTTGAAATACATTTTTAGAAGCAGTGGGACATGAGATTCTTTGACCGTCCATGAGTTACACTGATCCTTCCTTAGCCGTCTTGTTGACAAATATGGTTTTAGGTAAACCAAATATGAATAAGCATATTCTTGGTGTTTGATATATGATGGCGACTATCAAATATTTGATTTATGATTGTAATTATTAATTAAATATGTAGTCTCTTGAGTTTGTTGAGAATAAAAAATGCAAAACTAGTGTAGCAAGCGTGTACTGAAAAGTTATGTTATGTTGGTTTTCATCCCAATATGACACGTAAATAACTGTAGCACATGCACATGTATGGTGCCTGTCCAATAAACATAAATTTGGACTCTCTCTTTGGGATAATGTTTATAAGAGGAGAGGCAGGTTATTATCCTAATGGGATGGAACTTTTATTGATCGTGGTACCAAGTAATGTTTTGGCTGGGATTTAATGTTGATGACGCTTAACTTTTTTTTTTGTTGGTTATGTATTTTTATTAATAAGAGACAGATTTATAAAAGGTGCTAAAAGTGGATACAACTCATGTAGAAAGTCCAAGGGAAGCACATGCTATCATCCTATACAAGTACAAGAATCTAGCTAAATCTAAGAAGCATGGATTCTTCTAAAAAGGTTCCATGTCCATGTTGGACATGTGTTGGGCACCCATTTAGACATGCCCTATTATATTTTTAGATGTTTTTAGGTGGAGTTTGGACATTTAGAATACATGTCTATCTCGTAGACAAACATAAACACATTGTTAGTTTGGATTTGATATCCCTTTACTAGGAAAAAATACTTACAATCTGCAATCAATTGTGTGTACTAGTACTTGACCTCAAAACCTCCAAACTTGGAGGTTACCTCTTGCAGAATTCTAAGTTGGAACAAGTTCTCTCTCAAGAGCAACCCCTACCCCCTCTCTTCTGGCAGCCTACGTTCATTCCAAAATCTGACCCTATATGTCCTCTGACAATTACATTATATGTTCAAGGAACTTCTTCCATTTCTTTCCTAATATCTTTAGATGCACCAAGATCATTAGAGAGGTACACAATAGTCTGGTAGACCTCAACCCCACCATAATGAGTGATTTCTACCTTCCCCCAATAATTTCCCGCTTGAATGCAAATGTCTATTACCATTTTGTCATTAATGGTCATGTGAACACCCAGAGTCTTTTTTTTCTAAACTTGCCTATGTAATTAAGAAGCAAAACAAAATCACAATCCACCATATTATCTTTAAATTCTTCTCCCACATGTGACCACTGATTAACTTTGAATCAAATTTCCTATATGTCGCACTGATTGACTATGAAGCAAATTATTATTCACCGTACCATTATCATATTTGCGGTACTTACAGGGCCTCCCATATGAATCCTATCTGTTACATCAAGGAATGAACACGGCCATTTTCTTGGCTTATAATGGAGTCAATGTCTAGCTATAAAAAGCCTATCTTATACATGGACTTGTTTTCTATCACTTTGGAACTACTGAACTAGTGTTGTTCAGTTGGAGCATGTAGCTAACATCTTTAGGCAATTGCTTTTGGTTTCTTCTTTCTTGTTTTTCCTTTTCTGGTTGTTTGTGTCAGTAAGTTTTGATTGTATAATCATTTTTACTCTTTTTACTTTAGGAGGAAAATAGATCATACCCTTTTTCAAGAGCTCGTTTGTTCTCTAGAATTCTACGACTATTTTCAATATTGGTTTTCAATATATATATATGAATTTGTAATTCATTTTTTTAAACATTGCATTTGACTGTTGACAATTTAGCTATTTGACATAAATTTTGCTAACACGCAATCTTATAATGCAGCTAAGTTTTATTGAATTTGAGATTGTTCTTTTTATTTTCCTTGTCATCACTTCTTGTAGTGGCTTTCTATTAGAAAAGATGAGAATGAATTTGGCCCATTTTCTGCTTGGAACATAACTGGAACATGCACAAGTTTGTAAGTTCATTGTGAATCTGATTATCTTATTATTCCAGCTGATTGGGAAATGGTTTTTTTTTAAATTTTAAATTTCTTAATTCATTTTCCCTTTCTTTAATTGTATTATATGTTCTCTGTCTTAGGTGTTCAAGTGAGTCATTCCACTGGTTGTTTATGGCCATGTAAGCCTTTTTTTAATTATTGTTTTTGTAACAATATTTTTCACATGAATAATACTTTGAGTGAAGAAAGTATTTTATTACTACATCTTATTGGGATGTGCTCTTTCTATTTCTCTTTACTTTTCTTTTTTCGTTTATGTATATATTAAATGATTATTAATTTTTGGCATCTTCTGTTACCCGTGTTGCATTATCATCAAGGATCACCTCAACTTTTTAAAGTTTTGAATTGTTATATGCATTTCTACTAAATTGGTTTATAAAATAAAATTATTTATATATGAGTTTAGATGTAATTGATAATATATTAATATTTTCCTTGTTTATTTTCTTTGCAGATTGATTTTTTATGACGTTTGGAAGCATACTTGCAAATCAAGATGAAGTGTTGATTTTTTTTTTCTTGAACTGATACTTAGTTCTAGTTGCAAATCAAGATCGAGTGTTATTTTTTTGTGGACTCCACGTTAGTTCATTTTGGAATTTGCTATGATGGTTTTTTTTATTATACTTAATGGATTATTATTAAATTTGTTTGATGGATACATTTTCATTTATAATACAAATTGTTTAGTGAATTTTTTTGTGGAGTGGTGTATAATAGCTAGTGAATTTCTTAGTACATTTAAAATGCTATTGGATATGAGTAGGGATATTTGTGAAATAATAATTTAAATTGAAATAAAAATATGGAACAAGTTTAGTGACGAATTTGTTTCGTCATTTGTATTTGTTATTATGACAGAGTGATTATTCGTCGCTGATAAACTTTTTTTGTGACAAAATTTACTGTAGTTTACATATGAAAGTTTTTATTTATTTTGTTATTTTGTGACTAAAAATTTCGTCACGTATATATACATATTTGTGACGAAATATATTTCGTCACCCATGTATGACTTTTGAAGACGAAAAAGTTTGTCACCTTTACATCTTATTGTGACGAAATTATTTCCTCATCAATGATCAACATGCGTGACAAATTTATTCGTCAACTAAAGTTATAAATATAGTACTGAATAACTATTTGGTGACGAAAATGAGAATTTTTGGCGACAAAATATTGTTTTATTGGTAACAAAAAATTATGACTTTTGAAGACGAAAAATTTCGTCACCTTTACATTTTATTGTGATGAAATTATTTCCTCATCAATGATCAACATGCGTGACAAATTTATTCGTCAACTAAAGTTATAAATATGGTACTGAATAACTATTTGGTGACGAAAATGAGATTTTTTAGCGACAAAATGTTATTTTATTGGTGACAAAAAATTTCATCACTAAAGTAATTTCATTGGTGACGAAATTATTTTTCGTCACGATGATTTTTAGTGACAAACATTCAATGACGAAACTGGTGACAAAAATATTTCCTCACAAATATCTATAGTGACGAAATTAGCTCTTTGGAGACAAAAAAACTTCGTCATTCAAGACCCAGCTTCTTGTAGTGTACACTAGAACCATTAAAGAACAGTTTGACTTAAAGAATAACATATCTAACCAAAGAACAGGGATCAAGGTCTGGATGCAAGAATTCAAAAATGTGTTATATTATCACTAGTTAATTTTCATTCTTTTGTTTTTTAATTGAATAATACTTAATTTTCAACAATAATTTTTTTAGTTATATGGATGAAAAAATAATATTGTCATCATTTTTAAACAAAATTTTTATATTTTACGGCATTTATTTTGTATTTACACAATGTTTGCATTAGTTTCGATCTATTTAACTTTACTGAAAGGGAGATTAGCGTCATTATATGAAAAATATGAGGCTTAATGTATTTGTTTTGAAATTTCACATTGTTGGTGGCAACTATGTCAATTGACAAATCTCTGAATCAACTATCTACATAAAACTACAACTTTGTCAATTGTAATGTTTATCATTTACTTCTTTTTTGTCCATTGACATAGTTGTCACCAACGATGTGAAATTTCAAAACAAATATATTAAGCCTCACATTTTCCATGTAATGACGCTAATCTCCCTTTTAGTAAAGTTAAATAGACAGAAACTAATGCAAATATTGTGTAAGTACAAAATAAATACCGTAAAATATACAATTTTGTTTAAAAAGGTTGACAATATTATATTGGGCAAATTTCAAAAAAAAAAAAAAAGCCCCAAGGTTTCGCGTGTTTTTCAATTAAAACTCAAAGGTTTCAATTTTGACAAATTAAACCCTGGAGTTTCTTCCGTGTTTCAATGTGAACCCTCCGTTCATATCCATTTGATTGAACTAACAGAATTTGGACAAAATTCTCAGATTCAAACATACATGTTCAAACATTTGTATCTCCCTCGTTGTAACTCTGTTTTGCCTCATTTTTGCGTCGTTCGATTCACTTCATTGCCTAGTTTTCATTCCATGCCTCAAACGCCTTGTTCCACCTCTTTTTGTGTGCTGTTGGAACTCCGAAAGTTGGCCAAAAATAAGATTTTTCTCTTTTTGGGCAAAATTTTCATATTCAAACACACATATTCGAGTACTTGTATCTCCTTTGTTTTAACTCCCTTTCGTCTCATTTTTGTGTCGTTGAATTCATCTTATGGCCTAATTTTTATTCCACCTCTTATAAGCCTTGTTCCACCACTTTTTGCGTGTTGTTGGAGCTCCGAAAGTTGGCCAAAAATAAGATTTCTCTCTCTCTCTCTCTCTCTCTGTTCCATCTATCTTATATCTCTATACTTCTTCCTTCCTCATTCCTTTCCACAAGTGTTATCTCTTTTCCTCTTCCTTTATGGTCCTTCCCCCACTCTTATGTTTCTTTTCGTTCTTGTAAGTCATATATATTCATACTCGACGACACTGCCACCGTCGAAGGTTCGGTGGCCATCACGAGTTTGGTGGAAGGTCCATGAAGGAAAAGGAAAAATGAGAATAATTGCGGAAAGAAAGTAGGAAGGAAGAATCATGGAGATAAAATATAGAGGAAGAGAAAAAAAAAAAAAGAGAATTATTTTATTTTTGGCCAACTTTTGAAGCTTTGGAGGCATACAAAAAGAGATGGAATAAGGCATATGAGGGGCGAAATGAAAACTAGGTCATGAGGTGAATCCAACAATGCAAAAATGAGGCGAAACAGAGTTACGATAAAGGAGATACAAGTGCTTGAACATGTGGGTTTGAATATGGAATTTTTGCCCAAAGAGAGAAATATTATTTTTGGCCAACTTTTAGAGCTCCGACAGTATACAAAAAGATGTGGAACAAGGCTTATGAGGGATGGAACGAAAACTAGATCATGAGGTAAATCCAACGACGTAAAAATGAGGCGAAACAGAGTTACGATGAAGGAGATACAAGTACTTGAACATGTGTATTTGAATTTGAAAATTTTTCCCAAAGAAAGAAAAATCTTATTTTTGGCCAAATTTTAGAGTTCCAACGGCACACAAAACGAGGTGAAACAAGGCGTATAAGGGATAGAATGAAAACTAGACAATGAGGTGAATCCAACGATGCAAAAATGAGGCGAAATGGAGTTACGACAAGGGAGATACAAGTGTTTGAACATGTGTGTTTGAATCTGAGAATTTTCCTAGATTTCGTTAGTTCAATCAAACGGATATGGATGGAGGGTTCACATTGAAACATGAAAGAAATTTCAGAATTTAATTTGTCAAAATTGAAATCTTGGGGTTTAAATTGAAAAACATGTGAAACCTTGAGTTTTTTTTTGTAATTTACCCTATTATTTTTTCATCCATATAACTAAAAAAATTATTGATGAAAATTAAAGTATTATTCAATTAAAAAAAAAGGATGAAAATTAACTAATGGTGATATAGTACATTTTTTAATTCTTACATCCAAACCTTGATCCCTGTTCTTTGGTTAGATATGTTATTTTTAAGCCAAATTGCTCTTTAATGGTTCTAGTGTAGTCCCAAAGATGACAAACCAGCTTATTACCATTCATTGGTTTCATTTACAATCCTAAAACATCGTTGAAATTGTCTTTTTAATGCTTCATATTGTTCTCTAGTATTTGATTGCTAGTTAGTGAGGAGATCCATATTTTTCCTTGTAGGGCTCAGATTTGCTGATGAGTGGGGAACAACTAATAAACCTTTGAATTTCAATTTTAAATGTCATTTTTAGAATGGGTTTTGTAATTGTGAAAATTTGAATTGCATTTTCAAAATGAGAGTTTGTATTGAAAATGCATGTTGAAAATGCAACTTCAACCTGCCACGTCAGCGCAATAGAAGGCTGTCAACTTGAAATCGCTGAAATTTGAAGACTGTTAACTTGAAATCGCATTTTCAAAATGCGAGTTTATATTGAAATTGCATGTTTGAAATTGCATTTTCAACATGCAATTTCAACTTGCCACATCAGCGAGTCATTGTCCATGTAAACTTGAAATGTAGACTTGAAATCTGTCCATGTAGACTTCAAATCGCATTTTGAACATGCAACTTCATGTTGAAAATGCAATTTGAAAAATGGGTTAGTTTCCTAAATAGTTTGAAAAGTGGGTCAATTCTCTAAATTGTTTTTTTTAAGAATATTAAAAAAAAAAAAAACTCTATGTTTTCTAACAAAAGAAAAGGAAATTATAAATTCTATTTGCACCACAATTTTACCCCTTTACACATATTTTCTCATTACACCATAAAAAAAAATTAAAATTCTCATTACACTTTTTCATAATACCAAAAATAATCCTAAATTACCTTTTTCCAAACTTCTACAGATTTTTCTCATTACACCTATTCTTTTTTAATTACTCCAGTGTCGTGTTACTGAAGAAACTATATTTGTCTAGACATCTGTTGCCACAAGTTTATAGATTCACTTTGCGTAAAACATTTTTTTTTTTCTAAATTTATGATAGGCATGTTCAGTTATACATTGCCAAACAATTTGGATTATCCTGACGTCATGTTGTCGAACAAATCAGATTTGTCCAGCTATCTGTTGCCATACGTTTATAGATTCACTTTCCTTAAAATATTAGGTATCCATAAAAATATGAAGTGTACAAACATCCATAAAAAATATTCATAAAATTTGTCAATACAAATGTGTGAGTGATTTTCTGACCACACTGCAATCTTAGCATCCAGCTGGAGAGCACCGGTAGAATAGATGGCACCTGACTAACCTGCAACAGAAAGAGAAGATCCCGGTGGTGGTTTGTCCACCCGGGGGCACTCCGACGATCAAGTCAGTATATCTCTCAAAGATAATCAATAGTGCTTAACTCACTAGACAGAATATCAAAAGCATACCTTAGACCCATGGGGGTGCCTCCCTTTTATAGCCAACACAATCCTAGTCCCAATAGGAGCCTAGTTCTAATGGACTTAGGATTACTGCTAATCTTGGACTCCCAGTAGAATTAGGATAAACTCTCTAAGAGTCTCATCTTTACCCAAACTGAAGTTTTCTCTCATTCTAGGACTCTTGTCCCTTATCCGTTTATCTCGGATTCCGGTATCTTTGGAGATAACCTCGGCCTTGCCGAGATCACCTCGGCGACATGACCAAGACACGTGGCACCTCGGCTGGCACTTCGGTGACACCTCGGCCACGTGTCGTTATTCAAAATTTTATGTCCCCACAACTGCCCCCTAGGGTCTATTACCTCGGCATCCTAAGGTGATGGAACCTATATCATTTTTTTTGAAATTAGTACATCGGCTAAGCTTACTCCATTATTTGTTTCCAAAGTCAGAACTCGTCGGGTCAATATGACCAAGACCTATAGTCTGCTTTCATCAATGTTTTGGAACTAACAACCAAGCTTTGTTCGAGTTTCTCAGCCGAAACCATCCTCCTAGCCGAGGTATTTGCTTCATTGAATCAAGAACTCCAAGAGTGTCATCACGCGTGAAAGCTGTCACGCGCAGCAACCCAACTGTTTCAGTTATGCGTCTTTCCCTCACTGGATTGTACTCTGTTTTCTTTTTGAAGTAATGTAAACTCTTCACATTGCCGATGTGTTTTTAATACAACAACTCGTTTGCTTTTGAATACTTTCATGCTTGCTTTGTATGCCTCCATACTTCAATCCTCGTGCAATCTCCTCGGGGTGATACACCTCGGTTATACAAACTGATGTTTTACCTCGGTAAGTACCCAAGTACTTTAATTTGATACAACCTTAGCCCTGACTTGTAATTTTGTCACAAATTTTAACAAGTACAAGGCATATCCTTTGTCTTACTTCAACTTATAAACTTTTCTCAAGTTTCAATCATTGTTTAAATAATGATCTCGGTTCAACTTCAACTTGTAAATTGTCCACAAATTTCAACAAGTGTTAAACAATGACTTCGGTTGAACTTCAACTTGTAAATTGTCCACAAATTTCAAAAAGTGTTAAACAATGATTCCGGTTTAACTTTAACTTGTAAATTGTCCACAAATTTCAACAAGTGTTAAACAATGACTTCGGTTTAACTTTAACTTGTAAATTGTCCACAAATTTCAACAAGTGTTAAACAATGACTTTAGTTTAACTTTAACTTGTAAATTGTCCACATATTTCAACAAGTGTTAAACAATGACTTCGGTTTAACTTCAACTTGTAAATTGTCCACAAATTTCAACAAGTGTTAAACAATGATCTCGATTTAACTTCAACTTGTAAATTGTCTACAAATTTCAACAAGTGTTAAACAATGATCTCGGTTTAACTTCAACTTGTAAATTATCCACAAATTTCAACAAGTGTTAAACATAATCTCGGTTAACTCTTCTCTTCTCGGACTTAATCATCTTAGGCCGAGATCTTGTCTTCTGGGATCTAGGATCCGAGATCTGGAATCCGGGATCGGCTTACTTGGGCTGAGCTCTTGTCTTCTCATATCCAGTGTTATCTCGGCTTGACAGGTGAGGTCACCTCGGCATCTTGTCGCTTTCTCTGGAGGTAATCCCTCAGATCCTCCTTGGTTCGTCCAGGAGCTCAGTTATCTCTGGATTTCAGCCTCTTTGGTGCACTACTTCCTGTGTCATTGCGAGTCCTTTTGGACCTCCCCCCATTGGTCGTGTCGAAACAGAGGCCCTTCTCCTAAACATGTCGATGTGTTCTCTGTGAATTTCTCCTTCTTGATTCTCCTCGTCCGACCTCTCTTGAAGGCCGGTGAGAATGTTCCTTGGTCCTATCGTGCTGAGGATTCGTAGGAGTTGTGTTCTGCCCTCCTGCCTGGGCATCTTTCTTGGCTGCTGGAATCGGCGTATCTTGTAACAGGAACGGTGGCTGGAGGTCGTCCTCGTTATAATACTTGCTTCGGTCTGATTTCTTCGGCACGTCGCCCTCCTAGACGACGTCCTCTTCTCTGTGATTCTTATCATGAGTTTCTTCGTTGTAGTTGTCTTCTTCGACGCCAAGGTCAATATGTTTCCCACTCTCAATAGGGGTGTCGTCCCCCAACCTTCTCTTTCGGTCTGTCGTTGGCCATCTATTCTCCTTTCGTTTCCACAGACGGCGCCAAATTGTGTGAGTGATTTTCTGACCACACTGCAATCTTAGTATCCAGCTGGAGAGCACCGGCAGAATAGATGGCACCTAACTAACCTGCAACAGAAAGAGAAGATCCCGGCGGTGGTTCGTCCACCCGGGGGCACTCCGACGATCAAGTCAGTATATCTCTCAAAGATAATCAATAGTGCTTAACTCACTAGACATAATATCAAAAGCATACCTTAGACCCATGGGGGTGCCTCCCTCTTATAGCCAACACAATCCTAGTCCCAATAGGAGCCTAGCTCTAATGGACTTAGGATTACTGCTAATCTTGCACTCCCAGTAGAATTAGGATAAACTCTCTAAGAGTCTCATCTTTACCCAAACTGAAGTCTTCTCTCATTCTAGGACTCTTGTTCCTTATCCACTTATCTCGGATTCCGGTATCTTCAGAGATAACTCGGCCTTGCCGAGATCACCTCGGCGTCATGACCAGGACATGTGGCACCTCGGCTGGCACTTCGGTGACACCTCGGCTGGCACTTCGGTGACACCTCGGCCACGTGTCGTTATTCAAAATTTTATGTCCCACAACAAATAGTTATAAAAATACATTGAGATATTATCACAATCCATCTATGTCGATAGTTCGATAGTTACTACATTAGGGCTGACAAGCATATGAAATTTATCAATACGGGTAGTATATGCTTTCTCCAATCCATTAGCACACGGGGTGACGAAAGCGAATATAATTACTTGCTATCGAAAGTATTGAATGACAAGAAGCAGATAAATCTAACAAACCTCGTCATAATTAATTCATGACTTAGTCCATTAGTAATGGAGTAATGATAGAGACCGTAAAAATTCTACCAAAGTTTCTACCAAATATCTCACATGGGTGTGAGACCCACACAATGTGGGTCCCACATTCATGTGAGACATTTGGTAGAATTTTCGAAATCTTTAGCATTTTTGTTAACAATGCACTACTAGTCTTACTGCAATGATTAGAAGTATAATCTTTCAACTAAAAAACAAAAATGATAGAAAAATGAAATGAAAATATTTGGCAGTGAATTATCGGGCATGTATTTTTTGTTCAGCAATAAGTTATTGAACAAGTATTTTTGTCTAGCAGTGGATTATTGAATATGTATTTTTTGTTTGACATTGTGATTTCGGGCTATTTGATTTTTTGGGGTTCTGATATACTGAACAAAAGTTGAACAACCCTCTTCAAAAACCAAAATGAAAATGTAAAAACCAAATAAAATAAATTCACCATTTTACTTTTTTGTTAATCCTTCACCACCATTTCTTGGTCCATTACTTTCTTTTATAATCAAAACACTATATAATTTTCATTTTTTAAAGGTAGATGTATAGTAGATAAGACGAAATGAAAAAAATGAAGAAAATAAGTAGGAATTGAAGTGTAATGGAATTGAAGTGTAATGGATGTAAAGAGATAATCAAATCTATTTAATTTTTGTTTTTTATTCTTAAAGATAATTTCACGCGAGTAAAATTAGGAAAAAAAAATCTTAAATAAAGGATATAAAGAAATAAATATGGTGTAAATAGAATTTCTCAAAGGAAAAATACATATTCATGACATGAGAATATAGGATTTAGGGTGCACAGCAGCTACTGTTGTGTAGCCAAATGGTAATTAACAACGCGTGGGGCAGACAAGCCAGAGAAATGTGTCTGCATTTAAATTGAGGGTTTTGGCACCAAATTTGGAGTTTTGAGTGACCAATTTGCCTTTCCACTTGCTTATATAACCATTAAGCCACCAAACCCACTATTCCTGACCAAAAAATTCTAAGATCACTTCCATTTTTGAAGATGTCATCCTTCCAAGGCTCCTACTATAGTGGGCAAAGCTTAGCTCGTACATGCTACTGTGGCCAAAGATCTCTGGTGAGAACAGCTTGGACAAATACAAATATGGAAAGAAGATTTATAGGATCAGCAAACTATGGGGTAATCACTTCATTATTTGGTAATTAAGTAATTAATGTATTTATTTATTATGTTATGTAATATTTAATTAAAAATCTAAACTTACTTATTAAAATTTTTAGATTCATACCACTTGTGAATATTTTGAGTGGATTGACCCACCATTGTGCCGCCACTTGCGTGATCTACTACCAAGACTCATGCAATGAGTAAATCATTTAGAGTTAGAAGTTAAAAAACTCATAAAAAGGAAAAGTTGTATCAAAGAATGTTGCTAGGAAGCTGGATATTATTTGTATGCTATATTACATGTACTCTAAAATTAAAGAAAAAAACAAAGTGTTATGTAACATGATATGAGGAAGGAAGATATGTAATATTGAAGACTATTTTGAGATATAAATGAAATATATTTTTGAAGTATTACACAACCTGTTCAATACCAACACCTGAAGGATGTTCATTAATGTTCACCAACATCTTATCAACATTAAGCATGTTCATTAAGCATCAACATATCAACATTTCAATCACAAAACCTACTTAATGTTCACCAACATTTCAACATTTCAATTACAAAACCTACTTAATGTTCATTAAGCATCAACATTTCAACATTTCACCAACATCTTATCAACATTTCAATTACAAAATATTTGACAAACAATATTTTCACCTATTCAAACTAATGTTGTAGCTATCCAAAAATATTGTTCTATCAACCCTAAGTCACAAGCCTTACAAAAATAAGCAAAATCAACATTTTAATTACCAAACGATTAGAACTAACAATATTGTGTTAGCTATCCAAAAACATTGTTTTAGCAACCTCAAATAACAAGCCTTACAAAAATGACTAAAAACAACTTTTCAATCACTAGATATTGATACCTAAACCTAATCCCTCAAACCCTTTCCTCTATCCTTCGCATTCCTCCCAGGTGCTGCAAATCCCCATCCAAATTAGGGCACTTGTCTACTAGATGGTGTAAACAAGTTGGATACCTGCAGGGAAATGCCAATAATATTACAAAGATTGTGTTATGTAATATTACAAATAGAGAAGCAAGGGCTATACCTGAGGGATTGAAGGCATATTTGGTTGGGATACAGAACTAGTAAGCCCTCTAGCTGATGCACTTCTACTTGCACTTACTCCATAAAGTCATTGTTTGTTGTGTTTGAGTAGTGGTAACTAGTTAGGATGAAGATGAGTGAGTACTGGTAGCTTGTTGGGATGAAATCAGATAAGTGGCAGCTGGTTGGGATGAAGATGGGTGTGTTGCAGCTTGTTGAGATGAAGCATTTGATAACTGCAGAAAAAACACAAATTGAAATGTACAAAATGAAACAACTAAAATGGAAATGAATTTAGTTTCTATAAAAATAGTGCATTACAATAAATTGAAATTTACTTTGCTTGGTTGACTTGCAGATTTCCTAGAAATGGTGGTTGGTCCACAAATTTTCTTTTATCTGGGCCTCCCTACTGGTTTTCTATAGTAAGGAGGGGCTATGGCATCATATCTCGCCTCAATCCAGTCATGTTCCCCTGGAATAACATTTATCATGAAAGAATGTGTCCTCAAGTATGTCTCCTTACTGAAGTAATTATGCATATAAGATTCAGGTTTCTCCTTATTAAGGTACATATAACGTATGGCATGTTTACAAGGTATACCTGTCATCAAGACCGAATTGTGCAACACTGAGACCGTTAATTAGGATCTTTTAACTTACTTGCTTGAAAAATTATATATTTTATGCCTGTTTAATGTCAATCAGGTTTGTACACAGTGGGAGCAGAAAATGAGCAAAAAATTACTTTTGGCATGTGCAGAGGCCCATTCCCTTATGTGCGGCCTTTACCTTGCGGCTAAACAGAGCCTTAGCTTCCCTCACGTGCAGAGGGTTTTTCTCACACATGCGACACCCTTTCCCGCATGTGAGGTGACCACTCACGCACGTGTAGCTGTACCTCAAAAACTGTGCCACTGGTTTAAACCTATTTGGAAGACAACAGAGGTATAAAAAGATAGAAAATAGACTGGAATAGGGTTCTAAAAAATCCAAGAGAAAGAAGAGGCTAGGGTTTGGAAGAGAGGATTCTCAAGCTTGTTATTCCATGGATGGTTCTTCTACCTCCACCTCTTCCCACTCCTCCATGAGTGGCTAGGATTCTTTTTCTAGGGTTTTGATGAAACCCTAGTTATGTAATTAGGTTTTCTCTTTGCTTTTTGATTATGTAACTGTTTGAACAAATTGTATGGTGTTTAAGAAGTTTCAAATATATATTTTTCATTATCTCTTTAAGTATTCTACTTTCTGTGATTGTTGAATGCTTTCCATACAATGATTTTCTATTCTTTCATATTCAAGGTATGAGACGAACCATACTACGAGGGTGCCTGTACATTGAACGTGATGATTTTCTTGATAAATGCATTGAATTTGTAGTTGCGAAGTATTATTCCGTTCGAACCGTAACATAATTGAGTCTCAAATTGAAGCCTTATTTATGTAACTAGTGGTGGACTCATTACCCTAGGTTTTCCCCAAAAATCAATAATTCCAATTTTACTTGTAATTGCTAGTTTAATCACTTTGTTTAATTTAATTATTATTAGTTTATGAATCCCTCAATGTTTTTATCAAAATTAATTTAGGAATTTAACAATAAATTAGTTTAATTTCCTGTTTGTCACTGTGAATCGATACCTCGACTTACCATTATTCTGAGGAATTTGATATAGTTTAGTGTATGAAACGACCAATCAACCTGTTAGTTCCCAATCTGTACACCTAAATGTTCTTTCCCTCAAATCCACTATATGAGTTGTGTCATAACAATTCACCTCAAACTTCAAGTCACCTGCAAAGCTAGCAAAGCAATTCCTAGCATTCTCTTTCTTTGACTTTAGTTTCTACTGCACAATTGGACAAATAGGGCCACAATATTTTTCCATTTCATTTTTCTTCACTTGTATTCTATTCATGAGTTTTCTCCTGATCCACTCCACCATTGAGATGATTGGTTTATCCTTTGCTGCCAAAATGTACTTGTTGAATGTCTCAGTCAGATTATTCACTTGAATATCACACTTGGATCTTGTGCTGAAGTGAGACTTGGCCCATGTCTCAGGGTTCTCTTGCATCAACAACTCATTTGGATTATTCTCTGTGTCTAATTCCCTCAACTTCTTCATGTGATAATCAAACTCCCTTTTTGTCCCAGTATATGTAGTTTTTCACATCAATTTCTTTAACTCGTTTCCCTTGAACTTCTATTTGAAGTTGGTGTAGAAGTGCCTCAGACAATACCTATGCTCAACATTAGGCAAAACCTGTTTAAATGTGTGCACTAATCCTTTTTGTGTATCTGAAATGAATGTCCAACCAATGTCAGTGCCATCTCATTTGTCCTCTATTAATTGGGTAAGAAACCATATCCATGAATCCTTGCATTCAGCCTCCACTGTAGCAATGGCAATGGGAAACATGTTGCCATTCCCTTCAAGGCCAATGGCTGCTAAAAGTTGGCGCCCATATATGCGCTTCAAAAAACAACCATCTAACCCAACAACAGGCCTGCAACCTTGGAGAAAACCTTGCTTCTGTGCATCTAGTCTGACATACAACCTTTTAAAAACACGTGTAAGTTATTTGTTAGGCCTTTCTATTTGATCATTATCTTCTTGAACTATAGGTTTGTCCAATTTCATCACTAACCAACTATTTGGATTATGATGTTTCATTGTCTCACAATAGTCCCAAAGTGTAACGCCCTCAAAATAAACCCAATATATGTATATCATCAACATGCATTATTTAAAGAAACAATCTATTAATTCGTTCATCAGAGTATTACTAAATAAAAACATTACATGTAACATCAAATTAAATGTCCTATGGGCTTACATCTTTCCAAGCCAACACTTGGACACAAATTATGAGTTCTAACTCAAATACAATTTAAGCCCTAGGCTTGATTATTTATCAAATAAAAACAAACAACTAAAGATAGTCTTCAAATTTCAAATCCTTCCATGCTAAGTCCTGGGAGGTAGCTTATCACCTGGACCTGAAAATGATGTTCCCATAAAGGGTGAGCCACAGCCAAGTAGAAATATACTAAACCACATATAAGCAATGAATAACGTAATAGCGTTCAACAGATGGTTAACCAAGGTAATCAATTACTTCATTTTACAGTCTCATGACACTATTGTCTAAGATACGTTTTACTTTCCAACTTTATCCACATGGCTCAGAACCTGGCCAAACTTACAACAGTGAAATATATATATATCATATTCACATCCTTCCAATATCAGCAAACAAATGAGACTCAAGCTCAAATCAAAACACTTCATACTTCCAGATTGATACACATTTTAGTGCTGTATCAGTAAAATCACTTCTATATAAATAAGCACACTTAAAAGTGATGCTAATGGAGTCCATCCCCTATCTCCTCCCAAACAAAATCCGGTTTAGAGGTCCATCCCCTATCTTCCCCTAAACCGTGGAGTACATCCCCTATCTCCTCCCACACAAAACAATGTATGCAAATGCAATGCTCAATCAATACACGTATTTTCTGTATCAATGCAATAGTCAAAATTAATGACTTAACCAATGTGATTAGTTTCAGTTATTCCTAATCCACATGCAATGTCTACAACAATCACGACTATCCTCCACCGATAGCCCAAAACAGTTATTTCTAAACTGAAAATAACTATGTCAATAGACAAATGATTCAAATTATCCAACTACGCCATTTAATCAATGAATTCCCCAATTCCATGAATTTAACCATCTTTTCCCAATTCCATGAATTAATTATACAAATTAATTTAATAATACAACTAGGGTTTTTCCCAAAATTTACCAAAGTAACCCCAACATATCAAAATACCAAAAACTTAGAACAAAACCTATAAAATGGAGTAGGAAATCCCTACCTCAAAGAAGATAACCCAAATGGAGAAGACAGAGATGAATACCCAAATTCCAATGTGCTCCAAATCACCAAATGTTCAGATTAAATGAAAGCCCTCGACTCCCTCTATCTTTTTAATAAAGCAACTAGGGTAGAAACACACTCTAAATAGATCAAACCTAAGAGAGAAGGTGAGTAGGGAGAGAGAGAAGTCGGACCTAGGGTTTGGAATCAAAAGAAGATGAAAAAGACTGATCAAAACCCGCTGCTGTGTATATAAACTGGACAGGCTCGCTCGAGCGAAGACTTGGTCGCTCGAGCGACCAGACACAGAGAAGCTACGCTCGAGCCAAGGAAGCCTTGCTCGAGCCAACAACCCAAAAGCTCGCTCGAGCGAAAGAAAACTCGATCGAGCGAAGAACTCAAACCCTCAGGTCTGTAACCAGACACACGCTCGAGCGAGGGAACTATCGCTCGAGCGAAGAACGAACTAACTCGCTCGAGCGAAGAAAAGCTCGCTCGAGCCAAGAATGCAAAGCTACAGGTCCAAATCAGACGCAAACTCTCGCTCGAGCTACCAAACCCTGGCTCGAGCGAAGAACCAAAAAAAACAGCTCGCACGAGCGACAAACCCCTCGCTAGAGCGAAGATCCAAAATTCTGGACAGGAACACTTGGTTTCTAAACCCAACCAACCTGAAACAAACCTGCCCAACACATCCTATAACTCCAACTAAGAAAATATGGGACAACAACAACAATTATATAATGACAGAATCTACGGAACCTAAGTCCGGATACAGTAATCAAATGGGAAAAGACCGGGGTCGCTATAACCTCCCCCCCTTAAAAGAATTTCGTCCCCGAAATTAAGCATAAGTTTGTAAACAAAAACAAGTTTTTTCTCAATTCTCAAAGATATTAAATAACAACAATAAACATCTTGACCCAATACTGGTCACTTCATCTCCTTATCAAGGGGTATCCCACAATATATAAAACAACATAAATCTCAATCTGTATCATTATTATGCATTATTCCTTTCAATGTTAACAATTCCCATATCATATTCAATCGCATGATATATACAACACATTCACCAATGTACTCAACAGATGCAATGTTACACTGAACTTCTATAATGAAGCAAGTTTCAAGATACACCCATTTACTAAAACATACACAACGTTTTACAAAATCTAAATACAAGATTACAAATCGATAAACATGTCCGGGTATTTTTCACGGACTTCCAACTCACGTTCCCAAGTGGCTTCCTCCACTCCGTGATGTTTCCACAAAACTTTGACCAAAGGGATGGTTTTGCCTCGCAAAACTTGATCCCGCCTATCCAAGACCCAAACCGGTCTCTCCTCATACGAAACATCCTCATCAATCACTAAATCAGTCCAATCCAACACATGTGATGGATCCGGCTCATACTTCCGAAGCATACTCACATGAAACACGTCATGTACTCCGGACAGCTGCGGTGGTAAAGCTAAACGATAAGCAGCCTCGCCAATCCTCTCAAGGATCTCAAACGGACCAATGAACCGAGGGGATAACTTCCCGCTCTTCCCAAACCTCATCAAACCCCGCCTAGGTGATATCTTCAGAAAGACATGATCACCCACCTCAAACACCAAAGGTCTCCTCCTACGGTCGGCATAAGATTTCTGACGACTCTGTGCTGTAATAAGCCTCTTACGGATAACCTCAACTTTCTCCGTCGTTTCCCTCACCAACTCCGGACCCAACAGAGGTGCATCACCCACCTCGGCCCAACAAACAGGAGATCTACACGGTCGGCCATACAAGGCCTCAAATGGTGCCATACCGATACTAGACTGGAAACTGTTGTTGTAGGCAAACTCCACCAACGGCAAGTGCCTCTCCCACGACCCACTAAAGTCTAGAACACAATCCCGCAGCATATCCTCAAGGATCTGAATAGTACGCTCGGACTGCCCGTCAGTCTGTGGATGATAAGCCGTGCTAAAGGTCAACTTAGTGCCTAAGGCACTCTGCAAACTCTGCTACAACCTGGCAGTAAAACGAGGATCTCTATCTGAGACGATCGTCACTGGAACCCCGTGTAACCTCACTATGTCCCGAATATACAAGTCGGCAAGATGATCGACTGAATCTCTCACGCGCATAGGAATGAAGTGCGCCGACTTAGTCAACCGGTCTACAACCACCCAAATAGCATCACTACCCCGCTGAGTCCTCGGAAGACCCACAACGAAGTCCATAGTGACATGTTCCCACTTCCACTCGGCAATAGGCAAGGGTTGCAACAAACCCGCTGGCCTCTGATGTTCGGCCTTCACTTGCTGACAAGTAAGACACTTAGACACAAAAGCTGCCACATCTCTCTTCATACCCCGCCACCAAAACTGGCGACCCAAATCCCGATACATCTTAGTGCCTCCCGGATGCACCGCAAGGCGTGAATGATGAAACTCTCGAAGTACCTCCTCTCGGCAAGACTCCGGCACAAACAGACGGTCTCCGTATCTCACACTCAGGTCGGAATATGCCGCCAAACCCTTCTCAACCTTCCCACTGGAAATCTTCTCACGAAGCGATTCTACCTCAAGGTCACCCCTCTGAGCCTCTAACACTCGAGTCACAAGTGTAGGCCGTGCAACAACAGAAAACAAGGCCGCAGCCTCAATGGATTCGCCCAACAGTAAATCAAACTCCCCAAGTGCACCCAACATCTGCCATTCTCGGATGACTATACTAGCTATGACACCAACAGGTTTCCTGCTAAGGGCATCGGCCACCACATTGGCCTTTCCCTGATGATAATGCAACTCAAAGTCATAATCCTCTATGAACTCCATCTACCTCCTCTTCCTCAAGTTCAAGTCTTTCTGTGTAAACAAATATTTCAAACTCTTATGATCCGAGAATACCTCGAATCTCTCACCATAAAGATAATGCCTCCAAATCTTCAAGGCAAATATCACAGCTGCTAACTCTAGGTCATGCGTAGGGTAATTCTGCTCGTGAATTTTTAACTGACGTGAGCCAAAGGCAATCACTTTCCCCTCCTGCATCAACACACAACCCAGACCCTCTCGTGAGGCGTCACAATAGACTGCATAACCCAACCCTCTCTCTGGAATAATCAATACTGGAGCGGTGGTCAGTCTAACTTTCAACTCCTGGAACGACTTTTCACAAGTCTCACTCCATACAAATTTGACTCCCTTCCGAGTCAATCTAGTCAAAGGCGAAGCTAATCTGGAGAAATCTTTCACAAACCGACGATAATACCCAGCTAACCCCAGAAAACTGCGGATCTCAAACACACTCTTAGGCTGTGCCCAATCTTGCACCGCCTCAGTCTTGGATGTATCAACAGACACTCCTTCCCCAGAAACAACATGGCCTAAGAACTTGACCTCTTCTAGCCAGAACTCACACTTTCCAAACTTAGCATAAAGCTTATGGGCTCTAAGTAACTCAAGCACCACTCTCAAGTGTTCCTTGTGCTTCTCCTCAGAAGGTGAATAGATAAGGATGTCGTCCACGAATACGACTACAAAACGATCTAAAAATTCCCGGAATATCCGGTTCATCAAATCCATAAAAACTGCCGGTGCATTGGTGAGCCCAAATGGCATCACCAGAAACTCATAGTGGCCATACCGCGTACGGAATGCCATTTTCAGAATATCCTCCTCCCTGACTCTTAACTGATGATAACCCGATCTCAAGTCTATCTTCGAGAAACAACGGGAACCCTTCAACTGATCGAACAGATCATCTATACGAGGCATAGGGTACTTATTCTTAACCGTAGCCCAATTCAATTTCCGGTAATCTATACAAAGTCTCAAAGCACCACCTTTCTTTTTAACAAAGAGGGCCGGTGCTCCCCACGGCGAAACACTAGGACGTATAAAGCCCTTATCTAGCAACTCCTGGAGCTGAATCTTCAACTCAACTAACTCGGCTGGGGCAAAACGATAAGGTGCCATAGAAATCGGCGCCGTGCCGGGCACTAGGTCAATAGAGAACTCAATCTCTCGATGCGGTGGCAAACCAACAAGATCCTCGGGAAAGACGTCCGAGTACTCACAAACCACCCTTGGCAACACAATCTGAGACTCATCATCCTCACTAATCGAAAGGTTAGCAAGTAGACCACTAAGCTCACTCCGTCCTCGCGGAACATACCCCGGTGGCAACACATCACCAACCCGGTCCCCCAGAAAATGAAAATACTCTCCGCTCACAGTACAACAAGTGACCCTCTGGCGGTAGCAATCAATAACTGCCTGGTATGACGATAACCAGTCCATACCTAAAATAACATCGAAACCCCTCATAGGCATAACTACAAAGGAAAATGGGATTCTATGATAATCAACCTCTATATCACAACCCCTAACACCTTGTTTCAAAATCAATTCACCCCCAAGAGGTGACACTACACAAATAGGAGATGCTAACTGTGCTAACTCCAACTCCAAAACAGATGCAAATGCAGCAGACACAAAGGAATGAGATGCACCCGTATCAATCAAAACATTAGCGACCGAGTTGCAAAACAAGAAGGTACCTCTCACAACTGATGGTGCCGGCACAAGATCCTGAGCGGTAACAGCATACACGCGCCCAGACGACCTCTGATCAACCTGCTCACCCCTAGGAGCATAAGATTGCTGCACCGACTGGGACGATGAAGCCCCCTGATTGGCCCTCGAGGCCTGACCCGACTGAGCTGGCTGCTGACCCTGAATCGGCCTCAAACCAGATGCACCAGGTGTGCCACCCAACTGCGGGTAATACCTCTTCATATGCCCTGGATGACCACACTGATAACACGAGAGTGGCTGGCCTCTACCCTGACTCTGGCTCTGAGATCGAGCCGAAGAAGATGCTGCTCTCTGCACTCCTCCCCTCTGAGGATAAACTGGAGACTTGTGGCCCAGCTGGCCACACTTGAAACAGGTAATGTCTCCCTGACTGCCTTTCCCCGAACTAGCACTCGGCATAGGAAAAGTCGATCTAGAAAAGCTACCCTGAGACTGCTGAGGATTAAAACCCTTCTGTCTCCTACCATCACTCTGACCATCCTGACTCCTTTTGGAGCCCTTCTGTCCTTCCTCCTCCTCCTGCATCATAATTTCCATGTGGGCTGCAGCATCAACCATACGCCCATAATCCCGAATCATAGTTCCCCCAACTCTCAACTTGAGGCCACGCCTCAACTTCTTCTCAAACTCAATACAACGGCGTTCCTCAGACGCCACCAACTCAGGTGCAAACCTGGACAAACTAGTGAATGCAGCCTCAAACTCGGCCACTGAAGAACTCGACTGCTTAAGCTGACAAAACTGGTCTCTCAGCTTCTCCCTGACTGCTGGAGATAAGAACTTCTCCTGAAAAGCATTCACAAAAGCCTCCCATGTACCTCCTATACGACCCTTAGTAAACTTCCACCACTGACCCGCATCCCCCTTCAACTGGAAAGATGCCAAGGTCACTTTCAACCCCTCGTCTTCGATGCCAAGCATCTCAAACGTCTTCGTTGTCTGTTCGAGCCATTCATCTGCCTTAAGCGGCTCTTTAGGATCACCCACAAATTCATCCGGGTTAGACCGGAAGAACTCCCTCTTCAGAAAAGAAGGTCCTGCATCTGCAACAACAACTTGAGCTTGATTCTCAGCTCTGAGAATACCTACTGACTCCCTGAATGCCCCTGCTATCTCTCGGGCTAAAGCGCCCATAGCCTGCTGGCCTACTGGCTCGACCACATTGGCCTGGCCAATACCCTCCTGAACTGCCGGAATCTCTTCTGGCACAGGCACCTCCTGCCTACCTGGCCTACCACGCCTACCACGTCCTCGTCCTCGTCCTGACATCCTAATAAAAGAAATAAAGACATTAGCACATTAATAAATGTGCCGAAGCTAAACACTCGCGTCCTAATGCATTGGACAACAATAATTCATTCCACGTAAGCACATAATCACATAAGCACCTACGAATTTCATTCCCGGATAATGATAGTCCCAATGAGTTACTATAGTTCCGGTTGGAAGCAGCAGTGATCAAATGCCTTTCCAACAAGACTACTAGAAACTCAAGGGTCCAATCAACATCCTAGAAACTACATTCCATACCCACATAATCACATAAATATATAACATTACACTAAGTCTCTATCAGACGAGACGAACCCATTGTGATACTAATCACTTCCCACGTACCCAAAGTATTCAAACCCGGCACGCTCTGATACCAAGTTGTAGCGCCCTCAAAATAAACCCAATATATGTATATCATCAACATGCATTATTTAAAGAAACAATCTATTAATTCGTTCATTAGAGTATTACTAAATAAAAACATTACATGTAACATCAAATTAAATGCCCTATGGGCTTACATCTTTCCAAGCCAACACTTGGACACAAATTATGAGTTCTAACTCAAATACAATTTAAGCCCTAGGCTTGATTATTTATCAAATAAAAACAAACAACTAAAGATAGTCTTCAAATTTCAAATCCTTCCATGCTAAGTCCTGGGAGGTAGCTTATCACCTGGACCTGAAAATGATGTTCCCATAAAGGGTGAGCCACAGCCCAGTAGAAATATATTAAACCACATATAAGCAATGAATAAAGTAATAGCGTTCAACAGATGGTTAACCAAGGTAATCAATTACTTCATTTTACAGTCTCATGACACTATTGTCTAAGATACGTTTTACTTTCCAACTTTATCCACATGGCTCAGAACCTGGCCAAACTTACAACAGTGAAATATATATATATCATATTCACATCCTTCCAATATCAGCAAACAAATGAGACTCAAGCTCAAATCAAAACACTTCATACTTCCAGATTGATACACATTTTAGTGCTGTATCAATAAAATCACTTCTATATAAATAAGCACACTTAAAAGTGATGCTAATGGAGTCCATCCCCTATCTCCTCCCAAACAAAATCCGGTTTAGAGGTCCATCCCCTATCTTCCCCTAAACCGTGGAGTACATCCCCTATCTCCTCCCACACAAAACAATGTATGCAAATGCAATGCTCAATCAATACACGTATTTTCTGTATCAATGCAATAGTCAAAATTAATGACTTAACCAATGTGATTAGTTTCAGTTATTCCTAATCCACATGCAATGTCTACAACAATCACGACTATCCTCCACCGATAGCCCAAAACAGTTATTTCTAAATTGAAAATAACTATGTCAATAGACAAATGATTCAAATTATCCAACTACGCCATTTAATCAATGAATTCCCCAATTCCATGAATTTAACCATCTTTTCCCAATTCCATGAATTAATTATACAAATTAATTTAATAATACAACTAGGGTTTTTCCCAAAATTTACCAAAGTAACCCCAACATATCAAAATACCAAAAACTTAGAACAAAACCTATAAAATGGAGTAGGAAATCCCTACCTCAAAGAAGATAACCCAAATGGAGAAGACAGAGATGAATACCCAAATTCCAATGTGCTCCAAATCACCAAATGTTCAGATTAAATGAAAGCCCTCGACTCCCTCTATCTTTTTAATAAAGCAACTAGGGTAGAAACACACTCTAAATAGATCAAACCTAAGAGAGAAGGTGAGTAGGGAGAGAGAGAAGTCGGACCTAGGGTTTGGAATCAAAAGAAGATGAAAAAGACTGATCAAAACCCGCTGCTGTGTATATAAACTGGACAGGCTCGCTCGAGCGAAGACTTGGTCACTCGAGCGACCAGACACAGAGAAGCTACGCTCGAGCCAAGGAAGCCTTGCTCGAGCCAACAACCCAAAAGCTCGCTCAAGCGAAAGAAAACTCGATCGAGCGAAGAACTCAAACCCTCAGGTCTGTAACCAGACACACGCTCGAGCGAAAGAACTATCGCTCGAGCGAAGAATGAACTAACTCGCTCGAGCGAAGAAAAGCTCGCTCGAGCCAAGAATGCAAAGCTACAGGTCCAAATCAGACGCAAACTCTCGCTCGAGCTACCAAACCCCGGCTCGAGCGAAGAACCAAAAAAAACAGCTCGCTCGAGCGACAAACCCCTCGCTCGAGCGAAGATCCAAAATTCTGGACAGGAACACTTGGTTTCTAAACCCAACCAACCTGAAACAAACCTGCCCAACACATCCTATAACTCCAACTAAGAAAATATGGGACAACAACAACAATTATATAATGACAGAATCTACGGAACCTAAGTCCGGATACAGTAATCAAATGGGAAAAGACCGGGGTCGCTATACAAAGTCTAGCATACTGCTTCCTTAGATCCCCTTCAATAGTTTCCTTTGTTTTTCTTTTTGCTCTATACACTTGGCTCTTACTTACATCAACCATTAGTACTCTATGAATGTCCTTTTGCATGGCTGAAATATCTATATTAGGAGAATTCCTCAATCTTTCGAGGTACTTTTGTGTAAATACCTTGAGATAACTAGATGGCTGTCATAAGTCATACCACATGAATGAACTTGTTGTAAACTTTTAATCTAGAATGTCCATTCATTTTGCATTGGGATGCATGAATTAAATCCAGACTCTTGTTTACACACTGTAGTAATCCTCTTATTTTCATTTCTAACCCACTTCAAATCATATCCCTGTTGCACTTGCCATTCCTTCAATGTATTCCAAAAAACTTGTACATTCTTAAATCTCATCTCCACTTTTAGGTCAGGTTTGATCATATCTACATCCTCATTAAATTCTGGATACCTATCAACCCTTTCCTCATCATCTGATGATCCATACAAAGTATGCATATCAAAATTTTGATCTGAATACCATTCATTAGAACCCCCATCATTTGGTCCATCTCCTACATTTGATTCAACCCCCAAGTTTGTCTCAACACCCACATTTGATTCTACCCCCACATCTTTATCAACATAAGCAAATATATATATTTATCTTCACTCCCCTCTTACCCATCATTTATCCACTCTGGATTTGTGCTATGACCACCGTCAGGGTCATTCATTTCCTTATCACCCTCATTCTTCTTCTTCTTTTATTTCAATCCCATTTCCCCCTCCATCTTCTTCTATTTCAGGCCCATTTACCCACTCATCTTCCAATTCTATTTGTGTTTTTATTTGTGGAATTTGTGGCCCTTTTATGACTTCCCCATTTGGACCTAAAACCTGAAGTGCCTTATAACATTTTCTCCGCATATAGGGAAACCACATTCAGACCCATATAATGGTATAACATATCAATTACATCCTTATCTAAATTCATCTCCCTAAGACCAATGTCTAGTATTTTCCTTGGAACTCTGTAATACAGTTGGCTAGTAGAAGGATAACCTAGGCTGAAGTACAACTTTGAAAATCAAAAAAGCCAACCCTATCCAGATCAAAATATTGAAAGTAATTCACTTTCCTTCCCATATACACTATATTTGGAGGCTTAGTAAAGTAACATCCATGATGTAACTCAACACTAAAATCTGTTTCCATCACCTCATCCTAAATAATATCAGACACGAAAGACAAAAATAATTCATAAAAAAAAGAGCAAAAAAATAAAAATGAAAATCATAGCAATCAAACAAAACTATTAAACAAACATATGGGTGTTGTCATCACTAACTATACAATAAATAAACCAAAAAAATTATGTTTCCATATCTATGCCTGAACATTACAATACATAAAAGAAAAAAATAATACATAAACAAATTAAAAACCTAACAATAATTTAAGGTTTAGGGTTAATAAACAAATATAAATCATCATATCCATTTTACATATCAAACACAGTATATGCAATAAAGAAGATAAAAATGTAATTAACCCAATAAACAGACATATTGTCTCCTAATACACAACAAAAGGTTAGGGGACCACTATCAACCCCACCTCCATGCACAAAAATCATAAAAGCCAGATTATTTTATACCTTAGTCATGCATCAAAATCAACAAAACTCCAAATTTGTTGTCATTTTTACATAAAAAATAAAAACCCGAATTTATTATTCCAGATATACCTATCTTCATGTAGTTTAGTCAAAAAAATTGATGAAACACTTATGCCAACAACTTTGTTGACACACACAATATAAACTCTACCAAAAAGCTAACAAAAATACATCGCAAACAAAATCCTAACAATAAATCCTTCTTTTTTTTTATTCTCAAACATCAAACATCAAATAAGTAATTTTCCAAACATATTATACGATAAATTTTCAAAAATCGTAATAAAATCTTCAAATAGTCAGAGAAAACATCAAACATTCAATAAATTTATGGTTCTTCAATCGTTACCTGGAGTAAAATTTCCAAAAGCAGATTCTTTGTAGGCTCAAGCAATTGTTACTGATTCGATTTAATCTAAATCCTTTCAAACCCTAACCCATCTCTCTCTCTCTCTGAAAATTGTAATCAAACAACTAAGGATATTCTGATCTTTTTGTTAATTCCGTTACGTCTCGTCACTTTTGCACATTTCTCAAAACCACATGAGGTTTATGAGTACATTTATAAACATCAAGGAGATAATGTACAAACGCGCGAAACCAACAGGGGGTAAAGTGTAATAATCCCAAAGCTATAATGTTTAGTTTTATTCTACTTGGAGAAAGGTTAGCCAGGAAAATGAAAGTTTTGCTAGCAGGATGGTTTCTTGGCTAGCTAGATGAAAGATCCGAGGGAAAATCTATTTGGTGCAGTAAAGCCAAAACAGAACAACACCTTTCAAAGGGTGCTCATCCTTCCTACTCCTTTATCTCATAGAGACAATCAAGGAAGAGATAGATAGGTCTCAACTCTCATTCAACAACACAATAAGCTATATACAATATGATATTTATGCTATGAAATGGAAGGATTAACAAGTATAGAAATTGAGATTGGAATAAAAGTCAAGCCAAAGAATTAGAAGGAACCCTACATTCATCTCTTTGTAGATAAGGGTAAATTAACATCAAATCTGTACTATTAAATGGAGAGAGCAAATTGCCACTATTTCTAAGGTGAAGCCTCATAAAACTAATGAAAGCATCATAGGGCTTCTAAGAAAGTAGAGAAGAAGAGAGTAGAAATAAATCTAACTCATCAAAATAGTTGAAGACTAATCTTCTTGGTTATGGAACAAGGATGTAAAATCCATTTCCATGTTCAAAATTGATTAAGAAAAGAGTTTTCAACACTTTTGATGAGGAAGCTCTTATAGCTTTAAAGAAAAGAAGAAGAGAAAGAGAAAGATAACAAAGGATTATTCAAGGGATTCTATGAAACAACCCCAAACACTTATTAGGATTGAGTGTGGGTTGGATCACATGAACCAAAACACTTGGATGATGAAATAGAGGTAATAAGGTGCAATAAAGTGTAGAGATTACACTATCTAACAGTTCTATAGGAGGGTGGCTGAGCCATCTACATCTCGAATCTAAAATACATCAAAATAAAGATAAACTATACTATCTAACCATTCTATATAGGGGTGGCTGAGCCATCCACATCCCAAAGCTAAAAATGTTACATTAAAATAAAGAAAGATTATACTATAACTCTATGGGGAGTGGGTGAGCTATCCAAATCCCAAAGGTAAAAATATTACATTGAAATAAAGAGAGATTATACCACAACTCTATGGGAGGTGGCTGAGCCAGCCACATTCAAAAGAGAATCACATGCTAGAACGACAAAAAGTTATGGGAAAAAGAGAAAGAAAGGAGAAAAAGATGAGAAAAGTTCAAACTCTTAAGGAAGAGATTTTGATTACCAAACTTGCTTCTAAAACCCTCAAGGACCTTGGATATGGCTTGAACACTTAGCAAGAAGCCTTAAGATCAAGCTTTAGTGGTGTTTTGGTCGTGTATGCATCAAGGAAAGAGGTGGAGAGTTGAGAAGATGGAGGTTCAAAAGTGATGTGATGCACAAGCTCTTAGAATTGCTCTTTAAGCCTTAGAAAACATTTCTTAACCCTTTAGAATGGAATGGAGAGGTTGTATTTATAGGCTTGAAGCTAAAACAAAATATCTAATAAACTTGCAAAGGAACTCCAAAAGTAAAATATCTAAGATATTTGTGTAAAATTCGTAGAAAAGGTCAAATTTTTCGAAGCTACTCTGTTTCTTGGATAAATCATTTGGCCAAACAAAAAATCATCCTGCCAGGCAAAAAATCGTTTGGCCAAAGAAAAACGTTTGGCCAGACAATCTTTTCCTACATAGCTAGATCATTTTTTAAAGGGGAAAACATAGTTTTTCCAGAGAATTGTCCCCATTCCACTCATCTTCACTTTGTTCTTACTCAATTTATTGTAAAAGTCTAATGCTTGAATTTTGGAAATGCAAGCCTCGGAACATTGTGAAAAAGTTTCGAACCATGCAACCAAAACATTAAGTGGGTCTAAAATAGTTTACCCAAAACAGGTGTAAGGTTGGAATTAAAGCTTGAACTCGACTCTCATGTTGAGGAATTCATAAGATAGTACATTCCAACTTTCATTATCGATTGTTCAGAAGAAAGCGCCTAAGTCTTAAAGCCAGTTAAAATAGGGTGTGTACAATGACTCCTCTGATGCCTGGATTTTCAATCCCTAACACAAATTTCAATCAAAATTCAATAGAGAGAGGCAGAGAGCGAGGGGGTATTAACTAAGATCGTTGCTGTGCTTGGTTGAGTTGGAGCTGGAGAAATGTGAAACGATGTCGTAGAACTTGGCGGTGTCGGAGACGATGTCATCACGGAGGGATTTAAGCTTAGCAATCGAAGAATCTCTAGTAGTGTTGGAAATGACTCGACCTTCTGGATCCTTCCATTGTGTTCCTGTGTAAGAAAGAGAGAGAGAGAGAGAGCGAGAGAGAGAGAGAGAGAGAGAGATTTCTAGAGAGAAGTAGAGGGAGAAGAGACAGAAATGGAGAGAATAATAGAAGATCCTCGAGGCCTTTTAGTCTCGTCTGCATAAACGATTGAAGATTTCTATCTCTCTTACTCTCTAATATTGTATTGTGATGTGCTCTAATTGCTTTGCTGCAATTTCATTATAGAATTATAGGTTGTGTTCTGATTGTTCTTCAATTAGTAATCAGATAAAAAAAATTGAAAGTAAACAGATAAAAAAAATTGAGAGTAAACAGATAAAAAAAATTGAACAGATCAATCTTTCTCTCCTCTATATATATGTGTGTGTCAGTATATCACAATTTAAACAAATAAAAATAAAGAATTAAATAGATAAGAAAAAATAGGCTTATGAAATTCAACAAATAGAGGAAATAGGCATAGTGAATTTCAATAGATACAAAAAAAAAAAAGTTTGAATGTCAATAGATAGGGGCAAAATAATTGAACAGATAAATATAAATTTAAACTGATAGGTTCAAAATAATTGAACAAATAAAAATGATCTCAACAAATAGGATAAAGAGTAAAATTGAAAAGAAAATGTCTTCCAATATAACAAAATGTATTTCTTACCACAATATTTTACAAAAAGTGTACTTCTCACACACAATATATATATATATACTCATTGGGACCTAACACTGTACACTCTTTAAAATGGACATTTAACCAATTTTTCTGTTTGATAACTACAAAAGATATAACTTAAAAATTTAAGTTAATCTTGAATGTAGTTTAAAAAGTAATAAAATTTTAAATGATATGAAATTTAATTAATTCTTACTAAATTTATAAATATTTATATATAAGCATCAATATACATCATTATGACCTCACAACTCTCGCCATCACCACCCTTACCCTTCCACAACCACTACTTTCATCACTATTGTCATTCTTATTATAAGCACCACCACTATTTCACTACCACAACCACAATCGCCATCTTCTTCACCTCCACAATCATTGCCACCATTGTCATTATCACAACCACAACAATCACCATTATCTCTACTACCATTGTCATTGACGATATAGACACCACTGTTGTTTCTACCACCCCCACCATTAATTACCAACTCATTATTACTATATAAAATTAAAAAAGTATAATTTAAAAATAATAAATTACAAATTTAAAAAAAATAAATTACAAATTTAATATTATACATATATATATCAAATAATTTATTTTAATTAAAAACTTCAATTCAGCTTTAAAAATTCAAACATTCAATTTTTAATTTTTAATTTTATCAAATATCACCTTAGTATATTGTTTAAAGGTTACTAAAAACATCTCCAAACAAATCCTAATTTACATAATCTTTTTTCATATATATAACACGAAGTAATTTTACATAATATTTTTCACATATATAATACAAACTAATTTGAAACAAATTTCACATCTTAAATATCTTTCACTCATTTTTACTTTGATATATGTATTAACTATAACAATATTTAATCTGGAGTTAACAGATAAATCGGTGAAAATTGGATGATTTTAGCAAATTGTGCGGTATTTTACACCACCAAAAATCAAGTAAAGCCAACGATTACTCTAATAATATAAAAAATGGAACAATTACAGAGTCATTTTATTTATAAAAATATAAAATACATGTTTAGATCGGTATGTATGTTTTTACAGGACAACAGATGTGAACCAGATTCACCTACCAACTCATGCTGAGATGCAACATTGGTATACACGTGTAAATACAGAAAAAAGATTTAAAAAAAAAAAAAATACACAAAAGCCAAAACAAAAATAAAAAGGTAGCAGCAAGTCATAATCCTGGCTTTTCAACAACACTAGAGAAGATAAAGGTCAAAATACCCTCCTCAAATGCCAACAATAACCAACTAGTTTGTAGTTGCGCATATTATATTAAACAGTTTCTTGGTGTTGTGGGGTCACTGGGGATGCCGATGCTATTGTGAAATGGAGACCCCTGGTTTGTCCTGATTGTAGCACAAATGCAAATTGTGTTGCTGCCATTGCTGCAGCCTCCTGTTTTAGAAAATTCCAACACACTTTTAAGCTTCCAATTTTATGTACAAAAAACATCATTAACCACCAAAAAAAAAAAAAAAAAAAAAAAAAAAATTATCAGAATTTGTAGTTCAATGTTGCTGGATGGCAGAAAGAAAAGGAGATACTAACCTGTCTCTGTCTTCGACGCTGCAAGATACTGATGGCCCAGGCCATGATGTAGCAGGGTAAAAGAAACCCAGCAGCCCGAAGCAAGAAAAGCTGCAAGTGCATGAGTTGTTTAATAAAACAAGAAAATTACCGGAGACAACAAACACACAGACATGTATACTATAGAGCAAAGATCAGAACAGAACTTCACATCACACTTACAGAGAAGAAGGTAGATGGATCATCATCTCCATCAGCATCTGTCACAGTCAATGCATGTCTCAAGAGCAGAAGAGCCATTAACTGCCAATTAAAGCCAAAAGCATATGAGCAAGCCGATAAACAAGCTCAGAGAATGACAAACTTTTGGATGACGATAGCATATGTAACTAATTATAAAGGTATAGCAAAAGTTTTATGTATCCAAAACCTAGGCAGGTGACTTTAAGGGAAATTTGGTATATCACATAACAAAATTATCCTCTCTAGAAAGCAAAGTTACGGCACACCAACAGATCATTTTCTTTTTTCCCAGATTTGGAAATGACACATTCATGACAAAAAATTGACTAATAGCACATATGCCTGTCAGATTAAAAACTATCCCGGGGTCCTGGTCGTATTATAGACCCAGAATCAAATCCCACCTGTGTGTGTGTGGTGTGTGTATGTGAGAGAGATAGAGAGAGAGAACATACAAAAAAAATTGCCATGTTGGGTTTAGTTTTTAGAAACTTATTTCAGAATTTATTTATTTTTAAATCTAAAAGTTAGTTTCATGAAAAAATCAAAAGCACTTATCATTTTTATATAATTTTATCTTTTTGGAGGGAAGAAATAATTTTAAAATTCTTAAAATAGATTTTTGATAATTTTTTTTTTTTTGTAAAACTAATTTTTATTTTTATTTTTTAAAAAAATGGAAAATTTTTCAGAGAATGAAACCAAACATGTTTGGTAATCTGTTTGACACTTCACATAATTGATAATCAAGAGGGCTTACAATTAGAGCAGCTGATCGGCAAAAAGCAGCTCCACTGGTATTTGTAGCAGCATAGTCATCATACTCGCCCTCCAAAAGGTGGCGCTCTGAATCAGCAACTGCCAAAAGCCGAGGATCATTCAAATCCAGAGGGGTGCCAGCTATTGTCCATCCGCCACTTCAACACACAATCAACAACCAAAACATCATTAGACAGTCTTTTATCATGCCGAAAATTTAATTGATAAATCCACACATACGTAATTTCCATAAACATCAAAAAGTAAATACACCTAAAATCCAAAAGAAAACAAACCAAAAAAAAAACGTGGGACTAATGCACAAAAACAGCAAAAGCATATTAAAAAAACAAAACCTACCCAATGTCGATAGCAGTCTCTTCAAGAGGAGGCGGGCGTGGAGGAGCAGTATAACCGGCTTGGTAAGGCTGTACAAAAGTTGTAAAAAAAAAAAATCATTAAAATACAGAAACCTTACTCAGATATGACCAAATGTGATATTTAAAACAAATAAGCTGCATGCAGCCATATTGTTTCCGGAATACATAAGTGTTCTGACATCTGGAGGGTAAGATATCACACGCAACCTACACTTTCATTGGTTGTAGGTCAACTACAAACATAAACACATAATGAAACCAAGAAAAACTCAAAGCAAAGGCATGAATGTTCTTACATGTAGCTACCATAAATATTTTTCTTTAATTTTGGAGTACAGAACCAATAGGCTGTAAATCCTTGCTAGAGAAATTAATGTTACACTAAATGCAGTATATTTACCATTGCGTACATACAAGAAAACAATTTGACATGCTTTTTCAAATGCAAAATATTTGCCATACATGCTGGCATATCTTAAGGGGCATATAAACGGACGATCACAAAGTATGAAGAGTTTTTTTTTTTTTTTTGGATAAGCATGAAGGGTGAAGAGTTAAGTTATTACAAGTATGCAATCAAAAGAGGTTGCAAAATGATTTCTGATATACCATGGTCATGATTGTCAATAGGCTATAATAACCTATCTTTCTGATAAGTGCCAACGGACCATAACCTATATATTTTAGTATGTGTTTAAAGTATAACAGTTTCTCATAGTTTCTTAAGGGCATGTCTGAATATGCAAGATTAAAAAAATGATGAAACCAAGCCACTTTGTATAACATCATGCCTCTGTAATAATAAGCATGTTAACCAGGCGTACAATGTAAATTTACCCCAATATGTTTTCAATCTATTTATGGCACTATCAGAATTGGTTTGCAAAAATCTATAGAAGTAACATAAGCTTACAGTTCAAAGTTTAATCCTTCATCACAATTGAGATCATATTTGTACTAGCATGTAAATAACGTACAGCCATCACAGTTCAAATTCAACAAGCATATATTGCCATACTAAAATACCATACGAATAAGTACAACAATATGTAGGTTGCAACAATCATACCTTATGACAGATCTCACAAATTATGTCTCCTTTCTCATTGCACCAGTGTTGAACACACGTTCGGTGAGCATACTGCATAAAAAAGTATACATTAAAACATTTAAACAAGCAACCATCAATTTAAAAATAAAAATTATTAATGCATGAGACTACGCCGTGGGTGCATGTGACCAAGGCATTACCAACAATGTATTTGTTGCAACCATATCCAATTAATACATGTTATTGGCAGTAAGATGTAAGGCCCCGTTTGTTTCCAGAGATGGAATGGAGGGGATTGATAGTGAGGGGATTAATAGTGAGGGGATTGTTAGTGAGGGTCGTTTGTTTTCAGAGATAGAATGGAGGGGATTGATAGTGAGGGGATTAATAATGAGGGGATTGTTAGTGAGGGGATTGATAGTGAGGGGATTAGTAGTGAGGGGATTGATAGTGAGGGGATTAGTAGTGAGGAATTGTTAAATTATTTTTATATAAAATAATAAAACAAATAAAAAAATATAAAAAATTAAAAATTATATTTTAAAAAAAATTCCAATATATAAAAAATAAAAAAAATAAAAAAATTTCTAATCCCCTCACTATTTTTCTAATACCATCTCTACCTCCTCACTATGAATCCCCTCCCCAAGGGTATTAGTAATACCAAGGTATTAGTAATACCCTCCCTATCTCTCAAAACAAACAAGGTATAAGTTAGTCCCAAGGTATTAATAGTCCCAAGGCTATCTCTCAAAACAAACACCCCATATACTAATCCCAAGGTACTAGTAATCCTAATGCCCTTGCTATAACCCAAAACAAACGGGGCCTAAGGCTCTTCAATATGAGACTACGCAGTCTAAATGAATTAGAGTCCATCCCAAAAACAGAAGAAGAATAGAACTTCTGATTCACCTCCCCTTCCCTCTAAATGGCTACAACTTACAACTATTGTCTTGAGCATAATTAGCAGGAAAATTAATCCCCCTAGAGGTAAATGCAGTTTTTAAGCATGTTCCCAGAGCAGTGACAGATCTTTGGTAAATTATGACCGTTAAAATCTTGAAAACACCTGAGAAAAGTTCTGCAAAATCTTGGGGACTATTAATATTTTATAGTCATAAGGATTCCCATTAAAATCTTCCCCCACGGCTTATTTTCTAGTTTCCAATAAGACCTTTCTAACAATTGTTTTGGCAACGATAGTGAGTTCAGCATTTAATTCCAAACCATTAATGTTACCTCAATTTTCCAACATGTTTTCCGGACTGATTTGCCTTCTCCATTTTCCCATGACATTTCTTTTTCTTTTAGTAGGTAAATAATTCATTGAAAAGCAAAGAACAATATGTGTAATGCAGCATAGGAGGCTTACCCTCAAACAAATTTGCTGATAACAGAAAAAATCACCAGAAGTCCCCCATCGTGCTTGACAGAAAGGGGTAAACTCCTATGACTAATACACTACTAACAACTACAAAACAACAAAGCCATTCAAAACTCATACCTTTAACTAGGCCTCCAGCCTAAACACTATAAACCCGCCATCCAAAGCTCAAAAACTATCATTTGTTCTTCAAAACAACACACCACTATCTCAGTCAAAGACTTGTTTATTCTTCACATGCCGTTTCTTTCTTTTTTTTCACTTCCATATTTGACAGTTGTAAACCCAAAGTGAATTTTTTTTACTTAAAAACAGAAACAATCTACTCTATTATATAAAGCATACATCTGAGTTTTTGTGAAGTCTATCACATGTTTTACTTTTCCAAGAATGCCCATCTCCCCTAGTAGTTGTCTTGTCACCCCTTCCCACTTAGTAACTATCACATTCATCAAGCCGTTCAAAACTGCTAATCAATTTTCCTCACTACTAGTTTTCTAAATTCCTTCAATGACTAAAGTAAAACATTATATCTTTCAAGGGAAATTCTATGGTACCATATGCACCTTTGATTACGACCTTCCTATTATGACTTACTGTGACATTGGTTATGACATTATTTTAGTTATGATCTGAGTATTGATCAGTTATATCTCACATGATGTTTTGTATGAGTCCCATAGTATTGAGTATGCCATTTGTGATAATCACAACTCACAAATGTGTTAACTTGCATGTTCAAAACCCAAAACGTAAAATAAATCCCTAAAATAAAAATTCAACAATTTATATTTATGAGGCTATTAATATTAACAATAAATCTCATATGTTACAGCAGCACAAAAAAAAATTAGAACAAACAAAAAATTACCTTTAAGCTGCCCCTACAAGCACAAGGCGTCTCCAAATTATTGACCGAATCCTCCTCCTGGCAAATCCGGCATTCCGACACCCTTATCAGCGGCTGATCCTCATTCGAACGCTCACTACTTTCCTCCTCCACCACCGTCACCACTGCCTTTCCATCCTCCTCCACATGCACTACCAAGTGGTCATCCATCGCAAACAAATCCTAATCACCCGAAAAAGCAAATTTATAAGAAAACTAATTACAACAAAACTCTAGAAATCAGCCGATCACGCTCGTTCATCAACATCGACTGGATCGATAAAATCAAATGAAAATTCACAACATTTTCGAGAGATTAGGTAGGGATTGAAATACCTCGAAGAACAAGAAGAAAGTGGAATTGAAATCGCGTGTTTGGTGGCCGACCGAATAAACTCTCTCTCCCTCTCCTTCCGCGTTTTTGTCTTTTGTCTTTTTCTTTTTGTTTGTTTTTTTTTAACAAAAAAAGAGCTGCTGGTATGGTATGAGTGTCTCGTAAAATAGAATAGAGGAAATTGAATATTTATAGGTCTTCATAGCCTCGGTTTTACCGAGCCTCGCTTTTTCAGGTTGGGTGACGTCAGGGCAACGGCTAGCTACCATGGGCAGTTTTGTCAATTCACATCTTGCCGCGTAACCGGTCTCTCCGGTTGGGCTGCCTTTGATTCGCTCTCTCTGCGGTCATCATGATTATGATGTCTCTCTCTCTCTCTCTCTCTCTTTTTTTTTTTTCTTTAAAGTTTAATTTTATTTCTTATATTGATGGGAAAATTAATTAATGATTTTAAATTATGAAAAATTAATAAAATATTCCCTCCAACTAAGAGGTTTAAGATTTTTTTTATTAGTTAGTATCTCTGAATATTTTCACATAGGTAATTCGATTAAGAAAATTTTTGTCAAACTTAGAAAAATTTCTTTGTGAAATCAGAGAAATTTCTCTGTGAAAATTTAAATTTACCTAAATCTGAGTGAAATTTATCTGAGACGGAAAAAATTCTCTATAAAAATGTTGAGAGATCTTAACTACTATGAAAATATTGTATATCATTTATCTTATAAAACCTTAATATTTGGGATCTTAAAAAAAAATTCTTTTAAATTAAAAATTTAATTATCTTTTATTAATTAGGACTGTAAAAAAAAAAAATCTACTAATAATTTGTTAAAACTTGGCTTGAAAACCTAAAATTTAAATTGTGTTTAGATCTAACTTGTTTATATAATGAGCTTTCAATGAGTTGAAAACAAGCAGGTCAACCAGAAGACTAGGCTTCCAAAGTTGAATCAAATTTAAGGAATTCCTACTTCTTATTGTACTAATATGCTAAAAATAAGTTCTTATTGTACTAATATGCTAAAAATAAATAAATAAAGGATCAGTCCAACTAATCTAAATTCATAATTCATAATTCAAAATAAAAAATAATAATAATTATAAATTATGCAAACTTAATTAGTAATTATGCATATAACAATCTGAGAATTTTTTTTGCTATATTTAGATTAATTTTTATTTAGTATTATGACTTTATATTTTATTTAATATATTTTTTTAACTGGCTATTTACTTTTATAAATTATATTTTGTCTAATTATAAAGTAACGTGACCAAATCTTGATATTTTTTTTTGTTATTGTCTTCATGTTTTTATTCATGTAAGTAATTTTTTTAAAATTCATATGCAAAGATACTTTGTATGGGTTGGGTTGCAAATAAAAAAACAAAAAGGGTAGGAAGGAAAGCTGTTTTTGGATTGAAATTGGACATGAACAAAACTTATGATAGGGTTGGGATTTTTTGGTTGCAATTATAGGTAAATTATGGATTCCACAGAAATGGGTGCAGCTGGTTTCACAATGCATTTCAACGGTCTCTTTTTCCATTTTGTGTCTACCAAAAGAATGGGGTGGATTGGGGTTTAGAGACCTTAGGTGTTTTAACCAAGCTTTACTAGCTAAACAGGCATGGCGACTGCTGTCAAATCCGAATATGTTGCTGTCTCAAGTCCGGTTAGGAAAATATTGCCCTAGTCAATCTTTTTGCTTGTTAAGAAGGCCAACAATGCTTCGTGGGGATGGAGTAGTCTTTTGTGAGGTAGGGATCTCCTTAATTCAGGCATCCATTGGGTGGTGGGGAATGGTAAACAGATTTTTCCTTTTGAGGACCAATGGATACCGGTGGTATCTAATCCATTGAAGGGGAAGGATCTGAATAGGTTGTCACCTAGTATGAGAGTAGAGCACTTTATAAATAATGAGCAGAAATGTTGGAGAGAATCTCTGCTTGGACTTTTTTTCCTTGAAGATTGCATTAAACACATTCTCGCAATTCATATTCCGACACATCCTTGTGAGGATAAAGTAATTTGGTGTCCGCTTAAGAGCAGGGAAATATTCGGTAAAGTCTGGGTACAAACAAGCGTTGATTAGATATTATCCGATGTTTGGACAAATAGATCCTGATCAATTGGTGTGGAAAAAGTTGTGCAATTAAGGTTTCCTTCTAAATGGGCTTTATTTATATGGAAGTGTCTGCATAGAATCCTTCTAGCACAGTGGGGGTTAAGAAGGCGAGGAATGGAAGTTGATATCGTGTGTGCTCGTTGTAATAAGAACAATGAAACCCTTGAACATGTGTTTTTCGATTGTTATTTTTCGCAACAGGTACGGAGGGGTTCCATGTTGGGACTTGATTTTAGCATAGGATCCCCTATATCTTTTTTTTAGGTGGTTCAAGGATTGGGTGGATTAGGTTAAGGATGAACAAGTTATTCTTCAATCAGTGGCTATTCCTTGGGTTTTATGGTTACAAAGGAATAACTTTGTATTTACTCATCATCCTAAGGCTATTGATGAAACAATTGAGGAAGCAAGGAATTTTTCATGTTGGCTATTTCTAATGAATGTCAGACTCCATTTGTGCATAATGACAATAATGTTGATAATGGGAGTAAACAACAAGCTAAGTGTATTTTGCAGCAAACACAGGATCACACTGGAGATTCTCAATCCTTGAAGATTATCATTGATGGGGCATGGAAATCGCCTTACATTGATGCAGGGATCGCTTGGCTTTGCATAGACAATAGGAATCAAACAAAATATCAAAATGCAGTTGCAGTGAATCCTCTTCAGAGTCCACTAGCGGCTGAAGCGAAGGCATGTTTGGCAGCTATTTGTTGGGCACAAGACAATGGGTTCAAATGTATTACTATTCAAACTGATTGTCAAGTTTTGGTTCGAATGCTCCAGGAACAAGGAAAAGATTCAGAATGACAGATAGCTACTATTATTAAGAATTGAATTATATTTACAAACAAAACAATTACAAATCAACACAATGATATAATATGGAGAAAAAAAATCACAATTGCAGTACCTCCAATTGTAATAAAAAATCACAAGTCAAAGTCACAAAATAATTCACTAAGAAGACAAAGGAATTACACACGAGAACTCTCAATTACCTAGTAAATCCAGGCCTAAATTGAATCGAACCCAACATGTCTTTTCCACCACTGTCTTTACCTCAGAATTGTTTTATTCAATGTTTAATCAACAACGCCGATGTTGAATCCATAACAAAATCCACCAAAGTTTCATGCTCAAGTTCCCCAGAATTCACCAATGAATATCTCTCTTTGAATTTGTATTAAATGAAAGAAACCCTTTGATGATGGTCAATATGAAGCTTGTTGATCCATCGATCACCCTCAATTTATCAAAGAAACTAATATATAAAATACCCTCCAATATAGAACAATTTAACTTATCACCTCATTGAGAATTATGGATGGGGTTAAAACCAAAAACGTGCAACCGCAGCACTTTATAACGAACAAGGATGTGAAGACCGCTTGAGTGCAAGAATGACCATTCGAGCGGTAAGACTAGTAAGGCAGTACTAACAAATTTCCACGCATCACTTCACTCGAGCGCAAGACTTGCCGCTCGAGCGGTAAAACACAACTCCCAGTATCTCTGAAGTCAGACTGAGATACTAGATGATCCAAAACAACGCTCGAACGCACACTTGACCGCTCAAGCGGTCCAAAAAATTTGACTATATAGTGATTTGGGTTAAAACCCAACCCTTCGTATTTTTTGGTACGGGATCCGGTACTTATAGTTGTGGTTTATACTCCTTGTTGTCTTGTTGAATTATAGGATTTGTAGTTTGGAGTTGTTGGTTGTGTTTTGAACAAGTTAGAAGTTAGTTTTTCAAAAGAGTTTCTACTCGATTCTCTTCAAGTTCACTCATGTAGTCTTTGGTTCTTTCCAGTGTTTGTGTTTGCAATCTGAACTTCTGGGAGTAGAGTGTTCTTCGCTCGAGCCGTGTGTTAGTCGCTTGTGCGGTATTCTATGTCTGACGCTCGAGTAGTCTCTTTGCAGGTTTGAACTACTAGGAGGGGTCATTGTGCGCTAGAGCCTTGAGTTGGTTGCTCGAGCAATTCCTTGTGTTTGACGCTTCGAGTGGTGTTTTGATCGTTTGAGCAGTCTGTGCATATACCAGCATGGGAAAAAGATTTTTTCTTTCACTTTTTTATCTCTTTCTTTCTCTTTCTAGTTCTTGTCTAAACACCCCTATACACTTAAATCCGTTGGTCTCACCGCCATAGTGCTTTGGAGAAAAGTGTAGAGCTCGTAAATGTGAACATTCTAATCAGAAAGACTTTCATTTTGGCTCCGTCAAAATTGGGTCTTGTTCTTCTCTCCTTCTACTCTTGAGGTAGAGATTTCTTCAATCTCCTTGTATGATTCTTAGCCCCGTTTTGTATTCTTTGAAAAGTGTAGTGATTTGGAAGTAGTGGGTTTAATTTTGGGTTTGCTTTTGGGAGTATAAAAGAGGGATTTTCAAACAGATTCATAGAAAATGTTGTGGAAATGAATATATTATTAAGTGGTGTTGAAACATTGAAAGTTTCTCCTTTAAATGTGTTTTTGAAACGAATAAATGTTTTGTTGGAAATCATTGATTTTGAACTAAGAATAAAGGGAAAGATGTTGAATTTTTGAAAAGATAAAATGGATATATCTATTGATGATAAGAGTGGAGTTATATTGAGATTATGAAATTATAATTGTTGTTGGAGATTTACCTTTTGTATAGAGATATCTATTTTGGGCTATTTATGGAGGATAGTTTTGATTGTTGTAAAAATTGCATGAGAATTAGGTTAATTGAAACCAACTACTCATGCATCTTGCATTGAACAATGTTTCATATTTATACATTAAAAAAGTATTGTTTTGAGAAAAATTGATGAATACCTTGGTGAATCTAGTTAGGGGGTGTGGTTGTGGTATTATTTATGTTGGCATGTGTGTCATTGGTGAAAGTCAAGAAACCCGCACGATTAGGTGCCGATCATTCCGGTTAGTTCCGGTAAAATGGCTTTGATAGTGCTTGTATAGCCTAATGGCAAACACGTACCTAGAGATTCCTAGTGTTGTGCATCTACTATCCCTTTTTTTTTTTTATTTAAAAGGTATTATTTTACGAATTGATTTATAATCATAACATTGCATTGTTTCGAAAGAGAAAGTGTAACGTTCTGGTAAATGGCATGCATATGTATTCACCATATGACTTTGTTAAGCATCATATAGTGTGTTCAAGTATTATCTACTGGGTTTTAGCTCACCCTATGTACAAACCAATTTTCAGGTACTGATAGTATGCCTCCGCCAAGGACTTAGCTTGGGAGGATTGTGGAACTAAAGGCCCATTTTGTTTTTCTTTTATTGTAAATATCTTTTATACAAGCCTAGGGTTTTTACTTGTTCTAAGGCTTGACTCACTTTGTTGTAACCAAGCATTGTCTTGAAAACATGTAGCCTCTAAGGCATGAATTTCTCCAAATTTCCTTTCATTTCCAATATATCGCTTTGTATCACATGCTATAGATTCAGAATTTAGGGCTTGTGAATGTATGATGCATGGGGTACCTTTTGTAATGATTATCAAATGAATTAATGAAAGAATGAAATCTTATTAGTTTCCGCATAATTAGCGTACTTTATGGAAGCATCTGTTGTTATTATTTGGGGGTGTTACATTGATAGGCCCAATAACTCCTTCTGCTCAAGCATACCTTTCCTTAAGCACAAACTCATTTATTCAGGCATAAATTAGGTTAGATTTGCATTTAAATACTCACAAACTCATAGAAACAAAAGAGCGAATGCAATTTCATTTGAATGGAGTTTTGTCAAATAAGATTGTCAATTACAAAACACCTAACAGATTGTTTAAACTAGAATTAAAAATTTAATAAATTTTAAAAATATATTTAAATAACAAATTAATCTCGAATAATATTTTAATAAATTTATTATTAGTCCAACTTGAATAATTTAATTCATTTTGTGGCCAGAAGCATAGCTAAATTTAGAGTCCTATTTTGGTTTTTGTATTTTGTTGTTTTGTGGGAAATATTCATTTTGCTCTCGGAGTATTTTGAATATTCATTTTGCGCTTGGAGTATGTCACCTTTCAGAGTGAACCAAAATAGTTGGGTAGAAATAGACATTAGAATTAAAAACAAAAAATAGGCATCACCAAAGCTATTGACAGCTGGGTGGATGGCTCAAAGCATTCTCTGTTAGCATTTTGGTTAAATTACATTCATGTCCTCTAAAATTTGATAAAAATATAATTAATTTATCAAATTTTCTTTTAAAAAGACTATATTGATAGAAATTAATACAGATGGTGAGTAAATATTGAAATAAATAAAGACTAATATACATTTTAACATATAAGAGATAACAATATAATTTTTTTATTTACATGACTAATAAATTATAGATTAAAAATAATTTAATTGATATATAGACTAAAATCTTTAAAAAAAATTAGTATAATTATATCAAAAATATAAAATTTAACTGTATTTTTTTCAAATATTAAGAAAGGTGATTACAACTAGGGTTGCAAACGAGTCGAGCCGAGTTTTAGTATATTTGAGCTGTTTTATTAAGATTTTAATGAGTTCGAGCTCGAGCTGGAGCTCAATAAAAATTTAACGCATCGAGCTCAAGCCAAAGAAATTATAAATCTGTACTTGCGTATGAGACTAAAGTTACAATTGAAATTTTAATTACATAATTATATATGTGGAAGCTGAGATTATCTCCACAGGGAAAGCGAGATGATGCGCCCAATCCTTTTCACTCTATAAAGAGAAACCAAACATCAGTGATCACTCTCGACCAGGGTTAGTTGGAAGGATCTTCTGACGATCAAGTCAGTACATTGATCGGCCATAGCGTATAAATATAAGAAAGAGAATATTTCTCAAGTAGAAATTGAATAGGATTGAATATAATTGGGTTAGATTGGATTCACTTACTTGTCCCTCTTGTGCTTTGTTAACTTACCCATTTATAGCAATTCTGGCTCAAATCTCATCTGTTGTATATTGTTTTGATCGAAGGGCTCAACTCATACCTAGCTTTGGTCAAGCAACTTGCCAAGTGTGCCTTATCCTTCATCGTTGGATCTGTAGCACATGGATTGCTTGGATGACGTCAAAAGTTAGTGGTCAGCTAGCCGAGCATTACATCCGTAGGATTGAATTGATTGCACGACTCTATGTCTTATTAGGTCCAGCCTATGCCTTAGTCTTGTCTATTCTACACTTGTCATTATTAGATGATACCTAATCCCGACACCTCTCCTTTATTTTACAGATTTACCTTATAGAAGATTATCTTATATATTTGTTCGTCTCCTTACACACCTTGATTGGATGCCAAATTGTTGCCAGTTGTCCTTCGTGTGCTCCAAGGGATGGTTTTGGACTTGTTTTTTTTTTTTTGGTCTTGGACTAGCGTGGTTGGATTTAGACCTAGGCTCATATATTTTTCCCTCAACAATTGCCCCCCTTCGGTGGCCGATCTTGGGTGGTCGCCAAGGAATTTGTGTTGATCAGATGGCTTCGATGCTGAGTATGAGGGATTGTCCGATTTAATGACACGTGTGTTTTCGCTTCCTGTGCTGGTGGGGCCATAATGATGACAACCATCTCTTTGTGTGCCATTTCACTTCTGACACACTTAAATGGAGAGGTGACTCATCCCTTCCATCATTTTGCTTGCACTCCTTTTAGAGACTCTCCGGGCGTGCCTATTCAGATTTCCATCATTTGAAGCTTTTGCTCTTATTCTTTATAATTTCTCTGTTTTCTTTCATTTCTCCCTACTTCCTAGTTTTTCCTTTCCTCTTCAAAAAATGAATCGCCTTAGACACTTCTTTGATTCTGAGGTGAACCTCCATAAGTTTAAGACTCTCCACCATATCCACGACGACGACGATGATGACGACGTCCGTTTTCCTAACGAAAACAACGACGTTATTGAGGGCTTTGAGGTCAAGATACGTCTTCCCCTCATTGGCGTTGTCGAAAGGGATGTCCATACTCCCTTTTACCCCCTTTGAGAGAGGTACTGTATTTTTATGGCGTTGTCCCTTCTCAATTTGCCCTTAATTTCTTTAGAATATTAATGGGGGTGATAGCCTTGACTAAAATTCTAGGTATAAACGTAGGGCTCCTAGGAATTAGGTACTACTACAATTTTGTCCCAACCACCAAGGAAAGAATAAAATTTTACTTTAAGCCTAGAAATATGAGACCCCTAAATTTTGTAAATCCTAGTAAGACCCTTACTTTTGAAATTATTATAATAAAAGCCCTCAGTTCTCCGTTTATTCGCAAAATTAATCCTAGAATAGAAAACGTATCACGGATGAACCCATACAAACTATAATTGATCTTGGTAACTTCGAAATCATTTCTAACATTATAGTATTAATTATTTAACTCTCAAATTTTAGATTAGTAGCTTAAAATCCTAATTTTGGATTTTTATCATTTTCATTTGGTTATGTGTCTTTTAATTCAAAGCAGGATCATTCAAACCAAATTATTTTTCCTAGCATAATTTTAATTAATACTATACTTGAAATAAATATTCTAATCAATTCCAAACCAACACATTTTATTTTAATTACATTTTGAGCCCAAATCATTCTTTATATATATAAAGTACACCCATAATATTATAATCTTTTTTTTTTCAAAATATGTACAATATGTATATGTATAAATGAGAAAAGTCCATAAAATCACCCACATGGGCCAGCCACCCTATCATATACACTTGTAGTGTACTTTCGAAAACAACATTGCATGATTTATGGCCTTTATTTTGTTCAAGGCCTTTATTTTATTCATGAGGCCATGTGCTGTCATGATAGACTCATCTGAGCTGCTGACAAGCTTAAGACCTCCAAAGAGAAGTACGATGACAGGGTGAAGGAGTTGGAGTACAAGTTGGCGGCTTCTGAAGGCAAGGTGGTGGAGTCAAATAAAAAACTTCAAACAATGGATGTTGTACTGAAGTCTTCGGTCGAAAAGATTGGCATCCTGAAGGAGGACAAACAGTAGCTCTCCACTACTGTAGTCGTGTCCAAGGTTAGCCTTGATGCAACCATTAAAGCTGCGAAGGATGAGGGATGCAGTGAGGCCACAGCTAGCTATGAGGAGCAGTTCATCAAACTAAAGAACAAACTCTTTGAAGATGGGTGAATGGCTGCTCTTCGTGCTATTGAGGTTCCCGAGGGGCTCGAGCTGATGAGGAATATCCCCCATCCCCGATCTAAAGCCTTGGAGAAACCAAACGAAGGAGCTGCTAGTGGAGTTGGCAAAAAATACCACCCTGCCACAAATTGAAAATTCTCTTTGTTGTTTTGTTTTGTTTTTTTTATTATTTTTTTATATTTTTTTTGATGTAATTTTAAGGATTTCTATTATTTATTTTTCTTTTTTTGTATAAACATTGTTTTATGAGTTTTTTTGATGTTATCCCCTTTGTTGTTCTACTAGGAAAAATCATTTGTAGGATTATTTCTTAAGGAAGAAATTGATATCATTTCTACCAATGTACTTATTCAGAGGAAACCATCATGGGTTTATTCCTTACGCTTAAGCAAGAGGTCGATAGCATCTTTGCTGATGTACTTAGTCATAGGAAACCATCATAGGTCTGTTCCTTGTGCTAAGTAAGCGATCAGCAGCATCCCTGTCGATGTCCTATCCCTTAGATAGGGTTTTTATAGAAAATCATTGCAGGTTTGTTCCTTATTTTAAGTAAGAGATCATTAGCATTCCTATCGATGTACTATCTCTAGGATATGTTGGTCAAAGGAAACCATCGTAGGTTTGTTCCTTGCATAAAGCAAGAGATCGGCAGCATCCCTATCGATGTACTATCCTTCAGATAGGTTTGTCATAGGAAATGATCGTAGGTTTGTTCTTTGCTCTAAGCAAGAGATCAGCAGCATCCTTGTCAATGAACAATCCCTTGGATAGGTTTTTCAGAGAAAACTATTGTAGGTTTGTTCCTTGCTCTAAGCAAGAGATTGGCAGCATCTCTGCCAATGTACTATCCCTTGGATAAATTTTTCATAGGAAACCATTGTAGCTTTGTTCCTTACTCTAAGCAAAAAATCAACAGCATCCCTATATACCATCCGTTGGATAGGTTTGTCATAGGAAACCATCGTAGGTTTGTTCCTTGCTCTAACCAAGAGATCGACAGTATCTCTGCCGATGTACTATCTAATTATCCCTTGGATTGGTTTTTCAAAGGAAACCATCGTAGGTTTGTTCCTTGCTCTGAACAAGAGATTGATGGCATCCCTACTGATGTACTATCCCTTAGATAGGTTTGTCATAGGAAACTATTGTAGGTTTGTTCCTTGCACTAAGAAAGAGATCAACAACATCCATACCGATGTAATATCCCTTGGACAGGCTTTATCTGCCGACTGCGGCATTAGGTTTAGGGTTTTGGGGCTCTGGCTTTAATGCGCTTACATCATGTGGGCACGTGTTGTCCATTCCGAATGCTCATCAATGTTTTACATTAAATGCGATGGTATGTTCTTCGAACGATGCAATGTGCACATTTAAATAGTGCGTTGTTTTCCCTCCTCTTACACAAATATGGGCTTAAATCATTACTTCGATATTTGTGATCCCATTCGACAGCATTTCCCATCAAGACATCCTTAGGCATCGACACCTGTGCTCTATTCAAAAAAGCTTTACTCAACCTCTTGTTCATCATTCTCTGTTTATAATTTTCTCTATTCTTCAAACATTTTCTTTGTGACAATGGGCAAATATGTCTATCTTGTTAGTTCTTTTAAGGGATTAGAACACTTTCGAGCAACTTGTGGCATTCTTGTCAATGTTGCTGTCGAAGCCCCTCGCCCTAGTGATAATTTATAATCTCCTCAAATGATAGAGTTTCATGGCTTGTTTCAGCCATTGTAAAGGGTGGGGTAAGGTTTCCCCTCTACCCCTTTCTTTATGAGGTTCTTTCACACCACGAGGTTTCTCTATTTTTACTCAACACCAACTTCTTCAAGATTGTAAATGGGATGTTATCCTTAAATAATCTCTTAAACATCAACCTAGGTTTAAAGGACCTTCAATACTGCTATAGCCTTTGTTACTCTAATATTATAACATTCTTCTTGGCCTTTAAGAGTCGAGATCAGGACCGCTCCCTTGTTTGGGTGGTTCTTGGGTGTTTTTTAGTAGACGTGTTGTCATGGTATCAAGGAGTTAGGAATTCGCATCCCTTAACTTTGCACCTAGTGCCTCCATCATGCCCCAAACACTAGGTGTAGGTGATTTTTCTTGCATCAAATGTCTTGTCAGCTTTTGCCTTATTCTTTTTTTATGAATTCTAACAGTAATCCTCATTTGCTCTATTTTTATTTTAGCTCACTGGCAAGTGAATTCTAACTGCCACGATGAAGCATGGGGCATTAATATTCCAGCTCTTCAAATTGTCTGGAGATTCAGAATGGATGCCTCCCAATCAATTGAGGTATTGATAAACCAATATTTTCCCCAGATTGCTCTCGTTATACCTCTTCCTCCTGCCCCCGTTATTGTTGTTGAGGCTATTGAAGTGCCTCAAGGGTAAGAACCACTACTATCATTGCTATTGGTTGAGTTTAACCGTCTTAAGAGCACTAAACAAGTTTGAGAGGACATATCAATACCTTTTGAATCATCGGATTCTTCTACTTTGGCTATAACGAGACGCTGTCATATCACAAGGCAATCCAACTTGCCGCACATAGTTATTTAAGAAGCCAACCAAAGTAGGGTTCATAGGTCTGTAGAACACTTGCTTGAGGAAGCACCTCCATCAAGCCTTCGTCATCTTACATCATGCAAAATCCAAACGGAGGCCTTATCCGAAGGTCCTACTAAGTGCGTATTCCAACCGATGATAGGGAACCATACCCTAAATGAACATGACTCCGTTTTCTCAAAGATAAGCATGGCACTAGCTATGGCTTAAGACATATGCATCTATGAGGACGTCCATTAGTCGGAAGGTCTATTCGACCAACAAGAGTTTGGTTGAGGAATCCATGATATGGTGAAGATAATCTTATTCTATCTGCTGTCGATATAACTTTTATTTTGGTTGTTGATATATGTAGACCTGATTTGTGGCCATGATGTTTTAGGCAATCGACATGTTCATGGAGGCCGGTGTTCGGATGACCCGAGAGAAACCGCAAAAATGAGAAGAACAAATAGATCAAAGAGGATCTTGCCCAAACAAAAAAGAGAGTTACTACGGTCGAACGCAAATAAATGTGGGCCCATGAGAACCCAATAACTTGATTAGTTTAGAGTTGAACTCAAAGCCATCAAGGCCACCTTGGAGGAAATTAAAGCTCAACGGGTGGCTGACGTAAAAGAGGCTTCTAAGTCTGCTTGGCGAGAAGCGGATGTGGCCTATCTCAACCAAATGAACAAAATCGAGAATTTTTTCTTCAAGGAAGGTTGAAGGTCGGCTATGAGGCAAGCAAAAATGGCTGAGTTCTTTTTTTTTTTTTTTAACACCAAGCTCCCAATCTTCATTTTTGTGGGTAGCCATGCTTTTTCTTAATGTAAAGAAGTTTACAATTAATAGAAAAAAGGTTTTTTCCTACGAATAGTGTCTTTAAACCTTATATTTATTTATTATGCTTTCATATTCAAGCATTATTACATTGCAATTACAAGGCTAGTAGTAGAACTTTTTTAAGTGTAGTGCATTCCACGGCCTAGAGTGAACATTCTCATGCGAATCAATGAGCTCCTACACTCTTTCTCTATCTATGTCGATGATATGGTATGGTCCATTCCAGTTTGGCCCAAGTTTTCCTTCGACCGCTTTGCGATCTCTTGGAAAAACCTTCTTTAGAACCAAATCACCATTGTTATATCCACTTTGCCAAACTTTTTGTTGCACGCCCTAGCTATTTCTTGTTGGTACTGGGCAAGGTGGATGGAGGCTCGCTTCTTTTTTTCTTTGGATAGATCTAGCTCTTTCATGATTAAATCTTCATTAACTCATTCCTCTACTAGATCGACTCTTTCTGTAGGGAGTTCGACTTCAAAGCGAATAACAACTTCCATGCCATATGCTAAGGCAAATGGAGTCTCGCCTGTTGTTCTTCTTGGTGGAGTTTTGTAGGTCCAGAGCATTATTGGAAGCTCTTCGGCCTATTTTTTCTGAGTGGAGTAGTAGGCCTTGATCCCATATTGCTTACATAGTTCCCGATATAAGCCATAATCGAATTATGTGTCATTATCAAATATAAGGGCCCTTGGTACGCCAAACCTGGTTATGATACTTCTCCACACAAATTTCATGCTATCCACATCCTTGATGCTTGCTAAGGGCTCCACCTCAATCCAATCGGGTGCCTTTGGCATAAGTTTGACCAAATCCAGCCCCTATTGCGCGAATGACCAAGGGTTTGCCCTGAGGTTAAGCTCTTCAAATGATTGTTGGATGATTGACATGTACCTCTGGAAAGCTTCATACTTTTGAATGAATGATTGGGCGTTCTTCTATATATTTGGCCACTAGTATCTTTGCGTAATGGTTTGATGTGCTAAAGATTTTCCCCCTACATGTGCTCCACATTATCCTTCATGAATTTCTTTTAGCAATCCCTCCACCTTATTCCGAGAGATGTATTTAAGGTAGGGCCTCAGGTGTGACCTTTTGAACAATTGGTTTTTTTGGTTTAACCAAAAGCGCATGGCTTGCTGCAGAAGTCGATGTGCTTCTTTTTTATCATTTGGTAGTACTCTTGCGGATAAGTACGCCATGATGGGATCATCTAGCTTTCAATTGTCTGAATGTTGAAGACCTCGACCTTCCCTTCAATAATTGGTGTTTCAATGATGTCGATCTCAATTTTTCTCTTTGCATTTGGGCTAATTGTGGAGGCTAGGCTAGCTAACGCATCTACATAACTGTTTTGATCCCTTTTGACATACGATTTTTGAACGAGGAGAATTGTTTGGCTATTGCCTTTGTTTTGGCCAGATATTCCACCATTCTTTCATTCTGAATGGAATATTTCCCCTTCACTTGTTTTGTGACAAGTTGAGAGTCAAAGAAAACTTAGACATATCTCGCTCCAAGTATTCTTGCAGTTGCAAGGCCATTGATCAGGGCCTGATAGTCACATTCATTGTTGGTTGCTGAGAAGTTTAGCCGAGCTGAACACTCAAGTATTTTGCCATTGGGAGGGAAACCCAATTCTTGATCTTTTGCTATTCGAGGCCTGTCTCACCGTAAAATCCACGATGTATCCGACTGGCCATGGTTTTGAATCTTCATCCATTCTATCCTTTGCTCTGGTGTGAACTCCGCTATGAAGTCTGTAAAGATATGCCCTTTGATGGCAGTTCTTAGTCTGAACTATTTATCGCATTGTCTAAGCTTAATTTATCATTGAGAGATTCTCCCCGACAGGTCTAGCTTGTGAAGAATCCTTTTGAGCCAATGTTCGAAGTGCATAATGATGGGGTGAGTCAGGAAGTAATGCATTAACGTCCTGTAAGTGGTTACAAGTGCTAAAACAAGCTTTTGAAGGGGGTAGGTACCTTGTTTCTACGTCAAGCAAGGTTTTGCTCACGTAGAATATAGGTGATTGCCTCCTCTCTAATGTCACAACGTTATTGAGACTGCCAAATAGACATACATCGTTTCCTCTGACTTGGGACTAGTGAGTAATGGAGGTATAGCCAAGTATTCCTTTAGTTCTTTTAGTGCCCGATCACACTCCGATGTCTATATGAACTGTGCTTTCCTTTTTACCAATTGAAAAAAGGGTCTACAACAATCAGATTGATCGGCTGATGAATCTATTGAGTGTGGTTGCCATCCTTGTGAGTGCTTGTACTCATTTGACCCTCATAGGAGGAGCAATATTGAGTAGAGCTTTAATCTGATCGGGGTTTGCTTCTATTCCCCGCTAAGTGACTACAGCAATTCCGATTTTGCCCTGACATTCTGTTGTATTCCGGACTCGGGTTTCATGGTTTAATGTTGTTGTTCGTCTCTTTTTCCCCTTATTGTCCCTTGGGTTTGTCTTTTGGGTTGTTGTGATTGTGTTTGGGACAGGTTGGTTGCTTAGTTTCCAAACATTTGTCGCCTAGATTTTTGCTCCTCCATTCGAGCGGCACTTCTTGCACTTGAGCGGGCATTGCAAACCCTCAATACTTTTATAGGTCTGCAAAACTACTGTGAGAGAATATTCTACGCTCAAGCGGTGTTTCCTGCACTCGAGCAGCTATTCTCGCGCTCGAGTGATGTTCTTCTGTCTGCAAAACTACTGGATGTGTGTATTTTGCGTTCAAGCGTTACTTCTTGCGCTCGAGTGGTGATGCCCTTTTTCATTGTGTCTTGGCACTTGAGAGTCACTTCTTACGCTCGAGTGGAACGAATTGTTGTGTCTGACGCTCAAGCATCAACTCTTGTGCTCGAGTGGACTGTGTGTATATCAGTTCACAGCAGCCTCATTTTTGTTCACTCTTCCATCTCTTTCTCTCTCTAAACCCTAGATCTACTCTCTCTCTCTCTCTCTCTCTCTCTCTCTCTAAAAGTTACTCTATGTCTACATCTTAACCTAGATCCATTGGGTTTTCTACCCTAGTGTCTTTGAGAAAAAGTTAGAGCATTCCAAGAGCTCCGTTTTGATCCGATTGAAACTTAGGGATTTTCTACACTTTCATATGATTTTTAACTTAGTTATGGGTTGTTATGTATAAATGGTGGAATTTGGGTGTACTACGAACAAATTTAGGGTTTGGGTATTAAATCAAAAGAGGGGTTTCTAAGCAAATAAGTTATAAATGGTTATGAGGCTGAATATGAGGTTATATTGTGACAAAATCATTGATTTTGGCATTTAGGTTGATATTTAGGAAAGAGGGATTTTTCCCTAAAATGTTTCAAATATTTATTTTGTATAAATAAATGGAATTAGGATTGAAAATGTGAAATTGAATGGATGTTGATGTAAATGGTGGAGAAGAATATATATTATCACTCACTTATGAAATTTTGAATAAATTATCTGTCTTGAGATTGAATATTTGTTTAGAAATATCTATATTGGGCTATTGGTGGAGGATAACTACGATTGTTATAGGAATTTCATGAGGATTAGGTGAATTAAAACTAATATGTTGTTGGCTGTCATTGAATATGAATGTGTTTTAAATACATTGTATATGTATGATGTTGGGAGAAAAAAAGAGATGTACTCCATGTTTGGGAGGAGAAAGAGGATGGACTCCATTGAATTAAGTTGGCCTGTGTGTCCAGGGTGAAAGTCCCGAAGCCGCGCGTATACATGGGTGTCGATTCTCGGGGATGAAATTTTCGTAAAATGGCAAATTGAAATGTTTGTGTGATTAATGTGTTAATTTGAGAACCCTAAGTTGTAGTCTCATTGGGTTGTCTGGAAAATAATGAAATTGGCTCATGAGTTGAGATGAAATGCATTGACGTGGATGAAATTAAGATAACAAGGATTGGGGTATAAAACTTGGCATATTATGATATTGTAAAACATGAATGATTTTACTACGGACATTGTATATGCACACGTTACTTATATCTTTGTTAAGGCTCATATATTGTGTTAGATTATTTCTACTGGGTTTTAGCTCACTCTATTTAGGAAAAACCATTTTCAAGTGTGGGTAATATGCATCCGCCAAGGCAGTAGCTTGGAAGGATTTGAAGAAAGAGCTTCTATTTTTGTTGTATCTATTTTGTATAGCCAAGTGTTTTAATTTGTGATTGAGCTAGGCTCATTTTTGTTGTAACCAAGCAGCGACTTAGAAAGATGTAAGCCATTAGGGTAAATGAATGTCTGTGTAACTTTCATTCCTTCTTGTATCTGTCTCTAATGTATATTAACTCTGATGAATGAATGTGTATTGCTTCTATTAATCTTCCGCTTATGAGTTGGGATTCATTGTATTATTTGGGGCATTACAACTTGGTATTAGAGCGTATTGAGTCTGAAAACTTTGGGTACGTGGAAAGTGGTTAGTACCACAATGGGTTTGTCCTGCCTGATAGAGACTTTAGTGAGAACGATGTGTGCTTATATGATAACATGCTTATGTGATTATATGGGTATGAGATTTAATTTCTAGGATGTTGATTGAGTCTATGGGTTTGTAGAAGTCCTATTAGAACGCACTTAATCAATGTTGCTTCTAACCGGAATTTTGGAAACGCCGTGAGATGGTCATTATCCGAGAATGAAATTTATATGTGTTTATGTGACTACATGCTTATGTGGAATGAATTACTGTTGTCCACCGTTTTAGGATGTAAGTGAGTTAACTTCGACACATTTGTAAATGTGGTGATCTCTTTTGTTACCTTCATTAGGATGTCAGGGTATGGTCGTGGTGGTAGGTGTGGTACGCCTAGATGGTAGGAGATACTGATACCAGATGATATTCCGGTGCAAGAGGAAAGTGTTGGTCAGGCTAATATGGCCAAACCGGTTGGTCAACAGGCCATAGGTGCCTTATCTCGCAAAATGGCTGGAGCATTGCGGGAATCCATAGACATTCTCAGGGCTGAAAATCAAGTCCAGGCCCAAGTAGCTGAAGCAGGGCCGTCTTTCTTGAAGAGAGAGTTTTTCCATTCAAATACGGATGAGTTTTTGGGTGATCCCAAGGAGCCACTAAAGGCAGATGAGTGGTTAGAGCAGATAGTAAAAACGTTTAAGATGCTTGGCATCGAGGACGACTAGCTAAGGGTGACCTTGGCATCTTTTCAATTGAAGGGAGATCCAGGTCAATGGTGGAAGTGTGCGCGTAGGCGCATTGGGGTGACTTGCGAGGCATTCATCAACACCTTCTAGGATAAGTTTTTGCCTTTCACAGTTAGGGAGAAGTTGAGAGACCAGTTCTCTAAGTTGGTGTAGTTGAACACACCAGTGGCCGAGTTTGAGGTTACCTTTACTAGCTTGTCTAGGTTCACACCTGAGCTTTTGGCAACTGAGGAGCACCATTGCTTGGAGTTTGAGAAGAGATTGAGGACTGGGCTCATGTTCAGAGTGGCCGAATCCATGATTAGAGATTATGGGTACCTTGTGGAGGCGACGGCCCATCTTGAGACCACTATGCAGATGGAGGAGGAAAGAATGGGGGCTTCATGAGAAGTCAGGATAGTCAGGGGGACAGTAAGAGACAGAGAGGTTCCAACCCACAATCGTCCCAGGGAGCTCAATCGAGATCCACTTTTCTAATATCGAGTTCGGGTTCTAGGAGGGGTGGTTAGGGAGATGTTACTTGTTGCAAGTGTGGTCAGCTGGGCCACAAGTCTCTAGCTTGCCTGCAGAGAGGAGGAAGGCAACAGTCTGCATCGTCTTTGGCTCGTTCATAGGGCCAGAGTCAGGGGAGAGGGTAGTCGCTCACTTGTTATCAGTGTGGGTAGATAGGGCATTTGAAGAGATTTTTCCCACAATTGGATGGCACACCTGGGGTGTCTGGTTTGAGACAGACATAGAGCCACCAGCTTGCACAGTCAGCACAAGCCTCGAGGGCCAATCAGGGAACCTTTTTGGCTCAATCAATACATTAGGCTTATGCTTCAAGGGGTGAGTAGGTTGAGCAGAGACCTACGGGGCGTGTGTATGTTGTTACCGCGCCGGATCTAGTACCAGCGTCTTCTGTTGTGAGAGGTACTTTCTTGTTTTGCAATTCAGTTGCTAATGTGTTGATTGATATGTGTGCATCCCATTCATTTATCTCATCCACATTTGCATCGGTTTTGGGGTTGGAATTGGTACAGTTAGCATCTCGTATTTGTGTAGAGTCACCTATTGGTGGTGAGATCATTTTGAGGTAGGGGTGTCAGGGTTGTGACATAGAGGTTGTCGGTCGCCGACTTCTTTTTGGATTTGTATTGATGGATATGTCTAGTTTTGATGTTATTTTGGGCATGGACTGGTTGTCGTCATATCGGGCTGTTATAGATTGCTACCATTAGAGGGTTACTGTATATACCCTGAGTGGAGAATGTTTCTATTTCTTGGGGGACCAGGTGGATAAAGTCTTATCACTGGTATATGATCCGCATGGGCGGAGTGAACTTAGTTACCTTCTGGCAAGCGTTTTGAGTGGTGAGTGTGATGAAGTCCAGGTTGAGTTGCCAAGGGTGGTTTGTGAATACCTGATGTTTTTTTCGAGGATATTACTAGTTTACCACCCCACCGAGAGATCGAGTTCTCTATTGATTTAGTGCTTGGCACGGCACCAGTTTCTATGGCACCGTATAGATTTGCACCTACTGAATGAAGTGAGTTAAAAATTCATTCAACTCCAAGAATTGTTAGATAAGGGTTTTATCCGCCCTAGTACTTCACCTTGGGGAGCACCGACTCTTTTTGACAAGGGTAACTGTTAAGAACAAGTACCCAATGCCTCGTATAGATGATTTTTTTGACAAGTTGAAGAGGTCTTGTTGCTTCTTTAAGATTGACCTGAGATCGGGTTATCACCTGTTGAGAGTAAGGGAGGAGGATATCTCAAAGACAGCATTACGTACGTGGTATGGCCATTACGAGTTTCTAGTAATGCCTTTTAGGCTAACCAATGCCCCAGCTGTGTTTATGGATTTGATGAACCGGATCTTTCGTGAGTTCCTATATCATTTTGTGGTCATCTTTGTGGACGGCATCTTGATTTACTCACCCTTTGAGGAGAAGCACGAAGAACACTTGCGGGTGGTGCTTAAGTTGCTTAGAGCCCACCAATTGTATGCTAAGTTTGGGAAATGAGAATTTTGGCTGAGGGAAGTTAGGTTCTTAGGCCATGCGGTATCCGAGAAAGGGGTGACTGTAGATTCATCAAAGATAGAGGCAGTGCAAGATTGGGAGCAACCCAAGAATGCTTTTGAGATCCGTGGTTTCTTGGGATTAGCCGGGTATTACCATTGATTTGTGAAGGATTTCTCATAGATTAGCCTCACCGTTAACTAGACTGACGAGGAAGGGAGTTAAGTTCGTGTGGAATGAGACTTGTGAGAAGTTTTTTCAAGAGCTTAAGGTTAGACTTACCACTGCTCCAGTATTGATTATCTCAGAGAGGGGTTTGGGTTATTCAGTGTATTGTAATGCCTCATGGGAAGGCTTGGGTTGTGTATTGATGCAAGAGGGGAAGGTAACTGCCTATGGCTCGTGGCTTAGAGGAACTACTTGTATGAAATTAAGATGAAATTAGCTCATGAGTTGAAATTAAATGAATTGACGTGGATGAAATTAAGATAACAAGGATTGGGATATAAAACTTGGCATATTATGATATTGTAAAACATGAATGATTTTACTACGGACATTATATATGCACATTTTACTTATATCTTTGTTAAGACTCATATGTTGTGTTAGATTATTTCTATTGAGCTTTAGCTCACCCTATTTAGGAAAAACCATTTTCAGGTGTAGGTGATAAGCCTCCGCCAAGGTAGTAGCTTGGAAGAATTTAGAGCAAGAGCTTCTATTTTTGTTGTATCTATTTTGTATAGCCAAAGGCTTTAATTTGTGATTGAGTTAGGCTCATTTTTGCTGTAACCAAGCAGCGACTTGGAAGGATGTAAGCCATTAGGGCAAATGAATGTCTGTGTAACTTTCATTCCTTTTTGTATCTGTCTCTAATGTATATTAACTCTAATGAATGAAAGTGTATTGCTTCTATTAATCTTCCACTTATGAATTAGGATTCATTGTATTGTTTGGGGCGTTATAGTGACGATATAGCCAAGGAATTTCCCTAACCCTTCCCCGAAAGCACATTTCGCTACATTCAACTTCATTCTGAATCTTAGAAGGATCTCGAATACTTCTTGAAAACCTAGCAAATGATCACCGTTTTCTCTAGATTTCATCACCATATCATCAATATACACCTCCAAGTTTCGTCTTATCAAGTCATGGAACATCTTTGTCACCAATAGCTGGTAGGTTGTCCCTACATTCTTTAATCTGAATGACATCACCTTGTAGCAGAACGATCCTATAGTAGTGATGAATGTTGTCTTTTCGTGTTCATTCAGATGCATTGCTATCTAATGATATCTTCGATATGTATCAGGAAAGCTCATCCTCTAATGCCCTGAGTGACATCTATTAGTTAGTCGATCTTCAGTAAGGGGAAGTTTTCTTGCGGACAGGCACTATTCAGGCTGGTAAAGTTCACACATACTCTCCATTGTCCATTGTTTTTTTGCACAACAATAGTATTGGGTTGCCATTCTAGGTATTGAACCTCCCTAATGGCGTCTACTTCCAATAGTTGTGTTACTTTTTCTTTGACTGCCTCGGTGTGGTGAGGTGCCAATCTTCTGCTTTTCTAGATTACTGGTTTGTAGTTTGGGTCTATGTTGAGCCTGTGGCATGCTGCTTTCGGATCAACGCCTTCTATTTTGTAGGGAGTCCATGTGAGCACATCCCTATATTGCATCAGAAAGTGGATCAACTAGTCTTTGTCTATTACGTTGAGATTTTTTCTGATGAGAAAGAATTTCTCTTTGTCTTTTGCGGCAATGGGCACCTTCTCCAGCCCTTCGGCGCTCTTTGTAGTGGGTTCTGTGCGAACTGGTTCTTCATATACTTCTTCGGTGCAAACTTCTTATTCTTTTGTTAGACAGAGATACTGCCAGACATTACTTAGCGAATGTCTGATCTCCTCTAATTTCTCCAATGTCATCTTCGATCGGAAATTATATGATTTAGTGAAAAGTAGATGAAACTGCATTCATTTTGTTGAGCCACGTTCTTCCCACTATTGCATTGTACGGGGAATGGACGCTTACCACTTGGAACTCCATTTGCTAAGTTATGATGCCTGCTCTTACCGGTATGAAGATCTTGCCCAAGGGATAAACCAGAATGGAATTAAAGCTGAACAATAATGACTCGGTTGGACGTAGGTCTTTACGTGTCAAACCCAACTTCTTGAATAGTTCATAATACATGATTTTTGAGGAGTTGTCTTTGTCCACCAGCACCCTTCGGATGGCGAACCGTCTGATTTGGAGGGTTACTATCAAGGCATCATTGTGTAGATGTTGGATCCACATTAGATCATCATCAGAAAATGAGATCTTTAGTTTGGATGGTCAAGCTCTTTTTGTGGGGGTCTTGGATAGGGACATGACCTACTTTAGGTGTGTCACCTTCTTGTTTCTCCTATTATCTGGTTTATCTGTTTTTTTCAGCGGGATTGAGTATATCATGTTGATGGTCGGGGTTGGTTGAGTGCTTCCGTCTTTGTCACCATGCTTGCCCGTATGGCCTGTTAAGTGATCAAAAAATGCCTTCAAGTACCCGCTCTGGACAAGTTCCTCGAATAATTGCTTCAAGGATTTGTAATCTTCAGTAATGTGTCCATAATCCTTGTGATAAGAACACCTCAGCCTCCGATTTCTGACAAATGGGTCCCCAACCATGTTCTGTGGCCATAGGAAGTACAGCTCATTCTGGATCTTCAGCAGGATTTGATATATTGGTTCTGTAAAGATGTTGCAATCACCTTGTAAGCTTCCTTCCAAAGCCGGACTATTCAGCGATCACATTTGACTCATTCCTCTTCTGGTTGGAGGATTTCTCTTATTCTTTTTATGGCTTCTAAACTAGGACTGTGTCGAACAGATCTCATCAGTTCTATTTAGATCGTCCTCGATCTTGTAGTGTTGCTCCACACGGTTCATTAGGCTGTTTACGTTAGTGGGGGGCTTCTTAGTTAGGGACTCGCAAATCTTGCTGGTAGGGTGTAAGCCTAACTTGAATGACACAATTGCTAATTGCTCATTGCAATTGTCGATTTAGTTGTAGACTGCACAATATTTGTTAGCGTATTCCCATAGGCTTTCATTTTCTCATCTCTTCATCATAAGGAGCATGTCCACCTATTTTGTTGCTCGACTATTAGTGATCAAGAATGAGATGAATGGCTACCAAAGTTGCCTCCAGTCATTGATGGATCAGGCCTCTAATTTATAGTACCATCTCAAGGGCATCTCTTTCAGACTAGAACAGAACATCCTATACATGATTGGCCCATTATTGCTCCATAAGGTCATGGCTTGCGTGTAATGTTGTATGTGGCTGGTTAGATCTCCTTTTTCGTTATATAGGTTGAACTTTGGAGGAGTGAATCTCTTTAGCGGGTCAGCTCGGTCGATGGCTTTGGAGAAGGGAGAGGCAATTTCTTCTGAAAAAAGTTTCCTTCGAACCAGTTTTTGCTTCTTTTGATACATTGATCGAGCCAGCTCCTTGGGTCACTTTTTGGGGAATCGAGCAAACCGTCATCGTTGGTGGGACGCTTCTTCCGTGTTCAACTAGGGTGGCTGCTGGGCATTTGGCTTGCATCATCCTTTTTTGTTCGGATGCTTTGTTTTTCATGTGCCTTTCTCCGGTCTTCCCTTCTTTGGGTTTGTCGTAGTTTTTCTTCCAAGGTCTCAATTTGGGCAGTAAGCTGGTCTACTAATTGGTTTTGCCGATCATCTTCTCTCATGGGTGTTATGTCTACCGAGTCTTTTGGCGGCACTTTGGAGTTATGGCCAAAGTTTTGGCCGAGTATGTTTCGAATCAAAGTGAACTAATGATCACTTGGTATCCCTTCTAGAGAAGAATGAGCACTTATCTTCTCGTCATTCTCATAGACAACGCCAATTGGGGAAAGTGAGATTATCTCCACAGGAAAAGCGAGATAATGCGCCTAATCCTTTGCACTCTGTAAAAACAAACCAAATGTTAGTGATCACTCCTGACCAAGGTTGATCAGGAGGACCCTCTCACGATCAGGTCCATACACTGATAGGCCATAGCATATAAATATAAGAAAGGAAATATTTCTAAAGTAGAAATTGATTAAGATTGAATATAATTGGGTTAGATTGGATTCACTTACTTGTCCCTCTTGTGCTTTGTTAGCTTACCCATTTATAGTTATTTTGGCTCAAATCTCATCTGTCGGATATTATTTTGATCGAAGGATTCTGCCCATACCTGGCTTTAGTTGGGCAACTTGCCAAGTGTGCCTTATCCTTGATCGTTGGATCTTTGGCACATGGACGACTTGGATGATGTTAGATGTTAGTGGCTAGCTCACCGAGCATTATGTCCATAGGATTAAATTAATCAGATGGCTTTGCCTCCTACTAGGTCTAGTCTATGCCTTAGTCTTGTTTGTTCTACACTCGTCATCATTGGATAATACCTAACCCGATGCCTCTCCTTTATTTTACAGATTTACCTTCTAGAAGATTATCTTATATATTTGTTTATCTTCTCATGCACCTTGATTGGATGCCAAGTTGTTACTAGCTGTCCTTCATAAGCTCCAAGGGATGGGTTTGGACTTGTCGTTTTTTTGTCTTGGACTAGCGTGATTGGATTTGGACCTAGGCTCAAAATTTTCTCCTCCACAATATATACAATATATATAAACATACTAAAGGAAAAGTCAATATCTTACCATAATAATAATATCTACGACCAATATTATATAAATATATTATCTATAGTCAGCTATTATTTACATGTAAATAAATTTAGCTATTATTTACATTTACACTATTTAAATTTATAAATAACATATTTATCCTATTGTTTATACATATTTTTATATTATTTAATATATAAATAATATATTTATTCTATTATTTAAATAAATATTAAATGAGCCTAACTAACGAGCTGAACTTGATTATGTTCGGACTTATTTATTAAGATTTTAATGAGTTTGAGCTCGAGCTTGAATGTAATAAAAATATAACAAACCGAGTTCGAACGAGCTCTTATTGAATCGACCTCGAATCTATTCATAAACAGATCTATTCATTTGCAGCCCTAATTACAACTTATCAAACATTTTCCTTTTCATTTTCACGAGATAAAATGGGGCCTGTTATAAAACTAGAAAATAAAGAAGAAAGAGCCACAATGGAAGGGAAAATAAAAAGTTTTTTTATTTTTTATTTTCTTTTTATTTTTTATTTTCATTACCATGCAAACTCACCTATTTATAGATGACAAAACTCTCACTATACACCACTACTCATCACACCATATGATTTACCACATGGCATGTCATACTTCCCATATGGTAAAACCTTCCTCATATTTCCACTTTGGTCCAAAACTCATTATAATTCCAATTCAATCTCTTTTGATGGTTATCCAATTATTTCACAACACTCTCCCTTAGATAACCATATACTAAGAATATGCCTTGTTAAAACCTTACCATGAAAAACACAGTGGGAAAAAACCTTTGGTGAAGGAAAAAGAGTACAATATTCTTGTATGTGATTTGTTTAGATTGCTTCATTAAAACCTTGCTAAGGAAAATCTAGTGGGAAAAAACATTAAACGAAGGAGAAAGAGTAGAATTTACAAATTGATGACTCCCCCTCAATGCTGCATAATAGGTCTTTATGTCAATGCATCCTAATATTATACACCAGCTTCATGAATGTTGCAACCGGTAATGCTTTAGTAAATAGATCAGCCATATTATCACTTGAGTGTATCTGTTGAACATCAATATCACCATTCTTCTGGAGCTCATGTGTCTAAAAGAATTTTGGTGAAATGTATTTAGTCCTGTCACCTTTGATATAACCTTCTTTGATATGTGTGATACACGCAGCATTATCTTCATATAATATGGTTGGACTATCTTTTGTTGAAGACAATCCACATTTTTCTTGAATATGATGGATCATGGATCTAAGCCAAGGACATTCTCAACTTACTTCATAAATTGCAAGTATCTCTGAGTGATTTGCAGAAGTAGCAACCAATGTTTGTTTTAATGATTGCTAAGATATACCAGTATGCCCGTAGGTAAAAATATATGATGTTTATGATTTGGCTTTACGTGGATTAGAAAGATATCCAACATCTGCATATCCAATTAACCGTGGCTTGGATTTATTTGAATAAAATAAACCCATATTAGTTGTTCCATAAAGATAACGTAATATTTGTTTTACTCTATTCCAATGCCTTCGGATTGGTGTAGAACTATATCTTACTACTAAATTGACAGCAAATGCAATATCAGGCCTGATATAGTTTGCAAGATACATGAGAGCACAAATTGCACTAAGATATGGTAGTTCAGGACCGAGGAGTACTTCATTATCTTCTCGAGGTCAAAAAAGATTCTTTTTCACATCAAGAGATCTAACAACCACAAGAGTACTCATAGGATGAGCTTTATCCATATAAAAGTTCTTCAAGACTTTTTCTGTATATGTCGATTGATGTACAAGAATCCCATTTGGAAAATATTCAATCTGCAAGCTGAGACAAAAAAATTTTTTTGCCAAGATCTTTCATTTCAAATTCCTTCTTTAAATATTTTGTAATTTTGTAAGCTCTTCTAGAGTTTCTACAAGATTCAAAATCAACATATACTGCAACAATTGCAAATCCGGATTTTGATTTCTTAATAAAAATGTATGGACAAATCGTATCATTTACATACCCTTCTTTCAACAGATACACACTGAGCCGATTGTACCATATGCGTCCAGATTATTTCAATTCGTATAGAGATCTTTGTAGTTTGATTGAATAAACACTTCTGGATTTTGAATTAGATGCTCCTGGCATTTTAAATCCTTCAGGAAGTTTCATATATATATATATATATATCACTTTCTAGTGATCTATATAAATATGTTATAACTACATCTATTAGACGTATATCTAAATTTTCTGTGATTACCAAGCTAATCAAAAATCTAAATGTAATTGCATCCATTACGGGTGAATATATTTCCTCATAAGCAGTACCAGGTCTCTACGAGAAACCTTGTGCAACAAGTCGTGCTTCATATCTTACAATTTCATTTTGCTCATTGTGTTTTCGAGCAAGCACCCATTTATATCCCATAGGCTGTATGTAAGATTTTATCACATTTTTTGTGTAGATGAATACACCCGATAACTGATTTGCAATACTCTGCAAATGAATGATCCTTTGAACTTCTAGTTCACATTGATTAATATGAGGATCAAGAAGAAATAACGTCGAAGTATTCCAAGTGATTTCTTGTCGAGCTCCAGGCTGCGACTTGTCTCCCCGTAATGAAGGAAAAATTGGTGATGAAAATGTTCACATTAATTAATTTGATTTTCTAGATATCATGATGTATTGTCCTATTTTTATTATGATTTTGAATTTTGTATTTTTGGGTTTAATAGTTTGCATTTTATTTCTTTAAGTTTTGAGAATAATGAATTTAAGTTTTTTATAGGTATGATTTTCATTGATGCATTGACTAACTCCAAAATGATTGGTGATGATATCTATCTAGTGGACAATGCAACCATATACACAATCTTACGTAATGCAAGATATTTTAAACAATTAATCATGGAAAAAGCTAATGTCAATACAATTTCAAGTTCCACAAACCTAATTGAGGGCTCTGGAAGAGCCAATATTATGTTGCCAAATGGAGCAAAAATTTTTGTTGATGAAACTTTGTATTCTACCAGATCTAGAAGAAATCTGTTAAGTTTCAAAGATGTACGTCGTAATGGTTATCATATTGAAACTATAAATAAAGATCATGAAGAGTATTTATTGATCACTTCAACTAATTCTAGCTAAAAACTAATATTAGAAAAACTTGTATTTTCATCTAGATTATATTATACGACAATAAAAATGATTGAGTCATATATTGTCATACACCAGAAGTGCTCTGATCCAAAAACCTTTATGGTACGGCATTACCGACTCGGGCATTCGGGATCTATAATGATGCGTCGAATAATTAAAATTTTATATGGACATCCGTTAAAGAACCAGAAGATTCTTTTACCAAGTAATTATCCATGTTCTTCCTGTTCACAAGAGAAATTAATTACCAAACCATCATCTATAAAGTAGTTGTTGAATCTCCATCTTTTTTTTTTTAAAGAATTCAAGGGGATATATGTGGACCCATACACCCTTCTTGTTGACTATTTTGTTATTTTATGGTTTTAATAGATGCATTAACCAGATGGTAACATGTTTGTTTACTTTCTACACGTAAAGTTGCATTTGCCAGGCTCCTTGCTCAAATAATTAGATTGCGAGCATATTTTCCAGACCATCTTATCAAGAAAATTCGTCTTGATCATGTCAGTGAATTTACATCCTGATCATTTGATAACTATTACATGTCCATTGGCATTAATATTGAACACCCTATTGCACACACTCATATCCAAAATGGTTTAGATAAATCTTTCATTAAGACACTTCAATTGATTGCTCAGCCTTTGCTTATGAAAAGAAAATTACCCATTTTAGCATGGGGTCATGCTATATTGCATGCAACATCTTTGATTCGTGTCAAACCAACTACATATCATGAGTACTCGCTATTATAACTTGTATTTGGTCAACCACCAAATGTTAGTCACCTTAGAGTGTTTGGTTGCGCAGTTTATGTTTCTATTGCAACTCCACAACGCACTACGATGGGTCCACAATGTAGGCTTGAAATTTATATTGGTTTTGATTCTCCATCAATCATTAGATATCTAGAACCTTTGACTGGTGATGTATTTAAGGCAGGATTTAAGGATTGTCATTTTGATGAAACAATTTTCCTATCATTAGGGAGAGACAAGTCGCAGCCTGAAGCTCGACAAGAAATCACTTGGAATACTTTGACGTTATCTCACCTTGATCCTCATACTAATCAATGTGAACTAGAAGTTTAAAAGATCATTCATTTGCAAAGTATTGTAAATCAGTTACCGGATGTATTCACCGATACAAAAAAATATGACAAAATTTTACATACCAGTAGTTAATACCCAACAAGAATTGATGTTCTTGTCGAACAATTAGTGTGTATAGTAGCAAATGAGTCTAAGGGATGCCAGAAGTATGGGAGACCCATCGGTGCAAAAGAAAAAACTCCTCGAAAGAGGAAAGCTCAAGAACAAATAGTTGGTACTTTAGAAGAAGCCATAAATGGATCTCCTGGAGAGATCATACCCATAAATGAAAGCACCCCTGAAGAGGTTAGAACCACAAAACAGGCTATAGTAAGTCTATCCAAATCTCCTACTTATGAACCTCTAGAAGAGAAATCTCTTGAAGAGTTATTCCCTGAAATGGAAAAGGTACTTAAAAATAATGAGACCTCAATACATTATATGTGTACAGGAGAAGTTTGGGATAGAAATCAAATTGTTGTGGACAACAAATTTTTGTTTAAAGTTTCTCTTGACAGTACCAGAAGTAATGTTGAATACATTATCAAAAGTGATGATGACAATGAACCATAAACTATCAAGGAATGTCGACAGAGAAATGATTGACCAATGTGGAAAATAGCAATACAAGCAAAGTTAAACTCGCTTACAAAACGTGAAATATTTGAACATGTAGTCTAAACCCCTGAACGGATACAACATGTGGGATATAAATGGGTGTTTGTTTGAAAACACAATGAGCAAAATGAAATTGTAAGATATAAAGCACGACGTGTTGCGCAAGGTTTCTTGCAGAGATCTGGTATTGATTATAAGAAAACATATTCACCCACAATGGATGCAGTTACATTCAGGTTTTTTATTAGCTTGGTAATCACAGAAAATTTAGATATGCTTCTAATAGATGTAGTTACAACATATTTATATGAATCACTAGATAGTGATATGCATATATATATATATATATATATGAAACTCCCTGAAGGATGTAAAATGTCAAAAGCATCTAATTCAAAACGCAGAAGTGTTTATTCAATCAAGCTACATAGATCTCTGTATAGGTTGAAACAATCTAGACGCATGTGGTATAATCAGCTTAGTGTATATCTGTTGAAAGAAGGCTATGTGAATGATTTGATTTGTCCATACATTTTTATTAAGAAATCAAAATCCATATTTGCAATTGTTGTAATATATGTTGATGATTTGAATTTTGTAGGAACTCTAGAAGAGCTTACAAAAACTGCAGAATATTTTAAAAAAAAAATATTTGAAATGAAAGATCTTGGCAAAACAAAATTTTGTCTAGGCCGACAGATCGAACATTTGCCAAATGACATTCTTGTACATCAATCAACATATACAAAAAAAAAGTCTTGAAGAACTTTTATATGGATAAAGCTCATCCTTTGAATACTCCTATGGTTGTTCGATATCTTGATGTGAAAAACGATTTTTTTCGACCTCGAGAAGATAATGAAGAACTCCTTGATCCTGAAGTACCATATCTTAGTGCAATTGGTGCTCTCATGTATCTTGCAAATTGTACCAGCCCTGATATTGTATTCGCTTTCAATTTATTAGCGAGATATAGTTCTACACCAACCCAAAGGCATTGGAATGGAGTAAAGCAAATATTACGTTATCTTCGTGGAACAACTGATATGGGTTTATTTTATTCAAATAAATCCAAGCTGTGATTAATCAGATATACAAATGCTGGATATTTCTTTGATCCACACAAAGGCAAATCACAAACAAGATATGTTTTTACCTATGGGCATACTGCTATATCTTGGCGACCAGTAAAACAAATATTGACTGCTACTTCTTCAAATCACATAGAGATGCTTGATATTCATGAAGCAAGTCGAGAATGTATATGGTTCAAGTCCATGATCCATCATATTCAAGAAAGATATGAATTGTCTTCAACAAAAGATAATTCAACAATATTATATGAAGATAATGTTGCGTGTATCACACAGATTAAAGGAGGCTATATCAAAGGTGACAGGACTAAACACATTTCACTAAAATTCTTTTATACACATGAGCTCCAGAAGAATGTTGATATTGATGTTCAACAATACACTCAAGTGATAATCTAGCAGATCTATTTACTAAAGCATTATCGACTACAACATTTAAAAAGCTGGTGCATAATATTGTGCTGCGTCGACATAAAGACCTATTATGCAGCATTGAGGGAGAATTATCAATTTTCATAGATTTGTAAATTATACTCTTTTTCCTTTGTCTAAGATTTTTTTTTTCTTCTCATTGCATTTTCCTTAACAAGGTTTTAATGAGGCAATCTAAACAAATCATATATATTTTAATTGCCATGCAAACTTACCTATTTATAGATGATAAAACTCTCACTATATACCACTATTCATCATATCATTTGGTTTATCACAAGACATATCACACTTTTCACATGGTTAAACTTTCCTCATATTTCTACTTTGACCCAAAACTCATTATAATTTCAATTGCATCTCTTTTGATAGTTATCCAAATATTTCGTTACAGGGCCTTTATTATCCAATTTGTTGGCATGTTCAGCTTATGACTTGTTTGCAAGAATTGAAAGCCTGTTTGCTCCAAAAAAAAAAGAAAAAAAAAAAAAGAAGAAAAGATTAGCATAGCTTAGGCTTAAAAGTTTGACAAAAAATAAAAAAACTCGATGACATTGACAACTTTTTTTTTTTTTTTTCAAGAATAAAATTGTTCCTAAAGAATTGATGTGTTTGGAAATTTCTGAAAAAGTCAGGTTTTTTTTTTTTTTTTGGTCTTGTTATTAAGAAAGTTTAGTGTTTTTTTTTTTTCAACTTGAGGAGTTAAATTGTTTAAAACAGTTTTTTTAGCAATTGTTTCCATTACTTTATTTATGTAGTTATTTTATTTGAATATTTTTTTATTACAATATATCTCAATTACAATGAAATAGAATGAGGCATTAATTACAACATAAATCACAAATACCCATCAAATCTGAGGGACGCTAAATAAAATCAAGTGGAGATGAAGACATGGAATGAAAAATTATGTAGTAAATCCAACTTATCACACACGATTTAAAGATTCTTGTATTGACCCTAAATATTCCTCCATCATATAGTATGACCTTAAAGTATTAGAAAGAATTCTCACTTATTACTGTAAGGGGAAGAAAAAAATATGACTCTATTTACTATAAAGGCGAAAGTGAAAAAAATTCAAAAATCTCCATTTACTACCTAATATGATCGTACTCATCAAATTTTTTTTTTTTTTTTTTTTTTTTGTGTGTGCTAGAAGTAGTGATTTTATAACCATAGTTGGACCCTAACTTCAATGGAATGGCTAAATTTATGTGTTAATTGACAAAAAAATAAAAATGAAAGTAATTTAATTTTGTCTGTTCATTAATTTGGAGAATGAATGAATGCTACAATAGTGATTGTGCAAAGTGAAAAAATAAATAAATAAATTGATTGCGTTAGGAAGCCCTCTTTCTTTATCTCCTCTTTTTGGGTCGGCAGTCCACCACCCTATTTCATATTCTCTATTTTTCCTTATTCGGCTAAAGCCCTCTCTAGAGTTGAACGCAACTTCAATTGTCAAGGCCCAATGATACTAGCGAAGTTTTTTTTTTTTTTTTTTTGGCTTGCCATAGTGTAACAAAGCCATTTGTTGGCTATATCATTCAAATGATGATGACTTTTTCTTTTGGCAAAACCAAAGTTCTAAAACTCATTTATTGATTTTTTTAAAATTTATTTGAGGTTTTGTTTGGGAAGTTAGATTAGTTTTTTAGTTTTTTTGATTTTTTTGATTATTTTAGTCTCTGTTAAAAAATTCGTTTGGATTGGTTTTTATGACTTTTGTTAGAGAAAAAGTAAAATAATTATAATTTAAATGTGTGTTTTGTCTTATTAACTTTTTAATTTATTTTATTTTTTGTGTGATTAATTTAGCTAAAAATTCAACTCAACCCACATTCCAAATGACATGTTCTTTACTTTTTCATACATTTTTTCATAATAAATAAAAAAAACTAATTTATTTAGCACTTTCTAAAATAACCCACCATCATTATCTAACTAATCTCTGTATGCTCCATCGAACCTCTCTTTTTTTTTCATGTATTCATATGAGTATCAAGTTTTTATTTTTGTAAGAATGATAGATTGTGATTATTATAATAATTTAACTTTTGTAATTATAAGTTTAGAATTATTGAGTTTTTGTAATTTATAAAATTTTATGTACTTTTAGAATTTGTGGTTGTGATTTTTAGTTTTTTGGAAACTACAAAGCTAGTAGGAAAAAATAGTTGAATTTTTTTCCAAAAAATCTAGTATGGCAAAAAAATAATTTTGCAACTTTTGAACTAAATTTAACACAAGATTTGACTTTATCATTTTTTTTTACAATGAATTTGACTCTGAGAGGGAGATTTATGAGCTGGAATGGGCCATGGTAAAGGCCGGGTAAATTGAGGGCCGAACGCGTTTGGGCCGTGATAGCTTGGGCCTGTCCGGAGATGGTTCTGCTTGGTTGAGGCCCAGGGCCATGTTGGGACCGAGCTACTAGGGCTTGTCCATGTGGGGACCGAGCTACTTGAGCTACTCGGCCGAGATGATCCCTGCCATTCGGGATTCCAGGGTTCGTGCATTTAGCTCGACAGGAAGGGCTTCGGTTTACTAGCTCGACCTGTCTTGAGCTCGGTTATGTCGGAATGCAACTGAGCATGGTCGTTATGGAGCTCAACGAGTGGAGTACTCGGACTCGTTATGCAATACGGTTGTGTGAGGCCGAGGTGATGTCGCCAAGCTGCCGAGCTCCCACTAATGTAGTTTGCCAGTTTGGTTAGGTGGTGATTGTTGGATTTGTGCTGACAGATGGGAGAGCAGCTCTACGTGTCAAGAGGATAATGGGAGCAGATTTGAGCGCAAAAAGTATATAAGCATGACTGCGCCCCCCATGCTGGGGATGGAACATAATTTGGTGAGAAAAACCTAAACACTCAAGTCTCTCCTGTCTCTCTCTATCCCTGAGTGTGTGCTAACTTGACCATCGGAGGGGTTTTCCAGCCACACACTGCCGGGTAGCTCACCGCCGTTGTGTTCGTAGGTCGATCAGACAGACGAGGAGCTTGGACGAAAGGAGTACGGGCACTGCGGAATATTTGCTCCCCGTACAATTGGCGCCGTCTATGGGAAATTTGATAGACAAAACCTTGTCTTCCAAGCTCATCTGATCGCCTTTAATGGCAAACAACGACGAGATACCGTTGTCCGCCATCGACGGTGTTACCCTGGAGTCAGCCAGACGGAAAGACGGACTTCCCGCCGTTCCAAACATGGTGGGCCTGGAGACTTCGCCAGAAGGACATTCAAGAGACGCGTGGGATAAGCACGGTAGAAGTTTAGATAACTCTTGAAGCCCAAACGGGCACCGGCGGCAACGAGAATCGCACGCTAGGCGTTTGGAGCACAAGTTAAGGGACCAAGACGCCGTCATCCGGAGAATGGTGGTGGAGATGGAAGATCTCAAACGGCATGTCAAAGGGAAGGGTGTTGCTGGAGTGGGAGACCACAATGAGCGCACCCAACCACGCCGTTCAGGTAGTCAGAGCTAGCGGCACACTCCCTCCCTTTCTATCACCAGAAGCTAAAGGGTTGGAGAACCCGACGCGCTTGTAGAGAAGTCTAGCGCGCAAGATAGTACCTATCAACCCTCACGTCCGGTGACGACGTCGAGGTATTCCTATTCCACTCGCTCAGAGGACTTGCGGGCAGTCTTGAAGGAGCGGGCTCGCCGGCAGGAGACTCAAAGGGTGCCGGCGTTCCAACGGCTATCTTACGGGGACCACGCCAGTGAAGAGGTCATAATGCCACCACCCCACCCAGCCGTGCCTCTCTATCTAGACACAGATTTGGCGCGGTTGAGCGCCACCCCCTTCTCCATTGAGATAGAAACCACTCCTCTCCCCACGGGCTTCCACCAGCCCAAGTTTACACTCTACGACGGAAAGACTGATCCATACATACATGTAAGGCACTTCCGGCAGGTCATGGTCGGACATAGGCGTAATGACGCTCTTATGTGCCTTATATTCCCATCAAGTTTGGGTGAGCTGGGCTTGAAATGGTTTGAGAGGCTACCGGAGGGAAGCATCGAAAGGTGGCAACAGTTGGCGGAAGCATTTGTGACTCGTTTCAAGACCAACACCAAAACACCGAAGGAGGTGGACCACTTTCTCAGTGTCAAAATGGAGTCGAGCGACACACTCAAGGCATACAACTCCAGATATTGGGAAACCTTCAACGAGATTTTAGATTGCCCGATCAACCTGGTAATCACCCAATATAAGCGCAGTCTCCCGGTCAGACATAGGCTGCGGGATTCGCTTACCATGAACCAGCCGATATCCATGGGCCAACTAATGCAGCGCATCAATGAGCACATCCAAGTAGAGGATGATGCGGCGGCGTCCACCACGAAGACAACTCCGGTGGTAACAGACAAGAGGTCGGCTGGCAAGGTGCACGCGGTCGGACATGAGACTAACCGTCTAACTGACTGCGTCGAGGAATCCGACCAAGGGTCAAATCGTCGAAATCGGGGAAGGGGACATCAGAATGACCGAGATGAATATCCCCGTGATGACGTAGCTGATGCCAATAGAAGGTTGAAAGCTCGGACGGGCATCACCACGGTCTTTAAGATTCCAATCTATCGCATACTTAGTGAAATCCGTGACAAGGATTACGTTCGGTTTCTTGTTAAGTTAGGCGACGCGCAAAAGGGCTTCAATCCGCGGTACCACTGCACATATCACAGCGAGCGAGGACACCGGACGGAGGACTGTTTGCCTCTAAAGCAACACTTGGAGGAGTTAGTCGCAACCGGACACTTAGATCCTTACATCGATGGGGGTGTTAAGGCCACGCATCCCGCCCCGGCTGATCTGCATGGACCGGCTGACTTGGAAGCGTCCCCTCAAGGAGTGGTTAATGTGATCCATGGCATAGTGGAACCAGCGCGAGTATGCAAGCTCCGCGGAATGATCAAAAAAGTGGAACACATTAGGGAAGTTTCATCAATACAGCTCGCGATCAAAAAGGGGAAGACCGAGCAAAAAGACGTGATTAGTTTCTCCACCAGGGACCTGGAGTGCATTCAAATGCCACACAACGACGCCCTAGTGGTTACCCTTCGCGTCAAAGAGTTCGATGTCAAGCGCATCTTAATTGACCAGGGAACTTCGGTTGAGATTATGTACTACGATGCGTTCAAGCAACTCAAACTCCGTGATACAGACTTGGCTCCGGCGACTTTGCCACTGATAGGTTTCAACTCACAACCGGAATGGCCTTTGGGAAAGATAATTTTACCGGTCAAAGCCGGAACCATGGTCAAGCAGGTGGAGTTCTGGGTACTGCAGGTGCCGTCTACGTACAATCAGATCCTCAGTAGGAGATGGCTTCATGCTATGCAAGCTGTAGCGTCGACCTACCACCAGGTTATGAGATTCTCCTCGACTATGGAAGAAATTGAGGAAATTTGGGGTGACCAAGTCATGTCGAAGCAATGCTTCGTGGCAGTGAACGGGAGCCGGGCTGCCAAAGGCTTCGTCCAAATGATCGAAGGACTGGAGGACCAGGGAGTCCTTGAAAATGTAGGCGCCAAGGCTAAGGACAAAGCTATTGAAGAGTTGGTAGAAGTGCGGATTGACACGGAAAGTCCGAACAAGTTCTCTTTGCTCGGATCAAGCCTTACCGCCCAAGAAAGGATCGAGATGCTAGAGTTCTTGATGGCAAATATCGAAGTCTTCGCATGGTCGCCCTACGACATGCTCGGCATCGATCCAAGCTTTATTTGTCATCACCTAAATGTTTTCCCCGGTGCACAGCCGGTCATTCAGAGAACGAGAAGATCGGCGCTGCACCATGCCGAGGTAGTCGCGGAGGAGGTAAGGAACTTGCTTGAGGCACGGGCTATTCAGGAAGTGCACTACCCTCGGTGGATTTCAAATATGGTCATAGTGCCCAAGAAGAATGTGAAGTGGTGAGTTTGGGTCGACTACAAGACCGTCAACCGAGCTTGCCCTAAAGACAGTTTTTCTCTGCCCCGAATAGACCGGTTGGTGGACCTAACGGCCGGACATAACAGGCTCAGTTTCTTGAATGCCTACCGCGGTTATCATCAGATTTCCATGCATGGCCCCAACCGTGAAATCACCTCCTTCACTACTCTAAGGGGACTCTTCTATTACCGAGTCATGCCTTTTGGTTTGAAGAACGCCGGGGTAACTTTTCAAAGGATAGTGACCAAAATGTTCGCTCCTCTGCTAGGCCGAACGATGGAGGCTTATATCGATGACATGGTGGTCAAAATCCGGCATCAAGCAGACCATTTGTCCGACCTAGCCGAGATGTTCGCCATTCTCAAATAGCACAAGCTACGCCTGAATGTGTCTAAGTGTGCCTTTGGTGTGGGATCAGGAAAATTCTTGGGCTTCCTAGTCACAAACCGAGGCATCGAGGCAGACCCCACACAAATCAGAGTTGTATAAGAGTTAAAGAAGCCAAACTCGACGAAGGACGTGCAACATCTTGCCGGTATGGCAGCCACGCTTAACAGATTCATAAGTCGATCATCAGATCGCTGTCGCCTTTTCTTTCGAGCCTTAAAATCCAAGTTTTCACGGGACGAGGAATGCGACAAGGCTTTGGCCGAGCTAAAGGCGTATCTGTCTTCTGCTCCATTATTGGTGACACCAAAGCCCGACGAAGAACTCTACCTTTATCTGGCCGTCTCTTAGCATGCAGTTAGCGCGATGCTTGTCCAGTCAAAAGGCATCCAGCATTTCCCCATTTTTTACGTCAGCAAAACCATGCTACCGGCAGAGTCTAGATATTTGCCACTGGAAAAACTTGCCTTGGCATTGATGATGGCCTCAAGAAAATTGGCGCACTATTATCATGCTCACACAAACATCGTTTTGACCGAGTTCCCTCTCAAAGCCTTGATCGAGCGGGCAGATTTCTCCAGTTGAATCCTCAAGTGGGCGGTCGAATTAGGACAATTTGACGTCAAGTTCCAACTACGAACTGCCATAAAAGCACAGACCTTGGCCGATTTCGTTGCTGAATTCTCACCTGGCATTTATCCGGTATGCCCGGTGGACCTTGCCACGGCAGCTGAGGAGGTGATTGCAAGCTCAACCAAAATTACACAGCATGGCGATGTTGGTAACGCGGAACTTGCGCACCCCGCCATAGAACCTCCAGCCAGCATGATACTGCAGACCAGCGATGTGGCGACGGACTTGGGCATAACAGACCAACCTATTGGGTTCAATACCGCATCGCCGATGGGGGAGGAAGTGGAACCGATCAGCATTGAACCTGAAGCCGAACAACCGAGCGACAGTGATCCCATCAACCTTCAAGCCTCCTAGGACCCCTTAGAGTGTTGGAAACTCTTTGTCAGCGAAATGTGGAAACTCTTTGTAGATGGAGCCTCAAACCGTCACGGTGCCGGGCTGGGCATAGTTTTGATTTCACCAGATGATCTGACCATCAAACACTCCATCACCCTCGAGTTCTCTGCATTAAACAACGAGGTTGAATACGAGACGCTGTTGGCCGGGCTCAAGAGCGCCCTTCAAGTGCACGCATCCGAGCTAATGGTTTACAGTGATTTCCAACTCGTTGTCAACCAAGTGTCTGGGGTTTACAAAGCTAAAGATAACAGAATGGCAAAGTACCAAGCTCTAGTGAGAGAACACATCAAGCGATTCTAGGCAATCAGGGTCCAACAAATTGGCCGGGAAGACAACGGCCGTGCGGATGAGTTAGCCGGTTTAGCTTTCATGGTCGATAAAACATCTCCCATCCCTCTATTGCTTGAGTTTCTTCCTCAGCCTAGCATCGAGGAAACCGAGCAGACAGAGGTACTTTGCACTGAGCTAGGCCCTTCTTGGATGAACCCTATTATCCTCTTCCTTAAGGAGCGAACCCTTCCGGCCGATAAAAAGGAAGCGCATAAAGTCCGGGTGAAGTCAGAGCGGTTTTGGCTCTCTCCATCTGGCGTACATGAAGTCTTTCACCGGCCCTTATCTCAAGTGTGTACACCCAAACAGCGTGGAAGCTTTCCTGTACGAAATTCATGAAGGCATATGTCGCAGTCATATCGGGGGCAGATCTTTGGCCTACCGAGCTATCTCGCAAGGGTATTGGTGGCCGTGCATGCAAGCGGACGCTCAGAAATATGTTCGCAAATGTAAGAAGTGCTAGAAGTTCGCCCACCAAATTCACCAGCCGGCCAAAGAACTTCTTCCCCTCACAAGCCCTTGGCCTTTTGCGATGTGGGGGCTGGACATAATGGGACCACTCCCAACGGCACCAGGCAACCGGAAGTTCTTCATCGCGGCTACGGACTACTTCACCAAATGGGTTGAAGCTGAGCCCTTAGCAACTATCAAGGAGAAAGACGTCAAACGGTTTGTCTGGCTGAATGTGGTAACACAGTTTGGCGTCCCTAAAATTCTGATCTCTGACAATGACACCCAATTTGACGGGCGCTTATTCAGAGGATTTTGTGAAGAATTAAAGATCGAATTCTACAACTCCACCCCGGCTTACCCATAGTCCAACGGCCAAGCCGAAGCATCAAACAAAACCATTCTTGATGGGTTAAGGAAAAGACTTGAGAAAGCCAAAAGAAAATGGGCCGAGGAACTCCCAAGTGTCCTTTGGGCATACTGGATGACCCCGTGGCGGTCTACCGGGGAAACTCCTTTTGCCTTGGCATACGGCATGGAGGTGGTCATCCCGTTGGAAATCGGCATGCCCACCATCCGCAGTGAAAATTTTGAGCCGGAGTTGAACTCCGAAGCAGTAGCCCTGGAATTGGACCTTGCTGAAGAGTGCCGAGAAAAAGCTTTGATTCACATGGCTGCATACCAACAAGAATTGTCCAGGAAATACAACAAAACCGTGCACCCCAGACCATTTAAAGTAGGCGACTGGGTTTTAAGGAAGGTCATGGGCAACACCCTGGTGCCAGGCGAAGGCAAGCTAGGGGCAAACTGGGAAGGACCCTACAAGATAGCCGGTCTGGCGGGCAAGGGGGCATACCACTTGAAAGATTTGGATGACAAAAGCATATCCCGGCCATGGAATACAGCCAACCTCAAACTGTACTATTTTTAAAGTTTTTCATAGTTTTTATGTTATTGTTTTGAGCAAGAACTTGTTTGCCTTACACTTCAAAATGTAATACCTTTTTTGTCAATATAATAGAAGTGACTTATTCTTGCTGAAGCATTCTGTTATTTTTTATGCTTATTTTGTGATTTCAACCGAGATATTTTACTCCGGTTGAACGAGTTGATGATTTTACTCAATTTTGTGATTTCTACCGAGATGCTTTACTCCGGTTGAACAAACCAAGATGTTTTACTCTAGTTGAACGAGTTAATGATTTTATTCAACTTTGTGATTTCTACCGAGATGTTTTACTTCGGTTAAATAAGTTGATGATTTACTTTGTGATTTCAACCAAGATATTTTACTCCGGTTGAACGAGTTGATGATTCAACCGAGATGTTTTACTCCGGTTGAACGAGTTGATGATTTACTTAGCTTAAACCGAGATATTTTTCTCCGGTTGGATGATTTGAAGATTTACTCATCTTAAACCGAGATGTTTTACTCCGGTTAAGTGAGTTGATGATTTGCTCAACTCTGTGATTTAACCGAGATGTTTTACTCCTGTTAAGTGAGTTGATGATTTGCTCAACTCTGTGATTTAGACCGAGATGATTTGCTCTGGTTAAATGTGTTGATGATTTACTCAACTTAGACCGAGATGTTTTATTCTGGTTGAATGAGTTGATGATTTACTCAGCTTAAACCGAGATGTTTTTCTCCGGTTATGTGAGTTGATGATTTGCTCAACTCTGTGATTTCGACCGAGATGATTTTGCTCTGGTTAAATGAGTTGATGTTTTATCAACCGAGATGGTTTATCTCGGCTATATGAGTTGATAATCTATTCAAGGACGAGTTGATGATTTACTAAGCCAAGGTGTTTTACCCCGGCCAAAGATGTTTGCTTTAAACACAGTGCAAACACTTAACGAAATCAAAACTTTTCATTGATGAGGAATAGAATTACATACAGTGGGGCTGGCAGCCCAGTTACATTCTTAAAAACGAAGAAGAAAAAAACCGAAAACTAAACTAAGGGGGACAGGCCGGCGAAGTCATCCCCGGTTGAGGTTGCCTCTAGGTCGACCGTGGTTGTGGTTTCTTTGACACCGGCCTCAACTTGGCCAGCCTGCTTTGGGCGGTTATCTCTCTCGGCAATTTCCTCGGCCTCCTCCAAGCCTTCTTCTTCCTCAGCCTCAGCCTGCAACGCGCTGAAGACGTCATTGGCATATGGCACCATGTATGCCGACAAAAAGGCAATAGGGAAAGAGGCAAACACGTCGGTCCGAGATCCTTGGCCGAGCTGTTCGCAAGCAGCTTTCCACCCGGACTTGAAGAAAATGTCCTTGGTGGCCTCCACTTGCTTCGTATAGTTTTCTTCAACCTCATTGAAACCTTTGTTGTTTTCCTTGTCCAGTTCGTCCTTCCTCGATTGCTTCAACGCTTCCAGCTCGGCCCGGTGAGCGTCCCTTTCTTTCTCAGCGGCACCCAGTTAGCCGAGCAATCTGGAGTTATCGGAGTTCGCGATCTCCAAAGAAGCTTTTGATCGCCCCAGCTCGGTCTGCAGGTGTTCAACCTGCCTGGTAGCGTCGGTTGCCTTCTGCCGGAGTCTGTGAATCCGCTCCATTACAAGGTGTTGTTTTTGGATGGCCTGCAAGAAGAGAGTTTGATTAGAGAGGGAACCGAGCAAACACTTGGAAAATTTTCAATAAAGCATGCAAAACTCTTACCCGGGTCCTGGACTTGACCGAGGACTTCACCAGCCGGGTGTCGGGCACGTGATCGCTGCCGACCACGTCGCTCGGCAGTAGGAGGGCTTTTGTCAGGTGAAAGGCTAGGAGGTGTTCCTTGTCGCCTTTGACTGAGGAGGTTGCCAGGATCTCCTTACCCCGGTGCTTCAACTGGGGCTTACAGGGCGGTGGTAGCTCGGTTGTGACCGCGGGTTGCTCGGTGTTCAGCTCCGCGACAAGCTCGGTTGAGGGATCGGCGGTTCGAGGCCTTTTTCCAGCTCAGTGGGTGTCCTTACTGGCCTGTGATGGGGGAGTTGAGGCCAAGGCAATGACGGCCTCAGATGTTTGCCCGGCTCTTGAAGTGCGAGGTGGGATGCTCGGTAGCTCGGTGGATGTGGCGGTAATGAGATTTTTGATGTGGCTTCGTTTGGCCATCTTATCTGCCTTAGTCAGCCGGATGAGAGGCACGTCGGGTAATGTGGGGTCAGGAGGTGGCGACGGCGCTCGAAGGAAGTCTGTCACTGTACTCTGGCATGGAGCAGAGTATCGGTAGGTCGGTACGTAGCCGAGAAGTTCGTGACAATCTCGGTTTCGATACCGCAGCACGGTTCTAATGGCTACTTCGTTGGGATAATGGTAGTTGGCTTGCAAAGCCTTAATTGCTGCAAAAGAAGAAAATGTATTAAGTACGGAATTTAGAAAGGAAGAAATTTGACTGAGCAGTTAGCATAGCTTACATGTTTCACCGAAGTTTTTGCTTATATACCAGCCTGGCACGTCGGTTGTTTCATAATTACCGGACACCCAAAAAAAGTCGTCGACGTGCATGTCTTTGTCTGGGGTGCCGCTCACTATCTTCTCCTTGCCCGGTCTGATCTTTAAATAATAGGCAAGGTCGTCGCCCGTATGCCTGAGGGTATACTGGCGAAGTATTTCGGCTAATCCTAGGTTGGTTCCTAGCCGGTTGTTCAGTTCGTGGATCCCGTTAATTATCCTGTAAGTGTTGGTTAAGACTTGGGTTGGTGCTAGCCCGGTGCGCCGCAAGAACTCGCATAAAAGAGGGTTAACCGGGAAACGGAGGACACCCTCTATTATGGAGAGCACGGTGAAAGGGCACTGGTCTAGTCTACCCCAGGGGGTTGTTTCCTCGGCACCGAGCTCGAGATGTACGTCGGTTGAGATACCATATTCTTCCCGGAACGCGGCTAGAGCGACCAGCGTGTCGACCAGGAAGCGGTAGCGCCCCATGTGTAGCCGGTTGGTTTTAGCACGGTTGTGTTAGTTTGGCACAAACTCTTGTTTGGTGGCTGCTCGGTCTTTGAGAGCCTCAATGTTGGTGCGTGGTCCCTTTGGACTCTGCAGGAAAATGAGGGTAAGTGTAAGTGGGAGCGTGGCTGTGCAAAACGAGCTTGACTTTAGCTCGGTCAGGTGGAGCGCCAGACCACCCCGGTCATGAAGGTAAATCCAGCAGCTCGGCCGCTCAAGCGAACCAGATGTTAGCCCGGTCAAGTGGTCAAACCCTCTACCTACCTCGGTTCCTACAGGAGTTTTTACAAACTCGCAATTTGCTCGGTTTAGATGTTTTTTGGGATCAAAAGAAGACCTGGAGCCCAGTCCGCCCCAGATCTTCATGTGTTCATCACTGGAGCTGAAGAACAGCAAGGAGAACAGGGGGCATGGGAGGTTTTTGGGTGCTATATCCTAAAACCTATTACTTTTGTGCCTTAAGATGTGAAATACCGAAGGAAAAAGCAATAAAGGGGTTCGAAGAACGTACCAGAATGGGGCAGAAGTCGAATCATCGAGGACGAATGCAGAAGAGGGCAACAATGGAGCTTGATGAGGGCACTGCGACGTTAGGTCGTCTGGAATGGAAGTGAGTCAGTAAGAAGAAAATGAAGGGGAAGTTGGTGTGTTTGTAGGGGAAAACAACCGCCAAAATTCGAATATGAAAGGATGTTGGGGTTGGCTACTCGAGGCCAATAAATGATCAACGCGTGTCCCTATTGACGGCGGCGTCAGTATTAAAGAGACAGGCAAGCGAGTTGAGACGTCGACCGGGCAGGTCTAGAAACCGAGCATGTCGACTAGCGCGGTATACAACTTGTGGAGGAAAGACCGACTGGGAATGTACCCCGGTTAGGTCACGTAATCCCAGTCACACTTTTGCGCGGACGGAATTAAGGGGCAATTGAGAGGGAGATTTATGAGCTGGAATGGGCCATGGTAAAGGCCGGGCAAATTGAGGGCCGAGCGCGTTTGGGCCATGATAGTTTGTGCCTGTCCGGAGATGGTTCTGCTCAGTTGAGGCCCAGGGCCATGTTGGGACCGAGCTACTAGGGCTTGTCCATGTAGGGACCGAGCTACTTGAGCTACTCGGCCGAGATGACCCCTGCCATTCGGTATTACAGTTCGCGCATTTAGCTCGGCAGGAAAGGCTTCGGTTTACCAGCTCGACCTGTCTTGAGCTCGGTTATGCCAGAATGCAACCAAGCACGGTTGTTATGGAGCTCAACGAGTGGAGCACTCGGACTCGTTATGCAACACGGTTGTGTGAGGCCAAGGTGATGGCGCCGGGTTGCCGAGCTCCCACTAATGTAGTCTGTAGGTTTGGTTAGGTGGTGATTGCTGGATTTGTGCTAACAGATGAGAGAGCAGCTCTACGTGTCAAGAGGCTAATGGGAGCAGATTTGAGCGCAGAAAGTATATAAGCATGACTGCGCCCCCCATGCTGGGAATAGAACATAATTTGGTGAGAAAAACCTAAACACTCAAGTCTCTCCTCTCTCTCTCTCTCTCTCTATCCCTGAGTGTGTGCTAACTTGACCATCGGAGGGGTTTTCCGGCCGCACACTGCCGGGTAGCTCACCGCCATTGTGTTCGCAGGTCGATCGGACAGACGAGGAGCTTGGACGAAAGGAATAAGGGCACTGCAGAATATTTACTCCATGTACAGACTCCATTAGAGAGAAGTTTTTACAAGGTCCAGTTATTTATTGGCTTGACCATTAGAGGAGCTCTAACACTTAACAAAAACTAATATCCCCAACTAAACAAGTGTGTGCATTATAGAAAAAATTACAAACAATTGTAAACTCCTAACACTACCAATTGGTTTAATAAAGGTGATGAGCAAACTAAATTAGGGTGCAAATATGATACAAAAGTGGAGATTTTAGGTGACATACAGAAAAGATTTGAGAAAAGAAAAATTTTGGGCGCGCATTATACACCGTATATAACTCACTACAAGAAATCAGCTTTTTAGGGACAAATTTATTTCGTCCCTAAAAGTGTAATATTTGTTGGAAAAAACTTTAGCCAACAAATTTCCTCCGTCGCGAAGTTTGTCCCAAATAGCCCGTCCGGAAAAGTCAAAAATTGACTTTTAGAGACAAAATTTTGCATTTGTCACTATAAATAGACTTTTAGAGACAAATATATGTGGTTACAAAAAGTTTTGATTTTGAGACAATCAAAATTTGTCTCTAAAAGTCTAATTATAGTTCAAGGCCACCGTAGTAGTTATGGAGACGAAATTAATTTTTAAGACAACACAAATTGGTGTCTAAAAGTTTTAATTTTTGGAACAAATGATAGTGGTCTCTAAAAGTTTTAGGTTTTTTAGGACAAATGAAAGTGGTGGTTAAAAGTTTTAATTTTTGGGACAAATAAAAGTGGTGGCTAAAAGTTTGTTAAAATTTTTTTGAGACAAGTAAAATTGGTCTCTAAAAGTTTAATAATTTTTTTTTTTTTATTTTGTAACAATTATTCTAAAAATACTAGTTTGAACATCAACTTATATTCCTTTCTTGATTTCTCAACAACCAAATAGAAAATATATATCACCAGACCATCTGCTCATCTCCAAATTAAAATTCAACTACACCAAAAAAAAAAAAAAATGCTCATCACATTCAATAACGAACAAATACCATGCTCTGAATCATTAGTACGTAATATCTTGATTGTATATCTGATAGAGATTTCAAAAGTACCATTTCTAATTTGTAGCATTCAACTATTCAATGAACAGATTGTAATTAGAGTTATATCTACCTACATAACAAAACAACTCAACTCATCGCATCTTCTTCTCAATGGCTTCGTTGAAATGGCATTCAAAATCTAGCAGATAGCTCCTAAGCTTTAAATCGACGCAAGCTTGCAGGACCTGCATAGAATAGGCCAAACTCTCACAATCCAGAATGGTCAAGTAATATAAGCAAAAGTCAACCAACAATCTAGTGCTTTGATTATTAATTCCAAATATAAAAAAAGCCACAATGTGGACTAGGTTCTCAACAATATTGATTGAAATTCAGCAATTAACAATCATGGTTATGTTAAAGAAAACAATTAGCATTTGAAGAATTAACAAACCTTGATTTGGAATTTGGTTTTGGGAACATCGGTGCATTCAGGCCAAACCTCATAAAGAATCAGCAGGGGTTCCAGCATCCCTCCATATTTTTGAAAAACCACAAAACAAGAACCCTGCTAGGAATAGTGAGAAAGATTAGTATTTAGCAAACAGAGAGCTTAACAGGACAGTGAATTACTATCAGGAAGATGATACAGCCTACGGCTAAAGCTACATATTGTACAATAAACAAGTAATGGAAGCTTCACTAATCGTCTGTACGGCCCCCCTGAAACAGGTTACCTGTTTCGAAATAAATAACTTGGTTATAATCCTTAATGGATACATGACACAGACCAAAAACTAGTAACAAGCATGCTTAAATAATTTTATAGAGCAGGCGTAAAGAAACATAACCGGATTGTGGGAAACTATAAATGTTCACACCGATTCACCATTCATAACCCACATAAACAATTTTCTAGTTTCATCGTAACTGTTTGGTTTTCAAGTGGGATCAAACACAGCAAGAATGGCAGTTACAGAAACAAAACATGTTGAAAAGTCCACCCAAAAGCACCTATACAAAAAAATCATATAGTCAAAAAAATCAATAACTTTTTGGTTTTCAAGTGGGATCAAACACACCGATTCAACTTATTCTTGCCACATCTCACCTATTATTAAATGCATAAGTCATAGTACAAAGTGTTTCTTTTATTATTAAACATTTCTCATCTACAGGACATATAGAATTGGAGATAGCAGGTTGCACTTGTTTGTTGGTAGGCTTTCATCACTTTCACTTGCAGACTAGCAGAGTGAAGTACTAATGTAGAATTGTTTTCTAGTGACAATTTGAGTCCGTGATTGTGAAAATAATGCTTCCAAAACTTTCGCATGCCAATCATAATAAATCATATAGTCAAAAAATAAAATATGCATATTTTTCTTAATGTGTAAAGTAGTCTTTCCCATAATGCAAAAGCCTCTTAACAGTTGATCCAACAAAAATCTACAACTTCTCTCAGTTGTGTTAACTCTAGAATTACAAAGATGCATTTCCTTTTCTTTCATAAATTCCTTGTTTAAAGATTCAACAAATTCACAAGCATTCTGCAAGGTGATGTTTATTTTACATCAAACTCGGCATTTAACTTCGAATAGGAACACAATTACTGTTCATACCATAGCATATTATGACACGGAGCTTAGGGCACTTCATATTTAAACCACTATGTTTGACAGAAAATGAGACAAGATTGACAAAGTTACCTTATAGTCCTTGTCAGACCACTTTTCGCACAAGAACTTCCACGCCTCCTTTTCCATATTTTTAGGTGGATCTGCAAGGGCAGATTCCATTGTAGGGAAACTTCTAAAGTGTTGTCGTAGGTCATGGCGATAGCTCTTATACCGGTCGTGCATCAAATTGAGGATAGATTCAATATCATAGGGTTCATTGGTAAACTTAAAACCTTCCTGTCATACCAAACAAGAAAAAATTAAAGCACATTAAAACCGTCCCTCAAAGTTATTTATGGTGCTTGTTAATTATTGTGCCAGAAACAAATAAATGGTACAAATAGTGCTATCAAAATGCTTGATGAAATAATGTGGGAAGAGGAAATTTACTGGGGAAATAACTATCTAGAAAATAATTTGGAAAGAGGAAATCTAAATCTCAGCAATTGTACCACTTACCTGAAGGTATGCAACCAATGTTTCTTTATCCTCTTCACTAATATCAGTCCACGATGGCACATTTTGTGGGGCAAATTGCCTAGTGACAATCCCTAATTCACTAGTAAATTTTTCAGATGCTTCACCATATGGTCGTCCACTAACCTTACAAATCTGAATAGGTAGTCGCACCCCTTGATTTTTTAGCTTGGCCAATTTGAGGCTTCGTGACTTCCCACGTCCTCTCTTACCCTTGGATGTGCCTACTAGAAACAATGAAAAAGTATCATGTAAAAAATAGCTTAAAAAATAGGATATACTAAAAACAGGAAATATGATGCCACAACTGGATGTCAATCAATAATAAATAATTAAAATAAGCAAGTCATTAACATTTAAACATACCCAAATGAAGCAAAATATTATTTAATGCAAGCCAATACAAATTAAATCTAACTCTAGCTAAAATATAACCAATACAACTTAAATCCATTAATACAACCAATACAAATTAAACTAAAGACTGCATGACTTAGCTGACTCCAATTAAAATTAATAAATGGCTAACCTTTATTATGTGGGTAACCAAAACAACATGCACGCATTGCCTTGGAATCAAGGAACCAAATGCCTTAAATAGGTGGGATACTCTTCAATTCAAGCACCAAATCATTTTAATGAGCAAAATAGAAATTAAGGAAGCAACAAGCTATCCGATAATCTTTAGCTCTAACCATAACCATTGCCTTTACCAAACAATGATTTGCCTCAAAACAGAAAAAAGCCAATTGCATTTCTAATTTCTAAAAATAAGTAGTAAAAAGTCATCAAGTAAGCTAGTATTATTGTGCTCATATTGATGAATAATAGAACAATACCACTAAAAGATATGGAATTCCGGATCTAAGAACATGAAAAGGATCGGATCTAAATCGGAACTGTCATATTCACTACGTACAAGAGAAAGAACCATGGCATATATCTCTCTAAAATCCTATTTCTAGCTACAGTAATTCCAATTTACGCATTTAATTTAGCATCATAATAGTATTAACTGATATTTTAGCTGGTTTGTAATTCTAGAACAACCCCAGGTGAAATGAATTTAGGGTCATGCTAATGACAGCCATGGCTGTTGTTAAGGTAAGGGTAATGCCAAAATAGTTAGAATCCCAATGCAATTTTCACATATTTCCAAACACTTTTACATATTTCTATATACTTTTCACACATTTCTATCCAGTAACTCAACTCTGCGTATGTAGTAGTTAAAGTCATTCAACTCTGCATATGTAGTAGTTAAAGTCATTCAACAAAATAGAACGGGTGTTTTGCATCATGAACCATGGCTGCATGGCACCTTGACACTGTCAATTTATTGTAAGAGAAAGATCGAAGATTGCACAAGATTGTTGCACTAGTAAAATAAATAAATCATTATTAATTAAACCAAATAAAATATAATTTTTAATTTAAGTCCTACAGACTAGTTGAAACCCATGCTCATTTTTGTCGAAGACTACATTTAGGCACTTGTCAAAGAATCAACACAAAAAAAAAAGGGCACAAAACCGGAGAAGTTCGATATAAAAAAATATGTATCATAAATAAAATAAAATAATAAAAAGGCACACAACTGGAGAAGTTCCATAATAAACTCATACAGAGACAGAAACATAGGCAAGTCTCTATGAATGGATTTTTGGACAAGATTACTTTGTCCATAACCTCGTCTATCTTAAAGCATGGCACTCATTTCTGTTTATAAATTATACATACATATTAATATATATATATATATATATATATATATGTATGTATGTATAGCATATTTATCAAAAAAAATATATTTATGTATAGTATGTATGCATGTATGCTGTTAGAGAAATTCTGTTTATCATGATATATATGACTGAGATATGTGGATGCTTTTGAATGCAGAACCCCACAAATAAGAGGGAGATTTGTTGTGACGAGAGGCTGAAGACGCTTTTCATGTTCTTGGAACCCAATCTTCACCTCTTCCTACAATCTGAACTATGTCAAAGTTGATTGCCAGATAAATTTGAGTAAAAGTTGATCTAAAAATAGAACCATGTCACTTAGAACTAAAATAATTTGTTCTCTAAAATAATTAGGAAAAAAAAAATCCACAGATCAATGTTACAATAATAGATCCTAATGTTTGGAAAACCAAATTCAAGTATAAATTGAAACCAAACAATACGAGTTCCGAGCAAACAAACTGAAGAAACACAATCACTCAAATCAATGTCATGCCGAAACAAACAAAAAGAAATCTGAACTATGAGAAGCGGAAAAAGCATCAAAAAAACGACGATTGTTCGTCTAAATTTCTCAACTGTAAATTTACAAGAAATGAACTAAAAATGAATGAATCGAAGACATAAAAACATCATCGATTTCGTATAATTTTTTGTTCAAATGAATAATTGATTAATCGATCAAACCTGTGATTGAAATCGCTGAAATAGCTGTCGAGAGAGATCAGATTAGGGATCGAAACTGTCGAGGATGAAATCCACAAACCATCGATCAGACTCTCTGAGAGCAGGGATGAAATCAACAATGAAATTAGGGATGAGAGAGAGAGAGAGAGAGAGAGAGAGAGAGAGAGAGAGAGAGAGGTGTGGAGAGGAAATGAAATCCCGATTATAATTGTGGAAATAGTGAAAACATAATAAAAAAATAGATGAGTCAGGTTTATTGGCAACCAACTAAAGACGTCTGCAAAAAGGCATTAACTCTTTTACAACCAAATGGCTTTGTCTTAAAAATATAATAATATGATTAAGTATTTCTTTTTTTAAATTTCCTTATTTTGTCCTTAAAAGTATAAATTTTATAGACAAATTATTTTTGTTCCTAAAATTTTGTCTTTAAAACCTTGATTTCTTGTAGTGACTTTACACAATATTACATAAGTTTTTACCAATTTATATAAATAGTTTTAGAAAAATGCATAAGTTTAACACAAATTCGCATAATTACATAATTTTTCATGAATTTATGCAAATTTGTGTTTAATTTATGTATTTTTATGTAATTATTTATGTAAATTCCTAAAAAATTATGTAATTTTAGATATGATATGCATTATATATTGGAGCATTCCCCTTTGAAGAATAACATAATAAATATCATATGTTGAATAGTATAAAATACTGTTTTAAAATCATTAAATAATCACTCCTCTGCCTGGTCATGAGCATGAAATAACTTATTGAGGGGCAGGTAGGTGGGTGGTTTGTCGTAGGGTGCGACCAACTCCGGGGTGTTGTGTGAGCAGCTGGAGACGAAGAAGATTTTGAGAAATAATAATAAATGGGGTAAATTATATAAAAAAAAAAAATTAAGATTAGTTTAAAATATAGATTTTCTCTATTATAATTTGAAAATTATAAATACATTATTGTCAAAATAATTTATTTAACAAAATTAATTAAAAAATAAAATTTCTAATTACTCTCTTATAAATAATAAAATTATCTGAATTTTTAATTGAAATATATTTATAACATCATTAAAAACTGTTAATTGAGTTAATAATTTTTTAATAAAATAAATCATTTGTTATGAAATTAAAAATTTCAAATGGTGAAATGTAATTTCCAGAATCTCATAATATAATTTATATTTTAAACAAATTTTAAAAAAAATATTTATAATTTACTTTAATAAATGGGAATAGAGGAACAAAGCCGCAGCTGAATAGTCGTGGTGGCTGCGGAACTACTATTTTAGGAGGAAAATCCCCCCCCCCCCCCCCCCCAAATCAGATTTTTTTATTGGAGGGTCTTGTTTGGATTTATGAGGTTTATCATGATAATTTAAATTGTTTATTTTGTTAATTTTTTTTATATATTTTATTTATATAAAAAATTAAATTGGCCTGTACTTGTAATTTATTTAATTTATTATTTTTTTAAAAAATGTATAGTTTATTTTTAAAAAAAATAATTTTTTTTGATTAAAATATAATAAATTGAATAAGTTATAATTATTGAATAGACTTAATTTTTTGTGTGTGCATGAAATATACAAAATGTCTGACAATATAAACGATTCAAATTATCAAAATAGAACCATTATAGGCCCTACAAGTCCAAACAACACCCTCCAATTTAAAATCTATACTGAAAGGGATCTCCTCATTATTTTAGATCTTGTCTAGACATTTCTTCTTCCAATCATCCCCCAACATTGGTTTAAAAATTATAACTTATTAATTAGCTATTATTATGTTTTACTATTATTTTAGACATTGTCTAGTCATTTTTTCTTCCGGTCATCATTCAACATTTATTTAAAAATTATAATTTGATAATTAATTATTATTATATTTTACTATTATTTTAGATTTTATTTGGTCATTTCTTCTTTCGATCATCATTTAATATTTATTTAAAAATCATAATTTAATAATTAATCATTATTATATTTTTTAATAGTTAAATCTACATTAATGACCCCAAAAAAGAAAATATTAGAAAGAATTCTCTTCAATTTTAATGTGGTTTGTCTTGACTTGCTTTGAGGTTTCTCTGTTTTGACCAAGCCGCCTCTACATAAACGCTTTGTTTGTGAAGTTAATTATTTTAATAGGTTAAAATATTTGTGTTTTTGAAAAGGTAATTTTTTTTTTTAATAATTGGATGTCATGTTTATAAGAAAAAAAATAAAATGATTATAAATTTCATGTGATATTTTATATTATTAACTATTTTTATATTTTTATATTTTTGTAAATTTTAACCCAAAAAAATAATAATAGTAATAATTTTTAGAAAAATGCTTGGGAGCACTAATTAGTGCTCCCACTAATTAGGTGGCAGTGGGTCCCGCCATGAATGATGTGATGTTTTGGTCTTGGAGTTGTAATTTTTTTTCATTTTTTTTATTTTTTTAATGCATTAGTGCTATTAGTGGTGATATTTTTAGTGGGATGAATCATTGTTGTAATTTTTAACTTCACAAACACCGATGTCAGATTAGGTTAACCCTCTATACCTGCATTGGACCGTTGTAAAGAATTTTATCGATGAAAAAGAGCATCAAAAAAAAGATAAACAAATTCAATAGTATTAAATATATATACACACATATGTAAGAATCTATAAGGTTTTCAACCTTAAATTTTATGGGAGGTTTAATTTCTCAATTTAAATTTTTTAATTTTTTAATTTAAAAAAAAAATCTTATCATTTATTAACTTCTCCTAATTCCCAAGTCTTACCCTCATAATAACACTTTAATGCATTAAGAATAAGTATAAAAAAAAATTCTTTGAAATCCAACACATATGAATTCCTTGAAAAGTTTCAACGCATATGATTATTATCCCTCATAATAACACTTTAATGCATTAAGAGCAAGCATAAAAAAAAATTTCTTGAAAAGTCCAATACATATGATTATTATCAAAATATTAAACTTTAATATAATATAATAAAAAAAAAAGACATTTAGTTCCTTGAAAAGTCCAACACATATGATTATTATCAAAATATTAAACTTTAATATAACATAAAAAAGGAAAAAAAGAAGATATTTAAAAAAAATTAAAAAAAAAAAGATATTTAAAAATCACAATTCACATATATAGATAATTATATATACTATATATTAAGCAAAACATGGTTTTTAACCCCAAGCCTTGTGGGAGTTCCAATCTCTCAATCTAAATTTCTTGATTTTTTGACTTAAAAAAAAAAAAAACCTTAGCATTTATTAACTTCTCCTAACCCCCAAGTCTTACCCTCATAATAACACTTTAATGCATTAAGAACAAGTATAAAAAAAATTCTTTAAAATTCAACACATGAATTTCTTGAAAAGTTTCAACACATATGATTATTATCCCCCATAATAACAATTTAATGCATTAAGAACAAGTATAAAAAAAATTTCTTGAAAAGTCCAACACATATGATTATTATCAAAATATTAAACTTTAATATAATATAATTAAAAAAAAAGACGTTTAATTTCTTGAAAAGTCTAACACATATGATTATTATCAAAATATTAAACTTTAATATAATATAAAAAAGGAAAAAAAGAAGGCATTTAAAAAAAGAAAAAGAAAAAAAAAAGACATTTAAAAATCACAATTCACATATATAGATAATTGTAAACACAATTCGTGCATAGTACGAGTGATATGCTAGTTTAGGATAATACTATAATACACCCCTTAAAAGGTATGTATATGCCTTTGTTACATATTTTTATGATGTATATTGTGTATTTTTATGATAAATGTTATATTTTTTTAGTAGAGTTACAATACTTTTTTATTTAGAAATGAAATTATAAATTTTGTGGTAATATTATGCATTTTTGTGGTCATGTTACATATTTTTTGGTTAGAAAATATTTGGATAAAAAGATGTGTAATATTGCCACAAAAATGTGTAACATTACCACAAAATGAGTAACTTATTATTGAATTATAAATTGTCATAATTTTACCAAAAATTATGTAACATTTACCACAAAAACGTGTCATATACATCACAAAAATACATAATAAGGTGAAACTCTAATGGTTTGGCCTAGTGGTATAGGTTTGGAGCTTAGGAGTTTATGTGATAACCCTGGTCCATATTATGCTAATTAATCTTAATTGTGATTGTGATTATGTGTTTGATATGATTTTGAATCCCATTTATGTGAATATATGTGATTTTAAATTTCTATATGTTCACCGTAAGAAAATCTATTTGATTTAAACTGCTCTAGAATTTAATTGAAGGCCTTATCGGCCACAGAAGCTAAAATTGATTACGCCATTGTGATTAGCGTAATTTCTAGAACCTACGGTGAAATTTGATTGAAAATTGATTCGGATCAAAATAATTAGATTCAGAACGATTAATTAAGTGTTATTAATTAGCTATGATCAAATTCGATTAAAGAAGCCTATATAAAGAACCTAACTACACTTAAGCCCATTCTTTTGAGCTCAAAGAATCTGAATTTGCTCTCTAGAGAGAGAGAGAACCGGAATTAGAGAGAGAGTTGAAGATCTTGCTAAGGAGCTCAAGCTTTGAAGAGCTAGGCTCAAGAAATTGCTACTATTTGGAAGATTGAACCTCTAGGTGAGCATTTGAGCATAAATTCATGAGTATAAGTTTGTAAATTTGTGTATTCAACCTAGTTGGGTAATTAAGAACATAAATTGAGATGAAATTGAAGAATTTAAAGCTTATATGTACATGCATGTATAGAATTACCATGATTTTGCATAATCAAGCATGTATCAAGTTGAATATGGGAATATGAGTATTAAAGCATACATGCAAGTATAGTTTTGTTGATTTTCATGGTTATGAGCATCATTAGTGCTATTTGAAATAGAATTGAAGTCAAAAATTGACATGCATGTTTGATTATTGGAGATATGGAGCTTATATGAGGTTTGAATGCATGAGCCTTGATTATACAAAGAAATGTTAATTAATTTTGAAGATTGGACCATGATTTTGAATGATTGGCCTCATGTTGCTTACATCCATATGCTATATAATGTATTTGCATGTTTTGAACCAAAATTATGAGTTTTGGACCTTTGGAGGTCGAGTTTGAACTTGAAGAACAGTTCTAGAAAACCCAGAATTTGGCATGTCCGCTCGAGCGGGGAAAACGCCGCTCGAGCGTGAAATGCAAGCTCCCAGAACTTTTTGCAGACATGGATGTCCGCTCGAGCAGGGAGATTCACGCTCGAGTGGGGAGCCATGTAGTGTAACCTTCAGCTCGAGCGTAAAAATGAGGTAACCAGTACTTTTGCAGACCATGAGGGTCCGCTCGAGCGTCGGAACCCATGCTCGAGCGGGGACCCCTGTTTCATAAATTTTGTAAAGGTGTTCTGTGCTTTTTTTTCCGTTCTCTTTCGTTTCTGAGCACTCTTAGGCATGCATTAAGTATTGTAAATGAGTTAAAAGGATAAGAACAAAGCCTAAGAGGAATATATGAATTAAGAACAGAATGAATCGTTTGTGACCCATTATGTTCATGAAATGTGTAGGGTCAAGCACGAGGGCAAATCCACCAGTAGATCACTGTGAGTAATATTTTAATAAAGATATTTTGAAGTATGTTATTTGTTCAATTACTTATTTCCCTATAAGTCTTATAAGTTTGTTAATTTGAATTGTGGACAAATGTTTGCTATGCCGAATGGTTGGGCCTAAGGCCGTCTGCTATGAATGAAAGAATGATTGTCTGACATATGAATGATTGGGCCTAAGGCCGTCTGCTATGAATGAAAGAATGATAGTCTGACATATGAATGAATTAGCCAAAGGTCGTCTGACACGAATGATAGTCTGACATGAATGATAGTCTGACATATAAATGATTGGGACAAAGGCCGTCTGATACGAATAATAATCTGACATGAATGATAGTCTGACATATGAATGATTGGGCCAAAGGCCATCTAACACGAATGATAGGCTGACATGAATGATAGTCTGACATATGAATGATTGGGCCAAAGGCCGTCTGATACAAATGATAGTCTGACATGAATGATAGTCTGACATATGAATGATTGGGCCAAAGGCCGTTTGACACGAATGATAGTCTGACATGAGTGATAGTCTGACATATGAATGATTGGGCTGAAGGCCGTTTGACATAAATGATAGTTTGGTATGAACGATTAGGCCGAAGGCCGTCGGATCTGAACGTTTGGGCCAAAGGCCGTCGGATACGAACGATTGGGCCAGAAGGCCGTTAGACATGAATGGATGGGCCAAAGGCTGTCGGGTAGGAGTTAATTGGGCCCGAGGCCGTTTGATACGTCTAGAACTTTAGTCGATTTGTACATTAAATAGAAACATGAATTGGGCCTAAGGCCTTTTGATGTAACTGTTTCAAAGATTGTTCATGTATCTTCCTTATTTGATATTATTCACTGGGCTTTCCCTCACGCTGATTCTTGTCTATGTAGGTGAGCCAAGGGACGTCCAAACCCAGCCTCGGTGAAATATGTGAGAAACAGTCAAGGTTTTGAAGAGTCAGCCCATACGTCTCACACACAAGACTTGTTTTCACCCTTTTGCTATTTTGTTACATTTTGTTATGTTGGCGAGAATGTTGGATTACCTTTGTATATAAGTTTTCGTTAGGCTAACTAAGACTTGAATGATCCTGTGTATGTACAGAACTTTGTGTTGTTATCCCTTTGATGTGAGTTATTAACAGGAATATATATATGGACTGTTATAATGTGCCACATAAGCATAGCTCTATGGACAAAAGTTTTAAATTTGCTTCCATTTGGCCCCTTTACTCTGATGAGTTATGTCTTGTTTGGTTTGAGGCCGTAGGTAATCCCTTGATTACTGGCCGGTTATGTCCTTAACCCATAGGGGTGGGTTCGGGTCATGACAGAGTGGTATCAGAGCACGAGTTAATAACTCACACACTTGTCCAAATGAGCAATAAGCGTCTAGAAAAGATCTAGGATGCATTCATGTGATAAGTATGAATTTGAAAGCATCGAGAATACGCTTAAATGTTTTAATGTGAACGATTATGTGTTATACGTTGTGATTTGCTTGCATTGCAAATTATTTGAATATGTATGCTCTTTAGTATATGCATACCTGTGAATCTTTTGTATAAAGTATAATGCAAGTCTAATCAGATGGTGAGAACAAGAGGTGATGAAATAGAGGAGTCCTCTACTGCCAGAATGGATAGAATGGAAAGATTGATTCAGGAAATGGCAGAGACGTTGAGGCAACAACAACAGTGACAGCAACCACAACCTCCACCTCCGGCACCACCCATGCCAGACTTACAGAAAGATGACCGAATAATAGCTCTCACAAAAGAGTTTAAGAAGATGAAACCGCCACAGTTCTATGGTGGATTAGATCCGTTGAAAGCCAAAACATGGGTCCTCGGCATCGAAAAGCTATTTGAAGTGTTCCCTTGTTTGAAGACACAGAAAGTGCTTCTCCTTTATGCTAGAAGATGAAGCAAGAAGATGGTGGATGTTAATGCGTGAAAATCATAAAGATGTTAACTGGGCAAAATTCCTAGAAGTCTTCTACGATAAGTACTTCCCTCAGTGTGTCCGTGACAAGAAGGTATCGGAGTTCATGGAACTAAAACAAGACAGCTTGACAGTGGCTGAGTATGAGGCCAAATTCACTGAATTGGCCAGGTTTGCACCGCACGTGATCGATACCGACTACAAGAAAGCGAGACATTTTGAAGGTGGGCTTCGAAGTGACATTTTAGAAAGGGTAAATGTCCTGAAGCTGGAAACCTATATTGGGGTGCTGGACCGAGCCATAATGTCAGAAGCTAACATAGCTAGACAGACTAAACCAACGATAGACTAGAAAGGTAGTAAGAGACAAGACTTCTTTTCGAAGAAGCAGAATACGGGCTCCTCGAGTACTTCTAATTCTTCCCGAGATACATCTCCAATGTGTAATATTTGTAGTAAAAGGCATCGTGGGGTTTGTTACCCTGTGTCAGGAGCTTGTTTTAAATATGGTAAACAAGGGCATATGGCCAGAGATTGTAATCAGAACAGTGGAAAGCTAGCTGCTAGCTCAACTGCATCAATCCCGAAGCCGGGAAATACTATGAGATCTACTACTACTGGGGATACTATGAGGCAACGGAGAGTTTTCGCGCTTATTCCAGGAAATACACGGAATGCTAACGCAGTTGTCTCAGGTACTATTTCTATATGTAATCAGGATGTTTTTGTGTTAATTGACTCCGGATCAACACACTCTTTCGTAACATGTGCATTTGCGTCTAGACTGAGTAGACCTCTAGAGTTATTGCCATATCTGCTATGTGTATCTGCTCCATCCGGGGAATTTGTATTGTGTGAATCTATATATCGATTTTGTGACATGCGAATTGGGAATGCTATTCTATTTGTGGATTTGTTGCCCTTGAAATTTAGGCACTTTGATATAATTCTGGGCATGGATTGGTTAACTAAATATTGTGCCACCATTGACTGTGTAACAAAACGGGTTGTGTTTAAACCACCAGAACATGAAGAAATTGTGTTTGTGGGTAACGGAGTAGTGCCTCCACCTTACTTGATATCTACAATGAAAGCATGTAAATTAATCAGGAAAGGGTGCCAGGGTTATTTGTGTTGTGTGCTATCTGAACAATCTATGAATGTTGAATTAAACAGTATCCCTATTGTTAGAGAATTTCCAGATGTGTTTCCAAATAAATTACTAGGGGAATTGGTGGACAGGGAGATAGAGTTTACTATTGAAATTGTACTAGGCACCCAGCCTATTTCTAAAACTCCCTACAGAATGGATGCTACTGAAATGAAAGAATTGAAAGAACAGTTGCAAAATCTGCTTGATAAAGGGTTTATCCGACCTAGTACTTCACCATGGGGTGCACCGGTGTTGTTTGTAAAAAAGAAATATAGAACCTTGCGTTTGTGCATCGATTATCGAGAATTGAACAAGGTAACAATAAAGAATAAATATCCCCTACCTCATATTGATGACCTGTTTGACCAGTTGCAGGGATCACAAGTGTTTTCCAAAATTGATATGAGGTCCGGGTATCATCAGTTGAAAGTGAAAGCAGAAGATGTTGAGAAAATCGTGTTTCGAACAAGGTATTGCCATTATGAATTTCTTGTTCTGCCATTTGAGGTAACTAATGCTCCGGCAGCGTTTATGGACTTAATGAACCGAATTTTTAAAACCTAAATTGACGAATTTGTTGTGGTTTTTATTGATGACATTTTGATATACTCCAAGAATAGACTTGAACATGAACATCATTTGAGAACTGTCCTGCAAACACTTAGAGAAAAGAAATTATTTGCTAAACTAAAGAAGTGTGAGTTTTGGTTGGATGAAGTTATTTTCTTAGGGCATGTTATCAACAAAGAGGGGATTTCAGTGGAGCCACAGAAAATAGAAACAATTGTGAATTGGCCTACACTGACAAATGTAACAGAGGTCCGCAGTTTCATGGGCTTAGCCGGGTATTACAGGAGATTTGTGAAAGAATTTTCAAGGATAGTTGTACCTCTTACCCAACTGACACGCAAAGGGCAACCATTTGAATGGAATGACAAAAGAGAATTTGCCTTTCATGAACTGAAAACGAGATTGACCACTGCACCAGTATTGACATTGCCCACAGGTACGAAAAACTTTGTAATTTTCAGTGGTGCATCGTATAAAGGTTTGGGTTGTGTACTAATGCAGAACGGAAGGGTAATTGCCTACACCTCTCGGCAGTTGAGGCCACATGAGAAGAACTACCTAACACATGATTTAGAATTGGCGGTAGTTGTTTTTGCTTTGAAAATCTAGCGGCACTATTTGTATGGGGCAAAATGTGAAGTCTACACAGATCACAAGAGCTTGAAATACTTCTTTACATAGAAAGAGCTAAATATGCGGCAGAGGAGATGGCTTGAACTGATAAAGGATTATGATCTTGAAATCCAATATCACCCCGAGAAAGCTAATACAGTTACTGATGCCCTAAGCAGAAAGTTGATGGAGAGTATGGCTTGTTTGCTTACTGAACAGAAAGAGATCTTGCAAGATTTTGAGAAGTTTGAAATTGAAGTGGTATTGTGTGAACAGGGCGGATTGATAGCCGCTATTTCAGCCGAACCGACAATCATTGATGAGATTAAACAGAAACAAAAAGAGGATGAATTCCTAAAAAAAGTGATTGATGAATTTGAGACAAGTCCGAAAGCGGACTTCAGCATTGAAAGAGAAGCGTTGAGATCTCGGAACCGAATGTATATCCCAGACATTCCGGAACTAAAGAAAAGAGTTCTAGATGAAGCCTACAAGTCAGTATTCACTATGCATCCGGGCAATAACAAAATGTATCGGGATTTGAAACAAAGCTATTGGTGGCCTAAAATGAAGAAGGAAATTGCAAAATATGTGTCCAAATGTCTTTAATGTCAGCAAGTAAAAGCTGAACACCAGAAACCGAGCAGTCTACGTCAACCCCTCCCTATTCCTAAATGGAAGTGGGAGCATGTGACTATGGATTTTGTTGTTGGTCTACCTCGGACTCCTCGAGGTATGGATTTTATTTGGGTTGTAGTTGATAGACTGACTAAATCTGCACATTTTCTACCTGTTAGAACTACATTTGATGCTTATAGATTGGCTACTATATATGTTGATGAGATTGTCCATTTATACGGAGTTCCGGTATCTATTGTGTCGGATAGAGATCCAAAATTTGTATCTAGATTGTGGAAGAGTTTGGAGAAAGCTATGGGGACAGAACTGAGGTTTAGTATCGCATTCCACCCACAGACAGATGGGCAATCAGAACGGACAATTCAGACCTTGGAAGATATGCTTCGAATGTGTGCTTTAGATTTCCAAGGGAGTTGGGAAAACCATTTGCCACTACCAGAGTTCGCATACAATAATAGCTTCTACTCCAGCATCGATATGGCACCATACGAGGCTTTGTATGGTAGAAGGTGTAGATCACCAATTTGTTAGACAGAAGTCGGGGATAAAGCTCTCCTTGGGCCTGAAATTGTGCAAGGCACTTCTGAGAAGATCAAAACTATTCAGCAAAGGCTCAAAACAGCTCAGGACCGACAAAAGAATTATGCAGATGTTCGAAGGAGACCTCTCGAGTATGAGGTTGGTGACCATGTGTTTATCCGTGTGACTCTGATGAAAGGCCAAGTCAGGTTTGGAAAGAAGGGTAAGTTGTCGCCCCGTTACATTGGGCCGTTTCAAATTTTGGAAAGGCTTGGTCCAGTTGCTTATCAAGTCGCTTTGCCACCGGGATTCGAACAAATCCATAATGTGTTTCATGTATCAATGTTGAGGGGTTATCTTCGAAATCTGTTCCATGTGATAGATTATCACCGGGTAGAGATTATCACCGGGTAGCTCTTGATGAAAATATGGAGTACGCCGAATGGCAGGAACGAATAATTGACCGGCAAGTGAAACAATTGAGAAGCAGGTCCATCCCAATCGTGAAAGTGGAATGGAAAGAACACCATGGGATGGACACTACATAGGAAAAATATGATGAAATGCGACTACGCTATCTACATTTGTTTCCCAACGAAGGTAAAATAAGTTTGGAGGACCAAACTTCCTAAAGGGGGAAGACTGTGATAACCCTGGTCCATATTATGCTAATTAATCTTAATTGTGATTGTGATTATGTGTTTGATATGATTTTGAATGCCATTTATGTGAATATATGTGGTTTTGAATTTCTATATGTTCACCGTACGAAAATCTGTTTGATTTAAACTGCTCTAGAATTTAATTGAAGGCCTTATCGGCCACAGAAGCTAAAATTGATTACGCCATTGTGATTAGCATAATTTTTAGAGCCTACGGTGAAATTTGATTGAAAATTGATTCAGATCAAAATAATTAGATTCAGAACGATTAATTAAGTGCTATTAATTAGCTATGATCAAATTCGATTAACGAAGCCTATATAAAGAACCCAACTATACTTAAGCCCATTCTTTTGAGCTCAAAGAATCTGAATTTGCTCTCTAGAGAGAGAGAGAACCGGAATTAGAGAGAGAGTTGAAGATCTTGCTAAGGAGCTCAAGCTTTGAAGAGTTAGGCTCAAGAAATTGCTACTATTTGGAAGATTGAACCTCTAGGTGAGCATTTGAGCATAAATTCATGAGTATAAGTTTGTAAATTTGTGTATTCAACCTAGTTGGGTAATTAAGAACATAAATTGAGATGAAATTGAAGAATTTAAAGCTTATATGTACATGCATGTATAGAATTACCATGATTTTGCATAATCAAGCATGTATCAAGTTGAATATGGGAATATGAGCATTAAAGCATACATGCAAGTATAGTTTTGTTGATTTTCATGGTTATGAGCATCATTGGTGCTATTTGAAATAGAATTGAAGTAAAAAATAAACATGCATATTTGATTATTGGAGATATGGAGCTTATATGAGGTTTGAATGCATAAGCTTTGATTATACAAAGCAATGTTGATTAATTTTGAAGATTGGACCATGATTTTGAATGATTGGCCTCATGTTGCTTACATCCATATGCTATATAATGTATTTGCATGTTTTGAACCAAAATTATGAGTTTTGGACCTTTGGAGGTCGAGTTTGAACTTGAAGAACAGTTCTGGAAAACCCAGAATTTGGCATGTCCGCTCGAGCGGGGAAAGCGCCACTCGAGCGTGAAATGCAAGCTCCCAGAACTTTTTGCAGACATGAATGTCCGCTCGAGCGGGGAGATTCACGCTCGAGCGGGAAGCCATGTAGTGTGACTTTCAGCTCGAGCTTCCGAATTCACGCTCGAGCGTAAAAATGAGGTAACCAGTACTTTTGCAGACCATGAGGGTCCGCTCGAGCGTTGGAACCCACGCTCGAGCGAGGACCCCTGTTTCATAAATTTTGTAAAGGTGTTCTGTGTTTTATTTTCCGTTCTCTTTCATTTCTGAGCACTCTTAGGCATGCATTAAGCATTGTAAATGAGTTAAAAGGATAAGAACGAAGCCTAAGAGGAATATATGAATTAAGAACGGAATGAATCGTTTGTGACCCATTATGTTCATGAAATGTGTAGGGTCAAGCACGAGGGCAAATCCACCGGCAGATCACTGTGAGTAATATCTTAATAAAGATATTTTGAAGTATGTTATTTGTTCAATTACTTATTTCCCTATAAGTCTTATAAGTTTGTTAATTTGAATTGTGGACAAATGTTTGCTATGCCGAATGGTTGGGCCTAAGGCCGTCTGCTATGAATGAAAGAATGATTGTCTGACATATGAATGATTGGGCCTAAGGCCGTCTGCTATGAATGAAAGAATGATAGTCTGACATATGAATGAATTAGCCAAAGGCCGTCTGACACGAATGATAATATGACATGAATAATAGTCTGACATATAAATAATTAGGCCAAAGGCCGTCTGACACGAATGATAATCTGACATGAATGATAGTCTGACAAATGAATGATTGGGCCAAAGGCCGTCTGACACGAATGATAGTTTGACATGAATGATAGCCTGATATATGAATGATTGGTCCAAAGGCCGTGTGACGCGAATGATAGTCTGGCATGAATGATAGTCTGACATATGAATGATTGGGCCAAAGGTCGTCTGACACGAATGATAGTTTGACATGAGTGATAGTCTGGCATATGAATGATTGGACCGAAGGCCGTTTGACATGAATGATAGTTTGGTATGAACGATTGGGCCGAAGGCCGTCGGATCTGAACATTTGGGCCAAAGGCCGTCGGATACGAACGATTGGGCCAGAAGGCCGTTAGACATGAATGGATGGGCCAATGGCCGTTGGGTATGAGTTAATTGGGCCCGAGGCCGTTTGATACGTCTAGAACTTTAGTCCATTAATACATTAAATAGAAACATGAATTGGGCCCAAGGCCGTCTGATGTAACTGTTTCAAAGATTGTTCATGTATCTTTCTTATTTGATATTATTCACTGGGCTTTCGCTCATGCTCATTCATGTCTATGTAGGTGAGCCAAGGGATGTCCAAACCCAGCCTCGGTGAAATATGTGAGAAACAGTCAGGTTTTGAAGAGTCAGCCCATACGTCTCACGCACGAGACTTGTTTTCGCCCTTTGCTATTTTGTTACATTTTGTTAAGTTGACGAGAATGTTGGATTACCTTTGTATATAAGTCTTGGTTAGGCTGAGTAAGACTTGAATGATCCTGTGTATGTATAGAACTTTGTGTTATTATCCCTTTGATTTGAGTTATTAACAGATATATATATATATATATATATGGACTGTTATGATGTGCCATATAAGCACAACTCTATGGACCAAAGTTTTAAATTTGCTTCCGTTTGGCCCCTTTACTCTGATGAGTTATGTCTTGTTTGGTTTGAAGCCGTAGGTAATCCCTTGATTACTAGTCGGTTATGTCCTTAACCCATAGGGGCGGGTTCAGGTCATGACAGTTTACTTCTCTCTAGATCTCAGGTTCAAAACCTCTTAGGTGCTATCAATCTTTGTGTTGGGTCAGTCCATACTCTGCTCTGGTTTTAATTGGGCTCTGCTTGTGGATGGTGGGATTAGTCCCTAAGGAATTAATCGAGGTGTGCACAAACTAACCTGAACACCTTGAGTTATCAAAAATACATAATAAGGTGGATGTGTACCATAAAATTTCCCATAATTGTTAATATAGATGCAGATAAGATAGGCAAAGAGGCATAGAGATGGGAACCATCAATCCATTTAAGAGTTGGGCATGGGGCTTATTAGCTATATGTATTTACGTCTATATATATAGACCTCTTCCCTTGTATTAGTCATTGCCTTATTGAATGATAATATACGCAGATTTATCTCCCTTCCTTTCTCTCTCTCTCTTCTCTCTCTTTTTCTCTCTCAATCATTCTAACATGGTATCAGAGCGCAGGTTTTAAGTCCTAGTCTCTCTTTTCTTTTGCTCATTGCTCAGATACAGTGGCATTGTAGCACCTCTATTCATTCAATCTAATCACACATCTTCTTCTGTTCAAACATTGTTATGCCATCTAGAGTGACCAAAAATTTTTAAACTTGACATCAACTTGCTCGGGATCTTCTTATGATCCCAACGCCACCAACATTGCCGCTAAAAAATCTCCATGCACCTTCAAAAACCTTGATGCGTATATTGCTTCCACTACTTGCATAACACACGTCATCACACACTCTCTTCCATGCACTTTGTGCTTGCTGACATCCGCCTCACACGCACCTCTCACATCCTTCCGTGTTTCTGATGTCAACCCTAGCTGTACCAACTGTCTCTGTCGCGCCATTCCAGTCTAGCCACACACGTTATCATTGACGTCAGCTTCATATGCCCTTACACCTCTTTTGTTGTTGTGCGCCGCTTACGCCTCTATTGCTGTCATGCACCGCGCACCTCTTTTGATAACATGCGTAGCATATACGGACGCCATCCTTACATATTGCTGACATCATCATTGGCCTATTTCACACCTGGTCATTTACATGTCCATTTTTTGGCTGTTTTTGGGCCAACTCAGTCACTATCTAGCTATTTTTGAAGTTCTGGATTCACTAGGACACTCTATTTCACCTAGTTCTACTCCGACATCATTAGGCCTTCTTTGTGACTCATATTTTGATCACTTCATAGATCATTCAGATAGTTCTCCTCTATACGATGGCTCTTCTAGATCCTCTGTTAGTTGACATGACTCTTCGACTCAGTTTGCCTCTGTTGCTGTTGTGGCCACATCTTCCACTCACACTGTTCATGATATTGAAGCTATTGTGAAAAAAGTTCTTTCTACTTCTGGCACACCTTCTACTGCTCTCTCAGTCACCCCAAGTGCCTCTTCATGGTATTTTGATTCGGCTTGTTGCAACTATATGACCTCTGACCCTACACTATTTTCTTCTACTATATGTCTTTGTAATTTACTTATCATTCACACTGCTGATGGGTCTCAAATGCATGTTAGTCATATAGGTCATATTTCCACCTCTAATGTCTCTCTCTTTCACACTTATCTTATCCCTAATCTTATACTTAATCTTATCTCTATTGGGCAACTCTGCAATCTTGGCCTCACTGTTGTACTTTCTCCAACTGGTTGCGTTGTGCAGGATCAGAAAACGGGACAGACCCTTGGGATAGGTCGTAGACATGGATGTCTGTACAAGCTCATCCACCTTCGCATTCCCTCCTCCAGTCCTTCTACTGTTGAGGCTACTACTTTTGCTACTACTAGTTCCCCTCTTGCATTATGGCATTCTCGATTAGGTCATGTGTCTTTTGGTCGTTTACACTCTCTAATTTCAAGTGGTCAGTTAGGTGTTGTTCCAAATGATAAAGTAGATTGTCTATCTTATCAACTTGCAAAACAGCCTGCTTTGCCATTTACTACTAGTACCTTTATGTCTCATGCATCTTTTGATCTCATACACTTTGATCTTTGGGCTCTTCACCTAATACCACTATGGAGGAATCTAAATATTTTGTTATATTTGTCGATGATTTCACTCGTTTTAGTTGGTTATTTCTTGTGAAATCTCGCTCTGTATTACACCAAATATACTATAATTTTTCTCACATGGTCAAAACTCAGTTCTCCTCCACCATCAAAATTTTTCATGCTGATAATGCCCAAGAATACAAATAAACTCATTTTTTGAGAGTCCTTCGTCAAAATGGTACGCTTTCTTACTATTCTTGTCATGGTACCTCCTAACAAAATAGTCATGCTCTGCCACGACCCAAACTCGCCCCTATAGGTTTAGTATCGTAATCGGCCGTTAAGCTGTAGATTACCGAAGGCCTCATAATTAGAAATCAAATTATTAGGGGCTAGCGGAAGCAAATAACAAATATACAATGTCCATTGAGCTATGCAGACTTACATGAGACAGAAAACTTTTAAACGTTATATATATATATATATATATATCATACATCACTCTTACGACATCATATCTATATAGATAAGACAAAAAGGGTCTTAGCCCTATTTACAGAATAAATAAAACTTAAACTTTAATCACATAGCCTTGACCACTTGACATATCCGGAACCTCCACGGGAGACACATAGGTTGGTTGACAAAGACATATTTTAAGTAGAAGCTCTAGACCTGGTCACGCTCCTGATCACCTACATACATATGTATAAACGGTGAGCTGGAGCCCAGTAATAACAACAAAGTAAAGGTTTTAATGAATGATGTCCCATAACAGATTCATAAATTAGAATTCAGATCAGAAACATATTCTTATACATATTCAGATTTCAAATCGAGAACAGATTCATATACATATTCAGATTTGTAAACATTTATATGTGGTACATCCATTAGCTAACAGATTAGATTGGTCATAAAGACCCACATGCATAGTCGGTACCGATGACCATAAAGATCAACATCTTTGTGCACAAAAAGCTATGGTATTAAATCCCCTAAGCGAGGGCTACATGAACATAGGTCACGATATTGTTTCCCTCGAACAAGGGCCACATGAACATAAGCCACGGTATTGTTTCCCCCGAGCGAGGGCCACATGAACATAAGTCACGGTATTGTTTCCCCCGAGCGAGAGCCACGTGAATTACGGATGCCACAAATAAATTTCAGAAAAATGGGCATTCATTCATGATTCATACAATAGCATTTCATAAAACAGATCACATCATTTCAGTCATAAAATATCTATTGTCAAACATAACTTTACAGAGTTGTTACTCACAGATAGCTCCAGAAGCAGAACAGACAGATTAGACAGATCAGGTAGATGACAGGGCGTGACCTACACAAACACATAACATATACACATTGGAACACAATATCACTTCCTTTATCAAACTTGACTTCTCTTGTCATTTTCTGTCTAGATAATCTAAAGTTCTACTACCTATATTCTTTCTTTATTCAAACGAATCTGGTTCTCATTTCACATATTCTTTCATTATTCTTTCATTACTAAGTCCTTTTCCAAACAGACTAATTTCTTACTTGGCATCTTAATCAATTATTATTAAATCAATGACTTATTCCTTAACCAACTATGTTATGTTGATTGTTAGCTTATTAATCTTCATTGAGTCATAATTCTTGCCTAAGAATGCTTAAGAAGAGATAAGATCAAAATATGAGCAAAGTGTAGTTTTTCAAGATATGCTGAAAATAGCTTGATCGCTCGAGCCACCACTTGGTCGCTCGAGCAGACTATATTGTCTATAAAAATACTGGAAGCTCGTAATGTTTGCTCAAGGCACCGATTAGTCGCTTGAGCGGTCTGTAAATTTTCTAAGTTTCAAAACGGTAGTTTGAGCTTTCAAACTTCATTTCAAAACTTAGGCTCATGCATAGCTTGTTTAGAAACATGAAAACACTTTGAAAAATACCAATACATGACCCTTTTCAAAACGATAAGTTTCAAAACTTCATTAATTTTGTCAAACTTGAGTTAAAACCTCATGCATGCAAAGATTTCTCAAATTCCTTTTTCTTAAAAAAAAAAAACATGAAATTAGAGACGTAAATCCATGGATTTTCCTGAAAACATGCAAGATATAAACTCTTCAGCATAAAAGAACTTCAAAACTAAAATCATAATGAAGAAATTACGATCATTTTTTATGAACATGCATGTAGCTCAATTCTTGCTCAAAACCCATTTTCTTTCTAATTTCATTATTATAATTCCAAACTCAAAAATAATATGCTTCAATTGAATAAAAATTCCTAAATTACATTACATGCATGGGTTAGGATTAACATCTTTCTAAACAATCCAAACCTCATTTATCTTCGAGATTAAGTTTAGATTTTCATGGATTTTGATGTTTATAAAAAAATTTCCTCCTTCTCTTCAAAATATGGAATTGATTAACTCAAATTCTTTAAAATTCAAGATGCATGTAAAACAACAATGCTAGGTAGCTCAAAATTTTGTAGAACTCAAATTCATCAAAGGTAACTAAAATTATACTCAAAAGATGAATTTCTAAATCAATTCCTTAATTCTTGAATTTACTTAATTTTCTTTATTCTTTTCCTTGATTCCTTCATAATATATGTATTTAAACTCAATTACCTCATAAATTTAGGTGTTGAAGAGATTGTCTATAAACATTAGGTTAGAATTTCTTACCTATAGTCCTGAATTGTTGAATTTTCTTGTTGAACTTTGGGCCTCTTCTTTACACTTTTCTTTTTCTTCTTTCTCTTGGACTTGAACTCAAGTCTTCATCCCTTCTCATTCCCAGATTTCCAGCACTCTCACATTTCCTTTGTTTTTGACTTCTACTCTCTCTCTCTCTCTCTCTCTCTCTCTCTCTCTATTTCTTTTGTAAATGAACCCACTTCTTCACTTAATGAAATCAATGCAACACACACACACACACACGCACTCCACTCTTCACATTGCACACAAGCACTCATCCTTGAATTCCAACACATCACTCACATGCACACGCATACACAAATTTGCTTAGTACACCCACAACCATATGCACTCTTAATTGTAGATTCTTCCATAATTCAATTTATGATTAAGATTAGCTTAATTAAGTAACACTTAATCTTAACAAATCTCAATTAGCACATAATTAAATTAATTATAACTAATCATAAAGCCCGCATAATTTAATCAGTCTAATTTGACTTCCATTAAGGTCCAATTAATTATTTGTAAATTTATCAATCTGAATCGGATTTTTGATCAGACTCCCAAAAAGTTCCAAATACCAAATTAAACTTATTTCTATCATCAATTTTGGTTTCTTAAATCTTTAAGGCTTTCAATTTCTAATCAGACTCAAAATTCCCATCAATAAATTACATATAGAATTAGACACCTTACAAATAAATTTAATGTAGAATAATCACAATTCTCAATCCTCATAATCAAATTAACTTAATTAATTCTAATTCGAATCTAGTTAGTCCAATCTCAATTTTTCTAAACTGAATCGAATATTTAATTAAATTCTCATATAGTCTAATATTCGAAATTAAATTGATTCAACTCGTCAATTTCACCTTCTTGAGTTATTAGGGCTTCAATTTCTAATTCCAAAATCAATCCTTAATCAAATCACACACGAATCAGACTGAATAATTCCCATAAATTCCAAATTAAATCAAAATAATGACTAATTAAAATCCAAATCTCCTTAATTAATTAAATGTCATTTATTATACATGGTGGGGTTGTCATAATCTCTCCCCCTTAGAAAGTTTGGTCCTCCAAACTTAAGATACTTGTACCGAAAATCAGTCATATAACTTTGTCTTATTGCATTTCCTCTCCTATGTAGGTTCCTTTTCATTGATTTTCTTCACAGACATTGAACTTATTTCTCAATCACTTACTGTTAGTAACCCAAATTGATGATTCATTACCGTCTCTATTGTCATCAATCACATAACTCATATACTTTAATTCATCGACCTGTAATTCATATACTCCAAATAAGGTTTCGCATGCTAATCTATAACGGAAATTTCCTATTTATATACAATATAATCACATATTGATGGTCTCAGTTGCAAACAGGCATCTTGGATACTAATAATAAGGGTGGTTCCGAAATAGAGTGATATATCGTATTCAGAACATAAGCGTATCAGAGTCAGAACAAAAGTGTTTCTTGTAGAAATTCATCAACCTTTCCAAAAATGACAGATGTTAGGTTGTATTCAAATAGCATTAGGCTGACATACAGATCAGAGCAGAACTTATACACTTTTAGAACTTGCACACTTTTGTTAAATTAAGATCATGCTCATATAAGTAATTTAAATTACATTGTCTTCATACTTATTTCAATTCTTAGGCATATAGAGATATATTCATTAACTTTGATAAATTCTCATAGGGTAACTCAGGGCTAAACTTTTAATTTTTTTCAACTATTACAATTAGTCAACTAAAATTCTTATGTTCCCAAAGGTTCTTTAAGAAGTATATATTTATCATTCTAACGAAATTCATTTTCTTATTTCCTATTACGCTTGCTTTCTTCTGTTTAACATTAGAGTTAAATTTCTTTCCAATAAGTTAAGCCATCTAAGTTAGGACTCAAGAGTTAAATCTACAAGATCATAATATCTTTCCTTGCCAACCACTATTCAGATACGAAATTTCCATATATATATATATATATATATATATTTGATTTTCACAAATATTTCTCTTCTAACGTTATCAATGTGGTCTTATTTGATCTGTTTTCCAAATTATTTTAAGTCTTGATCTCATTCTTCTAAGTCTGACAATTTTGGGTCTAGTTTCAATTATCCAAGCAATGAATTCTAACTTTATCATTTGCTTATGTTATGTTTTCTATCACTATTTTTCATGATATTGTTTTTGTTTTTTTTCTTTTTTTGATAGGAGGGGGTGATTCTTTCAGATTCATATCATGGAGTAACATAAAAGTTGTCTCTTTCAATGTTTTCAAAGGTTCAATAACGATACAGTTTTAATAAACTAAGTCATGCTTATTTGGACACTAAGTAGAAATTTTCACTAGCTTAAATCATTTGGTCTTTACTTAGCTTAAGTGTTGGCAATATTTTAATAATCTTTAGCAATCTCAGGTTGAGTTTCGAATATTCCGATAGATGGGTTCTCACTTTATCAAATATTGATTAGGACCGATTCAAATAAAGTCACATATATATACCATTTCAACTTCAAATTTCTATACATGTATTTAAAACATTCCTACTAATCTCCTGATTTGTAGTTAAGTACTAACATTTAACCAAGTAAATCATTTGAGCTTTCCCTAGACTTTGGACAAATCTTTTATCTGAAACCACATCTTCCCACACTTGAAACATGCTCCGGTAATTTGATGACACAATCCCCGATGACACTTCCCACACTTGAAACATGCTCCGGTAATTTGATGACACAATCCCCAATGACACTTGTGACATGTTGAACACACTGGGACAAACTTACTACCTTTACAACCTTGCTTAGAATTACTCGTCTCTCCTACCACCAAATTCTTAGTCTTCTTTTTTGGTTCACTTTTTGCTTCCATGCCTAACTTTTTCTTTTGATCTAGCCAAGTATTATAGCATTGAATAGCTTTCACCATGTTTTCTAGCGCTTCTTCTACTTTGTCTAATCATTCTGATAAGGACTCAACCTCCACTTCATTCATACTTTTCACCATCTTTGCCTAATGACGGAAGATAAAGGGTTAAACACAAGAAGATGGTTGATAAGACTTGGGTTAATAACAACTAACTTAGATTATAACACAAAGCACATATCATATACAAGTAGATATACAAATATAGGCATATAAAGACAGTGGTAGGGTAACCTATTCATTCTTGTGAAACTTACTGAGAATTTCCGATTCGAAGCTACGTTGGCCAAACGTGATTCCAATAGGACTTTCAAGGTCATTCAACAAAAGCATGAGACTCTACAGTTTATCATTTCACGTAATAGGTTCCCCGCCAAAATATACCATCTTACATATCAAATAACTTTCTCATTCCCAATTACCATAGTTCCATAAACTTCATTGATCATCAAATTCCTCAATTTCCCAAATATTCTCATAGTCCAATTTGACATATAACCCATATAACTTTCATGGTTTCCATTAAAGATTCTAATTCCTCATAACACCATGTTTCCACTAATCAACGTACTTGTACTCACCAATGCTTTAGTAAAAAATTTCGATATCCTTGTAACATTAGAAATTTCACAATAATTCTTAGCTTTTAGCCTCATTGCTAAACTCATTAAACACTTACCCGTTTCCTTATAATTATCAAAATTTCATAGTAGCTCTTAATTCTTAGTTCCAATACTTAAACACATTACACAAACATATATACATATTTCTGAATGCACAACTCCATATTTATTTTCTAGATGCATGAAATTAAATCCATTCTAAATATTCTAATGCTTAGTGGATGCGTGTATGAGATATTAACTCGTTCTCTGATACCACTCCGTCACGACCCAAACCCGCCTTTATAGGTTTAACATCATAACTGGCCAGTAATCCGTAGATTACCGAAGGCCTCTTAATCAAAAATCAAATTATTAGGGGCTAGCGGAAGTAAATAACAAATATACAATGTCCATTGAGCTGCACAGACTTACATGAGACAGAAAAATTTTAAACGTTATATACATATGTCATACATCACCCTTACAACATCACATCTATATAGATAAGACAAAAAGGGTCTTAGCCCTATTTACATAATAAACAAATCTTAAACTTTAATCACATAGCCTTGACCATTTGACATATCCGAACTTCCATAGGTGGCACATGGGTTGGTTGACAAAGACAAATTTTCAGGTAGAAGCTGTAGGCCTGGTCACACGCCTATACATATATATAAACAGTGAGCTGGAGCCCAGTAAATAACAATAAAGTAAAGGTTTTAATGAATGATGTCCCACAAAAGATCCAGAAATCAAAATTCAGATCAGAAACATATTCTTATACATATTCAGATCTCAAATCAAAAACAGATTCATATATATATATATATATATATATTCAGATTTGTAAGCATTTATATGTGGTACATCCATTAGCTAACATATCAGATTGGTCATAAAGACCCACATGCATAGTCAGTACTGACGACCATAAAGGTCAACATCTTTGTGCACAAAAAGCCATGGTATTGCATCCCCCAGGCGAGGGTCACGTGAACATAGGTCATGGTATTGTTTTCCCCAAGCAAGGGCCACATGAACATAAGCCACAGTATTGTTTTCCTCGAGCGAGGGCCACATGAATATAAGCCACGGTATTATTTTCCCTAGGCGAGGGGCACATGAACTAAGGATGTCACAAATACATTTCAAAAAAATGGATGTTCATTCATGATTCATAAAATAACATTTTAGAAAACAAATCATATCATTTCAATCATAAAATACTTATAGTCAAACATAGCTTTACAGAGTTGTTACTCATAGATAGCTCCAGAAGCAGGTCAGACAGATTAGACAGATCTTACAGATCAGGCAGATGATAGCACGTGACCTACACAAACACATGACATATACACATTGGAACACAATATCAATTCCTTTATCAAACTTGACTTCTCTTGTCTTTTTTTGTCTAAATAATCTGAAGTTCTACTACCCTTATTCTTTCTTTATTCAAATAAATCGGATTCTCATTTCACATATTCTTTCATTACTAAGTCTCCAAATAGACAGGTTGCTTATTTGGTATCTCAATCAATTATTATTAAATCAATGACTTATATCTTAACCAACTAAGTTATGTTGATTGTTAGCTTATTAATCTTCATTGAGTCATAATTCTTGCCTAAGAATGCTTGGGAAGAGATGAGATCGAAATATGAGCAAAGTGTAGTTTTTTCAAGATATGCTAAAAATAGCTTGACCGCTTGAGCCACCACTTGGTCGCTCAAGTGGACTATATTGTCCGTAAAAATACTGAAATCTTGTAATGTTCGCTTGAGCCATCGATTGGTCGCTCGAGTGGTCTGTAAATTTTTTGAGTTTCAAAATTGTAGTTTGAGCTTCCAAACTTTATTCCAAAACTTAGGCTCGTGTAGCTTGTTTGGAAACATGAAAACATTTTGAAAAATACTAATACATGACCCTTTTCTAAAAAATCAGTTTCAAAACTTCATTAAATTTGTCAAACTTGAGTTAAAACCTCATGTATGCAAAGATTTCTCAAATTCCTTTTTCTTTAAAAAAACAAACATGAAATTGGAGATGTAAATCCATGGACTTTCTTGAAAACATGCAAGATGTAAACTCTTATGCATAAAAAAACTTCAAAACTAAAATCATAATGAAGAAATTACGATCATTTTTCATGTACATGCATGTAGCTCAATTCTTGCTCAAAACCCATTTTCGTTCTAATTTCATTAATATAATTCCAAACTCAAAAATAATATGCTTAAATTGAATAAAAATTCCTAAATTACATTACATGCATGGGTTAGGATTAACATCTTTCAAAACAAATCAAAACCCCATTTATCTTCAAGGTTAAGTTTAGATTTTCATGGATTTTGATGTTTACAAAACTTTTCCTCCTTCTTTTCAAAATATGGAATTGATTAACTCAAATTCATCAAAGGTAACTAAAATTATACTCAAAAGTTGAATTTCTCAATCAATTCCTTAATTCTTGAATTTACTTAATTTTCTTCATTCTTTTCCTTGATTCCTTCATATTATATGTATTTAAACTTAATTACCTCATAAATTTAGGTGTTGAAGAGATTGTCTATAAACATTAGGTTAGAATTTCTTACCTATAGTCTTGATTTGTTGAATTTCTTGTTGAACTTTGAGTCTGTTCTTTACACTTTTCTTTTTATTCTTTCTCTTGGACTTGAACTCAAGTCTTCATCCTTTCTCATTCCCAAATTTCCAGCACTCTCACATTTCCTTTGTTTTCGACTTCAACTCTCTCTCTCTCTCTCGGTTTCTTTTGTAAATGAACCCACTTCTTCCCTTAATGAAATCAATACAACACACACACACACACACACATACACACACACTCTCCACCCTTCATATTGTACACATGCACTCATCCTTGAATTCCAACACATCACTCACAGGCACACACATACACAGATTTGCTTAGTACACCCACCACCATATACACTCTCAATTCTAGATTCTTCCATAATTCAATTTATGATTAAGATTAGCTTAATTAAGTAACACTTAGTCTTAATAAATCTCAATTAGCACATAATTAAATTAATTATAACTAATCATAAAGCCCACATAATTTAATCAGTCTAATTTGACTTCTATTAAGGCCCAATTAATTATTTTTAAATTTATCAATCTGAATCGAATTTTTGATCAGACTTCCAAAAGGTTCCAAATACCAAATTAAACTTATTTCCATCATCAATTTTGGTTTCTTAAATCTTTAAGGCCTTCAATTTCTAATCAGGCTCAAAATTCCCATCAATAAATTACATATAGAATTAGACACCTTACAAATAAATTTAATACAGAACAATCACAATTCTCAATCCTCATAATAAAATTAGCTTAATTAATTCCAATTCGAACCTAATTAGTCAAATCTCAATTTTTTAAACAAAATCGAATATTTAATTAAATTCTCATATAGTCTGATACTCAAAATTAAATTGATTCAACTTGGCAATTTCACCTTCTTGTCCCATTAGGCTTTCAATTTTTAATTCCAAAATATATCCTTAATCAAATCATACACAAATTAAACTGAATAATTCCCATAAATTCCAAATTAAATCAGAATAATTGGGGTTGCCATAGTTGTGTTGAGCGTAAATATCGCCATATCCTAGACATTGTTCGTGCTCTTTTAATATTTATTTTTGTCCTGAACATTTTTGGGAGAGAAGCTGCTCTCACAACAGTCTATACTATCAACCGTTTACCTTCTCTTACCATCAACAATCAAACCGCATATGAACGTTTGTATGGTACACCTCATACCTATACTGGTCTTCTTGTGTTTGGATGTGCTTGTTTTGTTTTTTGTCAACAGCATGAGCTTACCAAATTAGAACATCGTGCTCGTTTGTGTTGCTTCTTAGGGTATGGGATTAAACATAAAGGTTATCGTTGTTGGGATCCTCTTTCTTGTCATCTTCGTGTCTCTCGTCATGTGGTATTTTGGGAACACAAAATGTTCTCCTTTATATCTAAGTTTCATTTGTCCACTCCTCCCATTACACAGTTATTTACAGATCCTTCTCTTTTGTTTGATGAATTTGCTACAAACATTACTTCTGACATGATGACTTCGGCCCATCTTAAGGATTCTGCTCCAACTCCTGGTCCTACTGCTCCACTCCCTGATTTTGAGCTAGCTTCTGTACCTGCTCGTGCTCCACCTCCTAGTCTTATCATCATTTCTTCTCCCGGTGAGCCTCATACATCCCTTGATTCCACTACATCATCTTCTGCACTAAAGGTACCTTTTCATCATTCTACTCGGGTAACACAACCTTTTGTCCTTCTTCATGATTTCATTGTTGATTCCACTACTTTTTATTCTCATGAACCTACTTCCTATCGAGAAGCTTGTTCTAACCCTCTTTGGCAACAAGTTATGAGTGATGAATTACAGACTTTAGATAAAACTCATACCTGGGATGTAGTTGACCTTCCACCCAGAAAGAGTGTTGTTAGTTGTAAATGAGTTTACAAGATCAAAACCCACCCTAATGGTTCCATTGAGCGTTATAATGCTCATCTTGTTGCCCAGAGGGTTTACTCAAGAATATGGGATTGATTACGAGGAAACATTGGCTTATGTTGCTCGTCTTACTTCAATTCGCAGTCTACTTGTTGTTGTTGTTGCTCACCATTGGAGTCTTTGTCAGATGGATGTCAAGAACGCCTTTCTCAATGGTGATCTCACTAAGAAATTTTATATGCAGCATCCTCCTAGTTCCTCAGTTCCGTCCACCAAGGTCTGTAAACTTCGTCGTGCTTTGTATGGTTTGAAACAAGCTCCCTATGCCTGGTTTGCCAAGTTTAGTTCTACCATTCGTGACTTTGGATTCTCCTCCAGTGCCTATGATTCTACTCTGTTTATACGTAAGACAGAGCATGGTATTATTCTTCTTCTTTTTCTCTATGTGGATGATATGATCATCACCGGGGATGACAAAGTGGGTATCTCTAGCCTGAAATAGTTCCTCAGTCGTTAGTTTAAGATGAAAGATTTGGGTTTGCTTAGTTGCTTCCTCGGCTTGGAAATTTCTCATAATCCTTCTGGTTACTTTCTCACCCAGGCCAAGTATACCTCTAATCTCTTGGCTCGTGCTGGTGTTACCAATTGCAAGATTGCTCCTATTCCAGTTAATCCTCAGACTCGTTTCACACCTCTTGACGGTCACCAGTTGCCTAGTACTACTATATATCATCAACTAGTTGGCAGTCTTGTCTATCTCACGTTTACTCATCCAGACATTGCCTATGATATTCACATTGTCAGTTAGTTCATGGCTGCTCCTCGCTTTTCGCACTACGATGCTCTAGTTTGCATTTTGCGCTATCTCAAAGGAACTTTGTTTCATGATCTTCACTACTCAGCACACTCTTCTCTATAGTTACACTTCTTTTCTGATGCAGATTGGGTAGGGGATCCTACTAACCGCCATTCTACTACAGGATTTTGCTTCTTCTTAGGTGACTCTCTCATTGCCTGGCATAGTAAGAAGCAAACTCTTGTTGCTCGTTCTAGTATTGAGGCTGAGTATCGTGCTCTTGCTGACACTACTCAAAAGCTGGTGTGGCTTCACTAGCTTCTTTCTAATACGGGGGTTTCTCATTCTGCTGTGATTAACCTCTATTGTAACAATCAGAGTACTATTCAAATTGCCCATAATGAAGTCTTCCGTGATCACACAAATCATATTGAAATTGATTGTCACTTCATACAACAGCATGTTACTAGTGACACTGTTCGTCTTATCTTTGTTATCTTTGCTGATCAAATAGCCGACATCTTCACCAAGGCTCATCCTCCAAGACGCTTTTCTGCCTTACTTTCCAAGCTCAAGTTGATATCTGCATTACCACCTAGACCTTGAGGGGGGGTGTTAGCTGTATATATTTATATTACCATATATTGTACACTACAATAGTTAACTTTCTTGTAAGCTACTCTTCCTCAGCCTATATATATATATAGGCCTCTTCTATTATATTAGTCATTGTCTTATTGAATGATAATATATATATATATATATATATTTATCTCTCTCTCTCTCTCTCTCTCTCCCCCCCCCCATTCTAACAGGGTGTTAGAACATTTTCATAATATATTTATATATATATATATATATATTTAAATATATAATATAGTTATATGCATGATTAAAGAGATGTGACTTTTGGGTTTAAACCAAAGAGTGTAACCATTGAGTTTAAACAAAAAGGTGTGTTTTTTGAATTTAAACCATAAGGTGTTACTATTGGATTTAAACCAAAAGACATGACTATTAGATTTAAAGGGTGTCACTTTTGAATTAAAAGGACACGACTTTTAGTCTAAGGGGCACAAACCCATGCCTATATAAAGGCAGGATGGGTTGGAAATTAGATAGAAATCATCTATATGAAATCCATGGAATTTCTAACATTCATATTGTTATTTTCCTCCATATTTGGTGGATTAGAAAAATCCGAAAGTATTCGGGATCTAATTTCGTTCATGCATAACGTAGTCAGACATCAGTCTTTAGACTATGCTTCATTGTAATCTGGAGGCGGATTCGTGAGTAACCCGGTGCACAACATATTCGACAGAATTGGTGGGGACGAATATCGTCTTAAGGAAAATGACGTTGTAACGCGTTTTGAAGCAATACTAATTATTTTATGTTTTATCTCTTTCCATCACATTAACCAATTTTGCACTAACAATCTTAAGACAATATTACGAAGAGATGGATAGGATTAATATTTATTTGAAAATATTAGAAACAATTAACAGATTGACTTTTAATTCCAATTTGGTGTTTGACCGTCAAATTACGATCAAAGTGATAAAATAGTTTGCTTCAATTTATTATTGGCAAAGGTATGTCTTACTTCTTTGCTTGTGATTTTTATTTGAGGACCATGCTTATAATTGAACATCAGATAAGTTCATAATTGGTATGAAAACTATGTTTGCTTATAACTTTCATTTAAAGTAAATACTTTACTTGTTCAATGTTAGAATTCCTATGGTATTGGATTTGATAGTTAAAATGTGTGATTATATTTAATTTTTAGTATTGTTGTTTCATGTGAACAAAATGCAAACCAGAATTTATTAGTTTCAGTTGTCATTATTAGTAATAATTATCATGTTTTGTATACTATTACTTTTATTTTTTGTATTTTTACAAAGTATTGTGGTACAGAAGTTATGCAGGTTTCTTTGCAAAGACAAAGTTAATTCCATTGATGGCTATCATTGTCGGGGTAGATAACCCAGCAAGATGGAAAATGAAAAACTTCTTTGCTTATTTATTGATAGTTGCCAGGCCCGGCCCTGGCCATAGGCCCACAATGCCATGGCTTAGGGCCCCTTAAAATAGGCTCAAAATAGGGGCCCCTCCTATTATAAGTTAGTATTATATATTGGGTATGTTTTAAGTCCAAAAAAAATTAAAAAAAGGTCCAAACTAACTTAATTTTTTTGACCCATTAAAAGGCCAATGGTTAAGGCCCAGCCCAACCATTTGAAAGGCCCATTTTTTCTAATTCCTAACCCTATCTTCTATTAATCCAACATTCCCTACATTTGTTTGATGTAGCCTGCAGCATAGGGACGGAGCAGCAGCAAACAAGTAAATTTTTTATTTATTTATTTTTTTTCTATTCAATTAATTAAATATTTATCTTGTCTTTTGCACAATTAATTGCTATTATAATATTGATATTTACATCATTAAGAATAATTTATTTAAGTTTAATAGTTCACATCATATAATTTAAAAGTTTTTTGTTTTGTTAAGTGGTGGTGCTCTTGTTTTGAATTTTGATTTAAAAAAATATTTTGATCTCAGCACAGCAAGCACACGTAATTTTTTTTTTGTTTCTATTCAATTAATTAAAAAAAATTTCTAAGCATTTTTTGTGATTTTAATACAAATATTTTATCCTTTACCTTATTTTTTTTTCATTCAATAAAAAAAAAAATGTGAAGGGCCCCAGAAATTTAGTAGTTGATTATCGGTTTTGGGCCCCGAAAATCTCAGGACCGGGCCTGATAGTTGCTTTTGTATTCAAAAAGCAGTGGGAAGTATAGGTTTGACGTTACGTATAAGCAGGTTTTTTGCACAAAAAATGAAATAATCCTATCTTGTGTCCATGTTGATGTCAAAGAAGACTATTGCATATAATCACGTGGTTCATCATATGGACAGAGGTTTGGGTCACCGGCTACTACTTTTTGGGTAGTAAGGCCCATGTACAGTGATCTCGTTGTGGGTTTAATAAGTATCATTTTTTTATCAATAATAGAATTAAATTCTTTGGATTATTTGTGTTTAAATCCATGCACTGAATTTACTAAAAGGCCCAAATAGTATTCTGAATCTAATTAATCCATTTAATGGATTAAGAATTAGACTAAAAAACTAAACTTTAAATCCTGTTTTTGGATTTAAGGGACAGTTTTTGTGTAGAAGTTTTAAGAATGTATTTTTAAAATCAAATTATGATTTTAATTGTAAAAATTAGTTCTGATTTTTGGTTTGTGAATTCTTGAAACTTAAGAAAATATAGAGTATATGTTATATACTTGGTAAATTTTCAGAATAAATACATTAGAATTTCTAATTTGTGTAACTTGTATTTGAATGAAAATTTTATATTGATTGAAGATTTATGATTCAAAACAAATACAAGCACAAATCATGAAACTTATAATATAAGAAAGTATTAATTCTAAATATCTAAAGTATTGATTGTTTAAGTCCCACAATTTAATTTCTCAAAATTATTGAGAATGGTTAGTTTATATGTTAAAGTGGGTATTCGGTTATTTGAAAGGATACATAGGCATCTGTTTAAATACTTAGCATGAAAACTATGGCTTAGAGTAAATAAAGATTACTCTTGGTGGGGGTTTATCTCTTAGAATTGAAGAGATGGTACTTAGTCCCTTGTAACAAAAAAGATGGAATGACATGGTATTTTGGTCACGGATTTTTCTTGAATTTTTCAAGATGCAAACTCATCATTAATATGAGTTGATAGTTATGATAGTGATTGTTAGTCCGGACATGCTGATCACGTCATAAACTGTGGTACTACATAGCTATGTAAGAATTTTGTCCACGTGGTTGTAAATTATCTTAAGAAATACTTGCAAGAGATTTGATATGAGATCATCAAAGGGGATGGGTCTTAAGCCCAAGTAATATATCACTCCTGGTGGAAACTCGACTCAACGCTTGAAGAAATATCAAGTCCTTAAGTTCAATGAGCCCAAGTACACCATATGTCGTGATTGGAAGCACTTAAATTTTTATTTTTATAACCATCCCAAGGTATAAAGTGCTTGGGACCTGTAATGCAAAAGAAGAGGTTGAGCTACTTAGCTCTTAATAAGTTTACGATGGTGAGTTTGTGTACATACGTTACAGGGGTACTCTCAGTAAACATACGTATATGAGTGTAGGAAGTGGTGTCGCTTCCTATTAGTTTAAGGGCTTGACTTTAGAGCACTTATAAAACAAGATATAGACACAAGGCCAATACACGTGTCGGCATTTTTGAATTACCTAAGGAGAAGGAAATTTGTGTGTGAGACGTGTTCGATTAATCGTATAAGATTGCTAGTTCAAAGACAAGTCTACTATACCATCTTGATTAACTTTGATGTGTTGTCACTAAGTGAATGATTCAAATCGAAAAATATATATATCTTCATTTATGCATAAATTTTCCTAATCTATCCAAGTTGTTGTATTCATATATTTTGAAAATGGTAGGGGAATGTTGGAATATTTGTTGGACAATCTTTACTGTACTTAAATAAATCAGTTCTGTTTGGGTACTAAACGACAAACAGAATACAAAAGAAAAATAAGAAATGAGAGAGAATGTTTGATTACAAAAATTAAATAAATTAAAACATATTTTATTTTGTTACAAGAAAAAATTAAAATCTGATTTAAATAAACAAATAAAACAGAAAATAAATTAAACAACTTACTTGATTAATTTCTTCGAATAATAATCTGATCAAGTCCAGTGTTTGACACTATGTCCTTAAGACAGATTCGTCCTCTCCACGGTGCTTTCAAAACGTGGACGTCTATCTCCCAGGATGAAATGATTAACAACAAATAAATGCAGCACTACAATTTATTTGTTCAACAAACACACTAAGTGTATACACTCTTTCTCACAGAAAAATAATAGAATAAATGCAGCAAAATGCAGAGATGAAATTGCAGCAAGAATGGACGAAAAATAATGAATAAATTGATCAAATAAGGGCTGCCTATTTATAGATGGATTGGTGGCTGCTGATTTTGAATTATTTAGGTGCAAACCTATTTGAACAGGTACTGAACCTGTTGGGTTTTGAATTGGACAGATAACCGAATCTGTTTGAATTTGAAAATTAAACAGATTTGAAATCTGTATTCGGTTTGGACAAAATTTTGTAGAGAGGTGCATTACAAAATTTGAATTTAATTTTAACCCAGAATTTTGAAATAAAAACGGACAGATTTTATTTCAAAATAAATAAAATAAACTCAAATGTTTTTGGCCCAAAAAGATTAGTATTGGGCCGGACAAGCCTAACCCAACCACGCACCCGCGCCCAAACCCAGCCCCAGCCCAGCCCGCCCGACCGGACAAACGGACAGCGGCGACGCGTGGTGATTTTTAGGTCCAATGGGCCTAGCTTATTTTGCCCATAACCTCCCTCTCTACAAAACTTGGGTACCCCTTGGGGCACACCCCAAGTTCCTATTCCATGCCTTATAAACCCACTCAAAACTTCCCACCAAATCAATGTGGGACAAACCATTTTTCAACCTTTAAGGATTTTCTACCAAAACTCCATTTTCATGGGACACACTTTGGCTTTAATTTCCTATTCACTCGATAATGGTTTTGAGCAACCAAATATACCACATTAATCACAACGTGGCATAAAACACGTTACCACTTTGACCCGCGAAAATCGACGCACGGGGCCCACCTAAAAAATAGACCAAACTTAGGAAAAAATTCTGGTTTTACCCAGAATTTTTCCAACCATTTCTAACAATCCCCCACATGAATGGAATTTGATGACAACGGAAGAATATAAGTCAAAAATATCTTGTATCAGGATAGATAGCTTTTGGCCTTGAACCATCCCTAGTGATAAACCTATTGGACTTGCTAGCTAACCAATGGACGCAATGCCTTGAATTGTTCAGCCATTTGTGTAAACCAAGACAATAGATTTCACACAAAATATTTTCTAACACATCGTGGTTCTTACTGTTGTGTTCATTTTGGCCTTGAACGCTTCTGGTTTTCATGAGTGTTTCTAGAGAATTTAGCCTCTTCATTCTCATAGAACCGGCCCCAGTTCAACACTCATATAGGTGATTCTTATTGTGAATATCTCCTTATACTCATCTTGATTTTATGTTTTAATCAAGATATAAGTAATCATTAAAAGCAAAGCTTATCTTTATACCCCTGTAGACAACACATGTTGCAAATATCACTCTCACCATAGGAATGGGTAGGGAATTTTAATCCCTTGGTGATTTCTGGCGAGCCACCCATAACTTAATTGTCCCTTTAAACTTAGTTCTTGGGAGCTCCAGTCATATAAGTAGGGTTACCATTATGATGACTCTTATGTAATAGGCTTTAATCTCATCCCCTTCGATGAACTATACACATGCCTTTTTGTCAAACCTTTTGTTAACGGATCCGCAATATTCTCTTTAGATTTTATATAATCTATTGAGATTGTTCCATTTGAGAGCAATTGCCTTACGGTATTATGTCGACGACGAATGTGTCGTGACTTACCATTATGCATATGATTCAGTGCCCTGCCTATTGCAGATTGACTATCACAATGAATGCAATTAGCTGGCACAGGTTTAGGCCACATTGGAATGTCTTCTAAGAAGTGACGAAGCCATTCTGCTTCTTCTCCTGCTTTGTCTAAAGCAATGAACTCAAATTCCATTGTGGATCATGCAATGTATGTTTGTTTCGTGGATTTCTAAGAAACAGCAACGCCTCCCAGAGTAAAAACATATCCACTAGTGGATTTTGAATCTTTAGTATCCAATATCCAATTTGCATCACAATAACCTTCGAGTACTACTGGATATCGAGTAAAGTCCAAACCATGATCACGGGTAAATCTTAGATATCTAAGAACCCGAATGATCGCCTTCCAATGGTCTTCTCCAGGGTTACTTGTGTACCTACTCAATTTACTGATAGCATAAGCTATATCAGGACGAGTACAATTCATTAGGTACATTAGGTTTCCAATGATTTGGGAGTATTTTAACTAAGACACCGCATCACTTTTATTTTTCGATAAATAAAGACTAATGTCTACAGGTGTTCTTGCTACATTCATATCATCATTGATAAATTTACCAAGATTTTTCTTAATATAATGTGATTGCGATAATGCATATCCGTCAGATGTTTTAGTAATTTTCATTCCTAAGATAACATCTGCGACCCCCATATCTTTCATATCAAATCTTTTGTTAAACATTTGCTTAGTTGATTTGATCATGTTTTGACTGCTTCCAATGATAAGCATGCCATCTACATAAAGACAAACTATGACATATCATTGGTCAGTGTTTTTAACATAGACGCATTTGTCACATTCGTTTATCTTAAACCCATTAGTAAGCATTGCATGATCAAATTTTTCATGCCATTGCTTAGATGCTTGTTTTAATCCATAAAGAGATTTTACAAGCCGACAAACTTTCTTTTCTTGCCCCGGTACTACACACCCTTCAAGTTGCTCCATATAGATCTCTTTATTTAGATCACCGTTTAAGAAAGCTGTCTTAACATCCATTTGATGTATTTCTAAATTAAACAACGCTGCTATCGCAATAAGCATGCGAATGGATATTATTCTTGTCACAGGAGAATATGCGTCAAAATAGTCCAGATCTTCCTTTTGTTTGTAACCTTTAACTACAAGTCTTGCTTTATACTTGTCAATTGAACCATCTGTTTTCATTTTTCTCTTGAATATCCATTTATATCCAAGAGGTTTAGAACCTGGTAGAAGATCCACTAATTCCCAAGTATGATTTTGCATAATGGATTCAATTTCATTATTAACAGCCTCTTTCCACAAGGTGCTTCAGAACATGTCATTGCTTCCTTAAAGCTTTGAGGTTTATTTTCTAACAAGTATGTTAGAAAATCTGGACCAAAGGATTTTGATGTTCTCGCTCTCTTACTCCGTCTTGGTTCATTATCAGTTAAATCCTGTTGGTCGAGACCATTAGTAGTCTCTTGTGTTTGATTGTCATTAGTCTCTTAACTTTGTGTACAATCATAAGTTCTTTCCTGTGAACTTAATTCCTGTCCTTTCTTGTAAGGAAAGACATGTTCAAAAAACATAGCATTCCTTGACTCTATAATAGTGTTCACATTTATATCAGGTATTTCTGATTTATAAGTCAGAAACCAATATGCACTACTATTCTGAGCATAACCAATAAACACACAATCTATAGTTTTTGGTCAGATCTTAGTCTTTTTAGGAACAGGAACTTCAACTTTTGTCAAACACCCCCACACTTTTAAGTATTTGTAGGAAGGCGATTGACCTTTTCACAATTCATAAGGAGTGTTGTTGGTTTTCTTGTGGGATATTCTGTTAAGAACATAATTAGCAGACAATATTGCTTCCCCCCATAAGTTCTGTGGTAAGCCTGAACTTAGCAACATGGCATTCATCATTTCTTTTAGGGTTCTATTCTTCCTTTCAGCAATTTCATTTTGCTGTGGAGAATAGGGGTTGTAGTTTGGTGAATAATGCCATGTTGTGCACAAAATTCATTTAATGGTGCATCATATTCACCACTCCTATCACTTCTAACCATTTTAATGGTTTTACCAAATTGATTTTCAACTTCTGTTTTGTAGAGTTTAAACATTTCTAAGGCTTCATCTTTACTTCTAAGTATATAAACATAACAATATCTTGTGCAATCATCGATAAATGTTATGAAATACTTTTTTCCTCCTCTAGTTTGAACAAATTTAAGATCACATACGTCTGTATGAATTAATTCTAGAGGTTCAGTTTTCCTTTTAACTGATTTAAATGGAGTCTTAGTTAGTTTCGCTTCTACACAAATTTCACATTTACGATTAGGATCAATTGCAAACTTTGGTATATAATCCAAACCAATTAATCTACGTAAAGCACCAAAATTTACATGTCCTAATCTACCATGCCATAAATTCGATTCAAGAATATAAACAAAAGATGTGTTATTCTTATTTATACCAACTTTTGGTACAACTGTCATTACATTCAATTTAAAGAGATCATCACTCATGTATCCCTTACCAACATGCATACCACTCTTTCTTAATACAAATTTATCAGACTCAAATACAAGCCTAAAACTATTTTTACTTAACAAAGAGCCAGAAACCAAATTCTTCCGGATGTCAGGTAAATGCAGTATGTTGTTGAGGGTTAGTTCTTTCCCTGATGTCATCTTCAAAATCACCTTTCCTTGTCCAACCACAGTAGAAGTAGAAGAATTTTCCATGAAAAGTTGTTTACCATATGCAGCCTCATTGTAGGTAGTGAACATCTTCTTGTCTGCACATATGTGACGAGTTGCTCCAGTGTCAACCCACCACTCCTTGGGATTTCCAACCAAATTAGCCTCAGACGCTACAGTAGAGAGGTTGATGTCATTCACCTCGTTAGAGATGCAATCTAGTTCAGTTACATTGGCCTGATTGGTAGTCTTCTTGATTGTACTTCCGCGATCCTTCTTAGGGCGGCGGCAGTCAAAAGCTCGATGTCCAGTCTTGCCACAGTTATAGCATTTTCCTTTGAACTTCTTGTTGCCATTGTTGTCGCCTTGTTTAGGATCATCTCCAGTAAACTTCCTCTTTTTGTTATGTGGTTTATGAACTTGTTCAACCACATTAGCCTTGGACTCAATGAGATTTTTCCTATTCCTCTTTTCAGCCTTTCGATTATCTTCCTCAATTCTCAATCTTACGATCAATTCATCCATGGCCATCTCCTTGAGTTTATGTTTCAAATAATTTTTGAAATCTTTCCAAGCCGATGGTAACTTTTCCACTAGAGCAGCGACTTGGAAAGACTCGCTAAGAGACATACCTTCTGAATGAACATCATCAAAAATTATTTGAAAATTTTGAACTTGAGAAATTACCGTTTGGGTGTCTACTATATCAAAGTCCAGAAATTTACCGACAACAAATTTCTTCGTGCCGGCATCCTCTGTCTTGTATTTCTTCTCCAAAGAATCCCATAATTCTTTTGTTGACTTCAGAGGGCTGTAAACATTATACAACATGTTGTCAATGCCATTGAGGATGTAGTTTCTACATAGGAAATCAGAATGTTTCCAAGCATCTACAGCGGCAACAATTTGCTAATCACTTTCACCCTCTTTAAGTGCTGGAGCCTCTTCATGGAGAAACCGAGCCAAATTTGGAGTTGTAAGATAGAACAACATCTTCTGCTGCCATCTTTTAAACTCAATACTGTTAAATTTTTTCAGTTTTTCTCCATGATTTATTGGTACTTGAACATGGTTCTAGATAGAGACCGGTGTTGGTGTAACAATTGGTGTACCACTTCCAGTTGCAGTTTCAGTTGCAGTAGCCATAATATCCGATTACAAAAATCAGAAAAACAAACCACAAATTAATTTTCTAGTTACTAAAACCAGAAAATAAATTATAACACAAAATAAATTTTACTTTCCTTGTTACTAAAACTAGAAAAATAAAATACCACAATAATTTTCTGTAACACCAAATAATATTCTGTAATTGTTAATGACACCAGTATATTACTACTAGTTGTCAAAGAAAATAGACAGTATATTACTACTATCTGTTAAATAGTTTATAAATACCATTTGTATTTTCCAACCAGAATATCAGTTTGTGAAAACACAGAAAATTAAATACAATAAAGATACAAAAAAAATTCTGTCTTAAAATTGTTGGACAATCTTTACTGTACTTAAATAAATCAATTCTATTTGGGTACTAAACGACAAACAGAATACAAAAGAAAAATAAGAAATGAGAGAGAATGTTTGATTACAAAAATCAAACTAGAAATAAAAATTAAATAAATAAAAACAGATTTTATTTTATTATTAAAACAAAATTAAAATCTGATTTAAATAAACAAATAAAACAGAAAATAAATTAAACAACTTACTTGATTAATTTCTTCGAATAATAATCTGATCAAGTCCAGTGTTCGACACTGTGTCCTTAAGACAGATTCGTCCTCTCCATAGTGCTTTCAGAATGTAGACGTCTATCTCCCAGGATGAAATGATCAACAACAAATAAATGCAGCACTACAATTTATTTGTTCAACGAACACACTAAGTGTATGCACTCTTTCTCACAGAAAAATAATAGAATAAACGCAGCAAAATGCAGAGATGAAATTGCAGCAAGGATAGACAAAAAATAATGAATAAATTCATCAAATGAGGGCTACCTATTTATAGATGGATTGGTGGCTGCTGATTTTGAATTAAACAGGTGCAAACCTGTTTGAACAGGTACTGAACCTGTTGGGTTTTGAATTGGACAGATAACCGAATCTGTTTGAATTTGAAAATTAAACAGATTTGAAATCTGTATTCGGTTTGGACAGAATTTTGTAGGGAGGTGCATTACAAAATTTGAATTTAATTTCAACCAAGAATTTTGAAATAAAAACGGACAGATTTTATTTCAAAATAAAAAAAATAAACTCAAATGTTTTTACACACCACACACCAGTGTCCAAGCCCAGCCAGTTCGCCCAACCGAGCGGTGCGCGCGTGTGGCGATTTTTGGGTCTAATGGGTCTAGCCCATTTTTCCCATAACCTCCCTCTCTACAAAACTTGGGTACCCCTTGGGGTACACCCCAAGTTCCTATCCCATGCCTTATAAACCCACTCAAAACTTCCTACCAAATCAATGTGGGACAGACCATTTTTCAACCTTTAAGGATTTTCCACCAAAACTCTATTTTCATGGAGCACACTTTAGCTTCAATTTCTCATTCACTCAATAATGGTTTTGAGCAACCAAATATACCACGTGAATCACAACGCGGCATAGAACGCGTTACCACTTTGACCCGCGAAAATCGATGCACGGGGCCTACCTAAAAAATAGACTAAACTTAGGAAAAAATTCTGGTTTTACCCAGAATTTTTTCAACCATTTCTAACAGTATATTCATAATATATATATATATATATATATATTTAAATATATAATATAGTTATATGAATAATTAAAAAGATGTGACTTTTGGGTTTAGACCAAAGGGTCGAACCATTGAGTTTAAACAAAAAAGTGTGTCTTTTGGATTTAAACCATGGGGTGTTACTATTAGATTTCAACCAAAAGACATGACTCTTGGATTTAAAGGGCGTCACTTTTGAACTTAAAGGACAAGACATTTGGTCTAAGGGATACAAACCCATGCCTATATAAAGGCAGAATGGGTTGGAAATTGGATAGAAATTATCCATATAAAATTCATATGAAATCATGGAATTTCTCTCTAACATTCATATTGTTATTTTCCTCTATACTTGGTGGATTAGAAAAATCCAAAAGCATTCGGGATCTGATTTCGTTCGTGCATAACGCAGTCAAACATCAGCCTTTAGATTAGGCTTCATTGTATCCTAGAGGCGGATTTGCGGGTAACCCGGTGCACACCATATTCTACAGAATTGGTGGAAGCGAATATCGTCTTAAAGAAAGCGACATTGTAACATGCCTTAAAGCAATATTAATTATTTTCTATTTTATCCCTTTCTATCATATTAACCAAATTTGCACCAACACAGGGCACATGCATTGTGTGTGTGATGAAAATCAACATTTAGGACTTTTTAACAGTATATGTAGTAAAAACATTGTTTACCTAATACAAACCAAACTTTTCCTTTTAATATACCTATCAAGAAAAAAAAGCAGAAGTAAATAAATAGAATGATGGAAAAGATGTAATGTATAAAAATTAAAAAGGCTTTCCTTTGCAAAATTCTAACCATAATGTTCCTCTGATGAAATCTGATAATCAAATTTTGCAACGTAATGTATTACTTTAATTAATAAGGTCTGCATTTTATATAATCCAATGTGTAGTGTTAGAGTCACATTGTGTTTGTAGTATTGTAATATGTACACCACTATGATATGTTAGAAATGGTTTTGGAAAAATCTGGAAACATAATTTTTTCTCAACTTTGGTCTAATTTTTAGGTGGGATCCATGCACCAAAGTTGGCGGGTCTAAGTGGTAGCGCGTTCTATGTCGCGTTGTGATTCACGTGGTATATTTGGTTGCTCAAAACCATTATTGGGTGAATGGAAAATTGAAGCCAAAGTGAGCTCCATGGAAATAGAGTTTTTGGTGAAAATTCCTTAAGGTTTGAAAAATGGCTTGTCCCACATTGATTTGGTAGGAAACTTTGAATGGGTTTATAAGGCATGGGATTGGAACTTAGGGTAGGCCCCAAGGGGCACCCAAATTTTGTAGAGAGGGAGGTTATGGGCAAAGTGGGCTAGACCCATTGGACCCAAAATAAACACGCGCGAGCACCGGCGCCGTCCGACCGGGCGAGCTGGGCTGGGCTTTGGTGTGTCGTTGGATTGGGTTTGTCCGGCCAAATACCTATCTCTTTTGGCCAAAAATATTTGAATTTTATTTTCTAAAATTAAATTCTAATTTTTTGGAATTTGAATTTCGAAAATTAATTTCAAAATGGGCTCCGTTTTATTTTCCCTACGCGGACAGATTCAAATCTGTTCCACCTGAACAAATTTCAAATCTGTTTAAATTTCAAACCCAAACAATTTATCTGTTGAAACAGTGCCATGCCTGTTTAATTCAAACCATACTTGTTCAAACAAGTTTGCACCTATTTAATTCAAAATTAACAGCCACCACTCCATCTATATAAAGGCAGTCCCTCATTTGGATATTCACTCCAATTTTTTGTCCTTAAATCTGCTACTACTCTCTGCATTTTGCTGCATCTAATTTTCTATGAGAAAGAGTGTAAAACACTTAGTGTGTTCGTTGTGCGAATAAATTGTAGCGCTGTATTTATTCGTTGTTGATCATTTTATCCTGGGAGATAGACGTCCACAAATCTGAAAGCACCGTGGAGAAGACGAATTTGTCTTAAGGACACAGTGTTAAACACTGGACTTGATCAAAAGTTTGTTTATGAAATTAATCAAGTAAGTTGTTAATTTATTTTTCTGTTTTATTATTATTTATTTAAATCAGATTTTAATTTTATTTTTCTAACAAAAATAAAAATATGTTTTTATTTGTTTATTTATTTTTATTAGTTTGATTTTTGTAATCATGCAATCTCTCTCATTTTCTATTTTTCTTTTGTATTCTGTTTGTAGTTTAGTACATAAACAGAATTTATTTATTTAAATGCAGTGAAGATTGTCCAACAATCTTAAAACAAAATATTTTTTGGCGTCTTCATTGTATTTAATTTTCTGTGATTTCATAAAGTGATATTCTGGTTGGAAAATGCAAATAGTTGTAATATATTGTTTGACAAATAGTAGTAATATACTGTTTATTTTCTTTGACAAGTAGTAGTAATATACTGATGTCATTAACAATTGAAGAATATTAATTTGTGTTACAGAAAATTATTGTGGTATTTTATTTTTCTAGTTTTAATAACTAGAAAATTAATTTGTGTTTTGGTTTTTTCTGATTTTTGTAATCATAAATAATGGCTGCTGAAAGTTGTACTCCAAATCCGATCGTTACAACGACTCCGGTTCCTATCCAGAACCATGTTCAAGTTCCAATAAATCAAGGAGAAAAACGGGAAAAATTTAATGGCACTGAGTTTAAGAGATGACAGCAGAAAATGTTGTTCTATCTTACAACTCTAAATTTGGCCTGGTTTCTCTGTGAAGAGACTCCAATACTTAGAGAGGATGAAAGTGATCGGCAAGTTGTTGCCGCTGTAGATGCTTGGAAACATTTAGATATCCTATGCAAAAACTACATCCTCAATGGCCTTGACAACATGCTGTATAATATTTACAGCTCTCTGAAAATAGCAAAAGAATTATGGGATTCTTTGGAGAAAAAATACAAGATAGAGGATGTTGGCACAAAGAAATTTGTTGTCGGTAAATTTCTGGACTTCGTTATGATAGACTCCCAAACAGTAATTTCTCAAGTTCAAAATTTTCAGATAATTTTGCATGATATTCATTCTGAAGGTATGTCTCTTAGCGAGTCTTTCCAACTCGTTGCTTTAGTGGAAAAGTTACCACCAGCTTGGAAAGATTTCAAAAATTATTTGAAACATAAACGCAAGGAGATGACCATGGATGAATTGATTGCAAGATTGAGAATTGAGAAAGATAACCGAAAGGATGAAAAGAGAAATGGGAAAAATCCCATTAAGTCTAAGGCTAATGTGGTTGAACAAGTGCACAAACCACATAACAAAAAGAGAAAGTTTACTGGAGATGGTCCTAAACAAGGCAACAACAATGGCAATAAAAAGTTCAAAGGTAAATGCTATAACTGTGGCAAGACCGGACATTGAGCTTCTGATTGTCGCTGCCCTAAGAAGGATTGCGGAAGTACAAGCAAGAAGACCACCAATCAAGCCAATGTGACAAAATTAGATTACATCTCTAACGGGGTAAATGACATCAACCTCTCTGCTGTGGTGTCTGAGGCTAATTTAGTTGGAAATCTCAAGAAATGGTGGGTTGACACTGGGGCAACTCATCATATTTGTGTGGACAATAAGATGTTCACTACTTACAATGAGGTTGCAAATGGTGAACAACTTTTCATGGGAAATTCTTCTACTTCTACTGTGGCTGGAAAATGAAAGGTGATCTTGAAGATGACATCAGGGAAAGAGCTTACCGTCAACAACGTACTGCATGTACCTGACATCCGGAAGAATTTGGTTTCTGGCTCTTTGTTAAGTAAAAATGGTTTTAGGCTTGTATTTGAGTTTAATAAATTTGTATTATCAAAGAGTAGTATGTATGTTGGTAAGGGATACATGAGTGATGGTCTCTTCAAATTTAATGTAATGACGTGTCACAACCCAAACCCGCCCCTATGGGTTTAGTATCGTAACCGGCCAGTAATCCGAGATTACCGAAGGCCTGCATAACAGTAATACAGTAATACAGAGTACAGGGGCTGGCGGAAGCCAATACAGTAAATAAACAATATCCAATAAGCTGTGACAGTCTGTATGCCAAAAAGACTTTTCATACACTTATACATGAACAGTACAGAACAGTATGTACATATATACAATTATTCAGTTCAGGGACCTAATCCCTATTAACTAGTACCGTAACAGTCTATACAGTCATACAAAACAAATATAGAGACAGACGGGGAAATTAAAACACCCCTAAGCCGTAACTTGACAGGCTCGGAACCTCGCAGTGAGGCACAGTAGTTGGCTTGACAAAACTGGAGCTTAACCCCAACGCTTCTAGCCGCGGTCTGGTGCCTGTACACCTACATATATATATATATATGAGTAGTGAGCTAAAGCCTAGTGAATAACGTAATGCGTAAAGAGGTTAAGAATGAATGTCCTTACAGTAATGAAAACAGTTCATTAAATCAGTATTTCGGTCGTTCAGTCAGTACAGTCATATGTGGTACATCCATTAGCATAACAGTACAGTAAACAGTAGGTCTTAAAAGACCGAACAGTAAATGATGGCCATCAATCAGTAAACAGTAGTGGTTCCAACAAGGGAACCGACAGAGATCTCTGTAACAGTAGCAGTAAACAGTAGTTGCTAAGGATGCCATAATACAGTTCAAAATATAGGACACACATTCATTCAATTAGCAGTATCAGTTCAGAAAGCAGTACAGTTCAATTATTCAGAAGATAATCATTTTGAACATATCTTTACACAGTTGTTACTCACAGAGTTCTAAGCTACAGTAAAGCTAGAGTGCGTTCCCAGTCGCCAACCCTACACAGTTACAGATTGAACACACACTAAGCTACACAGTTGGGAAAATAATGACCTAATCCCTAATTTGCCTCGGTGTGTTCTACATCTATATCCTCATTAAGATGCCTTAAACTAGGCCTAATAATGCCTAGGATGAGATGAGGATGCAAAGATGCACTTTAAAAGCATTTTCAAAATTTTCAGAAAACAGGGGTCACGCTCGAGCGTAGGTTAATCTAATTTAATCGTACCAAATCAGTTTTCAAATTATTACACCATAAAATCACATAAATTATGATGATCATGAAACACTAATCGATCTCCGGTTCGGCCGCCGATAAGGCCTTCAATTCGCAATTTAAACATAAAACATGAACAGATAATCGAACAGTCAAACATATAGATAATGCATTTAAACGGATACAGTCAATCAATCAGTTTCAGATTTTAATCAGTCAGTTCAGTATTTCAATCAGTCCAATTACTTTTCATAATCAGTCTCAATTTAGCAGTAATCGGTAGTTTATCGGTAAACAGTAGTGAGGGTTGTTACAGTCTCCCCTCCTTAAAAAGAGTTTAGTCCTCTAAACTCGAGTTACCTTCGTTTTGGAAGTAAATAGGATTCAGTGGAAACAGTTCAGGATATCTTTTAGCCATGTCATCTTCCCTCTCCCAAGTAGCATACACGCCACCATGGTTTTGCCAGTCAACTTTCACTAACGGGATCTCTTTGTTTCTCAACTTCTTGATCCGTCTGTTTACAATCTGAATAGGCCGCTCCTCGTAAGTGTAGTTATCACTCAGCACTACACGAGTAGGCTCTATTACGTGGAAAGGATCCCAGAGGTAGTCCCTCAACATAGAAATGTGGAAGACATTGTGCATATGCTCCATTTCAGGAGGAAGCGCAACTTGATACGCCACCGGATTGATTTTCTCGATAATCTCATATGGTCCGATGTATCTCGGCGCTAACTTGCCTCGGACTCCAAAACGAGTCTGGCCTTTCATCGGTGTCACTTTCACAAACACGTGATCACCCACTTCATATTCTCTATCCCGTCTTCTGACGTCAGCATAACTTTTCTGTCTGCTTTGTGCGGTTTTCAGTCTCTGTTGTATCAGTTTCACTTTCTCAGTCGTTTCGTATACAATCTCGGGCCCAAGCAAAGGCCCATCTCCAACTTCTACCTAGCAAATCGGAGATCTATATTTTCTGCCGTACAATGCCTCGAAAGGCGCCATACCAATACTTGAATGATAGCTGTTGTTGTAGGCGAATTCAGCTAAGGGCAAATGACTTTCCCAGTTTCCCTGAAAATCAAGGACACACATTCTCAATAAATCCTCCAGAGTCTGGATGATCCTTTCTGACTGGCCATCGGTCTAAGGATGATAAGCACTACTCAGTCTCAATTCAGTACCCAATGCAGTCTGTAAGCTTTGCCAAAATCTCGATATAAACTTCGAATCCCTGTCAGAAACAATGGACACAGGCACTCCATGCAGTCTAACAATTTCATCAATATAGAGTATAGCCAATTTGTCCGCATTATAAATTGTCTTAACAGGTAAGAAGTGAGCAGATTTAGTCAGTCTATCAACAATAACCCAAATTGATTCCATACCTTTACTGGAGCGAGGCAATCCCACAATAAAATCCATGGTGATATGTTGCCATTTCCACTCCGGTATGGGTAAGGGCTGCAATAAGCCTGCGGGTCGTTGATGTTCGGCTTTAACTTGTTAGCAATGAAGACATTTTGATACAAAATCAGCAATTTCTTTCTTCATTCCCGGCCACTAGAAATTCAGTTTCAAATCTTGGTACATTTTCGTATTCCCTGGATGGATAGAAAATTTTGAATTGTGGCCCTCTTGCAGAACCCTTCTTTTCAATTCAGAGTCATTTGGTACACACAGTCTTTCTTGAAATTTCAGTACATTATTTTCAAATTTGAAACCCGGTCTTGGTTTAGTTTCCTTTTCTTCGATGATCCTCTTCAAGAAGTCATCCAGTTGCTGTTTCTCTTAAATCTCTTCAATCAGTGCTGGTTGAGCAGAAATAGCAGCTATTGTTCCAACTTGTTCTCGTAAAACAATTTTAATTTCAGATTTTTCAAGGTCACAAAGTAATTCTTTCTGCCCGATAAGCAAACAGGCTAAATTTCCAATCGATTTCCGGCTCAGTGCATCGGCAACGGTGTTGGCTTTTCCCGGATGGTACAAAATCTATAGGTCATAGTCTTTAATCAGTTCTAGCCATCTCCGCTGTCTCATGTTCAGTTCTTTCTGCGTGAAGAAATATTTCAAACTCTTGTGGTCAGTATATACTTCACATGTCGCCCCATACAGATAGTGACTCCAGATTTTCAGCGCAAATACTACTGCAGCAAGTTCCAAATCATAGGTTGGGTAATTCTTTTCGTGCGGTCTTAGTTGTCGGGAAGCATAAGCAATAACTCTCCCATTCTGCATTAAAACACATCCCAAACCCTTATGACAAGCATCACTAAATACAATATAACCATCCGTACCTGAAGGTAGGGTAAGAACCGGTGCAGTCACAAGTCGAGTTTTCAATTCTTGGAATGCTGATTCCCTTTGGTCAGTCCAGTCAAATGATATCCCCTTCTGAGTTAACTGAGTCAACGGTAAGGCAATCTTGGAGAAATCTTTGACAAATCTTCTGTAATATCCAGCCAAACCCAAAAAGCTTCAGATTTCTGTCACATTTGTTAGTCTAGGCCAGTTTACTACAACTTCAATTTTCTGCGGATCAACAGAAATTCCATCTTTGCTAACAACATGCCCCAAAAACATAACATGATCAAGACAAAATTCGCATTTAGACAGTTTAGCATAAAGTTTCTGTTCTCTTAGGGTCTGTAGGGCAAGTCTCAGATGATGTTCATGTTCTTCTATACTTTTGGAGTAAATCAGTATGTCATCAATGAATACTACAATAAAGTCATCAAGGTATGGTTTAAAGATTCTGTTCATGAGGTCCATAAATGCAGCAGGTGCATTGGTAACTCCGAAAGGCATAACTAAAAATTTGTAATGTCTGTACCTCGTTCGAAAAGCAGTTTTGTCAATGTCTTCTGGTTTAACTTTCAACTGATGGTATCCTAATCTGAGGTCGATCTTAGAGAACACTTGAGCACCCTGTAACTGATCAAATAGGTCATCAATACGTGGCAATGGGTATTTATTTTTCACAGTTACCTTGTTCAGTTCACGGTAGTCAATACACAGTCTTAGTGAGCCGTCTTTCTTCTTTACAAATAAAATAGGAGCGCCCCATGGTGAAGTGCTAGGCCTGATAAACTTTTTATCTAGCTGTTCTTGCAGTTAAACTTTCAATTCTTTCAGTTTAGTTGGAGCCATTCGGTAAGGAGTTTTAGATACTGGCTGCGTCCCCGGAATCACATCAACGGTAAATTCAATCTCCCTGTCAATCAAATCCCCTGGCAGATTATCTGGAAAAACATCTGGGAATTCTCTAACTACAGGAATACTGTTCACGTTAGCATTATCATCAGTAGCTACAGTCAATACAGAACACAGATACCCCTTACACCCCTTTCTAATCAATTTAACAGCTTTCACAGATGAAATCAAATACGGAGGAGGTACTACTCCAACCCCATTAAACACAAATTCGGGTAAACCGGTGGACGAAAAACTACTTGTTTCGTTACACAGTCTATGGTAGCATGGTATTCCGTTAACCAGTCCATTCCCAATATTACATCAAAATGATCAATGTCCAATGGCAGTAAATCAATATACAGATGTGCATCTCCAACAATAATTTCACAAGCAGGGTACATATATGCACAGGTCATAGATTCCCCAATGGATGATGATACAGCTAACAGATAATTCATGGGTTCTAATGGTCTATTCAGTTTTCACGAAAAAGCATGCGACACATATGAATGCGTAGATCCCGAATCAATCAGTACATAAGCATTTTGAGTACAGATAGAGAGAATACCTGACACAACGGTCTCAGTATTCTGCACGTCTCCCGGTACTAGGGAGAACACTCGGCCCTGCCTCATGGGCTCTTTCTCGGTAGCTTTAGGGTTCGGTTTTGGTGTAACAGTTGATGCTGCTGCGCTTGGTGCAGCTTTACTATTGGCTTGTGGAGCAGAGGGGCAGTCTTTAACCATGTGGCCCACCTTGCCACACCTATAACAGGCTCCAGATATTTTGTAACAGACCCCTTTGTGCTTCTTGCCACACTCAGAACAGGGTGGTATGAAACCACTCCCTTGGCTGGGGCTAGTTGTTGACCCCGTATTCTGTTTCTTGTTCAATGGGTTATGCTTGCCTTTCTTGAATTTAAAACCTTGCCTTTTACCACACCATTCAGACGCTGGTGTTTCAGTTTTTAGTGCCTCGATGTTCGATTCAACCATCAAGGCTCGGTCAAGAACATTTACATAGTTCAGTAATTTCAGAACATTTATTCTGTCCAGTATTGCAACATTAAGGCCGCCTTCAAACTTTCTGGCCTTCTTATAATCAGTGTCCACCATGTGTGGTGCATAACGGGCAAGTTCAGTAAATTTTCTTTCATATTCAGCAACGGACATTGTGCCCTGTCTCAACTGCTCGAATTCGGTTACTTTTCTGTCCCTAACACACTGAGGGAAGTACTTTTCAAAGAAGGCTCCCTTGAATTGAGCCTAAGTCATAACAGTATTGTCATCACGGATAAGCATCCACCATCTTCTAGCTTCCTCTTGCAGAGTAAAGGTGGCCAATAGCACTTTATGTGCTTCAGAGCACGGAAAAACCTCAAACAATTTTTCTGTCTCGAGAACCCTTGCTTTAGCTTTTAACGGTTCAAGGCCTCCCTGGAAGGATGGCGGTTTCATTTTGCTGAACTTATGGGTGAGAGAAATTATGTCCCCATCATTAACATTGGCATTATGTTCCGACCGTACCGGAGGAGAAGGTGGGGGCTGTGGATTCTGTTGTTGATCTAGTCTTTCAGTTATTAGTTCCATCATTCTTTCCAGTCTTGCCATTCTTGCCTCAGAGGATGAGGATAAGGATTCATTTGCAGTTCTCGCATTATCCATTTCACTATAGGCGGTTATAACAGTTATTAACATAAGCAATCATTTGTTTAAACAGATTAACACATTAGCATATATTCAGTCATGTCATAGCCACACACACTTATCATGCTCATGTAATGCCCTAATCGCTTTTCTAGGACATCCTATAGCTCATTGGGACAAGTGTGTGCGGTATAACTAGTGGTAAGTATCGCTCTGATACCACTCTGTCATGACCCAAACCCGCCCCTATGGGTTTAGCACCGTAACCGGCCAGTAATCCGAGATTACCGAAGGCCTGCATAACAGTAATACAAAGTACAGGGACTGGCGGAAGCCAATACAGTAAATAAACAATGTCCAATGAGCTGTGACAGTCTGTATGCCAAAAAGACTTTTCATACACTTATACATGAATAGTACAGAACAGTATGTACATATATACAATTATTCAGTTCAGGGACCTAATCCCTATTAACCAGTACCGTAACAGTCTATACAGTCATACAAAACAGATACAGAGACAGACGGGGAAATTAAAACACCCCTAAGCCGTAACTTGACAGGCTCGGAACCTCGCAGTGAGGCACAGTGATTGGCTTGACAAAACTGGAGCTTAACCCCAACGCTTCTAGCCACGATCTGGTGCCTGTACACCTACATATATATATGAGCAGTGAGCTAAAGCCTAGTGAATAACGTAATGCGTAAAGAGGTTAAGAATGAATGTCCTTACAGTAATGAAAACAGTTCATTAACTCAGTATTTCGGTCGTTCAGTCAGTACAGTCATATGTGGTACATCCATTAGCATAACAGTACAGTAAACAGTAGGTCTTAAAAGACCGAACAGTAAATGATGGCCATCAATCAGTAAACAGTAGTGGTTCCAACAAGGGAACCGACAGAGATCTCTGTAACAGTAGCAGTAAACAGTAGTTGCTAATTATGCCACAATACAGTTCAGAATATAGGACACACATTCATTTAATTAACAGTATCAGTTCAGAAAGCAGTACAGTTCAATTGTTCAGAAGATAATCATTTTGAACATATCTTTACACAGTTGTTACTCACAGAGTTCTGGGCTACAGTAAAGCTAGAGCGCGTCCCCAGTCGCCAACCCTACACAGTTACAGATTGAACACACACTAAGCTACACAGTTGGGAAAATAATAACCTAATCCCTAATTTGCCTCGGTGTGTTCTACATCTATATCCTCATTAAGATGCCTTAAACTAGGCCTAATAATGCCTAGGATGAGATGAGGATGCAAAGATGCACTTTAAAAGTATTTTCAGAATTTTCAGAAAACAGGGGTTATGCTCGAGCGTAGGTTACTCCGCTCGAGCGGACATGCAGACAAAGGTTTCCGCTCAAGCGTAGACTTACCTACTCGAGCGTTCTGCAAAACAATCAAAAGTGCTGGATAGGTGAAAATCACGCTCGATTGGGCGCTCGACACCCGCTCGAGCATGAGACACAATGTCCCGCTCGAGCGGAAATCAAAACAGTGCAAAGTACTGGGAGCACGAATTTCACGCTCGAGTGCCAGTCACCCCACTCGAGCGTGAGTCCAAATTCTGGAAATTCTAGATTTGAACCTCAAGCTCAAAACCAAGTTTTAAAACATAAATTTCGATCCTCTTAGGCCAATTTTCCAGAAAACATCCCAAAACTCATAGTTTAACATGATTCCAAAGCTCAATTGTAAAATCAAAGCCCAAGGGTGTTTCAAACAACTCAATTTCAAACCAATTTTCAAGAATATGAAAAACATGCAAACATGCATGAATTTAAACCATTTCAAAGCTTCAATTTGATGCTCTAGTGAGCCAATTGTTCCCAAAACAAGATGAAATCATGGGCTTAAAGCTTAATTATGAACATGCATGTGACAATTTGCCATGAAAACAACTTAAAATTTATCAATACAACCATGCATGCATGAATTAAGTTATAATTCAACATGTGAAGCTATTTCATGACTTAATCCACTAAATTTGACATGAATCATGTAAGAACAAGTTCAATTCACAAACAAGAGGGTAATTATACTACCTTAGGTCTTGTAGTTCAAGAATGGAAACACAATTTTGAAATCAACCTTCAATTTCTTTAGGTTCTCAAAGCAATCACAAGAAGGAACTCAATTTCCCTCCCTCACTCTCTTAGTCGGCAAGAACAAGGAGTTTGGATGATGAAAAGTTGTGTTATGTGATCAAGTGCAAGGCTTAAATGTGTTAGGTAGTGGGCCACTAGGATGGCAATAAGGTAAATAGGGTAACTTATGTAATTTAGCTCATTTTAATCTAATTTAATCGTACCAAATCAGTTTTCAGATTATTACACCATAAAATCACATAAATTATGATGATCATGAAACACTAATCGATCTCCGATTCGGCCGCCGATAAGGCCTTCAATTCGCAATTTAAACATAAAACATGAACAGATAATCGAACAGTCAAACAGATAGATAATACATTTAAACGGATACAGTCAATCAATCAGTTTCAGATTTTAGTCAGTCAGTTCAGTATTTCAATCAGTCCAATTACTTTTCATAATCAGTCTCAATTTAGCAGTAATCGGTAGTTTATCGGTAAACAGTGGTGAGGGTTGTTACATGACGGTTGTACCAAAAGTTGCTATTAATAAGAATAACACATCTTTTGTTTATATTCTTGAGTTGAATTTATGGCATGATAGATTAGGACATGTGAATTTTGATACTTTGTGTAGATTAATTGGTTTGGATTATATACCAAAGTTTGAAATTGATTCTAATCACAAATGTGAAATTTGTGTAGAAGCGAAACTAACTAAGGCTCCATTTATATCGGTTGAAAGAAAAACCGAACCTCTAGAATTAATTCGTACAGATGTATGTGATCTTAAATTTGTTCAAACTAGAGGAGGCAAAAAGCATTTCATAACATTTATCGATGATTGCACAAGATATTGTTATGTATACTTACTTAGAAGTAAGATGAAGCCTTAGAAATGTTTAAACTCTACAAAACTGAGGTTGAAAATCAACTTGGAAAAACTATTAAAATGATTAGAAGTGATAGGGGTGGTGAATATGATGCACCATTAAATGAATTTTGTGCACAACATGGCATTATTCACCAAACTACAACCCCCTATTCTCCACAGCAAAATGGAATTGCTGAAAGGAAAAATAGAATCCTAAAAGAAATGATGAATGCCATGTTACTAAGTTCAGGCTTACCGCAAAACTTGTAGGGGAAGCAATATTGTCTGCTAATTATGTTCTTAACAGAATACCCCACAAGAAATCTAATAACACTCCTTATGAATTATGAAAAGGTCGACCACCTTCCTACAAATACTTAAAAGTGTGGGGGTGTTTGACAAAAGTTGAAGTTCCTATTCCTAAAAAGACTAAGATTGGACTAAAAATAGTGGATTGTGTGTTTATTGGTTATGCTCAAAATAGTAGTGCATATCGGTTTCTGACTTATAAATCAGAAATACCTGATATAAATGTGAACACTATTATAGAGTCAAGGAATGCAGTGTTCTTTGAACATGTCTTTCCTTACAAGAAAAGACAGGAATTAATTTCACAGAAAAGAACTTATGATTGTACACAAAGTCAAGAGACTAATGACAATCAAACACAAGAGACTAGTAATGGTCTTGACTAACAGGATTTAACTGATGATGAACCAAGATGAAGTAAGAGAGCGGAACATCAAAATCCTTTGGTCCAGATTTTCTAACATACTATCACGACCCAAACTCGCCCCTATGGATTTAGCACCGTAACCGGCCAGTAATCAGTGATTACCAAAGGCCTGCTTAACAGTAAAGATAGTAATACAGAGTACAGGGGCTGGCAGAAGCCAAAACAGTAATAAAAGGTGTCTAATGAGCTGTGACAGTCTATATGCAAAAAGACTTTTCCGAACATATTCACATTCATAAGTAAAACATATATACATACAACATATACAGACATTCAGGTCAGGGACCAAATCCCTACCATGATAGTACAGTACAAGTCTTAACATTCTATACAAAACAGAAGTAGAAAGGGGAAATCTAAAACACCCCAAAGCAACCTTAGCTTGAGTGCACTTGGAACCTCGCAGTGAGGCACATTGGCTGGATAGACAAAAAGGGTGTTTAACCCAACGCCCCTAGCTCCGATCCGGTGCCTGAACACCTACATATAAATATAAACAGTAAGCTAAAGCCCGGTGAATAACAATTATGTAAAGAGGTTAAGAATGAATGCCCTTTCAGTCAATAAGCAGTCATATCAGTCATTTAGAAATCATAGCAGTTATATGTGGTACATCCAATAGCAAAACAGTACAGCAGGTCTTAATAGACCAAACAGTCGGTTGATGGCCATCATAATAGTAAACAGTAGTGGTTCCAAACATGGGAACCGACAAAGATCTCTGTGACAGTAGCAGTAACAGTACAGTAACAGTAAATTGCTATGGATATCACGAATACAGTTTACAAATAGGACAAACATTCATTCATTAAACAATAACGTTTCAGTAAACAGAACAGTTGATCATTCAGAAAATATTCATAATTGAACATATCTTTACAACATTGTTACTCACAGAGTACTGGGCTACAGAGAGGCTAGTGAGCATCCCCGGATGCCAACCTTACACAATTACAAAATGAACACACTATAAGTTACACACTTGGGAATCAATGACTTAGTCCCTATCCTCATTAAGATGCCTTAAACATGGCCTAGGAATGCCTAGGATGGAATGAGGATGCAAAGATGCACTTTAAAACACTTTTCAAAATTTTCAGAAAATAGGGGTCTCGCTCGAGCGTGGCTTTCTACGCTCGAGTGGACATGCAGACAAAGGAGTTCTGCTCGAGCGTGACTTCCTTCGCTCGAGCAGACTGTAAACTCATGAAAAGTACTGGTTGCATGCAATTCACGCTCGATGGCGCGCTCGACCTCCGCTCGAGCGTGAGACACAAGTCCTCACTCGAGCGTGCATTCCCTCGCTCGAGCGGACTGTAAACATATGAAAAGTACTGGATACACGCATTTTACGCTCGAGCATTACTTTACCCGCTCGAGCAGGATGCATGTACTCAGAGTGTACGCTCGAGCGTGAAGTCTTACGCTCGAGCGTGGGTCCAAAATCTGGAATTTCCAGATTGAACCTCCAAGCTCAAATTCAACATTTAAAGCATCAAATTCGATTCCTTTGGGCCAATTTTTTGGAAAACACTTTAAAACTCATGATATGACATGTTTCAAAGATCAATTTGCAAAATCAAAGCCCAAAGGTGGTTCAATTAAACACAAATCCAAACAAAACTTCATGAACATAATGTATATGTAACATGCAAGTGTTCAATTGAAATCAAAGCTTCAAATACTTGATCAAATGAGTCAATTCACTCAAAAACATGATGAATTCAAGGACCATAGCTAGAATATAGACATGCATGTGAGGATTTCCATGAAATCAACCTCAAACTCAACAATGTATACATGCATGCATGATTCAAGCTTCAATTCAACAATTTAAAACCAATTCTAGACTTAGATCACTAATGGTTCATGGACCATGCAAGATACAACTAGAATTCAAGTTCAAGAAGGTGATTCTCCTACCTTAGGTCTTCAATTTCAAGTCTAGGAGCTCAAATATGCAATGAATTCCTCAAATCTTCTAAGTCTCCAAGCCAAGTTCTTGATGAGCTAAGTTTTCTCCTACTCTCTCACTCTCTCTCCCACGGCTATGGCCAAGAAGATGGAGAATGATGCAACAAAATGATACAAATTCAAGTGTCAAGAGGTCTAATAAAGTGGCCCACCAATGTGGCAAAAAGGTAAATAATGCAACTAATGTAATTCAACAATATCAATCATTCCTAATCAACTTTTAATTAAATTTACCATAAAATCGCATAAATCCTAATCAGCACATAACACTAATCAATTTCTGATTCGGCCGCCGATAAGGCCTTCAATTTGCAGTTTAAAACATAAAACATGAACAGATCATTTAGCAGTCAAACAGATAGACTTGTATTTAAACTAATACACTTAATTAATCGGTTCTGAATTTCAGTCAGATCAGTTGTTTAACATGCTTAACCATAGTTTAGCACTAATCAGTAGTATATCAGTAAACAGTGGCGAGGGTTGTCACACATACCTGTTAGAAAATGAACCTCAAAGCTTTAAGGAAGCAATGGCAAGTCTTGAAGCACCTTTGTGGAAAAAGGCTGTTAATAATGAAATTAAATCCATTATGCAAAATCATACTTGGGAATTGGTGGATCTTCCATATGGTTCTAAACCTCTTGGATATAAGTGGATATTCAAGAGAAAAATGAAAGCAGATGGTTCAATAGACAAGTATAAAGCAAGACTTATAGTAAAAGGTTACAGACAAAAGGAAGTCTGGACTATTTTGGCACATATTCTCCTGTGACAAGAGTAACATCTATCCGCATGCTTATTGCCATAGCAGCGTTGTATAATTTAGAAATACATCAAATGAATTTTAAGACAGCTTTCTTAAACGGTAATCTAAATAAAGAGATCTATATGGAGCAACCCGAAGGGTTTGTAGTACCGGGGCAAGAAAAGAAAGTTTGTCGGCTTGTAAAATCTCTTTATGGATTAAAATAAGCATCTAAGCAATGGCATGAAAAATTTGATCATGCTATGCTTACTAATGGGTTTAGGATAAACGAATGTGACAAGTGCGTCTATGTTAAAAACACTGACCAAGGATATGTCATAGTTTGTCTTTATGTGGATGACATGTTATCATTGGAAGCAGTCAAAACATGATCAAATCAACTAAGCAAATACTGAATAGAAGATTTGATATGGAAGATATGGGGGTCGCAGATGTAATATTAGGAATGAAAATTACTAAAACATTTGACGGATATGCATTATTTCAATCACATTATGTTAAGAAAATTCTTGGTAAATTTATCAAGGATGATATGAATTTAGCTAAAATAGCTGTAGACATCAGTCTTTATTTATCGAAAAATAAAGGTGATGAGGTGTCTCAGTTAAAATACTCTCAAATCATTGGAAGCCTAATGTACCTAATGAATTGTACTCGTCCTGATATAGCTTATGTTGTTAGTAAATTGAGTAGGTACACTAGTAACCCCGGAGAAGACCATTGGAAGGCGATCATTCAGGTTCTTAGATATCTAAGATTTACCCGTGATTATGGTTTGAACTTTGCTCGATATCCAGCAGTACTCGAAGGTTATTGTGATGCCAATTAGATATCGGATAATAAAGATTCAAAATCCACTAGTGGATATGTCTTTACTCTGGAAGGCGCTATTGTTTCTTGGAAATCCACAAAACAAACATGCATCGCACGATCCACAATGAAATCTGAGTTCGTTGCTTTAGACAAAGCAGGAGGAGAAGAAGCAGAATGGGTTCGTCACTTCTTAGAAGACATTCTAATGTGGCCAAAATCTGTGTCAACTATTTGCATTCATTGTGATAGTCAATCTGTAACAGACAGGGCACATAATCATATGTATAATGCTAAGTCACGACACATTCGTCGTCAACATAATACCGTAAGGCAATTGCTCTCAAATAGAATAATCTCAATAGATTACATAAAATCTAAAGAGAATATTACGGATCCATTAACAAAAGGTTTGACAAAAGAGTAAGTGTATAGTTCATCGAAGGAGATGGGATTAAAACCTATTACATAAGAGTCATCATAATGGTAACCCTACTTATATGACTAGAGATCCTATGAACTAAGTTCAAAGGGACAACTAAGTTATGTATGGCTCGCTAGAAATCACCAAGGGATTAAAATTCTCTATCCATTTCTATGGGAGAGTGATATCTGCAACATGTGTTGTATGCAGAGGTCTAAGGATAAGTTTTTCTTTTAATGATTACTTATATCTTGATTTAGGCATAAAAATCAAGAAGAGTATAAGGAGATACTCACAATAAGAATCACTTATATAAGTGTCGAACTGGGGCCGGTTCTAAGAGAATGAATAGGCTAAATTCTCTAGAAGCACTCATGAAAACCAAGAGCGTTCAAGGCCAAAATGAACACAACAGTGAGAACCACGATGTGTTAGAAGATATTTTGTGTGAAATCTATTGTCTTGGCTTACACAAACGGCTAAACAATTCAAGGCATCGCATCCATTGGTTAGCTAGTAAGTCCAATAGGTTATCACTAAAGAAGGGTCAAGGCCGAGAGCTACCTATCCTGATGCAAGATATTTTCGATTTATACTCTTTTGACAAATTTTGCATATTTTTGCATTTCTGTTGTCATCAAATTCCATTCATGTGGAGGATTGTTTGAAATGGTTTTGGAAAAATCTGGAAAACATAATTTTTTCTCAACTTTGGTTTAATTTTTAGGTGGGACCCATGCACCAAAGTTGACAGGTCTAAGTGGTAACGCGTTCTATGTCGCGTTGTGATTCACGTAGTATATTTGGTTATTCAAAACCATTATCGAGTGAATAGAAAATTGAAACCAAAGTGAGCTCCATGGACATGAAATTTTTGGTGAAAATTTCTTAAGGTTTGAAAAATGGCTTGTCCCACATTGATTTGGTTGGAAACTTTGAGTGGGTTTATAAGGCATGGGATTAGAACTTGAGGTAGGCCCCAAGGGGCACCCAAGTTTTGTAGAGAGGGAGTTTATGGGCAAAGTGGGTTAGACCCATTGAACCCAAAATAAACACACACGCGCCGCCACCACCGGTCGGGCGGGCTGGGCTTTGGTGTGTGGTTGGGTTGGGCTTGTCCGACCCAATACCTATCTTTTTGGACAAAAAATATTTGAATTTTATTTTCTAAAATTAAATTCTAATTTTTTGGAATTTGAATTTCGAAAATTAATTTCAAAATGGGCTCCATTTTATTTTCCCCATCCGGACAGATTCAAATTTGTTTCACCCGGGCAGATTTTAAATATGTTTAAATTTCAAACCCAAACAGTTTATTTGTTGAAACAGTGCCTTGCCTATTTAATTCAAACCATACATGTTCAAACAGGTTTGAACCTATTTAATTCAAAATTAACAGCCACCACTCCATCTATATAAAGGCAGTCCCTCATTTGGATATTCACTCCAATTTTTCGTCCTTAAATCTGCTACTACTTTCTGCATTTTGCTGCATTTAATTTTCTGTGAGAAAGAGTGTAAAACACTTGGTATGTTCGTTGTGTGAATAAATTGTAGTGCTGCATTTATTTATTGTTGATCATTTTATCCTGAGAGATAGACGTCCGCAAATCTGGAAGCACCGTGGAGAGGACGAATCTGTCTTAAGGACACAATGTTAAACACTGGACTTGATCAAAAGTTTGTTCAAGAAATTAATCAAGTAAGTTGTTAATTTATTTTTCTGTTTTATTATTATTTGTTTAAATTAGATTTTAATTTTGTTTTTCTAACAAAATAAAAATCTGTTTTTATTTATTTATTCTTATTTATTGGTTTGGTCTTTGTAATCAAATAATCTCTCTCATTTTCTTTTCTTTTCTTTTTTTTGTATTCTATTTGTAGTTTAGTACACAAACAGAATTTATTTATTTAAATACAGTGAAAATTGTCTAGCATGATGCTTTGGCCTTTGGAACGATCTCTGCATTTTGGTGAATCTAATTTTCTCTGAGAAAGATTTAAATAAAAATCTGTAGTTTAGCCTTTGGAACGATCTTTGGAAGGAAATTAGTACTGTCAAAAGTATTGATCATACCAAAAGGAGATGAGCGTAGAACAGGTTCACATGGTCATATGTTCAAAAAGATCTATTTGACAGCGTAACTTATGAGTCTATTATGCAGCGATTTCAGAAAAATGAAAATTCATCGCGGACAATTGTAAAGTACAAATATTTACTTGTTTTTGTTGAGGTAATAGTGTCAATATCCCAATTTTGTTTTATCTGTAATTTGTCTAGTTTGGGTTACTTTTGTCAACGTAATTGAAAATACATTAAATTTACAATCTATCATATGAATGTTACTGTTATGTGATTGTGTAGAACTAAAAATATAATATAAGGACATTAATAATGCTCTGCTAAATGAACTCGTTGAACGAAATTGTTAAATACGCCACTTCTGTAAGCCTTATAAAGTTTGTTTCAATAAGAAGACGATGACTAACAAGATGGAATTTAAAATTTTCAATTCTTCTTTTAATGGTTAAGATTTGCTTAGAGGTCGAGTGGTAATGGAGTCCAACTTATGTAAAAGCACCACTCTTGTATCCACACACATTTCTTTTTCCTTGATCGGTTTCTTGAGGGCTATGGCTGCATCTCTACTTGTTTGATTCATACTAAGCCTCTGTTTAGGAAGTGGGCTGATTTTTTGACTTTTTGACTATTTTAATCTGGACTAAAAAGTTTAGTTTGAAAAGGATTTTTTGACTTTTTTTATGAGAGAATAGTATAATGATTATGGATTGGATGTGATGTTTTGTTTATTGTAGCTAAAATAACCTATTATGTTTTTTATGGCTAAAATAACCAAAAAAACTCTTGCCAAACGGAGCCTAATGTATTAGATTAACACAATACATTATATGATATTTAAAATTTGAGATCCAAATTTAGTCATAGTAACATTATTAAAATTGTTAATAAAAAAAATTTATTCAAATTCTTATCTTATATTTATTTATTATTATTATTATTTTTTTTTTCTATCCAATCTAATTAAGAAAATGGGAATAGGAAAAAGAAAAACATATTTTTATGATTATGATGCGAGTAACAGTTCCAGTATACCCACATCATTTTATATAAAAATAAATAAAATCTGTAAAATGTTTTATATAGTAAAAATTTTCATTCTACGCACACAAAATAAAAAATAGTAAAACAATAAAAAATTGAGGCTTGACTAATGCCCAACCCTTGCCAATACCATAATAGTTCAATGGCATCCAATTGTCTGATTTAATTACTCTCAAGTTGGGTTTAAACGAAAGGATTCCTAAGGAGAATAGAATTTCATTATTAGTAATAAAATTTTCGATAATGCTACGTAGTTCAAATTTTGTGGCTCAACAGTGGCTCAAATGGCCAAAACGACGTCATTTTGAGTACAGAACAACATAAAAATAGCCAAAACGACGTCGTTTTGCCCATTTGAGCCACTTTTGAGCCACAAAATTTGAGTTATGAGACATTTTTCTAAAATTTTTGAGTTGATGTTATTCAATCGTTTAGTTTTGTAAAGAATTCTCAATGAAAAAAACAATAAAATTGGACATATTGGCCCAATTATTATTTTTTTTCTTTTAACGATGTGTTTTGATAATAAATTTGGAAAGAGCAAATAAAATGAAAATAAATTAAAAAAATAAAAAAAAATTTATATTTCATTCACATTTTTCTCATATTCTCTTTTCATTTTCAAATCTCTACCTAAATTCATAATTTTGGTTAGGAGATTTAAAAAGGAATTTGAAAAGAAAAAGAAAAAAAAATAGGTGAAAAGTGAATAAAATATACTTACATTTTACTTAGTTTCACATACTTTTTTCCTTTGCCTTTTCAAATCTCTTCCTAAATCTTCAAACTAAACACAGCGTAAAACATTTTTCTAACAATGCAAGTTTTAAAAATGAGAATTTAATTCCTCCTTAATTTGGGAATATAACTCTTGCTGAAATAAATAATAAGAAATCATTTCTTTTTTTGGGTGAGTAAGAAATCATTTCTTATTCCTATCCGTGTCAAACACCTGAAATCATGAGACCATAATCACATTTAAATTTTCCCTCAAAATTACAACCATCCAAAATTTGTCAACAATATCGTTTGAGCTTTCATTTTGTGACCCATGCTAATACCACATGCATCTGCACTCTCTCTCTCTCTCTCTCTCTCCCCCCCCCCCCCCCCCCTTTGTGTCTTCTCTCTCTTGATTTTATCAAGGTAGATGTTAGATTAGATGGTGAACGGTGAACATCAAAGAAAAATCACCACAGTAACTTTAGTTTCTTGTAGAACAATTTTGTTGACAAATCTTTATAGGCGATTGAAATTTTTTCCAAAACAATTGACCCCAATAGAATAACCAAAGTATGAACAAAATTGGACTCAATTTCATGTTACAAAAAGTACATGAATGATATAACAACAAACAAAAATCCGCGCCTTCTCTCTTTCTTTATCAATATCGACCCAACAACATTTCTGGAGAAAACAGATGACTAGAAACAAACCTTTTTCCCTTTTTTTCTCTGTTGAGTAACAATTAAAACATCCAAAACAAACAACATACAGTCCTCCCTCTCTCTAATCCTTTTGCAGCATGTGCACTGCACACTCTACACATCCTAACCCTGTTTATAGTTTTGACAATGTGAACACCCTTACATCAATAATTCCCATTAAATATAAATCATAATTTAATCTTTCTTTTTTACATCAATGGCCTCCAAAGAGTCATTCTACTCTACCCTCTATCCTGCAACCCCATTAGGTACCGTGGGTCTCACTGTGAGGGGTCAACCTTCTAAGTAGAAGCAGTAAGCTTATTTGGTGCATTCCTATGGCAAAACCAGGAAAATGGGCATTGGGTGCCTCTCAAAGAAGCTCCTATGACTATCTACTGACACGTGTAACTATATACTTTCCTTTTTCTAGATCATAGATTGTCTTCACCTGGGGCTTCCTCCACTTTGTAAAAGACCATGCACTAAAGATCAATACAATGAAGATAGCAAATAAAGCAATCAGTGTCGATGAATCATTGCTAACTACAGTGGCAATCCAGTTGGGATGTTCTGTGTTCAAGTTATCCGCACTCTGTAAGATGAATGCGCCCAATGCCCAATCGAGTGGGATATCTCCCACCTGATTAGCGAACCCAATCCTGCTTGGAAGTCAGTCCAATCATTGCAAATACATACACAATCACACAAACAGAGGAAAAAAAAAAAAAAAAGCTCATAACACACAAAACCCTAGCCTGAGATAGTGGGTGTTAAATCTTATTATTAGCTTTTTTAATACAGAGAAGCACACATCAATGAGGATATTCATGCAAGAGGGTAGTGGAAAGAGTAAGAAAAGAATACCTCTCATCATCCAAAGCAATTCCAAGACTGTCATGGAGTAAGGCCACTATATATGCTGAAGAGAAGCAATAACGCAGCAAATCATCCTCCTCAAGCGAGTCATATTTCATCCTCAACTTTGGCCAATCCTCTTCGCAGAATTGTTGACCAGCCGTCATCAGACCAGATATAAATTTCCTTGGGGCCAGCCCAAAGAACTACTCAAAGCAAGGAAAAACCAAAAGGTTAAAATATACACATCATATATATATATGACATGCTTTATGGTGGTACGAAGAAGTAACAATCTTAGGAAGTATAAAACTGGTGACTTCTTAGGTAAGACAGAACATAAAACCTTAGATGTATAGAAAAAATTTTCTGTGGTTAAAAACTTTCCCTGAAGCTTGGGTATAAATGTTGATCCTATATAGCAGTGCTGGTAGGAGCATTGTTCTGCGTCTCACATGAAAAGTATTTTCATCAGTTACTTTCAACAGGCAATGAAGGGAAACTCCCTGATTGCAAAACATGATATGGTGTTTCTGATAGAATCCAAATTACCTTTTCCTTTTTGCAACAGCATTAAAGCAGCAGATCTGCACTCTGAGAAGTTACCTTTGGGTAGCACAGCAGATAGGTATTTACTCTTTTCAGCCATGGAACTATGCGAAACAGTCCAAGACTTTGCATCATGTGAATATCCACTAGGAGTACAAGGATCTATTGATTTTTTTGTCTGAACAGATTCAGTAGCTGCATTAATGGAAATACAATAAAGAATTTCTCAAGAAACATCTTATTTAATTCTTCAAGCCATATGATTATATGCCCCGTATGAACACACAGATGAAAGAAAGATTCATATAACAAAATTTGGAAGTGAAAAAAAGTCCATTTGAAGAATCAATTTAACCACACAATTAACTACAAACAATGCGATATCAATAGAATGTCAACAGATACCCAATCAAGTCAATTATATGTAATTTTAAATATACTAATAAAAGATAAAAACAACACTATCGTCGTAATCATCTACTGACCATACCAACTTCCTAATAAATGCAATAAAAGGTAAGTCAAGTGGCTAGCATAATCCTTAAAGCTAATATACAATACATCTACTTAGCATCTGCTCAAACACCCTCTAGGCAAGAACAAAACTACATTAAACAAACCAAAATGTTTTAACAGGGTGTCTGTTTTGCCTTACATAGTATTGCCCAGCAGCATCAGTCCTTTTATAGTATGGCCCAGCAGCTCCAGCCCCCTGGACAAGATCAGGGTCACTACAAAATGTAAATCCCCTAACGATTCACATTTTGGAACCCACATTTCGAAACATAGTACACTTATGTTCCAAGATAGTGAATTTTGCTATCGAAAGTGATCTCAATTTTATTTTCCTATTTATATCCTTAGGAGAATAAAAGATCAAATATAATGAACTAATATCTAAAAGTTGAATTTTGGCAGAACAAAATGTAAACAAGTTGGGCCATAATGCTCATAGATTTGTGTTTTACATTATTAATTTAAAAAACAACATACTAGATTGCATTAGATGTAATTAATTGTTAATTTCTCTCATGTTTAGAAGTATTGTAAGTTCTAATTGTGTGATATATGTAAGCCTGCCTACTCTTATCGTATCACATTTTAGTACATGTGGAGTAGTACCTGTCTGGTTTCTAATACAAGAGTGGCCCACATTCTAGGAATAGCATTTTTTTTTTAATAATTAAAGTAAAACCTATATTAAACCTATATTACATATTGGCCCTGTTTGGGAATAGGCAATTTTAGTTGACTATTTGGTTTTTTAAGAAAATATGTGCAAAAAAGTAAAGAGAGTGATGTGATGGAGTGTTTTGTTTTATTGGCTATTTTAGCCTGGGATGGGCTATTATAATTTATAGCCCATAGCCCATCCCAAATTCAGGATTTAAGACAATATTTATAGATTCACGGAAGAATATGGCAGACCTTCAGAACAGTCAAAAAAGAGGATAGCAGGCAAATGAAGAGAATGCAATTGCAAGCCATCTTTACATATTACAAGGAAATTCAATAGCAGAATATGTATTGTTAGAATTTTCCATCTTTACCTTCACCTACTCCACTACACACTCCACTTCACCTACCTCTACTCCACTACACACTCCACTTCACCTAACCCACTATCACCTCCACTACACCTACTACCACATTACCTTCACCTACTCCACTACACACTCCACTTCACCTACCTCTACTCCACTACACACTCCACTTCACCTAACCCACTATCACCTCCACTACACCTACTACCACATTTTCTTCTATATATAGATTGTATAGGAATTGTAATTAATGAATCTTGTAATCTATCAATCAAGACATCAATCAATAATACATAAATTTTTACATGGTATCAGAGCAAGGTTAAGAATTTAATATTTTTTCGCTTCACCGGCGGGCGGCAACCTCGCCTTGGCCGCCCGCCGGACCTCAACCTAGTCCGCTAGAATTGTCTACTACATACCTACCTCCTCATCATATCTTCATAACATCTCATTCTCTCTCGGCATCATAGTAGCCGTGATACTGCTCATACTTCTGGACAGCGGAGAGAACATCGTCTTTCTCGATCTTTCCGCCGACGCCGGTGGCGAGATCCAAGGCTCCGGCTTTCGACATCACTCTCCCCAAATAGTCCATAGCAGCTTCTCCACCGGAAAGATACTCCTAACAGCAGCGGAAAAAAGGTGTTTCCCTCAGCCAAACAAGGCTCAATAGCTGTGGTCCTCATCAAAATACGTGTAATTGCTACTCCTGAACTTGGTTTCCCTATCCTTGCTAACAAGCTTCTCAAATGCTTCCGGGCCATGTTCTTCTATGTACTTCTCAGCAGCAGTTAGAATGTCATCTGGCTTACTGAAGATGTCCTTCTTCCTTGGGACATACTAGACGTTAACAGTCTGCTGTGGGTTAAGAAAGAAAGGCCTCAAATAATGCTCATAAACATATGCAGCACCACTGATACTCTTTATGATGGTGGATATTTCAATGCCATTACAACACAGCACCTTGAAATTTATTTTATTTTATTTTCTTATCTCTCTTTCTGACCATTACAACACAGCACCAGCACACTTGTTCCCACCTTTCATCATGGTCTCCACTTTCTTTTTCTTTTTTTATATTTATTTTAATCCATCTTTTTGAAAACAAAACCAATATCACTTTTTTTAATTCCTTAATTTATTTTAATAACATGAGTGGCCTCTCTTTTCCACTATCTCCCTCTTTTTCTACACAATATTTTTGTACCACCGCCCACTCCATGATTTCCATATTAATATTATTATTATTATTATTATTATTATTATTATTATTATTATTATTATTATTTTCACAAAAAAAAAAAAAAAAATTCATTCCAGTTGATTTTTCTGCCTTACCACACCTACCATTCGAGTTTGCCAAACACACTTATTTTATTCATGTCAGGATCAACCCCGATCATAATTTTACACGAAAAAAAAAAAAAAAAAAAAAAAAAAAAAAAAAACCACCATAACACACCCAACACCCACAGTGGGATTTTTCTTCTCTACTCTGCTGCAGATCTCTTCTTCTTTCCTCCGTCCTGGGCGGCCCTTGACGGTGCTGCCTCCGTGTTTCCTACGCCGCCGAGCACGTTCACTCCTCCATACTCCTCCACTGCAGCATACGGCGGACCTCCAAATCGGAACATCACAGTGGCCTTCCGCTTCAGCTCCTTATTTTCTGCTTTCAGCACACTTATCTCTGCTCGCGCATCCTTATACATGCGTTGGAGCAGAGCCAGCTGGGAATTTAAATGCTGCACCTCATTTGTCCTACTCTGCAGCCGGTTCGACAAATTTGTGACCGCCGTCATGGTTTCCACGCATGACTTCAGAGTATACTGATTAGCCTCAATATCAGTTTGCACCGCCATTTTTTGCTCCACCGACCGCATCGGAAAGTTCAATGGAGCAAAACCAGAGGTGTTTGGTTGAGGTTCACTGGTCACCGCACCAGTTATTTCTCTTGTGGGCTCGTTCAGTTCTGGAAAGAGCGTGAGCAGGTTCTGGGTAGCTGGACGGGAAGAAGAGGCCATGTTTTTGGGTTGCTAAGTGTTTCAGCGAAATAGCAATTTCAGACTGGTAATGTTCGGAAGGGTTGGTGACAGAATGGCAACAAAGTGTTCCACAGTTTCTCTCTCCGCAGAGGCAGAGTTTTTTCAGCGAAGGGTTGGTTTCAGAGGTTTCAGAATGGTATGCCTCAGCCTCAGCCTTCGTCTTGGTTAAATAGCCGAGGCAGCCACGCGTATCGCGCGCCTCTTGCCGCCCGACAAACTGGCACGCCTTTTCATGGCACATCTTTTGACAAAGTGGACACGCCTTTTGATGGCACGCCTTTTGATGAATTGGGCACGCCTTTTGATGGCACGCCTTTTGATGAATTGGGCACGCCTTTTGATGGCACGCTTTTTGACAAAATTGGGCACATCTTTTGAGGGTGCAACTTTTTAAGAGTCCGACAAGACTCTGTAAACTGTCCCGACATTGATTCCGGTTAGTTTTTACAAGTGTCCGACAAGACTCTGTAAACTGTCCCGACATTGATTCCGGTTAGCTCCTTTATGGGTCCGACAAGACTCTGTAAACTGTCCCGACATTGATTCCGGTTAGCTCCTTTATGGGTCCGACAAGACTCTGTAAACTGTCCCGACATTGATTCCGGTTAGTTTCTACAAGGGTCCAGCAAGACTCCGTAAACTGTCACAACATTGTCTTCTACAACGGTCCGACATGACCCCATAAACTGTCTTCTACATCGGTCTGACACCACCATACAGTGTCCTCTACAACGTTATGACACCCCATACAGTGTCTTCACCAACGGTCTGACACGACCATACAGTGTCTCCTATCCTTTTTTATTTTTATGTATTTTCTTGTTTTGTTACTCTCTCCAAACTCAAGTTGGTTAGTTTCTCTCCTCCTTGAGTTTGCGGGGGGCTGTTAGAATTTTCCATCTTTACCTTCACCTACTCCACTACACACTCCACTTCACCTACCTCTACTCCACTACACACTCCACTTCACCTAACCCACTATCACCTCCACTACACCTACTACCACATTACCTTCACCTACTCCACTACACACTCCACTTCACCTACCTCTACTCCACTACACACTCCACTTCACCTAACCCACTATCACCTCCACTACACCTACTACCACATTTTCTTCTATATATAGATTGTATAGGAATTGTAATTAATGAATCTTGTAATCTATTAATCAAGACATCAATCAATAATACATAAATTTTTACATGTATTAACAACCAGATCCTCAGAGTCAAAGTGCCACAAAAAGTTCGAAGGCAGGGTAGCCTTAAATATAGCAACAAATCATTGCTCAAAACTTTGTCTAAACATTATTCCTGAACTACTGCACAACTCAAACCAGGATATAAGAAATATGCTAGGGCCTGTTCCGATGACCCTGCACATTGAATTGCACCGTTTTTTTTCTTTTTTTTGCAACTATTAAATTGTGAATGTGGCCATTGAAAACATGACATTGCATTTTAATCCTAGAAGTAATTCTACTACCACTAGCTGTGCAAACAGGTCCCATTTTCTTCAAGGGTCCCCTTTGTATATTTCACAAACTTGTTCCTTACAAAAGCAACAAAAAATAAAAATGGAGCTGTTCAATTTCCAAAAAAAATCCAAACAAACCCTTGAATCATTTTCTAATTAAAATCCCAATTTGCCGTTTGTCAGAATGTCCTAATAGACCAACTTGAAGAAATAGGGCATACTTCATCAAATCAAACTGGATCATTAATGCTGGGAAACCCCTTCAAATGATGAGGAATAACATTGTCTTGTATCACATTATACAGGTTAAAGTGGAATTACATCAAGAAATATTCACAGTAAAGAATGGACTGAAAGGTAAACAGAAGGAAGCTAGACTAAGGTGTTACCACCTACTAGAACAGAAGAATTACGTGTCTCATTCTAGGATTGACGAGAAGAGGAAAAGGAAAGCCCCAAACCACAAGACATAGTATCCTTGCGCAACTAGAATGATGAGGAAACAGACTTACATGACACTCCTTGTAGACACAAATTTTAAAACATGAAGTGTTTCAACACATTTCAAAATTTATGTTACAAATGTCCACTGTTTAGTTTTTGGACTAAACAGTGTTGATTATTTGAATAGCAGGTTCTTATTTCCGATCTGTATTTCAGATCGTTAATTACACATTTTATACAAATGAAACCTCCGATTAATGAAGAACAAAATAAACAACAAAAGACAATTTAAAAAAAAGAAATATTTTATTAAGATTGTTATGGGTTTTGAACCCTCGAATACAAAATACAGTTTGGGTTTGGAACCCTTTACCTATTCATCGCCATTAGCGTAGGCTCTTGAGTTCTCTAAGCTTCTCTTCTTCTTTCTTGTAACGATTTGTTTAGCTCTCAATTTCTTTCTCTCTCTCTCTTCTTTTCCACTTATGATTTTTCTGATCCCCCGGTCTTGTGTGATGGTCCTCATATTTATGGAGGGCCATCAGGTGATAGGAACGCTTCATCTTCATTTTGAATTTCAAATTGAATGATATTTGAATTTCAAATTGAATGATAACGCTATTTAAATTTTGAATAATAGCGCTATCTGATTAATCGTATATCTGATTAACCGAATTGATCTTTGGGGTTTCATCCTGTGTGATGTCTTTGCTGTAGGCTCTACAGGTGTCATTTTTTCGTAGGCTCCACGTGTCATTTGAGCATCTTGAATAACGTCGTTAAGATACGACGTTGTTTTATTTATATACCTCAACGGAGCAAATTAATCATTTTGGGAAGTGATTGCCTACAACAATCTTATTGTAGGCTCTATGTGTGTCATTGACTGTATTTGAAATTTAAACATAAATTTGGTTTAAAATTTATGTGCCAACAAATGCCCCTCGTGACTTGCACAAGTGAATTTTTTTTAACTGTGCGAGTCACGACAATTTGGCACTTTTATGTGGATGATCTTTAGGTCTTGGATGGGATTATTTCCTAGCCTTTTTTTTTTTTTTTTTTAAATAAAGGGTTAATTGCCCTTTATAGTCCATGGGCCATTTACTTCTGTTGCATGGGTCCTTTTTGTGGACTTGAAATTTTTTTTTTTTTAAGGGTCATGAGTAAGGTCCAAGATTTAATTGGACGTTTCCTTTTGTGGACCTCCAACTTGCCACCAAATTTTTTTTTTTTTAAGGCTATAATGGACCTTTCCTTTTCTAGGCCACCATTTTAATTGGGCCTTTTCTTTTGTGGGCCTCCAAATTGCCACTATTTTTTTTTTGCAGTAAATTGTTTTCTAGGCCATCATGGATTTTTCTAAACCATCATGGACCTTTTCTTTTCTAGGCCACCATTTTTTTAAATTGGGCCTTTTCTTTTGTGGGCCTCCAACTTGTCACCATTTTTTTTACAGCAGATTTTTTTCTAGGCCATCATGGATTTTTCTAGACCATCCTGGACTTTTCTTTTTTTAGGCCACCATTTTTAATGGGCCCTTTTCTTTTGTGGGCCTCCAACTTGCCACTATATATATATATTTTTTTTTTTTTTTTTGCAGTAAATTGTTTTCTAGGCCATCATGGATTTTTCTAAACCATCATGGACCTTTTCTTTGCTAGACCACCATTTTTTAATTGGGCCTTTTCTTTTGTGGGCCTCCAACTTGCCACCATTTTTTTTTACAGCAGATTTTTTCTAGGCCATCATGGATTTTTCTAGACCATCATGGACTTTTCCTTTTCTAGGCCACCATTTTTTAATGGGCCATTTTCTTTTGTGGGCCTCCAACTTGCCACTTATTATTTTTAGGATTTTTTTTTACAGCAAATATATATATATCTATATATATTTTAGGAGTTTGTCTAAATGGAATAGGATGGATTGGCATTGGTAGGATTTCTAAGCCAACACAAACTCTTACTTAGTATTTCAAATCCTACCTAAACTCTTGCTTGTTTGAAGTATTTTAGGAGAACACTACCTCCTTTCTTAAGCAAGAATTTTTTGCTTTATATAACACCTATTCATATATTTTTTCCTGCAGCCCCTTTTTTTCCCTACAGATTTTTTGTTTTCCAGAAAAATTCCAGCAACTTTCCAGCCATTATCTTTCTTCTTTTTCCAACAAAGTTGTTCTTCTTATACTTTAAAGAAGATACAAAAGAATCTCTTCAAACTCCTTTAAATCAGGTATGCTTTCTTTTCCATAAAATATTTTCTTTCAGCATGTATATCACCATGTGATGGCCCTTCCCAAAAATTTTTACTAGACCCTAAGTCCACAAATTCTGGACTGCTTTAAAGGATATAAATTTGTGTCCGTTAATTATAAAGGGGTTTATGGCCTCCAGCAAAATTTATGACAAAATTTTTCCTCTGCTAAGGTAAATTTATGGCCTCCAGCAAAATTTTAAGGGACAATTTGTGGACCAGAAATAATTCTGGACTGCTTTGATTACAAATTTATGGCCTCCCAACGCTAATTAACGATTCTTCAAAACCATTCTTCACGTTTTACTAGACCCTAAGTCCAAGTAGTCCCAACAAAGACCCTTCTTGAAAGGATGAATAACCTACTGCCTTCTTTCATAACAAAAGCTGTAGCCTCTTTTCTTTTTATTATTTTTTTTATTTTTACTTGTACAAAAAACCCTGCTGCCTTTCAAGCAGATTTTTTTACTAGCCCAAAGACCCTTTTTTTTTGTAACAGTTTAATCTGCTCTCTTTTATTTACCTTCCAACAGAAATTCTCCTCTCCATGAACCTTTTTATAACCCATGAAAATTTCCATGAACCTTTTTATAACCCATATGAACCTTGTGTATAACCTGCTGCCTTTCAAGCAGATTTTTTTTTTTTTTTTCGTAGCCTTTTCGTAGCCCAAAGACCCTTTTTTTTGTCACAATTTAATCTGCTCTCTTTTTTTTTTTTTTTACCTTCCAGCAGAAATTTTCTTCTCCATGAACCTTTTTATAACCCATGAAAATTTCCATGAACCTTTTTATGACCCATATGAACCTTGTGTATAACCTACTGCCTTTCAAGCAGATTTTTTTCCTAGCCCAAAGACCCTTTTTTTTGTCACAGTTTAATTTGCTCTCTTTTTTTTTTTACCTTCCAGCAGAAATTTTCTTCTCCATGAATCTTTTTATAACTTATGAACCTTGTGTATAACCTGCTGCCTTTTTTTTTCACAATTTAATTTGCTCTCTTTTTTTTACCTTCCAGCAGAAATTGTTCTTCTTATAAGGCCATATCAAGTATGCTTTCCTTTTTCTTTTTTTTTCTTTTTTTCTTTTTTTTTTCATGCAACCAGAATTTTTGCAGCATGTATGCAAACATCAAACTGCTCCTCACTTTTGCTCTTTTTTTTTTTTTTTTTTTTTTTTCAGAGCAGTCCATTTTTCTTTTGAATCAAAAAAAAAAGAAGCAGTCTTCTTATGCCTTGAATTTATATGTCTTATCGTCCTTTACCAATTCAACAAAAAGCACCCTTTTTAGTATAGGCCAACCCTTTTTTTTTTTTAAATAGCAAACTAGTACTGCTACTAGCCTCTTTATTGGCTCTTGTATTTTCTAAAGGACTCCTACAACAACCTCATATAGATATGCAGCTACTAAAAATTTTGATGGTCCCAAAAGGGTAATGACCCAAACTTTTTTATTACTTCAGGCATGATCTGAAATAATTTTTAGCCAGAATAACACCTTCAATCACTGAACCTCGATTTTCTAAGCAAAAGGTCCCAAAAGGGTAATGACCCAAACTTTTTTTGTTAACCATAAGCCCAAACAAAGACTTTTCTTGTTTAAAAAGAAAAAAACATGCTATACCCTTTTGTGTAACAACATATATTTGTTTATTTAACAGTTTTTTTTTTTTTTTTTTTTTTTTATAAAAAAAAAACCTTAGCAGATTTTTTATTTTATATTTTTTAAAGCCTGCTACCTTTTATTTTATTTTGTATTAGTAGTTGGCCCAATTGAACAAAACTTCTTCTCTTTAGGTCTTGGATGAGATTATTTCTTTTCTTTGGTCCCTGGCCTTTTTTTTTTTTTTTTTTTTTTAAAAAAAAAAAAAAATCTAATCTAATCAAAGCCTGCCCCCTCGTAATTCGTGCAAGTGAATTTTAATTGTACAAATTACGATTTTATTTATTTATTTTTTTTTTTGGCAATTATTTCACGTCTTTTTCCCTCTTTTGCAGGCAACGCGCAAGGCGTTAGAGTTTGTTTGCAGGTATCATTGCCCTTTCCAACCTTATGGCAATGAGTGGCTTAAATCCTTGGCAGTGATTGTGTCCTTCACCCCAATGGGTTGAATCCTTGGCAGTGAATGTGTCCGTCACCCCAATGGCTTGAAACCTTGGCAGTGATTGTGTCTTTCACCCCAACGGCTTGAAACCTTGGCAGTGATTGTGTCCGTCACCCCAACGGCTTGAAACCTTGGCAGTGATTGTGTCTTTCACCCCAATGGCTTGAAACCTTGGCAGTGATTGTGTCTTTCACCCCAATGGCTTGAATCCTTGGCAGTGATTGTGTCCGTCACCCCAACGGCTTGAATCCTTGGCAGTGATTGTGTCCGTCACCCCAACGGCTTGAATCCTTGGCAGTGATTGTGTCTGTCACCCCAACGGCTTGAAACCTTGGCAGTGATTGTGTCTTTCACCCCAACGGCTTGAAACCTTGGCAGTGATTGTGTCTTTCACCCCAACGGCTTGAAACCTTGGTAGTGATTGTGTCCTTCACCCCAACGGCTTGAATCCTTGGCAGTGATTGTGTCCGTCACCCCAACGGCTTGAATCCTTGGCAGTGATTGTGTCCTTCACCCCAACGGGTTGAATCCTTGGCAGTGATTGTGTCCGTCACCCCAACGGCTTGAATCCTTGGCAGTGAATGTGTCCGTCACCCCAACGGCTTGAATCCTTGGCAGTGAATGTGTCCGTCACCCCAACGGCTTGAATCCTTGGCAGTGATTGTGTCTTTCACCTCAACGGCTTGAAACCTTGGCAGTGATTGTGTCCGTCACCCCAACGGCTTGAAATCTTGGCAGTGATTGTGTCTTTCACTCCAATGGCTTGAAACCTTGGTAGTGATTGTGTCTTTCACCCCAATGGCTTGAAACCTTGGCAGTGAATGTGTCCGTCACCCCAACGGCTTGAATCCTTGGCAGTGAATGTGTCCGTCACCCCAACGGCTTGAGTCCTTGGCAGTGATTGTGACCGTCACCCCAACGGCTTAAAACCTTGGCAAGGGGCTTTCGTCAATTTCTTTATATTTTGACATTTTGCCTTCATTAACCTCTTTTTTTTTTTTTTTTTTTTAGGAAACATGGAAAAGACACTTGAATATCTTCGACGTGACGAGAGGAATGTATTGGATAAATCTGGTCCGAAAATAATTCGGCACAAACCTATCACTGCTTTATTGTCACCTGCGGAGTTGGACCCTTACATCCCTTTACATACAGCTTCCAAAGACTTGATCTATACAGGAATTCGAAACTGCTGTGAGATTCTCGAGAAAGGGCACTCCAAATCAATTGGTTCATTCCCTGTCTCAATCCTTCGTCCATTTTCTGAAGACCTTCACTGCTCCGAATTTAATACTCTTCTTAAGAGAATGAAGCATGAAAAACTAAAGTGGGATAATTCCTTTAATGTCCGTGGCATTTCTATCCATTTGCAATCCCCTATATGGATTTTTTGGTTGAACGACGTTCTTTCCACATTTGCCCCTATTTTGAAGAAGTGTGGGATTTATGCTGCAATCTATGTATCCCAATTTGCTTATGCCAGGAATGTCTCCCTCCTCAAAGGATTCTTAGAGCGATGGTCACCCGACACCAACACTTTCCACACCATTTACGGTGAACTTGGGATCTCTCTATGGGACCTTCATCGCATTAGCGGGCTCCCCATTTGTGGCGAGTTTTATGAAGAGTTCACCCCCTCCAATGACATTTTATATTCGTCCCAGACATCCAAGGCGTGCCGTGGGCTTTTCAACATTTATGCCAGCTCTTGTCAATCCAAGAAGTTTAACCACTGGACTTTCAAATTCATTGACGAATCCCCAACTTCAATTAGTGGTTTTCAACGAAAAGACAGGATCCCTGATGATGTGTATCTTTCTGGTTTTTTGGCGAGCTGGCTTAGCGGATTTGTCTTCCCTCACTCTTCCGGAGAGATTCGTCCGACGACCTTTCATATAGCCACCAAAATGGCAGGTGGAACCTTATTTAGCCTGGCCATCCCCGTCCTTGCATACCTCTATCATTGTCTTGGCAAAATGGCATCATCATCTTCACCTGGGAAGGAAAATATTCAGGGTCCTTTACATTACCTTTTTGGATGGATTTCACTATATTTTGTCAAGACTTACTCTCATGGGGATCCTCAGTCGATTTGTCCGATTCCTGATATTCATTTCATGCCATATCTTGGGTTTATTGGAAACCAATCGGCTGCCCAGTTTTTTACTGATAAATTTCCATTTGTGGACTCTCTCCTAACTTATCGTACGGAGTGTCAGTTTAGGGCTCTTACTCATGAAAGTGAACCTTCAGGCATTCTGGTCGACTCTGAAAGGATATCACCTTTCCACCTTGGATATCTTATATCTTTGAGGCAAGGGATTTTAACTTTTAAAATGGGATTTAATTTCATTTCTGAACCGTATTCCCCTAACCGATACGGTCGTCAATTTGGGTTTGCTCAAGCATGCCCTATACCGCTTAATGTATCTTGTCGGCGGCCCTCTGAGTGGTCTAAATTTTATTACAACTGGCGCCATATGTTACGCTGCGGTACAAAAGTCTCATTGGAGTTACCAGGCTCCCGATCTACTTCTCACGTAACCATGCCTTATACCAATTGGTGGTTGGGAACTTCCTTTACCGTGCTCCAATATGTTACTCATTCCCAGCCGAAATCTTCACGCAAGAGAAAACTGGATATGCCAATTAAAGACCGAAAGACGAAGAATCCTTCTTACTCTAGAGCTAGGTCATCATCTTCACCTACTGTTCTGGAAGCATCATCACCTCAAAGAATGGATAATAGTCGACCACTTATTGCTCCTTCTCGGTCTAGTTACTCGGTTTCAGATCTCCTTCATCTTTTCGAAGATATGTGTAATTCTCAATTTAAAATGAGATTTAGCTTTGAGCAAGTAGATTCTGGCCCTCAATTTGCTTGTCTCGCAAAGCTTTTTCCAGAGACTATGTCTATCAGTGATTGCACAGGAACTTCCCAACCCACCGTAGCGACAAAAACCCCAATGGATCAATTTCGCACATACTTGTACTCTTTTCTTGAAGATAAAGATGAGAATATGATTCAAGAACTCTTTGAGGGAGATGGGTATGAATTAACTGCCTTGGGTCGTATTCGCATTAAGGGTGTTGAAATTCCTTCTCCTACCAAATCTTTTGATTGTTCTCTCAATGGAAGTAGTGAGAGTGAAGATGAGTTTTATGACTACACCCCTCTTTTAGATGGCACACCGACTAAGATGAGTAAATCGCCTTCAGCAAATGTAGCTTTTTCTTCTCCTTCGAACGAGTCACCCAAGCTATTAGAGAAAGGTATAAAAAAATTTATTTATTTATTTATTTATTTATTTTTATTTTATTTTATTTTATTTTTTAATACCTTTCATTTTCTTAGGTACTGCGCCTCAAACTTCCCCAGCTGCCTCGCATATGCCATTGGCTACCTTTAAGGGTATTCTTATTCATTCCTTGTATCTCATTTTATTTCATCATGTATACATACTCAAGGAACTCTTTTCTCTTTAGATCATGCCACATTGCAAAATCCATGGTCCACTTGTGGGAATCAGAATTTGTCTCATTCACCTAAGTCTCTTCAAGCCGTACACCAAGGTATACTTCATTCATCTATATATATATATTGCTTTTACCTTCTGCGTTTTCATTGAGTATCTCCTTCTATTTTCACAGAAAATACTTCTGACACATTGGAAGAGACAGGCGAAATTACTTCTGATACCTCGGAAGAGGCCCAAATTCTTGCAGACTTACTTGAAGCAAATGGGGTTAACAAATTATTTGACAAACTTGAAGCACCCTTTGCACCATCTAACCTTCTTTTGGGAACTTCTTCTAACGAAGCAGCCACCCATATTCAGAAAGGTCTTACTATCTCCCTCCAATCAATGATGGATGTTAATGACATGATTGCTGTAGCAAACAACGTTTTCATGATTTTGAAGAGTTTGGGTGTAGACTTCATCTCCTTTTATGAGAAGGTTAAGATATTCCTTGAGTGCTTTGCTTTGAAAACCCAACTTGCAGATTCTTCAAACTTGTCTACTGCAGAATTTGAAGCCCAATATTATGAGAAGAAGCTTCATTTCGACAAAGTTTCTGGCGAACATGAACAATTGCCTGCTTCAATTATCAAGTCGGATGAGCACATTGCGGGTCTTAATCAAAGGATTATTCAAACTAAAGAGTTACTCAAACAACTTGAAGAGGAATTGTCATCCACCCAAGCGGAACATGCATCCTTTATGTGTGATTTTGCACAAGCTTCCGAGAGTGTTTCTAAATCAGAAGAAGGCATGCAAATTGCTCTGAATGTTTTGAACCAACACAAGAAGAAGAATGGACAACACAGTGTTGTGGAACGTGCTTTTGAAAGGGCTAAGGCTTCTCTTAATGAATGAATGCACTTTTATTTTTTTATTCATCCGAACATAATGTATTTATGAAATTTCGCTCAATGATAGATTTATTTGTTATATGAAATTTCTCAATACATTGATTTGTCTTATTTTAGCCGTACACAATAGATTTATTTGTTTATATGAAATTTCTCAATACAATACATTGATTTATCTTATTTTGGCCGTACACAGTTTATACTCTTGCGGGCCAGGAGTATCCAATGTTTTATCACCTTAGATTTCGGTGAGGTATTTTAGCAGTTTAACCACATACAATACCGTTGGTGGTGTTTGACTTTTGTTTGGCCGTACACAGTTTATACTCTTGCGGGCCAGGAGTATCTAATGTTTTATCACCTTAGATTTCGGTGAGGTATTTTAGCAGTTTAACCACATACAATACCGTTGGTGGGTTTTTTTTTTTTTTTTTTTTTTTTTTTTTTTTTTTGCCCTAACTTTTGCCTAGGCCGCCCTTTCGGGTTTTCAACCTAGCAGGCTTTCTTAAGGGTAATATCTCTTCAAGAACCTTGCATTGGTTGGGGGAATGATTCTGTCACCATCCATCGTCATAGTTGTCAAATCGGGATTCGTATCGTGAATCGAAATGATCTCGTACCGAATCGCGAATCGAATTGAATCGTGAATCGTAAAGATTCAGTCACTTTTTCTAAATCACTTAAAAACATATATCTACACATTTAGATGTTAAATGTATCTTATGAATATAAAATATTTAGACTTAAATCAACAAAAATGTTATTTTGAATAATAATCACGTAATTTAATAGGTAAGAAGTTAACAAAGGTTCCTATGTAAAATCACCATCTTACCTTTTTTTTTTTTTTTTTTTTAGATTTTTTTATCAACCATTCTTAATAAAGGTAATAACCAAATAGAAACTATTAATTTCTAAAGTAACAATAGTTAACAACGATATTGATATTTGGACAATAAGCATATATATTTTTCTAAGTTAGAGTGAGCAAATAATAAGTAAGAATTATTTAGGATATTTTATTTTAAAGCCTAAAACATTTTAACAGGTATAACTGACCTCACACATGTAGTATTCAATTTAATAAAATAGTAATAGATAATTCATAGTGTAACTCTAATCTTAAACATCTTTAGAAGATACATTACAATTTTTTGAAGGGGACAAAAATGAGAAGAAAGGTTAAAATATGTTAGGTCTGACTGAATCTGATTGGATCCTATAAAAAACTCCATGATCACTAAAATAATAACAAATCATATATATATGTTGGTTATTTTGGTATTAAATATTATTAGAAGTTGTATTATGTCATTTTCACTAAAAATATGAAAAAAATGAGTCGAAAATATATCGAACACAATAATTTCAAAAATTGCATGAATCGTAAAAAGTGAATCGAATCGTGAATCGATTGTGAATCGTGCGATTCACTAGAGATTCACTTCCAAAATAGATTCACTCATAGATTCGTATCGATTTTGCAAAAATTGCGTATCGAATCGTAAATCGAATCGTGAATCGTAAGATTCTGATAACAGAGTCCATCGTTATCAACAAATAGGCCCCATTAGAATAAACCTTCTCAATCACATAAGGTCCTTCCCATTTGGGCTCAAGCTTTCCTTTGGTTCTTCGTGAGACTACTATGGGTGTTCTAACCATTAGTACCAAGTCCCCCTTTTTAAAGGAACGAAGCCTCACTCTTTTATTGAATGCATTTGCCATCCTTTGTTGGTAGATTTCCAAGTTCTGTTGAGCATACAACCTTCTTTCATCCAGGGTCTCCAGCTTAGCCAACCTCACTCTTGCACTTTCATCTTCTGTTAAGGACTCTTGTATTGCCACTCGTAATGATGGTATTTGAACCTCAAGTGGTAACACTGCTTCTCCTCCAAAAACCAACGAATAAGGGGTTGCTTGAGTAGGAGTTCTGTGCGAAGTTCGATAAGCCCACAAAGCTTCTTGTAACTTTTCGTGCCAAGCTTTTTTGTTCTTATCCACCATCTTCTTAAGAATTTTGCACAATGTCTTGTTGAAAGCTTCTGCCAAACCATTGGCAGGTGCATGATATCTTGATGAATGGTTGTTTTTGATTTTGTACTTGGCAAATAACTTGTTCAAAGCATCACTCCTGAATGGCTGTCCATTATCCATGATGATACTTTCTGGAATCCCAAACCTGTAAATGAAATGGGTTCGGATAAACTCGGAGACAACTGTGCTTTTTATATCCTTTAAAGCCACAGCCTCTGCCCATTTTGAAAAATAGTCAGTTGCAGCTAGGATGTATCGATATCCTGCTGAAGATGGAGGTACAAAAGGACCAATAATGTCCATACCCCATGCTGCAAATGGCCAAGAACAAGTTGTTAAATGTAAAGGCTCTGGGGGTTGGTGGAGAAAGTTCCCATGGAATTGGCAGACTTGGCATCTTCGAGCATAATTTATGCAATCTGCAATCATAGTCGGCCAATAGTATCCCAACCGTTTTAGCTGCATATGTAATTTAGGACCACTTTGGTGTGCCCCACATACACCTGAATGTATTTCTGCCATTACCTCTTGAATACGCTCCTTGGCTATACACTGCATGAACATTCCATCCAAAGACCTTTTGTATAACGTTCCATCTTTCCACAGGACGAATTTGGTAGCCCTGCGTCTCACTTCAATTCTTTTTACTTTATCTTCAGGTAGCCTACCATGTTGGAGGTAAGTTATGAATGGTTCCCGCCAATCCTCCTCGTTTTCTCCTTTCGTGGTGACAACCAAGATTGGAACCAAGTCAGAAACCTCTTTTAAAGGTTGTAACACCCTTCTTTCACCTACTGTGATAGTAATTGTTTTGCTATCTGGTAGGGTGAGTGATGCAGCCAAACTTGCAAGTGAATCAGCTCGAGCATTTGTTCTTCTCTTCACATGGAAAATATGTGTTTTTCTGAATTGTGAAAGCAATTGATCAGCCCTTTCATGATACGGGATGAGACTTGTTTTCTTAACAATGTATTCTCCACGGAGTTGCTTTACCACCAATTCCGAATCTCCATAAATTGAGAGTTCTTCAATAGGAATTTGTAATGCCAATTCTAATCTAGCAATTACAGCTTCATATTCTGCCTCATTATTGGAGCATCCTTCACTTAAGGCGAAAGAATAGGTGATTATAGCATTGTCTGGAGTCACAAACACAATTCCAATTCCAGCTTTATTGTTTTTAGGATTTTCTTGCTTTTTGCCATCTGGACTCCTTGAAGCTCCATCAAAATACATCTCCCATCCTTTCTGAATTTCTACTTGTATAACCTCTTCATCTGGTAAATCAGTTACTAGAGGTGAGTCATCAGGTATAGGATGTGCTGCCAAAAAATCTGCTAGAGCCTGCCCCTTTACAGCTCTTTGGGGAACATATTCAATTGCGAATTGTTGGAGAATTACAGCCCACTTTGCAATTTTCCCTGAAAGTATGGGCCGTGAAAGTATATATTTCAAGGGGTCTGCTCTTGATATCAACTTGACTTTGTGTTCCAAGACATAGTGCTTTAGTTTTTGCAAGGCGAACACCAAGGCAAGACATGTCTTTTCGATAGGGGAGTAATTGAACTCTGCCCCAACCAAAGTACGACTCAAGTAATACAAGGCATTTTCTTTCCCATGCTCATTATGTTGTGCCAACAATGCCCCTAATGAACCATCCAAGGCTGTTATGTACAACAAAAGTGGTTTTCCTTTTATTGGGCTCATAAGTACTGGAGGCTTCAAAAGATACTCCTTAATACTATTAAAAGCATTTTGGCATTGCTGATCCCATTCAAATGGAACACCCTTTTTCATCAATCTTGAGAACGGCAAACATCGACCAACCAAGTTAGAAATAAATCTTCTGATATAGGCCAATCTCCCTTGTAACCCCTTCAATTCCCTTAAATTTCGTGGAGGCATTTCGGCAATAGCTTTAATCTTGGTAGGGTCAATTTCAATCCCTTTGTTTCGAACCACAAACCCAAGAAATTTTCCTGATGAAACTCCAAATGCACATTTTAGTGGGTTCATCTTGAGTTTGTACCTCCTCAAACGTTCGAAGATTTTTCTCAAATCTTCCACATGGTTTTCCTTTTCCTTTGTCTTGACGACAAGATCATCAACATAGCATTCGATGATGTCATGGAGCATATCACCAAAAATTATAGTCATCGCCCTTTGATACGTGGCCCCAGCGTTTTTCAGGCCAAAAGGCATTACCTTATAGCAAAAGACTCCTCTCGGAGTCCTAAATGCAGTCATTTCTTCATCTTTAGGTGCCATTCGGATTTGATTGTATCCTGAGTATCCATCCATAAAAGACAAGGTTTCATACCCAGTAGTTGCATCTACAAGAAGTTCAGTGATGGGCAAAGGAAAGTCATCTTTAGGACAAGCCTCATTGAGATCACGGAAATCAATGCAGACCCTTATTTGACCATTCTTTTTCTTGACCGGCACTATGTTTGCTAGCCAGGTTGGATATTGGACTTCCCTAATGAATCCTGCATTAATAAGCTTGTCGACTTCGGCTTCAATTTGGGCTGTAAGCTCTGGTCGAGTTCGCCTCTGAGGCTGTTTAATTGGCTGTTTCTCAGGGTGAATTGCAAGCTTATGGACTGCAATCTCTGGATTAAGACCAGGCATCTCACTATAGTTCCATGCAAATATATCACGATACTCCCTTAAAAAGGAAATATATTGCCGAGCTTCTTCTTCCTTTAAATTTGCACTAATGAAGGTTGGTTTGTTTTCTCCTTCATCACCCAGATTTATTTCACAAAGGTCATCCACGGTAGCTTGGCCTCCTGCTTCAAATTCTATTGGTGCAGGTTGAGCTTCATCTTGGTCAACATCTTCCGACACATCTTGAGTGATAGTCATGTTTACTGGAAATTTTTCCTCATCACCCCGATAGCCTAACCCTTCTGTCCTAGCGGTGATAATACCGCCTTGTTGTATAGCTTGCCTCTGCGAAGGCGTTAATGCAAAGTCAAAGGGTGTCATTGTTTCGGGTATTTTTTCAGGATCTAAACCAACTTTCACCAACATCTGTGTAATTTCTGCACTGAAATTAGGCTTCTCAAAACTCGAGATGTTTTCTTCTGGCACTTGTTCAACTTTCACTTTCTGTTCAACATCTCCAAGTGAGTGAAATATGATGGGTTTCGATCCTTTTCCCTTAGAAGGGACCACAATCTTATTATATTTCTCCACATAGGTACATTCTGTCCTCCTTAATGGCAACGTGAACTCACCCTTGAGATCCAAAATTGGATTTATTGGGGCTAGAGCCTTTGCCCCCAGTTTCCTTTCGGACTTTGGCACATATCGAAAAGTTCTTTTTGTTGAAACTGGAGTAGACTCTAGAACGTCTTTGACATTCGGAGTATCTTCTGACTTTTTCACATCTTTTTCCTTTCTTTGTGAAGTCTTTGTATAGAAGCGAGCATCAGCATAATAGGCCTCTACTTCACCAAATGGATCATTGTCAGCCACAATTATCCCCTCTTTTTTGGGTGAAGGCAACGGGTACTTGATACATTGGTGATAAGTTGATGGCACTGCATGATGATTATGCATCCATGGTCTCCCAAGCAAAGCATTGTAGGAGGTGTCTACATCAATGACCAAGAACTCAGTACTTTCTTCAATATCTCCAAACTTGGTTCGCAATTCAATCTTCCCCATTGGGCGTTGCTCATTCTGATTAAATCCTTGAATGACCAAACGACTTGGGCGAAGTTGTGAAATTCGAACCCCTAACAAATTTAAGGCCCTCCGAGGCAGAAGGTTCACCGCAGATCCTCCATCAACGAGAATTCGAGAAATTTTCACATCATGGATAAGTCCAGTGATAAACAAAGGCCGATTATGGTCTGTCATTTCAGCACACATGTCTTTGTCACCAAAGGTTACCATAGCCATGCATGTAGTTGCCTTCTCTTGATTTCTACTCTCGATTTCTTTGTGGAAATCCTCTGGCTTGGACAGGGCATATATTAGAGACTTTCGAAGCTCTGGAGACATTTTCAGTGCATCATATACACTCAACAATGCTGGAATTTTCTTTAGATGAGCTAGCACATCATATTTCACTTGCTCCTCCTCCAGCAAGACCTGTGAAACTTCTGACGTTTGAGGGTCTTGAGGATTTCGTAATTTCCTCCGGTAGGTCAAGTAAGTCTGGCATACTTCAGCAACCGCCTTTCCGTTGACCTCAACTTCTTTTGTTCCCTCACTTATTTGGACCATGTTAACTGGTCCAGCTGCAGGGTGATCATCATCATCAGTCACTTCTCCATCTTCCTGAAGCTGCATTCTTCTCCCATTTCTTAGATACCGGGAGTCACGCCTATAAAAGCATTGAGAATCTTCAAAACCATTCTTCATGGCCTCCCAACTAGGCACCACGACTCCATCGAGGGAGCAATACCAGTCAAAGGCGATCCCCTCTAAGGAAAGGGGGAATTGTTTTAGGCAAAGTGCTTCATTTTGAGCTGTTTCCCCACACTGTTTCAAAAAACGCCTAATATGTTTTTGAGGATCTCCATAACCCTCATATAGGACAAAATTTGGAAGTTCGTATCCTTCAGGAAATGGTGTTTGCTCTACCCATAAAGGGAACAAATCCCTTGGGCGATAAGTGCCCATCTCTCGAAGGTCAAGGGCAGTTTCAATCTTCTCCTCAATTGTCCCTTCTATGAAATCATATGTTTGAGAAGATGTACCTTCGTCATCCAAATGTTCTGACATCTCAATTTCTATTGGCCATGGTTTATAAAATGTCCTATAAAATCGATCAGCCATGGCGTCCCAATCTGGGATTGAATTAGGTGGCAGGCTGAAGTACCAATCCGCTGCCCATCCTTCCAAAGAAAGAACGAACTGCCGTAGAAGTAACGCCTGGCTTTTTACTGTATTTCCACATTGTGCAAGGAAACGAACCAAATGGCGCCTTGGACAACCTGTCCCATTATATAAAGGAAAACGAGGTACTGCATATCCTCGTGGGAACTGAACCCATTCGACCCAATTAGGGAAAGGGTGTCCAGAAATTTGATTTCTTTCAATACTCAAATTTTGATGGGCTTCAAAACCCTCATCTTTCAAAGAGACTGTTACTTTTGCCTGATGTTCTGTTTCCCTTCTAGCTTCAATTTTTGCTTTCTCATCATCACCTGGATTGCGAATGATATGTATTTCTCGCTCTTCAAATTTACGTCCACAGTGATGACATTACAAGGAAAGTCAAAGTGGTCACTTGATACACTTTCTCCATCGTATGTCCTAGATTGGGATGTGTGTGGTGAATCATCAGGGGAAAAGTTAAGTTCCCAATCTTCATTAGGATCCTCAACTTGAGATGACTTTGCTTGTTTACTTGAATGCTTCCATACTTCATCATCCGACATACACCTGCCATTCACCTCATCATCCTTGAAGTGTAGTCGTTTTTTCGCCTTTTTTACAAGCTCGGAGTCGGACCTACACCCGGTGTCTCTTTGTTCTGTTCCCCTTACATATTCTGGAGTGCTTTGATAGTACATTGGTGGTACTGGCGAATACTCTGGAGAAAAGGCTTCTGGTGTATACTCTGGAGAAACTGGTGTATATTCTGGAGAGGCTGGTGTGTATTCTGGAGAGGCCGGTGTGTATTCTGGAGAAGTTGGTGTATACTCTGGTGAGTCAGGTATACAGATAGGAGATGTAATGCAATCCCCTTCCCTAACTTTTGAACCAATTTCACCCTCATCTTCCTCGCTATCACTCAAAACAATGATGGTTAGGCAAGGGGCCAAAGTAAACTTTTCCTTCCTTCTTTTATCAAAGTATGTCTGCAACTCCACAGATTGAAATTTTGAAGGTAGAAATTCCTCCAATGTAACTGGGACAAGAGGATCTTGCTCTAACTGCTCATCAGGGACCAATTTCTCCCCCTTTTCCTTCTTTGGGTTCTTTTTTCCTTTTCTCTTATTTACTCTGGCTTTTTTTAGTTTCCTAGAAACTTTTGATTTTTTCTTTTTGGAAAGTTTTGGCCCTTGTGTTGTTGAATCAACCACACTTCTAACTTTCACTGTGGCATTTTGTTTTTTCTTCATGCTTTTTGACTGATAAATAACCCATTCACCTTCATTATCATTGTCGATAGTGATTGGGTTAGCAGATGCTTTCTCTTGAGGAGGGAGCTCAATGATCTTAGAGTCCAAAAGTTCTTGAATTTTATCTTTCAGAACAAAGCACTCTTTTATCGGATGACTAATCAAACGATGGTAGGGGCAATACTTTGGATCATTGGTCTTTCCTACCTCATGTGGTCTTTTCACCTCAGGGAGAGCAATCAACTTTTGCTCCAACAGATCTTCAAATAGGTCTTCGACCAGATCATCCATGAAAGAATATTTTTTCTCCAACCTCTCTTTCATAGTCACCTTTTTAAATTCCTTGGGCTTTTTAGCCCCTACTACAACGGGACCCTTCTTTCTGGTTTCGATTGTAGCTGCAGTCGAGGACTCAACCCTTTCAACGGCCCTAGACCTCCTTCGTTTAGCTAAATGCAGCTCCATATCATGAGCTTTAGTGCATAGATCATTGAATCCTTCAAAAGTTTGAGCCATAAGAGCCGTAGAGAGCTCATGTCGGAAGTTGTTAAGGCACATCCGAATTAACTCTAATTGTGTAAACTTTTGAGGACAAGCAAATGTCAAAGCTCGCCATCTTGCAATGAAATCTGTAACAGACTCATTGTCACGTTGCTTGGTCTCAATCAGTTCTGGTACTCCAACTCGTCTTTGTGTGTTACAGAACCATGGAATCCCAATTTAGGATTGATCCCTCAGGAAGATTAGCATACCAAGTAAATGCAGAACTTTCAAGCGATTGGACAAATAGCTGCAGGCACAGGGCCTCATTCTGGGCTATTGGCCCGCATCTTGAAAGGAAATGAGCCACATGTTGTCTTGGATCTCCTGTTCCATCAAACATTTTGAAATCTGGTTGGGAAAAACCAGAAGGGAATGGAACAGCATCTACCCATGCTAAGTAAGGTTTTGTAATTATTCGAAAATTCTCATCATCTTTTTCTTTGACTTTCTTTACTTGTCTCCTCACCATATCATCAATCATGGCCATGAGCATTGGATTCATACCACCACTGGTCAGATCAGAGTAACAAGGACCATTGCCCCCTGGGGCTAGTGTACTTTGTATGCCTACAGATGTCCCTACAACAGGTTGTGTCATTTGTTTGGGTGCACTTCCTGGTCCTGTCATTTGGGCCTGCAGCTGTTGCATTTGCTCCAACATAGCAGCCATTTCCCGTTCTTTTCTCTCGAGTTGTTCTTGTAGGGCCACCACTTTTTCCTTGAGACTTTGGTCCTGTTGGACCTGCGAACTTTCACCTTCTTTCTCAACCTCAGTCATCATAACCGCGACTTTGTTGATATCTTTCAATTCATTGTTTCCAATATTTGTTGAAACAAACGAGATAGAATCATCTTGTTCGTATAAAGGATTATCAACCCCCACAACATTACTCATATTTGAAGCATCTGACTGCGATGCTTTGTTTTGAGCCTGACGGGTTATGGACCTTGTCACAGGCCCTTTTCTTATTCCCTCCATAGATAGTTCAACCAAAGTAGAAATATTTCTCAAGGGTTGCTTACCCTCATCCACCTTGGATTTTCCAACAAAGATAGGACTTTCAATTTGTTTTTGGGGTTCATCTTTCGAGAGAGCCCTTTCAATAGCTCCTATAACATTTGTTGCCACTGTTCTTAGTTCCAGTTTTTTTAAAGCTTTATTTCTTCTTCGCCTTTGTCTTTTCGAAACTGGACCGAATGGCATATCAAGTTGAGCCCCTAAGGGCATAGAAGGAACTGTTTGTGCCTTTGCAAATTCCTCATGAATTTTCAAAACAGTCCCTACATTTTTAGAGTGGGTCAATTGATGTTGATTCAAATCCCGTTGGGCCAACGGGTGTTTCTTATTCTGTTGGGCCAACGGGTGTTCCTTATTTGAACCCTGTTGAGCCAACGGGTGTTCTTTTGGCTCCTGAGAGTTGACTGAGATTTGGTTTGACCGATTTTGTGCTCTGAACAGAACTATCGGTTTATAGGCATCAACTGTTTTTTCAACAACAGGGGCCTTTTTTTCATCAACAGAAGTTTGGGTCATTACCCTCCTCCCAATGGCCCTAATGGTGGCCATGTTTTCAACAGAAGCTTTCTTCTGGGCAAACTCCACCATTTTAATGGAGTCTTCTACCCTTTTGAGTAGTTGGGCCACAACATTTTTGGTTGCCCCCGTTGAAGCTGCAACAAAAGTCGTAGTTGCAAACTGATTAGCCTCCTTTGCCTGAATTAAAAAGCTCTTCGTTCGGGCTGTGGCCCTCACAATTGCGTACTGCTTTGACGCTTTCACATAATCTTCAGTAATCTTTCTCAAACTTTCAGCTTTCTGGAGAAGTGTGACTTTTTTCGTCACACCAGTTACCTTCGGGACAGCCAAGAGCTTTCGCTCTGGAGCCCCTTGGGTGGCAGGGGAAAGAAGTGCATCTTTCCAGGATTTCGTTGACTCTACCTTTGGGACAGCCAAGAGCATTCGCTCCGGAGCCCCTTGGGTGATGGGTGCTATCTCCAACCTTGGTGATTTCAGAACCACTGGAGTGTAGGCTTGTCTCCTAACAGTTGCTTCAGCATTCCTATAACAAAAGAATACGTCAGTAAGTATCAACTGTATATATATATTATTATTATTTTGTTCTTCAAAAGATGAGAGGAGAAATAGGTCCCACTGGGCGTGCCAGAATTTGTAGACACAAATTTTAAAACATGAAGTGTTTCAACACATTTCAAAATTTATGTTACAAATGTCCACTGTTTAGTTTTTGGACTAAACAGTGTTGATTATTTGAATAGCAGGTTCTTATTTCCGATCTGTATTTCAGATCGTTAATTACACATTTTATACAAATGAAACCTCCGATTAATGAAGAACAAAATAAACAACAAAAGACAATTTAAAAAAAAGAAATATTTTATTAAGATTGTTATGGGTTTTGAACCCTCGAATACAAAATACAGTTTGGGTTTGGAACCCTTTACCTATTCATCGCCATTAGCGTAGGCTCTTGAGTTCTCTAAGCTTCTCTTCTTCTTTCTTGTAACGATTTGTTTAGCTCTCAATTTCTTTCTCTCTCTCTCTTCTTTTCCACTTATGATTTTTCTGATCCCCCGGTCTTGTGTGATGGTCCTCATATTTATGGAGGGCCATCAGGTGATAGGAACGCTTCATCTTCATTTTGAATTTCAAATTGAATGATATTTGAATTTCAAATTGAATGATAACGCTATTTAAATTTTGAATAATAGCGCTATCTGATTAATCGTATATCTGATTAACCGAATTGATCTTTGGGGTTTCATCCTGTGTGATGTCTTTGCTGTAGGCTCTACAGGTGTCATTTTTTCGTAGGCTCCACGTGTCATTTGAGCATCTTGAATAACGTCGTTAAGATACGACGTTGTTTTATTTATATACCTCAACGGAGCAAATTAATCATTTTGGGAAGTGATTGCCTACAACAATCTTATTGTAGGCTCTATGTGTGTCATTGACTGTATTTGAAATTTAAACATAAATTTGGTTTAAAATTTATGTGCCAACACTCCTCTTTTGGTAAAGTGTTTTGGAAAACTTCACCCAATTTTTTTTTTTTTTTTTTTTTGGGTAAAAAAATGGATATACAGATAAGCTACTTCACATATCCTCAAGGATCATTGCCCTCGGCACCACAGACTCCACTGCACCTGCGTCGGGGGCAAAACTCCCATCATGTGCTATGGGCGCTGAAAAGTATGTTTAACCCCACCAAGCAACTATGGAGACTCGAACCCAAGCATTGAGCAAGAAAATCTAAGTACTTAACCCACTGAACCAACCACTTGGTGATAAATCTATGACTTCAAATCAGACAATCAAACACTTCTACTTTACAATAATAGACTCGAAGACATAAAACAACATATAGGGTTTTACCCAAAAAAATAAAATAAAATAAAATAAAAATAAGCGTGTAACTATATAGGGAAAGCCAACTAAGCATGAAATGTAAGTAAAGCAAAAAAGTCGAACCTATAAAACCCCCAAAACTCATTCCAAACTAGACACAACCTGTAAAAGCTCCTACTGGGAGAAAAAAAAAAAAAAAAAAAATCTGGTTAGCTAACCAGCAAACCTAGAATGACCAGAATGACAAAAACAATAAGCTAAAATCTACAAAAAGAGAACAAATCAAACCATAGCCTACAAACAATATTCTATTTAAAGCAAGTCTCCACACTATACTGCAAACCAAAACAAGGCAAGATGATTTCTCCCCTTAACTTGCTTCTTCTTGTCCCAGTTAGGGCTAGTCCCATTAAATCTACCTCAATCTATAGCAATTGCAGATACATAGATCTAATTAAACACTAAATTAAAAAACATGGCGACCCTTTTATTAGTTAAAATTCATTCCAATCTAGGCAACAAAGTTCTTGGTAATTAGTAAGGGGGAAGGAAGATCACCACTCATTTCATTCATTCAGTGTCTACAGTGAAGTACAGCCCACAACACATGACAGCCCACAACACATGACAGGAAAATTAGACCATAAGTATCTAGCAAAATGTCAAGTTTAACTTCGGAGATGACGTAAAAACCATTTGAGGTATTATTCTAATAAATTGGCTTAATGAACTAATTTCCAAGCAAGAAAATGGAAAACCTTCCCAAGCATATGAATCGGACAAAAGCAACATTGTGCGGAGCACATCTACTAACCAAATTTTAGGTCTATTGGACAAATGTTTTCCCACAATAAGAGACGTTCTTAAAGCTTTTATATGATTTAATAAATTACAGAACCATCAGATAAAGAAAAACATTTTGACTTACCAGATTCTGGGGCTCTTGTAACAAGCGATTCCCGTAATAGGTCAAATGCAACATTCTGCGAAATGATACAAATGATGAATTCATAAACTGCACAGAAATTAAATAACAGAGTTCCTATGCAAAGAGGAGTATTCACATAGTTTAAGTAATTTTTCTATAGTTGAAATAACAAGAACAATATGCTCCAACAAAAGATTATTTCATGAATGCATAAAATAGAAAAAAATACCAGAGGCAACTTCTAGATACAAGCAGATCCTGATATAAGCTTCACATTGGGGATTAATAACTTTGCGATGTGAACCCCCCCCCCCCCCCCCCCCCAAACAAAAAAAAATTCACCAGGTCCTTCCTAGTATTAAGCCCTACGAAAAATTTAATCAACTTCAAGCCTTTCTATAAGTTCTGTTCTTCACACAAACCTTCTTTTAAATAATAATTGCTTCTCTTTTACACCATTGCTTATCCATGCAAAAAAATAAAAATAATAGTAATAATAATTGGATCAATGCCAAAGCCAAGAACGTTAAGGTTCAAGTAGATGTCACCACATTAGATTAGATTGAGATCCTTAAAGAACTCTTCTCACTAGTAGCTGAGATTAGCTATTAACCGCAAGTGAATTTAGAGCAGAATGTTTCATTCAATTTCAAACAAGAACTGGCTCAAAAAATTTAAAATAAAGAAACAAAAACAGAAACAGAAATGGGAAAACAAAAAAGAAAAAAACCCTGGAACAACTTAAATTAACTAAAAAGCAGAGACTGTCTAGTCCACATTGGATAGAGGTTTGGAGGGGGTAATTGGGCACAAATGTATACTTTGGCATTATTTGCACAAAGTGGCTGCCCTCAGGTTTGAAACCACAACCTCAAGGTTGATAGGCCAAGTTTTAACCACTTAACCAGTGGCCCCCTTAGACAACAGAAGCAATTAAGTACTACAAACTGCAAACAAAATATTTGTAGCATCCAAACCAAACACGTCAATACGATGTAGTGGACACTGAAGATGACTACTTCAGTGAAAACTTTACCTGACCAAATTGAAGCAAACTGTGACTGTAGAGATTGTAAGAAATGTTCCCAAATTTAACCATACGAGAAAATTCAGTGGGAATCGGCTCTCTTGAAACAAAGGTTACCTGAAATAATGATATAGATGAATCATCCACAAAAAAAATCACATAATTCCAGATTTCCAATGTTAAATACAGAATTACAGCAACTCACTTCAAAAGCAATGAAATGGGACAAATAATATTATAATATACAGAATGACATATTGTATAGTTGCTTCCCCCAAACATAACTATAGCTCTTTAATTGGTCCTTCTAGTGAAAATACAAAATAAAATTATATGCAAAAGCCAAAAGATAAACTAGGATTTTGAATGGCAGCCAAATGTGTTCAAATAATGTCCTTCCATTGAAACAACAATCTATTTCCTGGTTCCCCAACTTTCAAAATGCTAGAAAATCTACCACAAGTTCTCTCATAAATCGTTTTTTAGAAGTTTGGACTAACAACATTTTATCAAATCCAGGTCGTTCCAGGAATGTTTTAATATTATAACTGATTGTCCAAGCTAAACAATCCAGTTCAAAATAGGGAAATGGAAACCAAACCTGAGCAGAAGCCCCACCAAGTTCAATGATTCCAGTTGTTTTCAAAGGATCACCTCCTAGAGTGCCTAAGGCATAATTTGCAACAACCCAAGCGTACACTCCTTCATCAGAGCCTGGAAAAATCGAAGGACACAGTATTATGGTTCCTGATTGTGAATCAAATCATATCATAACATATGAACCGAAGTATGGTGGGAAATATTTCAAGTGGTTTCAAACTGCATTCTTATACATTGAAAAAGAACTTCTGCATGCTATCAAACAACATCCATGTCCTCCAACACTGCATTCTTATACATTGAAAAAAAGAAAGAATATGAAAGAAGATTTCATAGACTTTGCAATGGAGGATGGGAAAGAAAATCTGCAAACCCTTCAACATGGGAAGACACTTAAATCGAGTTCCTGACATAACTGGCGATGGGAAACTATTGTATGCTAAACACAGCAACTGCAGATATCTATTGGTGTAACAGTACATTGACAAAAGATTATAAGAAAACAAACTCAAAATGGTTTCTCAAACTAAACACATAAATATTATGCACTGATAGGAAGATAAAAGAACCAAAAAACAAAAAAACAAAAAAAAAAAAAAACAAAGGTAACATAAGGACGTCATATACCTGACCCAATTCACTTTAGGACATTAAATTAAGAGAGACTTAGGCCTCGTTTGGGAAGCGACCGGTTTAGCCAAAAAGCCAAAAAGTTGTTAAAAAAGCCAAAAAGCCAACAACCCATATCAAAAAGTTAAAGATTTTCTTTTCTCTCTACTTTTTGCACATCTTTTTGTAAAAAGCCAAAAAGTCATCCCAAACATATTAGTTTTTTTTAACTCATATTTTAGCCAAATAGCCAAAAAGTTACTAAATTAGTATGTTCCCAAACGAGGCCTAAGGTGGTATTTGATAACCTAATTTAACACTTAAAACTGAATGTATTAAGTGAAAATCAATTAAGTCCATTTGATAATCACATATTTAAATGCCGCTTAAAATTAAGACTAAAAGTAAAGAGAATTTGAAGTGATAGGGAATCCTACTCAATTATTATGCATAAGTGTCATACACCGTTATAACCTCATCGCCGCCACTACCGCTACCACCACCACCAAAACTACTCCTACCGCTGTCACCGCCATCACAACCACCACTACTCCTACGATTGACACTGCCACCACCACTACTACTACAACCTCCATTATTGTCTTTGTTGCCATAAGAACCACCGTCATTTCACTGCCACCACCACAACACCACCATAGTTGTTATTGCCATTACAACCACTTCTCCATCACCACCTACAACAACTGCTAAAACTCTTTTAACTTCACAACCTTTGCCACTGTTGCCACCATAACCGCCACCATCATTCCACTACCACAATCACTACCATCATTACACCATCGCCGCCAACCACTATTACCTCCATTACATTACCAATCCACCATCACCACAATCATTATCTCTCTACCCCCACCACCATTGGTGCCATAGCCACCATTGCCACCTCCACCACCACCATTAAATATTGATCTTGGAAGAAATAATTTAAAAATAATAAATTTCAAATTTGATCTTGTGCATATAAACATCCTATTTTAGTTCAACACTTAAAGTTTTATCAAATAACTTTTCAGCTTAAAAAATTCAACATTCAATTTTCAATTTTCAATTTTCAATTTTATCAAACACCACCCAAAGTAAGGGTTTGCACCTTGCAAAATGAATAAGTGTGAAGCACAAGAAGTAATCTGAATCATTTGCATGAATTCAGGAACTCAAGACCTTGCTTCTTAAGACAACTGACTGAAACAAGATTAAAATTTATCACTCAAGTTTCATCGCATGAGGTCCATCTTTAATTCCCTTGCAAGAAGAGTAATATATTTTTTATACAGTGTAAACACATTTTGGATTTTAACCCCAACCTCCTTCAAGTATTCCATTTTTAATAATCCATCCATCTCAAAATATTAGTCCTTTATTCCATTTTTCATTATCTCAAAATATTAGTCTATTTTTAAAAATAGTAAGAATTTCTTATTTTGTCTTTCTTTTAAGTTCATTAACAACATAAAAAGTATAATTATGACAATTGATATTTCCAAAAAAATGTACAATCAAAGAACAATTTTGAAAAATTAATATTTTCAAAGTACAATAATTGTACTAACCAAAAAAAAAAAAAAAAAAACAGTTAAATTCCTCCAAAAGGACTATTATTTTGATTTGCTAACATATTTCCAAACAAGCATGTTGATAAGGGTACCTCTAATTAGTAACCTCTAATTAGTAACCTTTGAACTAAATGTTGCCATCATTTCGAATAACATTTAATGTTGTCATCACATCAAATTGACCAATTTCACACAATAAGCACTAACATCAACATGAATCAAATTGAATCGAATCAATTTGACAAGTAAACCATACCAGTGATAACAGATGCCCAATCATCACGAAACCTGAACCCAGACAACCTCAGAAACTTCCGGCACGACTCCAAAATCCGATCTTGGACACTCAATTCCAGCATCCTCAACCCCGCGGTCGCCATGAGCCGAATCTCCGTCTCTCCCCAATACTCCTTCGGCACTCTCTTCTTCCCAAACTCAACCAATTCGCCCAACGACACCCCCGCCCCCTCTGTATCCTCCGCGTACGCCGACAACCCACGGTTCACCCGCATTGACGCCAACCCATTTTCCCCAAAATCGAAATTCGCAACCCCAACCTTAACCACATACTCGAACACATGAATCCGAGTCCCAGTGCTTCCTCCATCGATTACGATCCCGAATTTTCGCTTGCCTGAGTTTCGAAAAGCGGTGGAAACAACGAATATGTAACAGAACAAAGCGAGGGTAATTGCGATAGAAGCAAAGAATTTCGTAATGTTGGTGGTGGAGTGTTTAGGGTTTCGAGAGAAGAGGCTGGACCTGTGAGGCGAATTTGGGAGGAACTGAAGTTTGATCGACTCCATTTTGCTTTTGCTTTCGCTTTCGCTGTTGTTGGTTTCGTCGATGTTGGAGTTACGATCGAGTTTGCGAGCATTCAATCGTCGCATCAAAGTCTGAAGAGATAGACTGTATGTGAATCATATATTATACGATTAACTAAAACAAAGAAAGCAAGTTTTTGATTTTGTTGTGTTTTGAACAACAATTTGGATTTTTGTTTTTTGAGTTTTGTTTCTGGGGTTGATTGGATCGGAGATGAGAGAGGGGTATTCTTCGGAGGTGGTCTCGGCAGCTCCCCCTCTCTCTCTCTACTGTGTTCGTTTGTTTGTGAGGTTGGGTTGAGGACGATGATGGAGGTGAGGGACGAAGATTTTTGGTTTGGGTTATCGGTGCCGGTCCGGTCCGGTTTTGTTGGGAAGTTGACCGGTTAGTGATTGGTTTACTCGTTTTCTTTCTTTTGTGCCCGCGTGCTACGCCTACTTGGCATTTGGTGGGCGGCCGAGAATCTAGCGCTCCTGTCCGGACGGGATTGCAACTTTTTTGGAGAAGAAAAATGCTTGGGAGCACTAATTAGTGTTCCCACTAATGAGGTGGCAGTGGGTCCCGTCATTAATGATGTGATATTTTGGTCTTGGAGTTATATTTTTTTTTATTTTTTTAATATATTAATGTTATTAGTGGTGATATTTTTAGTGGGATGAATCATTATTGTTTTGGAGAAACACTTACGATAGACATTTGACATAAAAAATAAAAAAATAAAAAATAAAAAAAAGAGTTTCACTTTTCTCATCTTGGAGGTCTCATTCATTACGGTGTAGTTAACATTTACGTTTCTAATTTATATTTATAAAAATTTTATAAATTAATTTTTATTTATTTTTAAAAAAATATAAATTATAAATACATTTGGTAAATGATAAAATATTTTTAAAAATTTAAAAATATAAAAAATAGTGAAAAATAATAAATGACGGCGAAAGACTGTTGGGTCATTGAACACACCAAAATTAAATACTAAACTATACCAAATTCTATCAGAATAATGGCAAGTCCAAGTGTCGATCCACAGGGACTATTGTGAAATTAAACTAATTTAATTGTTAAATTCCTAAATTAATTTTGATAAAAAGATTGAATGATCATAACCTAATTTAATAACAAATAAATTAAACTAAAGAATTAAATTATCAATAATAAATGAAATTGGATTTACTAAATTGGGGAAAAATCCTAGGGTTGAGAATTCACCACTAACCACATAATTAGGGTTTCCAATTGAAATTAATTATGCTATGGTTTGAACGAATTAATGCTTCACAACTACAAGCTCAAAGCATTTAACAAGAAGATCATCACATTCAATGTACGAGCACGAACCATCTCAAGTAATACGAATCGTTCACTCTAAACTAGGGTAGTGATACGACTCGTTCCTCGTAGCATGGTTCGTCCCATATCTTGAATGTGAAGGAATAGAAAACTCATGTATGGATAATATTCAACAATCACAGAAAGTTAAATATTTGAAAAGATACTGAAAATTATATATAAAGAATTTCTAAAAACACCATACAATGGTTCAAACCTTTACATAATATAAAATCAAAAAGAAAACTACATAATTACATGGCTAGGGTTTCATCAAAACCCTAGAAAAGAAGACTAGCCACTCATGGAGGAGTGGAAGGAAGTAGAAAGAGAAGGAATCACCATGGGAGACATCCTTGAAGCTTTTGTTTCTTCCTCTTTTGCAAACCCTAGCCTCCCTCTTTAGGTCCAAACAATTTCAGAACACTAATCCAGCCTTTTTCTCTTCTTTTTATGCTTCCCATCTCGTCCAAACAAGTTTAAAACGTCAGTTTGACTTTCCCAGAAAAAGTCAACGCACGTGCGGGAAAGTCAACGCACGTGCGGGAAAGTCAACGCTGCCAAATTCTGTCTTTTTGCTCATTTTATGCTCCGACGATGTATAACCTGATTGACACTCAACACACATAAAATATACGGTTTGACCAGCAAGTGAAGTTAAGAGATTCTAATTAACGGCCTCAATGATGTACATTTCGGCCTTAATCACATCCCCCAACTTACTACTTGCTAGTCCTCAAGCAAGTAAAATAAAATAAAATTAAACAAAATCTATCTATTTCCTCTTTCGTGGGAAAACGGTTGCATTTAGCATATGCAACAAGCCTTTAAACCACAAGGTTACCCCAAGTGGACGAGTAAAGTCTCGTGAGGGTTTCCAGAAATGATACCCACAAACATTAACATATTCATATATACTCAACAACAAATGACCACACTACTCCACCTAACAATTAACTTATGTGCCACTACAGTGTGATATTGAGACATCATGAGTCATTAAAGACACAGTGGACAAGCATGAAGGAACCTATTGAGTCAAAACCACAATTCAGTTAATACAAAAGTAAAGTTCACTATACTTGTGCATGCTAGTAGACAAGTCATTAGTACCCTCGGTGTAAAGTGCAATCTCCATATTAGTTACCTATCCACTATAATAGCCCAGTGTAACTCATAATAACACCCATCATATACAAAAAAGCTAACCTGTTACAGCCAAGATTTTAAAAAGTTTTCTCTTTTTTTTTTTTCTTTTTTTTTTTTTTTTTTTTAAATGACTGTGCAATGTCTTGATCCCTTAAGCTTTCTAATCAACCCGTGTAACGAGCATTGGGCCAATGACTCCCAAACCAGACGGTTTTAGGGCACTAGGTGTAAAGACACCCCTACGGGCTTAATAACTCGAGTTGAAAAGGCTACAAATCTGAACAAGTCATTCTTCTTATTTTACCTTAACTGTGCAATGTCCAAGTCCCTTAAGCTTTCTAATTAACCCATGTAGCAAGTTTTGGGCCAATGACTCCCAAACCAGACGGTTTTAGGGCATTAAATGTAGAGACACCCCTACGGGCTTAATAACTCGAGTTAAAAAGGCTACGGACCCAAACTAGTCAAGTGTTTTTTTTTTTTTTTTTTTAAGAATCTTGACTCCTCATTTATTCTTTTCTGTAACTCTAGCTATTGTCAATGATGTACACCAGGGATTATAATAAAAAGATCACTGCTATGATAGTGTGCTCATGTGAATTAAAGCATACTCATGACAAGTGTACTAATACCGCAAACATAGACAACTCTCCTCGTGCAAACATGGCATGCAAGTATCTACCCAATAAATCCTTTTCATACAAGTCTACTATGATCTCCAAATAACATATGCAAATATCATCACCCTACTAGCAAAAAGTCACATCAGGTGAAGTAATGCAGTCAAGTGAAACAGGTATAAGCATGAATTATGAGCCAAATAGGAATACACAAAATAAAATATAACCCTCATCCCCCAACTTGAATATGACATTGTCCCCAATGGAAAAGTAAAGAGAAATGAGAGAAAATTACTAGAATTGTATGTGCATATCCAGGCAGGCAGAGAGTAATATATACACACTTCACTTTTTTTTTTTTTTTTTTGTTGAGAAGATAAAGGAAAATAAAAATAAAAATAAAAGAGACAAAGCAAGATACATGCGGGTACTAGGGAGAAGCCGGTGGTGGTGGTGGTGGTGGGAAATGTTGGGCAAACAAGGCTTGCATCAAAGCGCGCGTCTCGAAGGCATTATCCTGACCCTGTTGCTGGATGGCGAGGTTGTCGGCGTGGAGCTGATCGAAACGCGCCTGAGAATAGTCGCGAAAAGCCTGGAAATCCGTGCGCAACTCCATGAGACTCTGGTGGTGATCACGAAGAGTATGATGGACCTGATCAACAGAGTGCTGAAACTGTAAGTACTCCTCGCGAGTCATGTAGAGTGGGTCCCCTTGGGAAGGCACAGGGGGAACAGGATGAGCCGGGTGGTCATGGACGGGGTCCTGGGCCTCCTCAACCGGGGCACCTACCGGCTGCGGGATGCGAGATATGCTGTGCTGCCATTCCCGCCGGCCAAATGTCGGATACCCTCGATCAATCTCCTCATCCTCAGCAATGGGGAGGTGGTTCAGCTCAAACACAAGTGTCAATAAATTGGCGAATGGTAGGGGCCAAGTCAGATTCTGCAGAGGAGTAGGCCGAACTGCCTCCCGTAGAAATTTCTGCACATGCAGCAAAATGAAATCCTCAAGCGGGACCTGATAGCCAAGCTGATACCCATGTAAAACCCGCACAAACTCCAAACGGCGCTCCGCTCGATGCCCAAGTGGAAGGACATTCTTATGGACCACGGAATCAAGGAGAAGCAAGCGGCTAGGTAGCTTGCTTCGCCGCAAGCATGTGAAACTGGGGTCACCGTGGGCTCCCGGGAAGTATTGCTGGATGAGGCGAGCTACGGGTTGGTGATCCTCAACTTCCGGGAAAGGCTGATCTTCCGGTTTGGCGAAAAACTCTAACACTTTGGCAATCATGGCCGAGGTGATGTGAACAACATGACCATCAATGTCAAAGAGCAGGCCAACCGCAGTGGGTGTCTCATGCAGGTTCTGGTAGAATAGGCGCACCAGATGAGGATAAGTGGGCGCTGTCACAGCACAAATGCCCAACTGTTGCCGGAGTCGGAGCTGCTCAACCGCCTAAGTAGTGTCCTCGTCCTGCTGAAAAAATGGCAGGTTGAACTGTGTGAGCTTATGAAGAGGCCGTGAAGCCCACTCCGGCCGGGGCAAGTCTCCTGGTGGTGGTGGCGAGGATGGTGGTGATGGTGGCGGTGGTGGCGCCGAAGAGGAGGCACCCCTGGCCTTTTTGGAGGCCCGAGCAGTGACATGGCGACTCATATCCTGCACACACCAACAATAAATACAGATACCCGTGAAACCAGCATGAGAATCAAATAAATTAAGAAAGAATGTACCACATGCAATTCCCACTTCCCCTTTTCTTTTTTTCTTTTTTTTGTAAAAACGAAATTAATTAATTAAATAAATGAGGTAACATGTCATGAAATTAAATTACTAAACTAGAAAATAAACTAAACTAAACTAGACTATAAAATAACTAAACTACAAAATAGACTAAATTATAGAATCAAACAACCAAAACTAAACATGTTTATTTATTTATTTATGTATTTTTATTTTTACTTTTTGTATTTATTTATTTATTTATTTATTTATTATTATTATTTTTTTTTTTTTGAAGAGAAGAAAAGTAAATAAAATGTCAGAAAACAAAACAAAATAAAATATAAATTAAACTACTTAGTACTTATATGAACAATGACATCATAGAATAAGATTAAAAGAAAATCATTAACTACACAAGAAAAAAAAATAAAAAAATAAATAATAAATAAAACTAAAACTAAAGTTCACTAACTAATTAAATTAACCCAGAATTACTACGAAGCACTTAAACTAAACAAATATAATAAATAAAAAAAAAAACTAAATTAGGAGTAGTGTTAGTACCAATATTTGTGAGGTTTTTTTTTTTTTTTTTATGGGCGTCCCGCACGTGCGGGGCCCAGGCCGCACGTGCGGCTTGGTCAAGGATCTCCCCCGCACCTGCGTATTTAGCAGTGCCAAACCATGTTTTGGTGAGATGGTGGGGCATGTGCGTGCACAGTGCCGCACATGCGGGAAAAATTTTTTTTTTTTTTTTTTTTTTAGGGAGAAGACAGATTTTGTTTTTATTTAAATATAAAAATATATATATATAGTTATAAAATTGAACAAGTATAACACTTTTTTTTTTTTTCATCCAGAATAAATATAGCACAAAAGAACACGGAATGCCCACTAAAGGTATGATCTTCACGCGAAAACCACGGGTACTACTTTTCTCCCTAACTGTATTTGTAACTTTCCCTATTCTCCAACAGGGTGACAGACTAGGTTGATTTGGTATCCATAATCGAGGCGCATAAAGCTACCTCAATCTATGGGGCTGCCATACAGAGTTCAAGCCGAGGTAGTTTTGAAGCAATCTCCATACCCCTGGGTATTTAAACCAGACTTTAGTCTCGGAAATCCCAAACCTTTGTGTTCTAGGCTTTGCCATTCGAACTCTAGTTTCCACCGTCTCAGTTGGTCTCCTAGGAACTCACTACAAACCCAGTTAGGTGACTATACCAGACCGTCAGATGCCGTTCGGGCACGGCAAACACCAAAGGAATTACACCTTTAGAGGATTTAAAGTCTCCTAGACACAAGTAAAGCATAACGAGAACACAGAAAAACAAAATAGCATAGAAGGGAAAGAAAAGAGAACAAGGAATCAATTTATCAATCATAGTAAAATGGGTCCATCAAGGCAATGGACTCAATCATATCCCCATTCCCAATTCCCTCTATATATGGTTTCAATCTTTGGCCATTCACTTTGAAAGTGTGGCCAGTTCTTGGATCCCGCACCTCAACGGCGCCGTGACTAAATGCCTCAACAACCTCAAAAGGGCCATCCCATCTTGATCTTAGCTTACCCGGAAAGAGTCTCAATTTTGAATTAAAAAGCCACACTTTTTGGTTGGGTTCAAAAGATTTTCTATTAATGTGCTTGTCATGGAATTCCTTAGTCCGAGCTTTAAAAACTCTCGAACTCTCATATGCATCATTCCGGATTTCCTCCAGCTCATTGAGTTGCAATTTCCGATTGAGCCCAGCCGCGGCCATATCGAAGTTAAATTTCTTTATGGCCCACAATGCTCGATGCTCAAGTTCAACCGGGAGATGACAAGCTTTGCCAAACACTGCTCTATATGGTGACATCCCAATGGGTGTCTTATAAGCAGTGCGGTAAGCCCATAATGCATCAATTAACCGTTGTGACCAATCTTTCCTATCCGGTCTCACCGTTTTCTCAATTATGTGCTTTACCTCTCTATTCGAGACTTCTACTTGGCCACTAGTTTGAGGGTGGTATGGAGTGCCAACTTTATGAGTGATAGAGTATTTCTTAACTACCGACTCAAAGAACCGGTTACAAAAATGTGTACCCTGATCACTTATTATGGCTCTAGGAAACCCAAAACGACTAAAGATATTTTCATGCAAAAATTTGATTACCACTCTATGATCGTTTGTTCGGGTAGCTATTGCCTCCACCCACTTCGACACATAATCTACTGCCAAGAGAATGTACTCAAACCCGAACGACGACGGGAAAGGGCCCATAAAATCAATTCCCTAAACATCAAATATTTATACCACAAGAATAGGGGACATTGGCATCATGTCACGCCGAGACATCGAACCCATTTGCTGACAGCGCAAACAAGTTTTACAAAATTGATGGGCATCTTTAAAAATTGTGGGCCAGTAAAACCCGCTTTGTAAAATCTTGGCGGCCGTTTTATGCCCACTAAAATGACCGCCACATGCAGAAGAATGACAAAATGTAAGAATGCTATGCACCTCACTCTCCGGCACACACCGTCAGATCACTTGGTCGGAGCAATATTTAAACAACTCCGGATCCTCCCAAAAGTAATACCTGACCTGTGAAAAGAATCGGTCTTTGTCTTGCTTAGACCAATTCTGCGGAGTTTGCCCAATGGCCAAGTAATTCACAATATGTGCAAACCACGGGGGGCTCGCTTGTGACAGCTCAAAAAGTTGTTCGTCCGGAAACGAATCATGCAAACTAAGAGGGTCGCTATTATACTCAACGAGGATTCGAGAGAGATGATCCGCCACCACATTCTCAGATCCTTTCTTATCACGGATCTCTAAATCAAATTCTTGAAGCAACAAAATCCATCTAATCAACCTAGGTTTGGTCTCTTTCTTAGATAGTAAATACCGCAAAGCGGCATGATCAGTGAAGACTATGACCTTGGAACCTAGGAGATAAGACCGGAATTTGTCTAAGGCAAAGACCACAGCTAGCAACTCTTTCTCGGTAATAGTGTAGTTCAATTGAGCATCCGAGAGAGTGCGACTAGCATAATATATAGCAAATGGTGCCTTATTGACCCTTTGGCCCAACACAGCCCCGACAGCATAATCAGAAGCATCACACATGATTTCAAAAGGAAGAGACCAATCTGGTGATTTCATGATTGGGGCGGTAGTCAAGGCCATTCTTAGTGTTTCGAATGCCTTTAAGCATGCTTCATCAAAGACAAAAGGCGCATCCTTAACTAGTAAACTGCACAAAGGACATGATATCTTACTAAAGTCTTTGATGAACCTACGGTAAAAACCTGCATGCCCTAGGAAAGACCTAATTTGACGCACGGAATTGGGTGGAGGAAGGCCTGCAATGATGTCGACCTTAGCCTTGTCAACTTCTATACCTCGAGGGGACACAATGTGTCCCAACACTATACCCTCACGAACCATAAAATGGCTATTTTCCCAACTCAAGATTAGGTTTGCCTCAGTACATCGTTCTAACACTCTAGTTAAGTTCCTAAGGCATTCCTCAAAAGACGGTCCAAACACCGAAAACTCATCCATAAAAACCTCTAAGAATTTCTCCACCATGTTAGAGAAAATAGCCATCATACACCGTTGAAAAGTCGCCGGTGCATTACACAGCCCAAAGGGCATGCGCCTGTAGGCAAAAGTGCCAAAAGGGCATGTGAATGTGGTCTTTTCCTGGTCAGCGGGGTACACCGGGACTTGATTATACCCCGAATAGCCATCAAGAAAACAATAGAAACCCTGCCCCGCTAACCGCTCTAGGATTTGGTCAATGAAAGGTAAGGGAAAATGGTCCTTCCTAGTCGAGGAATTTAGTCTCCTATAATCAATGCACACTCGCCACCCCGTAGTGGTCCGTGTGGGGACTAACTCTCCTCCTTCATTCTCAACAACAGTGATGCCCGATTTCTTGGGCACTACTTGTGTGGGACTCACCCACTTGCTATCTGAGATGGGGTATATGATACCCGCATCTAACAATTTCAAAACCTCCTTCTTCACCACCTCTTTCATGTTAGGATTCAGTCTCCGTTGCATTTCGCGAGAAGGTTTGGTGTCCTCCTCTAGGTGTATATAATGCATGCACACGGAGGGATCTATCCCTTTCAAATCAGCCACTGACCACCCTATAGCACTCCGATGTGCCACGAGAACACTCATTAACTGACTCTCCTGCGCTGCAGTCAAGTCAGATGCAATGATGACCGGTAAAGTATCTTGGGGCCCTAAAAATGCATACTTGAGTGTGGCCGGAAGTGGCTTCAACTCAAGTGTAGGTGGTGTGACCAAAGAAGGTGTGGCAGTCTCTCTCGACAGAGGAGGAAGTGACTCAAACCGGGCTTTCCATGGAGGAAAATCCGGTGTAGAAGAAGAATTAAGCAAGACATTCACCTCCTCAATTGACCCATCTATATCAAAATTTTCAAATCCAAAGTGAGCTAGACAAGCCTCCAAAGGGTCCTCTACAAGAATGGAGGGCAAAGCCTCCTCAACAATCTCATCCACAACATCCACTAATAAACACTCCTCTCTCTCATGAGGTTGTTGTGATGCTTGGAAAACATTAAGTTTCACTTGCATGTTACCAAATGAAACTTCCATAACCCCGGTCCGACAATTAATGCATGCATTGGCCGTAGCCAAGAAAGGTCGACCCAAAATCACCGGGATTTGTTTCCTAGAACTGGCTACCGGTTCCATATCTAATACCAAAAAGTCAACAGGGAAGTAGAACCTATCAACCTTAACTAGCACATCCTCAATCATGCCTCGTGGCACTTTGAGGGACCGGTCAGCCAACTGAAGAGTAACAGTCGTGGGCTTCAACTCGCCAAGCCCAAATTCCTCGTACACAGAGTACGGCAACAAATTAACACTAGCCCCTAAATCCAATAAGGCCCTATCAATGAAGTGGTCCCCTATAATGCATGCAATGGTTGGGGCGCCTGGGTCCTTAAGCTTAGGAGGTGTGTCATTCAACAAGATGGAGCTTACTTGTTCCGTGAGTAGGACCTTTTGGGACACATGTGTCCTAGATTTACGCTTTTGCGTACAAAGGTCCTTCAGAAATTTGACATATGATGGTACTTGCTTAATCGCCTCCAACAGGGGAAGGTTGATTTTTACCTGTTTAAAGACCTCCATCATTGCCTCCATAGATGCCGCCTTCTTATTAAAAGGGGACGGTGTATCAAGGCACTGGGGAAAGGGTGCCTTAGGCACATATGTAGTGCTAGGGACTAACTCATCCCTCTTAAGTGTTTCCCCCTCACCCTTGCTCTCACTTGGTGAACCACCGTGGTCACCTTTCCTAACTCTAGTTACATCAGACGCAACAGATTGAGGCCCTAACTCCCTACCACTTCTTAGAGCAACCACCACCTGCACTTGCTCATGTTGCTTACCATTCCCACCCGAACTCTCTGCCCCATATTGTCCCTTAGGGTTAGCCACAGTTTGACTTGGTAGTTTTCCCTCCTCTCTCCGATTCATGTTGTTAGCCATTTGACCCAATTGGGTCTCTATCTTGGCAATAGAGTGAGTGTGGGAGTGAACTATCGGTGCTAACCCCTTAAGTTCTGAAAGAACTTCCAACACCTGAGTCTCAAAGGCAGAGTTGCCCTGAGGGACAGGCGGGGGTTGTGGTTGACGGTATTGGTTGTGGGGGTCTATACGGTTGCGGTGGTCGGTAAGATGATTGGTTGGCAAAATTATTGAAATTCTGCCTTGGTGGTGGCGGATTGTAAGAAGTGCCTTGTGAAGGGGGCCTCCATGAGAAATTAGGGTGAATTCTCCATCCCGGATTATATGTGTTGGAGTATGGGTTATTACCCGGGTTGGAGAATCCTTGAGCCGCATTCACATGCTCTTGGACTAACTCCGGAAATTGTGATGCCGAAGGGCACTCACTCAAGTCATGAGCAGGGCTTGCACAAATAACACATGCCTCGTGAAATTGAGGCTGATCATGTTGGGTAGGAGCATGTCCCGTAGCTAATAATTGGTCCATCTTGCGGGACAATGCCTCTACTTGTTGGGCTAACTCTAGGTTTTGCCCGACCTCATAAATGCCCCCTCTTTTCGGGGCTCCAACCATGGGTTGCCGGACTTGCCGGGCTGCGGAGGCATGGTGAAGGGAATTATCACTTAGGTTCTCAAACAATTGCCATGCCTCAGCATCATTTTTAGACATAAATGTCCCACCACAGGACGAATCCACCATTTGGCGGTGTGGCTCAGTTAAGCCATAATAAAATGTTTGAACAAGTTGCCAATTAGGCACTTGGTGGTGGGGACACTGTTGGAGAAGGTCTCGAAGTCTTTCCTAAGTCTCATGGAATTGCTCGCCATCCATTTGAGCAAAGTTTGTGATGGCTCGCCTAAGTTGGTTGGTTTTACCGATGGGAAAATACTTCTCCAAGAACCGTTGCTGTAATTGGTCCCAAGTTGTGATTGAATTAGCAAGTAAAGAATTTAGCCAGTGTTTGGCTTTATCCTTTAACGAGAATGGAAACAATCTCAACATTAAGGCCTCATTTGTGAAATTCTGGATCCTTACTGTCGAGCAAATTTCCAGAAATTCATTCAAATGCTTATAAGGGTCATCATGAGTTAGTCCATGGAATGATGGGAGCATTTGTATAGTGCTGGACTTGATCTCATAATGAGCAGCAGTGGTGTTGGGCAATTGGATGCATGATGGTGATGTATATGCAGTGGGTGTAAAATAATCCTTAAGTGTCCGGTTAGGCTCATTCGGGATATTAGGATCTGCCATCTCTAATGGCTCAATGTATGAATATTCAAGCCTAGGAATACGGGCAGAGGTCCTAAGTCTCCTAAGGGTCCTTTCTAGTTCAAGGTCCAAACTCCACAATTCAGGGCGACAAGAACGACGCCCGTGCATACACTACCCAAACACACACACAACAAGTTCCGACTCTGTGCACTAAGTATGAAAGCAAAATACCAAAGGAAGAAATACTCACAGCGGTTTAACGAAAACGCTTTACTCGTCTTACGGATGGTTGACGTGTAGACGTTGTCCCCAACCTCTGTTTGAGCTTTGACTTCTGTTTTAGCACTTTGGTGCTTTGCTTGTGAGTGTTTGCTTCTGTTTACTCACTTTAGTGCTGCGGTTTTTATTTAAGCTCGGCTGCGCTCCGCTTACACTTCAATGATAGCTCCAATTTCAAACACTCTGCACACTTAGCAACACCAAAAGCATAAAATCCTAAACTAAAAATTAAAATAAGAATGTAACTTTAAATTAACTAATTTCGCCAGAAGTCCCCGGCAACGGCGCCAAAATTTGTTGGGTCGTTGAACACACCAAAATTAAATACTAAACTATACCAAATTCTATCAGAATAATGGCAAGTCCAAGTATCGATCCACAGGGACTATTGTGAAATTAAACTAATTTAATTGTTAAATTCCTAAATTAATTTTGATAAAAAGATTGAATGATCATAACCTAATTTAATAACAAATAAATTAAACTAAGGAATTAAATTATCAATAATAAATGAAATTGGATTTACTAAATTGGGGAAAAATCCTAGGGTGGGGAATTCACCACTAACCACATAATTAGGGTTTCCAATTGAAATTAATTATGCTATGGTTTGAACGAATTAATGCTTCACAACTACAAGCTCAAAGCATTTAACAAGAAGATCATCACATTCAATGTACGAGCACGAACCATCTCAAGTAATACGAATCGTTCACTCTAAACTAGGGTAGTGATACGACTCGTTCCTCGTAGCATGGTTCGTCCCATATCTTGAATGTGAAGGAATAGAAAACTCATGTATGGATAATATTCAACAATCACAGAAAGTTAAATATTTGAAAAGATACTGAAAATTATATATAAAGAATTTCTAAAAACACCATACAATGGTTCAAACCTTTACATAATATAAAATCAAAAAGAAAACTACATAATTACATGGCTAGGGTTTCATCAAAACCCTAGAAAAGAAGACTAGCCACTCATGGAGGAGTGGAAGGAAGTAGAAAGAGAAGGAATCACCATGGGAGACATCCTTGAAGCTTTTTGTTTCTTCCTCTTTTGCAAACCCTAGCCTCCCTCTTTAGGTCCAAACAATTTCAGAACACTAATCCAGCCTTTTTCTCTTCTTTTTATGCTTCCCATCTCGTCCAAACAAGTTTAAAACGTCAGTTTGACTTTCCCAGAAAAAGTCAACGCACGTGCGGGAAAGTCAACGCACGTGCGGGAAAGTCAACGCTGCCAAATTCTGTCTTTTTGCTCATTTTATGCTCCGACGATGTATAACCTGATTGACACTCAACACACATAAAATATACGGTTTGACCAGCAAGTGAAGTTAAGAGATTCTAATTAACGGCCTCAATGATGTACATTTCGGCCTTAATCAAAGACAGTGGTGGAAAGTAATGATAGTAGGTGGTGAGTAGCGAGTGGTGGTGGGTGGGTGACGGTAGCGGGTGGTGGGTGGTAGTGGTGGTGGTGGCAGGTGGGTGGCGAATGGCGAGTGGTGATGGGTAGTGGCGGGTAGGTGGTGGTGGCAAGTAGGTAGTGGTGGTGGTGGTGGGTGGGGTGGGTAACGGTGGCGGGTGGTAGCGAGTGGGTGGTAGTGGTGCTGGTGACGGGTGGCGAGTGGTGGTGGCAGGTAGGTAGTGGGTGATAGTGGTGGTGGTGGGTGGTGGTGGCGGGTGGGTGGCAGATGGCTAGTGGCTGGTGGTGGTGGGTGGCTGGTAGTGGCGAGTGGTGGATGGTGGTAGCAGGTGGCTGGTGGTGGTGGGTGGTGGATGGTGGTAGTAGGGTGCTGGTGTTGGCGGGTGGTGGATGGTGGTAGCAGGTAGGTGGTAAGTAATGGTGACGGGTAGGTGGCGAGTGGTGGTGGCGGGCGATGGATGGCAGTGGCGGGTGATGGGTGGTGACGGGTGAATGGCAGATAGGTGGTAGGTGGTGGTAGTAGTGGCGGCGAGGGGTGGGTGGTAGTGGGTGGTGGGTGGGTGGCAGGTGGGTGGTGGTGGCGGGTGGTGGATGATAGTGGTAGGTGGGTAGTGAGTGGTGGTGGGGGTGGGTGGTAGATGGTGGTGGCAGAAGACGGTGGTGGAAAATGGTGGCGGATGGTCGCTAGTGTTGGGTGGTAAAAAAAAAAAAATTGAAAACTCAAAACGGAAACACATTTTTTGAATTTACATTTTTTGGCTAAATTTATAAACTGAAACTACTGATTTATAAATCAAAAATTTACCAAACGAGTTTTTATTTGAGTTTTTTAAGTTTTTGTAAATATAAACAGAAAACTAAAAACGTAAGTGTTACCAAACGGCACCTTAGTGAACTCATTGTAAGTATAATTTTTGTGGTTTAAATTATTTATTTTTTAGAATTTCGTATAAAAAAATTAAAATGATTAGATTTTGATAGTTATATGTTTGAATTACATTTATCTTTAAAATATGAATAATTATTTTTGAAATTATATTTGTCGTCTATTTTTGTAAGATAAATATAATTCAAACATATAATTATCGAAATTCAATCATTTTAATTTTTTATATAAATATTCTTTTCTATGAGTATTAAGTAGGTAATTGGGATATTCTATAAAAGATAAAAAATTAAAAAATTATTAAAAGATAAAAAAGTTAACATTATTCATCAAAATCAAGGAGGCGGGAAAACAACAACACTAGTCAGAGGGAAAAAGACCGAAATACCCCTTTGTTGAACAGGAAACATTTTTTAAAAAAAAAATTATGTACATGTCTTGACAAGTGTCCCTGCCCAATGCCCACCACATAATGACAAATCAATTCTAACTAGCCATCACGTGAGTCACTGGCAGCACGCATAAGGGTATAGGGATAATACGGTAATTTGCATATTTATTACAATATTATAATGCATTTTTTTTTATATAAAAAGTTAAAAAATTATCTTAAATAGTCATATTTTTTTTTCCTATTTTTTAGCAAAAAAATCAAAAATATAGATCATCTCAAACAACTCCTAAAGCTTATTTTGGGATTTGTTTTTTTTTTTTTTTTTTTTGTGTTTATTTTCATCTTTAGTGAACTTTTTTTTTAAAAAAAAAAAAAAATTAAAAATTATGTTTCTAGATTCAACTCAAAAAAAACGAACAAAAAATTTATAATTTTTTTAAAAAAATCTAAAAAATAATAATAATAATAATAATAATAATAATAAGCAATCTTTCTCTTTTTTTGGGCTTATTTTGGCTTTTTCATTTTTTTTTTAAATATATATTCTTTTTAGATTCATCTTGACAAGATAGATCGAAAAATAAAAAATTTTGAAAAAAAATCACTAAAGACAAGAAAAAAAAATTCGAAAAAAGGGGGGTTTTTTTTTTGTGTTGCCAAAAAATGCCTAAAAAATGAACGATTTGGATTACCAAGATTAGACTCACTATAGACCCACTAAGTCCAAGTACTCTCTCAAGTTAGATTATGAACATGAGATAAGTCAAGTCCTGCTTGTTTTTTCAACTATCAATATCTCAAAAATACCATCATTTTATCTCATTCAACACTGAACCACAACATTACTGTCATCAGCCTCCACTGAGAGCAATTACCTTCGATCATCGGCGACAACCTTTGACCTCAGCGACCACCTTCGACCTCCGATTACTGTCTCTAACTACTAGCAACCACCTCTAATCTCCAGCGACTTCCAGTGACATTTTTCCAAACCATTTTTCTAACAAAAACAATGTTCATCTCCATCACTACCTACTCAGATTTGGTAGCAGCAACACACACATACACACACAAAGAAAGAAAGAGAAAGAAAGATTAAGATAATGGAGAGAGATTATAAGAAAAAATAAAAACTTTATCAAAAAAAGTTCACACCAATCTTCAAAATAATCAAAAACACCTTCAGTGATAAATTTATCATTGATACATTTAGTGATAATTTTCACTGAACATTTCCTTGATAAATTTATCACTAGATGATTTATAAAAAATTACATATGCCAAATATGATCCATTCACTCACTCATACACACTTACTCACAAGACACATCCTCTTATACACATATACAAAACAAGATAAACTGATAAATTTATCACTGATATACTCAGTAATAATTTTCACTGCACATTTCAGTGATAAATTTATCACTAGGTGATTTGTAAAAAAATTTACATATGTCAAATCTGACTAATTCACTCACCACTCACCACTCACACTCACACTCACTTACTCACAAGATACCTCCTCTTATTCACATACAGAACAAGATGGATTGATAAATTTATCACTGATAAATAAATTTGCAGTAGAACTGCTTGAAAAAATGAAGAGAGAGAGAGAGAGATGAGATATGAGGAATGAGATCTGGAAAAAAATCTTGATCGCACCAGTGACCATGTACAGTATCAGATTAGCACCGAAGATAGTAGATCGACATTGAAAATACCTAGATCTAAAACCATCAACGAAGTTCGACATTAAAGACAATAGATCCGTGATGAAGGAAGATGGTGGAAGCAGTGATATCGAGGATAGTAGATCGATGATGTAGGATTGTGGTAGCGATGGTGATGTCGATGACAACAACAAGAGAAGAGAACAATGGTGTGAGGTAAGCTACGGCAATGGTGAAAGAGGAGGGTGAAAACAGATGTTGGCGTCGACAGAAGAAGACGGTGGTTAAAACGAGCACTATTGATGGTGATAGAGAAGGACGTTGGTTAAGGTGAGTAGCAGCGGTTGATGGTGGATGGTGACAGTAGGTTTGGTGACGAGGGTGGTGTAAAGCTTCAAAAATGGTAGAGATAAGAGAGAGAGAGAGAGAGAGAGAGAGTTCTCTGCAAAATATTAGAGAGAGAAGAGAAGAGAAAATATTTAATAAGGGTAATATAGACAACTGAGTAGTTATTGGTATATTTAAAAAGTCAACAGAACTTATGAGTAATTAATTTCATTTAATGGAACTGGCTAATAATTAATCAAAAAAATTTAAATATTCCATAATTAAATTCAATCACACATTATAGTGATATCATTATAAATTAAAAGATTTTGTGTGTAATGCTGGGGCCTTTATTATATATCATTTATGAAGGAAAAAAAATTATATATTAATTTTATTTGTATGATTCTTATCATACTTATTTTTTTTAAAATAATAGTGATATATTTTTAAATATAATATTATACCAACATAACTTATATAATTTTAAGAAATCATATAAAAAGTCAAAAATAAAAAACAATTATATCATCAACAACAATAATATATATCATAACCATAAATGTGAATTTCAATAAATTAACAAAGATAAAGTCTAAATCCAAACAAATATACATATTTTTTAATATATTATAATTAATTAATTAATAGCAGGTCGAGACCGAGTTGAAAATATAAATCTCAAACCCAACCCATCAATATATCGGGCTAAAAATATTGGCCCAACCCAAATCTATGAGCAAAACAACCTTCTGAAACCCTAAAAAAAATAGGGTCAGGTTGAGCAGGCCAACAGGTCGATGCCTATCCCTATTGGAGAAGGATGTGATGCCCCCAAAATAAATGACATCAAAGATACATTAACAAATAAATATAGGGTTCGTCTAGGGTTACATAACCCAATAATAATAATAATAATAATACATCAGAATTTGTAAATGAATAATGACTTGGTTCTCCTTTTTTTCCCACCCCCTTGACCCCCTCTTCACTTGATTGGCTATTTTTTCTTTCTTTTTTTTTTTTATTCCTTCTCCTTCAATCACCACCTGCCACCTGTCTGTGGGGGTGGTGGGGGTGGTGATTGGAAGGGGTCTCAATCATCACCCTTTGTAAATTATAGATAATGTTGCCCTAAATCTATAAATTACAAGTAAAGTAAAAGAAATGCAGCAAGAGTTAGCAATTCCAACATCAGTTCACGTCTGTTGCAACTTCCCAAGCTCTTCCACAAAATCTTCTTCGCGAGTAAATTCTTTAGAATCTGGTATTGAATTGTAGGACAAAAGCTACGAGCTGTAAAGCCCATAAGTAATTCCCAAACCCTTACTTTCTATGAGACACCTCAAAAAAAAAAAAAAGGAATATTAAAGAATATATTAACAAATAATTATAGGATTTTCCAAAGTTACAAGTATAGGAAACGTCACTAATGAGTCAATTGGTCAATAACTAAACAAGATCCCAGGAAATATTGAAGGAGTCAATATAGCCTCTGGTCAAAATCCAATCTCCATAGATAGTAAAGTTATCTTTTTTACAGATCTTAATAAGGTATTAACACAAGATCTACATAAGCTGACGAAAGGATAAGGATAAAGATAAGTTCACAAAAATATATGTATATATAAAGATAATAATAGTTACAAGATCATATCTTAATTATAATAAGAGTTTTAACACTTACAATTCCAAAACATGGTTACTAATTCCTAATTCTTCTAGGATAGTCATATGTCTTCAAATGCTTTTGCTTCGCTGTTGTTCGCATAAATTTCATCAACACTTGGCATGAAACGCCTTGAGTTTGGAATGTCCAATAAACGCAAACACACCCCGTCCCTTTTTTCCCAATCCAATATAGAATTACAATTATAACAAATAAGTAATGAAGCATGATATTCAAGTCAATAACAAAGGATTTCAAGGTTAGATGTTAGTAATCTACAAATCCCCCAAAGAGATTTCATCCTCCCAACCATAAGAATTGGACTCGGCTTATTCGGTATGCCCCCATCTTTTGCTGCTTTGCAGACCTTACCCCAAATGCTTACAACGGTTATATACGCGGCCAACCGAGGACCTCAAAAGAGATGGTAAAAATAAGGACCTTATCTATAACATCCTGAAACCTTATCCGTCATAAATACCTAGGGTTCGAATTCAATCGATCCATTTAAGGGTTCCGAAATATCCACTTGCGCAAAACTTAACCTTCAATTAGGGAACACGTTTCATCAATCCATACTTAAAATTAGCAAATCATTATCTCATAAAATTAGTCAAGTCATCAAAACACAATACCACCGTAATTAAGTTTCCCGTTGAGTTAGGTGATTTAAGTCAAGCTTAGAACAAGTAATTGAAATAATAACTTCTACACAAATATGAACACTTCATGGCATAAAATTAAGGTAATACAACCACAAAGATATGTAGATGTTATACTAAAGCTTGAACAAACAATAAGAAGCATATTTAATCAACTAAGAACATGAAACTATTAACAAGGACAAATTTCCAAATTCAGTCCACTTTAAAGATAACTATCAAAGTGGTTTTTAAGATTTTTCCTGAACTCAGCCTTTCCATGATTTTAGAGAATTTCATCTAGTTTCAGAATCATTGTTTGGAAATGGGATAGCTTTTCTAGATTTTAGTTATTGAAGAAATACTCCAACATTGTATAGATTAGTCGACCGTTACGAAAATTAGTTTTTCTTTCAAACCACTCATTTATTTCTAGTAAAACCAATTTCACTTGAAAGTTAACACTTTAAGGAAGGCTTTGATGTAAAATTGAGTTCAAGAGGATTTTTTTTTTTTTTTTTTTCTAGAATGTTTCTAGTATTTTTGGAAGTGGACTGAAAATACTGGTCATAGAATTTTTGGACCTGTTTGGGAATAGGCAATTTTAGTTGGCTATTTGGCTTTTTATGAAAAAATGTGCAAAAAAGTAAAGAGAGTGATGTGATAGGGTATTTTGTTTTATTGGCTATTTTAGCTTGGAATGGGCAGACCTTCAGAACAGTCAAAAAAGAGGATAGCAGGCAAATGAAGAGAATGCAATTGCAAGCCATCTTTACATATTACAAGGAAATGCAATAGCGGAATATGTATTAGCAACCAGATCCTCAGAGTCAAACAAATCATTGCTCAAAAATTTGTCTAAACATTATTCTTGAACAACTACACAACTCAAACTAGGATAGAAGAAATATGTTAGGGCCTGTTCCGATGACCCTGCACATTGAATTACATCATTTTTTGTGCGTTTTCTATATGAGGTTTTTTTTTTTTTTTTTTTTTTTTTTTTTTTTTTTGCAACTATTAAATTGTGAATGTGGCCATTGAAATAAAATGATGCCACAAACCCAAAAAAAGGAACAAAAAACTTGACATTGCATTTTATTCCTAGAAGTAATTCTATTACCATTAGCTATGCAAACAGGTCACATTTTCTTCAAGGGTCCCCTCTGTATATTTCACAAACTTGTATATTTCACCGGTGACCATGTACAGTATTAGCATATTTCTTCAAAGATATGTAGATGTTATACTAAAGCTTGAACAAACAAGAAGAAGAATATTTAATCAACTAAGAACATGAAACTATTAACAAGAACAAATTTCCAAACTTGGTCTACTTTAAAGATAACTATCAAAGTGGTTTTTTAAGATTTTTCCTAAACTCGGACTTTCCATGATTTTAGAGAATTTCATCTAGTTTCAAAATCATTGTTTGGAAACGGGATAGCTGTTCTAGATTTTAGTCAGGGCAAACTTCACTTTGCCCCCTTGTGGTTTGGGCCATGTGCAGTTTACCCCCCTGACATTCGGATATCACCACATAACCCCCTGTGGTTGATGGACGAAAACACATAGTTAGCTTTTTTATCTAAGATAACAGAATGTGAAAGTCATGCGCTTTTATAGAGAGTGAGTCCATTTTTATGACAAAAATACCCTTTCTATCTCTTCAAATTTACAAAAAATGCCATTGTATTTCAACCTTCTTTTTCTTCACCACCTCTGTTCTCTCTCTCTCTCTCTCTCCCTCTCTCTTCCATCCCCTCAAACCACCACCCATATCCATCACACCCAATTCCTGTAATGTATATAAATACATTACAGGAATTCATGTATATATATATATATATGTATGTATGTATGTATGTACTTGGGAAATTGAATTGGGCGATGAAAAGGGTGATGAGTTTGGGAGAGGAGGGAGTGTCCTCTTACTCTTGATGCTTTGATAGTCCCCAAAGCTCTTACATTTATTGAAGCCCTGTTTTCAAAAATCAAAACCCAATTCCAATTTTCTTCTCTTTTGTGGCACTGTGCAGAACCCAATTGAACTCAAGACATATACATACATATATACATATATACATACATACATACATATTGAGAGGGTAATTTATATGTAAATTGGGCCGAGTTGGGTAATAGGCCATTCTGTGGGCCACAGTAAGAAGGGCTGAGTAAAAAGGCCTTGTAATTAGTCCGGTCCAGAGGAGCCTTGCAGATAACCGGGTCCGAAAGAGCTTGGTGGTTAGCTCGGTCACCACAGTCGGCGCGGTGATAGTTAGCCTGGTCAGACCATCTTGAGCCGAGGTATTTTTGGCTTCTATTCAGGACCTTGCTGTTGAGTAGCTCGATCCAAGTACGCTACGGATAGCACGGTCTACAGGCGAAGCTGAGGTACATGTTACATGTAAAGCACTGGGATAAATGTAACATGGGTATTGTTAGCTCGGTTACATTGTCACTTTGCCATGGCAATACTAGCTCGGTCGTTTGGGTATGCCACCAAGCTAGGACCATCTCACTTGGTTTAAGCAGTGAGGAGGGTGTTGAAGGATAAGCATTATCTTTCAGGAGTGTGATTCCTAGGAGGACTCTGTATGGAGGAATAAGAGTCCTACTAGGATTGTGCCACACGGAACCTATAAAAGCTCATAACATCACCTACGGAGAGGTAACACAACTTTGATTGCCGAATACACAGAGCTTTTGTCTATTTGTCTGTTTTGCTGATTTAGGCATCGGAGAGGTATCCGGCACACACCCCCCGGCTAGCTCACGTTTGTGTTTTCAGGGAGTAAAGCGACGACGTTTGGAGGAGCGCAGAATTGGTCAACAGGATTATACGAGAAGAATATTTCTTGCTCATACAATTGGCGCCGTCTGTGGGAATCACAGAAAGAACAAAACCTCTTGATCAAAGTTTTCCTCGCTAGATTAGACGCAATGGCGCACAATGAAGATTTGCCGCAGTCCGCCATTGACGGGCAAACCCCAGAGGGAGGTGGGAGGCGTGAAGGTTTGCCTTCCATCCCTCCCATGGAAGATTTAGAGCCCCATCGACAGAACCCCCAGAGGGATACAAGGGGGAGGCGGGGTAACAACCCTCATCGCTCATCAAGTCCTGATAGGCAGAGACAGAGAATTGACCCTTAAGTTTTGGAGGATCGGATAAAGGAGCAGGACGAGTTAATCAAGAAGATGGCGGCAGACATGGAATTGATGAAGCGCCAGATAAAAGAGAAGGGAGTGGCGACAGGAGAAGGGCACAAAAGCAACACGCCCCCTCGCCACTCAGAAGATCGTGGTAGGCATACCACGCCATTGCAAGCAGAGAGTAGGAGCCTCAGGACAGGCGACACTCAATCAAGTACTTCCAGAACTCGTTACTCCAGGTCTGAGAGAACGAGATCATTGAGGTCTTACACTGAGGGAAGCACCTATCGGCCCTCACATACGCACCAGACATCATCCAGGCAAACGGAGTTGCCTAGATCGTCTGACTTACGGACTGTGCTAGAAGAAAGGCCGCGATGGAAGGAGGATGTCAGGGCACGCGACCCGCACAGAGTTTTAGCCCTTCAGTGGTTAGCTCCTCGGACGCATGGAAGCGTCGAGGTAAGAATGCCAATACTGCACCTTGCCTACGAACCAACAAATAAAGCATTGGCAAGGCTACATAGCTCGCCGTTCGTTCCGGCGATTGAGAACCCCCCATTACCTTCAGGCTTAATCCAACCTAAGTTTACGATGTACGAGGGGAAGATGGATCCTTACATGCAGCTAAGCCACTTTCGCCAGGTCATGGCAGTATACCGGCGGAACGAAGCTTTGATGTGCATCCTATTCTCATCCAGCCTTGGCGACCTAGGTTTAACCTGGTTCGAAAGGCTACCAGAAGGCAGCATAGTATCCTGGGCGCAATTAGCGTAGGCGTTCGTGACAAGGTTCAGAATGAACACCAAGACGCCAGCAGAGATTAATCAACTACTCTCCATTGACATGGGCGACAAGGAGACGTTGAGATCCTACAACAATCATTATTGGGAGACCTACAACTAGATAGGAGATTGCCCCACAAATCTCGCCATCGCACAATACAAAAGAGGTCTTCCAGTCGGAAACAGGTTGAGGGACTCAATCACCACGACGCCACCCCTCACAATGGAAGCCTTAATAGAGAGGGTACACCAACACATTCGGGTGGAGGAGGATGGCACCCGTGCTAAAACAAAGTCTGGTACAACCGCAATTCCAGATAAAAAGACTTCGGCAAAAGTCAACACGGTAGAACGTCCAAGCAAGAACGGGCAAGGCAGGCGAGACAACGGAGAGGACCAAGATAAAAGATGGTTGAGAGTCCGCACTGCCATTACCACGGTATTCAAGAAACCAATCTACCGAATTTGCAGTGAGATACATGATGAACATTTCATCAGATGGCCAGCTAAACTGGGAGAAGTGCAAAAGGACTACGACGAAAGATCCCGGTGCACCTTCCATAAGGAAAAGGGGCACCGCACTGAAAATTGCACGCCGTTGAGATAGCATCTGGAGGAGTTAGTGGCAGCTGGTCACTTGGACTGGTACATAGAAGGAGGGACGCAGCCAGCCCCCCAAAACCACAATCACCCAGACGGTACACCGATCGACGCCCCACCTCAAGGCGTAATAAACATAATACATGGGGTATTCGAACCTGAGCGAGTATGTGAGCTCAGGGGAATGATAAAGAAGGCTGAGCACTTAAGGAAGGTATTAAGTGCGCAGCCCACCATTAAAAATGGGAGAACAGAGGCCACGAACGTCATGTCTTTTTCAGACAAAGACTTGGCAAGGATATATTGCCCTCACAATGATGCACTGGTCGTCACTCTCCACGTCAAGGATTACGACGTCAAGTGAATTTTGATTGACCAAGGGAACTCATGTGAGATAATGTATTACGAAACCTTCAAACAGTTGAAACTGGAAGACAAGGACTTGGCACCTGCCGTATCTCCCCTGATTGGATTCAACTCAATGCCAGAGTGGCCCGTTGGCAAGATCATCCTCACAGTCAGAGCAGAAAGCATGACAAAACAAGTGGAATTCTGGGTATTGAAAGTCCCTTCCACTTACAACATAATCTTGGAGAGGACATGGCTGCATGCCATACGATTGGTAGCGTCAACCTACCATCAAGTAATGCGGTTCCCCAATGAAGCCGGAGTAATTGAAGAGGTCTTTGGAGACCAAATTATGTCCAAGCAGTGCTTCGTCACAGTAAATGGCAGCCGAGCTGCCAAAGGGTTTGTTCAAATGGTAGAAGAACCTGAGAGTAATGAATTGTTTGTGGATGTTGGCAAAGCCGCTGAACAGAAGGCAGTGGAAGACTTGGTACAGGTAAGAATAGATAAAAAGGACTCGAAAAAGTTCTTTTTGCTTGGCTCATCTATGTCCAGCACCGAGAGAATAGAGGTCATGGAATTCTTGACCTCTAACATCAAAGTGTTTGCCTGGACGCCGTATGACATGCCTGGCATTGACCCAAACTTCATCTGTCACCAATTGAATGTCCACCCAACTGCAAGACCAATCATACAGCGCACTCGCAGATCAACACTCCACCATGCCGAGATAGTGGCGGAAGAAGTGAGAAACCTTCTAGAGGCAGGAGCTATTAGAGAGGTGCACTACCCCAGATGGATCTCCAATACAGTAGTGGTGCCAAAGAAGAATGGAAAATGGCGTGTCTGTGTGGACTACAAAACAGTCAACAAGGCATGCCCAAAGGACAGCTTTCCTCTACCACAGATAGACCAACTGGTAGATCTGACGGCAAGACACAACCGTCTTAGCTTTCTTGATGCATATAGAGGTTACCATCAAATCGCTATGTATGAACCAGGCCAGGAGGTCACATCCTTTACGATGTCAAGAGGACTCTATTGCTACAAGGTCATGCCCTTTGGCCTAAAAAATGCAGGGGCAACATTTCAGCGGATGATTACCAAGATGTTTGAGCCATTGTTAGGTAGAGGCGATGGAGGCTTACATCAACGACATGGTGGTCAAGAGCAAGGATGAGAATAACCATCTTAAGCACCTAGGTGAGATGTTTCAGATCCTCAAGAAGCACAAGTTGCACCTTAATGCATCTAAATGTGTGTTCGGCGTAGGATCAGGCAAATTCTTAGGCTTCCTGATAACTAACCGAGGCATAGAGGCAGACCCTTTTCAGATCAAAGCAATCCAGGATCTAGAGAGGCCCAACTCAGTAAAAGAAGTACATCATCTCACTGGTATGGCAGCCGCGCTAAACCGGTTCATAAGTCGGTCGTCAGACAGATGTCGACCATTTTTTCAAGCATTAAAGGCCAAGTTTGAGTGGGATGAAGAATGTGACCGCGTCCTAGAAAGTTTAAAGAAATACATGTCTTCTCCACCACTGTTAGTGACCCTAATACCTGGAGAAGAACTATTTTTGTACCTGGCAGTTTCACAGCACGCAATTAGCGCAGTGTTGGTCCGAGCAGAAGGAATTCAACATCTGCCCATCTTTTATGTCAGCAAGACATTGTTGGGTGCAGAAACCAGGTACTTACCATTGGAAAAACTGGCCTTAGACTTGATGATGGCCTCAAGGAAGTTGTCGCACTACTTTCACGCCCACACCATAATCGTCCTCACAATTTTTCCATTAAAAGCTTTGTTTGAGAGGGCGGACTTTTCTGGGCGAATCTTGAAGTGGGCAGTAGAGTTGGGACAGTTTGACATCAAGTTTCAACCCAGAACCGCGATAAAAGCCCAAGCTTTGGCAGACTTTGTCGCAGAATTCACACCAGGAAGTCATCACGTCTACCCAGTGGACTTAACGGGTACAACCGAAATAGGGATGGAAAGTAGCACCGGAATAGCGCAACCCCTAATACAGGATACCTAGCCATATCCCAGGACAGAGCAAAGTGAACAAAAGGAGGGAGAAACAAACCATGCTACACCAAGCAAAGACCCATCGAAAAACAAAGACTTGGTACAATTAGATAGTGAGGGGCAAACAGTAAGTGTGGACTTTGAAGAAGACACCAGCAACACTCAGGACCACAAGGCATCATCCGATCCCTCTACTTGCTGGAAGCTATTCGTTGGAGAGATGTGGAAGCTCTTTATGGATGGAGCATCCAACAGGCACGGAGCAGGACTCGGCATAGTCCTCATCTCACCAGATGGCCTAGTAGTGGAACAGGCAGTCAACCTTGGCTTCCTAGCATCAAACAATGAAGCAGAGTTTAAAGCGCTTCTGGCAGGACTAAAATCAGCACTCTACATGAAGGCCACCGAGCTAATGGTTTACAGTGACTCACAGCTGGTAGTAAACCAAATTTCAGGTGACTACGAAGCAAAGGATGAAAGGATGGCCAAGTACCAAGAGTTAGTCAGAAAAGAAATCATAAAGTTCGAAGTAGTGCAGATAGAGCAGATTGGCAGAGAAGAAAACAGCAGAGCAGACGAACTAGCAGGCTTTGCGTCAATGGCAGACACATCCATCCCACATCCATTATTGATCGACTTCTTACCCAGACCAAGCATTGAAGAACCTGAAGTAGAAGAAGTATGTTGTGACGAACTAGGCCCCTCATGGATGGATCCCATCATAGTATTCCTAAAAGACGGTATTTTACCCGAAGAGAAGAAGGAGGCCAACAAGATAAGAGCAAAGTCATAGCGATTTTGGCTCTCCTTATCAATGGCCTTGTACAAGAAATCCTTCACAGGACCTTACCTGAAGTGTGTCCATCCCAGCAAGGTCGAAGCATTCTTGTTCGAGATTCACGAAGGCGTATGCGGAAGCCACCAAGGGGGAAGATCATTGGCTTACAGAGCAATTTCGCAGGGATATTGGTGGCCTTACATGCAAGCAGATTCGGAGAAGTATGTCAAGAAGTGCGAGAAATGTCAGAAGTTTGCACACCAAATACATCAGCCAGCCAGAGAGCTTCTACCTTTAACTAGCCCATGGCCCTTCGCAATGTGGGGCTTGGACATAGTAGGACCACTTCTAATAGCACCCGGCAACAGAAAGTTCTTCCTTACAGCAACAGACTACTTCACAAAATGGGTGGAAGCAGAAGCACTAGCATCAATAAAGGAGAAAGATGTGAAGAAGTTTGTTTGGCAAAATATAATCACTCGGTTCGGCATACCCAAGGCGCTTATATCAGACAACGGCACCCAGTTCGACGGCAAAATTTTTAGAGGCTTTTGTGAGGAGTACAAGATAGAATTCTACAACTCTACACTGGCATACCCCCAACCAAATGGCCGGGCAGAAGCATCAAACAAAGTTATCTTGGATGGATTGAAGAAAAGGTTAGAGAAAGCAAAAGGAAAGTGGGCTGAGGAGCTTCTTCATGTTTTATGGGCTTACCGTACCACACCTCGACGATCAACTGGAGAAACACCATTCTCCTTAGCCTACGGCATGGAAGCAGTAATCCCACTGAAAATTGGCCTCCCCACCATCAGAAGCGAAAATTTTGACCCAGACTTAAATGGAGAAGCCATAACATTGGAGCTCAATCTTGCAAAAGAAAGAAGAGAAAAAGCGTTGGTTCACATCGCCTCATACCAACAAGAGTTGTCCAGAAAGTACAACAAAATAATACATCCAAGACAATTCAAAATCGGAGATTGGGTACTGCGCAAAGTGATGGGCAACACCTTGGTACCCGGATATGGCAAATTAGGGCCTAATTGGGAAGGACCTTACAAGGTGGTTGGATTAGCAGGAAAATGGGCATACCACTTGGAAGATGAAGACAGCAAAGCCATTCCTAGGTCATGGAACACTGCTAATCTCAAATTATTTTATTTTTAGCTTTTCTTTCAAGTATTTGTAATTTTTTCTTAATAAAACAAGTAGTTTCTTTTCAGTATAGTTGTTTCCTTCTGTAAAAGATTATTTTAGTGAGTTAGGCGCACTGAAAGCATAGTTGGCCGGAATAACCAATTTTGCACTCTCTTCAGCTAAGATTAGGATCAATGCTGAAGAAGTTGGCTGGAAAAACCAACACCCCTCCTAAACCCAGGATAAGGATTCAGGCTGCAGGACATTTGGTCGGAATAACCAAACACTTTACTCTAGGTTGGCAGGAATAACCAACTTAGAGGTTGGCTGGAAAAACCAACACCCTTCCTAAGCCCAGGATAAGGATCCAGGCTGCAGGACGTTTGGTCGGAATAACCAAACACTTTACTCTAGGTTGGCAGGAATAACCAACTTAGAGGTTAGCTGGAAAAACCAACACCCTTCCTAAGCCCAGGATAAGGATCCAGGCTACAGGACATTTGATCGGAATAACCCAACACTTTACTCTAGGTTGGTGGAAATAACCAACTTAGAGGTTGGCTGGAAAAACCAACACCCTTCCTAAGCCTAGGATAAGGATCAAGGCTGTAGGACGTTTGGCAGGAATAACCAAACACTTTACTCTAGGTTGGCAGGAATAACCAACTTAGAAGTTGGCTAGAATAACCAACACCCCTCCTAAGCCCAGGATAAGGATCCAGGCTGCAGGACGTTTGGCAAGTATAACCAAACACTTCACTCAGGGCTGGCAGGAAAAACCAACTTTGAGCTCTCTTCAGCTAAGATAAGGATTTAGGCTGAAGAGGTTGGTTGGAAAAACCAACACTTTTTATTCTTCGGCCGAGATAAGGATCTAGGCTGAAGAGGTTGGCTGGAAAAACCAACACTTATTGTTCTTCAACCAAGATAAGGATCTGAGTTGAAGAGGTTGGCTGGAAAAACCAACACTTATTGTTCTTCAGCCGAGATAAGGATCTAGGCTGAAGAGGTTGGTAGGTATGGCTAGTTAGATTGCAAAGTTAAGACCGGGATAAAATATCTCGGCCAGAGAATTTACTTCATTCAGATTATATCATAGAAGTAAACCGAACAGACAGTTAAAGAAAACAAGAGACGATTTCATTGAGAATGCAAATCAAGAGTTACAAAAGGGTGGGATTTCAGCCCGATTACTGTTTTCTTTCCAAAAGTAAAAAAGAAGAAAATAAAAAGTCAAGCAAACAGGTCGTCAAGATCAGCATCCAGTTCAACTCGGAGCCCGGTATCAGTTGGTAGCTCGGCTGTCAAGTCTTCCACCGGTGGTTCAACCCGAGCTGACTGGATAGTAGGATCATTGATGACTGGGGCATTGTTAGGCACGGTCTCTTCTTCATCATCCTCAGATTCAAGGAATTTTTGTTGAATGGCAGCTGCATACTCCGCCATACAGCTCGGTATGAAGTGCGATGGAGGGTTCAGGAAAACCTCAGTCTCTGGACCGTGACCGAGCTGTTCAACCGCCGCTTTCCACCCACACTTGAAAAATAGATCCTTGGCAGCTTCGCATTGCAGGATGTAGGCTGCTTCACCTTCTTTATAGCCACGGTCTTCCGCATCGCCAATCTTCTTCTCAAGTTCAGTTATCTCGGCCATCTTTTTCTCCTCAATTGAGGCAAGCTCACGCAGGTAGTAGTCCTTCAGCTCGGTCAAAGCTTTTTGTTTCTCCACTTCGGCTAAGTCAACTGTACCGGTGAGGCGGGCGACCTCAGATTTTAGCTCGGCCATTTTTTGATTGGTCTCGTTTAGCTCGGCCGTCTTCTTGTCAGCCTCCGTCACGGCTTGCCTTGTTGTTTTGCATAGCTCTAGCACACGCTTATGAGCAATCTGGTTTTTTTGCATTGCCTGCATAGATATGGTAAGCAATTTTGAGTGAGAACCAAGCTAATAGTTGCACAAAACTGGAAAACAAAGGAAAGAGTACTCACCAGCACCATTGATTTGATGGCCAAGCGGATAGCTTTTAGCTCGGTAAGGTGGGCGTGGTGATCCATATCAGGGGGCAGACACACGCTCTTAGCCAGGTTGAAGGCCAGCATGTGATCTTTATCTGTCACCACTGAATCTGTTCGTCTGATGGCTCGGTTCTGATGTGTTAATCTCGGTGCCTAATCAGAAGAGTTAGCTCGGTCTGGGCTCTCAGGTTGCGAGCTCGGTACCTCGGTTGGGGGAAGCACAGTTTCGTCCTCATCAATGAGGCATGGATCGGTAGTGGAAGACCGAGCGCACTTGGGAGTCCGAGATGATTCAGGTTGATGGGATGGCAAGGCGACCACGGTCTCCTGGGTTTGACCAGCTTGTGGTACCTCGGGCCGGTTCGTCTTGGTGAGGAATGCTCTTACGGCTCTCTTCTTGGCCATTTCTTGATCGGCAGTTAGTGGAATGAGATTGATTTGAGGCAAGGATGGATCTGGCTCTGGCGAATGTTCAAGGAGGAAATCGGTGACTCTGGTCTTTCTGCGGCTGCTATATCGGTAGGTCGGTTCAAAATCCAGTAGTTCGGCCCAACTTCTATTGGGATATCGCAGCGCGGCGCGAAGTGTGTTTAAGTTGGGGTAACTGTACTGGGACTTGAGAAAGTTTAAATCTGCAAGAAGTAAAAAAGACAACAGTCAGTGCGGTTCGGCGTAAGAAAATCGAGGTAAAAGAAAGCATAAAACTAAGCCAAGGTAATTATACCGGCGACTCCTTTGTCCCAGTTTATTCGGTCGCCTGGGATATGGGCCTCATGGTCTTCAACATTCCCAGAAACCCAGAAAAAATCATCGTCGTTGACATCCTTATCCGGGGTATTTTTTATTATCTTTTCACGCCGACGCCTTATTCTTAAATAGTAAACCCAGCCATCTTCATTTGATCCTATGGAGTGTTGGTGGAAAAGCTTGGCTAAACCGAGGATAAGGCCAGCCTGGCGGTTTAGCTCGGCGATGCCATTTATTATGTGGTATGAATTTATGGAAAGTTGGGTAGGGCAAAGGTTGGTTTGTCTGAGGAACTCGCATAGGAGGGGCTGTACAGGGAATCTTAGTCCGGTTTCTACAATGGAAAGAAGTGTAAAGGGAACAAAGCCAGGATTTCCCCAGGGTATGGTATCTAGTTCGGCTAAAGTGAGATGAACATCATCAGGGATATGGTAGTCCTTTTGGAACTCGGCCATAGCACCTGGTGAGTTCACTAAAAACCTATATTTACCTATAAAGATTTAAATTATGTATAAATTAGCTTGGAGTATTAGCTCGGCGCCAAGCGGATAATGGGTATCTCGGTTGGACGTGCAAGGGAGTGCTTGGCCAACCTAATCAGAGTCTGCAAAGTGAAAAAGAAAGGTGTTAAGCACAAATTGTTGGACTGTGCTAAAAAAAAACAAAGGCAAAATAAATGAAGTCCTAGCCCAGCTTCGTGGGTTACTATTCATTCTTAGCTCGGTTTAAACAAAAAACTCTAGCCCGGTTAAGTAAATGTGAAGTTCATAGGCGGTTGGAGCTTTTGGGGCAGCATTCTAGTCCGGTTTTTACTAAGGAAGCTGGTTTAGCCTCAAGTTTTAGCTCGGTCGGTGATTGTGGCTTTCTAGTGCGGCATTGTGCAAACCTAATCTAATTCGCTAGCTCGGCTAATTAAAGCAAAAGGTTCTTAGACCTACTTGAAACAGCAAGTGTTCATAAAGTCTTAGCTCGGTTGTTCAGTTTTGCTAAGGCTTGCACCTACTACAAACTACTTCCTAGTCCGGTTGGAGTATGATTTCGAATCTAAGACGTCCCAGTTCAGTTTTTTCGCAAAATCAGTAGTTATGGGTACTATTCAAGTTGTTCTTACTCGTTACAGAGAAAACTATTTTGAAAAATGTTGTGAGAAAACACGTATATACAAATAGTACATATAACCAGTCAAACGGAAAGCAAAAAAAAGGATTGAGTTACTTACAGATTGGAGAAGGAAGGATGTAGGTCTGAAACCACGAAGGTGATGTTGAAAATGCAAGCTTCGCAGGTGCAAAAGTGGCAGCAATGGAGGTTCAAGCAAGAAAAAAAGAGAAGATGAATAGTAGACGTGATAGATTCAAAATGAGTGGTTTTTGTGTGAAGAAGAAGAAATTGGGCGGGACTGTTCAAATTACGCGAAATACGAAGACGGCGTGACAGTTGCATTGGGCTAATGATAGTATGCCACGCGTCCTCAGAATGGGAAGGGACTCAGTTTAGTACGATTGAAGAGACGTTTTGACCGGACAGATTGGTAGCACAGTGTGAATTTAGCTCGATTGGAAGGCTAAAGTTTTTTAGCTCGGTTAAAAGGCTAAAGTTTTTTAGCTCAGCTGGAAAAAGATAATCCCTATCATGTTGCGCAGATGGAATTAAGAGGCAATTGAGAGGGTAATTTATATGTAAATTGGGCCGAGCTGGGTAATGGGCCATTCTGTGGGCCACAGTAAGAAGGGCTGAGTAAAAAGGCCTTGTAATCAGTTCGGTCCAGAGGAGCCTTGCAGATAGCCCGGTCTGAAAGAGCTTGGTGGTTAGCTCGGTCACCACGGTCAGCGCGGTGATAGTTAGGCCGGTCAGACCATCTTGAGCCGAGGTATTTTTGGCTTCTATTCAGGACCTTGCTGTTGAGTAGCTCGGTCCAAGTACGCTACGGATAGCACGGTCTACAGGCGAAGCCGAGGTACATATTACATGTAAAGCATCGGGATAAATGTAACATGGGTATTGTTAGCTCGGTTACATTGTCACTTTGCCATGGCAATACTAGCTCGGTCGTTTGGGTATGCCACCGAGCTAGGACCATCTCACTTGGTTTAAGCAGTGAGGGAGGTGTTGAAGGATAAGCATTATCTTTCAGGAGTGTGATTTCTAGGAGGACTCTGCATGGAGGAATAAGAGTCCTACTAGGATTGTGCCACGCGGAACCTATAAAAGCTCATAACATCACCTATGGAGAGGTAACACAACTTTGATTCCCGAATACACAGAGCTTTTGTCTATTTGTCTATTTTGCTGATTTAAGCATCGGAGAGGTATCCGACACACACCCGCCGGCTAGCTTACGTTTGTGTTTTCAGGGAGTAAAGCGACAACGTTTGGAGGAGCGCGAACTTGGTCAACAGGATTATACGAGAAGAATATTTCTTGCTCGTACACATACATATATACATAGAGAGAGAGAGAGAGAGAGAGAGAGAGAGAGAGAGAGAGGGGATAGTACCTTAATAGGAAGAAGGAATTTAAAATAGCCATTGATGTGAACAGAGAGAGAGAGAGAGAGAGTACTTCAATTCACTGCGATTCCCATTTTATCAAAAGGTTTCCTGGACATATTCAAACTCCCACAACCCAAACACCCTTTAATCATTGAATTCCAGCATACTGTCATCAATGCTCACGGTTACAAAACGACATTTAAACAGATGTTACCTGGAAGTGATTTGATTTCCCAACTGGGTTGCATAATGTACTGGAAGTGTTTGTTGAAATGTTTGAATGAATATACTTATTTCATTTTGATTCCCAATAGGTTTTTTTTTCTTTTTTTTTTTTGCTATGATATTTAAAGGCTTTGTGAATCACTAACTCTCTTACCTATCAAACAAAAAAGACCCATCAATTCTCTCTTGTGTTTCTTTTTTTTTTCTCTCATTTTGCTCCTAAAGTTGAGTTGGAATGATTATAAAAAATTATGGTCAACAATTATAAAAGCTAATGAATATCTGAGCACATGGTGTGCGATCAAATATGTACACACATATGTATATATATGCATACATATAAAGTTTGAAATGGAGAGAGAGAAGAAAAAGATGAAGATGGAGAGAGAAAAAATTGGTTTCCCCTGAAATAATATATATATGTGGGTATAATTGTCAATTTACAACTTCTGTTAATAGAAGTTAGTGTGCGTTTTAGTCCATCAACCACAGGGGGGTTATGTGGTGATATCCGAATGTTAGGAAGGTAAACCGCACATGGCCCAAACCACATGGGGGTAAAGTGAATTTTGCCCTTTCAGTTATTAAAGAAATACTCTAGTGATGTCTAGATTACCGTTACGAAAATCAAATTTTCTCTCAAACCACTCATTTATTTCTAATAAATCCAATTTCACTGAAAGTTAACACTTTAAGGAAGGTTTTGAGTTAAAATTAAGTTCAAGAGGATTTTTTTTTTATATTTTTCTAGAATTTTTGGAAGTGGACTGAAAATACTGGTCATAGGTATACAAAACTTGAAATAGGAAAAATAATTGAAAAAATGGGGCAACCATGAGTAATTTTCCACTTTTCTTATGATGAAAACATACTAAGTAATATATAAATAATTCAGATTTTTAGTTTGAAGATGTGTCTTTAAAAATAATGCAAGAAGTAGATAGAAAAAGATAATTTTGTTTCATTCTACGAGAGAATACATGCAAAGTGGCAATCAAGGCTCAACTCTTCTTATTTAAACACATGAACACCATTTATACACATCTTAAAATAATACTTTAAGACTCTAATGTCATGTATTTGAATGAAAAAATAAAAGATAGGGTTGTGTTGCGGCTTTCTTGTTTGCCTCTCCTCTTTCTCTCATCTTTGCTAAAAATATAAAGTGTGTGGATGTGTTTGATGTGAAAAAAGTGTTTAGGGAGGTGATGTATTTATAGAAAAATTGTGGTGAATTTTCTAAATTGCCTTTGATTCCAATGGAATGGAAAATTTTTGGATTTAGTTGAAGTGTAATGGAACGAGGGGTGATTAAGAGGCCTAATTAAGAGCTAAACATGATCTAGTTATGGATTTAGCTAAGTTATAACTAGATTGATAGGTAGTACAAAACATTGCTTCAATGATCTAGGGTCTTGGTGAAAATTCTTCCCTAAATCAAGGTTTTATGTTTTCTATGTACTAAACAAAAATCCTCCCCAGGGTGGCTGGCTATGTGGGGGTGATTTTGTGTGATTTTTCAATTTATTTCTGCGTACAAACTCCTCTATATAATGTAAATATTTTAAGGAAAAAGAATATTATAATGGATTGCACCTTTTATATATAAAGAATGATTCTGGGACAATTGTGAGATTTTAATAAATTGTGAGGGCATGGGTTCAATTTATGAATTATGATATCTATTTCAAGTGTAGAATTAATAAAAATAGTGTTAGGGAAAATAATTTTGTTTAAGTTGCTTCATTTTGAATTAAATGGTGGCTACCCAAACAAAAAGGGAAAAAAAATTGGAAATTAAGATTTTGAGCGATCAATCTATAATTAGAGAGTCAAATAATTAATATTATAGTATTAGAAATGATTAATAAGCTATCGGGGTCGATTAGGTGTTATCCCAGGTAGGTAACCCAAGAGGGGTAAATTGGGTTATTAAAATAATTTTACAATATTAAATATAATATAATTTTCAAATTTTAACATATAAAAAATAGAGCAATAATAATCAATATAAAAGTAAAAGAGACAGGGAGAGAAATCGATTTCTAGTGGTTCGACACATCATGCCTACGTCTACTCAACAAAGATCTCCCTTGAGAATTTCTTCACTATCAAACGAATCAACACCACCAAAGTTTCACCTAACTTATGGATTTTACATAAGTCTTACTTTTATCTATTAAGTCTCACTCAAAAATAAATGTTTTACCCTTACAAAATTCTCTCACAAAATAATCAATAAAGATAAGAGGTATTTCAACTTTCTTTTAGAATGATTCTCTCTCAAAAAGTAGATATGAAAGTGTGAGAATAAAGACAATACTTAAATTTAAAATATAATTTTTTTTCTCTTCAAATTCTTAATTTTTCTCCAAGAAAAAACAATTCTATTTATACCCAAAAATCTACTTGGGGTTGGGGGGGACACTTCTTTGACAGATTAGATGCTCTCTTTACGCGACGTTCCAGACAGCTCATGGAAAAAAGGAGATTTGAAATGATGCCTAGTCCATCTTTTTCATATTATTATACTATATATATATAAAGGGTGCAAATCCTACCATCACTAACCTTTCATTTAAAATATTATATTAAATATATAATATATTCAAAAGATGCACAGTATAATCTAATATTTTTGTAACCAATGCAATATACAAAATATATTGTGTCAAATGATTGTAAAATATATATATTAAAAAAATCACAATTTATCAAATAGTATTTAGATATCATCAAAATTAAATCACATGATTAACAATCTCCCTCTTTTGGATGATGTCAATACATGTATGGATTTGACATAAAATTAAAATCAACATCAATATCTTTTGAATTTTTTGCAACATAAAATATTTGATAATTAAAGCACATGCACAATTCAAATTCATATTTTTCTCCCCTTTTGACATTATCAAAATAAAAGATTAATATACGAATTTTTTATAGAGAAAAAAAAATTGTCAGTGCGCAAAACGAAAAGTATACAAATACATTTGAGCAAATAATTTGATTTGACAAAAAATGTAATCTTTTTTCTTATTTCTCCCCCGTGATCATTTTCGAGATTTGGTATCATTACCAGAAAAAATGATACAGCGAGGCCTAAAATGTTGACAAATAAAAGATTTGAGCAGATATACATCTATTATTGGATTGGTGGTGTGTGTAAAAAGTGATATAGATGATGCGCAGTGGTAAAAATTCTTCAAGTCTTCTTAGTAAAAAATATTGCTTACAATCTGTGTAATCCTGTTATTCTTACATTGACCATCAATGGTTCTGACTTGAATGAGGTGTCTGAAGTTCAAGCAAATGAAAGGTTACCTATAGTGCATTCACAAGCTATTCCAGTAACTGAGAGTCCTATTGTATTTGGTAATCGTAATGATATCGATGCTATTAATAATACTATGGCTCTTAATATACAGACGATGATTGTGGTTTCCAATATGACTCGACGACTACAAGCAAGAATCCAAGAGAATCAGTGATTGAAAGAAGAGGTGGTCTATTTAAAACAATAACTGGTTGAAACTCATCAGGCGAAGAGAAATCTAAATACTAAAAATTTTTAGTTAGAAAATGTGGTGTAATAATATGCAATCATTAAAATGCCAAAACTCACAAAAGTAAAAAATAGAGAGATGCATATTAGGGAGGCTCATGAAAAGCTATTAAGATAAGTTAAATGCAAAAAATCTGTGAAGCCTTCTCAGAACTCACATATAATCTAGAAATATTTTCTTCTTTTTAAAATAAAATTGCAAGTATTGCTCTTTGTCAAAAAATTGTCTTTGTTTGTTATAAAAAATTTTTTTTGGTGCAAATAAGGAGTAAAAAAAAAATTATTTGATAATTATATAAACTCCCCTTGAAATTATGCATAAAATATACAAACTCCCCTTAAGATTGTGCTTCTTTGTCTGTTTCAATATCAAAATATCACATAATAAGAGTCTCCCCCTAAATTAATGCACTAAAAATTGCACAGATGATAAAAATTTAATGAAATAGATTACTAATTTATAATACCAAGGGCCATTAAAATTCGACCAAACACAATTACAACGAGTGCACTAACATAGAAAGAAAAAAAAAAAACAAATGAGACCAAATATTTCATACCAGGTAGAAGTAGTTGGTATAAAGAACAAAAAAAAGTTTGTAGTACATACAACCATAATAGAAATATTACAAATTGAAAAAACAATTTTAGTGATAGAGAAATGATGCTGGTGGATATAAGGATCGATGACGATGATGAAGATCAGTGACAATGGTGAGACGGATTTGTGTAGATCGGAGATGGATTTGTGTAGATCAGAGATAGATTTATGTAGATTGGAAATGGATTTGTGTAGATCGAGGATAGATTTAGATGAATGAGATAGATTTAGATGAATGATGGTGGTGAAGCAGTTGGTGGATGATGGTGGTGATGAAGTTGGTGGATGATGGTGTCAGATGAAGATGGTGTAACATGTCCGGGGGGTACCCGTGCTCGTTGCACAGTTTAGACCCTCAATTTGTTTGATCTAATCTCACGAGTGCAATGTAAAACATAGATGAGAGTCCAAATTTGACAGCTTTTATAGAAAATTCATTTTGTTACATAATCTTTGCCAAAAATGGACTGCATCACCAGATCTTGGAGTTGCCACCTAATATTTTTGGGACAAGTAAGAAACCCGTGACTCGTGCTAAGGCCATTGTTCATTGTAACCAATGATGCTTGGCTCAAAACCTTAGGTATGGAAGGGGAAGTCATTATTTGAGCATCCCCGCTCACCTGATCAAAGATCGACCTCTACTAAACCATGATGTGAGTTTTATTAACTGTATATGTTCATATTCTGGTTGTTAAATAAATCCTACAATTTACTATGTGAAGCATACAAGTATAGACTATGCTATTTATTTTGGAACAATGTAATTTCATATATTTTGAAAGAGTTTTGAAGATATCCAACCAAAGAAATTGAGTTTACAAACATGAAAAATCAACATCATTCCAGATTAAGCGACACAACTTCCATCCACAAACATGCATACCGTTATATCAAGTAAACCCATAGCCTCATAGTAGAATACTAAACATAGTAAGAAAAACACACATAAGCTGGATGCTAAAGCATGAAAACTTACATGTTTTCTAATGTCCCACGAACAGCTACAAAACGATCAGAAAAATATGCATGATCTTATATACAAAATCCTAATGCAATTCACACATGAAATGCAACTAAAGATTTGGCTTCTAAGATACGACATGTGAATCATCTCAAGAACATGAGGTAGCACACATAATCACATAAGAATTGGTTAAATCCACAAATACAAACTTAACCTAATCAAAATGCATGAAACATGGATACAAAGCATGAATATAATGAAAAATAAAATATGATGCTTATGCACAAATAAAGAAAGCAAGTAAAAGAACGAGATAGAAAGAAGTATGGCAAGGAATTATTACAACACTTGAATAAATAATCACAAACCAAATGAGAGAGGGAGGAGGAAAATATTACAACAAAATAAAAACCTCACAAAACACTCAAAAAAAAAAAAAAAAAACAAAAACAAAATAGACCCTTCATGTGTCTTGAGGATTGTTGGAGACTAGTATACTTAACGCTGGAAGACTACTCCTTTTCGTTCAAAGGCCGGCTGGCCAACCAAGCCTAGCAAAATCTATCTTGTTGCAAAACCAAGAAAAAGAACAAACAAAGAATATGTAGGTGCCTTAACTTACCACTTCCGGTTAGATTACAATAAAACTAATATGCAATTTTAAAACAAGAAAATGGATATATGATTGAAAGTATAAGAAAATGAAAGAATTGAAAAATAACTGCTTCCAGTTAAATTGCAACAAAACAATATGAAACAAGAATAAGAAAATAAATATAAACTAAACTAACCACTTAGATTACGACAAGACACTATGAAATAGAAAGCAAGAAAATAAACATGAGCTAAACTAACCATTTCCAATTAGATTACAACAAAACACTATGAAATATAAAACAAGAAAATGATTATGAGATAGAAAAATATAAGAAAATGAAATTCACCTTCCAAAGAAAGATTGAACTTCTTGATTTCCAAACTTCCTCTTGATCACCCTCAAGATTGTGAATTTTGATCTCAATCCTCAATTCAAGAACTTGGAATTTAAGCTTAGAATGATGGTTTTGGACAAGTGTATGATCACTCTTTAATTTTCTTCAACTAAACAAGACTACTCTCTCTTTGAGTGGTGTTTGCAAGGAAAGATGAGATGTATAGAGGCTTAGTAACTTCACTAATTTGGCAAGACAACTCCTTTATTTTCAAGACCTTTTTTTTCTCTAAAATTCTAACTCAAATTTAGCATTCTCTCTACATTTCATTTCTAATTTTTTTTTATTATTTTAAACTCAAGACTAGAGCTCTCATTATATAGGCAATGCAAGTGGGCAATGGTGGAAGACAAAGTGGAGGACAAAGTAGAGCATTTAGGGAAAATAAATGGAGCTAATGGGGAACTAATGAAGCCAATGAGAGACAATGTATAATGGAGGTGGATGGTGAGTGATGATGGTGGTGTGTGATAAGGAAAGTGGATGGTGAGTAGGGATGGTGGGATATGATTAGGACAATGGATGATGAGTGGAGATGATGGGGTGTGATTAGGAAAATGGATGATGAGTGGAGATGGTGGGATGTGGTTATGAAAGTGGATGATGAGTGGAGATTGTGGGGTGTGATTATGAAAGTGGATGGTGAGTGGGGATTGATGTGTAGGAAATTTGGTAGTGGAGATTGAAGAGCCAAGATTCTTTTGGTAGTGGAGATTGGTAAATTTTGAATGAAAAATAATTTGGCCAAAAATGTGTGAATGTTGGGATTAAAGCTCAAATTCCATCTATCTTACGGAGGATTTTGTGAGAAACACATTTTGATTGTCATCATTGGGCAATCAAAAGAAATCGCCCAAGTCTTAGGGCTAGTCAAAATGGGATGACTACAGTTGCCCCTTTTTGACAAAATTCGAAGTCATTTCATGACGTGAGTGAATGTCAAAGCCCGAAGACAACTCTTTTGACAAGGCCGTAAGACTAGGATAAACAAACAAGATGCAAATGTAATTGGTTGAACCCGAGGATTGCCTATGTATCCTTTTACAAGTAATCAACCCAGCATAGTTTCGAGACAGAATGCAAATGATATGCTCAAAATGCATTTTTGAAATTGGACTTACACGCTGTGCGTAGCCTTTTGTTTTGAAAAGTCATGATAACGCCATGCAATGCAATGTCGTGGAGTGATGATAAAGCTATGAAGATGGCAACTTGAGAGGCAAGCCTCGTTGTAACAACCCCTATCCGTAATTAGCCACTAATTCGTATTTAATGATGTTAATGAGAGGATTAAAATAAATTATGTGTTTACTCTGCACTTTGTATGATTTTGGCTTTCTATCTGTTACTTATAGAAATATCTGTTTGGAATTTCATTTTAATATGTAAATTGAAAGCCTTATCGACACCCGAAATCGAAATTGACTACACCGATGTGTTATTTGAAATTTTTAGAACCATATGGCAGGTTTTATTAAAAATTGATTCAGTCTGATTCGTTAAGTCGCGTTTGGCAAGCCTTGTGTTCAAATTAGTGTATTTTAGCATCATAGCTTTATATGTGAGATTTAAACTCATTTGAGCTCATTTGTTTCATCTCCCTTGAGTGGCAAAAATCTAAGGTTTTCATTTTAGAGAGAGAGGGAGTGCAATTCTAGAGAGAGAGAAGGAGAGATTAAGGAGGAATTGAAGGCCATAGCATGAATTGATCAAAGATTGTGCTAGAACAAGAGTGATTCAAGACTCTAGATAAGATTAAAACCTTTAGATTGTGTAACTAAGTCATTTAACATGAAATTCCTTCAAGATTATGTGTTTAAGGGTGTGTATTGAGCTTAGAAGGAAGATTTGAGTGGCAATTCATGCATGCACGTACATTTTCTTACAAATTGAGCATGAACTCCAAGAATTCTCTCTTGCATGTTTGAAATTCATCTTCATTTGGGGAAATCATCAAGTTTCAAGTTGTTTTGTGGTGTTTGATCATGTTTTGAGAAGTTTGATACAAGAAAAATTCATGCATGTTGTGTTCATAAACATTCATCATGTTTTAAGTTGAAATTGTGAGTTTTTAACAAACCCTTGGGCCATGATTTTATGAAATGATCCTAAATTCTTCATGTTTTACAAGTTTACTATGTTATCTCAAGTTTTGGGGCCCAAGAGATAGGTTTTGAAGGTTGGAATTCGAGTTTTGAGCTTGAAGGTGCAATCTGGAAATTCCAAAATTTACATCTACGCTCGAGCGTGGGAGTTCACGCTCGATTGACCAAAAGTCCGCTCGAGCGTGAATTGCAAGCTCCCAGAAGTTTCATGTCTTTTACAGATCGCTCGAGCGACCATTCACATTTTGCATGTCTGCTCGAGCGAGGAAAGCTACGTTCGAGCGTGGACTTTATTTTCAGAAATTTTGACTAAGTGTTCCAAGGCATGTTTTGGCATCCTCATTGCATCTTAGGCATTCCTAAGCCTTAATTAAGCCATAGTAATGACGTTATGGATTAGAAACACACTAAGAAAAGAATGTGCCAAGTTCCGAGACTGCAAGTGTGTGTGTGTTAGGCAATGTGATAAGAAAGAATATGAGCTATTGTAATGAAAGCTAAGCCGTGTTGGCCACTTGAATGTGTAATGATAAGACAAGCTTGTGTTATGTATTTTGTGATTGTAGGTCAAGACTCGAGGATTGATTGACCGTTTATTGGAACCACTATGAGTAACGCTATTGTAAAGATACGTTCATATGAATTACGTTCCAAATGAAATATGATAAGTTCTGATTTCTGAAATGATATCTGTTTTCGTGAACGAATATTCCAAGTTTGAAATCTATTATGGCATCCATAGATAGTCCCAAGTCATAGGGGACGACATGAAAATGCGGGTCTATGACATACAAGTAATTACGAGATCTCGTTAGCCACTTCGTTGTGGTGATATGTGTTTACTCGGTATCCGGAACTGATTACTCTAGTCGGAAGACGTTCTGTGATGTGCTCTATGGGATGTACCATTATTATGTTCTGATATGAGAATGATTATGCTCTGGTCTATTTTCTGCTTATGATATATTCGGATTTCGTTCACTAACCTCTTTACCTTAATGTTATTCATTGGGTTTTAGCTCATTGTGTGTATATATATGTGTAGGTGAGCATTCTGGAGCCCGAGCCTGAAGGCTTTTGTCTGGATCTGTGCTCTGTTGTCAGCCAACCATTGTGCCTCACATGGAGGTTCCCGAAGCGTCCTGTGTTTAAGTTATGTGGTTTCTGTTTATTTAAGACTTGATTTGATGTTGTTGGCTGTACTTAAAATACTGTAATGTGTGTGGGTATAATGTATGGTTGACTACCGGTTATTGTATATAAAGTTTTTAAATATTCCGTTTCATATAAGTCAGCACAGCTCATTGGACAACTATATTTATGTATTTGCTTCCGCTAGCCCCCTTAATCTTGTTAATCTGTTCAGAGGCCTTTGGTAGTCCAAGGATTACTAAACCTACAGGGGCAGGTTTGGGTCATGACACTCGTGCAAATGATATGAAGCATAATAAGGGGTGCATCGCATATAAATGGGCCATAAATTGTTGTATTTGATGCCCAGTCCATCTTTTTCATATTATTATATTAATATATATATATATATATAAATAAAGGATGCCCAATCCATCTTTTTCTCTTCAAGTTCTTAATTTTTCTCCGAACAAAAACACTTCTATTTATACCTCAAAATCTACCCGTTGGGGGAGAAGACGCTCTTATGACAAATCAGGCGCTCCCTTCACATGGCTCTCCAGACAACTCATGGGAAAAAGGAGATTCGAAATGATGCCCAGTCCATCTTTTTCATATTATTATATTAATATATATATATATATGCAAATCCCACCACCACTAACCTTTTATTTAATCTATTATATTATATATACATATAATATATTCAAAAGATGCACCGTATAATCAAATATTTTTGTAATCGGTGCAATATACAAAATATATTTTATGTTAAATGATTGTAAAATATGTAAATTAAAAAAAAATCACAATTTATCAAATAATATTTAGACATCATCAAAATTAAACCGCATGATTAACATTAGGGTTTGTACGGGATTCATCTGGGATGCGTTTTCAATTCTAGGGTTAAAATTGCGATCGAATGAGAAACTAATAGCTTTTATGATAATAACTCGAAAGTAAGGGCCTTACTAAGGTTTACAAAAGTTAGGGGTCTCACATTCTACACCCCTAGATAACACGAACAAGTATAGACAATATGAACCAATAGAGGTACAACATGTAATTTACATAGATAGAATTACAATAAGAAATACAAGAAATTACAACAGTGCAGCCATAAACAACAACGATAAGTAATAGTCGGTTAGTAACACTTAACAGTTAATTGTAACAATGAAATTCAAGACCACTAAAGTCTCCTAAAAAGACCCGTCATTCTAACCACTAAGATTGGACATTAGACTATTCAGAAATTCCTCTTTCGTTAATTTGTAGACCTTATTACAAATGTCTACAACGATTATATACCGTGCAGCGCCATCGGTATACCTCAAAAGGAATGGCTAAAAGAAAAAAGGTTTTGTCATCCTAAACCAAACCTTATCTCTCTAAAGAAAAAATTTTTTACTCTCCTAAATGTCCTATTTAGACCCAACCTTATATCACTAAAGCAAACCACCACATAGAGATCAAATATGCCCATTTCATCCTAGGATTAACGTTACAACCACTTGCACAAGACTTAATTCAAAGGGAACACATCGCACCATCGTTTCATTATCAAACCAACCAGTTCAACTATCCTTTCAAATCATTACAAGTGAACGCAAACCCCGTTACCACCAAAATAAGTTTCCCCTTTCTTAGGTTTATTATGAAATATAGTTAGCAACAAAAAGTAATTAGTGATACGATACACTAGTCACCTAATACACAAGTAAATACAGTTATCAATGATGCACTAATGATAAACAAATAGTTAAAAAATCATGGTCACAATACACCTAAAAAATACACAACTACTCAAGCATTCCAGAATTTTAATAGTAACCTATTTCTAAAGAAACATATAAAATCCATACCAATTGAAGTCCATTGATTACAATATTTTTACTAGAGGTAGTTAAGCTAGAAAAATATGTCTAGAAGAACTCTAGAGCTAAAAACCATTTTAAGATGGTGAATTTATTTTTGGAATAAAATTGTTATTTTCAAATAGTGAGTTTCAACAGACTCCAGTGCAGGTATTCAGAGTTTGAAAAATGAAAAGAGGTATCAAACGATGCAAAAAAGAAGTGAGGTTGGTACCGTTTGTTAGATACTCAAGTTAGGAATAGCTTGAAGGTTAGAAATTTCTTTAATTCAAAGAAATAAATCTTCTAAGAAAATCGGACAGTATCTATCATGTTTTAGTAAAATAGTAATTTCTCTTTCAGTACTTATTGATTTTTAGTAAAATCAGCGGCATTTGAAAACTAACACACACACACACACATATATATATATATATATTACAAGTAGTCTTATCCAAAAATCCACTTTGTAGAGAAAACAGTGTAGGTTTAAAGTTGTTGTTGTTGTTGTTGTTGTTGTTGTGTCACTAACAACACTTGGGAAAAATATTTATTTCGGTAGCGAAATGGTAATGAATATGTAATCCAATTGATTACTGCTATTGCTGTTAGGTTTATTTGTTTCCACATATGTAATCTAACTAATTAGTGGAAATAAGTAATGAATATGGAATACATTTGTTGGGTCGCATTTTAATAATTTGAGGGCATTACATTTTTAGTCACAAGCTATTATTGTTTTGGATGGATTGGATGGTTAGAGTTTTATTTTGACAGTGGAAGTTACTTTTTATTTCTCAAAGAAAAATTGAATGAATTTAGGTTTTTTTATTTTTTATTTGTATATTATAGGATATGTTGTCACATCAAAATAGGTGATTGAAAATTGTTAGGTTTTTAATTGGCAATCTCGTTTGACAAAATTCATTTCGGTTGTAATTTTATTTTATCTTTTATTTCAGTGAGGCTATGAGACGTGAATTCAATCTGAATTGTGCCTATACAGAGGAGTTTTTGATCTTAATCCTTTCATATTTGCCAGTTCACTGACTAAGCGCGAGGATCAAGTTGAACTTGTTTGACCACTCAAGCAAAAATGCAGTCGAAATTGTTTGACCGCTCGAGTGATCATTTGTGCGCTCGAGCGAAGAAACAAATCATCCAGTATTTTTGCAGAACGTCTGAACTTTTGGGAAGAAACTTTTACCGCTCAAGCGGTGAAAGTTGCACTCGAGCAGTTAGCTAATATGTTTCGCACCGCCTTTAGTCACACCACTCGAGCGGTGAAATGTGCGCTCGAGCGGTCTACGCAATCTTTTTTTCTATAAAGTGCGTTGTTCGCTGTATTTAGGGTTTGCGCTGTCCAGATTTTCAGAGAGGAACAAGATACAAAGTGTTTCATATTGGAGGGTGCTTTATGAGTGTTTCCTTGATGATTTAAGAGTGATCAATGGATCCGTGAATTTCATATAAATATCATCAAGGGCTTGTTTATTTTCCTTTATTCACAAAAGAGAGAGTTGTTCTTTGGTGGATTCCGGGGAACTTGAGTTTGAAGTTTTGGTGGATTTCAGAGTGGCTCATCATCGTGGATTCGACATCAGAGTTGTGGATTCAATGTTGGACAAGACAATTCTGAGGTGAAGACGGTGTTGGAAGAGACACATTGGGGTCAGTTCAATTCGGGCGTGGATTCGCTAGGTAATTGAGAGTACACTTGTGTAATTCATTTTTGTCTTCTTAATGGATTGTTTTGTGGCTTTGACCCGTGATTTTGTTTTTTTTTTCTTTTTTAATCACAATTGGAGGCACTCTAATTGTGATTTTTTCACGTTAAATCGTTGTGTCGATTTGTCTTTAATTATTTGATTAGGATTGCCATTTATTATTTAAAATTGAAACATAATCACAAATCAATATCTTGGATTTTTAGATTTTTCTAAAAGTAAAATGAGTGTGTTAGAAGCATTCTTAGTAGTTGGGCAACTAAAAAGTCCAAAAATAATTAAGTTTTTTTTTAGATGGTTGAAAGCAAAAGATTTTATCACAATAATAGCCTCATGTCAAGCTAGACCCACAAGAGGCAGTGCAACTACCTCCACCCAAGCTTACTGATGGGAACAATGTCGGGCTAGTTTAGCTAAGCCATGAATCAATTGACTACTACGTCAACCCATATGAGTAGCTTTGAACTACCAAACATAATTACTATTTCTCATAGCATGAAACATGATATGCCTAAAGCCAGAGAGAGATGCAGAGTCTACTTGAAATGTCTTTACAATGTTCAAAGAATCAACTTCCAGATGGATGTCAATAAGCTCAAATTTGTTGCAAGCTCCACCACCTTCGTTGCTGCATATGCTTCTGCACAATCCGCATTCATTGAAAACAAAATTTAGTCTGCCAAAGTTGCAATCACCTCCCCCATATGATCACGAAGGACTATACATACCTATTTTAATAGTCTAGAACTCTTTGAATAAAACTCAATCAAAATTAATCTTGAACCAGCCCAAATCTAAAGGTTGCAATTTGATGCCAACAACTCTTTGTCGTTATCTTGAACTATTGGTCTTACATCTGAACAAAGTTAGTGAGGAGATTATAGACCACAAATATAGTCAAACCACATTGATAGCATAAAAGGACAATAGTGTCATTTTCAACTAAAGCACAGTAAATGGGAGTTGGCGTTCCTGCCGTGTGCCATAAGGCATTGCAGGGTGGGGTAAGGCCCATTAAGGGCGTGTCTCAAGTTTAATTCGATGATCCGAACCATTCATATTGTAAGTTTCATCGAGTAGATAATCCATGCAAACAATTAAGTAAATTGGACATATGTAACCCCATAATAAGAGCACATTTATTTTTTAAAAAATAAACGGTTGACATGATTTTAATAATATTTTAGAAATAATTAGTACTTGATCATAAGGTTACCAATATCCGGTTAACTGGATTTTTTATATGGATGATATACTTGACAAACCCTATAATATGAATGGTTTAGATCGTCAACATAAGCCTGTAAAAAACCTCTAAAAGGCACTCATAGTAGGGTTGTTGTGCGATAAGGTATATCAATAACCCTTAGTCCCAATAAATGTGGGTCACTTCGTAAGTTTTCTGTGTGGCATTATAACTTCCTTTAAAAAAATTAATATTAGTTTGACAAAGGCAAGGAAAATGCTAGGGAAAACCTATGATGTACACACCTCACTATAAATTGGCGTAATATTACTATAAATTTTTATAATATCAATCACAAATTAGCGTAATAAAATGGGGATAGGCTCCCCTCCATTCCTTATCTCTCCATATCTTTCCATACTCCTCTTGTAGGGTTTAATTTTAAACCCGTACCGATAATTCAAATTGTCTATCTCGTAAGTTTCACAATAAAGGTCATCCATACAAAAAATGGGTTACATCGAACATTTATAAACATTGGAAAAAAAATCACATTTTATTTTATAAAATGTATGACAAATGTGATTGTAAATTTCAACCATTAATTTTTTAAAATAAAATGCTATTATTCATATGTTTATAGTTGTCTGATAAAGTTAATTTTTTGCATGAATAACCTTTATTGCGATGTTTAAAAAGTAGACGATTCGGATTATCGGTACAGGTTTAGAATTAAGCCCTATAAAAGGAGTATGGAGAGGTATGGAAAGATAAGCTATGGAGGGGAGCCTATCCTAACAAAATGTTCAAATTTTTGTGGTTGATGTTACAAAAGTTTATGACTTGGTTACGACATTTTTTTTATGCCAATTTGTAGCGAGATTATGCATTTTGTGGTTGATATCATAAAATTTTGAGATAAAATTACACCAATTTGTGATAGGGTACATATGGTGGACACCCCTTACATAGGTTTCCCTTCCCAAAATGCTATTATGTGTGTTCTTAAAAAGGTACATGTGGTATGCAATTTAAAGTGGCATAATTTTGTGATTTGTAACTTTAAACTGTATATTATAAATTCATCATTCATAATTTTTATCACAAAATGACATAATACACATCACAAAAAATTATAACTTTTACTACAACGATGTGCCTTTTTTGGGTTACATGTAGTAGCCTTTCTCACAAATAAACAATAAAAAGATATTTTTGAATTTTGAAAATTATTTTTCTCCAAAAAAGATAAAAATCTATGAAAATAATGAATATTTTCTAATAAATTTTTCACCAAACTAAATTTTAATTTTCTAAAAAAAAATTAACAAAATAAAAATAAGGCACTCTATCCATATATCTAATTTTCAATTTTGTTTAGCTAAAGGTTCATGTGCTTAAATATTTTGTCAAAAAGGACAAGTTCAAACAAAATGATCAAACTAACCTTCCTTATATATATAATATACACCATCCAAAACCCTAAATAATCACACATCTCTCTCTCTCTCTCTCTACAAGAAAAAGTACCTTTGGCGACTAAATTTTTAGTGGCCAAAAGTTCATTTTTAGTCGCCAATAGTCAATTACACTTTTTAAAATTATACATTTAGCGACTAATCTTTTAGTCGCCAATAGTCAATGAATCGCCGACTAAACCGTTTAGTCGCCAAAAAACAGGTCTTTAGCGACCAATAATTTTAGTTGCTAAAGGTTGTTCCGTGAAAAAAAAAAATACTAACTTTTTTGCTTTAGCAACACACTCTCTCCACTATGCCACTACAACACCACATGAATATATATGCAACATATATTATTTATATACTATATTGACCTGTATTAATATAAAACTATATATATAAACATAATTATTTTTATTATTTACTAAAAAAAAATGAGAGCACTTTTGGTGACTAAATATGTTTTTTAGTTGCCAATTCTATAGTTTTGCCTACTAATTATTTTTTAGTCGCTAAAAAAATTAATTCCCGCCTAAAAATAACCACTTTTGGCGACTAAACTTATTTTTAGTCGCCAAAACCTCCACTTTTGGCGACTAAACTTATTTTTAGTCCCCAATTGTACACTTTTAGCTACTAAATTTTTTTTAGTAGCCAAAAAGCTTCACTTCTGGCTACAAAATTTATTTTTGTCGGTAAAACACGTATAATCGGCGACCAAACTATTTTTTAGTCGCCAAAACCTATACTTTTGGCTACTAAATTTTTTTAGTCGCCAAAAACCTTCACTTTTGGCTACTAAAATTTTTTTAGTCGCTAAAACCTATATAATCGGCGACTAAACTGATTTTTAGTCGCCAATAACTACACATTTGACTACTAAACTGTTTTTGTCGCCTAATTCCATTTTAGTCGCCAATTCTGCTACTTTCAGCGGCGAAAATTCTATTTTTAGTCGCCAATTCTGCTTTTTCTTGTAGTGTCTCATTCGTCTCTCATGCCGTTAGCTCGCTTACTTCTTCACCATCGGCGACCACCACTACCGCTGCTACCGCCTCAGCCTCCGTTGTCGCTCTCTCTCATCTCTCCCTATTTTTTTTTTCTTTTTTCTTCTCTCCTCTAGTAGCAGCCTCATTCTTTCCCTTCAAAGGAAGATGCTTTGGAGCTCTAATTCTTGAGCTCTAAAGTCAGCTCTAATGAGCTGGTATTGGGCCCCACCCATTGTGATGTGATGCTTTTGTCTTTTTTTTTTTTTTCATGTCATTAGTGCTTTATTAGAGCACCAAAATTAGTGCTCTAAATCTTTATTGCCTTGAAAAAACCCTAACCCTTTCCCATTTTGCCGCCACAACCCCGCCGGAGGCAGCGACCATCGACTTCTTCGCCTCGAAGAGATCTGCAAATACAGATCTGTTGTCATCTCTCGCATCACGGCACAAGCAGACCTTGATAGGGTCACGACGGATCGCTGCCGTGCGAGGCGGCCGTACACTAACACAGCCCTGCAAAGCTCAGAACGACGTCGTAACATGCTTCGATCGGAAACTCTGTCAAGTGCAAACAAGTGTCCAGCAACAGCAATACATTTCGCCTCTGATGATGCAAAATAACTCATCTTGCCAAAGCATGTTTGTGGCCTTTTTCTATAGGTTGAAGATGATTGTGATTTTGGGAGAGTGGATTTGGGAAATTATATTTCAGTGGAATAGTGGAAAAAAAAAATTACATTTTTATGATGGTGTAATTTTACTCTGTGTATGGCGTAAATATATTTTTGTTCTTGGTGTAACTCTTCTTGTGTGTTAAAGTTGCACCAAAAAAAAAAAATCATTTATAGTGCAATTTTTTTCCCACTGCTCCATGTATTTTCAATTTCCCATTGTTATTTGTGGGACAACTGAGAGAGGACCATTTTGGAATTAATTATTTTAGTTAGTTTTTTGAATTTTTATGAAAAGATGTGAAAAAAAAATGTGATAATTTATAATAACTTTTTGACTAAAAATCAACTCTCTAATGGGTTTCTAATTTTATATATTATTCACACATATATCAACAAATTCATTTTCATCCTTAATAGTCTCTTCTATTCAATATTTCAACATTTATAGTCATCTCCCTTGAGGTTTTTAACAATTACACTGGCCTTCTTGAACTTTTTTAAAACTACATTAATTTTTCATGTGACAAACGACATTAATGGGAGGGTTAGTCACAGGGAGATCAATGTAATATCAAAAAAATGAGAGGAGATTAGTGTAATTGTTAGGAATCTCAAAATCACAAATGTTATAACTTGTATATGGCATACATAAAATGATGTTCATTTCAGGATTAACCTATTGTTATGACAAAAGTGATGATGAAACAAATTTAAAAAATTAATTATATACATATCAGAGAAATATTTAATAGTTTTTAATCAATACTTGATATTATACAATTTAGTTGTCTTCAAAAAAGACAAAAAAGAAAAGAAAGAACGAAAGAAAAAAGATAAAATTAATGAGTCTCACTATCTAAATTAATAAAAATCAAATTCGAACACCACATATATTTATTTGGGTAATATTAAATAATTTATTTATAAATACTCACATGGTTTGACTATAAATATATATAGGGCAATGCGATGGTATACATCTCATATATTTATTTGAGTACTGTTAAATAATTTATTTATAAATACTCACATAGGTTTGATTATCAAAAGTGATGATTAAATAAATTAAAAAATTAATTACATAAATATAAGAGAAGTTATTTGGTAGCTCTTAATCAATACTTGACATCATATGTTGATTATGGGGCCAAAGATCACCTTAAGGACTCGTTGTCACTTATGGGCGTGGTATTGGTGTTTGACAACCCATCATGTTGGCGCTTATGGTGCAACCCTCATGCCCACCTGCCACTACTTATGGGTTTTGGTGAGATGGTAAGTGCTTGATCCTAACAATTGGTATCAAAACGAGGTCATCGGTTTAAGTCCCCTAGGTGTCGCTTGGGAGGAGATTGTTGGTTATGGGGCCAGCGATCATCTTATGGGCTCGCTATCGCATATGGGCGTAGCATCGATGCTTGACAATCCATCTCATTGGCGCTTATGGCGCAATCCCTCATGCCTACCTGTCACATAGTGCGGGGCTTTGCACTGGAAGCATATAAAGAAATAAAATTGTGCTTTCACCACTATCTATGGGTTTTGGTGAGATGGTAAGCTCTTAGTTTCTTCAAAAAAAGAAAAAAAAAAAAGAATACAAAATTGATGAGTCTCACTATATAAATTCATAAAAATTAAATTGGGACATCACATGTGTATATATATATATATATATTAATTTATTACATTACATACATATAAGTTCTTGTATTTCTCATTTGATTTCAATAATTCATACTAATTTGTTTACCTAAAAAAATGATTAATCATTTTTTTATTCATAATTTATTGATAATCACTTCAAATTTTATACAAACCAAACTGAAATCTCCCTATATGCTAATCTAACAACTAATCACAGAATTTTGTCCAAAAAAAAAACCCCACACAAAACACAAAATCGTTAGTCAAACTTACAATCAACTAACGGAAATGGGCAATTTACAAATCAAAACTAAACCTTAGGAGATGTTAGTATAATTTCAGAAAAAAAATAAGAAAGGCCAACTCAATTGTCAGAAACCTTAGGGGAAGTGACTATAATTTACCCTTTCAAATATAATGTCATTTTTCATTACTTTGATTTTCTTGATTGTGTTTTTGGATTATAGATTTAGGTAGAGATTTAAAAAGGAAAAGAGAAAGAAAGTGTAAAAAAGTGTATAAAATGTAATTATATTTCATTCATATTTCACTCACTTTTTTATTTTTCGTTTCCAAATTACTATCCAAATTTATGAACCACACACAACCTTAATACTTTATAATTTTTTATACCTTCCAAATCAGCAATCATATGTATCCAAAATGATATTTAAAAAAATGTCTAAAATTTAAACATATGAATTCGGTTTCTTTCAAATTTCATTTACACTATATCATGTTTAAATTTGTAAAAATATTATATTCATTTAGTTCATTGGAATGGAATGGAGTGGAATAAAATGATTGGTCTATTAAAATATTTATTTTCACATTTAATTCACTAAACAAAATAATAAAAAAATATATATTATAAATAAAATTATTATTCACTATATTAAATGAATGATCATTTTATATCTAGATTAAAGAAACAATCATTTCATTCTATTTCATCACATTATTGTGAATCAAACACTATCCAAGGGATTCAATTAATTTGTATATTAATATTTAATAATTATAAAGTGTGACACATCAAATGATAAATATAAATGTTCAAAACTAAAATACTAAACATATTATTGCTCTCAAATTTGTACCATATATTCAAATTCTAAACAATTTTCTTTTATTTTTTATTTTTATTTTTTATTTTATTTTTGAGATAGGGACTTCTAAATAGTTATCTACATATATTTTTTATACACCTATATTTCTATTTCCAAATCTCATTAAAGTTTGGGCAAATTACCTACACCTCCCTTGAGATTTAGCTAAATTACAGATTTTTTCTGAGGTTTTAGAAATTACATCCGCCCCCGAGGTTTATATTCCCATAACAATTTAACCCCTACCATTAACTAAACGTTAAAAATGATTAGCTGATATCACCAAAATATAAATTGATGAACGATATTACACTTGCTAAAATCCCTTTGATAAATCAACAAAATTTAAAAAAGAATTATGTTAGATGAAAAAAAAAAAAAAAATTCAAGTTTTTGGAACCATGTTTGATTTATTGTTTAGAAAAAAATTTCTGAATTTAATAAAATAAATAAAAACTAATTTAATAAAAATAAATATGAAAAAATATATTTAATTTGTAAAAATTATTTCTAACCACTCAAAAATAAAATTATATAAAATAATAATTATTTTTTATTTTTTATTTCTCAACCAAATTAATTTTTATTTTTTTTTTAAAAAAAATTTAAAAATAAATTTCTAAAAATCAAACCAAATATATTCTAAGATTTTTTTGACAATCCATTTTTTGTATTTTTAACTTATTTAATTATTTGTTAATTTTCTGATATTTTCATCATCTGACACTATAGCATATAAGAGTTTTAGAGAATAATTTTTTTGATCTCTAAAAGTGAAAATTTTGTTGCAAAAGACATTTATGGACTAATTTATATCGTTGTGAGAATAGTTGGGAAGGGTCGCACTGAAAAGTAAAAAATAAGGCTTTTAGCGATAAAATTTCAAAAATGTCAATAATAAATAGACTTTTAGGGACAAAATAATTTGGTCTAAAAAAGGTTTATTTTTTTAGACAAAAAATTTGATACCAAAAAGATAATAATTAATCACTAATGTTGAATTTTCATTGTTGAAAATATAATAACAACACTTTTCGCAACAAAAATATTTGGTCCTCTAAAAATAATGTTATCTCTAAATTTTGGTCTCTAAAACCTTAATTTTTTGTAATGTGATAAGTGTTTTTCCATTTTAATTTTGCATTTCATAACTTATTTAAAAATGATAATTTAGCTAAACCTCATGGGGAATCTGTAATTTAACTGAATCTCAAGGGGAATCTGTAATTTAGCTAAATTTCAAAGGGGTGTAGGTAATTTGCCCTTATTTGTCAAAAGGATATTTTAGTCAATTTATGATATCCGTTAACGACATTAATTACGATGGGACAAAATATAATTTTTGAAACTTCAAGAAAAAATCTATAGCCTCCGTTTGGGAAGTGGGTTGGCTTTTTGACTTTTTGATTTTTTTGACTATTTTAGCCTGGGCTAAAAAACTTGGTTTGGGAGGGATTTTTTAGTTTTTTGATTTTTTTAACTTTTTTTGTGAGAAAAGAGTGTAATGATTATGAGTTAGATGTGATATTTTGTTTTTTGTGACTAAAATAACTTATTTTGTCTTTTATAACTAAAATAGCCAAAAAAATCTAGAATAGCTCTTTTCAAACGAACCCAATAGAGGTGTAAGTAATTTGCCAAAGTTTTTGTTTTTTGGTTTTCGGGTGGGCTTCGGCTTCGGCTTCGGCTTTTACTTTGGCTGACTTTTGGACTGATTCTGACAATAGGGTTGGTATTATCTATTGAGTAACGATAGAGATCATAAAAAAAAATTATGAAATGCATCATAAAGATTTTTCATCTTTGATTAATGTGTGATATTTTATTATATGTGTAATTTAAAGGTGGAAAAATTTTCATGATCATTTTCATTACATATTTTTTCATGGTCCTAGTATTACTCTCATCTGTTTGACATGCAGCTGCACATAATTTTGGTACCGGACATTGGTAGCTATTTAGCTTTGCTTGACTGTTGTTGGGTTTTGCTCAAGAAACTCATGCTCAGCTCAATTCTTATCCTTGAACTCTGTAACCTTTAAACAACACTAGTCAATACCTTTTCCTTACTCAAGGTCTAAAATGGCAACCCCAGCTCCACCAAGAAGCCCACCACCTTTCCCAAAACCCATCACAGCCAGCCCAAGAAAGGACACCCACCCACTCTCTCTCCTACCCAAATGCAACTCTCTCAGAGAGCTTAAGCAAATCCAAGCCTATTCCATCAAAACCCACCTCCAAAATGACATCTCTGTCCTTACCAAGCTCATCAACTGCTGCACCGTCCACCCAACCACTTCCTCCATGGAACATGCCCACCACCTGTTCGACCAAATTCCCAACCCAGACATTGTTCTCTTCAACTTCATGGCCCGTGGCTATGCCCGAACTACTTCCCCATTTCGAGCTTTCACTCTCTTCACCCAAACCCCCAACCTTGTGCCTGACAACTACACCTTTCCCTCTCTCCTCAAGGCATGCGCTAGTTCTAAAGCTATACAACAAGGGAAGCAATTGCATTGCCTTGTTGTTAAACATGGGCAGAACTGTAACATTTATGTGTATCCTGCTTTAATAAACATGTATACCGAATGCAATGATATGGACTCGGCTGCCCAGATATTTTCTAGGATATTAGAACCATGTGTAGTAATCTATAATGCATTGATAGCTGGTTATGTTAGGAGTAGTCAACCGAACAAGGCCTTGTCTTTGTTCCAGGAATTGCAAGCTAGAAATGTCAACCCTACTTATGTCACAATGCTTAGCGTTCTTTCATCTTGCGCTTTGTTAGGAGCATTAGATATAGGGAAATGGGTACACAAGTATGTCAATAGAAATGGATTTGATCAGTATGTTAAAGTGAGCACTGCACTAATAGATATGTATGCAAAGTGTGGGAGCTTGAATGATGCGGTTTCCGTTTTTGAGAGCATGACTTTCAGAGACACGCAGGCATGGTCAGCAATGATTGTGGCTTATGCGATTCATGGGCACGGTTATAGAGCTATATCTACATTTGAGGAGATGAAAATGGCGCATGTTGAACCTGATGCAATTACATTTTTGGGTCTTTTATATGCATGCAATCACAATGGTTTGGTAGATGAAGGTTGGGGGTATTTCTTCAGTATGAGAGACAAGTACAAAATTTCTACTGGGATCAAGCATTATGGGTGCATGGTGGATATGCTAGGTCGAGCAGGCCGCTTATATGATGCTTATAAGTTCATAAATGAACTGCCAATTAAGCCAACTCCAATACTTTGGAGAACCCTGTTAGCAGCTTGCAACAGTTATGGCAATGTAAAATTGGGGAAGCTGGTAATTGAGAAAATTTTTGTCCTAGATGACTCACATAGTGGGGACTATGTGATCTTCTCGAACATGTGTGCAAGAGCTGGGAGACGGAAAGATGTAAATTATATCAGGAAATTGATGAAAGATAAAGGGGTGGAGAAGGTGCCGGGATGTAGCTCGATAGAGGTGAACAATGTGGTACATGAATTCTTTTCGGGAGATGGAACACGTGTTGAGCATAGAGAATTGCACAAGACACTTGATGAATTGGTTGAGAAATTAAAGTTGGTTGGGTATGTTCCAGATACTTCCTTGGTCTTTCATGCAGATATGGAAGATAGAGAGAAAGAAGCTACTCTTAGATATCATAGTGAAAAACTGGCAATTGCTTTTGGCCTCCTAAACACCCCATCTGGAATGACAATTCGTATTGTGAAGAATTTGCGTATCTGTGGAGATTGCCATTCAGCTGCTAAATTTATATCATCAGTCTTCAAAAGACAAATAATTCTCAGAGATGTACAGCGGTTCCACCATTTCAAAGATGGGAAGTGCTCTTGTGGGGATTACTGGTAGTAGAATTGAATGGAAGCAGAATTGATTCTTGTAACGCTACTGAGATGTACTGGTTGTGTTTGTGAAAACATTTTCTATCTAATACATTTTTGGAAACATTCCTAGCACATCAGAGCCAGTAATAAGCAGATGAGGTTGGTGCTCTTTTATTGTCTCTTATGACCATGATTAGGATGGACATGCACTCTATTTCAGCTACACAACTGCAGTGTGCCAAAGTTAATTAATGTACAGAAACAAGTAGTTATTGAACCAACCAAATGGATCTTACTAGACGAGATTGAGCTATTTCGTTACTTATCATGAAAACAATGCACAACACTTGAGTAATTTATCGTGGAGTAATGCTAGAAATCTCAAAAATTTTATCAAAAAGTTTTACCAAATGTCTCACATGGGTGTGAGACTCACACAATGTGGGCCCCATGTGGGTCCCATACTCATGTGAGACATTTGGTAAAATTTTTGGCAGAATTTTTGGGGTCTAACACTTTTGTTTATCGTGTTTGATTCATTTATCATTGAATTTAAGTGTAGTAGTCTTATTTGATCCATTAAAAGGCGTGCTCTATGTGTGTGTTGTGCTTGCTTGAAAGTCTTATTTGATTCTTTAATGCTATTTAATTCTGATTTTGCAATCTATTGCTACTTCTCCAAATTGGCTATGTTTGAAGACATGAAACTCATCACTCAAATTTTTATCAAGTAATAGCAATCGCTTGAACTTTGATGATTGCACTTTTTCTTAACTATGCATTGTGTAAATGATCAAAATGCACCATTGTGGACATATATTGATTGTACAATAAAAGTTACAGAGCTTACCATTCATATGACATTTTTTTCTTTCTTTTTAAATTTTTTTTTTTTTTTTTTTTTTTTTTCCATTTTTTTCCCCTCTCCTTTGAGCAATGCTAATCAAGCTCATTATTGGTCTAAATATGACGGAAATAACAGCTCTTGATTGGGAGCTGGTGTGGACCCACGCAAGCGGCTTCCAATAAGGAAATGTCACATCTATCACTGCTAGATCAAAATTTAGCAGAAGTTTCATTTTTATTTATTTATTGCGAACTAGAAGTTTATTCGTAGATACCACTAAAATAATAGCATAAAGCATAAAGCATAAAGCAAGTACTCTAAAAATGAACATACAAAAGACATTCAATGTTGGTTGTGCTAAAGAAAAGTGGCTAATTAGTGTCATAAGATTGGATAGAGATCTAACCTTTAGTCTATGCTGAAGTGATTATTCTCATGCTCAACCTTATGTTCTCAAGCTCGGCTTGAAGTCCTTTTTTGTTTAAGTGGTCAGTAAAAATTGTCGATAAACACAAAAACCAAGACTAATAAGTGAAAATTGGTTTGTACCAAGGTCACATTTGATTACTGGATTAAGTTAATTGAAATTATGATTATTATGGGAATGGCTGATAGAATTACTAGTGTGGTGGTATTAGATTGAAGATGTGAGATAAATTGAAGGTTTAAACATTCTGTTCCAAAGAGCCAAATAGGCTGACTTAATAAAAGGTGTCGACATTGGTGAGTCAGGCCTCAATCTCACCCATCTCCAATTTGCACATGACACGTTAGTCTTTTGCAATTCCAATTGGAATGTGATCGTTAATCTCAAAAGGATTCTTCGTTGTTTTGAAGTAATCTCGGGGCTTAGGATCGATTTTCATAAATAAATCATTTGCGAGATTGGCATCAGTAATGATTTGACAAACCAAGTGGCAAAGTTTCTGAAATGCAATGTTGGGGCTCTACCAATAAAATATCTTGGCATGTCTTTACGGCCAAATCCTATGAGAATCAAAACCTGGGATCCCATTGTCAAGAACATTAAGAAGAAGTTGTCTTCCTGAAAAATGAGATATCTTTCTCTAGGAGGCAGGATCACTTTGGTGAAGTCAGTACTATCATGGACCATTGAGTATAGAAGAAGACTACAGGCCTGGGACAAAAGAAAAAGGTTGTTCTGTAAGCAAAAAGTTATGAGGCCTTGCGTTCTGGAAAACCACGGAGAATAATGAATCCCTTCTTTGCAAGTGGTGGTGGAGGTTTGCTATTGAAGAGAACGCCTTTTGGCAAAGAGTTATATGTACCAATGCCCTCTGGCGAAGAGTTATATGTGCCAAAAACAATATCGATCAAACTTGTTGGCTTCCAAATAGCTCAAGCTTCAGGAATTGTTTTGTTTTATGGAAGAATATTATTAGACTGGAAAGATGCAACTCTCAGATTCTCGATTTGTTTCTTAGCAATACCATTCTCAAGCTTGGCAATGGGCTAAGACTAAAAATTCTGGAAAGATGCTTGGCTTTCAAACACTCCTCTCTCTGATCTTTATCCGAGGCTGTTCTCTCTAGTAGTGGATAAAGACTAATATTCATAATCTATTCCGAAGCAGGAGTGCATCTAGTCAACTATAGTAGACCATTGAGTATAGAATAAGACTATAGGCCTGGGAGGAAGAACTTCAGCAAGAACTTATTCATCGCTTACAAAAATTTCTAACATTCAGCGACGGTCATAAAGACATTGGTCTGGACCCCTCACCTGCTGGAATTTTCATAGTAAATTGATTTTACCGTGTCTTTGAAGCATCTTTGAATCTCCGACTTTTCCTATCATGAAGTTATGGAAGTCAATAGAACCACCAAAAGTAAAAGCATTCTGGTGGCTGGCATGATGGAACCAAGCTGCCTCATCAGATCTTTTATTATAAATAAATATATCATCCCCGCTTCCAATCCTTGTGCATTTTGTGGAAATGAAATGAGACTGAAACCACCAACCACCTGCTACTGTTATGTTGTTCCTCATGGAAGGTATTGTCTGAAAGCATCAAATGGTCGGTATTAAGGTGGGTTTCATCGAGCTCCATACCAAATCTTCTTTCATGGTGCTATGACCATAACTTAAGCATTTGGCTAAGGTCATCTGGGAAGTCCTACCACTAGCTATCATATGGACTCTATGGCTCACAAGGAACGAGAAGGCATTTTTCCAAAAAGATCCCAATTGGGGGGAGTTGATGGAGCTTGTGAAATTAAAAACTGCCATTTGGGTAAAGTGCTCAGTCAATCTCACAGATTACTTAAACGACTTCATCTTCTCTTGGAAGGAATCAAGTCCATGAGAATCAAAGCTCATCACTTTCTTTGAGTGTGGTAGTCCCCTGGTTTCGCCAACTCTTGTTGTAGTTGTCTGGTATGCACATAATTGGGCTTGGAGGTAGGTGCCATGCCAATATAATTGGGATGTTCGAGCTATGACGCCATTGATACCAGGCCTTCTCTACTTGTATTCCTCAATGTTTGTTTTTTAATAATATTATTCTCTTTTGTTGATAAAAAATAAAATAAAAATTGCATTTGTTTGTAAACTAGTGTGATAGTATTAGTTGGTTGTAATTAATTCTATTAAATTACGTAAAAGCTCTGTTGTTTTTTTGTTGTTTTTGTAAAATAATGATAAAATTGTTTTTTCACCTCTAATCCTGCTTACCTTGTGAGAATGCTAAAATCTCATCATTGAAGGGTATTCATATATAGTACCATGGGACTCTTAGGATCCGTTTGCATAGATGTAGATTTCCAATGAAAAAAATTTGATCTTAGTCATTCAACGATTTTAACATCCCGAAATAATTAACATAAAATCCAACTCATACCAGTAAGTCAATTGATCAATAATCTAATATCTTCTATACATTTTATCTTTGATCATTACAAAGGGTGGCATATGCAATATATATTCACAAATCCTAAATTATGAATTTATAGCATATGACATGGATATAAGAGTAGAAAGTAAATTAAAATCACATAAAGAAATGCCCTAATGGCTTACAACTTTCCAAGACAATTTACAACAAAATAAGTTTAAACTCAATACAAATAAAGCCCGAGGCTTAAAAAAATAATTACATCAAGAAATCAAAAAGCAGCCTTAAGCTCCGAGTCCTCCCTAGCTATGTCCTTGGCGGAGGCATATCATTAGCACAAGTTGTTTCCACATAGGGTGAGCCAAAATCCAGTAGAGATAATCTAACATAGTATATGAATCTTAGCAAAATCATAAGATGAATGCACATGCATGCCGTTTGTCAAACATTTCTCATTTTCTATTTCAAAACAATGCAATGCCAGATTATATGTCAATTCATGAAAATAATCCATTCACACAGAAAACAGGGCAGTGGATACAACACACTGGGAATCTGTAGGTGCATGTTCGCAAGTAGGCTATACAAGCACTTCCAAAGCCATTTTACCGGTACTAATCGGAAGGATCGGCACCTAACAGTGTGGGTTTCGGGACTTTCACCATGGACACACATGCCAACATAGTAAAACCACAATTACACCCCCTAACTAGGTTCACCACGGTAATCACCTATTTTTCTCAACCAAAAAAAAAAAAAATTTAAATGTTCAATGTAAAATGATGCACAATGTACAATGGATAAGAAATTTTCTTCAATTCATCCTAATTCTCATGCAATGTCTACAACAATCAAGATTATCCTCCACCGATAGTCCAAAACAAATATTTTTATTCAATAATAAATTCCAATCAAAGGTACATTTTCATCAATTCCAATGGAAGTGATAACACATATCCAACTCTACCATCATTATTAACATAATCATTATTCCAATTTCACAATATCCAATATCATTTTTCATTTCCCTTTTCACAATTTCAAATATCCAATATTAGGGCAAAAACTCTATTTTCTTTCCAAAATCAATTTTGAGAAAAGCTTTCCATCATTTCGACACAACTCATCCACAACCATATTCCTACAACCCTTTTCAAGAACCAATTTGGAAAAACCCATCTTTTGATTTCAAACCAAATCCTAGGTTTTACCAAAATTTCCCAATCATATAACTATTTTAAAAAGACAAATAACTAAGCTAAAAATCATAAAGAGAGTCAAAGAAATCCTTATCTGAAAGGAGAAGACCAAAGGAAACAAGAAGTAGAACTCGACAGAGCCAAAAACACTAACTTCTCCGATTAGAATGAAACTCTCGACGTGCTCTATCTTTTACTCCAAAGGACTAGGGTGAGGAAATGCACGGATTGAGAGTATTTGGTGCAAAAGCTCAAGAACTAGAGAGAGACACTACAACAAAATGGTTCTTCAATGACAAAATCACTTCATCTCCAATAGTAAAATTTTTGTCACCAAATTGATTTGCAACGAAATAATTTCGGCACCACGTTCGTCGTCTATTGGTCATGGCTAAAAGTACCTGGTGACGAAATTTTATTTTGTCGCCTATTATTGGTATTTGGTGACGAAACATTTCGTCGCTAAATGTTAAATATTTTGTCACCTATACTATTCATTTCGTCACTAGAATTAAATAAAATTTTATTCTATTTGTTTTGAGTGACGAAATATTCGTCATTAAAAATGGTGATAGAATTTTTAGTGACGAAAATATTCGTCATGAAAAGATGCAAAAAAAAAAAAAAAAAGCCCCTCCAATGACAAAAATTTTCATCAAGAAATATTTCAATTTAGTGATGAAATATTGAACATGTGTGACAAAATTATTTGTTAGGATTAGAAAGTTTTAGTGACAATTTTTTTTCGTCACCAATAATAAATAAATTTAAAAATTGTGCAAGGGGGATATTTGCAATATATATATATATATATATATATATATATTTTTCAATAAACAATCCCTATGCATTTTAATAATCTATTTAATTAAATATGTAATACAAATCTATATAAAATTAAACTGTTCATTTTCATAAAACAATACAAGAAAAATACATGTCTCGTAGTATTAAGAAATTAATATATAACATCTATTCTAGTAAAATCAAAAATTACAACAACACAATCAAAATAACTTATTCATTTTAATATCCTATTCAATATAATATCGATTACAAATCATTACAAAAACCTGTTCATTTGCATAAAGCAACAACATAGTCAAAATAAATGTTTGATAGTATCAATAAAAAGATAAGATCCATTATAATATAATCATAACCCACGACAACATAGTCAAAATACGTGTTTGGTATTATCAACAAAAAGTAAAACTACATTGTGATGGATACGTGTCTAGAAATATCAACAAAAAGCTCTTGCTATACAGGTTACCAAATTCGTTCATCTCCAATCCGCCATTTAAAAAAGAAAAACAAAAAAAAAAAGCAAAAACAAAAACAAAAGGTTTAGGTAGCCATTCACTAAATATGTTAACATGCAATCTAGAAGAGAAAAAATAAAAATTTCAAAGTAAATTTCAAACCAAAATTTACTGTGCTTGTTGCGTAAATTTTTACAACTTACATTAGTTCCTCCCAAGGTGTTCATAATGTTTCCCGGGCCTTTTAATGACTATTTCAAGATTTTACTCCCTAACGGTCTATTTTCAAGCCTAAATGTTTTCCAACCGAGAGTCCTATGATTGTTCTGTAAGTTTCACAACTTATGTTGATCCCTCCCAAAGTGTTCATGATAATTTCTAGACTTTTTTGTGCCTATTTAATGATTTTGTCCCTTGATGGCTTATTTTCATGCCTAAGTGCTGGAAATTTACAATTTCAAAGTAGTTTTTAAATTGGGGGTCTCATGCTTGTTCTATAAGTTTTCACAATTGACATTGGTTCCTCTCGAGGTGTTCATGATGTTTCCCGGGCCTTGTTGTTCATATTTCACTATTTTGTCCCTCAATGGTCTATTTTCAAGTTTAAGTGTTGGAAAAATACATAATTCAAAGTAGGAGTCATGTGCTTGTTCCAATAGGAGTCATGTGCTTGTTTTGAAGTGTCCACAACTTATGTTAGTTCCTCTTGAGGTGTTTGTGATGTTTCCTGAGCCTTTTTGAGCCTATTTCAAGCTTCCCCCCTCCTAATACTTATTTTTGTGCCTAAGTGTTGGAATAGTGCAAATTTCAAAGTAGTTTTCAAATCGGGAGCCACATGCTTGTTCCGTAAGCTTGCACAACTTATGTTCCTCCATCTCAAGGTGTTTGTGATGTTTCCCAAGCCTTTACATGCATACTTCACTATTTTCCTGGGACCTTTGTCAAAGTAGTTTTTTATTCTACCCTAGTTGAAGAAGAAATTTTCTACTAAATTAACATAGAAACATAATATACTAACTAAGAAGCTCGTCCATCAAAATCTGAACTTTCCCTACTCTCAAAATTTCCCGTGATACCTTTCTGTCTCAAAAACTCTATGATACTTTGTTTCTTCTTTGACTTTTGAAACCTTGCAATTTGTTCATTTTGCTGTGCTATTTGCATCTCAAGGCGTTGAACATAGTCACTATTTTTAGCAGGTGCAATAGTAATCTTCATAGAAGAAGAAGGCCTCATGCCGAGTCCTTTCACATAACCTGACCTTGGCTTAAGCACCTTGACCGACAACTCCTTTGGGGTCAAGGGGATCACACTAGTTTGCGAGAGGTGTTCTGCTTGCGCCTTTATCATGTTGTCCTATTAATTTGAAATAAATCAAACAACTATTAGTTATTCTATCCTACAAAGCAAAATAAATAATTTTATCAAAATTAAAATGCATTGCTTTGTACATACATAATTAACTTGGCTCTCCGACAAAATCCATTCATGCGTGTCCGAATTATAGTGGATGGACTTGTAAAATTCTGCCAAATCGGGCACTTTTCCATTTGCAATTATCTGATGCATTTGTTTTTTAATGTTATTTCAAATGTTTAAATAACAAAGCCTACTACTAATCCCACAAAATAAATTAGTTGAACACACAGAGCTGTACACCCTTACCGGGATTGATTTTGATCCACATCGATGTTTTGTTTTCATTTGCATCCTATTATTCACATTAGTTAGTGATTGTTCCTACATGATTGAAACACCAATAAAAGCAAGAAAACTTAACATTGGTAAGAAGAAATTTAATTTTTGACAATTAACATGAAACATTTTACCATGAATTCTTTATTATTCCACTTCTTGTCAATTAGAGATGTCCACTGATTAAGAGTAACACTTGCAGGTGGGTGGCTTATCGCATACTCCTCCTCCCTTGCATCCTTAAGTTACTCATATTGTTTGTGCAACTTATAGGTGAAGCCACTCAATCACCGACCAAACTATGTGTCTAAAGCCTTTGTTATATCACTCCGATTGCCTTGTAGATCAAACTAATCCTGCAAAATCAAATCATTTTTTTTTCATAAGTTAAATAACCTAAATTTTGTTCACATACACAATTAGACGTAGTAGAAACCAACTGTGAAACACAACAACTAGACTATAGGAGTAACTCCACGATCCCTGTCCATATAACACACATGAAGCACAACACACATACACACACACACACACAAGAAGCCAAAAAAAAAAAAAAATACCAGAGCCTAACAACTTAACAACACTGTCCACCAACCAAAAGAAGCTAATACAAAATAAACATTAAAGAAATACAAACTAAAAAACGACTAGGTGCAACTTAAAACAAGGCCCACAAAAAGCAAACACAGTTTGCATTTTGAAACCAACCAGGCCCACCACCTATAACAACAAAAAGATAGCAACAAACCACAAAGCTACTGCAAAAAGGAATCACAACAACAAAGCTAATACAGAGGTGAAAGAACACTACAATCAACATGGGCTGCAACCAACATAGAAATAGACCAACCAACATAACAATAGAACAACAGCTAGAGCCACAGTCAACATAACAATAGGGCAACAATAGCAAATCCATCACAGCAGATTCTAGATCCCCTAGTACAGGTAGAACTCATAATCCCATACACAACCAACCTGTCAAGAGCATTCAATCTACCAAGGATAGCCATTCAAACCATAGTACTAACTCTAGGGATATGGAACTAAAACCAAATGAGATGAGGCAAATTTAACAAGCAGATAAGTCATGTGCCCAAAACTAGTATCTAAGTTCACAACATCCATGATACTTACATACTTCTGTGGCTGTAACATGGATATAATACTGATAAATAAATAAATACAGGTCTAGAGCTTGATATTTAAGCCCTGGCCTAACAAAAAGAGTAGTTCTTTCACACAGGAAGCAAAAACTTGAGCATAACCAAGCAACAAATTGTAATAAACACCTATGCTACACTATTATTTGAAGCCTTATCACAAACAATGCTACAACTTGAAAGACAAAGTTTGACAATAATTACCGCCAAGCGTTGGATCATCGGCTCCTTATTAGCATCATCCACCTTCTTCCACCTACGAACGCTCAGGTTTGGTAACTGCATTCAAACCTCTATACCAATCTTGGAGGCTAGCTTAGAGGCTTTATCTCCTATTGGCGCACAAAATTGTTCAAGTACAGGAACTAACATCTTTCCATCCTTATCGACAATGCGCTGGGCTTGTATGCCGTGTGTCAGGCCACGACCACGTTAGTTATGTGATGCTGTAAGGACATAATATTAATTGAGTTAGTAAGTAACAAATGCAAGTTAGACCTTAAAAGTAACTTTGCAAACTTACCAACGCTGCTAGATGCAGTCACCTTGTGCTCAGGTTGCACATTATGAGGTGGTAGGGGTTGGGTACCAACATCCTGACATGGGGGATCCATCCCTTCCTCTGGGGTGGGAGTTAATGGCCTTGAATGAGACTGTAAATGGAGTTTAGGTGTCATCTCTTGTTCTTGAAATAACATAATCAAATAGTAAAAAAAATATTTAACATAGTTAAAATATATTTTAAAAAATATATGATGTTTAAGATATGTGAAGAAGATATTTAAATAGTAAAAGACATGTTCACACACAAATATAAAATAATGTATATAATACCTTGCAGTCAAAGGAACCCAATGACTTATTATCATCGTCATCCTTACTCTTTGATGGTTTATACTCATTATCATCATCATCATCATCTGCCTCAACCCTAATTCCTTTTTCTTTTGCATTTGCACATATAGGCAGAACCGCACTCACCAAAGAATTTGTAATATTCTTCACTCCAAGATTGTTCATTATCTCATAATTCTCCTTGATTCGCTTATTTCTTTGTTTCTCATGTTCTGTTAGCTTCTTAGTTCTCAAATAACTTGGTTTCAACTATTGTTTTTTGCCTTTGACCATTTTCTACAACTATATGACATAATTCAACTTTAATTGGAAAATATAGACAATATAATTGTGCACCATTAAATAAAAGAAGAAAAAGAAAGTAACATAAACATATAATGTAAAAATTACATTAATTAAAAACATCTGGTCAGAAACAAAGTATAAAATAAAAATTACATATCATAATCCATATCAGGATCCATATCAACATCAGGAATGTCAGGTTCTTCATCTCATTCGTCATCTCTATTCTCTTCCATTATCTCATTAACTCATTCGTCATCTCTATTCTCTTCCATTATCTCATCTAATGACCCTACTGCCGAAATAACATTGAATTCAACGTCATCCCAACAATATCGAACAATTGGGTCAATGTCAATTGGAATAACATCAGTAATGTTTTCTTGTTGGAACATGTTAGGTCCCTTTGTTGCCAAATCCATGAACAAACTCTATTTTATAGAGTTGAAATTTTTTTTCTTGTTTTTTGGCTTTCCCGCTCGAGCGGGACCATTGGCACTCGAGCGGAATGTGTACTATCTTAGTAGTTGGGCGCGTCGGCAAAAATACTGAGAAGTGTGATTTCATGCTTGAGCGTGGGTTACAGCGCTCGAGCGGAAACCTGTTTATTCACACGCATGTTTTAGTGGATCCGCTCGAGCGGACTATCCTGCGCTCGAGCGGAGTGCGCGGCCCCTGTTTTCTATATATATCTGTTTAAGTCTTATTTTAGGATTAAGTTTCCTAGATCTATTTTGGAAGCTCTAGGGTTTTGTTTTGGGGCTTGTTTGCTAGTTTTCCTTGATATTTTTGAGTGAGTTTTAAACCTATGATTTGAGATACATACATCAAGGAATTTGTTTCTTCATATTCAAGAGTGTTCTTCTTCAGTGGAATCTGGAGATTCAAGCGTGGAGCATCAAAGGAGTTTGATACTGTGCGTGGTCGTTGATTCGGCAATAGAAGTTACGGATTCAACTTCATACTAATCAATTCCAAGACGAAGGTTGTGGTGAAAGATTTACAGAAGGTTTGAAGACAAACTGGATGCGTTTGGTAATTTGTTTGTTATCTTTGTAATCTTTCTTTCTTCAGTAGTGGATTGATTAGTGGTGTTTTGCCCGTGGTTTTTTTATCACAATTGAAGGTGCTTCAATTGTGATTTTTCCATGTAAAAATCGTTTGTGTCGATTTATTATTTTTCGAAAATAACAATCTAAATCACTTTCGTAAGTGCTTGATGATTTAGATTGTGAGCTTTCTTTGATTTGGAATTGGAATAATTAAATCTTAATCTAATCACGAATCACTTAGGATTTTCAGAACACATCATTATTTTCTAAACGATCCAATAATTCTCCATCACTAGCTTCTGGAACATCAAAGACACCCCTATGTTGCACTCTTTGTACGACATTCCAAGGTTCACCCAATTTGGTGTCATTTAGATAGAAGACTTGCTTAGCTTAACTAGGTAGGATAAACTGATCAGATTATTACCACCGACTTTTCACGTCAATGCTTGTGCAATATGTATCAAATCGTATTTTTCTGTTTCTACTAGTGTTATCAGGGTTGTACCATTTACACTGGAACAAAACAACCTTTTTATCACATATGTAGTCAAATTCCAAAACCTTGCACAAGTGACCATAGAAGTCATGCAATTTTCCTTCGTGATCCCCACGTGTAAGCACACCACTACTATTCTAACTCTTACAACGGTTGTCTAGATCTCGAGCATGGAACTGTCTGTAATTGATTATGCAACCTGAGTACTCTTTCACTAACAAATTAGGACCATTTGCTAATGTCCACAATTCATCAGTTACCTCTAATGACTCTTCAACTCATTATCTATTTATCTACAATTACATGTAACAAACAATAAGTAAATAATTTATAAATGACAAAATTTTATAAAACTTTAATTTTGTTTAAATTGTAAATGTCAAAAAATTATAAATATTTTACCCTCTCTTTTAACCACTTGGGAAATTCTTGTCGTTGTATATGGGTTATGTCATGTCCAGCTCGAGTTTGTAATAGATTTTTGTGTTCCCTACTCAAAAAAAAAAAAAAATTGTGATTACTACATACCACTAATAAAAAAAGCTAAGCATAAACATAATTCAATGAAACACATACTCCAAATAATTATCTATCTCTGGGCTATTGTACAACACAAACTAATGAGCAATATCACGAATTTCTTGAGACATTTTAGCATCTCGTGTGATTAGACCAATTGGACGTGCAGTTTCCGTGAATACTGTCAAACCTCGTTGACGTTCACCATGGTCTTCATTCCGTTTTGGTCGATTATGCATGGTTTCAACCCCATCAACATACATTGCACAAAAAGTAATGCACTCTTTCACAATGTAAGCCTCGGTAATTGAACCTTCTGGTCGAGCTCGGTTGGTCACAAACTTTTTTAATGCTCCAAGAAACCTTGAAGAGAGAACCAATTAGGAGTATAGTTATACATGCAATACAATTACGCATGTCTCATTTACAACTATAAGTGTAAAAAATACCATTCAATTGGGTTACATCTATCGATATTGCACAGGTCCTTCAAGAATAACCTCATGAGGCAAATGAACAGCCAAGTGGATCATCGCATCGAATAAGGCTGGTGGAAAGATCTTTTCGAGCTTGCATAAAATGTGTATTATACATTCCTCTAATTTCTCCAGTTCACTCCGCCTTAGTGTCCTAGGGCATAAGTCATGAAAGAAATTGCCTAACTCAAAAAGTGTTGTGCTAATTTCTTTATCCACGTAACCACGCATTCCAATGGAAAGAATTCTTTGTATAAGTACATGATAGTCGTGGCTTTTTAGGCCTGTTAATCTACCAGTTCTTGCATTCACTAATTGGGATATGTTTGTCGCATACCTATCTGGATACTTGACAGTTTTTAAGAATTCAAAGAAACCCTCCCTCTCTGCAGATGTCAATGAAAAGCTTGCTCGAGGCTTGGCATATGACCCATCGGGTCGTTGTGTTAGCCATAGCTCTTTACTTAAACCCATATCTTCCAAGTCTAACCATGCCTTGTTTGTGTCCTTGTTGTTTCCATTAATGCCTAACATAGTTCCGAAAACATTTTCACTAAAATGTTTCTCCACATGCATGACATCAATGTTGTGTCAAAGTTTTCACTTCTTCTAATAGGGTAGCTCATACAAGATGCTTACCTTTGTCCAATTAGGTGCTTGACGGGACGGACCTTTTCCTATTACTTGGATGCTTTCCATATATGACACCTGTCACGTTGTCCAACTGCTCTTGTATCTTTTCCACCGGCAATTCCAAATGTCTCTTCCATTTCTCAATTTTACCATTGTTATCCCTACTCTTTCGCCTTTCTGGATGGTCCTCAAGCAAGTAACATCGATGGTTAGTGTACCCAGTCTTACTTCTCAAAGATTCAAAATATGGTTTTGTAAACACCCCATTTTTTACTGTCCTCAAGACTTGGTGGTCATCGTTTGAACACTCGATGATTGTGCTTGCTCGTGTTCGTTTTGAGTCTCTGAAGGTCTCGACTGAGCACCTCGCCTTGGAGCCTCTCAACTTGTCTGTTTTGTGCTTGGTTGTGGACCAAGAGCTTGTTGCTTTGAATTTGGAGGAGAGGGTGGCTTGTCGGCAATCCCCAATGTCCATCGGTCATGGCTTGTGCCTGCCAGCCATCAATGGTGGCCAGTCGGCTACACTGATGGCCGATCGGCTACATTTCTAGCCGATCGGCCACCAGTGATGGGCGACGGCCATTTTTCTCCTTTTTCAGATATTTTATGTGCCAGCTGTGCCAGATGTTGATCACTGAGTGTATCCTCCATATGGAGGGATGAAGCCAAGCTTTTGGCTTGTTTTTCTATATAATGGGAGGTCCCTCCCCCATTTTGGGGGTTCAGAAAATTTGTGAGCAAAATTTCACTCTCTCTCTAGAATCCTCTCTCTCTTCCTATTCAGTGCTTGAAAGTGAGTTTTCTATAGATATTTGCATACAACCCCTTAGCCAAATTAGACTACCTTGTAGCTGAGGTTCTTAGAGGTCTTATTTGGGCTCTCAAAGTTGGTTTTGGCTTAGAAAGTTGCTATTTGTTGTTGTGCTTCAAAGGTTTAGGCTTAACCCCTTTTAAGCTTCTTTTTGCACACTTGTTTGGCCACCTTTGCATGCTGTTTTTGGCCTAGTTTTCAACTACAAAAACCTGTATTTTGAAGGGTTAAAAATGGTAGTTTAAAGCCTTTTTGGGGTTAGGGGTGGTCCACCCTCTTTTGTAGCTTGTTTGCTAAGTGTTGAGCCATCTTTTAAAGATTTTCAAACAACTATTTTTTGGCCTTTTAAACACTGAATTCCAAGGGAATTTTAGTGGCAAAAAGAATGTTTTGAGGTCTAAAATAGGAGGGGGCAGCCTTCCCTCCCTGTGTCTTGTTTGCATGTGTAGATAGCCTAGCATGTGAGCATGATTTTTTACTCTTTTGTGACTTGGTCTCAGCTTGTTTTTGCTACTGATTTGCCATGATTTATCTCTGTTTTGGGCTGCCTTGGTCATATGAGACTTGTTATGCATGGTTGTAATGTAAATGCCTTCACTAGCTTTGTGTTTCAAGGCCTCTAACATGCTTTGCTTGAGATGATTGCATGATATAGCATCATTTAGCATGTGATTTCAGTGCATATATCTCTGTTACACTCTCACATATTCCACTCTTTCATTGATTTTGAGAGTTGTGCTTTGAGCCTTGTTTGTGAGCCAATACATGAGCATGTTTTTCTTACTTTTTATGCTTCAATTCTAGCATGATTTAGCCACTGATTTGGCATGTTTAAGCTCTGTCCAGAGCTGGTGTGATCATTTGAGCTTGATATTGCATGCCTCTAGTGTAGTGCTCTTCACTAGCTTTAATGCTTTTGGCTTTTAACATGTTGTGCATGTGTTGCTTGCATGTTGTAGCACTATTTTTCATGCCGTTTCAGAACTGAAAAATCTGCAACCTCTCTCATTTCTTCATTTTTCCATTTGTTTTGAGGGTCGGTTAACCTTATGATTGTGTTTAAGCATGAGATAGAGTTTGTGCTCAATGGCTTTAACTCTTTTTTGAGGGTTTCTACTAGTCAAAGGCATGATCTCATTCATGTCTTAAACCATCCTTTGGTTGGCCCCTCTCTCATTAGAGGACAATCACATTGTACTTAATCGGTAATGTAAAATGTGTAAATAAAATGAACCAAGTAAAACATGACCAAGATAAACATGTGTGTTGCATTGCATGTGTTTAGATCGGACATTAATCCAAACACAAGAAATGTGGGACGTTTCATACTCAAAGTGATGAAACGTGTCACGTTCCTTGGTCGCCGTCACCCTTGATCATGCATGATAGGGTGGCGGCTATTTGAGTCTTATATGTGCATTCATTAAGCTTGTACAAGCTTGGTTCTTTGGCCATCATGCATGAAAATGCTTGGTTGGTGGCTTAAGAGCCAAGTGCTATACTCCTTTGAGCTTGAGGCATGATAATGAGGGTGGCAGTACACACATTCCTTGAAGAATACACTACTTTGTCTCTGTTTGCTCTCCATTGCAGCAAAAAAGAGAATTCCAGGGAAAGGGTGGCCGACAGCCACAAATAGTGGCCAACAGCCACCTATGGTGGCCAACCGACCACCAGTGGAAAAATTGTTCAAGATGTTCTTGTGGTGGAGCAGAGGCAGTCTGTTAAATGGTGTAATATTCAAAGATCAAAGCAAAAGTGCAAACAGAGGCATCCAAAGGCAAGGCGGTGGATTTTCAGAAGAAAGCCAATCGAACATGCATATCTCTCTCACTCGCGAGGCCACTTCATTGCTTTATTAGCTAGTTGTAGTTAATCAATACATGTGTTGTAATTAATTAGCTTAACCTGTTTTGTAATATTTTAATTAGTTTAGCATAGCTAGTTTCAATTTTGTGTTGTAATAATTAATTAGCTAGATTAGTTAATTAGTTGGTTTGTATTAATTAGCTTAGCTTAGTATAGTTTAGCTTATTTATTTGGACCCTCATTCGAGAGGGCGATATGTTGTAATAAGCGTGCGTGTGTGTGTGCATGTCTTCCAACCCCACTTCTTTCTTCCTTTTACTTAACCGCTTTCAATGGTTAGTTTAGGGCACGTTTTGATTAGCATACCTTATGCTTTGCATGTCTGCGTCATTCATTTGTATTGCATGCACCGAGCTCGGCGAATCATTCAAATTGCATCGTATTTCAATACCTCTTTGAATACATGTATCAAATCGTTGCATTCATATGCCATCTTAGATAGCCGAGCTTATTTAGTTGCATTATTGCATGTGTTGCATTAGGCATTTTGTATAGTTAGGATCATGCATATTTCTAACTAGCTTTTGTTTTGGCTCGGAGTACACTTGTAGACGTCCCCGAAAGCCCCAGGAGGAACGAGCTCCCGTTCTGTTCATTTTGGGGTCACTACAGCTCAGGACTCTCAAATTTGTCACGGTTCTAAGTCTGAACCAAAGAGTCCAAATCCAGCAAATCGTTTTGAGAAAACAGATTTTTGAAAGAAGTGCCAAACATGGACTGCTTTGCCAGATACAGAGTCGCCACCTAAATATTTTATTTTTGGGAAATTTAGGAAACCCTGACTCGTTGCCTAAGGCCACGTGTCTGTCATCACCAAAGTTGCCTCGGCTCGGGAACTTGGGTACGATTGGGGAAGGTCACTTCGTGAGCACCCCCGCTCGCCCGATCAAAGATCGGCCTCTACTAACCATGATATCTATTTTTGAAAACATTGTATGTTCTTATTCCGGTTATTAGCCTAGGTTACTATGTGATGCACACAGCATATAAGTATAGACTGGGTCGCCTGAATTGGAACAAAACATTTCATGCTTGTTTATTTGAAAGATGATTTGCTACTCGCAAGTAGGCTTAAAATGCAGATTTTGCCACCCGCAGGTGGGCTTAGCAAAGAATGGTTTTGCCACTATCTAGTGGGCTTAAAACTAACAGTTGATGATTTATTCCAATCCAAGTAACCCAACCTTCACCCACAGGCATTCAGGCAGTTATATCACATAAGCAAATAGCCTCATGGTAAGCATGCTATCATGGCAATCACTCACACGCATGCAAGGATGCTAAAGCATAAAACTTACCGAGTACTCCAAGCCAAAATGGAAATCACATTAGAAATCATGCATGACCCTAAGTATACAGAAATGCCTAATGCAACACATGCAAAAATGCAACCTATAGTAGGCTCGGCTATTCTAAACATGGCATATGGAATGCTACAGCTAACATGTATTCAATTTGGAATTGAAAATACAATGCAGTTAGTATGATGCGCCGAGCCCGGTGCATGTAAAACAGATGAATGAATGCAAACATGCTATCATACTATATGCTAATTGAAATATGCCCTAATCTAACCATCATAAGCAGGTAAATAAAAGGGAAGAAAGACGTGGGGTTGGAAGACATACATCACACTCACGCACACTTATTACAATTATGCCCTCGCGCAGAGGGTCCAAATAAATATACAGTCCTGAATAAAAGAATATTACAGTCCAAATATTACAGTCCGAATAATATACAAATTCCTAATTAATTAACAAATTAACTAAGAAAACTGTAAACTGGCGTGCAAGCCAGGGACTGCCTTGCTCCTGATGAATGATGCATGTCTGGGCTGCCTTGCGCGGAAATCCACCGGGATGCCCCAATTAGCCTCTGTTTAGCAGTTATTCTTGGAAAGCGTACCAGACTTTGAAAAGTTGCTGATTCTTCATTTTGCTGCAACAGAGAGCAGGAAAGGGGCATAGCAATGTATTTTCACAGATATATGCATGCCTCGATCCTCGTGCCACCAATCACGCATATCGATGCATGATGGTAGAGGAGTCGAAATGTGCAACTTAATATAGAATGAATGCACGTGTAAACACAACAAGAACCTAACTCCATCATGGGTAATCCGGAGTGTCGGTGACTGGGGATGGAGACACGTTCCGTCACTCGGAGTACGAAACGCACCTCGTTTCCCGTGCCCGGGCTAACTCCTATAGTGAACACGATGCAATATGCATGATATGCATGAATGCAACTAAGATACAGCCTAGCATGCACAATGCTATGAAAATGAGATGTCTCGAAATGCGTGCACATGGGCACGCAAACCGAGAAAATGACATATGCAATGCAAATGACTTGGAAATATGATATGGGCTTACACTAACATGAGAGAGCCTCAGCCACGCTCACATAAGAGGCCGATGGATGAAAATGAAGTGCCTCGAAATGCGTGCACACGGGCACGCAAACCGAGGCAATGGCATACGCAATGCAATATGGCTAAAATGGCATATAGAATGCAACATGGACTTACACTAACATGAGAGAGCCTCAGCCGCACTCACATAAGAGGCCTATGGATGAAAATGAAGTGCCTCGAAATGCGTGCACACGGGCACGCAAACCGAGGCAATGGCATATGCAATGCAATAGCATGGAAAATGATATGCAAACATGCTAATGGAATTTCAGCACTGAAATGTGGGGAAAACAGCCCCGAAATAAGGCGAAAACACACCCGATGCATGGAATCTCTCCCGAAATGCAAATTAGGCGCATAGAATGAACTACAGCTATACAAAGCATGCATAATTGGTACATGGAATGAAAATACAGAAGCAAGGCAGCCCAAAAATTAGCATTTTACTAGTACAAATCATGGCCAAACAGCAAGCAAAGATAGGGAAAAACTAGTATGCAAAAATGGCCCTAAATATGAGGTTATGAAGCAACTCACAGCTGCTGGTCCCAAACAGGTTAGGGCCCTTCAACAACATTGAATAGGGGCCAAAAATAAGCCACTTTACAGAACTGTAAAAACCTCAAAAACAAACATAGATATGGCTAAGCTCTTATGCAAGAAATGGGCTAAAAGATGGCCAAAGCACAAAGTATACTAAATATCCATCAAACAGCCAAAGGCCCTTAATGAAACATGAATAATGGGCCAAAATAAGACTATTTTCAGTTCTGTAAAACGCCCAAAAATGGAAGCATAATGGGCTGCCAAAGCATGCAAAAATGAGGACCAAAGAGGGGATATAACATGAAGTGGCACATGGAGGTCCCAAACACTGATGAGCCCTTCTTCAATGTTTAAGAGGGGCTCAAAATAGGACTATTTTTAGTTCTATAAAACGCCCAAAAACGAAAGCATAATGGGCTGCCAAAGCATGCAAGAAAATAGCATTCAAGGAAGATATTGAAGCAAGTGCAAGATGGGGGGCTCAAACAGGGTTGAGCCCTTAATGAAACAAGAAAATGAGCTCAAAAAAATGACATTTTCAGTTTTGGTCAGAGCTCAAATCAGTAAGCACGTATGGCTAAGAAAAGATACCAAAATAAGCTCAAAAAAGGAAAAATACTACTTACCCTTGAAGGCTTGACTTTGGTTGCCTCTTGGCTTGAGTTTGTGGCTCCTCAGGCCTTGGAGAACACCTTCAAACTTCTGGAATGGAGGATGGAAGGGTGGGGGTTGGTGGTGTAGAAGAAATGGTGGTGTAGGACTTGGAGGTTTTTCAAGGAAATAAGAGAGATGGAGGGAGATTTGTGTATCAAGGCTTGAAGACCAATTTTTCTAACCCCTAATACCAATGCTTGCAGCTGGTTATAAGGACCAAAAGGAGGGGGAGTATGGAAGGAAAGGGTGGGGGAAAAGGACCAAGGCTTTCCCCCACAAAATATCCCCCGGATACAGATGTTTCTGGGGAACGACAGCTATACAGCTGTAAAGTGCCAATTGAGAGGATCATGGCCGGCCACCTTTTGGAGTTGCAGGTGGCCGGCCGGCCACCCCCCCTAGCCGGCCGGCTAGGGGTCAAAAGGGTCAAGTTCAGTTAGTGGCCGGCCACATAAAGATGTCCTCCCATGCCTCCTCATCACAACCCTGTGATTCGAATTTGGAAACTCTAAAACAGGAGAGAGAACAAGCCATTTTTAAGAGGGGCTCAAAAGGGTCAAATGGAATTTCTGGCCGGCCATATCATATTAGGATCCTCCCATGTGTGTACAACACAAATATGTGGTTTGGGGTTGAAGAAAGTGGCTCCAAGGTGTTCAACATTGGCTCGGAAGTGAGAAAAAACGAGTGCCGGAGGGCGAAAATGGAATATAACTGGTTGCCAAGATAATTGCTGGCCTCCCACCCTCCAGTGACCTTCCTGGTGATGAAACAGAGGCACTTGCCAAAAATGAACGAAAATCGATGCAAAACGAATGCTCGGGGGCCAAAACACGCAGTTCGGGGTCCCGAAAATGGGCTGCCAAGCACCGAAAGTGGCGTTCGGCCATGAAGTGGGTTTCTCAGACCCCAGTGTCCCTCAAAAGGGAGTAAATAAGATGTATGCCAAAATTTAGAGCAAACGGAGATGGTTAAGCGGTCCCGAACCGAGGCACATGGCTAACGGTCCCGAAAAATCGGAAACCGGGCTCCGAAATGGACAAAATGGCCTACAGCCACAAAATGTAGCCCACGGCCACTGAGAGATGGTCTACGAGACCTCTCTCTCCCCTCAGGGAAAGAAACAGAGAAAACCGAGTCTGGTTCGCAAACCGAGGCAAGGCAAAGAAGAGGGTTCGGAAGTTCGGAGGCAGGGCTCACGGCCGCGATTCTGAGACTTCTGAACGAGCACGATATGCAGTATCACCAAGTGCTCAACTGGTGATGTCTGAGTCTCAAGGTCGGTCAAAAATGGGGTGTCTACAACACTGTAAGTGTTACGCTTTAGCATACTTGCATGAGTATCAGTGTTGCCATGAGGCTATTTGCTTATATGCTTAACTGCATGAATGTCTGTGGATGAAGGCTTTGTTGCTTGAATTGGAACAATTCGATGATTATGAGTTTTAAGCCCACTTTGCGAAGTGGCAGATCATCATGTTTTAAAGCCCACTTGAGGGTGGCAAATCCGCGTTTTAGCCCACTTGTGAGTGGCACTTTCAAACGATTTTCTAAACCAAACATGAGTCGAATTCGTTCCAATTCTCGCGATTTAGTCTATACTTGCTTGTGTGTGTCACATAGTAAAGTTAGATTAATAACCGGATAAGAACACATGAAGTTTATAAAACAACATATCATGGTAGTAGAGGCCAATCCTTTGATCGGGCGAGCTGGGGTGCTCATTTCATGACCTTCCCTTCTCGTACCCAAGTTCCTGAGCTGAGGCAACTTTGGTGATGACGGACACGTGGCCTTTGGCACGAGTCAGGGTTTCCTAAATTTTCCAAAAACAAAATATTTAGGTGGCGACTCTGTAATCCGGCAAATCAGTCCAGTTTTGGCATTATTTGATCTAAAATCTGATTTTCCAAAATGATTTGCCGAATTAGACTCTTTGGTGTTTATCAGTCTCACATCGCACTTTGTGAGATTAGATTCAGAACCGTGACAGGAGTCCGAACTGTAGGAGACCAATTCGCGCCTCTCCGAAAGGGGGGCGCGCGAAGGAAGTCGGTTCTACAGGTTTATCATTGTAAGTGTAACAAGAATTGACCCTTTATTCTCCACCCAGATATGTCACCAAATGCAGGCCAATCGTGTAACAAAGTTGTATGCATTTGAAAAGTCTCATTGGTGGAGGCATCATAAGTTAGTGCACCATTTGTCCACAACTCATTCAACTCATCCACAAATAGTCGCATGTAGACATTAATATTAATCTCTGGTTGCGATTCTCCAAAAATAAGTAATGACATCAAATAAAATGGATCCTTCATAACCAAACAAAGTGGCAAGTTGTATGGAATGAGTATAATAGGCCACAAACTATAAGAGTTGTTCATGTTCCAAAAAGGGTTAAACCCATCAACGACCAACCCTAGCCTCACATTTCGAGGCTCTAAGGCAACCTTGGGATGTTGTGTATCGAATTCCTTCCACTCATCACTGTCAACGGGATGCCTCAATAGCTCATCGTCCACTCGTTTGTCTTTGTACTATCTCATGTCCTTAGCCTTCTTCCTTGAAATGTATAATCTTTTCAACCTTGGTGTCAAAGGAAAGTACCGCAATACTTTATGGGGGATCTTCTTACCCCTTCTACGATTGATCTTGTATCTAGATGTCTTACAAGTCAGACATTTATCTAGTGTTGCATTCTCCTTTCAAAATAATACAAAATCATTTATGCAAGCATCAATGAGCTCATATGACAAGCCCGAGTCACGTAGTATTTTCTTAGCATCATAAGTTGACTTTAGAACCAAATTTTCTTTCGATAAAAGTCTAGTTAAAAACTCTAGCATCATGTCAATTGATTTACTGCTCCAATGATTTGTTACCTTTATATTAAGCACCTCGATCATAAACTTCAACAAAGTATAATTTTTACAATTTGGGAACACCTCACGCTTGGCATCAGTCAACAACTTATCAAAAGTTCGTACTTCCTTCCCTTGGGTTGTATCATTCGATTCCCCTTTTATTCGATCTTCCACTAAGGCATCAATACCACCTAAATTTCATCACCATTGAGTCGCATCTCATCATCATGATAAGCCTCGTTTGAAACATGGGGTTCCCCGTGCTGGTGCCATATAGTGGAAGTTTGCATAATCCCATATTGGAGAAAATGAATTTCCACATTTCAAAGATTTTGTCTACAAACATTCACACACTTTATACATAGGCACAAAATATTACCATTCTGGTCGAACACCCCCATTGCAAATTGAAGAAATAACTTGATCCCATCATTATATAGTTTACTTATCCTTCCATCAGCTGTCCTACCTAGGGCAATCCAACTTTTATCCATGTTTGATCACAAATGAAAGATTAGGAATAATATAGTATAATACAGACTTGTGTATTTATGAACTATTTAAATTGAAAAATTCAATAAGAGCTTCACCAAATATATCTACAGATCTTTAATAAAGATTCTTATACAAGTTCTAAGGTTATATGCAAGCAAGGAATAAAAACTAACAAAAATGGTCATTAATAATTTTAACACATCTTTAACAAAAAAGATCATTAAAAATCAACAAAAATCACCATATATATACATATCTTTAATATTTTTTTTGTTTAAAAGAAATCAACAAAAAGTGAAATTTAATTCAATTGTAAAGATTGGACAAAGTGTCCATACAAACTAATGTGTATACAAGGTAAGTACCAATATTTCGACAAGACCAACCACACACAAAAAAAAAAAAAAAAAAAAAAAAAAAAAAAAAAACAAACAAACAAACAAAACAAAAACAAAAATAAAAGCATTAGATGAATCAAAATTAAACACCAACTCTCCTATTGATCACTAACCACTTGACCCATCATTCTATTTGTTTTATAACATATTGACAAAATCATATTTTAGGCTCTCTAACAATGGTCAATTTGACTAGGCATAGCAACATTTTGCCAAACCCATCTGATAGACAATTAATTCGAGCTCGTAGGTGAACAAAAACACACTCTGTGATTGATTGAAATAGCATAATAGGTTTAACTATTAGGTCCTATTTAAAGTGTAATAGATTAATTTAAATAGAAAATCCCACAATTTGAATCAATTACAAAGTATGTTTTGTCTACCACCAAAACACTAGATTCCTACTCAATTCCATCTCACCCTCTCACCGTTCACTACCTCCAAACAATTCAAAGTTGAATAGAAACTAATAAATAAGAAAGCATTAAGTTGTTGAGAAAACAAATGAAAAGAAAAAAAAATTCAAAATTCATTGCATACTTGAACTTTCTTATTTTTATTTTTAGCAAATAAACAAAACCTAATTCAAATGATTTACATGTATATATATATATATATATATGCATATAATACATATGTTCCTAGCAAAGAATCCAAAATCTGATTCAATTAATTTTCACATTTGCTTAACAGATAAATATACATAAATTCATGGAACTTTTGGTTTTATCATAGTAACAAATAGAAAACCCAATTCAATTGACTTTTGTATCTCATATAAACAATATAAACATTGAAACTTATCTGTTTGATTAACATGGCTCCCTCATTGGAACTCCTTTAGTTTAGTTCCACTTCTTTGTAGGTTGAAGAAGTTTTGTATTTAGAGCTTCCTAATATATTAAGTTGGTGTTCTCAAGGGATTCTAGGTTTCCTGTGTTATAGTTTGTAGCTATACTCCTTTCTTGTTAAAAAATAAAATTTGTTTATAAAATAAATTATTTATCAAAGAACTAGCTTAAACTCATGGCCCCATGCTTTTGATAAAACTAAGGAAAATTATAATTGAAACTAAAAGAACATAAATTAATCATTATTTATAACTATATAGTAGTTGAAAAAGATTTATTATTAAGAAAATTAAAATAAATTCAGTAATATATGCAACTTATATGGAAAGTCATATTCATTAAATGGATTTAATTAACACAACACCGACATATCGAAATTTGGGTTGAAGTAGAGTACTACCACAAGCCACAAACTCCATGGGAGAGATCTAAGATTGAACCAGTTTCTCCAACAAAAGAAAAAAAGAAAAAAAAAAGAAAAAAAAAAAAGAAGAAAAAACTAGCCATTGTGGCATTTTATCAAACACCTAGCAAACACAATCAGAATATGATGAGACTTTATTGTGTGTAGAATCAACAACAATCCATTCAATTCAATGATTATATTGGTTAAACTATGGATATCATAATCAGAATATAGAACATGTTAATCATTATATTTTTTATATTTTTTTCCCAAATTAAAATCATTGAAGCTGTTATGGAACCCTTCAAAGTAGAGAAGTTATAGAAATGTTAGAAACAATGAATGGAATGGCTTTAATCTCATCTTGACCTAAACGCATCTGAAGACAGAGTAAGGGTAGAGAATGAGAAACGAGAGGCTCGAATAGAGAGAGGGGTAGAGAAAGAGAAATAGAGACAACAATTGACCTGGAATTCGTGGACGGTGCTGTGAGTTAGACAATGTTCGTCTGCAAGTTGGACGATTGTGCGAGAGAGAGAAACGAAGGGTTTTGATAAAGGTATATAGTCCAAATATGTGTGTGAAATGAGAGCAATAGATTATTTGGGTCAAGAGAATGGATTTGGTGAGGAATAGATTTTATCTTCAAAACACAAAACTACGTAGTTTTGTATATTGAAATATTTGGTGACAAAATATTTATCCTTACTAATAATATTTTTAATGGAGACAAAATTTCTTGTCACTAACTTGGCAGCATAATTCCCCCCCAAATTTTTTAATGGGGGGGGGGGGGGGAAATTTTGGTCACAAAAAAATAAAAATAATGATGAAAAATAATTTTGTCACCTAATTTTTTATTATGTATGTAGATTGGTGACGAAATTTTATTTTTCTCCCTAAAAATGGTACCTTTGGAGACAAAATATTATTTTCTTCACTAAAAGGTAAGTCTTTCATGGCAATTTATTTTCGCCATTAGGTTTCATCTCCAAAGACTCTTTTTGTTGTAGTGAGAGAGAGTAGATCTAGGGTTTTGAAAAAGTGATCCAAAAAGACTATCTCTTGGACTAATATACGCGCAGACCGCTTGAGCGAAGAAATGGTCGCTCGAGCGACAAACACAATAAGTGACACTGCTCGAGCAACCAAAACCACCGCTTGAGCGCACAATGACCCCCTCACAATAGTTCAGACCTGTAAAAGTTTGCTCGAGCACAAATATCAAACTCTTAGTAGTTTTATAGATTGTAAAAGACTGCTTGCGCGCAAGAAGTATCGCTCGAGCGAACGAGCAAAATTCTGAACAACAACTCTTTGAAAAACTAACTTCCCAACTTGTTTCAAATACAACCAAGACTCCCAATACAGAAGCCCAATCAACAACAAGGGGGAAAACAATAACAAGATGGAAATAAGCTGAACCATAGTTAAATACACAGTTTCTTGGATCCAAAAGCAATAAAATTGTCGGGTTAGAACTAGAATCGTTATAATCTCCCCTTTTAAGGAATTTCATCCTCGAAATTTAAAATCAGCTAACTTTTAAAGAAAATGAAGCAATTCCCATATCATCCAGATTTGTAACAAGGATACACCAAGTTTCTCAACATCAACTATCAAAGTTCAATCTTCCTCAAAACATATACAATGTTCATAAAGTATAACAGTTACAAAATTTTCAACATATTTTTCAAACATCAACAAATAGGTCCGAATACTTCTCATGGACTTCTGCCTCACGCTCCTAAGTCGCCTCCTCAACCCCGTGGTGTCGCCACAACACCTTAACCAATGGGATGGTCTTGTCTTACAAGACTTGGTTTTGAGAGTCTAAAACTTGTACCAGTCTCTCCTTATAAGAGGCAGCCTTATCTACTTCCAACTCGGCCCGATCTAACACATGTGCAGGATCCGGCTTGTACTTCTGGAGTATACAGATATGGAACACGTCATGAACCCCAAAAAGATGGAGTAGCAAGGCCAAACGATAAGCTACCTCTCCGATCTGCTCTAAAATCTCAAAAGGCCCAATAAATCTAGGAGACAACTTCCCGCTCTTCCCAAACCTCATCAAACCCTATCTCGGTGATATCTTCAAGAACACGTGATCTCTTATCTCAAAAGATAAGGTCCCCGCCTACGATCGACATAACTCTTCTGGCGACTTTGAGTAGAAGGCAACCTCATACGAATTAGTGCAACCTTATCAGTTGTTTCCCAGGCTAGTTCAGGACCTAGCATAGGTGCGTCACCTACCTCAGCTTAACACACTGGAGATCTACACAATCAGCCATACAAGGCCTCAAATGGCACCATACCAATACTTGACTGAAAACTATTATTATAGGCAAACTCCAATAAAGGCAGATGCCTCTCCCACGACCCCTTAAAGTGAAGAACACTATCCTGAAGCATATCCTCTAAGATCTGAATGGTTTGCTTGGACTACCCATCAATCTGAGGATGACAGGCGGTGTTAAATGTTAATCTAGTGCCCAAGGCATTCTGTAGGCTCTGCTATAACTGAGCCTTGAAATGTGGATATCTATTTGATACTATAGTCACAGAGACCCCATAAAGTCGAATTATGTCCCTAACATAAAGGTTGGGAAGATAATCTACCATATCACTTGTGCGCATAAGTACAAAATGTGCTGCCTTGGTTAACTAGTCGACTATCACCCACATGACATCATTACCCCGTTGAGTCTTTGGAAGACCCACAACAAAATCTATTGTGACATACTCCCACTTCCACTCGGCTATAGGCAAGGGTTGCAACAAACCCGTTAGTCGTTGATGTTTAGTCTTCACTTGTTGACAAGTAAGACACCTCGAAACAAACAAGGCTACGTCTCTCTTCATCACTGTAGACATCCCATATTTGACCGCCCTTAAGACTTGGGCGCCACTGATTGTTTACTTGGTGATTGTGGGAGCCAAATAAGTAGAACAGTCGGAAGATGCGTACCCCAGAAATTAGATACTGTTTGGCTTCATGTTGCGTGACTAGGACGCTGAATACGTTAGGAAAGCCAAATAGACAGAGGTCAGTGGCTCCGAATGAATAAAAGGGGAATGGGATAAAAGTAGGCTCAGGCCCCGAGGCCCAAAAAGCAAGTATAAATACAAGAACCACAGATTTAGAAAGGTATGTAAGAATCACTTCACAAAACTTAGTAGACAAGCTATTCTGAGTGTCTGAACTAACTTGTCCGTCGGAGTGCTAATTCCGGCACCCCCGACCAGAGTGTTTGTGTCTTTTCAGGTGACTAGCTGAGGATCACTAGCGTCTCCCAGGATCTGAAGAGTATTTCCAAAACCACTTCTCCACAACTGACGCCGTCTGTGGGAATACTCAAATACATCCATGGCAGGCGTGACTGAAGCTCCTCCGTTAGCCACTGACGAGACCGCACAGAGAGGTGACCTCATTCTAGCGAACTCGCTTGGACCAAAAACCATCGCAGCAAGACTTGCCTCGGACCTCTGCTCATCTCCAAACCCAACGCAAAAGACAATACAAGCGACCATGGCACAAGCTAGGCAAACCAAACAGAGGTTGGACAACATCATCGCTGAGAACGAATGCCTTCGTCGCGATCTAGCCTCGGAAATAGAAAAATCCAAACAAACGTGTGCCAGGCTTCTGAGCAACCCCTGAGGGCAGATGATCGACGATCTCGGACCCGACAGCAAGAAACTGACGGCCGCCATGCTTCAACAGATCATCTTGAGGAGTTGGCAAAGGACGAACGTCTCCACCAATGCGTTCGGAAGAGTGTGGTCGAAACACCTGCCAGTCCGAAGGATGCATTTCCACTTGACACCGTCCACATGATATACAGCCTGCCAGCAGCCCCGACCGTGCATGTGATCCAATCACATCCAGGCCCCCAACAGCAACTCACGCTAGCAAAGCAGCCCCGAGAAACGCCAAGTATCACCTTTGACGATTCTGATTTGATCGATGTAACACTTCCGCACATCAATCCGTCGGTTGTTGAGCTGCGCGTAAACCGGTTCACCGTCGAACGCGTTCTTATCGACCAGGGCAGTACCTCGGAGGTTATGTATTATAAAACCTTCACCAAACTTGGATTCAGTGAGTCAGACCTGACTCCGTCTCCTTATCCACTATTCGGCTTCAATGCCACTCCAGAGTACCCATTGGGAAAGATCAGCTTACCCATTCGAGCAGGTTCTAGAACGGTGGACATGGAATTCTTGGTCGTCAGGTTGCCATCGCCGTACAATCTCATCATGGGGCGATCGTGGTTGCATACCTTGCAGGCCGTCCCAAGCACCTATCATCAACTACTACGTTTCCCAATAGAACACGGTATTGAGCAAATCCGCAGATCCCAGAAATTGGCTCAAGCATGTTATCTCCTTGCCGCCAGAACGCCAAAGGAACTGCAAGTAAACTCCATCGAGGTGCCGAATCGGGAGATCCTGGACGATGTTGGGCGGTATCCAAATGAGAAGGCCACGGAAGATTTAGACCAAGTTGACATTGATGGCAGCCCAGAAAAGTTCTTCATGATCGGCGCCTCTCTGAATCACGCCGACAGGCAGCAGCTGATCTCTTTCTTGCTCAACAACCTTGACGTCTTTGCGTGGACTCCGTACGAAATGTCGGGAATAGACCCGTCAGTTTCACAGCACCATCTGAATGTCGATCCGAAAAGTAAGCTGATCATTCAGAAAGGCCGACGGTCAGCCGCGGAGCACACTGCCGCCGTTGTTGAGGAGGTAGACAGACTGCTTGACGCCGGGGCAATTAGAGAAGTCACTTACCCTACGTGGCTCTCCAATACAGTGGTGGTAAAGAAGAAAAATGGGACTTGGCGAGTGTGCATCGACTTCACGGATCTGAACAAAGCTTGCCCCAAAGACTGTTTTCCTCTACCTAGAATCGACTAGCTCGTCGATGCGACGACACGTCATCAACGCATGAGCTTCCTCGATGCTTACAGAGGCTACCATCAAATCGCCATGCATCCAACTGACCAGGACAAAATTGCCTTCCTCACCCCAAGAGGAACCTATTGCTACAAAGTTATGCCCTTTGGGCTGAAGAATGCAGGGGCAACCTACCAAAGATTAGTCACCGCCATGTTCAAAGAGCAACTCGACCACACTATGGAAGTATACATCGACGATATGGTGGTCAAATCCAAAGAAGAACAGAGCCATATAGATGATCTAGAAAAGACATTCAACATCTTACGCAAATACAGAATGAAACTGAACGTTTCCAAGTGTGCGTTCAGAATCGGCTCTGGCAAATTCCTGGGTTACATCGTCAATCACCGAGGAATCAAAGCCAACCCGAGGCAAGTCACAGCAATCTTGGAACTCGGCTCCCCCCGTTCAGTAAAAGAAGTCCAAAAGTTGGTGGGGATGGCCGCTGCACTCAACAGGTTCATCAGCCGGTTTACAGATCACTGCCGACAATTCTTTCAGACACTACGGCAGGGTAAGGCTATTGAATGATCCACCGAATGCGAATCAGCCTTCAACGGACTCAAGACCTACCTCCGCTCAGTACCTCTCTTGACAACACCAGCCGCTGGTGACCCGCTCATCCTATATCTGGCAGTTTCCGATATGGCCGTCAGCGCCGTACTGTTAAAAGAGGAAGAAGGGGAGCAACGGCCAGTGTATTATGTGAGCAAGGCAATGGTTGACGCCGAAACACGCTACCTTCCGCGGGAAAAACTCATCTTAGCCCTAGTCATGGCGGCAAGAAAACTGATGCATTACTTCCAAGGACATAACATTGGGGTGCTAACAGATTATCCCCTCCGATCAGTTCTACGGAGCGCAGAAGCATCAGGACGTGTTTCAAAATGGGCTCTTGAACTCGGCCAATACGACATTCAATTTTTACCTAAAACTGCAATCAAGGGGCAGGTGTTGGCCGACTTTGTTGCCGAATTCACCGGCGAGCTTGCCAGCCTCAAACCTGATGAAGTTCGACCAAAGGCTGAAGTTCTACCAAAGCCGAACTGGAGAATTTATGTCGGGGATATTTGGCAATTATACTGTGATGGATCATCTAACCAAAGGGGTAGTGGCGCTGGAGTTGTAATCATGTCTCCAGACGGCGCAATAATTGAGCAGGTCGTCAAGCTTGGCTTCGAAGCATCAAATAACGAAGCTGAATACGAAGCCCTTCTAGCTGGTCTGCGGAATGCGCACCTTCTCGGCGCTCGGCGTCTGCTTGTGTTTTGTGATTCAAAATTGGTAATCAATCAGCTAAAGGGGGAGTACGCGGCAAGAAATGACTGTATGGCGGCCTACATGAAAATGGCCAATTCTTTGTTGGCAAAATTTGACCATCACGAACTGAACCAAATAACATGCGACCAAAACACACACGCGGATGCCTTAGCGTGCCTAGCCTCCGCGATCAAATGGACCATCGAAGTAGGTTTCGTCTTGGAGCCGAGTATTGGCCTTTCGGAGGAAATCCACGTCAACGTTATAAAATCCGCACCAAGCTAGATGGACCCCATTGCTGCATTCCTCTCTTCTGAACAACTCCCAGAGGACAAAAAAGAAGCACACAAGCTGCGAAATAAAGCCCTGCGATATTATCTGGATCCGCAAGGAGGGCTTTACAAAAAGACCCTCTCTAGTCCATATTTGGAATGCGTGCACCCTGACAAAGTGGAGGAACTTCTGACAGAGATACATGAGGGCAGTTGTGGTGCCCATTCTGGCGGACGCTTCCTGGCCCATCGAGCTATAACGCAGGGATACTATTGGCTGACAATGAGAGCTGACGCGGAGAGTTATTTAAAAAAATGCGAACAGTGCCAAAAGTTCTCCCCATTAACCCATCTGCCTGCTGAAGAGTTGAACTCTATCACCAGCCCCTGGCCGTTTGCTTATTGATATCGTAGGACCATTGCCCAGGGCCCCAGGGAACAAGCGATTCTTAATCGTCGCGACAGATTACTTCACAAAATGGGTCGAAGCGGAGGCTTTAACACATATACGAGATGCCGACATTAAACGCTTTGTATGGAGAAACATCATAACACGATTCGGCATTCCAAGAGCTCTCATCTCAGACAATGGCACCCAGTTCGATTGTGGCGTATATCGAGAGTTATGCAGCAAATATAGCATTCGGCCTTATTTCTCGACACCGGCCTATCCCCAAAGCAATGGTCAAGCCGAAGCCTCTAACAAATCCATCTTGGACAGCATCAAAAAGAGACTAGAAAAGGCTAAAGGCAAATGGGTCGAAGAATTACTGAGTGTATTGTGGGCTCATCGTACTACGTCGAGCAGATCCACTGGAGAAACGCCGTTTGCTCTATGCTTTGGAACCCAGGCAATCTTACCCCTGGAAATCGGCCTCCCAACTCTGAAATCGCAAGTTTTTGATATGGGCCGAAACGACATGATGCTTGCCCTGGATCTGATTTTGATCGAAGAGCGAAGAGACCGCGCCCTGGCATCCATGGCACGGTATCAGCAGCAGCTCCAAATTGTATAATCAGCGAGTTCAGTTGCGCCGATATACGCCAGGGCAGCTTGTCCTGAAGAAGGTACTTCAAGCCGACCGGAGACTGGCCGATGGAAAATTGGGTTCAAATTGGGATGGCCCCTATCAGATAGAATCCATCGCAGGAACAGGGGCATATCGGCTCTCAGACATGTCAGGAAGAAGCCTGCCACGGCCTTGGAATTCAACACATTTTCGTAAATTCTATCATTGACCCGACTTGTGGGCTTGATACTTGTACATATTCCACCGTTGCAATACAAAGCTTCTTGTTTTCTCAAGCTCGCCCTCAAGCCTTTAAGGGCCGATTAAGCCTTCTAAGGCCAAAATAAGCCTCCCAATTTGGAGCGCCCTTCGTGGATATCACGATTGGCCAAAATAAAGCATCCGGATTTGGAGCCCCCTTTGGTGCAGGTCACCTCAGGGCCGATAAAGTCTCCAGATTCGGAGCCCCCTTTGGTGCAGGTCACCTCAAGGCCGATTAAGTCTCCGGATTCGGAGCCCCTTTTGGTGCAGGTCACCTCAGGGCCGATTAAGTCTCCGGATTCGGAGCCCCCCTTGGTGCACGAAACCTTAGGGCCGATTAAAACTCCGAATTCGGAACGCCCTTCGTGGATATCACGATTGGCCAAAATAAAGTCTCCGGATTTGGAGCCCCCTTTGGTGCATGTCACCTCAGGGCCGATTAAGTCTCCAGATTCGGAGCCCCCTTTGGTGCATGTCACCTCAGGGCCGATTAAGCCTCCGGATTCGGAGCGCCCTTCATAGATGTCACGATTGGCCACACTAAGTCTCCGGATTCGGAGCCCCTTTTGCTGCACGACACCTTAGTGCCGATTAAGACTCCGAATTCGGAGCGCCCTTCGTGGATATCACAATTGGCCAAAATAAAGCCTCCGAATTCGGAGCCCCCTTTGGTGCATGTCACCTTAGGGCCGATTAAGTCTTCGGATTCGGAGCCCCCTTTGGCGCACGACACCTTAGGGCCGATTAAGACTCTGAATTCGGAGCGCCCTTCGTGGATATCACGATTGGCCAAAATAAAGTCTCTGGATTCAGAGCCCCCTTTGGTGCATGTCACCTTAGGGCCGATTAAGTCTCCGGATTCGGAGCCCCCTTTCGTGCATGACACCTTAGGGCCGATTAAGACTCCGAATTCGGAGGGCCCTTCGTGGATATCACGATTGGCCAAAATAAAGCCTCCGAATTCGGAGCCCCCTTTGGTGCATGTCACCTTAGGGCCGATTAAGGCTCCGAATTCGGATTGGCCTTTTTGAAAGATGCATTCGGACCACTTCATTAGCCGAATAAATATTCACTGAATCGTTCTTAATTCAAGCCGGTCAATGCATGTTTAAACATTTACGCCACACAACACAAAACTTGCCAGTAAGTTGAAATAATACGATTAATTAAACACATGACATTTCAAGACCAAATACAAACGTTGAAAATAAAAGAAATTCTGTGGATATTCGGCGCAAAGTCTATTCATTCGGCACCCTCATTGTTGCTCTTCTCAATGTTAAAATCGGAATAAGGAAAGTAGTGGCGATGATACAGGGGCGAGGCCGAATCAATACCCACGGCTTCGAGAGCTTCCTCGGTTTGAAGGGCCTTGATCCAGCCGTGCTTGAATCCACGATTTTCACATCGACAGACCTCCTCGGCAAGGTCCTGTTTGGTATTCTCTATCCCGACCTTCAGGCCGTCCTGAAACCCCTTTTCATAACCCGAGGTCCGTTTGGTCACTCCCTCCGCAACAACCAATTTAGATTGACCAGCCGCCACCGACGCGCTCGTTTGAACATTCTTCAGCTCCCGAAGCTTACGCTCAGCCTTTTCCGCGTGAATCTCCAGACTGCGATTCCTTTCGTCATTTTTCTCACTCTCATGACGTACTTCCCCCAGACGCATGCCGACTTTGTAAGCAATATATAGTCCTTTTACGGCCCCATGTATGCCGTCTCGAAATACTTCGAAATCTCGACGTCCGACCATCGATTGTTGGACTTCCGACGGGAATATCTGTCGAGCGAACTCGACTGCCACATCTGGGTCTTTAATGATAGAATCCGCCTCCGTCATTGGTCTATTCCTCACAAAAACCGCAAAACTCAACGGTCGTGGCATCACATCAGGGTTAATTTTCAGTCGCGGGCGCGGAGAATTTCCCCATTGTTCCCTGTCCTTTCCGGGCGATCTGGTTCGATGACTAAGGGGCTGCTGTGTTTCCCGATCCTTGGACATTCTTCTTCCCGTGCACGTAGGCTCGCTACTACGACTCATTGCGGCGTCTGATTCAGTCAATCTTCGTCCCTCCCAAGTTGCCTGAACGGAAATAAGTAGGGCCTCTGGCGGGCACCCGCCCCATTTATCCTTCAAATGTTTGTAGCTCTCCCGAGGCAACGCCAGTAATCCCAAATGTTAACAGTCGGATGACAATTGTCCAGCTCACGAGCTGGGCCAGCTCGCGCCCTGGCTAAGGCAATGACAGATTTGCCTTACTAATCTGGTCAGCCATGTTTTCAAGCGCAAGCGCCGATCTATGTGTGCCTCAGCCAGCCCACGAGTTACGCCCATTCGGCTTCCCAAGCTTGTGCCCTGGCTAAGGCAAGGGCAAATTTACTAATCTGGTCGGCCATGTTTTCAAGCGCTAGCGCCGATCCATGTGTGCCTCAGCCAGCCCATGAGTTACGCCCATTAGGCTTCCTAAGCTCGCGCCCTGGCTAAGGCAAGGGCAGATTTACTAATCTGGTCGACCATGTTTTCAAGCGCAAGCGCCGATCCATCTGTGCCTTAGCCAACCCATGAGTTACGCCCACTCGGCTTCCCAAGCTCGCGCCCTGGCTAAGGCAAGGGAAGATTTACTAATCTGGTCAGCCATGTTTTAAAGCGCAAGGGCCGATCCATTTGTGCCTCAGCTAGCCCACGAGTTACGCCCACTCAGCTTCCCAAGCTCGCGCCCTGGCTAAGGCAAGGGCAGATTTACCAATCTGGTTGGCCATGTTTTCAAGCGTTAGCGCCGATCCATCTGTGCCTCAGCCAGCCCACGAGTTACACCTATTCGGCTTCCCAAGCTTGCGCCCTGGCTAAGGCAAGGGCATATTTACTAATCTAATTAGCCAAATACCTAAGCTAAGCAGCCGATCTAACCATAACTGAAAGCAATATCATTCATCAACATTTTCCTTCGCCGGTTAAGCACAACTCATAAAATTTTATATACTGAAGTTACCAAACAAAAAGCTACAAGCCCGCATAAAAATGCCTAGCAAAAAAACTATGATTGTAGCAACAGATGAAAAATACTAAATTAAAAACTGTAAAAATACATTCGACATCCTAAAAACTATGTCAGTCGGCCGGATCAGCCATCGGAATCAGACTCCAATGGCTCAACATTAACTTGCTCATATGGTATTGGCATAATCAATGAAGCATTAGCAGCAGCAAGGGCTTTGTGCTAGCCATGTTTGAATCCCCAATTTTCAAACTTGGGGACTTGGTCCACGTACTCGGCGAATCCAGCATTTTTCCCGGCCTCGAATACTTTGGAAGACTCCGAGTCGGTTGCTTTCTTTGCCACCTTCATTTCATCCAACTCAACCTCCAGTTTGGAGATCGCCTTCTGGGCCAATTTGAGCGTATCTTCGCTCGCATCCGCCTTCTTCTCGACATCCGATCTCAATTGATTCGCGCAACGAGCCCTCTCCATCTCGGCGTCGGCCCTTGAGGCTTCCTTGTTCGCCCTCAAAGCTTCGACCTCGGCCCTTCTCCTCTGGCCTTCAACTTCCTCATGTAAATGACCAATCTATTTGACGGCGTCGCCATGGCAACGGCCCATATCGGCTATCCATCTGACGGTTGCAAAACAAGAATTCAAAACCATAACTTCAACAGTATTTGGATTAAATGAAGCTAAGTTCGAATATGTACCAAAAGTGCCGATTGGGCGGCTAGTGCTGTCGCATTCAGATCCATTTCCACCCGGAAAGCCTCCTTGTCAGACGGCAACGACACGGACGTAGCTAAGCTGAATACGACTTATAGATCTTTAAGCGCCGAAGCATCAGAAGAAACCGACATGTTTTTTTATCATCGGCTGAATGATAAAAGGAACGATCATGTCCGATCCCTATAATTGAGGACGTTTGCCGCCGTGTTCTTCTGGGCCGACCTCAAACCCGGCAGGGCGTTTCTCTGCCTCAACTTCTTGGCCAGCCTGCACGATCAACGTAGATTCGACATCCCGATTTTCTGCCGTCACCACCTCAATGCGCAAGAACTCTGATTCCCTAACAGGTAGGGAGAATTGAGATTCGGTGGCAGGTGGTATTTCAGACGGAAGGGCCTCCGCTCTTCGCCGCGCGGCCAACCTTTCCACATTTGCCTTCCTCGCAAGTTTTGTCAGGCTTAACCCGGCCATGTCTTCGGGGTCTGGGGAATATCCTCTAAGTCGAGAAAAACATCGTCAAGTGAAAGATCCCCTCGGCCCGAAGTGGATGGGGGATCGGTCGAATTCAATACCGCGTCAGACTCGGTTTCGGACTGATCTGATTCGGTAACATTAGCTACATCCCGCTTCGAATCGGACCCTCCAAAACCAACCTGCCTCAAGTTTTTGAAGTCAGACAAAATAAGAACGATGAGAGAATCTTCACCCTCCGGAACCGGGATATTTTCCGCCGCCAAGAAGGTCGTATATGTCGGCTCGTAACGAAGCAGAATGTGGGCCGCCCTGCCTTGTTTCTGAAGACTTCGACGGCCGAAATATTTGAGCGCGACTTCGATATCCGAAAGAACAGCGCCGTTAGTTGAAGATAGAACTTTCTTCAAATTTCTCCCTGCACAAGCCGAGTCGTAACATTTCAAAGAAGAGGCTTTACAACAAAAACGAACAAATAATAAAAGCGAGAAGGCAATCAGCCACCTGGCTCGCCCCTCCGTCTAGGAATGGGGTCGACGTGATCCTCCCCTTTGCCAAATTCCCAGTTACCCTGGACAACGACCATAACATCATCAACTCGTTTTCCAGAACTAGAAAGCGTAGTAATCAACTGATGGTTGATATCCTTGGCCCTAAGGAAGAAACGCCCGTGCCGACCAGAAGACTTAGCCAAGGCATAACAATGCTGGATGGCTGGAATGCCAAGGTTAATTCTTAGGCGACGGTTGAGTGCTATAACCCCCATTATGATTCTAAAGAAATTCACATTAGGTTGGGAAGGGATTAAACCCCAATGGCGAAGCACAGCCCTAAGAAACGGGTGAAGGGGGAAACGGACTCCACCCTCTGCAATTGACAAAAGAGGAAAGACAATCGTGGTTTTGTCCTCCCTCTCCATATCAAGAGTGCCGTCTGCCTCAAGCGACAGACGGACATCATTAGGAATGGAGAAATGGCGTTTAAAGCCAGCAATTCGATCTGACGAGAGGAGGTCTTTTAAATGTTTCACCATACCCTACAGTTTATGAGAATATGCCAAGGAAGGAATAAACCAGAAAGAGTCTTCGAAGCAAGGGAGGAGAGAACTTACAAAGGACGAAGAGGATGTCGGAGAAGAGAGTCTCAGGAACGATTCAAAAGGCAATCCAGCGATGAGTGTCATAAAATACATACTTGAAAGGATGTCAAAATTTTAAATCGTAATAAATAGACACGTACGAGGGGGCGGGAGGTTGACACGACAACCGAAAGGGGTGCGATTAGATATCCGCATGAGGATGAGGCCAACCGCCGAATTTTGGCTCCAACTTTTCGAAATTCAAAACCAAGCACTCCAACCAACTGTCGTCGGTGAAGTGCTTGGGGGGCAATTGTGGGAGTTGAATAAGTAGAACAGTCGGAAGATGCGTACCCCAGAAATTAGATACTGTTCAGCTTCATGTTGCGTGACTAGGACGCCGAATACGTTAGAAAAGCCGAATAGACGGAGGTCAGTGGCTCCGAATGAATAAAAGGGAAATGGGATAAAAGTAGGCTCAGGCCCCGAGGCCCAAAAAGCAAGTATAAATACAAGAACCACAGATTTAGAAAGGTATGTAAGAATCACTTCACAAAACTTAGTAGACAAGCTATTCTGAGTGTCTAAACTAACTTGTCTGTCGGAGTGCTAATTCCGGCACCCCCGACCGGAGTGTTTGTGTCTTTTCAGGTGACTAGTTGAGGATCACTAGTGTCTCCGAGGATCTGAAGAGTATTTCCAAAACCACTTCTCCACAGTGATGAAAATTGTGCAGTGCAAAGGTTCGATTTCTTCAGCAAGAGGAGCTTCAAATCCCAACCTCACACCCCTTTTTTGGACCAAAACCATTTTGACCAAAATGATTTTAGACCTTAAAACCTCTCTTTCAAAATAGTTTCTGAAAAAGTTCCTACAATGTTCCGAGGCACGTATTTCGTTAAATGTTGCGTTTTTCGATAAACCGAGTAAGGACAAAGTGGAAATAAATGGAAGAGAGGTGAACTCTTTGAAAAATCTTTCAAAACACCTTATTTAGGGGTTTGGGGTTGAAGAAAAGAGGAAAGGAGGGAAGAAAACTAGCTAAGGAGAAGTTAGGCATGAATCTAGTTAAACCGAAACTCAGTAATCTTCACTCAAATGAGCATAACTTTTTTGCACACTTGGAATTTTGATGTGAGGATGCCACCGTTGGAAAGAAGGCTTCTAGGGCTTCAATTTTGGCACAAGAATGACCTGCAAAGGAGTGCAGATAAAGGAGATATTCCCATTTGAAGTTGGCCCCAACAAGCATATTTTTCTGGCCAACCAGAGGTGGAGGTTGCTTGCCATGGATGGGCTTTTCTGGCAATGTGCCTTTGCCGGCCATGTGCCATCCAAAAGTGATCCTTTCCAGCCAAGAATGGACTTGTGCCAGCCATCAATGATGGCCGGCCGGCCACTGCTGTCAAAAATTAGATTTTTTGCAGATATTTACCTCCATCTGTTTCCAGATTGCTCCAACTGTCCATTAATGGATATTTTCGACCAAAGCTCATGGTTTTCTATATATAGATGGCCTATCTCTCATATTTGAAGGTTGGAAATTTTGAAGACAAAAAAATTTCTCTCTCTCTCTCTCTCTAAATATTTTGCCTTAAAGCCTAAATTCTCTACACTTTTGCTTGTGAGCTCTTGATCAAACTTGATCACCATTGTGTTGAGGTTTCTTGAGGTCCTATTTGAGCTCTAGAAGAGGATATTAGCTTGGTTTGACTTGCCTTTGTTGCCTAAATAGCATCTTGTCTTCAAAGAGGTAGAATATTTGTATTTTAAGCCTAATTTAAATACTTGTTTGGCCACCTTTGCATGCTGTTTTGAGGCTGGCTTTAACCTCTAAAATATCTATTTTTATGGTTTAAGATGGTGGTTTGAGGTTTGATTTGAGTTAGGGGTAGTCCACCCTTTTTGTCGCTTGTTTATTAAAGTGTTGTGCCATCTATCAAAGCTTTTAAAACAACTTTTTTTTGGCTCTTTTATCCACTGAAATCCAGGGGATTTTCAGTGTAAAAACTTTGTTTTGAGGTCCAAAATTGGAGGGGTTAGCCTCTCCTTCTTGTGTCTTGTTTCCATGCCTAGGTTGCTTCACATGTTAGCATGATTTTCTAGTTTAGCCTAGCTTAATTCAAGCATGTGTTAGGCTTTATTTTGGCATGTCTCAACTCTGTTTTGGGCTTCTTGGAGTACTTGAGGTTTGCTTTGTATGTTTATAGTGCAAATATGCTTAATAGCTTAGCTTGTGCTATGCTTTGGCCTCTTATTCTAGCTTTTTTTAGCTTACTTCAAGCATGTTTTAGAACTCCTTTTAAGCTATTTTAGGACTGTTTTGAAGTGTTTGTACCTTGTGAGCTTTGTATTGCATACTTATAGTGTAGTGATCTTCACTAGTTTGGTGTTTTTGGCTTTTAAACATGTTTTGCATGAGTTGCTCGCATGTTGTAGTATCATTTTTCATGCCATTTCAACACTGAAATATCTGCAACCTCCCTCATTTCTTCACTTTTCCATTTGTTTTGAAGGTTGGTTAACCTTAAGATTATGTTTAAGCTTGAGACAGAGCTTTTTCTCAATGGTTTTAATCCTCTATTGAGGGTTTTTACTAACCAAAGGCATGATCTCTCTCATGTCTTAAATCATCCTTTGGTTGACCCCTCTCTCATTAGAGGACAATCACTTTGAACTTAACCGGTTAAAGAATGATTTGGTAATGTAAAATGAGTAAATAAGACATGACAAGTAAAACATGAACAAGATAAGCATGTTGTGTTTGCATCGCATGTGTTCAATCGGACGTTATATTGAACATAAGGTAGATTGGAGCATTTCATACTCAAAGTGATGAAATGAGCCAATCTCCTTTGTCTCTATTGCCTTTGATCATTCATGACAAGGTAGTGGTCTAGAGTCTTGTTTTTGTGCATTTATTGAAAGTGTATAACTCGGATCTTTGGCCATCATGCATTGAAAATGCTTGATTGGTGGTTTTGGATCCAAGAGTGCCACTCCTTTGATGTTTTGATATGATAAGGAAGGGCACAGTACAAACATATCCTTGGAAAACCCTCCATTTTCCTCTGTTTGTGCTCTATTGCAGTGGGGTGATTCAGCACACCAGTGGCCGGCAGTGGCTCACTGATGGCCGACAGTGCTTCATCCTTGGCCGGCATGGCACATTTTTGGCCGGCAGGGCCTGGCAACAAGCTTTCATGGCCGGCAGGCCATTGGTGTAGTCCTCAGCATTGGTTTGGTAAGGTGGAGCAGAAAGTTCTGGAGTGTAGTCAACCCTGCAAACAGAGCCTCTCAAAAGCAAACCGGAGGGCTTTTCAGGGAGAAAACCGAGTATGCATCCTCCATTTCCTAAAGCAGAGCTGAGGCAGTGTGATTCAGTGCTCTAAATGTTTAATTAGTGTACATTGGTTTTGTAATTTAATTAACTAATGGCTAATTAGTTAAGTGTTGTAATAATTAAGTAGCTTAGTTTAGCTATTTGTTTATTTTGTTTTGTAATAACTAGTCTAATTTGTTTAATTAGATTAGCTTAATTAGCTTAGCTTAGTGTAGCTTAGCTTACTCATTTAGACCCTCCTTCGAGAGGGCGCAAGGTTGCAATAAGTGTGCGTGCATGTGTTCATGTCTTCCAACCCCACATCTTTCTTCCTTTTATTTACCCGCTTTTGATGGTTAGATTAGGGACATTTTCTACCTTATGCTTGCTTGTTTGCATCATTCATTTGTCTTGCATGCACCGAGGCTCGGCGCATCATTCAAATTGCATCGTTATTTCAATACACTTCTTTGAATATGTGTTTTCAAAGCATGCTATCAAAGTGTTGCAAATATCATGATTAGGTAGCCGAGCCTATTTAGTTGCATTATTGCATGTGTTGCATTAGACATCTAGCATAGTTAGGATCATGCATTGTTTCTAACTAGCTTTTGTTTTGGCTTGTAGTACATTGCCAATTTTACGCTTTAGCATGCTTGCATGAGTGTGAGTATTGCCATGTTTCGCATGCTTGCCATAAGTCTATTTGCTTAAATGCTTAACTGCATGAATGCCTATGGATGATGGCCTTGTTGTTTGAATTGGAACAATTCAATGAATGAATGTTTTAAGCCCACTTTGTGAAGTGGCAAATCATGTTTTGAGCCCATCATGTTTGATGGCAAATCTGCGTTTTAGCCCACTTGAGGGTGGCAAATTCAAACCATTTTTGAAAGCAAACATGAGTTGAATTCGTTCCAAGTCTTGCGACTTAGTCTATACTTTCTTGTGTGCGTCACATAGTAAAGTTAGCTAATAATCGGAATAAGAACACATGAGATTTATAAAACAACATATCATGCTTAGTAGAGGCCAATCCTTTGATCGGGCAAGTGGGGGTGCTCATTTCATGACCTTCCCCTCTCGTACCCAAGTTCCCAAGCCGAGGCAACTTTGGTGATGACGGATACGTGGCCTTTGGCACGAGTCAGGGTTTCCTAAATTTTTCAAAAATAAAATATGTAGGTGGCGACTCTGTAATCTGGCAAAGCAGTTCAATTTTGGCATTATTTGATCTAAAATCTGATTTTCCAAAATGATTTGCCGAATTGGACTCTTTGGTGTTTATCAGTCTCACATCGCACTTTGTGAGATTAGATTCAGAACCGTGACAGGAGTCCGAACTGTAGGAGACCAATTCGTGCCTCTCCGAAAGGGGGCGCGAAGAAAGTCGAGTCTACAATCGCCCTCCACCAAAACTGGTGGCTTAGGTCGTGGTACGTTTTTGTGCCTTCCGAGTGTACTGCAAGGCATGAATGGTGGAACTCAAGGAGTACCTCCTCCCTATAACATTCTGGTACCAAATACCTCAAACTAGAGTCAGAATATACATTCAAGCCCTTTTCCATCTTTCCACTAGCTATCACCACGTTGTGCTTCTATAACTTGGCTCACTAATGTAGGTTGTGCAACTATAGTAAATAAAATGGCTGACTCAATAGAATCACTAAGATGCAAGTCAAACTTGCCAATAGCAACCAACATCTCCCATTCCCAAATAGCAATACCAGCTACACTGTTTATGGATTTCCTACTTAAGGCATCGACCACTACATTGGCCTTCCCGAGATGATAATGCAACTTGAAATCATAATCTTCCATAAACTCCATCCACCTCCTCTATCTCAAATTCAAATCTTTTTGTGAAAATAGATACTTCAAAATCTTGTGACCGAAGAACACCTCAAATTTCTCACCATAAAAGTAATGCCTCCAGATTTTTAAGGCAAAGATCACCATTGCTAGCTTTAAGTCGTGGATAAGATAGTTTCTCTCATGAGTTTTCAAGTGCCATGAACTATAGGCTACCACCTTCCCCTCATACATCAACAAGCATTCCAAACCTTTCCGTGATGCATCACAATAAACTGAATAACCCAAACCCTTCTCCAAAATAATCAATACTGGGACTGGGGCTGGGGCTGGGGCTGGGGCTGTGGTGAGTCTAACCTTAATCTCTTGGAATGACTTTTCACAAGTTTCACTCCACACAAACTTAACCCCTTTCCTTGTAAATATCGTCAACGGTGAGGCTAATCTAGAGAAATCCTTCACAAAGCGTCGGTAATACTCGGCTAAACCCAAGAAACTCTGGATCTCAAAGGCATTCTTAGGTTATTCCCAATCTTGCATTGGCTCTGTCTTAGAAGAGTCTATGGTCACTCATTCCCTAGATACCATATGGCTTAAGAACTTAACTTATTTCAACCAGAATTCGCATTTTCCAAACTTAGCATACAAATAGTGGGCTCTAAGCAACTCAAGTACAACTCACAAATGTTCCTCGTGTTCCTCCTTGGAGGGTGAGTAGATCAAGATGTTGTCATCAATGATAACCATGATATAGTCTAAGAACTCATGGAAGATTCGATTCATCAAATCTATAAACGAAGCTAGTGCATTGGTTAGCCCAAAAGGCATCACTAAGAACTCATAGTGGCCATACCGCATACGAAATGTTGTTTTCTGAATATCCTCATCCTTCATTCTCAACTGGTGATAACCCGATCTTAAGTCAATCTTAGAAAAAAAACAAGACCCCTTCAACTGGTCAAACAAATCGTCTATATGAGGTAGTGGGTACTTGTTCTTAATAGTAACTCGGTTTAGCTTCCGGTAATCGATACACAGTCACAAAGTGCCATCCTTTTTCTTAGTAAAGAGAGTCGGTGTTTCCCAAGGCGATGTACTAGGGTGAATAAAGCCCTTGTCAAATAGCTTTTGGAGTTGAATCTTCAACTTACATAACTCGGTTTGTGCAAACCGATACGGTGCCATAAAAATCAATGTCGTGCCAGGGACTAAGTCAATGGAGAACCTGATCTCTTGGTGGGGTGGCAAACTAGTAATATCCTTGGGAAAGACATCTGAGTATTCGAAAACTACCCTCGATAATTCAACTCGGACCACATCACTCTCATTACCCAGGAGTGTTACAAGAAGACAACTAAGTTCGCCCCAACCACCAGGGTCATAAACTGGCAATAAGACTTTATCAACTAGGTCCCCCAGAAAATAAAATCAGTAACCACTCGAGGTGCACACTGTAACTCTTTGATGGTAATAATCTATACTAGCACAATACAAGGATAACCAATCCATACTCAAAATGATGTCGAAATTCGACATGTCGAACAATACAAATGCCAAAGGGAGTCTGCGCCCGACAACCTCTATCTTATAACCACGACATCCCCTGTCCAAGTCAACGTTACCCCCAACTGGTGACTCTACCCTGAGTGAAGATGCTAACTGAGCCACTTCTAATCCTAAAACTGATGCGACTGCAAATGAAATGAAAGAATGAGATGCACCAGTATCAATCAACATTAGCAATTGTATTCAACAACAAGAAGTTACTTCTCAAAACAGAGGGTGCTAGCAACTGATCAGGCATTGTAACAGCATACACACGTCCAGTAGGTCTCTGCTCCACTTGCTTACTCCTTGAAGCATAAAACTGATAAGCGGATTGAGCCGAAGAGGCTCCCTATGTGGCCTTCGAGGCCTGTATCGATTGGGTAGGTTGATGGCTCTATATCTACCACGAACCAGACGCACCAGGTGTGCCACCTGTTTAAAGGCAAAACCTTCTCAAATGCCCTAATTGCCCACACTGATAACAAGTTGGCGGCTGTCATCTCCTCTGACTCTGGCTTTGAGAACGAGTCATAGACGGCGGAGATTATTGCCCTCCTCATCTCTGCGTGCAAACTAGAGACTTGTGGCCCAACTGGCCACACTTGAAGAAAGTGATCCCATCCTGACTTCTTCTCCCTGAGCTAAGACTTGGTACAAGAAAATTGGATCTGAACTGTGCTGCCTGGTACTACTGTGGGCTATAACCCCTCTGCCACTTGTTGTCCCATACCTCCCTCTGAACCTCCTGATTCATTTGCCTGGAGCCTCTCATCATTTCCTCCTCCATCTGAATCACGGTCTCTAAGTGAGCCACCGCCTCCACAAGATGACTGTAATTCCTAATTATAGACGTGGCCACCTTAAAAAGGAGTTTGGTCCTTAGTCGCTTCTCAAACTGAAAACAACGGCATTCCTCTATTGTCACAAGCTCCGGTGCAAATGTAGAGAGGCTAGTAAAAGTTGTCTCAAACTCGGTTACTACTATATTCAGTTGCTTGAGCTTCAAGAACTGATTCCTCAACTTTCCCTAGCAGTGGGAGGTAAGAACTTGTCCTGGAAAATGATGACAAAGGCCTCTCAAGTCACTCCAATGTGCCCATGCATATACTTCCATAATTGACCCGCATGTCCCTTCAGTTGGAAAGAAGCCAAGGTCACTCTCAAGACGTTGTCCTCGAAGCCAAACATCTTGAACGTCTTCACTATCTGCTCTAGCCACTCATTCGCCTTCAGTGGCTCTTTAGGATCCCCAAAAAAACTCATCTGGATTCGACTGGAAGAACTCAGTCTTTAGAAAAGATCACTCCATCTCAGCAACATGGGCCTGGACTTGATTCTTAATCCTGAGAATGCCCATAGATTCCCTTAAAGCACCAGCCATCTCCTAGGCCAAAGAGCCTATGGCTTGCTGACCTGCTGGCTCGGCCACGTTGGCCTGACCAACTCTTTCCTCTTGCGCCAGAATATCATCCAGTAATGGCACCTCTTGCCGCCTAGGCTTACTACGCCTACCACCACCACGTCCACATCCTGACATCCTAATAAACGTAACACAATAGATTAGCACATTTACAAATATGCCGAAGCTAGTTCACTCACGCCCTAATGCAGTGGACAATAAATAATTCACTCCACTTAAGCATATAACCACGTAAACACAATCGAATTTGCTTTATGGATAGTAACCGTCCCGCGACATTACTGGAGTTCCAGTTAGAAATAGCAGTGATGAAGTGCTCTTCTAATAGGACTTCTAGAAATACGTAGACACAATTAATATATAAGAAATTAAATCTCATACCCATATAGTCACATAAGCATGTTATCACATAGCATACTAGGTTTATTTCTAATGTCATCTAGCAAGAGAACCCATTGTGGTAATAACCACTTCCTACGATCCCAAAGTATTCAAACTCGATAGCTCTGATACTAAGCTGTAACGCCCCGGAATAATTAACATAAAACCCAACTCATAATAGTAAGTCAATTGATCAATAATTTGATAGCTTCCTTTCATTTTATCTTTGATCATTACAAAGAGTGGCATATGCAATATATATTCACAAATCCTAGATTCTGAATTTATAGCATATGGCATGGATACAAGAGTAGAAAGGACATTAAAATCACATAAAGAAATACCCTAATGGCTTACAACTTTCCAAGACGATGCTTGGTTACAACAAAATGAGTTTGAACTCAATGCAAATAAAACTCGAGGCTTAAACAACATAATTACATCAAGAAATAAAAAAGAAGCCTTAAGCTCTGAGTCCTCCCAAGCTATGTCCTTGGCGGACGCATATCATTAGCACTTGAAAGTTGTTTCCACATATGGTGAGCCAAAGCCCAGTAGAGATACTCTAACACAGTATATGAATCTTATCAAAATCATAAGGTGAATGGACATGCATGTCGTTCGTCAAACATTCCTCATTTTCTATCTCAAAACAATGTCATGCCAGATTATATATCAATTCATGAAAAAAATCATTTAACACATAAAACAAGGCTCTCTAAGTATGTGTCTGCAAGTAAGCTATACAAGCACTACCAAAGCCATTTTACCGGTACTAACTGGAATGATCGGCACCTAACCATACGGGTTTCTGGACTTTCACCATGGACACACAAGCTAACATAATAAAAAAAAAACAACCACACCCCCTAACCAGATTCACCACAGTATTCACCCATTTTTCTCAAAAATAAATACATTTAAAATGTTCAATGTAAAACAATGCACAATGCACAATGGATGAGAAATTTGTTTCAATTCATCCTAATTTTTATGCAATGTCTACAACAATCAAGACTATCCTTCATCGATAGCCCAAAATAGATATTTCTATTCAATAGATAAATTCCAATCAAAGTTACATTGTCATTAATTCTAATGGGAGTGATAATACATATCTAACTCCACCATCAACATTAACATAATCATTATTCAAATTTCACAATATCCAACATCATTTTTCATTTTCCTTTTCACAATTTCAAATATCTAAAATTAGGGAAAAACCCCCATTTTTCTTTTCAAAATCAATTTTGAGAAAAGCTTTCCACCATTTCGACACAACTCATTCACAACCATATTCCTACAACTCTTTTCAAGAATCAATTTGGAAAAACCCCTCTTTTGATTTCAAACCAAACCTTAGGTTTTACCAAAATTTTCCAAACACATAACTTTTTTAAAAATACAAATAACTAAGCTAAAAATCATAAAAAGAGTCAAAGAAATCTCTACCTCAAAGGAGAAGACCAAAGGAAACAAGAAGTAGAACTCGACAGAGGCAAAAACACTACTCCGATTAAAACGAAGCCCTCGACATGCTCTCTCTTTTACTCCAAAGGACTAAGGTGAGAAAATGAACAGATTGAGAGTATTTGGTATAAAAGCTCAATAACTAGAGAGAGAGAGAGAGAGAGTAGATCTAGGGTTTTGAAATGTTTAAAGAGAGAAAGAGATGAAAAAGTGATACAAAAAGAGTGTCGCTTGGACTGATATATGCATAGACCGCTCGAGCGAAAGAATGGTCGCTCGAGCGATAGACACAGTAAGTGACACCGCCCGAGCGACCAAAACCACCGCTTGAGTGCACAATGACCCCCTTCCAGCAGTTCAGACCTGTAAAAGTTCGCTCGAGCATAAGAAACGACGCACGAGCGCAAATATCAAACTCTTAATAGTTTTACAAACTGTAAAAGGCCGCTCGAGTGCAAGAAGCATCGCATGAGCAACCAAGCAAAATTCTGGGCAACTTTTTTAAAAACTAACTTCCCAACCTGTTTCAAATACAACCAAGACTCCCAATAGCCAAACCCAATCAACAACAAGGGGGAAAACAACAACAAGATGGAAATAAGCTGAACGACAGTTAAATACATGGTTTCTTGGATCCGAAAGCAATAAAATTGTCGAGTTAGTACCAAAATCATTATAACGACAGTAACTCAAATTTAGATATGATATCTTACTTGTGAAATCCAAGATAAGGTAAACAATATGGTTAATTGGGCCATATGTTATTTGGTTCAATAGAGTCATAATAAAAATTCTCTGTAAGGATCCTACTAAAATGTATACATGTTCTATCAGAACTTATATTGTACTATTTTTTTAAATGCATTTAATCTCAAATCACCTTATTTAAAATTCTCACCTATTCAAATGAACTCTTAATCTTATGGCATATGCCTAAACCAAACATAATTTATATGGCTAATCAAATCCAATCACCTATAAAACTAAACAAAAATGTCCCAATAGAGTCCTCCAAATTAGTCATGCCAAATGAAGGGGTGTCATTTATAAATGTATATGAATGTCATTTTCCATGTGGTTATAGATTAGCATGAAAGATAACTTAACATACACACATTCATATCCCAAGTTGGGACAACCAAACTTAAGTATCCAAGAACTAGAACATTTCTAGAAATGGCCTTTACGATTAAGCATGTTTTACTTGTATGAAGTCTTAGACGTCTTCTCTTCTTTTACTTTTTTGTATGCTTTTCAAATAGGCGTCTTTCTCATGTCAATAGCTTTTTTAAATAAACAAAAAAGTGCTAAAAAAAAAACAGTTGTACCGAGGCAATGTTTTATAGGCAAGTAATGGAATAATATGTAGTTTGATTGGCTAAGCAATCACAGAAATGGTGTTTCGAAATATATAAGACAGAAAGTTTATAGAAAAGGGTAATTGGTTGTGCATTGAATGAATAAAATCAAAGAAACCACTCACGCACAATACATGACACATCTCATCCCATGTGTTATGCTTATCCATTGAAATGGTGATTTATTCCCAGTAGAGAGAGACAGAGCATTTGAGGCATTCATGATCTGAAATGAATCACTTAAGCAGCTTTGGCTTGCACGTAATGCTCTACCTAACTTTCTTGTGGATATTGCATTTGCATTACCAACCCTGTCTTGTTTTCCATTGTATAAGAGCATATTTCCATTACAATTTACATTTGATTTGTTTGATGTAATTTATTGTAAATTAAAAATGGGATAATAAGAAATCACAATAAGTTAAAAGCAATTCTTTCTCGAGCTAATTTAGCATGACCTTTTAGTATTTTGACTATTTTACCCGGCTAAAAATGTTGTGTTTGAGATAATTTTTAGTTTTTTTTTTTTTTTTGGTAGTTGGTTTGATAGTTATGAGAAAAAAATAAATAAAATGATTATAGTTTAGATATAACAGTTTGTCTTATTAGCTATTTTAGCGTATTTTATTTTTATGGGATAATTTAGCCAAAATAGTTCATGCCCAATGATGCCTAAGTTTTTTTTTTTTTTTTCCAGTTATTTCTGCCTAATTAGTAGAAAGAAAAAACTGCACAGAATAATCAAAGTTAGACTCATAAAAAAAAATAAAAATAATATATATATATATATATATATATAAACAGCTCATATAAGCTCCACCGTTAGACTTCAATTATCCAGATATAACTTTTATTTTTTTTTCTTTTGTTCTTTTTTTTTAAAAAAAATTATAACTGTTTTGTTATGGTTGTTGATGTGTATATTTGTGATTGATTTCTTATTTAGGGGGAAAAAAAAAACAGGAAAAGAAAGATTACTCATTTTTTCCCAAATTATTGGTCTATTTTGGACATTCATGCCTTCCAACCAGGTCAATGAATAAGGAAAATGAGTGAGACCTCCTTTTTTGACGACCCCCACAACCCCCAAAGTGATCCACACCACTCATGATCCCACGAGTGGTGTGGATCACTTTGGGGGTCGTTGGATCCTCCAGAAACGCTATATTAAAGAAAACAGATGTTTTGTTGAAAACCTTAGAAATCATTGGTTTTGAATAAGGAGGTGTGTAACGCCCCGAAATAATAAGCCATACCATAATATTATGTAAAATGTATACTTGCGATATATTTAACGTTTCATTGATACTCTTTAATCATACAAAAGATGACATATGCGTGTATACATTTATAAATCCTAGATCCTGAATCTATAACATATGACATATGTACATGAATTGAAATAAAAGGATATACAGGCAAGTTTATACCTTAATGGCTGCATCTTTCCATGTCAATACTTGGTTACATCAAAAGTGTGTTAAACTCAATACAAATAAAGCCCAAGTCTTGTACAAAAATAATTACACAGAAGAAATAAAAGAAGCTCTTGACTCCAAGTCTTCCTAAGCTATGTCCTTTGTGGAGGCATGTCATCAGCACCTGAAAGTTATTTTTCATATAAGGTGAACTAAAGCCAAGTGGAGATATTTTAATGCAATGTATAAAACTTAATAAAGTCATAAGGTGAATGCATATGCATCTCATTTGCCAAACATTTTACATTTTCATCTCAAAACAATAAAATACTAAGATTATATAACAATTCATTAAAAATATTTTTTTATATAAGAAAACAGGACAGTGGATACAAACACTAGGAATCTCTAGGTACGTGTCTGCCAGTAGGCTATACAAGCACTACTAAAGCCATTTTTCCTGTGATAGCTAGAAGGATCAGCATCTAACCACATGAGTTTCTAGAATTTCACCACAGACACACAGGCCAACATAATAACCACAACCACACCCCTTAACTAGACTCACCAAGGTATACACTTATTTTTCTCAAAATAATACATTTTCAATGTTTAAGTGTGAAACAATGCTCAATGTAAGCTGTATGAGTAATTAGTTTCAAGTCATCCAATCTTCATGCAATTTCTACAACAATCAAAACTATCGCCCACCGATAGTCCAAAACAGATATTTCTACTCAATAAATAATTTTACAACAACAGATATGATCTCATAATTTTTAAAATTGGAACAATAATACATATCCAACTCCACTCTCATCATCAATACATACATTCATCTTATCTTTTCAAAACCCAACATTCTTTCCCTTTTCTTTCATAACTCAAATATCAATGATTTTCAACCAAAACCTCATTTACTTTCAAAATCACATTTAAGTAAGGAAATTCCAACATTTTAATGCAACCTAACATTTTATACACTCCTACAACCTTTCTCAAGAGTTTATTTGAAAAACCCTTCTTTTACATTTCAAAATCAAATCCTAGTTTTAACCCAAAATCCCCAAATTACTAAACTTTTTCAGTGAGCAAATAACTATGCTAAGAATCATACCAAAGGTTGAAGGATTCCCTATCTCAAGAGTAGAAAAGAAAGAGAGCAAGGGTAGAAGTTTGACTAGGCCGAAAACGAGATCCTCTCCGATTAAAACAAAACTTTCGGCGAGCTCTACCTTTTTATCCATAGAACTAGGGTGGAGAAATTAATTGTTGGGATATATCTCTTTATTGGAGTATGGGACCCAATGGTTTATTAAAAGAGTTTATTTTGGTTTGGTATTAATTATAATATATTTTTATATATTATATTTAATTTGTGGACACCCAATCCAATTTGGTAAGAACTAGGGTTTTGATAAAACAAACCCAAGTGTTAACAATATATATATATATTGTTTTGTCTCTTCTCGACAAATCTAGCGGCAGCAGAATACACTTTGGTTGGTGAGATAGTGCTTGAGTTGACCAAGCAATTCGGTGGACTTTGTTTTGTGGAGCATCAATTTGTTTGATCATTATTTGGTGGGTTGATTTGGTTCGTTATTTTGGATCTTCTTCAACTCTGGTTTCGAAGATTTTGGTTCATCTATTTGGTGAGATCTTTCATCTTGTTTATTTGTGATTATTTTGGATTCACCTAAGGGTGGTTTTTGTGAGACAATTCATGTCTTGTTTGTAATCGTTTGGAAACTTTTTGGTTGATAGTGAAATCAGATTTCGATCCCATGGACGTACCTCATGTTAAGGGAACCACGTAAAAATTCTTGTGTTGCTATTTATTTAATTTTTCCGCATTAGTTTTTATTCCCATTGATTGATTTACTTGTGGGGAATCATAGATTTTTCCTAACAACTAGCATCAGAGCTTATGGTTTATTTGAGTTTATTTATTTGTGTAAATCAATGGAGGGGAATGTGGGTCGTATGTCTAGCTTCAATGGAAGCAATTAAGTATCTTGGAAAACTAAAATGGAGGACCTATTATTTTGTAAAGATTTGTATGGACCCATTGATAGTGGCAAACCCGAGGGTATGAAAGATGATGAATGGAATAGGCTTAATCGAAAAGCCGTTGGTGTTATTCGTCAATGGATTGATGACAGTGTGTTTCATCATGTTGCTACTGAAACTTCGGCACATGATTTATAAAAAAAATTAGAGAGTCTTTATGATAGAAAATCAGCCATAAATAAAGTCTTTCTGTTTCGTAAGTTAGTTAATTTAAAATATAAAGATGACAGCCCGATTTCAGAACATTTGAATGAAATAAAGAGTATTGTTAACCAACTTGCTTCTATGAAAATTATTTTTGATGATGAGTTGCAGGCTTTGATGCTACTTAGTTCTTTGCCCGAAAGTTGGGAGACTTTGGTTGTAACGGTTAGTAATTCGGCACCTGATGGAGTTGTCACAATGGGCCAAGTCATTAGTAGCTTGTTAAATAAAGAAACTAGAGGAAAATCAGCGGGTTCCTCTCATTCATAAGCATTTGTTATGAGAGGCCGAAGCAAAACAAGGGGGAGGAGTAAGACTCCTCATGGTCGTGATCAAAGCCGTGACAAATCAAAAGATGGTGTTTTTTCAAAGAAAGACATTGAATGCTATTATTGCCATGAGAAAGGGCACATGAAGCGGGAATGTTGAAAGCTCAAGAATAAGGAGAAAATGCGTGACAAAAGTGTGGATAAGAAGCAACAAGACACAACAGCAGTTACTACCAATAGTGATCTCATGGTCGTTTGTGAAGATGATTGTATCAATTTTGTGGGCCAAGAGAGCAATTGGGTGATTGATTCCGGTGCCTCTTTTCATGTGACTTCTCGAGTTGGTTTCTTCATTACCTACACCAAAGGAGATTATGGTTCTGTTCGAATGGGTAATGACGGTTTGTCCAATATTATCGGTATGGGTGATGTTTGTTTGGAAACAAATTTGGGCTGCTGTAGACGCGCCCGAACGTCCCGGGAAAATCCGATTTTGTTCATTGGGCTTCACTAAAGTTCGGACTCAATGTCACGGTTTTTAATCTGATCTTGCAAAGTGCAATGCGAGATTGATGAATCACCAAAGAGTCCAAATTCGGCAAATCATTTTGAAAAATTGATTTTTAGAAAGAAGTGCCAAACATGGACTGCTTTGCCAGATATAGAGTCGCCACCTAAATATTTTATTTTTGGGAAATTTAGGAAACCCTGACTTGTGCCTAAGGCCACGTGTCCGTCATCACCAAAGTTGCCTCGGCTCGGGAACTTGGGTACGAGAGGGGAAGGTCATGCAATGAGCATCCATGCTCGCCCGATCAAAGATCGGCCTTTACTAACATGATATCTTGTTTTTGAAAACACATGTGCTCTTATTCCGGTTATTAACCTAGAATTACTATGTGATGCGTACAACATACAAGTATAGATTGGATCTCCTAAGTTGGAACAAAACATCTCATGTTTGTTTTTGAAGGCGGTTTGCTACTCGCAAGTAGGCTAAAATGCGGATTTTGCCACCCTCAAGTGGGCTTAGAAAACATGGTGATTTGCCGCTCTCAAGTGGGCTTAAAACTCGCAATCAATGAATTGTTCCAATTCAAGTAATCTAACCTTCACCCACAGGCATTCAGGCAGTTATATCACATAAGCAGTTAGCCTCATGGCAAGCATGCTATCATGGCAGTCACTCACACACATGCATGGATGCTAAAGCATAAACACTTACCGAGTACTCCGAGTCAAAAGAAAAGCTATGTTAGAAACCAATGCATGATCCTAGCTGTGTCAAGTATGCCTAATGCAACACATGCAAAATGCAACTAAGATAGGCTCGACTACTCTAAAATGTCATGTGAAATGCAATTTGGTACATGTATTTAAACAGGGATTGAAATACAATGCAGTTAGTATGATACGCTAAGCCCGGTGCATGCAAGACAGATGAATGAATGCAAACATGCGAATATAAGAATGCTAATTAAAACATGTCCTAAAACTAACCATCGTAAGCTGGTAAATAAAAGGGAGAAAGAAGTGGGGGTTGGAAGACATGCATCACACACACGCACACTTATTACAAAATTCGCCCTCTCGATGGAGGGTCAGAATAAATAATACAGAACCAGCTAGCTAATCTAAGCTAATTTAATTAAACTAGTTATTACACGACGAAATGAATAACAAGTTACAACTACTTATTACACAACATTAACTAAGTAAGCAATCTAAATGAGCATGCAAACTAAATGAATGTGGGTTGCCCTAGCTCTGCTTGGAATGGCAAAAGATGCATGCATGCTTGAATTGCCTTGTTCGGAAATCCCTCGCGACGCCTCGACTTGCCTCTTTTTGCAATTGACCTCAGAACACTGCACAAAAGCTCCAGAAGGCTGAAACTCCACCCTGGGAATCTGTGGGAAGGCTGCCGACCAGCTATTGGCCTTGGAGACCACCTGTCAACCACTTTTATGGTGAAAAACCAGAAAAAGTGGTCGGCCAGCCACTAAATCTGGTCGGCCGACCAGTTTCTGCCCCTGGTTTCTGGTTTTCTGCAAGAGGAGGCAAGAAAGAGAGATGGCGAAGTATTCACAACACATGTGTGCACGACCACTCTCCCCATCATTGCATAAGCTCAAGGGAGTGTAGTCCTTGACCCTCGGGCTACCAATCACGCATCTCGATGCATGATGGCCGAGGAGTCGAATTGCACGACTCAATGTGAAATGAATGCACACACAAGCACCTAAAGCCAACAACTTCGTCATGGGTAGTCAAGAGTGTCGGCGACCGGGAATTAAGGCACGTTTCATCACTTGAAGTATGAAACGTCCCTCGTTTCCCGCGTTTGGACTAACACCTATTCCAAACACAATGCAAGCAACATGGCAAACATGCAATGTAACTACATGGCATACACAATGCTATGGACAATATGGCATACTCAATGCAATATGATCATGGCATGCTCAATGCAAACAATAACATAACTTGCACAACACATTATGACATGGCATACACAATGCAACAATGGACTTAAACCAAGATGGATAGGCCTCAGCCATGCCCAACTCAGTGGCCATTGGGATGAAATGAAGGCACAAAATTCAAAGCATGCATGCACAATGCGTTGGCCAATACAAGAGGCCAAAGAGCACAACTCTCAAGAGTGCTCAAAGAGTGACAAATGTGCAAGTGTAAAGACACTAAGTGCACTGAAATTAAGTAAGAAATGATGCCAAATCATTCAAGCAAAGCAAGTAAAGCATGCAAGGGTCCTAAGGCATGAGAGCTATCAAAGAGGACTACACATAAGGCATGCAATGCATGGCAAATATACATGAACTAAGCATGGATAGAGTTGAAATAGGTCTTAACAAAGACCAAAATGTGCTAAGATGAGGGCCCAAAGTCCTAGGCATGCAAGCATACACACTAAGGCATGAACTAGGCAACAATGCATAACCATCAAAGGCACTCAAAACATGAACGAAGTGAGAACATGACAAGTCTATATGTTCTGAAATGTGATGTTAAGTGATGCCAAATCAAGTACACAACACAAATAAAGCATGCAATGGTGCTCAAAGCTTGAGGCAAGCAAGAGCATTTACACTACAAGTATACAAAACATGAAGCATGTGATTAAGGCAACCAAAAACAATCCTAGTACATGTTAACATGAGACTAAAACATGCATGGATGGAAGCCAAAATGTGTTAGCATGAGGGGCATGAGGCATAATGCATACAAGGCAAATAAGGTGGATTACACTACACCTATTAGGGCCAAGCATGGGATGACTCAACCAACAAAAATCAAAGTTATATAATGGCAAAATAACCCCAAATAAGAACTAAAATGATGGCTCGCAAGCAAAGCCATGGATGCATACACAATGGCTCATGTTAAGGCATAAATGGGGAACCCTCCAACGCATTGATTGAGTGACAAATGCAAGTGCACGGTCATGAAACATGGATTGAAATAGCATAACTAATGATGCCAAATCATTGAAATGAGCCAAGTAATGCATGCTAGTGGACCTGATGCACAAAGCAAACAAGCTAGGTTGAACCAAAGCTATACAAAGCAAGTCATAGATGACCAAGACAACCAAAATCAGACCTTAAACATGGAAAAACATGAACAAAGTCTTCTTGAAGTCAAGCCAAAAGCATGCTAAAATGACATGTGCCAACATGATGCATGTTAGGCTATTTCATAGGATTGCATGGCAAGTGTATGGAGCATGCAAAGGCCAACCAAACCAAACCCAAAAAGAGTCATGACATGGTAAACCATCACCAAAAACATGCTGAAATGGGAAGAAAACAAGCTAGAATGACATGTCAAGGCATGAAGCATATAAAGCTAGTTTAAGGGATTTACACTACAAGTGTATTAGACATGCAAGAGCCAAAAAAACCAACCCAAAATAGATCTAAGGCATGTTAAAACATCACCAAAAACCTACTGAGATGGCTCGAAATCAAGCTAGAAACACACGCTCAAACATGAGGCAAATGAAGCATGTAAAGAGGACACAAAGGAGAGAGGGTGACCCTCTCCTTCTTAGGACCTTAAAACACCATCCCCACCACTGAAATCCCTCTAGATTTCAGTGGTGAGAAGGCCAATACAAGGTGGTCCCGAAGCTCACAAAGATGGCACAAAATGAGGCCAAACAAGGCCTAAGAGGGGGTAAACAATCCCAAACACCAAAGTGATCTTAAAAAAAGATCAAAATCATGCAAAAAAATAACTTTTATCAGTTATAAGTTAAGCTCAAAACAGCATGCAAGATAGGCTAAAAGCTTAAGCAAGAAAGGGGGATTTAAGGTTCAAAAACTCACCCTTGATGAACTTCTTCAAAGCTACAACTCCAGCAGGTTTTTTTGATCTTAAACCAAACCAAAAACTCCAGAAACAACCTCAAGATGCCTCAGCAACAAAAGGGTGGTGCTTGGCTCGGAGGTTGTGTGCACAAGTGAAGAGACCAAGCACTTTAAGGCACAAAATATGGAGATATAGAGGGAGATATAGAGAGGGAGATGCATGTATATGCCCTAAGCCAACTTCAGAAACTGAGACAAGAGAGAGAGCCTTTCCACTTATAGAAAAACAAGCACCAAGCTTGTTGAAGAAGTTTGAAGCTAGATGCAATCCCTCCATACACGGGTATGGAGGATGCAATCTGTGCATTCCAGCTGGCACAACTGGCATCCACAACACCTGTAGAATATGCAAGAAAGCCGCCGACCAGTTAAAGTGGTCGGCCCACCACTTTTTCTGGTCGGCCGACTACTTTTCAAGAGAAAGTGGTTGGCCAGCCACTTTTTTTGGTCGGCCAGCTAGTTTTTCTGGTCGGCAGGAAAATTCTGCTTTCCAGGTCCAACTTCAAATGGCCATAACTCCTTCATATGGACTCATTTTCAGGGCATTCTTGTGTCCAAATTGAAGCCCCAGAAGTAAGATTTCCAATGGTGGCATCCTTGCATTAAAATTCTAACTGTGAAAAAAGTTATGCCTGTTTTGGTGAAGCCGCGCAGTATTGGTCCTACCCGAATTCATGCCGAACTTCTGCCAAACTAGTTTTCCTCTCTCCTTTCCTCTTTTCTTCAAATCCAAACCCCTAAACAAAGTGTTTTGAAATTGTTTTCAAAGATTTCATCTCTCTTTCATTCATTTCTACTTTGTCCTTGCTCGGTTTACCGAAAAGCGTGACATTTAACAAAATGCGAGTGTCGGAACATCGTAGAAACTTTATTTTCAAAACATTTCGAAAGAGAGGGTTTCAAGGTCTAAAATATTTTGATCAAGATTGTTTTGGTCCAAAAGGGGTATGAAGTTGAGATTTGTCTCTCTCCTTGCCGAAGAAATTGAACTTTTGCCCTGCACACATTCTCCACCAAGTAAACCATCAGTAGTGCCCAAGTCTTAAGGGCGGTCAAAAATGGGGTGTCTACAGCTGCAAGTTGTTGCTTAAAGATGTGAGGCATGTTCCCGAAATTCGCCTTAATTTGATCTCTACTGGGAAGCTAGATGATGAACGCTTCAACAACAAATTTGGTGATTGAATATGGAAGCTCACAAAGGGTTCTTTGGTGGTGGCTAAGTGCAAGAAGACTCATACACTTTATTCGATGCAAGGAAAATTTGTAAAGGTGTTGTCAATGCACTTGAAGATGATACTTCTACCGAAATATGGCACAAGCGGCTTGGCTATATGAGTAAAAAGGGGCTACAAGTTTTGTTCAAGAAAGAGCTTTTACCCGGTTTGAAAGGTACACATCTCAAAACTTGTGTTCATTGTTTGGCGGGTAAACAACATAGAGTTTCTTTTCAGAACAATGTTGCTTCTAGAAAAGAAAATGTTTTGGAATTGATTCCTTCAGATGTTTGTGGTCCTTCGAAAGTTAGAACACATAGTGGTGCACTTTATTTTGTTACTTTCATTGATGATTATTCAAGGAAGGTTTGGGCTTTTCTACTAAAAACTAAAGATCAAGTTCTAGAAGTATTTAAGCATTTTCAGGCCATGATTGAAAGAGAAACATGATAGAAATTAAAGGGCATTCGATCTGATAATGGTGGTGAATACATTGGGCCATTTGATGAGCATTGTCGTAGCCAAGGTATTTGGCACCAAAAGACAGTTAAGAAGACTCCTTAACAAAATGGCGTTGCCGAGAGGATGAACCGCACCATTGTGGAAAGAACAAGGTGTTTGCTTTCACAAGCTAAATTGCCAATATCCTTTTGGGGTGAGGCAATGAAGACAGCGGTTGACGTGATCAATTTGTCTCCTTCCTATCCTTTGAATGGTGATATTCCTGAAAAAGTTTGGATCGACAAAGATGTGTCTTATGAGCACTTGAGAGTGTTTGGTTGCCAAGCCTTTGTTCACATTCCAAAAGATGAGAATTCGGGTATAGATTGTGGGATCCAGTCGACAAGAAAGTCATTTGAAGCTGTGATGTTGTGTTTCTTGAAGACCAAACAATTGAAGACTTTGGCAAAGGTGATCAACCGGAGTAAAAAACTAGTGATCTCATTGACATGGATCCATCTCCTTTATCTTTAGTTGATGATGAAAATGGGGGAGATGTGCAGCCACCTATTGAAGATGTAGAGGATGATGCTAATCCTAATGAAGTTGAGCTAGAAATTGAGGAAGAGCATCCAACTCAAGAACCGCCACCATAACTTGAGTTGAGAAAATCTACAAGGGATCAGCAACTTTTGAGAAAGTATCCTCCTAATGAGTTTGTATTGATATCCGATCAAGGGGAGCCTGAGAACTACCAAGAAGCAATTGAGCATGTAAAGAAAGGTGATTGGAAAAGGCCATGGAAGAGGAGATGAATTCCTTACTTGAAAATCACACTTATGATTTAGTGAAGTTGCCTAAAAGGAGGAAAATTCTGAAAAATAAGTGGGTTTTCAAATTGAAGAATGACAGCAAGAATCTGAGGTATAAAACATGTCTTGTTGTGAAAGGCTTTGGGCAAAAGAAAGGCATTGGCTTTGATGAGATTTTCTCGCCGGTTGTGAAGATGTCTTCTATTCGGGTTGTACTTGGCATGGCTGCAAGTATGAACCTTGAAGTTGAGCAACTTAATGTGAAGACCACATTTCTTCATGGTGATCTTGAAGAAGAAATTTACATGGAGCAACCAGAAGGTTTTGTGGAAAAAGGAAAAGAGAAATTTGTTTGCAAATTGAAGAAAAGTTGATATGGTCTCAAGCAAGCTCCGCGACAATGTTACAAAAAATTTGACTCTTTCATGATGAATAATGGTTTTTCTAAAACCACTTCGGACCATTGTGTGTTTGTGAAAAATTTACCGGATGGTAAATTTATTATTCTTTTGCTTTATGTTGATGACATGTTAATTGTGGGTCAAGATTATACCATGATTAACAAGTTGAAGTTAGAGTTGAGTAAGTCTTTTGTTATGAAAGATTTGGGGCCGGCAAAGTAAATTCTTGGTATGAAAATTGTTCGTGATCGCAAAGAGGGGCTGATTTGGTTGTCTCAAGAAAGTTACATTGAGAAAGTTCTTGAGAGGTTCAACATGAATAAAGCAAAGCCGGTTGGTTGTCCACTTGCGGGTCGCTTCAAGCTTAGTTCGAATCAATGTCCTACAAGTGAGAAAGACAAGGAAGAGATGTTGAAAATTCCTTATGCTTCAGCAGTTGGTTCCTTGATGTACGCCATGGTTTGTACAAGGCCAGATATTGCTTACGCCGTTGGTGTGGTGAGTCAGTTTCTCTTTAATTCAAGTAAAGAACATTGGGCAGCGGTAAAATGGATTTTAAGATATCTTCGAGGGACTTCGAAGGTGTGTTTGTGTTTTGGGGATGGTAAGCCGATGCTTGATGGGTTCACAGATTCTGACATAGCCGGCGATATTGATTCTAGGAAATCTACTTCGAGCTATTTGATGACTTTTGCAGGGGGAGCTGTGGCATGGCAATCTAAATTACAAAAATGTGTTGCTCTCTCAACTACCGAAGCTGAATTTATTGCCATTATAGAAGCTTGTAAAGAAGAGTTATGGTTGAAGAAATTTTTACAAGAGTTGGGTTTAAAGCAAGAAAAATATGTGCTTTATTGTGATAGTCAAAGTGCTATTCATTTGAGTAAAAATTCTACTTTTCATTCAAGATCGAAACACATTGATGTGAGATACCATTGGATTCGTGATGTGTTAGATTCGAAATTGTTGCAACTCGAAAAGGTTCACACAAATGATAATATTTCGGATATGTTGACTAAGACTTTGTCGAGGGACAAACATTTGAAGTGTCGAACTTTGGCGGGTATGGTTGATCTCTCCACCTAAGTCGATAGGGGGAGAATTGTTGGGATATATCTCCTTATTGGAGTATGGGACCCAATGGTTTATTAAAAGAGTTTATTTTGGTTTGGTATTAATTATAATATATTTTTATATATTATATTTAATTTGTGGAGACCCAATCCAATTTGGTAACAACTAGGATTTTGATAAAACAAACCCAAGTGTTAACAATATATATATAAATATTGTTTTGTCTCTTCTCGGCAGATCTAGCAGCAACAGAATATACTTTGGTTGGTGAGATAGTACTTGAGTTGACCAAGCAATTCGGTGGACTTTGTTTTGTGGAGCATCAATTTGTTTGATCATTATTTGGTGGGTTGATTTGGTTCATTATTCGGATCTTCTTCAACTCTGGTTTCGAAGATTTTGGTTCATCTATTTGGTGAGGTCTTTCCTCTTGTTTATTTGTGATTATTTTGGATTCACCTAAGGGTGGTTTTTGTGAGACAATTCGTGTCTCGTTTGTAATCGTTTGGAAACTTTTTGGTTGATAGTGAAATTAGATTTCGATCCCGTAGACATACCTCACATTGAGGGAACCACGTAAAAATTCTTGTGTTGCTATTAATTTAATTTTTTCGCATTAATTTTTATTCCCATTGATTGATTTACTTGTGGGGAATCATAGATTTTCCCTAACATTAATGGATTAAGAGTATTTGGGGTTTTAAGGCAAGAACTAGAGAGAGAGAGAGAGAGAGAGAGAGAGTGAAAAAGTGACAAAAATTTTCTTTTCCTAATTTGATACACGCACAGACCACTCGAGCGACCAAAAATACTGCTTGAGCACACAATGACCCATTCCCAGAAGTTGAGACCTGCAAAAGACTGCTCAAGCGAAGAAAAGACCGTTTAAGCAACGATCACCCATTCTTAGAAGTTTTACTGGTCTGTGAAAAATACTGAGAGATTTCAAATACCTCTCGAGCGAAGAAAAGACCACTCGAACGAACCCAAAGTGAAATAAATAGCAACTCTGTTGAAAAACTAACTCCCAACCTATTTCAAACACGACCAATAACTCCCAAACAACCAAACTCAACTAACAATAAGAGTAAGAGGTTATAAACAACAATTAAAGATGTGGAATTTCAGATCTAAGAACATAAAAAGGATCGGGTTTAAATCGGAACCGTTATAAGGTAAATGAATAGGGATATGTTGGAACCTTATTGAGTTGAAAAGTGGAATGAAACATGTATTGAAATTTTGACATTTCTATATGTTGGGTAAAATTTATTTCTTGTATAGAGATATTTGCTTTGGGCTATCGGTGGAGGATAGCTTTGATTGTTGTAAAAATTACATGAGGATTAGGCTAATTGAAATCAATTACTCATGTATCTTACATTGAACATCGTTTCATATTTATACATTGAAAATGTATCGTTTTGAGGGGAAAAAAATGGTGAATACCTTAGTGAATCTAGTTAGGGGGTGTGGTTGTGGTATTATTTATGTTGGTCTGTGTGTTTTTAGTGAAAGTCTAGAAACCTACGCGGTTAGGTGTCGATCCTTCCAATTAGTACTGGTAAAATGGCTTTGGCAGTGCTTGTATAGCCAACTAGAAGACACGTACCTAGAGATTCCCAGTGTTGTGTATCCACTACCATGTTTTCTGATTCAAAAAGTATCGGTTTAACAATTGATTCATAAACATGGCATTGCATTGCTTTGCTTTAAAAGAGAAAAATGTAATGTTTTGGTAAATGGCATTCATGTGCATTCACCATATGACTTTATTAAGAATCATACAATATATTAAAGTAATCTTTAGTAGGGTTTAACTCATCCTATGTGGAAACCAACTTTCAGCTACTGATGGTATGCCTCCGCCAAAGACTTAACTTGCGAGGATCTTGGAGCTGAAGGCTCATTTATTTTTGTGTTGTAATTAATTTTTGTACAAGCCTCAGACTTTTTATTTGTATTTGGGCTTGACCTACTTTTGTTATAACCAAGTATTATCTTGGAGATATGTAGCCGTAGGGCAAGAGCTTCTCTTCTCTTCTTTTACTATATGTATATTCGTCACATGTTACCGATTCATAGCTTAGGGTTAATGAATGTATTAATGCATGTGATGTCATCCTTGTACTATATTAAATAATTAATGAAAGAGATAATGTTCTAGTAACACTGTCTTAATGAATGATTGAATTTGATAAGCATCTATATATCTGTTGATGGGTTATGAGATTATCTATTGTTTTGAATTTGGGGATGTTACATGCATAAATATTCTACTTAACAAATCTAAAAAGTGAGTGGTTTGGATTATCAAAATCGGTTCCAAAATGTGTCTACCAAGTCCAAACACTTGAGATGACAACTTGACAGATAGCCAAATCCTTGTTTAAAATACTGATTGCCCCTTATGGTTTGAAAAATTACAAATACACCATTATCAAAATTTTTATTTAATAGAATTAACTAAAAATATGAAATCTTAACTACTCCCCTATACAATGATAAAATAACTTGAATTATTAATTGAAATAAATTTCAGAAATCATTAAAAATTATTAATTGACTTGATAATTTATTAATAAAATAGGTCATTTGTTATGAAATTAGAAACTTCAAGGAACGAGGTGTAATTTTCAGAACCACATAGGGTAAATCATATTTTAAACAAATCTTAGGTGATTTATTTTTAATTTACCCTTTTAATTTTACTTGAATTTTACAATGATCTTTCATTTTTTAAATTATAATTATGTCTTTAAATTTTAATTGAAGTTTCAATCTAATCCGTCCGTCACCTCACCTTTTAAAATTTATAAAGGTTAAAATATGAAAGAATAAATGAAATTTGAATGAAAAAGTTGGAGAGTCAAAAATGTAAAATTTTGATTTTTTTTTCTCGATTTAATGCCTTTATTAAAACATGCTCAAGTGACCATCATAGGAGAAATTTTTATCAATTTTTTTTTTTTTTTAACAATGAGTAACATAGAATTACATTGAATTAAGAGTTGAAACTTGAGGACTTAATTATTGCAATTAGAAGATGAAGGACCAAAGTAAAATTCAAATAAAAAAGACTAAAATTTATATAAAATTTTGAGTAAATTACAATTAGTACCCTTGTACTTTACATTTATATCAAATTTGATTTTAATTCCTTATTTTTTAAGTATAACAATTAACCTCTTACAATTTTAATCAAGTGTCAATATATACATTTTATCAATTTAATGTTGAAATTACTACTAAGGGAGGCTCTATTTCCACACACCATTTACCCTATGTACATACTTAATGAATAAATTTTATATTACAATTTTACCACCATATAAATTTACTAATATAGACATAAATATACACATCCCATTTACTCTATGTACACACATTAATGCACATCTTTGGAACTAAAAAACTTTAATACACATCTATTAGAAGTCTATTAGTAAATCCTAATTTTATTCTCCATTGTTTCTTAGTCAACCATCCCAAGTCCACATCTCAAAATTTTCGTCTTTTAGATTTATTATTACCCATACCTCACATTAGTTTTTTGAATCCATCATCATCGTTATGGAAGATTTGAAAAATGAAAACTCATATTTTAAAAAGGACATTGTTTACGACAAAGATGACAACAAAAACATGAGTAGAAAGTGGAACTTTGAGTGAGAGAAAATTGTTCTACTTACTACTTATGAACCGTGGGTTTTTATACAAAAAAATCATTATCGGTTATTGTACCCTTCAAACCATTACCAAACAATCAAAATATGTTTCAAAAATGGTTTTAAAAAAAACCTGAATAACCATAACTATTATCACAAATGTTTCTTAATTTGTATCAATAAAGTAAGCATGACAAGATTGTATTTACATAAACATAACCATAACTATCTAAAAAAAAACCTATTTGTACACGAATATACACTACAAGAAAAGGGGCTATATAACACGAAAGCTTTTGTGACAGCACCACTTACCGTTACAAAAAGTTATTTTTTGTGACGGCACCACTTGCCGTCACCAATAAATGAGGTTTCAGCGACGGCACCACTTCCTGTCACAAAAAAGCAACTTTGTATGACGACAACAACCGTCGTCGCAAATAATGCGCGTTTTTTCAGACGGTAACCTTTGTTGTCACAGATAAAGCTGTTTTTTACAATGACATGAACTACAGTCGCAAATAAGATAGTTTTTGCAATGGTAATAGGTGTTGTCACAAACAAAAAATTGAAAAAACTAGAAAAAGCGATACTGTTTGATATAACATTTCTCTTTTCACCCATTTTTTCATCTTCCTGTCTCTCTCTCTCTCTACTCGTTCTTTTTTTTTCTCTCTCTATCTCTCTCTATCTGTCTCTTACTCATCACTCTTTGTATGTCTATTTATGTCTTTCCTCTCTCTCTCTCTCCCACACTGTGTTCGCGTTGCTCACGCTCTCCCTTCCCTCTTCTCGATTTACCGATCTCCCTCTCGATTTATCGATCTCTTTTCTCTCTCTCTCTCTCTCTCTGTCTCTCATTGTCACTCTCTCTTCTCTTTCAATTGCTCATCTCTCATTTCTCTTAATCACTTGTTGAAAGAGGAAAAAGTCAAAAAATGAAATCGGTCTCTCTCTCTCTCACTCATCACTTTTCTCTCTGGCTCTCTCATCTCTCTTCGCTCTCTATCTCTCTTGCTCATCTTTCTTCTCTCTCTCTCTCTCTCTCTATATATATATATATATCTCTTGTTCATCTCTTTTTGCTCTTTCTCTCTTTCTCTCTCTATCTATCTCTCGCTCGTCTTGTTTCGGTCTTTTTTTTTTCTTCTCTCTCTTTATCTCTCTCTCTGACTCATCTCTCTTCTCTTTTAATTGCTCATTTCTCTCAATCACACTAATCTTTTTCTCTTAGCCCGTTGTTGTTAAAAGAGAAAAAGTCAAAAAATGAAATGGGCCTCTCTTTCTCTGTGTGTCTCTCGCTCATCTCTCTTCTCTCTCTCTCTTTCACGCATCTATCTTCTCTATCTCTCTTCTCTATATCTCCTATCTCTCTTCTCTATCTCTCTTTGTCTCTTTTGCTCATCTCTCTTCTCTCTCTCTCTTTCTATGTCTCTCTTATTCATCTCTTTTTGCTCTCTCTCTCTCTCTCTTTATGTTTCTCTCTCTTCATAGCTCTCATTGCACAACAAAATGGACACGGAGGTTTTTAGCAAAAAAATGGGTTTTTTTTTTTGCGACGACAACGTCTCCCCATCGCAAATAAAGATTTTTGGCGACGGTAACCCCCCCGTCGCAAATAAAAAAATTAGTTAAACACCGTCGTTTCATTGTTTAAATTTCCATTAGTGACGGTGAAACTTGATGTCAAAAAAAAAAAAAACCCAAAATCTGATTCGCGCTCGTTTTTCCCCCCTTCAACTAAAAATCCCTAATCTCAAATCCCTAATCTTTTGAAACCAAATCCCTAATCTAACTCTCTCTCTCTCTCGCGACTGTGAGCAGCGGCAGACAACGGTGTCGAGTGATGGCAGCGACAGCGTGAGATGGCAGCGAGCGAACGACGACGGTGTAGCGTGTTTCTTTTCAACTCTCTCAGTCAGTCTCAATCTCTAAACTGGGTTAGCTCTTCTTGTTCTTCGTTTTCTTCGTCTTCAAAAAATTGTTTATTCAATTATCAATATTACATTAATGTAAATTGATCATTTTAACTAATAAAAACCTGATAAACATTACATATGAGCACAACCATTGAAATTAAAAATATCCAAACATCAATCAGCAAATCTAAAATTTTTAAGGGAACTATTTTCTATTTATAGACAACTATTTTGTGTTTTTAACTTCAAGGTTCTGGTATTAGTCAAGAGCCCCGACACCTCGTTATAAAAAAGGGGCTAATTTTGATTGAATTTTTTGGTTGCTTAAAGGTGAAGAGATATATGTACATGTTGTCAATTTGTATACACACACACACACACATATATATATATTTAATTATTTTTGTTGGCGGGTTTTCTTATGGTTTGTTTTGCTCTTTGCTTTCCATTTATTTAACTAATTAAACTATTTATAGAGAGGCAACTGTTGCTTTCCTCTTCTTTTTTTTTTGCTCCCCCTAATATGGAAATTAGGATTGAAATAAGTTCTTATTTTGTTGGTGGATTTTCTTATGTACTGTGATATAGCTATGTCTAATTCCTTTGTGAAAATAGTGCAAAATCTTTACTCTGATTATTTCATAATATTGAGGATTGGAATCTTTTGTTAAAAGTTTGGCTTTGATGCAAATGAGGTGCACTTGATGCACAAGAAATATTTCAATAGTCTAGAAAACAGTGCACATATTGGCAAATTTGGAAGTTTATGGGAATAATCACTTTGGGATGTCATCAAGTCTGGAAATGTTTGAATCATACAAATGGTTTTAAATCATTTGTGCTTACTTTGTGTTGGTAAACTTGTCCAGGTTAAATAGGAGGATAACTAAAAGCATAAGCATGAGGAGCTTTTTTTTTTTTTTTTTGGGTGTGTATGTATTCTTTTTCTCTTGAACTTGTTTATGGCATCAGATGTGCAGGATGTCAGTAAAATCAGAAGATGGAATAGAGCTACACTCATTTAGGTTCAAAGACGAAGATGAAAGGTAACAATTCTAGTTATCTCCCTGTTGTTCTTGGTCACAGCGAAACACATCAAAATTTTCTAATAATTACATCATGATGCCATGGCCAAGAGGTTCGCACTGTGGAGAGGAGGATACTTCTAGAGACTCTTGCCAATCAACTACCGCCGGATGCAATTAGTTTTTTTTTTCAAAATTAGCAAAGATTGAAAGAAGTGAATCAGGTGAAACTTTATTGGAATTCATGAATGCGACAAAGCTATCTGCAAAGGTTAACTTCTTTTCAGTTCATTTAATGCATCTCTCTGTTAAGCATATTTTAGACATCAACAAAGAGTTTGATCATTAGATTGTATCATAGCAATTGTTTTGTGTCTTAATTTAATTTATGGGTATAATACTTTAGATCTTTTTCTTTAACTATTTGAGCAAAATAATTAAATTCTTGGAGTTCAAAACTTTTTTTCGACAGATTGTGATTGGTTGCGATGGAATCCACTCTCTAATCGCCAAGTGGATGGGATTCTCAGAGCCCAAGTACGCAGGCCATTGTGCTTTTCGTGGCTTTACATTCTACCCTGATGGACAATCATATGAACCAAAAGTAAAATACATCTATGGAAAGGGAGTGCGTGGTGGATGTGTTCCAGTTTCTCCGACAAAAGTTTATTGGTTCATCTGCTTTAATAGCTCGGCACCAAGTATAATATAACTCATTTATGCATGAGTTTCTATCATTTATCAATCCCATAACATGGCCTGTTTGGTTTAAGTCTAATGGAATGTTGTTGAGCAACACAATGTCATGTTTGAGTACATACATTGTATAGGAGGATGGATAAGGCATTCATTCGTCGTGGGCGCTAAAACCTTAGTAGATTGGGAAACTTATTCTATCATATTGTCTAAGTAATGTAATTGAAACATTCAAAACCAAATAGTTTATAGGCATTTGCCTAATTCATTCTTCTAGCAATTTGTTATACTGTTACGTAGGATTGTCACTTGCCATTTCCACCATAGGGTATATGATAAATGTTTACTATGTTAGTTGACATATTCCTTCAGAAGTTCTAATTCACACCACATAATTCTCATCTGGATTGGTATATGCTAGGGCTTACCTTTAACGTCTCTGATGATGCAAGTTTGAGTCATTAAAATGAAACTTGGCACACACAACCATCTCTGATGATGCAAGTTTAAGAGACTAAGAATCTGAAGTATTGACGCCCCAAAATCACCAAACGACGTCGGATTACCACAAAACTTGGCACACACGACCGCCTAGGCATGAAAACTTGTGGAAGAAGACGAAACTCGAATCAAGTTCTCGGTTTGGGAGTTAGAGACAGATTTCGGTCTAGAAAAACTAGTTCCTTAAGAAACTTAGAATTCGAGGTATTGACGCCCCAAAATCACCAAACAATGTCGGATTAGGACGAAACTTGGCACACACGACCGCCTAGGCACGAGGGACTTGTGGGAGAAGACGAGACACAAATTGGGTTCCCGGCTTGGGAGTCAGAGCTAGATTTCGGTCTAAGCAAACTAGTTCCGTAAGAAACTTAGAATTCGAGGTGTTGACGGCCCAAATTGACCAAACAACATCAGATTAGCACGAAACTTGGCACACACGACTGCCTAGGCACGAGAGACTTATGGAAGAAGACGGGACTCAAATCGGGTTCCCGATTTGGGAGTTAGAGTTGGATTTTGGCCTAGGCAAACTAGTTCCTTAAGAAACTTAGAATTTGAGGTGTTGATGCCCCAAAATCACCAAACGGTGTCGGATTAGCACGAAACTTGGCACACACGACCATCTAGGTACGAGAGACTTGTGGCAGAAGACGGGACACGAATCGAGTTCCCGATTTTGGAATTAGAGCCGGATTTTAGTCTAGGCAAACTAGTTCCTTAAGAAACTTAAAATTCGAGGTGTTGACGCTTCAAAATCACTAAATGGCGTCAGATTAGCGCGAAAGTCGGCACACATGACCTTCTAGGCATGCGAGACTTGTAAGAGAAGATGGGACTCGAATCGGGTTCCTGGTTTGGGAGTTACAACCGGATTTCGGTTTAGGTAAAATAGTTCCTTAAGAAACTTAGAATTCAAGGTGTTGACACCCCAAAATACCAAACGGTGTTGGATTAGCACGAACGTTGGCACACACGACAGCCTAGGAATGAGAGACTTGTGGGAGAAGACGGGACTCGAATTGGGTTTGCGGTTTGGGAGTTATAGCCAGATTTCGGTCTAGGCAAACTAGTTCCTTAAGAAACTTAGAATTCAAGGTGTTGACACCCCAAAATCACCAAACGACGTCGAATTAGCATGAAACTTGGCACATATGACCGCCTAGGCATGAGAGACTTGTGGGAGAAGACGGGACTCGAATTGGGTTCTTGGTTTGGGAGTTAGAGTTGGATTTCGGTCTAGGCAAACTAGTTCCTTAAGAAACTTAGAATTCGAGGTGTTGATGCCCCAAAATCACCAACCGACATCGGATTAGCATGAAACTTGGCACACACAACTGCCTAGGCACAAGAGACTTGTGGGAGAAGGCGGCACTCGAATCGAGTTCCCGATCCAGGAGTTAGAACCAGATTTCGGTCTAGGCAAGCTAGTTCTTTAAGAAACTTAGAATTCGAGGTGTTGACGCCCCAAAATCACCAAACGACGTCGGATTAGCACGTAACTTGGCACACACGATCGCCTATCGCCTAGGTACGAGAGACTTGTGGGAGAAGACAGGACTTGAATTGGGTTCTCGGTTTGGGAGATAGAGCCAAATTTCAATCTAGGTAAACTAGTTCCTTAAGAAACTTCAAATTCGAGGTGTTGACGTCCCAAAATTACCAAACGGTGTCAGATTAGCACAAAACCTAGTACACACAACTGGCTAGGCACGAGAGACTTGTGAGACACGAATCGATTTCCCAGTTTGGGAGTTACAGCAGGATTTCGGTCTAAGCAAACTAATTCCTTAAGACACTTAAAATTCGAGGTGTTGACGCCCCAAAATCACCAAACAACATTGGATTCGCACGAAACTTGGCACATAGGACTGCCTAGGCACGAGAGACTTGTGGGAGAAGATGAGACTTGAATCAGGTTCCCGGTTTGGGAGTTAGAGCCGGATTTCGGTCTAATCAAACCAGGTCCTTAAGAAACTTAGAATTCGAGGTGTTGACGCCCCAAAATCACCAAATGGCATTGGATTAGCACAAAACTTGGCACACATGACCGCCTAGGCACGAGAGACTTGTGGGAGAAGATGAGACTCGTCAGGTTCTTGGTTTGGGAGTTAGAGTTGAATTTCGGTCTGGGTAAAATTATTTACTTAATTATCTTTGTAATTGTATAGTAATTAAAATTTTAATTTTTTGTGTAATTAACATATTAACACGTAATTATATTGTTATGAATTTTTTTTTTTTCATATATTTCCCGAGTAGGAGTTTACTTTTTATGGAATGCATGCCTGTGAAGAATGCGACTAACTTTTGTTTTTGTTAGCCATAGAGAATGATGAGGAATTTTTTTTTTTTTTTTTTTTGGTTTATGTTATTTTGAATTGTGAACAACATTATATATTTAAATATTATATATGTATTATGAAACATTATGTAGTGGGGTAATTTTGTTGATGTCTTGTTATGAATGCAAGAATATTTTTATTATGGAGAAATTGTTATTTCTATACAGAAATTTTATATTATTATGCAATTATTGGTTTCTTTTTTATTTTTTTTATTTTAATACAGGTAATTTCAATATTTTTAATAATTTTATTGCAGGTTTTTTTTTTTTTTGTGTGGTGACGACACCATATCGTCGCAAATAACATTAGAGCTAAAATATTTTTTTTTTTTTGGCGACATAGGCAATGCCATCGCAAGAGAATTTTAGCAACAGAGGTCATGCCATCACAAAAATAAAAAAATAATAAAAAAAAAAATATCGCAACAACATTTTTTTGCCGTCTCAAATAAATATTTTAGTGACGGTAGAACATTGCCGTCACAAAAGGTCTCAATTTTTACATAGTATAGGCGATAGTAAAAATGTCGTCACAAAAGCCAACATTTCCCATCGCAAGAAAATGTGATAGCATCATGCTGTCGCTAAAACATTTTTGCAACACCCTTTGTTATGACCCCCCTTTATCGTCACTAAAAGTCATTTGCCATCGCTAAAAGTGTTTTGATACGGCATTAGGAAAAATGACGCCGCAAAAAATGAAATTGTTATAGTGATAGGTAAATATCAGTATAAACCTAAATAAATATATGAACAATTAACATAGTTCACTGAATCATCATAAAGTTTTATCTTAAGTAATGGAGGTGTTTTTAACAATGAAGGCTTGAAAGAATATTTCCAACAAAATGAAGTTTCAACAATAGAGGTCAATAGAGGTCTAATAGAATTTATCTTGCGAATGGGTAACTCTATGATTGAGTAGCTATATGCAACAAGGGTGTGTATACACTTTTGATTTTTTCATCATAAAAGGGTATACTTTTAGAATAATTGTGTGCACTTGTGTGTGGAGTGAGAAAATTATAATTTTTTTAAGTGTGTGAAAGAAGAGGGACGCGCGCACTAAGAGTAAATGGTGTGTGAAAATAGAATTTTCCTGAAAGAAAATGTAGTCTTATCACATGACCTTTTATCATAAGAAATTTACATATTTACCTTACATTACCTTATATTCGGTTATCGCTAATACATTGAGTTATTATTGACTTAGTCATCAACTTGGAAAATAAAATATTCTCTCTCTCTCTCTCTCTGTTCCAAGACTAGATTATATGAGAACAAAACCCCCTCAACGCCTTTTATCCATAGCTACCACCACTCATAATGCCACTTCACTTCCTCTTTACTACCCCAAGTGCCACACAACTTCCTCCACACTACCCAAAGCTTCACTCCACACCCTTCCCGCCACTATCCATTCCTTATTATCCATCTCATTCCATTCACACCATTAACGACCACCACCACCTATTTACCCACCAATATTACTACATTATGTATGGTTACCTCCACACATTTCCCTTTGTGGGATCTCTCGGAGGGTATCGAAGCACTTCTGACAGTTCAAACCCCTCGTCTAGTTTCACGAATGTGCAATGTGAAATGTGCAAGAGTCCAAATCTGGCAAATCTATAAAAATTCACTAATCACGAGAAATGCCAAATAAAGACTACATCACCAAACTCGGAGTTGCCACCTAATCTTTTGAGAAAAAGTAAAAAACCTATATATTGTGCCAAAGGGCATTGTTCATCATAACCAAATTATCTCGGTTCGGAAACTTAGGTATGAGGAGGGGATTTCATGAATTGCGCACCCCTGCTCACCCGTTCAAAGATCGGCCTGTACTAATTCATGATATGAGATTCATTGCCAAAATATGCTCATGTTTCGATTGTTAATGCTACTTTTATTAGATGAAACAAACAAATAGAGACTAAATTACGTGATTTGAAAAACTTTGATCACACGTGTTTTGAAAAAAGTTTGAAATGTACAACTCCAAAAAAAACAAGAGTTCACATGCATAGTGATCAAAATCATCCCAATTCAAGCGAAAAAGCCTCTATCCACAAGTAATTAAAAAGATGTCTAAGATAAGTACGTAGCCTCATGGTAGGATGCTAGACATGGTAAAGATAACACACATAATCGTGATTCGAAGATGAAAGAAACTTACTTATACTCATCCGCACCAGCCAAGCATAAAAATGTTAGAAAACATGCATGATCCTACCAGTCCATAGAGCAATAGCAAAACTAGTAACATGCAATGGAAATAATAAAGAAATCAAAAAGAACATTGATTTCAATCTGGTTTGTCAAATTCAACATGCCAATGACCATGTCATATGAGTCATCAAAGGTTTATACAAAGGAGGCTGCTATGTGATTTATAGGCCTTGATTTTTAGGGAAATATATGGTTGTTTTGATGTCATAGTTAGGTTTTTACCAAAAGTTTGACAATAATTACCTCTAAGCATTGGATCATTGGCTCCTTATCAACATTGTTAACCTTCTTCCACCTACACTCAGGTCTGGTAATTGCATTCGAACCTCTATACCAATCTTGGAGGCCAACTTAGAGGTTTTATCTCCTACTAGCGCACGAAACTTTTCAGGTATAGAAATCAACATCGTTCCATCTTTATCAACAATGCACTAGGCCTGTATGCTACGTGTCGGGCCACGACCACGTCTGTTATGTGATGGTGTAAGGACATAATATTAATTGAGTTACCAAGTAAACAAATGCATGTTAGACCTTAAATTGAATATAAACAACTTTGCAAACTTACCAACGCTACTAGATGCAGTCACCTCGTGCTTAGGTTGCACATTATGAGGTGGTAAGGGTTGGGTACCAACCTCCTGACATGGGAGATCCATCCCTCCCTCTAGGGAGGGAGTTAATGGCCCCGAATGAGACTGTAAACGAAGCCCTCAGTGGCATCTCTTGCTCCTAAAATAACATAATCAAATAGTAAAGAAGATATTTAATATAGTTAAAATATATTTTAAAAAAGATAAATGTTTAAGATATGTGAAGAAGATATTTAAATAGTGAAAGACATGTTCACACACAAATATAAAATAATGTATATAATACATTGCTGTCAAAGGAACCTAATGACTCATCATCACTATCATCCTCACTCTGTGACGATTTATACTCATCACCATCATCTACCTCAACCCTAATTCCATTGTCCTTTGCATTTGCACATTTGGGCTGAACCGCACTCACCAAAGAACTTGTAATATTCTTCACTCCAAGATTGTTCATTATCTCACAGTTCTTGTTGATTCGCTTATTTCTTTGTTTCTCATAATCTATTAGCTTCCTAGTTCTCAAATCACCTAGTTTCAGCTATTGCTTTTTGTCTTTGACCATTTTTTACAACTATAAAACATAATTCAACTTTAATTCGAAAATATAGGCAATATAATTATGCACCATTAAATAAAAGAAGAAAAAGAAAGTAACATAAATATATAAGGTAAAAATTACATTAATTAATAACATCTGTTTAGAAACAAAATATAAAATAAAAATTACATATCATAATCCATATGAACATCAGGAATGTCATGTTCTTCATCTCCTTAGTTATCTCTATTATCTTCCATTATCTCATCTAATGACCCTACTGCCGAAATAACATTGAATTTGACATCATCCCTAAATATCCAAAATTCTAAAAGGTAATAGACTTTGCATTTTCATAATCCCAAAATATCCAAAACACCTTAATTAAAAGGTACTTTACATAAGCTTGTCATACCAAAATAGATCAAATGTTTCTAGCGAACTTGTCGCCAAACCATAATCCAAAAGGTACAAAATATAAACTTGGCACACTATAAAAGTAGTCAAAAATATTGCTCATCATGATGCCATTTTATAAAGACCTCCATGAAAAATGTTCAAATCAAGAATGGCCTTAAGAATGATATGGTTTTTAGGTTCCCTAACAATGGTCAATTTGACTAGGCATAACAACATTTTGCCAAACCCACTGACAGACAATTAATTCGAGCTGATAGGTGAATAAAAACACACTCTATGATTGATTGAAATAGCATAATAGATTTAAATATCAGGTCCTATTTAAAGTGTAATAGATTAATTCAAATACAAAAAACCCACTATTTGAATCAATTACAAAGTATGTTTTGTTCACCACCAAAACACTAGATCACTACACAATTCCATCTAGGAATGGCAATGGGGTGGATATTAAATCCCCATCCCCATTCCCCTATAATAAATTTTCCCCATTCCCCATTCCCCATTCCCCATGGGTACCATCCTCCCCATTTTTTAATGGGTATGGATTTTCCCCAACCCACTTTAATCCCCATTTTTATTTTTTATATTTAATGTTAACAACCAACTTTTTTTTTTTTTTTTTTTTTTTTTTTTTTTTTTTTTTTTAAGGTTCACAACAAAAACTAAATATACCTTCAATCTTTTTTCTTTCTTTTTTAATATATTTAATGTTAACAATTTATTTATTTTTTTTAAGGTTTACAACAAAAGTTAAATATACCTTTAATCTTTTTTCTTTCTTTTTTAATATATTTAATGTTAACAACCTTCCTTTTTTTTTTATAAAGGTTTTAGCTAAATATACCTTCAATCTTTTTTTTTTCTTTTTTAATATATTTAATGTTAACAACTTATTTTTTTATTTATTTTTTATTTTTTTAAGGTTCACAACAAAAGCTAAATATACATTCAATCTTATTTTATTTTATTTGGTTCAACAACAAAATCAAATACACATTAATTAATTAATTAAAAGTTTGTTTTATAATAATCAAATATATAATTTTGAGACAATCAAATAAGTTTTAGTAATTGAAAAAAAAATGTGGAAGAACGTGGAAATTAAAAAAAAATTACAACCATCTCTCTCTCACTCTCTCACTCTCACTCTCTCCTCTACATGTTATAAGAACCTGATTACAATGTTATAAAAGCCTGTTTGAAGAAATAAAATGTGAAAGAACCTGTTTGAAGAAAGTGTTATAAGACTCATATTAAATTACATCAAGGCATAATCAAGGAATTGTTTGTTGATCTCTTAGCCACGGACATTTTAGACATTAAACCATCTTTCTCTTAGCAAATTTGAACCATTTATTTTAATTTATCCAAAATCTAATTATACCTTTAACAAATCTGAACCACTCATTTTAAGATATCTATGCATTACCACACCCAATCCATCCTCCATCTTCTTCCTTTAGTCCCCCACGAATTTTGTTGTTTGTTACTTTTGAAAAACAAAAAATATTTTTTCAATTAAATTTTTACTAATTTCACAACACCATCACCACTATTCTCACTTTCATTGTCACACTACCATCACCATAGCCACTACCATCATCACTGCCGCCATCACCCCACCACTATGTAACAATCTCTACTTTCACTTTCGTTCCATCATCACCACCACCACCAAATATAAAAAAAATATATTTTTAATTTTTTTTATAAAAAATATTTTTCATTAAAAAATATTTTCTATCTAAATGAATGAAGCATAACATTGGGAAACAAGCTGATTTCAGTTAAATATGTTCATAACTAAGAAAAATTCTTTTAATTTAAAAAAAATTATTTAGTAAGACTTTGTATCCGCTTTTTATTTTTCTAGCAAATAAATCTTTGTACCCATTATTTCTAACCAATCACGACTCATGCTTGTTTTGATTCTCTACAATTTTCTTATTTTCAAATACATTCATATATATATATATATATATATATGTTGTATAAATTGTGTGATAACATAAAACAAATAGATTCATACCCGTTAATTGAAATTTCAAAACAAGCAAATCATTCTGAAAATTACAATACATAACAAAATAAAATAACATAGAAAAGCAAACCGAAACCTACACTAGACGGTGTCCTTAATTTTTTTAAATAAATTTAAAAAATTCTAGATATGCATAAAATTTGACAAGAATAATGTGACAATGTTAATTAATGTATATTTGATTTTATTGTTGAGCCAAATAAAATAAAATAAGATTGAATGTATATTTAGCTTTGGTTGTGAATCTTAAAAAAAAAAAAAAACAAAAAAAAAAAAACAAAACAAAAGAAAAAATATTGAATGTATATTTAGCTTTGGTTGTGAATCTTAAAAATTAAAAAAAAAAAAAAAAATGGTTGTGAACCTGAAAAAATAAATAAATAAAAAAAAGAAAAAAGATTGAATGTATATTTAGTTTTGGTTGTGACTCTTAAAAAAAAAAAAAACATATGGGGAAATTAGTGGGTACCCATCCCCAACCCATCCCCTGTGGATATTTAAAGAATATCACTTACCCTACCCAATGGATAAGAAAAAGAGGGGAAAACCTATGTATTTGGGTTGGGTCTCTATGGATACCCACAGGGTAGGTTATCCATTGCCATCCCTAATTCCATCTCACCCTCTCACCGTTCACTACCTCCAAACAATTGAAAGTTGAACAGAAACCAATAGATAAGAAAGCATTAAGTTGTTGAGAAAATAAATGAAAAGAAAAAAATAATCAAAATTCATTGCATACTTGAACTTTCTTATTTTTATTTTTAGCAAATAAACAAAACCCAATTCAAATGATTTACATATATATATATATATATACACACATATAATACATATGTTCCCAGCAAAGAATCCAAAACTCAATTCAATTAATTTTCAAATTTTCTTAACAAATAAATATATATCAATTTATGGAACTTCTGATTTTTATCCTAGTAACAAATAGAAAACACAATTTAATTGACTTCTATATCTTATATAAACAAATAGAAAACACAATAATATACACATTGAAACACAATAATATTCATCTCATATAAATAATATACACATTGAAACTTATCTTTTTGATTGACAGCAAAGAATACAAAACATAACTCCCTCATTAGAAAATAAGATGGGAGAGATCTAAGATTGAACTAGTTTCTGGAAAAAAAAAAAAAAAACTAGCTATTGTGGCATTTTATCAAACACCTAGCAAACACATAATGATTCCTCATTGCTATTCATAGTTAGAAGCATGGGACTTTACTGTGTGTAGAATCAACAACAATCCATTCAATTCCATGATTATATTGGTTAAAATATGAATATCATAATCAGAATATAGAACATGTTAATCATTATATTTTCCATATTTAGTCAAATTGTTCATGGAACCCTTCAAAGTAGAGAAGTTATAGAAATGTTACAAGCAATGAATGGAATGGCTTTAAACTCATCTTGACCCAAACGCATCTAAAGACAGAGTAAGGGTAGAGAATGAGAAACGAGAGACCAGAATAGATAGAGGGTTAGAGAAAGAGAAACAGAGACAACAACTGACCTGGAATTCGTAGACAGTGCTGCGAGTTGGACAGTGTTCGTCTGCGGGTTGGACAGTGCTGGAAGAGAGAGAAACAAAGGGTTTTGATAAAGATAGTCTGCTTGTGTGTGTGAAATAAAAGAGCAATATATTATTTGAGTCAAGAGAATGGATTTGGTGAGGAATAGATTTTCTCTCCAAAACACAAAACTACGTAGTTTTGCATATTGAAATATTTGGTGACAAAATATTTATCCTCACTAATAATATTTGATGGAGACAAAAAAATTTGTCACTAACTTGGCGGCATAATTCCCCCCAAATTTTTTAATGCCAGGAAAAAATTTTGGGTACGGAAAAAATAAAAATAATGCTCTTTTATTTTTATTATGTATACATAATTTACATTCTCTTGACTCAAATAAAAAATTAGGTACATCTTTCGTGACAAAATTTATTTTCGTCATTATTTTTTATCTCCAAAGACTCTTTTTGTTGAGTGGAGAGAGACAGAGAGAGAGACTGAGGACGAGGGCAAGAGAGTGAGAGAGAGAGAGAGAGAGAGAGAAAGAACCTGTGAGGATATGGCGATGCCGGTGGTGATTTGTAGCAGTGATAGTGGAGAGAGAGAGAGAGAGAGAGAGAGAGAGAGAGAGAACCTGAAAGGATGTGGCAGTGCTGGTGGTGATTTTTTAACGTTTCTAATTGGGTTCGTGTTTAATGCCGCGTAGTGAATAACATCATGCATTTGGTTGCTCAAAACCATTTCCGGATGAATGAGAATTCAATGTGCATTTTTGGGTTCGTGGATATGTTTGTAGGTGGGTTTCCTATACATTTGTGAAATGTGCTTGTCCCACATTGGAAATGCTCAGGGATTTATATGGGTATATAAACTCTAGCTTGGGACACTTGGGATGCACCCCAAGGGGTACCCAAGTCTGTGGAAAGGTGAGGTTATGGGTAAAGTGGGCTAGACCCATTAGATCCAAAACAAAAAACACACGCGCATGCCGCCGCCGCAATCGCCATCCATTTAGTCGGTCGGGCGAGCGGAGCGGAGTTGGGCTTGGGCGCGAGTGCAAGGTGTTAGGTTGGGTTGCGCTTGTCAGACCCAATACTTACCTTTTTGGGCAAAAAATATTTGTATTTTATTTTTTTATTTTGGTTTCAAAATTCAAAATAAATTGGTCAAGATTTTTTCCTCCACTCAAACAGGTTTAAAACTCCACCCGGACAGGTTCATACCTGTTGAAATTCAAATTGAACAGATTTGTTTCTGTCCAAACAGGTTTTTTACATGTTGAATCCACTCGAATAGGTTTTCTACCTATTGAATCTGTTCAAACAGGTTTCTATCTGTTGAAAACTATTCTGGAAAGCCATCAATTTTCTTATAAATAGCCTGCCACTCTAGCAATTCTTGGTATTGAAATTTTCCTAACATTTATTCTTTTCTTGTTCTATTCGTCCTCCTATTCTCCTGCATCTGTTTACCATTTAGTTTCTAAGAAAGGAAAAAGAGAGTTATAGCATTGTTTGGTTTGCCAGACTTGAGTTTGTAGTGCTGCAAAGCAAGTGTTAAGCACCGAAGCGAGGGCGAAATCTACTTTAAGGAGATTATGTCCAACACAAGCCTCGACTTATAATTTTTGTAAGCAATTGATTCGGAATTTAATTTATATAATTATTTTCTGAATTAATTATTTTTATTTTGTTGTTTATTTTATTTATACATTTATTTACATATATACACATCCACTGTGGGGATAACAATCTTAAAGTAGATTTCCAATTTTTTTTATTATTATTTGTGGGTTAGACAGAAGAATATTTTGTTTCTGAAAATTAAATAGTAGTCATATACTGTTTAATTTCTTAAATAATAGTAATATACTGTTTAATGATTTCTTTGATAGCATAGTAGTAATATACAGTTTATCATTGGAATTTTGTTACAAAATATTTTCCTGTTTATTTTGTGTATAAATTTTATTCTGTATAAATTTGTGATTGGTGCATTATTGTTTCGTCAGAAATATGATTATTGAAACAAACAGAACTGAGACTGTTCTTACGCCGATCCCCACACTCGTTGTGTTAGTGATGACCCCGGTAGTACCGGTAAATCATGGGGAGAAGCCAAACAAATACAATATAAATGATTTTAAAAGATGGAAACAAAAGATGATGTTTTATCTTACGACATTGAATTTGGCTCGTTTCACTCATGAAAAAGCCCCGTCACTAAACGAGAGAGAAACTGACTGGGATGTGGTTGCCGCAGTCGATGCATGGAAACATGGTGTTTTCCTATGTTGGAATTATATCCTCAATGGGTTGGACAATACACTATACAATGTTTATAGTGTCAAAAGCACTGCAAAAGAACTGTGGGAATATCTAGATCATAAATATAAGACAGGATGCCGATGCAAAGAAATTTGTTATCGGCCGTTTTATGGATTTTAAAATGATAGATTCCAAGACGGTTATTAACAAGGTTCAAGATCTCTAGTTAATTCTCCATGACATACATGTGGAAGGGATGGCTCTCAGTGAATCTTTCCAAGTAGCATCAATTGCTGAAAAATTGCCACCATCCTGGAAAGAATTCAAGAATTATCTGAAGCATAAGCGCAAGGAGATGAAATTAGAGGAACTAATAGTGTGACTCAGAATTGAGGAGGACAGCCATGGTTCCGACAAGAAGTCAGGAAACCATGTCATGCAAGCTAAAGCAAATGTTGTGGAACATGGACAAGGGTCAAAATTCAACAACAAAAAGCGAAAGCATGATGGCAATGGTCCCAAACAAGGATCCACTAGTAAGATCAACAAAGGGATCAACAGCAGGTTCAACAAAAGGTTCAAAGGCAAGTATTTTGTGTGCGGCAAAGATGAAGATCGCGCTAAGGATTGTCACGTTCTCAAGGACGGATGAAGTTCAGTCAAAAAGTCAGCACAAGCCAACATAGCTGAGGATTTTTATCTTTCTGATGGAGTGACAGACATCAATCTTGTTACAGTAGTCTTTGAGGCAAATTTGGTGGGCAATCCCAAGGAGTGGTGGGTGGATACTGGAGCAACCCGCCAGATATATACAGATAAAAAGATATTCACAACCTACAAAGTGGTAGAAAGTGGGGAACAACTTTTTATGGGAAACTCCTCCACAACAACTATAGAAGGACAAGGAAAGATCGTACTGAAAATGACCTTGGGAAAAGAACTCACTCTTAAAAATGTACTCCATGTGCCAGAGATTCGCAAGAATCTGATTTCTAAGTCATTGTTGATCAAGAATGAGTTTAAATTAGTCTTTGAATTTGACAAGGTTATACTCTCCAAGAGTGGAATCTACGTGGGGCGAGATTACATGAGTGATGGGCTTTTTAAGCTTAATGTACTAACTATTGTACCTAATTTGGCTATTAATAATAAGAACACATCTTCTGTTTATATTGCTGAGTCTTCTTTTTTATGGCATGGTAAATTAGGGCATGTTAATTATAATTCTTTGCATAGACTTGTTTCTTTAGATTGTTTGCCAAACTTAGAGTTTAATCATAATCATAAATGTGAGATTTGTATTGAGGCAAAACCCATTGAGGTAAAACCCACTAAGACATCGTTTAATAAAGTAGAAAGAAGTACTGAACCTCGAAGTCTAATTTACACAGATATCTGTGATTTAAAATTTGTTCAATCTAGAGGAGGCAAAAAGTACTTTATTTCTTTTATTGATAATTGTACTCGATATTGCTATGTTTACTTATTGAGAAGTAAAGATGAAGCCTTAAAGCTTTTAAGCAATATAAACTTGAGGTTGAAAATTAACTTGGCAAAACTATTAAGATAGTGAGGAGTGATAGAGGTGGTGAGTATGATGCACCATTTGAGGAATTTTGTTTTGAACATGGTATTATTCACCAAACCACCACACCTTATTCTCCTCAGTCAAATGGAGTTGTTGAGAGAAAGAATCGAACTCTTAAAGAGATGATGAATGCCATGTTGATTAGTTTAGGGCTACCTCAGAACTTATGGAGAGAGGCGATTTTGTCTACTTGTTTTATCCTTAACAGGGTACCCCACAAGAAAATCAATCAAACACCTTATGATATATGGAAAGGTCGATGACCTACCTACAATTATCTCAAAGTGTGGGGGTGTTTGGCCAAGGTGGCAATCCCTAGTCCGAAAATGACTAAGATAGGGCCAAAAACCATTGATTGTGTGTTCATTGGTTATGCAAATAATCGTAGTGCATTCATATTTTTAGTTCATAGATCTGAAAATCCTGATGTGCATTTAAACACTATTCTTGTGTCAAGGAATGCGTCGTTTTTTGAACACATTTTTCCTTACAAGAAAACTGAAAAGTTTAAAACTCTCGAAACTGAAGAGAGAAGTTCAAATGAAAGAACTTTTGATACTGCTATAGGTAGTAGTGAAGACCAAAATGATAATGAAATAGATGAACCTAGATGTAGCAAAAGGGCTAGGATCTCTAAATCATTTGGTCTAGATTTTCTGACATACCAGTTAGAAAATAAGCCTCAAAACTTCAAGGAAGCAATGTCAAGTCCTGAAGCTCCACTGTGGAAAACGGCTGTAAATAGTGAAATTGAATTAATTCTGCAAAATCATACTTGGGAACTGGTGGATCTTCCCCCAGGGTGTAAACCTCTTGGATATAAGTGGATATTCAAGAGAAAAATGAAAGTAGATGGTTTAATATATAAATACAAGGCTAGGCTTGTTGTTAAGGGATACAAGCAGAAGGAATTCACTAGTGACAAGAATAACATCTATTCGCATGCTAATTGCGATTGCAGCTTTGTATAATCTAGAGATATATCAAATGGATGTTAAAATAGCCTTTTTGAATGGCAAGTTAGATGAGGAAATCTATATGGAACAATCAGAAGGGTTTCAAGTTCTCGACCAAGAGAAAAATGTTTGTAAACTTGCCAAATCCTTTTATGGATTAAAACAAGCTCCAAAACAATGGCATGAAAAATTTGATCACGTTATGATTTCAGATGGTTTTAAGATTAACCAATGTAACAAGTGCGTCTATGTTAAACACATAGACAAAGGCTATGTCATAGTTTGTTTTTATGTGGATGACATGCTCATTATTGGAAGCACTAATGACATGATTAAATCCACAAAGAAAATGTTGAACAAAATATTTGACATGAAAGATCTGGGAGTAGCAGATGTAATTCTAGGAACAAAAATTACTAGAACATCTAAAGGATATGCTTTATCTCAGTCTCGCTATATTGAGAAGATTCTGGAGAAATTTGGAAAGCATGACGACTGTTCTGCTAAAACACCTATCGACATTAGTCTTCATTTGTCAAAAAATACAGGTGCAAGCATATCACAATTAGAGTACTCTTGGATAATTGGAAGCTTGATGTACTAAATGAATTGCACTAGGCTAGATATAGCCTATGCTATAAGCAAATTGAGTAGGTACACAAGTAATCCAGGGTCCGATCATTGGAAAGCGATAATTAGGGTACTTAGGTATCTAAGACATACCTAGAATTATGGCTTACATTATACCAAATATCTAGCAGTACTCGAGGGGTACAACGATGCAAATTGGATATTGGACACTAAAGACTCAAAATCCACTAGTGGATACATCTTTACCCTAGGAAGTGCTGCAGTCTCTTGGAAATCCTCCAAGTAGACATGCATAGCAAGGTCGACAGTGGAATTTGAATTTATCGCATTAGATAAAACAGGAGAAGAAGCAGAATAGTTTCGTAATTTCTCAAAAGACATTCCAATGTGGCCAAAACATGTGCCAGCTATATGCATTCACTGTGATAGTGAAGCAGCAATAGGATAGGTAAAGAATCATATGTATAACAGTAAGTCTCGACCCATTCGTCGAAGACATAATATCGTTCGGCATTTTCTCTCACATGGAATAATTTCCATAGAATATGTAACGTCAAGGGAGAATGTTGTAAATCCATTAACTAAAGGGCTAGTCAGAGAGCAAGTGTACCATTTATCGAGGGGAATGAGATTAAAGCCTATTACTTAAAAGTCGTCATAATGGCAACCCCACCTAGTTGACTGGAGATCCTAAGATCTAGGTTCAAAGGGATAACCGAATTATGGATGACTTTACGTATCACTAAGGAGGTTTTTCTCCTACCCATTTCTATGATAAGAAGAGTGATACTTGCAGCCTTAGTAGGATAAGCATTGTTTTTAATGATTCTTATAGTTTGGACATCCAGGTGGGGTATGAAAGGATACTCTTAATAAGAAGTCATATATATAAGTGTGAACTAGGCCGATCTATGAGAATTGAGAAGGCTATATTCTCTAGAGCACTCATGAATTACCAGGTGTTATTCAGGGCCAAAATGAACACAATCGCAAGAACCAAACTATGTCTGCAGATACACTATGTGTAGTCTATTGTCTTGGCTTATACAAATAGCTGAATAGTTAAGGCATCGCATCCATTAGTTAGCTAATAAGTCCGATACGCTTTCACTAGAGGAGATTCAAAGTCAAAAGCTACCTATCTCGATGTGGTGTATCTTCTTAATGTACTCTTTCTTTGTCTGCATTTTGTTGCTTGTCCGTTATCGTGAATTCCATTCATGTGGGAGATTGTTGGAAAATGGCTTTGTATAGTTTTGTATAAACCTTATTTTTTGCTAACTTTAAGCATTAATTAAGGTAGGACCCAAGCGTTATTTTTAACGTTTCCAATTGGGTTCGTGTTTAATGCCGTGTAGTAAATAACATCGTGTATTTGGTTACTTAAAACCATTTCCGGATGAATGAGAATTTAACGCGCATTTTCGGGTTCGTAGATATGGCTTTAGGTGGGTTTCCTATATATTTGTAAAATGTGCTTGTCCTACATTGGAAATGCTCAAGAATTTTTATGGGTACATAAACTCTAGCTTGGGATAGACCCCAAGCGGTACCCAAGTTTGTGGAAGGATGAGGTTATGGGTAAAGTGGGCTAAAACCATTGGACCCAACATAGAAAACACGCGCACGCGCCGCCACTGTCCATCCGTCCAGTCGGTCTGTCAAGCGAGCTGGGCTAGGCTTAGGTGCAGGTGCGAGATGTGAGGTTGGGTTGGGCTTGTCCGACCTAATACTTATCTTTTTGGGCCAAAAACATTTGTATTTTATTTATTTATTTTTTAATTTTGGTTTTAAAATTCAAAATAAATTGGTCCAGATTTTTTCCTCCACCCAAACAGGTTCATACCTATTGAAATTCAAACCAAACAGATCTATTTCTGTTTAAACAGGTTTTCTACCTGTTGAATCCACCCAAACAAGTTTTCTACCTGTTGAATCTATCCAAATAGGTTTTTATCTGTTGAAACCTATTCTGGAAAGCCACCAATTTTGCTATAAATAGCCTGTCATTTCAGTAATTCTTGGCATCGAAATTTTCATAACATTTTTTCCTTTCTTCTTTTGTTCGTCCTTCTGTGCTGTTGTATTTGTCTACCATTAAGTTTCTGAGAAAGGAAAGAGAGAGCTACAGCATTGTTTGGTTCGTCAGACTTGAGTTTGTAGTGCTGCAAATCAAGTGTTAGTCATTGCATTCTGGGAAGTAGACGCCGTTAAATCTCGAAGTATCGGAGCGAGGAGAAAATCTACTTTAAGAAGATTGTGTCTGATAATGCAGTTCGTCCCGGGTGGATGGGTCGGGCTGGTCCAGGCTCTTCAAGTTCTAGTTCAGGGTGATGATTCCGCCAAATGACCTGCAAGCAAGTCCAAAGGGGAACGGGGCAGTCCCCCAATGAACCCTCCGGTGAGAGAATTAGTAGAGGAAGAGGGGAATGTAGAGAGAGAGAGAGAGAGAGAGATAAAAAGCTTAACCTTCCTCTTTTCTTCCATTCTTGCTTATATCCTTTGGTAATCATTTCACTGTCTCTTGTGACGTGCCCCCCTCCGCCGAAAGCCTGTGCCGTAGCTTACCTTGTTCAGGGTGAGGGGGCTCTGTTCCGACGGGGAGGTGTTGTCGTAATAAATGCTGTGATGGGCTGCATTAATGGTGATGTGTTGTGGCAATAACTCTGCAGATCTTTGTCTGCTGATGTGGCCTGTGTTTCATCTGCCATGTGTCCGAATGCCACTGGCCCTCCACGTCCAGGTGGCCTCCAGCTGTCCTGGGCTTTGCCAACCGGGTTGTGCTATGGGTCCCAAGCGATGGGTTTGAGGTTGTTTGCTGTGGGCCGTAAGCCTTGTGGTCCTATCCATGTCAGTAGTCCCCCATTTCCGAGTGCAGCTTTAGCCCAACGAAGGGAATAGTAATAAGGAAGAGAAGTGCGAACCGAGTGGAGAGGCCGACTGGAAGCCGTGCCGACCGCAAGGGTGACTGAGCGGGAGAAACTGACCGTGAGGGTGGCCGAGTGCGAGGGGTCGACCGTGAGGTGTGCCGACCGTGAGAGTGGCCGAGCGGGAAGGGTCGAATGTGAGGCGTGCCGACCGCGAGGGTGGCCGAGCGGGAGGGGTCGACCGGGAGGCATGCCGACCACGAGGGTGGCCGAGGGGGAGAGGGCGACCGTTGGAGCAGAAATGAAACGATAGGTCACAAGGGGGGTTTTGAAAAGGCGATTTTGGCGGTTGATTTGAAAGGTTTTGAAACGGGCGAAAATTAATGTGGATCCATGGAATACGGGTAAACCGTGGGTTTTTGGTATAATGTGTTTCACCTACCTTTTTACAAAAACTCAAAATATCCAAGTGTTAATTCCTTCATTGCGTACGACACACCTGTGTAGCATTTTCTCAACTTCCTTGCTCCTGCATCAGAAGTGATTTGTAAGCAAACCCTAGAAATGGCACAAGAAGAAGTAGTCAATGTGAGGGTGGACCCGCTGGGAGATGATGATGCGGAGGAGCCAGCAGCGCGATATAGGACGGAGACACGGATGGTGGGGGTGGGGGAACCAGTGGGAGAATCGCAGGCGTCGGCCCTGATATTGGCTCCAAAGCCACTAAGCCAAGTAGAGCCAGATCAGTGGCACACTAAGGTGGACAAATCCACAGTCACGGTGGCGGATTTGGAGGTTATCAGGGAACGATACCAGATTCCGGCGGAGGTGGAGTTATTGCTGCCAACATCAAGGGAAAGGCCGTCTGCTGCTAGGCCAGGGGAGGTTTCCCTGTACGAGGAGGCGCTAAAAGGTGGGCTGAGGTTGCCACTGCCCCAAGTGGTGGTTGACGTGCTGAATCGCTTGGAGGTAGCGCCGAGGCAATTGATGTCCAATGCATGGAAGATTCTGCTGGCCTGTGCGAGTGCGTGGCCCAAGGCGAATGGAGGGGAGGCCATGACGGTAGACGAGTTCTTTTCATGTTACAAGGTGTCGGGGCAGCAAGAAACTTGGGTCACCCTACAAGCGGTGATGGGAAGGGGATTGGTGGCGGGGCTGCCGACGTCGATCAAGGGGTGGCGGCCCCGGTGGTTCTACGTATCTGCTAATGGGGGAGTGGGGGTGCGCACCATCTGGAAGGTGCCCACTAGGTCGGTGGAGTCGAGACTGGGGGCAATGGCGGAAGAGAGGGTGAAGAGAGTGAAGGAGTGGAGAGAGAGAGAGAAGGCCAGATGGGACGAGCTTGTTCAACCGTCTGCATTGTTTGAGGCGGGGCTGGGACCACGGCCGAAGGGTGGGGACCTTGATCGAGCAGAGTTGGAGGCGAGGAGAAAAGCTCAGGAGGTAGAGGATCAGGCGGTTCTGGCCAAGGCCACGAAATTGAAGGAAGCGCAAGGAGACCGACCGCCTCAACCGATCGCGCGGGAGAGGATCCGACCGCGCCTAAGGCCGTTGGGGGGAAAAGACTTAAGCAGTTTTGAGCCGCGGCCGCCCCCTGTAGACCCTATAAAAGAACAGGCCAGAAAGGAGGGGGAGGCTCTGAAAAAGAAGAAGAAGAAGAGGAGTGCCCTAGAGGAAGCCGCAGATGAGTCTGAGGCCAAGAGGGCTAAGGTGGCCCCAACTGAGGTGGAGGTCCCTGTGGCCAAGGATGCCCCAGAGGTGGTGGAGGTCATCCCAACAGTGTAGTTTGTGGAGATTGCTCAAACAGTGCAGGTAGAGGCTGGGCTGACCGAGGCGGCGCCGAGTGGAAAGGAGCAGGTCCAGAAGGGGCCTGGCCCCCAGGAAGGAGGGGTTCGCCTGGCTACGGCAATCTGTCCTGCGCGGGCGGTAGCTGGAAGGTTGGAGGGAGAAGAAGGCCCAGCCAGGGCGGGGGCAGACCACTTGGTGAAGATTGTGGAGGAGACAGCTCCGCGCGCGGCATCAGGATATAACGAGGTTGACCTACTAAGGGGGTTATGCTCCGCCCAAATGGAGGTAACTACCTTGGCAGGGGCCCTTCTTAGGAAGGCAAGGGCTGCCAAGTTAAAGGCTGAAGAGGCCAAGGCCCAGTTGGCCAAATTGAAGAAGGACAGTGCCGACTGGAAGACTGCCCATGCTGATCTGCCAGCAGTCAAGTTGGAGCTGGAGGACACACGCCGTAAGGTCGTGTCGCTCGAGTTCCAACTGGCTGGCGAACAGAAAAAGTTAGAAGAGTCTGAAAGGGCCTGCGCCATTGCGGTCGAGCGGCATGAAGAGGCCATGAGCAGCAATGAAGAGTTGGTCAGGCAAAAGGATGAAGCAAATTCTAGAATTGGAGATCTGTTGAAGGAGTTGGGGGAGGAGCGCGCCAGAGCAGAGGAGGAGAAGGGGAGGCTTCTGAGGGAGTGGGAAACAGAGAAGGCGAAGGCGATGGCGGAGCTGGAGAGTCTGAAGAAGGGGGTGGAAGAGGAGAGGGCGACGGCGGCTGCTGAAAGGGGGACCCTGCAAAGAGAGCTAGACGAGGAGAGGGCGAAGGCGGCGTCTGAGAGGGCGGCCTACCCTGATCTGTGCGTCGCAGCAGTGGAGCAATATAAAGGGTCCCCCGAATTTCAGATGGTGGTAGACGCCGCTGTCGCCAGGAGTCTGGGGGGGTGGGCCCATCAAGGAAGACTGCTGGAGGTAGGACAGAGGCAGAGGTGATTGAAAGCTTCCAGCAGTCAGACTTCTACAAGCACGAAATGGCCGAGTTCTGGGACAGCGGTTGGAAGATGTTCAAGCGTAGAGCTGAAGAGCTGTTCCCACACTTGGACCTGAGTAGTGTAACGATAGGTGAAGATGATGTGGCCCAGACCCCCCCTGGACGAGGGCATTGAAGAAGAAGAGCTGGCGTCCAGCGAGGAGGAATAACCAAGAAGAAGAAGAGCTGGGCATGCTCTGTGTTTGTGTTTTTTTGTTTTTTTTTGTTTTTTTTGTTTTTTTTTTTGTAATGAACTTGTGTACACATTGTAAATGTATGAGTAAATGAATGAATGAATGAAGAGTTTAATTGTAATGAATTTGTGTACAAATGTTATTTTGTTTATGTTGCCAGTTGACTGTGTGGGCCTGTGTTGTCTAAAATGAATGAAGTATTGTTATAAAAACTGGTCATAAAAATTGTGCAATAAAAATTTCGTGCAAAGTTAAAGTTAAAAGTTCCTTCCTGCGGAGTGCGATTGGAGTTGTATGGAAATTGAAAGGATGATAGTGGTTGATTGAAAAATTGGACTAGGAAATTGTAGAACGTAATATTAAGTACGGATGAAGAATCCACGGATGAGGACAAAGGGTAGGTTGCAAATTATAACTAAACAGTTAATTGTAAACTTGTAGAGGAAAGATTGGAGAAATAAACTGGGTGAGGTGGTAGATAATCTGATTAGTAAATGAAATTCGTGAGAGCATGTTTGGAATTTAACTAGGCAAAAACGTGGTCCTGGAATTGTGAAGAAGCTTCAAAATGTGACTAAGTGTTAAAAATGTGGTCCTCCTTGGCTTTGAAGTGCTCAGTCTGGCTGGGGCTTTGAGTGCTCGCTCTGGCCGAGACTTTAAAGTGCTCAGCCTGGCTGAGGCTTGGAGTGCTTGGTCTGGCCGAGGCTTTAAAGTGCTCATCCTGGCTGAGGCTTTGAGTGCTCGGTCTGGCGGAGGCTTTGAGTGCTCCGACTGGCGGAGGCTTTGAATGCTCGGTCTGGCGGAGGCTTTGAAGTGCTCGGTCTGGCCGAGGCTTTGAGTGCTCAGTCTGGCCAAGGCTTTGAGTGCTCAGTCTGGCTGAGGCTTTGAAGTGCTCGGTCTGGCTGAGGCTTTGAAGTGCTCGGTCTGGCCGAGGCTTTAAGTGCTCGGTCTGGCCGAGGCTTTGAGTGCTCAGTCTGGCTGAGGCTTTGAGTGCTCCGTCTGGCTGAGGCTTTGAAGTGCTCGGTCTGGCCGAGGCTTTGAGTGCTCGGTCTGGCCGAGGCTTTGAGTGCTCAGTCTGGCTAAGGCTTTGAGTGCTCAGTCTGGCTGAGGCTTTGAGTGCTCGGTCTGGCTGAGGCTTTGAAGTGCTCGGTCTGGTTGAGTGCTCAGTCTGGCCGAGGCTTTGAGTGCTCGGTCTGGCCGAGGCTTTGAGTGCTCAGTCTGGCTGAGGCTTTGAAGTGTTCGGTCTGGCCGAGGCTTTGTGTGCTCGGTCTGGCCGAGGCTTTGAGTGCTCAGTCTGGCTGAGGCTTTGAGTGCTCAGTCTGGCTGAGGCTTTGAAATGCTGCAAGTGAAAATGTCATGGGATCGACATACAGACAGTTGAATTATGAAAGCTGAGATCTGCAGTCAGAACTTGCATTATGTATTAAAAAGGGGAATACAACAATATTGACAATACAAAAGTATGAACTTATTGATAGTAACGCTTCAAATGTTCCGCATTCCAGGGATGGGCAGGTCTCGGCCTTCCATGTCTTGAAGTCGGTAAGTGTCTGGTCGTGGTCGGGCTTTCACAACGTAGGGCCCCTCCCATTTGGCCGCCAGCTTGCCCTCGGTTGGATTCTTTGTGGTAAGAGTCACTTATCGTAAGACAAGGTCCCCCACGGAGAACTCTCGTGGTCGAACTTGGCAGTTGTAGTGTGTTCTCATTTTCTGCTGGTACGAAGCCAATCCGAGAGCAGCAGTCTCTCTGAGCTCTTCGACGAGGTCCAGGTCTGTTCGACGGAGCTCTTCGGCTGAGGCCAGATCCGGATGTAAAACCCTGGGAGTGGGCAGACCGACTTCTACCGGAATAACCGCCTCAGCGCCATATGTTAAGCGAAAAGGGGTTTCCCCAGTGGGAGTGAGAGCAGTGGTTCGGTAAGCCCAGAGTACGTTTGGTAGTTCCTCAGCCCAAAGGCCTTTAGCAGCTTCGAGCTTAGTTTTGATGATTTTCAGAAGGGAACGGTTGGTGACCTCAACTTGGCCGTTTGCTTGGGGGTGACCGGGGGAAGAGAAGCATGGTTGAATCTGGAGATCTGCAAAAAATTTTATGTACTTCGCGTTATCGAATTGTTTGCCGTTGTCAGAGATGATGGCTTGAGGGATGCCAAATCGGCAAATGATCGATTTCCAGATAAACCTGGTGGTGTTCCGCTCGGTGATTGTGGCATGGCGTTCAGCCTCGACCCACTTGGTGAAGTAATCAATGGCGACAATTGCAAACTTGGTCTGGCCTCGACCGGTGGGAAGTGGACCAACCAAGTCGATCCCCCACTTGGAAAACGGATAAGGGCTGCAGAGTGTGATTAACTCTATAGGAGGAGCATGGGGGATGTTGGTGAAGCGTTGACATTTATCGCATTTGAGCACGAAGTCGGTCGCATCTTGATTAAGAGTTGGCCAAAAATACCCAGTACGGAGTATCTTCTGGGCAAGGGACCTGCCACCTGAATGATTGCCACAAATTCCCTCATGGATCTCCTGCATTACATAAGTTGCTTGAGCTGGATTGAGGCACCGTAGATATGGCCGGGAGAAACCGCGCTTGTATAGTACACCGTCGATAATGATGTAATTGGATGCTCGGGATCGGACTTTGGCTGCCTGCTGTTGGTCATCTGGGAGTGTCCCTGTGGTCAAGAATAGGAGAATATCGGATGCCCAAGGGATGGGTTCGTTTTGGATGAACTGTACAGCTTGTAGGTCGGGTGAAATGGCCGGGTGGTGTAGGTATTCGAGGCGGACATCATGGCTGAGATTAGGATGGTCAGTAGAGGCCAACTGAGCCATCTCATCTGCTTTGGAGTTTTCCGCCCGAGGAATGTGCCTGATGTGGAAGGTAGTGAAGAGGCGAGTAAGGGGAGCGCCATGTCCCTGTAAGCTCGCATTGTGTCTTCCTTAGCATCGAAGTCCCCCGTCATCTGACCGACGACGAGCTGGGAGTCGCTGAATACTCAGAGGTGGCTGACCCCAATGTCCTTGGCAAGATGGAGTCCTGCTATCAATGCCTCATACTCGGCCTCATTATTGCTTGCTTCAAACAAGAAACGGAGGGCACATTTGAAGTAGTCGCCCTCGAGGGAGGTGAGGATGAGGCCGGCACCACTTTCTTCTCGTCGAGACGAACCGTCGACATTGAGAGTCCAAGAATGAGGATCTTCTGGCTCTGTTGGAGTTAGTGGGAGCGGATGGGAAGTGGTCGGGGTCGGATTGGTGAATTCCAGGATGAAGTCAGCTACAGCCTGTCCCTTGATTGCTGTCCGAGGGCGATAGGAGATGTCGAACTGGCTGAGTTCTACCGACCACTGCATCAGTCTACCTGAGAGTTCTGGTTGCTGCATGACCTTTTTCAGGGGTCGGTCGGTGAGGACCACTATGGAGTGGGCTTGGAAGTATGGGCGGAGACGTCTGGAGGCAATGACCAAGGCCAGAGACAGTTTTTCTAGTAAGGGGTAATTCTGCTCCGCTCCCCTGAGAGCCCGACTGATGTAATAGACCGGCCGTTGGATTGAGCCATCTTCTTTGAGGAGAGCTGCACTGACTGCAGTGCTCGATACTGCTAGGTAGAGGAAGAGGGGCTCGCCCGTGATTGCTTGGGAAAGAAGGGGAGGGTTGGCCATGCATTGCGTTAACTGTTGGAAAGCCTCTTCGGATTCGGCCATCCATTCAAAAGTCTGCCGAAGAACTCTGAAGAAGGGTAGGCACTTATCCGTTGCACGGGAAATGAAGCGGTTGAGGGCCGTCACTCGGCCGGTGAGTCTTTGAACCTCTTTAACCGTCCTAGGGGACTGCATCTCAACCAAGGCCTTGATCTTCTCAGGGTTAGCTTTGATGCTGCGCTGGCTGACCATAAAGCCCAAAAATTTGCCAGACCCTACGCCGAAGGCGCACTTCTCTGGGTTGAGCTTCATCCGGTACTTGCGCAAGGTGGCGAAGGTCTCGCGTAAATCAGTGAGGTGATCGGAGGAGTATTTGCTTTTGACTAGCATGTCATCGATGTAGACTTCCATATTCCGACCTATTTGGTGATGGAAAACGGCATTAACCAGCCGCTGATAAGTGGCCCCAGCATTCTTTAATCCAAACGGCATTACACAATAGTGGTAGGTACCTCGGTTGGTAATAAATGATGTGTGCTCCCGATCAGATGTGTGCATCAGGATTTGGTTGTACCCAGAGAAGGCATCCATGAAGCTGAGCATTTGATGATCGGCCGTGGCGTCGACCAGCAGATCTATGCGGGGAAGGGGGTAGCTGTCTTTGGGACAAGCTCGGTTGAGGTCAGAGTAGTCGGCACAGAGCCGCCATTTGCCATTGTGTTTGCGGACGAGGACCACGTTGGACAGCCACCTAGGGTAGTCCACATTTTTGATGAATTGGGCCTCGATGAGCTTGTCAACTTCTGCGGCTATAAGAGTGTTGCGCTCCGGATGGAAAATGCGTTGCTTCTGGCGGTGGGGTCGAAAGTGGGGTTCGATGCTGAGGCGGTGGGTTATGAAGGAGGGGTCGATGCCTGGCATGTCAGAATGGGTCCAGGCGAATACATCTCTGTGTTCGGTTAGGAGAGCAGTAAGGTCGGCCTTGGCTTGGGAAGGTAATTGGCTGCCAATTTTGGTGGTTTTGATTGGGTTAGTGGGATCAATGTTAACTTCAACAAGTTCCTCAACGGGTTCACCTCTAACCAGCTCGTCCTCGTCTCGGACGTCGAGCCCTTCGATGATCATGGCCTCTTTTAGCTTGACTTCTTTGAGTGAGGTGACATAACACTCCCTGGCCACGGTCTATTCTCCTTTGACAATTCCGACACCGAGATCGGTAGGAAATTTGATGGCAAGATGATATGTGGATGTGATGGCTTGGAAGGCGTTTAGGGCTGTGCGGCCAAGGATGATGTTGTAAGCAGAGGGGCAGTCGACCACAAGAAAGGTGAGCAACTTAGTGGTCTGTCGCGGGTGCTCGCCAATGGTGATAGGTAGATCGATGGAGCCGATGGAGGTCATACGGTCGCCGGTGAAATCGACCAGAGGGGTTTAGAGAGGAGACAAGCTTTCTTCCCCAATCTTGAGCTGGCAGAAGCAATTGAGGAAGATGATGTCTGAAGAGCTGCCGTTGTCTATGAGGACTCGTCTGACCTTATAGTTGGAGAGGATGGCGGAAATGACAAGGGGGTCATCATGTGGGTAACGGACTCCTGCGCAGTCGGTGTCGGTGAAGGTGATGGGTTCGATCCATTGTTTTGACTGTTTGGGAGGTTGGTCCACCGTCGCCACTGCTTTGTCTGAGCCCTACCTGATTTTTCTAAGCTCTGTCTTCTGAGCCGAGCGGGATGGTCCCCCGCAAGCAAGGCAGCCTGAAATGACTCTGATTTCTCCGACTGGTGGAGGGGGATTACCTGGAGGCCGAGGCTGTGGTGGTGGGCGATCGTGGCCTTGGTTAGGTGGGGCTTGATTGCGGGGTGGTGTGTGTCGGCGATTGTTCCTGGGAAGGTCGGTTCTTTGCCTCTGTGGAGGGCGGGTGTCTGTGAATCGGCTGAGGCAGCCCTGGCGTATGAAGGTCTCGATCTGATCTTTGAGGTTAATACACTCGTCGGTGGTATGGCCATGGTCTTGATGGAAACGGCAGTATTTGGATTGATCTTTCCGAGTGGAAGGGTTTCGTGAAGGTAGGGGCCACTTGAGGGGGTAGTCCCGCTGGATCTGATTGAGGACGTGCTCCATGGGGGAGTTGAGAGGTGTGTACCGCTCAAACCGACCGGGCGGTCGGGTCGGAGTCGACCGGTCAGCTCGGGGGGGTCGGTCATTATAGTGGGGTGTTTGGCTATTATACTGGGCGGTTCTGGGCTCGGAGTCTTTCCTCTTGTCTCTGGGGGTCGGATTTTTAGGGGTCGGCTCTTGCCGAGCAGCCAGGGAATCTTCAGCTTTCATGTATTTCTGGGCTTTGGATAGTAGGGCTGCCATGGTGGTTGGAGGGTTTTTGGAGAGGAAAAAAAGGAAATCGGACGACCGCAGGCTGGCCATGAAAGCGGTAAGGATGACCTTGTTGTCATTCTCCGCTACTTGAAGGGCTTCGGTGTTGAAGCGGGTGACGAAGCTGTGGAGCGACTCCCCCTCGGTCTGACGAATGCTAAGGAGTTGGATGGCTGGGCGTCTCTGACGCTGGGCTCCAATAAAATGGCTCAGGAAAGAGTCACTGAGGTGTTGAAAGGTGGAGACGGAGTCCGCCGGTAGCTGGCTAAACCACAACCGAGCTGATCCCTTTAGTGTCACTGGAAAAGCTCGGCACATGATCTCGTCAGGGAAAACATGGAGGATCATGAGGGTGCGGTAGGTTTCCAGATGGTCGACTGGGTCCGTCGTGCCATCGAAGGAGTCAATGGTAGGCATCTTGAACTTGGCAGGCAATGGTTTGTCGCGGATGGAGGCAACAAAAGACGAGTTGGCGGTGATTGAGGGCTTGTGCTGAATGTTCTGCATGACCCCTTGTAGTTGGAGTTTCATAGCTCGGAGTTCAGCGTCCCAGAGGGGAATGTTGTCACCATGGTCGGTCAATGGAGGCTGGACACTGCTGGCTTCCCCCTCAGGAGCCAGTGCTGCGACTGACGGGCGTGGAGGTGGAGGTGGTAGGCTTACATGTGGGGGAGGTGGGGGTTGTAAACCTTCTGGGTTAAGCGGAGGGGGTTATGGAGCAGTATGGCCTAGGGTTCTTTCTTGGTTGGGTGGGACATCTGGAGGTGGAACGGGGAGGTTTCTTTGGAGTAAAGCATTGATCAGGGCCTGGTTTTGCTCGGCCATGCGGTTAATGCTGTTGGTGAGTTCGATGATGTATTGTTGTGGATTGTTTGGGTGGGAAGGATCTGTTTGATGATCGGCGGTATTGTGGTGAGAAGCCATGGACCTAGTCGTGACCATACACCTGGACGGGTAAGAGGAAAAGGTAACAGTGAGAAAGGAGGGCTCCGGCGATAGTGAACACAACTAGCGCACAAATAGGCCACAAAGTTCCCACAGACGGCGCCAACTGATAATGCAGTTCGTCCCGGGTGGATGGGTCGGGCTGGTCCAGGCTCTTCAAGTTCTGGTTTAGGGTGATGATTCCGCCAAATGACCTGCAAGCAAGTCCAAAGGGGAACGGGGCAGTCCCCCAGTGAACCCTCCGGCGAGAGAATTAGTAGAGGAAGAGGGGAATGTAGAGAGAGAGAGAGAGAGAGAGAGAGAGAGAGAGAGAGAGATAAAAAGCTTAACCTTCCTCTTTTCTTCCATTCTTGCTTATATCATTTGGTAATCATTTCACTGTCTCTTGTGACGTGCCCCCTTCCGCCGAAAGCCTGTGCCGTAGCTTACCTTGTTCAGGGTGAGGGGGCTCTGTTCCGACGGGGAGGTGTTGTCGTAATAAATGCTGTAATGGGCTGCATTAATGGTGATGTGTTGTGGCAATAACTTTGCAGATCTTTGTCTGCTGATGTGGCCTGTGTTTCATCTGCCATGTGTCCGAATGCCATTGGCCCTCCACGTCCAAGTGGCCTCCAGCTGTCCTGGGCTTTGGTAACCGGGTTATGCTATGGGTCCCAAGCGATGGGTTTGGGGTTGTTTGCTGTGGGCTGTAAGCCTTGTGGGCCTATCCATGTCAGTGTCCAACACAAACCTCGACTTATAATTTCTGTAAGCAATCGATTCGGAATTTAATTTATAAAATTAGTTTCTGAATTAATTATTTTTATTTTGTTGTTTATTTTATTTATACATTTATTCACACATACACACATCCACTGTGGGATAACAGATTTGTTGCAGTGGCAGTGGCAGTGGCGATGGCGATGGCGATGGCGATGTCGAGTGACGGTGGTCTGTGCTGAGATAAGGTGAGGTCAGGTGACGTGAGGTCAGGTGAGGTTTGGTGGTCACACATAATTTGTGTGTGAGAGAGAAGAACCGGATATCTATTTCGATAGAACAATGCGCCAATATTATTCATTTTCCTCTAAAATTAATTAAACCTTTAGCTACTAAACCATTTATTTGTCGCCAACAATTGTAATTGGGCAACTATTTTTTTTTTGGTCGGAAAAAATTGAATAAACCACGACTAAATTTGTTTTCGTCACCAAAAGTTAATATTTGCCGACTAATTTATTGGTAGCCAAAGAGTAACATGAAAATTTGACTGTTATTTGATGACTAAACCTTTTTTTGTCGGTAATAATTAATATAACACGACTAAAACCGTATTTAGTAGCCTAAAATCTAAACTTATGCTGACTAATTTTAGTCGTCAGAAAGTGACATATCAACTACTAATTTTTTTTTTAAGTTAATATACGTCAACGAAAAAAATTTAGTAGCTACAGACTATGCTTACACCGACTAATACCTTTTTTTAGTAGTCAAAAGTTAAAATTGTTGTAGTGACATACGCAAATTAAGAAATAAATAAATACCAATGTGTATGGATATGTGTAGCACATTGCGTCCGACGATGTACATCTTTTGCCTATAAATTAAAGCTCTTATGTAATCCAACCATATTGTCTTAATTCTAAAGTCTGAACTCAAATATTGAAGTAAGAGAGAAAAAAACAAGAAAGATGATGTCAAACCCTTCAGTCTTGATCAAGCTTTTGGTGGTGCAATGCCTAGCAGTTCTCTGTGTTGCTAAGGATTTTGATTTCTTTTACTTTGTTCAACAGGTGAGAATGTGCCTTAATCTCTCTCTCTCTCTCTCTCTCTCTCTCTAAACTTGGAACTTTCGCTGCAGTGGCCAGGATCATACTGTGACACAAGGCAAAGTTGCTGCTATCCAAAGACTGGAAAGCCCGCAGAAGATTTTGGCATTCATGGGCTTTGGCCTAATTATAACGACGGCACTTACCCATCCGGCTGCGATAGCCGCAACTCTTTTGATGACTCTGAGGTATCTATCTACTACTACAGGCCTATTATCTTTTTATATATATGATCATAAAAAAAATGATGAAATATGCGGGAAGTTGACCAGAGTGATCATCCAAACCATGGTTCTAAATCGTGGTAACTTAACCGATCGCAGAGTATTGGTTTCAGTAGAATCGGTTGATATGTATCGGAAATTGAGTGTCGTGACCGTGAAATTTTAAAAATCATTTTAGAAGTTTTTCAAGATTTTCTTTCCAGTACTTAGTTCGAACTAGTGAGTATCGGCCCGTTGTGGCCTGTGTAACAGTTTGTGTAACAATTACAGGCCATTTCGTAACGGGAATTGGCCAGTTCTCTGGCTAGTTTCATTCACATCAGTATTGAAAGCTTAATTTTTCGTTACGTATCGGCTGTTACGAAATGACCGTTTTTGAAAACTATGATCCAAACACTAACACAATGAGAGAGGATATAAATTTTAGATTTTTATATATATACATGATCTTACAAAATGATGAACTTTGCTGGAAGTCGACCAGAATGATCATCCAAACACAACTAGAAAGGATACAAATTTTAGGGTTATCCTTATTTTATTTCAATTTATTTATTTTTATATTTTATTTATTTTTTATTTTATTTTTGGAGACAGATCAATAGTGGTTCTTAAAGTGTGTAATCCACCTTAGGCAGCCACTGTTAATTATGAAAGGGATCCCTCATCCATGAACCTAAAAATTACCTACCTTATTTTGTTACATAGACCAGGCACCCTCTTATTCTAGAGACAGGTCAGCTATGCGTTTACAAAAACTGATCGTAAAACACTTACACCGGAAAGATCCCACAGTGATCGATTTCTATGAAAGTATTTTTCTTTTATTTTTGTGTTCTAAGATTTCGTTTGGGAACACGTTTTTAGTGACTTTTAGTTTTTTTTACTAAAATATAAAATGCAAAAAGTTAATTACCTTGTTTGATTTCAAAAAATTAAGTTTTTTTATTTTTCATATGTTTTTTTTAGTCAAAATTTTTAATATTTTAAGAATTTTCTTTTATTTTTGAGTAAATTACAAACACATCCCCTGAGATTTACTTAAATTACAAATTTCGTCATGTGATTCTAGAAATTACATTGTGCCCCCTACGATTTCTAATTTCATAACAAATATGTCTTTTATTAATAAATCATCAGATTAATTAACAGTTTTTAATAATGTTAAAATTTTATTTCAATTAATAATTCAGATAATTTTGTTATTGTATAAGTGAACAGTTAGAAATTTCTCTTTTTTAATTAATTCTGTTAAATAAAAAATTATGACAGAGAGGTATTTGTAATTTTCTAAATCACAGGGAACAATTCGTACTTTAAGCAAACCTCAGAAAGCGTATGTGTAATTTACTTTTATTTTTTTAAATGCACCTAACCTAGATACACTTAAAAAGTATAATATTTATAAAAAAATTCATCAAATAAAATAAAAATATAAGAAAATTCAAAAATCCAATACATTTTCGTATTCTTGTATATTTATTGAATTTTTAAAATATCTTTTCACAAATATATTTACTTTATAAGTGCATCTAAATTATGTGTATATAGAAAGTAAAAAAAAAAAAAAAACTTAAAATATTAAAAAAAAATATTAAAAACAAAAAACTTGATTTTCAAAAATCAATCAAAACCAAACAAGGTAAATATGTTTGTGATTATTTTTGGATTTTTTATGAAATGATATGTAAAAAGTAAAGTGAATGAAAATAAATATTTGACTTAGTATTTATTGATTTTTTAATTTTTTTTAGTGACTTTTAGAATACTTTGCAATATTTCCAAATGAGGCCAAAGTTCTGAATGAATATGAGAAAGTATGAATTAAAATAGAATGGCACTTTATTTTGAAATGAGGGATAATCTCTTAACCGCAATGTCATTTCATATGTAAATTTCCTGAAAAAATATTTGGGTTATGATCATCTTCTATGCTATATATAAAGCAAATATTAGAGTTAGTGTTTGTGTCATGATTCACTCCCCCCCCCCCCCCCCCCCCGCGAAAATACCCACAAGCACTCTAATAACAGCAATCATCTCATTATTCAATTATGCCCAAGTTTGTCTCTCTCCTTTTCTTTTATTATTATTTATTTTTTAAACTTTTGATCTTTTCAAATTCATAAAATACTTCAAAATCTAAATTCAAACATACAATTTATAACTTCTTTTCATTAAAAGAAAACGATGTTATACACACGCGTCGCGTATGCTACTATTATGATATGTTGATATGTTGGAGCTAAAGTCGGCTTAGCTGCATATATATTTTAACATGTATTGCCCAATACGTAATTAAAGTTAGTTAAACATGAATTCCCATGGAAAGTCCAAAAGAGATACTTGATTGATGTGATTAGGGGTGTGTACGGTACGGTTCAAGTAATTTGAGAGTAAAATTATAAATCGAATGGTGGATTGACAAATTACAATTTGAGCTATTTTTGGCGGATTAAAGAATATTCTAACTAATTATCATATATTTGTATTATATATAACACTAATTTATATAATATTTTTATATATGTATAACACAAAATAATTTTACACAATATGTTTCATATATATAACTACTAATTTGTAATAAATTTCATATCTTAAATCTCTTTCATACTCATTTTTATTTTGATATTTCATTAAAAGTTAAAAAATATATATGTATTAACTATAGGGGAGTAGAACGGTTTGAAAAGCGAATTATAAATTTTAAAGTTTAAATTGTGATTAACAATTGATACGAATTAATATGAATCAATATAATTTTAATAGTAATTTGCATAGCCCTAGATGTGATGACTCAACGACCACCTTCCTTGAAGAAAACTGCTACGCATTCAAACTTGTGATGACTTTGGGGAGTCCTTCAACTTTCTTACGTTTTTCCACCTTGGTTACACCCACCTAAATACACCCCCATATAATTCATCCCCATGGTTTACTTTTAAGTTTAGCTTTCTACTGGGACCCATTAAAGTTAAATGATTGGAATAATTCTAAATCGGTTTACAAAATAAGTTTGTAAGAAAAAAAAATTATTTATACAATATTATAAATTTTGAAATGTATATCCATTTTGATTTGTCACCTACACTACACCAAATCTTAAATCTATATCTTACATACAGATTTTTGTAGCAAGTTGTTATCAAACCACACATTTTATGTCCAAAAGGAGAAGAAAAGGGAGATTTTTATAGCATCTTAAAAAAAGAGAGGCAAATTACTTGGAAATCCTATTTAAAAGAAGAGAAATTATTTAATTTCACAACTTTGGATACTTTCAAAAGTCTATTACGTATTTTTCTTCTTCGTTCTTCTCTATCTTTTTCTCTTCGTAATTTTCGGCGACCACGCCTTACTTCTTCTCTTTATCTTTCTAATATATAGTCACCAGCGACTGACAACCACCATTGATTGGGGTTCACCGGCGATTACCGACTCTTTACTTCACCATCATCGACGGCAAAGGAAACGAGTTTCCAGTGAAAAAGATGAATAGATTTACTCAAATCTGATGTAGATCTACTCAGATCTACATTAGATTTGAGAAGATCTACATCAGATTTGACTAAATCTAAATCAAAAATAGTTGTCGGAGTATAATCTTCTCTGTATATCTGTTTCTCTCCTTCGATCTCTCAATTTTTCTATGTTTTCTCTATTATACACTCATATTTTCCTATTTTAATGGAGAAATTTTTCAAATTCTGAACAAATAGTTTTCGAATTTTAGTTACAGGCGGTGAAAACTACAAATTTTTACAGTTTCAATTTTTTGATGCTGAAATGAATCATGTTTTAAAATTACAAAATTTTACAGTTTCATAACATATGTTTCCAATTTGATTAATAAAGATAAATGCTTAATAGAATTATGCTTTGAAACTGTAACATTTTAGTGTTTCAAAGTTTACTTTTTAGTTTGATCAATATTGAAGATTATTTGCTTAAACCATATAAAACTTGAAAAATAGTATATGTTTTTTTTTTCCCCATTGTTGTTTTTTTTTTTTTTTTGTTGTTGTTATGCTTTTTCTTTCTTTCAATTTATCAATATTTAAGCATATTTTGGTATGTTTTTTCATTATAATCTACATTTCTGTGAGTCTCCAACCATATTCTTGACGTCCTACGAATATTATGGACATTCCAGCGACTTCTAGTAAAGTTTAGGACACACTGGCGAACTTCCAGCGATACTTCGGCAGCTTGCCCGTGATGTTGAACATTTCGGCGAGTTTTCGGTGACCTCCTGATTGAAGTTTGACGGTGGTGGAATGTAGCAACGTTTTTTAATTTATATATAAAAAAGAATTTTTTGATAACAATTAAAAATATGCAGGACTAATTGGTACAAGTATTTTGTTTTTAGACTAGATGAGTTTTGAATTTTGTGTACAAGACTTACTGGCAAGTGCCCCCAAAAAGAGTTAGGCTTCATATTCACATCTCAATATTAGAGAACTTGAAGTGTTCTTGCAGCCCATTACGAGTCTCATTTCAATGAGTTCATTTTGTACGTTCCTCAATATATATCATCCATGAAAAAAATTAGGTTGATCGAATAATTGTATCATTTTTATTTTATCAAGTTTGTTTTCAAAATGAACGGTCTGTTTTCAAAATATATATTTGTGATCTATTTTTTTAGAGATAAATGTTAATAAAATGAAAGTAATATGATTATGCCACCAAATTATGCCTATATTCCTTATATTTTAATCATTATGTCATTTTAATATCTATAATTTCAATTGGTTCAATCTTGATCGTGAATTTATCATCAAGGAACATACATCAACACATAACAGTGGAGTGGAAAAGGCATCATACAACACTTCCCATCCCAACTATAGATTGGCATAGAAAAATATGTCTAATCGTATGCAAGTACAACATTAAAGCATAGTTGGAGAAATTCTAACTAAAACCAAGAAAAGAGAGGGCCATCACTTTACAATTTACAACCAAAAAAGTCAGATTTTTTTGGACCGTAGTAGGGTTACAAGCTCCATCTGTTCGCATTGTATATAGATGTGTTTATATTCTTGCCTTTGCGGTTATGATTTGAGTTTGTGGGGGTATATATATATATATATCTCTTTTTTGGTACTAAAATTTTATGTATACAAAAATAAATCAGCATTTTTTTTCATTTGTGGAAGTTTCAGAGATGAGTTTGATTGTGTTTTTGTAGATCTCAGACCTCGCCAGTAGATTGGAAAAAGACTGGCCAACACTAGCATGCCCAAGTGGGGATGGGTTGAAGTTCTGGGGACATGAATGGAATAAACATGGGACTTGTCTGAGTCTGTCTTTGACCAGCACAGCTACTTCCAAACTGCTCTTGACCTTAAGAACAAAGCCAACCTTCTTCAAGCCCTCACCACTGCAGGTATTTATTTCTCCATTTTTAACTACAAAAATGCTATGTAGGTGGTGTTTGACAATTATTTTTTAATTTCATTTTTAAAAATACAAAAAAAAAAAAAACTAATGCAGTTGATAATTATGAAAAAAATTATTTTTTTGTTAAAGGATAGTTGGATGAGGCGAAAAAAATTAGTATATTTAAGATATTTTTTTAGCTTTTAAAAACAAACATATAAAAAGTAGAGAAAAAAAAGAATTTTTGATTTTTTTATATGGTTCTTTAGTTTTTTTAGCCTCTTTAATGACTTTTTTAGGATGTTTTCAAACAAAACCTTATTGTTTTGGGTATGATTTATAAATTGATTTTTTTACTTATTATGAAAAGATAAGCAAAAAAATAAAAAGGTAATGTGACTCAAATAAGCTAATAAGCTAATAATTAACTTATTTATAAGGTGGCCAAATGATTAACCAAAAAGCTGCTTTTTTTAGATGAAGTCGAATATCCTAAAACATCATCAGCCAATTTTTCCCTGAGCAGTGGTGTTTTATAAAAAAAATTCAAATTATTCCTATTTTTTTAGGCATTGCAAGTACATATCCCCTTAGTATTAGGAACCGGCCTGACCATATCCTAATGAAAGTTTGATGTTAAAATTTACAGATATTCGACCAAATGGGAAGTTTTACCACTTAGAGAGCATCAAAGAAGCCATTAGAGAAACTGTTGGAGTCACCCCCTACATTGAGTGCAATGTGGATACATCAGGCAACCACCAGCTCTACCAGGTTTACATGTGCGTCGACTCTTCTGGGTCCAACTTCATCAAATGCCCAGTTCTACCCCATAGTCACCCTTGTGCTTCCAAAATCGAATTCCCTTCCTTCTCAGATAACTCAAACTCGAAGAATGATGAACTCTGATAACGATATTGTCCTTTTTATTGTTTCATTGATCATCATCATCAGTTGGATTTTAATAATTGCTTGTAGTAACCATCATTCATCGACTATTGCGTGGGCGATTTAGTTCTTGTTTTCCTCGGACTTTGCTGCTTTGATCAGGGTCTCATATATGTAACCACTTTGATTTGTCAATGAAATAGTGTTTTTATTAAATCAAAAGATCACAATTTTAATCCAAAAGTGTTCTTTGTAATTATGCTTATTTGCTTTAAAACATGAAAGAGGACACTTACGTGGTATCCCTTATCGCCGGATCACTATTATGGAACCACATAGAGAAATTAAAAAAGCAATTCAATGCATGAATTTTTTTTGTTAAAACAGGATTTGGATTTTGGAAAGACGGTTTGAGTGAACCCGCTGACCAAATATAATAATGACAAACCATACTATTGGGACAAGATGCCCTTACACCCACAAACTAATGAATAAATCTTAATCATTTAGGCTTCTTTGACCATTTTAATATATTTTATTTATTTATTTATATATCTTGTTCGTGAATCTTATTTTGTCTTGTTCGTGAATGTAGATTCATTATTTTGGTGACCTTTTATCTTATTCATGAATTGTATCTTGTTCATCTTGTTTTGGTAACCTTTTGTTTTGTTCATGAATAACAATTAATTGGAATTCATAAACTTGGTGGTGAGTTAATATCTGGGGACTTTCTATTTTCTCTAATTTAATGGTCATTATTATTTTTGATATAAATTGTAAGGTCTTAGTGGTCTATAAACAGCTCCTCTCATTTACTCTTTTCTATACCAACTTTTTTTATAGGGTCTGGCTTTAGTCCAGTTTACCATCGGACTGGACCGTTTTGTTGGGCCCGTGGTGGGCCACCACGGGTCCCGTTTTGAAAATCTGAACCGTTAAATGTGTAGAACTCTTCGAGTACTATATGCCTATAAAAAATCATGATGATTGATATCGATAGCTATGTGATCAAATCAGTTTTTTTCAACCGTTAATTTATTCACCGTCCATTTTTTTATACAATACTGATTTGATCACATAGCTATCGATATCCGATCAACATAATTTTTTACAGGCATATAGTACTTGAAGAGTTCTACACATTGAACGATTCAGATTTTCAAAACAGGACCTGTGGTGGGCCTCCACGGGCCCAACAGCACGGTCCAGTCCGATGGTGGGCTGGACCAAAGCCAGACCCTTTTTATATTTGAGAGATTAATAACCAAAGAAACGTGCTTTTCTTGGTAGAGCTTTAGGTTCACCATCTTGTGCAGAGTTGGCCTGAACCATACGACAAGTGGTTGGGCTGTTGTATCCTGGAAGAGACAAGTCATAGTTTTATGACTGCTGCATTGGTATTTGGGTTCTTCATACCGCAGTAGGCTTGATCTCCTTAAAAAAAACGAGATATCCGTGCCTCATCCTGATCTATTTGTATCTCATTTTTTTTACATTATTTATCAATAAAATATAATTTTTCTTGTATTTTCTCCAACAATGCTTTGATGGATTGAGTTGAGAAAGAAAAATAATGATAAATTTGTTACTTGGGTGAAAAAGATGATTGTGATTTCTCACCATCGTATTTAGATGAATGACAAGTAAAATATGACATATATATAATTTAATTTAATTTGTTTTTATTTAGAGAGATAATTTATTTATTTTTATTTTTTTATGAAAACAATTTTGATTTCTCACCACTTTCGATAATTTTGATTTCTCACTACTTTTGATAAGAAATAAAAATTAAATTCTAAAAGACGTTTCTTTTGTCACAATGACGCATCATTTCTCACTACTTTCTCTCCTTAATCATGCAAACAACAAATTATGAGAGATCTCCTTTCCATTTTTTTTTCCCCTTTCTTTCTCATCAAACCCCCCAAATCCAAATGGGCCATTAATTAACTCCCATCACTGATGACCCAGATGATAACAATGAGAATTTTGTAACATAGTAAAAAATTTAAGCGAGGTACTAAGATGAGTCTAGCTGGTTTTTCATTATTCCACCCCAATCAAATAAGTTTTCAATCTCTTTTATCCCAACACCTACCATATATCATTTTCTTTCCCTTCTACTCAGATTGGTCAAGCGAAAAACAAAAAAAAAATGGATACTTCAAAAAATACGGAATAACAAGGTCTCACCAAATGTGTGAACATATCATGACATGTAATGAGAATTCAAAATATGTACTGTATTAGTTATAACATATTTTTCATGTGCTCCAAATTGTTTCATATTAAGTGTAGGGATGGGTATCGACCCGTTGACTCGCCTAGTCTGCTGGGCCTGATCCTATTTTTTTAGGATTTGGAAAGGTTATTTTAAACCATAGGGCCGAGCTGGACTAACATTTTCAGCTTGATATATTAATGGGCTGAGTTTGAGATTTATACTTTCAACTCAGATTGGCCCGCTACTAAATAAATAAATTACTTGATTCATTATAATATATCAATATATATATACACTTTTTTGGAATCTAGATTTCTTTATTGATTTTATTGAAATCTATATTTGTGGCGACGTTTCATTGAATTTATTTAAGAAATTCTTCAATTTATACACAAAATCTTTCAATTTATGAAGAATTTATTATATTTATTTTATAAATATAATGTGTGATTAAATTTAATTATGGAATGTTTTAAATTTTTTTCAAAAAAATATAGTCCGATAGGTGAGCTTGAAATTTATAATTGTTTTTTGGGCAGACTTGAGCAGATGAACATGCTCGATGTTAGAGTCGAGCCGGGTTTGTTTAGATACAAAATCCCTTACTATGTGTGTGTGTTATTTTCTGACCACACTGCCAAACAGGTACTCAGTTGGAGAACACCGGCAGAATAGATTACGCCCGAACGACCCGTCACAGAAAGAAAAGACTCCGGCGGTGATTCGTCCACCAGGAGGCACTCCGACGATCAAGTCAATAATCAATATCTCTCAAAGATAACCAATTGTGCTTAACTCACAAGTCAGAATACAAAAACGTACCTTAGACCCACGAGGGTGCCTTACTTTTATAGTCAGCACTGTCCTGATTCTTGTAAAAGCCTAGCTGTAACGACCCTATCACGTATAATGCTTAGCAATTAATTAATTATGGAGATTTGAAATTTGATTGCAAATTATAATGATTTAATCAGGCATTCACGAAAATTATGGAGATTGATTCATACATGATTCTATTAAAGATTTATTTTGAAATTAGAAATTAAGGATCCAAATGGCTTAAGGAAGTGAAATTAAAAAGTTAAATCAATTTAATCTTTATTACAGATCCATTTGGAGTTTAATTAAATATTCTATTCAGTTTAGTAAAATTGATATTCGATTAATTAGATCCTAATTGGAGTTAATCAAGTTAATTAAATTATGAAGATTGAGAATTGTGATTATTAAGAATTAAATTCATTTATGGGGTGCCTAATTTGGATAAGCAATTTATTGACAAAATTATGAGTCTGATCAGAAATTGAAGGCTTAAATGATTTAAGAAACCAAAATTGAGAATGTGAATAAGTTCAATTTGATATTTGGAGCCTTTTTGAGAGTTTAATTAAAACCTGATTCAGATTGATAAATTTAAATATAATTAATTGGGCTCTAATGGAAGTCAATTAGACTAATTAAATTATGTAGAATTTGTGTTAGGGCTAATCAAGATTAATTAAGATTAAATGATGTTCAATTAAACTAAAATGTAATTGATATATTAATTTATTTTTAATATAATTATAATGCAAAAGGGGATGTTGGTGTTGTTGGAAGTTCAAGACAGCAATGCTATATACATAATATACATCATCAAGTGGTAAGGGTGCTGGAAAGAAAAAAAAAAAAACAGAGCCGAAGGAGAGAGAGAGAGAGAGAGAGAGAGAGAGAGAGAGTTGTGCTAGTGGGTTCAAGTCAAGGGAAAGAAATACAAGAAGAGAATCAAGGAGAGGAAGGAAAGTTCAAGAATTTCAACTCATTTAAAGTTTAAGGTATGGAATTTATGTTAATTTGTGTAGAATCTTTACATTACACTTGAAATTAAAGGTGAGATTGAAATCAATAGCAAGAAGAAGAAGGAAAATTGACTTAAGTGTAAGATTATGGAAGCTAATTTGGAATTGGGTTCTAAACATGAAATGGGTTACATGCATGTGGATGATTATGGAATAAATTTAGGAATTAATTATTTTGGGTTTGATGTTGTGATCTTGCATGAAAATAAACCTCATTGTTACATGCATGAGCAAATTAATACTCTAATTACAATATGTTTCAAGGATTATGAAAAATCTAAATTAATTCAAGTTCACATTTGAAGAGAAAAAGGAAATGTTTTATGAGAATCAAGTTTTTGAAAATTTAGAATGTTAGATAAAGTTTTGATTTTATAATTAGATTTTTAACCCATGCATGTAATGTAAGTTAAGAAATTAATTCATAATTCAAAGATTCTAAGTTGTAATTGAGGTTTGGTGCAAATTAAGAGTTTAATTATGGTTTGAGCTTTGATAAGGTAGAATTAGTGGGATTTTGATAAATGTTTCATACATGCAAATGATTTATTTTTAAGAAGGTTATAACTTTAAATTCATGTTTTGAAGGAAAATAGAAAGAACTTGAAGTCAATTTTATGTAATTAAAAAGAAAATGAGAAATTGAAGCTATTTTCAAATTTATGAAAATTAATTTAGAAATTAATTATTTTAGGTTTGATTTTGGAATATCATGCATGAACTGAGTCTAATTTCTACATCCATGGACAAGTTCTACAAGTTTTAATATTTTAATTGTACATGCATTATAGATTTCTAATAATGGATTTCATGTTTTGATGAAATAAGAATTAAGCTTTGAAAATTTATGGGTTTATGAACAATGAGCTTAATTTATAAATTAAAGAAGTTTTGATATAAATGATTTAAAATTGATCATATTTTCTTGATTATTTAAGAGTTTGTATGTTTTAGACAAGTCATGTATGAACCCCAAGTCTTGAAATTATTTTCAAAGCTCAATTCAAGTTTTAGAATTTGTGAGCTTAGAATTGGACTTGATATGAAGAACATGAATTGAGTTGAATTTGATGAATTTGAAATTTGTGCGTACATGCATGTAAGGGATTGTCATGAGTTTACATATTTGGTTACAAACATGCATTTTATAATGAATTGAAGGTTATTTGGCACACGCAAGCACGATAATGTTGCATTTCATGAAGTTGATCATCAATTGTACTATTTAAGTTGAAAATGAAGCCTATATTTCATATGTATGCATATTTCAAAATGACATGGAAATTAATTTGCATGAGCTTTGAAGTTATGAAGTGAGTTTGATATGATTCGAGTTTATGGGATGGATTTATGTAAATTTGAGATTCAAATCTTGTAAAATTGGCCCTTATGTTCATATTAAAAGTTATATGGTGGAAATATGAGTCTTATGATATTAATTACATTGGTTGAAACCAAGTTTTTAAGCTCAAACATAATCTGGAAAGACACAGAATTCGACCTGTCCGCTCGAGTGTGGAGAGTCCCGCTCGAGCGTACCCTGTTTTACTAGACTCCTCGCTTGAGCGTCAAAAGTATTGCTTGAGCGTAATTTGTAAGCAACCAGTACTTTTGCAGACCAAAGGGGTCCACTTGAGCGGCCAAAGCTACGCTCGAGTAGAGGGCCTTGTTTCATAAGTTTTGAAAAGATGTTTTATGCTTCGTTTTCCGTTCTCTTTCATTTGAAAGCACTCTTAGGCATGCATTAAACATTGTAAATGAATTAAAGAACATGAAAGGAGCCTAAGAATGTTTAACAAGTTAAAGAACAGAACGAATTGTAATATGACCCAGTGTATTATGAATTGTGGAGGGTCGACTACAAGGGCGAACCAGGAATTTGAACACTGTGAGTAATAACTTAGTAAAACTATGTTCAACTTTATGTATTTTCTATATACGAAATAAGATCTGCTGAAGGAAATGCCATGCTTTATTCTATGAATGATTGTCCAACTATAACAAGCATTTATGACATTATGCTATGATTCAAGTATGTTACGAGTGACAATATGCTATGATTCAAGTATGTTACAAGTGACATTATGCTATGGCTCAAGTATGTTATAAGTGACATTATGCTATGATTCAAGTATGCTATCTGTACCTGGACCGGAGGTTCCTTAATGGAACTGGCATGTTATCTGTTCCCGGCTGGAGGTTCGTTTATGGAACTGGCAAGTTATCCGTATCCAGTCCGGAGGTTCCTTATGGAACTGACAAGCTATATGTACCCGGCTGGAGGTTCCTAGGGGGAACTGACAAGTTTAAAAGTTCCCAGTCCGGAGGTTTCTTTATGGAACTGACATGTTATCTTTACCCGGTTGCAGGTTCCTTTATGGAACTGACAAGTATGACCTTTGATGCTTTGTATGTGATTTGTAGCGCTAATGGATGTACTATGTTAGATTAAGCATGAACTCTAATTTCTATGTATGAATTGAATAAGAATACGAATATGAATCTATTCTATGTACAAGACTCTGGTTCTGTATGGACATCATTCAGTAAAATCTTTACTCTGTTATTACTCACTGGGCTCTAGCTCACTGTATTATTTATATATGTAGGCGATCAACCGCGTGACCAGGCCTAGAGCTTCTGACTGGACTCTGTTTTGTCAGCCAACCTATGTGCCTCCCGTGGAGGTTCCGGATATGTCTAGTGGTTATGGCTAAGTCCACAAGTACAAGTTTTGTTTTCTTGTTGGGTTAAACAAGTCTTGTTTATTTAATGAATAGGGCTAAGTCCCTTTTTGTCTAATCTGTATATATATGATGACATAAAAATGATGTGTAAATATGTATATAAAAAGTTTCATATTTTTCTATCTCATATAAGTCTGCACAGCTCAATGGATGTTGTATATTTGTTAATTACTTTCGCTAGGCCCTATTATTATGTTAATATGTCTCAGAGGCCTTCAGTAATCCAAGGATTACTGGCCGGTTACGATGCTAAACCTATAGGGGCGGGTTTAGGTCGTGACACTAGCTTCTTTTGGACTCTGGCCCAATGTCTATCTTGGACTCCCAGTTAGATAAAGATAAACTTCCTAAGAGTTTTATTCTTATCCAGGCTGAAATCCTCCCCTACTCTAGGACTCTTATAATTTATCCACTTATCCCGGATCCCGGTATCTCCGCAGATTACCTCGGCCTAGCTGAGATCATCTCAACATCATGACCAGGACATGTGGCACCTCGGCTGGCATTTCGGTGCCACCTTGGCCACGTGTTGTCATTCATAAAAATATGCCCCCACAACTGCCCCCTAGGTTCTATTACCTCGGCATCCTGAGGTGATGGAACCTATATCACTTGATCACATAGCATGTCGGCTAAGACCTGCTCTATCCTTCATTACCAAGGTCGTCACACAGTGGCTCCATATGACCAAGACTATAGTGTGCTTTCTCAAATGCCTTTAGAACCAAGAACCAAGTTTTTCAAGTTCTTTAACTGAGATTGTCCCCCAAGCCGAGATCTTTACTTCATTAAATCAAGAACTTTAAGAGTTTGTACAAGCGTATGAGCTGTCACGCACAGTAACTCAATTGTTTTCACTACGCGTCTCCTCCTTATTGATCCGTACCTGATACGTGCCATCAGGTCATGTCGCTTCTGCGTGCGCTGCCTGATAGGCGCGTCGTCTTAGGCACATTCAATGAAACTTTGCCGCCTTTTCGTGTTTTAACAAAAACACTTCCCTCTCTCTCCGTCTTCTCATCTTTGCAACATCGCTTTCGCTCAAGCACAATCTTAAAATCCGTTGATTCAAGAAAGAATTCCGGAAATAAGACTCTTCTCTAGACCCGTTGATTCTCCAAGAATACCGAGTTTAAAGGCTCAATAAAAGTTGATTCACAAAGAATTAACCAAAGTTGGAACAAAGAGTATAAAAACTCAAAATATATTAATGATCAAAAACTCTAGAGCCCTAAGGCTTTACACCCACTATTTATAAGAAAAACAGAGGCTAACTCCATGAAGCAACACACAGGTTTGCAAATAAACTAAGGCAACAAGTCAACTAATAAAATATAATAAACTAAGGCAACAAGGCAACTAATAAAATATAAGGCAAATAATAAGGCAATTGCCAAAAGTGAACACAAAATAAAATAATGGCAACTAATGGCAACTAAAGCCATAACAGACGGAAACTACTACGAAGGTGGGTGGTCAGGGATTGCTTGCTGTGCTGGCTACATCATCCTCCCCGGGATGGAGAGAATTTGCCATCGAATTTGCAGCCTCGTCGGTGGTGTTGTCACCGTGATAAGGAATGAGGTAGCGAACGTTGAACACATCGGAAGTACAAATATGACTAGGCAACTGCAAACGGTAGGCATTTGAATTGATCTTCTCCGAAATTAAAAGGGGCCCAATTTTTCGTGCTGCCAACTTGTTATATTCACCGGCTGAAAACCTATCTTTTGTAAGAACTACCCACACTAAATCACCAACTTCAAATTCGACCAATCGACGTTTCTTGTCGGCCATCAACTTATACTTGGCGACTGATTGTTGTAAGTTGGACTGGGTTAATTTGTGCACCTCCTGAAGGTTGTGAATCAACTCTTCTGCCTTCCCATTTATGCGCTTTAAGTCTGGCACAGGTACTAAATCCAGCGGGGCCCGAGGTTGGTAGCCATAATTGATATAGAAAGGACTAAAACCCGAACTTCGATTTACAGAGCGATTGTAAGCAAACTCTGCTTGGTGCAATTTGTGATCCCATGATTTCAAACGATCCGTTACTAAACACCGTAACATGTTGCCCAAAGAACGATTGATAACTTCTGTCTGTCCATCGGTTTGAGGGTGATAGGCGCTACTGAAATCAAGCTTTGTGTTAGCCAAGCGCCACAGACATCTCCAAAAATGACTAAGAAATCGGGTGTCCCTGTCAGATATAATGGACTGAGGGAGCCCATGCAAACGATAGATATCTTGAAAATATAATTGGGCCACATTTACAGCATCCGTCGTCTTTTTGCACGCAATGAAATGGGCCATTTTTGAGAACCTGTCCACGACTACGTAAATGAAGTCACAACCTCGCTGGGTGCGCGGGAGTCCCAAAACAAAGTCCATACTAACGTCAGTCCATGGCTGGTTGGGCACAGGTAATGGCATGTATAAGCCTGCATTGGTTGCGGATCCTTTGGATACTTGGCAGATGCGACACCCGTCCATGAGCTTGAAAATTTCTTTCCTCATAGAAGGCCAAAAGTAAGAACCAGCCACAAGCTGCAGAGTCTTGTCACGCCCAACATGGCCTTCTTCATGCAACTCCTTGATAATTCTCAATCGAAGACTTGATGCAGGCACACACAATTGGTTGCCTTTGAAGAGGAATCCGTCATGGAGAAGAAAGGCCGACCTCTGACCTGATTTAACTTCCGCCACAATACAAGAGAAATAGGGATCAACAGATAATAATTCTTGAAAGGAATCAAACCCAAGGACCGTATTTCTCATAGTAGTAAGCAGCAATGAACGGCGGCTAAGTGCATCAGCCACTTTGTTTAAGGTCCCGGATTTGTGTTTAATAACAAAGGTGAATTGCTGCAGATATGCTGCCCAATTGGCATGCCTTGATGAAAGCTTGTCTTGGCTGTTGATGTGCTTCAAAGCATCATGGTCAGAAAATAAAATGAATTCGCTTTGGGACAAATAAAAGTACTAATGCTTCAGGGCTTGGACAATGGAGTAAAATTCCACATCATAAGTGCTATAGTTGCTTTTGGAACTACTTAGCTTCTCACTAAAGTAGGCAATCGGTCGACCCCATTGGCTCAAAACAGCCCCAATGCCCATTTTAGATGCGTCACAGTGTAGCTCATAGGGTTTAGAAAAATCTAGTAATATGAGGACTGGTGCGAAGTCAATTTCTGTTTAATTTGCTGGAATGCTTCTATCGCTGCCTCTGTCCAATAGAATTGGCCAGCTTTCATGCAGTCCGTAATTGGTGCCATAATGCTACTGAAATGGGGAATGAACCTCCGATAAAAAGAAGCCAACCCATGGAAGCTCCGTACGTCGTGAATGTTTTTTGGTATTGGCTAGTCACGAACTGCATTTACCTTACTTTCATCCATAGAGAGGCCATCTTTAGATACGACATAACCGAGGAACACAACAGTATCGGTTAAGAAGGAACACTTGTTAGTGCCAACATAAAATTTTGCTTCTTGCAGTACTGATAGAACCTGGCGCAAGTGCTGAAGGTGCAATTCATTATTAGCCCTATAAACCAAAATATCATCAAAATAAACAACAACAAACTTCTCGATAAAAGGCCAAAATAGTTGGTTCATCACATGCATAAAAGTACTAGGAGCGTTTGATAAACCAAATGGCATGACTAGCCACTCGTAAAGTCCCTCTCGAGTTTTGAAGGCTGTCTTCCATTCATCACCTTCCCGAATCCGAATCTGGTGGTAACCGCTTTTCAGGTCCAATTTGCTAAACACGGTTGCGCCACTTAACTGATCTAATAAGTCATCTAACCGAGGTATGGGGAACCTATATTGGATGGTGATCTTATTAATTGCTCTACTATCGACGCACATGCGCCACGAGCCATCTTTCTTGGAGGTCAATAGTGCAGGTACGACACATGGACTGAGGCTTTCGCAGATGTGTCCCTTGGCTAACAATTACTCCACTTGTCGGCGAAGTTCCTCATGCTCTTTTGGACTCATGCGGTAGTGGGGTCTATTTGGCAAATTTGATCCTGGAAGCAAATCAATTTGGTGTTGTATGTCTCGCATGGGTGGTAACATTGGGGGTAACTCCTTGGGAAATACATCATGGAACTCTGTAATTAGAGCCTTCACAGGCTCAGGGATCTTACTCTTTATAGCACTGTCTTTTCCTACTAGTACGAACACCACTCCTGTTTCAACCACCTCCTCTAAGAACCGGTGCATAGACAATAAGCTAGAACTCTTCTCAGTGGCTAGCTTTGGTGCTTCTTCTCTATGAGGTTCAAGAACAATGCGGATCTCGTTAAATACAAAGGAGTAAGTGTTCCTTCGTCCATCGTGTAATACGTCACGGTCAAATTGCCAAGGCCTTCCTAATAAAATATGACAAGCATCCATTTGAACCACATCACACCATACCTTGTCCCTGTAATTAGAACCAATAGATAATGGGACTAAACAACGCTTGGAAACCGTTACCTCCTTGCCTTTCTGAAGCCATGACAGTTTGTAGGGGTTGGGATGTTGGCTTGTACTTATTCCCAATTTTGCTACAGCGTCCTCCGCAATGACATTCTCACAACTTTCGGAATCAATTACGAACTTACACACCTTCCTACTAATGGTACACGTGGATTGGAAGATGTTGTTTCATAACCACCCATTCCCTTCAACCTCTCGAGGTGTAAAGCAAGCCCTGCGCACAACCAATAGAGGACCATCATCGCCGGCAACTTGTTCTTCCTTGTCATAAATACTAGCCTCGGGATCGTTGGTAGGATCTTGCAGACTTTCATTAGTCCCATCTTCGGCAATCTCTTCGCTATCTATAAATAAGCCTTTGCCAACCAGGTCACTTTTTCTGCAATCTGTAGCGCAATGACCAACTTCTCTGCACTTAAAGCAACACATACCACTACCAGTAACAGAGTTCCTGTTTGACTATCCTCCTGAAGGTTTACCAACCGTATCAGATTGTGTGGTGCTCCACCGTGCCGCTGGAAGGTTCGTACTCATATTTCGGTTCAATGGGGGTAGATTACGGTTGCCACTAGTGTTTCCACTTGACCACCCAGTACCTCCTGAGCGACGCTTTGACCTTTTCTCTAATTGTATAGCCCTCTGGTGTGCTTCAGAAATTGAATAGGGATCAAATAAATTCAGGGTATCTTGATAATGTTCTTGCAATCCCCTGATGTACCTGGAAACAAGTTGGTCTTCGTTTTCAGCAAGGTCATTCCGTGACACCAATTGATAGAACTCAATGGTATATTCATCGATCGTCTTCGTCCCTTGCCGTAAATTCTGCAATTGTTGATACATCATGCATGTATAGTTATGAGGAAGGAACGCCATACGCATATGTTTCTTTATCTTCTCCCAAGAAGCAATTTTACTCTTTCCCTGCCTGGTTTGAGTTAACTTTATTTGTTGCCCCCAAGCAGCTGCTCTTCCCCTGAAGCGTGTGGCCACCAAGGAAACTCGTTTGTTTTCTAAAACTTTCTTGAAGTCAAGAACCTCTTCGACAGCAAAAAGCCAATCCAAGAAGTCTTCGGGTTGAACACTGCCTTGAAATTCAGGGATGTCAATTTTCAGACCTGCTTCCCACCGACGTGAATTTGCTTCCGCAACTTGTCATACTCTTTCCCTACGAAAATTTCCAGCAAAAAGGTTGTCATCAATCTCCTCCATACTTTCTTCGTCCTCCATAGACCATGGGTTTGGATGTGGCTGGCACTGCTGCTGTTATTGCAACGTCGCGAGTTGCTCAGTCAAGGCATCAATTTGTTGTTGCATCCTCGCAGTGTTAGCTTCATAAACGTCGTCCATGGGCCGCCTTCTTGGTGCCATCGTAGCCTATGCTCTGATACCAACTGGTGCAGTGCGAGTCGTAACAATAGTAACAATCTTAAAATCCGTTGATTCAAGCAAGAATTTCGGAAATAAGACTCTTCTCTAGACCCGTTGATTCTCCAAGAATACCGAGTTTAAAGGCTCAACAAAAGTTGATTCACAAAGAATTAACCAAAGTTGGAACAAAGAGTATAAAAACTCTAAATATATTAATGATTAAAAACTCTAGAGCCCTAAGGCTTTACACCCACTATTTATAAGAAAAACAGAGGCTAACTCCACAAAGCATCACACAGGTTTGGAAATATACTAAGGCAACAAGGCAACTAATAAAATATAATAAACTAAGGCAACAAGGCAACTAATAAAATATAAGGCAAATAATAAGGCAATTGCCAAAAGTGAACACCAAATAAAATAATGGCAACTAATGGCAACTAAAGCCATAACAGACGGAAACTACTATGAAGGTGGGTGGTCACGGATTGCTTGCTATGCTGGCTACATCACTTTCTCTCTCTAACATTTCTCTCCCAAATCCTTCAATTTTGTTCGCGAAGCTTTCTGCAACTACTTTCATTCTTCCCCTCCGGCGAAGCTTTCAACGTTCTACCACTCATTCCACCAGCGTTCAAGTCTGGCGTACCTCACACCGATGTCACTCCTTCTGGTAAGTCACTGCTTCCCCTCTTATCAATCTGTGTTTTTTTTAAAAAACTCCACTGCATTATTTGCTGCCATTGTCAACCTGTTCATGTTCTTGATTATTAATTTATGCGTTGAATTCTATCATATATTTGGGCATGTTTGTTTCATGACTTTGTTTCTGCCCAATCTCTTCTTGAGTACACACACACTGCTCACATACTTGTTTATTTTGCCACTGATCTTGGCCTCGTACCCTTGTACACACTTTGTCACAGTGTTCTTTGATTTGTTGCTTGTCTTCTCGAGTCTGAATTATTGTTGTTTTCTGTTTTTTTGTTGCATTTTCTAGATTTCTGCCTTTAATTCTTGTTTGCATAGTCTTAGGTTTTGGGAATTGTTTTAGAACTCCAATTCCTAGGAAACGAACTCCCCTTAGATTTTCAAAAATTCTTGCCCCAGCATACGTTTAGGTTTTGTCGAGGTCCTTCAAACCTTAACAAAGTAATTCCTTCTGAAATCTAACACCTTGTCCCTTTAGCCGACATTATGGGAATGTTTAGGTGGAGAGTAGATACTCCTACTAAGCTAGAGTACTTCAGGCAGGAGTTTTCTATACCAGCCGATGTTCAAATAAGGTTGGCTGGAGAGAATGACTCTATTATGTCGGGGGAGAACTATATGCCCTTTCCTGTTGTCTCTATTATTGAGAGAGGAGTCAGATTCCCTCTTAACACCCTTTTCAGAGAGGTCCTCCACTTTTACAAACTGAACCCCATGCAACTAGCTGTAAACTCCTTTAGGATCATAAACGAAATAGCCGAGTTAGAGCGTCGGCAAAATGCTAGAATTTCCCTAATTGATATTCAATACTACTACACGACGTGTAGCCTTAAAACCTAAGCCGGTTATACATACTACCTCAAGCCGAGATCAACCCAATAAAAGCTGATAGCTGACATCCCAAACTCTAATAAAGGCACAACTGATGACTACCTGATTGTGTCGGGCAATTGAGAGTTCACGACAGACGACGAACTCCGCCTCTTCCTATTACGCCGCGGGGATTTTAGGGATGATATCGGTAAGGACTTAGTTTTGCTCCCTAGAGTCCCTCTTACTTTTTTAAATCATCATATTCTTGCTACTTTGTTTCTAACATATGTTCTCTTTTTGCAGCTCTCCCTCTACCAGAAAAGGATTTTTGCCGACACTACACACCAAGCAAAGACTTAGTCCGCCTTTTCGGTCATCCTCTAGAGCTTTGCAGGTCTCCAATCCTCCTCAACTACATCCCAACATATCCGAGTCCTCTACCCGATGACCCTTGGAAGAGAAAATCTCTACCTTCCGCCACAACTCCTCCTACTACCTCATCGCCAAGGCCTGATCAAGGCTCCACCTCTGACCCAGCAGAGCAGCCATTGACATCTGCTCCCCAACTTATTCCACCAACCTAGCGCCAACACCAACGTCGTGCTTCTGCCAACACTCCTACTGGTAGATCACGTAGCCGAAAATGCCAGAGTGCTGAAGCGTCGGCTCACGACCGAGCAAATCCACCCACAGCTCTACTAGCAATCCACTTTGGTACAAGGGTCACAGTCACTGCTACTGCCGATGAGATGGAGCGCAAACCTACAGTAGTTGAAGATCTGCTTGCCAACATCCCTGGCGTTGTTACCATCCAGTCTTCATTTTCCCCTCAACCAACCCCAAAGCCAAAACGCATTAAGAAGGCCAAGGCGAAGGCCATAGTGACTCAAATCTATTCTGAGGACAGTGTGCCCATCTCTAAGTTAGCCAAGGCTGAGAAGAGCACCCCTTTCGCCGAAAAGCGTCCCGCCGAGGGCCCAGTTTCCAAGGCTCTACTTGCTAAAAGGCTGAGGTCTGACCACCAAGAGGGTAGTAGCTACCCTTGATGCATGGTCTGGGCGACCGAGATCATGCTCGACGACAGACCTCTTACCTCCGGTGGTAGTGCTACGAACCTTGAGGTTGGGGCGGCCTTGTCCACGACAGTTCTTCTGCCCGAGGACAAGAACCGTATAGCCGAACTTCATGAATATGATGACTTTGCCTTCATGATGTAGCATTCGGTTTTGGTAAGTATTCTCCCTTCCTTTCTAACAATCTTTAGTGAAATTTTGCTAACTTGTGCTACTTTTTTGCAGGCCATCCAGCACGCTCACTCCTACACCACAAAAACCGAGATGATGAGGAAGGACTTGGCGAAAAAGATAAAAGAAGCAGCCAAACTCCTATCCTCCCTTAACAAAGTCGAGGCCAGCAACTGCGCCCTTATGGACCAGGCCAAGGATGCCAAGACAGCTCAAAGTTTGGTTGAGGAAAAGGACAAGGAGGCAAAGAATGAAGCCGAGGCTGCAAGGGCCAACCTCGAAGCTGCCAATGCAAAAGTGGCTGATATGGAAGCCAAGCTTTAGGAGGCTCTTGATAATAAAGAGGCCGAGGTGAAGGCGGCCGAAAAAAAGGCCTTTGAAAAGTGACAGACCGCCATCCGTGACCAATACAAGCAGCAAGTCAGCTTGGCTTGTAATCGAGGTTACTACCTTGGTTGGACGGCGGCCCTTAACAAATTGGCTGTTCCTATGGACTCCGACCTTCGAGACATCAACTAGCTCGAGGTGCCTTTCCCTCCAGAGATCGAGGAGGATGCCGAAGACGATGAAGCCGACGAAGTGGAGGAGGAGGTTGCCACTGATGCCAAGTCTCCCACCCTCAATGACCAAATTGATTTTACTCAGGATGATGAAGATGACTTGGCCTCAAAGGGTGTCTCCTCCAAACCAACCATTTCTGAGGCCGAGGTCCAGTGCACTGAGAAGAGTCTGGATAAGACTTTACAAGAGATAGATACTAAGATTGAAGTTGACAAGAGTGTAACACCCCCAGCTGATGAAGCCAATCCTAATACTTAGGATATTTCTGTTTTTCCTTCTTAGCTGTAATACTTTGTCTTTGAACAATGTTAGCTTTGTATTTAGCCGATGTGCCCTTTTGAAATCTGAACAAGTAATCCCTCTTGTAGGCAAAAGTGCCATTTTTACTTCTTTTGAATACAAGTATAACTCCTCCTTTCAAAATGTTTGTATGTTTATCTTCTTTACTATCTTGTATGATTCCATACTTAGAATAATTTGCATGCTTTCAAAGTACACCTTAATTGTGCAATTTCCTCAGGGTAAAATACTTCGGGTATACCCGCTGAATGTTTACCTCGGCCTTGCCTTAACACTTACAAAATATTGTAAGAAAGTTATCATAAGTGTTTATCTAAAACTTGCCATTTCACTTTCAATTATCAAGACTCCTGTCTTCAATTATCTCAAAGCTTGGTAATCGGGTCATCTCGGCAACCAAGAATGTACTTCTTTGTAATATTTCATCGGCGTATCTTTTACTTGTAGATTTTTTTGAAATTTCAACAAGTGTTTAAGCCAACTCCAGCTTGTAAAATGTTTAGACAAGCCTTCCCAGGCTTTTAGACTTTCATTCTCCAGCTCTCTGCCCCCTAATGTGAACATTACGTTTCACTTATGTTCACATTAAGCATGTACCTATGATCTTGGCGCTGGGATCAGATTCAAACAGAGACTAGCCGAGGTTCGACCTCGGTCTCTCTGTTAATCTAACTGATATGTACATAGTATCATTCAAAGTTTTGACAGCAAGTCTAGGTTAATCCTTCTTAGTTCAACTCTATTATATGCATGTTTAATTCAACTCTGCCATATAATGAGTCTAAGTTACTCATCATGTTTCACTTAAAAACAATGCCAACTTAGTTCAACTCTATTATGTGCAAGTATAATTCAACTCTGCCATATAATAAATCTAAGTTATTCGTCATGTTTCACTTAGAAACATCACCAACTTAGTTCAACTCTATTATATGTAAGTATAATTCAACTCTGCCATATAATAAGTCTAAGTTATTCGTCATGTTTTACTTAGAAACATCGCCAACTTAGTTCAACTCTATTATATGCAAGTATAATTCAACTCTGCCATATAATAAGTTTAAGTTACTCGTCATGTTTCACTTAGAAACAGCGCCAACTTAGTTCAACTCTATTATATGCAAGTATAATTCAACTCTGCCATATAATAAGTTTAAGTTACTCATCATGTTTCACTTAGAAACATCGCAAAATGACTGGTCAGTCGTACTACACAAGTTGAAAAAAAGAATCGAGCTAAAATTTTATTATTACTTCGGCTAATAACAAAAGACTTAAAAAAACAAAAGGGAATCTAATGATAGAAAAACTTCAGGTTGCAAGTATTCCAGGGCCATGGTGACTCTTTGCCTTCAATGTCTTCAAGCTGATATGCCCCATTGCTAAGCACCGAGATGATTCTATAAGGTCTCTCCTAGTTTGGGCCAAGCTTGCCCTCTCTGGGATCTTTCTTGTTGTTGATGACCTTTCTCAGGACGAGGTCCCCAACTTGAAACTCTCGTGGGTTGACCTTCTTATTGTAAGCCCTAGCAAGCTGCTGCTGTCATGCCCCCAGCTGAATTGCTGCTTTCTCCCTTTTTTCTTCCAATAGGTCCAGATCTCGGGCTAAAAATGCATCATTAGTCCCATTCTTTACTCCATGGGTTCTGATCCCAGGGATACCAACCTCTAATGGGATTACTGTCGCTATGCCATAAGCCATCGTAAATAGGGATTCCCCAGTTGATCTTCTCGGCGTAGTCTGATATGCCCAGAGTACATTAGGCAACTCATCCACCCACTTTTCCTTTGTTGCTTCCAGCCTCTTCTTGATCCCATCCAAGATAACCTTATTGGATGCTTTTGCTTGACCATTGCTTTGAGGGAAGCTTAGGGTAGAGTAATAATTCTTGATTTTGTACTTTGCACAGAAACTTTTGATCAGCTTGCTGTCAAACTGTGTTCCATTGTCTGCTATTATTGCCCTTGGGATCCCAAACTTGGTGATGATGTTCTTCCATATGAAGCTTTTCACATCAACATCTCGTATTTTTGTAAGGGGTTCAACTTCTACCCACTTGGTGAAGTAATCTGTTGCCACTAGCAGAAACTTCCTTTGTCCAGTTGCTTGAGGCAGCTGTCCAGTAAGATCCATGCCCCATTGGCAAATGGCCAAGGGCTGGTCACTGGGTTCAAATCTGCTGCTGGTTGGTCTATCAAAGGTGCAAACCTCTGATACTTCTCACACTTTCTGACATAAGCTTCAGCATCTTTCTGCATGTAAAGCCACCAGTACCCCTGAGTAATGGCCCTATGAGCAAGTGACATGCCCCCAGTGTGGCTTCCACATACTCCTTCATGTATTTCATACAAGAAGTCTTCAACTTGTAAAGGATGCACACACCTCAAAAGGGGACCAGTAAAAGATCTTCTGTAAAGATGCCCTTCTGCTGTCAAACTGAATCTTGCCGACTTCAGTCTGATTTTGTGTGCTTCTTTATGATCATCTGGCAATTTTCCATCTTTAAGGAATACTATTATTGCATCCATCCAGCTTGGTCTTATCTCCACACACATTGCCTCACGCTCTATGTTCAATGGTTCTACACTTGGACCTGACAAGTAGTCAACCATTATTGTCCTTGCCTCTCCTAGTTTCATTGCACTAACCATGTTGGCCAAGGCATCAGCATGGCTGTTGTCATCTTGGCTAACTTGCTGTAGTTAGCAATTTTGGGACAATGCTATCAGTCTATCCACCTCCTCTACATAGGCCACCATCCTTTTATCTCGAGCTGCGTATTCACCTGTTGCCTGGATGACGATAAGCTAGGAGTCACAGAAGACCATTACATCGTCAGTTTCCATTGCTGTTGCCAACTTTAATCCTACGATCAGTGCTTTATACTCTACCTCGTTGTTTGAGGCCTTAAACCCCAAATGAATGGATTGTTCCAACATTTGCCCATCCGGTGATACTAGCACTACTCCTGGCCCCACTCCTTGTCGGTTTGAACTTCCGTCAACAAACAGGCGGAAGGAGTCGCCGACATAAATACTGCAGGGCCTGAGTTTCTCTTCTTTTCTCTGTTCTGCTATCCCCAACTGGGTTTCTCCTTGTTCACCTGGACATCATATACCCTGACTCAATGGAGCCCGATGTATGATGGTTCCTGGTGTGAACTCGGCCACGAAGTCGGCCAAAATTTGGCCTTTGATTGCTGTTTTTGGGTCTGAATTCCAGGTCATATTGGCCTAACACCACTGCCGATCTGGCTATCCTGCCTGTCAGGTCTCCTTGTTGCAACAGAGATTTCAAAAGATGCTCAGTTAACACCACAATCTTGTGGGCTTGAAAGTAATGATTCTGCTTCTTGGAGGCTATTACTAAAGCCAATGTTAGCTTCTCCAAGGGTAGGTATCTGGTCTCTACATCTACTAAGGTTTACTGACGTAGTAAACTGCCCTCAGTTCTCCCTTTTCTTCCCTAATTACCATTGCACTTACTGCATGCTCTGAAACTGCCAAGTATAAAAACAGCTCCTCTTCAGGTACTGGATTTGAGAGAACTGGAGCGGTGGTCAAGTATTTCTTTAAGCCAGCCAAGGCGACTTCGCACTCTTCTGTTCATAAGAAGTCTGTCGCCTTTTTCACTAAACTGAAGAAAGGTTTGCATTTGTCAGAACTTCTGCTTAGGAATCTGTTTAGGGTTGTAGCCCTTCCAGTCAACATCTGCACTTGTTTTGCCGATGTTGGTCTCTTTAACTCCAAGATGGGTTTGATTTGATCTGGGCTTACCTCAATGCCCTTTCTGGTGATCAAGTATCCGAGGAACTTCCCTGACCCAACTCCAAATGCGCACTTCGATGCATTGAGTCGGAGCTGATATGTCCTTAGGATATCAAAGACTATCTTCAGGTCGGCCAGATGATCCTCAGGTTCCTTGGTCTTCACGACCATGTCATCAATGCATACCTCCACTGTTTTGCCTATTAGATGTCTGAACATCTTAGTCACCAATCTTTGGTAAGTTGCTCCTGCATTTTTCAACCCAAAAGGCATCACTCTGTAGCAATACAGCCCTTTTGGGGTGATAAATATAGTTTTCTCCTCATCTGGGGGGGTACATGGCTATCAGATGGTACCCTCTGTAAGAGTCTAGGAAGCTCATCCTTCCATGCCCTGAAGTGGCATCCACCAATTGGTCAATCTTGGGTAGTGGGAAACTGTCTTTGGGACAAGCCTTGTTCAGGCTGGTGAAGTTCACGCAGACCCTCCACTTCCCATTCTTTTTCTTTACAACAACCGTGTTTGATAACCACGTCGGGTAGTTTACCTCTCAAATGGCTTTGGCCTCCATAAGTTTACCCATTTCCTCTTCTACTGCCTGAACATGCATTAACGTAGGCTTCCTTGCTCGTTGGATGACAGGTTTGGCAGACTTGTCTATATTCAGTTTATGGCAAGTGACCTCGAGGTCAATGGTAGGCATCTCGTATGGTGTCCAGGCAAACACCTCAAGGTTTGCTCTCAAGAACGACTCTATTTCCTTTTCCTCTTCCTCGGCCAAGCCTAAGCCGTGAAGGAAGAAGCGCTCTTCATCCCATTGTTGGACCAAGATCTTCTTCAGGGCTTCCTCACTTTTCTCGGCTGGTTCTTTGCCGACGTCCTCAAGGACCTCCATATCCTCATCTTCAATCTCTGCTGCTTCTACTTCTCGTATGTTGTAGGTGGATTTCATTGCTGCCATGGAGCAATTATTTGTCTGCACCTGATCTCCTCTGACCTCCACAATTCCATGTTCTGTTGGGAACCGCAACAGTTGGCATAATGTTGAGAGAACAGCCCCCATTGCATGCGGCCATGGCCTTCCCAGGATAGCATTGTAAGGGGAGGGAGTGTCAATTATTGTGAACTCAGTTTTTACCTTCTTGGTGCTAGCCTGCACGTCCAAACTTATTGCTCCCAAGGGCCACGTCGGCATTCTATTGAACCCGACCATTGGACCATTGGATTGTTCCAGATCATCTTGGTGAAGGCCGAGCTCCTTGTAACATCTGACATACATGATGTCACAAGAGCTGCCTTGATCGATTAGAATTCGCTTTACTTGGTACTCTCCAATCTGGAGGGATATTACCAAGGCATCGTTGTGTGGATACTGCACCATCTCTAGGTCATCTTCAGTAAAGGACACCACTGGTCCCTGGCACTCGTTTGTCCTAGGTCTCTTCCGCAGGACCTGATACACATGTTGCAAGTGTTTTACCTTCTGAGTTTCCCCACATATCTCGTTCTCATTGACCTTCGAGTGAATCACATTGATCACTCGAGGTCCGCCTACTTGAGATTATGGTGCTGGTGGAGGCGGTGTTGCCGATGCCTGAGGCAGTCTCGCTTGTTCCTCCCTTGTCCTAGCCTTATCTACCAAGTCCCTTAGATGACCTTGTCTTACCCGGTTTTCTAGATGTGCCTTTAGGGCTCTGCACCCTTGAGTTAGATGCCCATCCTCATTGTGGTAGGCACAGTGTTTCCCCAGACTTCTTCCCATAAATTCACCAGGAATCTTCTTTGGTGCTTTATAATAGGGCTGATTCCGGATTCTTTCCAAGACTTTGTAAACCGGAATTCAGAATACGGTTGTGACTGCTTGGGCGGCCCTTAGTCTTGTCTCTTGCTTATTGTATCTACTATTACCTCGGCCTCGCTTTGGCGAGCCGTTTCTCTTGTCTTGTTTTGATGCCTTTTGTCCCTAGCGTGTCCTCCTCGGCCCTGGCATACTTTTCTATCCTGGCCAAAGTTCCTCCATACTTTTTGATAATGTCTTTGCCAGTAATTTTCGAAGCAGACAATCATTGTTCAGGACGTTCTTAAAAGACACGACCGCTACCTCTTGGTTGCATCCAGGTATTCGGTTAAACACCTCATAATACCTTTTGGCATAGGCCCTAAGGCTTTCATCCTCGCCAATTCTCAGAGCCATCAGGGAGTCTACCCTCAACAGTTGTACTTTGTTTGTCATGAATCTGGCCACAAACATCTTAGCCAGGCTTTCCCAGCTTTTCACAGTTCCTTTCGGCAACTTGTGAAACCAGTCTGACGCGATTTCCCCAAAGAAAGAGGGGAACACCTTGCAGAACAATGGCTCGTTCCCGGTGTACAGTGCCATTGAGTTCAGGTACAAGCTGACGTGAAAGTTAGGGTTAGACTTACCGTCTTATATCTGGAATCTCGGTATATGAAACCTCTTCGGGGCTTCAAATTTGTCTAATTCTAACGATGTTCTCGGCTTGACCGGAGAGGTTACCTCGACATCTTGTCGCTTCCTCTAGAGGTAATCTCTCAGATCCTCTGTGGTCTGTCCAGGAGCTCGGCTATCTACGGATTTTAGCCTTTTTGGCGCACTACTCCCGGTGTCGTTATGGGCCCTCTTAGACCTCCCTCCATTGGTCGTGTCGAAACAAAGTTCCTTCCTTTGAACATGTCAATGTTCTTTGGGCTCAGCTTCTTTGGTATGATGTGTCCTCCGAGAATCTCCCTTCATTGGCTCTCCTCGCCCAACCTCTCTTGAAGGCCAGTGAGAGTGTTCCTTGGTCCTGATGTGCTGAGGAACTGGAGGAACTATTTTCTGCCCCCCTTTTTTGGGCATCTTTTTTGGCGCTGGAATCGGTGTATCTTGTAACGAAAACGGTGGCTGCATGACGTTGTTCTGCATCATGAAATTGACAACCGATTGCAGGTTTGCCAATTTGTTCACCATTCCCTTCATCTCGCCGTCCCTCCACAGGAATATATCTTTCCATACCTGGAGGTCGTCCTCGTTATAATACCCGCCTCGGTCTGACTTTTTTGGTACGTCGCCCTTATGGCCGATGTCTTTCTCTCTGGGATTCTGATCCTGAGTTTCTTCGTTGCAGTTATCCTCCTCTACGTTAGGATCAAAATGTTTACACTTCCAGTAGGGATGTCATCCCCGATCTTCTCTTTCTGTCCGTCGTTGACCATCTATTCTCGTTTATTTCCCACAGACGGCGCCAAATTGTGTGTGTTGTTTTCTGACCACACTGCCAAACAGGTACTCAGCTGGAGAACACCGGCAGAATAAATTATGCCTAAATGACCTATCACAGAAAGAAAAGACTCCGGCGATGGTTCGTCTACCCGGGGGTACTCCGACAATCAAGTCAGTAATCAATATCTCTCAAAGATAACCAATTGTGCTTAACTCACAAGCTATAATACAAAAACGTACCTTAGACCCACGAGGGTACCTTACTTTTATAGTCATCATTATCCTGATCCCTGTAGAAGCCTAGCTTTTTTTGGACTCTGGCCCAATGCCTATCTTGGACTCCCAATTAAATAAAGGTAAACTCCCTAAGAGCTTTATCCTTATCCAGGCTGAAGTCCTCCCCCACTCTAGGACTCTTATAACTTATCCGCTTATCCCGGATTCCGATATAACCTCGGCCTAACCAAGATCATCTTGGCGTCATGACCAGGACACGTGGTACCTCGGTTAGTCCTTCGGTGCTACCTTGGCCACGTGTTGTCATTCATAAAAATATGCCCCCACACTATGCAATGATGACTTGACCTGAATCCAGCCCGACAAATGCCCACCCCCACGTCATTGTATCTTTAGATTTCTATAGGAATGTTCAAGATTAGAGCTTAATTCAGAGAAATGTAAAAAGCCCTGTTATGGTAATACATATAAAAATAATATATATATATATATATATATACATATAAATAAAAGAGTATTACTATTTCAGTCTAAAAATTATAATCTTTTTTAATCTATTAAAATATCTGAGATGAGATTGTGTTTTACATGATGACCCGTAAAATCAAAGATTTATGGATAGCCAATAGAAACGGGGCACGTCATCAAAATAATATATCAATTTTTATTGCTGGAAAATTTTAGATAACAAAGTCTTCAACTTGATTGCTGGAAAATTTTAGATCGGATTGAAATAGAGAATGGATTTGGAAAAGATTATGTCAATTTTGATGAACACAAAATTGAATATTTGGGCATAAATCGAAAAGAAATTGTGTGGTTTGAATCAACCATGACAGCCACAAACCCAAGGGAAAATATAGGAGAAGGGAGATGAGTCAATGGGTGGGGGCCTGAGTGGTGGTTGATGGGAAGAAACGAAGAGGTCAAGGGGGATGGTAGTTGGTGGTGGCCGCGGGAGAGAGGAGCTAGTAGTCTGTGGGTGCGCTGCTGACTAGGGAGAATGAGGGGTAGGGAGGTACCGGGTAAGGGTGAGTGTATTTTTGTGGGTAAATTTATAAACATCTCAAAAAATTTATTAAATTTTTTATCAAAGGTCGATGTGGCACCCACACCATATAGGTCTCACACTCATATGAGATATTTAGGTCTTTTTTGTCATAATTTAAAAAAGTTAAAAAGTTAAAAAATCACTATCTTATTTAGTCACATCATCTTATTTAAGTCACATCACTTCAAACCCAACCCATATCTAATTTATATTTCATAAAAAGTCAAAAAGTACACTTATTTAGATCGTCCCAAACAACCCCTTAATATAACTTTTAAAAGAATTTTTGAGTTCTCTAGTATTTTTGAAATTTTTTTTAGGCGTATCTAGTGTGTATGATGCGTCAATTTTTTTTATTAGTTCATTCAGATTAATAGTTTATTGTTTGGTTCAATTTTTTTACTTCAGATTAATAGTCACTTCGGACTATTAGTCCCTCATATGATGGCTTATTATATCTTGGGGGTGGGATTATTTTCATGAGATTGGTATCTCATGGGACTAATGTGTGAAATGTCCATTTTACTTTCATGCTATTACTTAATAAACAATTGAAAAAAAGGGTAAAATAGTCTTTGGAACATTTATCCTTATCTAGTCCGTCCAACCAAACATTTGATTCACTAAAAATAGTCCAATTCAGACATATAATCCCATCACTAAACAAATATAGGATACAAATCCAGTCAAACTACATAGTTCGGAGACAATATATCCCAAGACTAATAATCAGATAGATTGCAATTTCTCTTTATCCAGTTCATCCAAATAAACACACCCTTATTTATCCACCCAAAAAAAACACACCCTTATTTTTTTTTTAGTTTATCAGCTAAAAACAAACAAATTATATTAGATCTAAGAAGAGACAACATTACAATTATTTTTCTATAAGCTTACTACTTAACGAATCTGATTACATATACTGTGTTTTTTAAATTAAATTTTTGTTAATGTGTGTCCGAAAACAAAAATGGAACTACATTGAGATTATCAGGGTTAGCGCTGCGCAAAATACCGTTTAATCCACCAAAACCGCACCAATCTGCACCGCTCTAACCGCTAACCGCAGTTTAAACTTTAAAATTTATAATCCGCCAACGAAACCGCTCTACTCCGCTATAGTTAATACATATATATTTTTTAATTTTCAATGAAATATCAATGTAAAAATGAGTGTGAGAGAGATTTAAGATATGAAATTTATTACAAATTAGTGGTTATATATATGAACATATTATGTAAAATTACTTTGTGTTATATATCTAAAAAATATTATACAAATTAATGTTATATATAACGTAAATGTATGATAATTAGCTAAATATTCTTCAATCTGCCAATCCGGCAAAAACTGCCGAAACCGCAATTTGTCAATCTGCTAATCCGCCATTCAGTTTGTAATTTTACTCTCAAACCGCCAGAACCGCACCACGCACACCCCTAATCAGGGTTATGACCCCCAGCCGGCCCACCATCCACCATATTTTTATGACAAAATTTGTGATAAATTTAATTTGGAGGATCTCTAAAGCGTTATGTTCAGTGCATTTTTTTAATTGATAAGAGATTTATCATTTGTGAAATAATTTGGTGAAAGGTACTTTAACTTGTTTGGATAAATTACATTTACACCTTCTAAGATTTGGGTTTAATATATATCATCCCTTAATGTTTGGGAAGTTACATTGATCCTTCTGTCATTGTAATTATTTAGACGAAATTAACGTTGGTATAAAAAAGACATTGAATTCATATACTCTCTATTTTCTTGCTTTGCTTTACTTCTTCTTCTCTTTTTTTTTTCCTTTGCTTTACTTTTTTTTTAAATATAATTTTTTCTATTTTTTTACCAGGAATTGTTGCCTTTTATATAAGTAGGGATTTGTGAAATGAAACTATTAACCACAGGGATAGGAATGTAATTTCTATAAAGTCAAGGGGTGAGACATAATCGGACCAAACCTCAAGGGGTTTTGTTTTGAAGGACATTTTATTTCTAATTTTACTTCTTAATTTATCTGTTGACTTTTTTTATCTGTTAACTTTTTTGATTATCTGTTCAAATTATATTTTATCTGTTCAAATTTTTCATTTATCTGTTCAAATTATTTTCTATCTATTCATTTTTTTGTCTATCTATTTAATTTTTTTTGTCTATCTGTTCAATGTTTTGTGCAAATTTTCTATTTGTCCAAATTTTATCTGTGCAAATTTTTTATCTGTCCAAGTTTTATCTGTCTAATTTTTTATCTGTTCAATATTTTTATGAATACAAATTTTCTATCAAAATTTATATGTACAAATTTTTATATGTGTATAATTTTTATCTATACAAATTTATCTGTATGTTTTTCTCGAGCACCACCACTTCTTCCTATCTATCCTTCTACACCTCCATGGCTTTGGATCTAAGTTTCTTCAAAATTTCAAATCCAAACCATTTCTTGCAAACCAAATATATATATATGGACACAAACCTATTATCTCTCTCTCTTTCTCTCTCTCTCTCTCTCTCTCTATATATATATATATATATATATTTCTATGTTCTATTTATCAACTATAATACATTCCTTCCTGAATTGCCTACACAGGCGTGGGTGAAAAATAGACATAAACAAGTAAATAAATACAGAAATATGTATAATCACATCCTTTGGTTGCCCAGAAACCACATAACGACATGTTAAGTGAAGTGAAAAGTGAAAATTTTAGCTTAATTTTCCCTTCACTTCACAAATCATTCCTCAAATACTCAAACTAAGCACAACCTTAAGGATTAGCTGATGAAAGATCCCAAGATTTGTTCATATTTTTCACAAATTGTCAGCAACAAAGAGAAGAATTAAGTAACTAAGCTCTAGATATGATCATAAATGAATACAAACACATAACAATGACTATAAAACAAAACTAAATAAAAAGATCTATGAATTTCACACAGAGCAATGATTGAATGAAGTTGAAATCTAAAAGCACACAAGCACCGAGACGCGGTAGTGGTCTAGGGTAGGCGAATCTAGAGAGACGTTGGCGAGAGATAACGAAGATGATTTGACAATCGAAAGATCTAATACCGATGACGACGGCAGAGCTCTGGTTCAATCACCGATATCAGCTCTGGTTTGCAGCCACCGATGCCAAACCTAAGGGGAGATCGAGTGAGACCACGACAAAGTGAGAAGAGGCGGGTGAGTGTCACAACCCAAACCCGCCCCTATAGGTTTAGCATCGTAACCGGCTAGTAATCATAAGATTACTAAAGGCCTTTGAAACAAATTAACAAAATTAAAGGGGCTAGTATAAGTAAATATCAAAATACAATAATGTCCATAGAGTTGTGCAGACGTATATGAGACTAAAAATTTAAACTTAATTTACATGTACATGTGACATCATAAATACATCCACCTTACGTCACCCTTACACAAATAAAACAAAACAGGTCTTAGCCTTAATTATATCATATACAGAAACTTGTTCAAACAAAACAAAAGAAAACAAAAGTCTTTAAGATGGTTCACCAAACTTGACCACTTCTTAATTCGGGAACCTCATCAGGAGGCACGGCGGTTGGCTTGACAAAACAGAACTCTAGGCTAGCAACTTAGGCATGGTCCCGTGCTTAATCACCTACATACATAAATAATATAGTGAGCTGGAGCCCAATGAATAACAACAGAGTAAAGGGTTTGTGAATGATGTTCATCATAGATTTGAAAATCGAAGTTCATATCAGAAACATATTCACATACTTATACAGAATTCATAAAACAGTTATATGTAGTACATCCATTAGCTAATAGATCAGATTGGTCATAAGATCCACATGCATAATCGATACCGACGGCCATAAGGTCAACATCTTTCTGCACATATAGCCATGGTATTGTATCCCCCTGTAGACACCACATTTTGATCGCCTTTAAGACTTGGGCGTTTCACTCTGAACACTCGATGATGAAACATTATGCTGTGTAATCTTTTGAATCTTCAGCAAAGGAATTCGATTTCGAGCTTCAAAAACTTAAACATTGCACCCCATTTTGACGAAAACCTTTTTTTTTATCTTCCTTGACCACTCAGAGAGCAGCAAATCCATTTATTGGCCTGCAAGCCACTTTCTTGGGCCGACCGTATAATTGATTGGTCGGTCGGCTGGCCATGCTCAGCCCAAAATTTGTATTTGCAACACAGGCTGCACCCATGCAAGGGATTTGGCTACCTGTCCATTTTCGAAGATATTTTCGTTGGAAGGCGGTTGAAAATCTATAAAAAGATCATCTCCCTTCAAAATTTAGGGTTAGGGAATTGTTTTAAAAGTCTAGGAGTTCCTTCAAAGCTCTTCCTCTTGATATTCAAAATAGATACACTATAGATATACCATTGAAGCTCAAATTTGAAGCTTTTTGGCTGAAGTGTTGAACTTTATTTCAGATACTTGAGGGTGTTTGGATTGAAGTTTGCTAACTAAAAAGCTCTTCCTCTTTCCAAGAGGTTAATCTTTGAACACTTTTCATTACCTTTTCTTTTACTCTTTTGTTCTTTATTCTCTATTATAAATACTGATTTTCATAAGTAGCACTTTTTCTAGGCCCACTGAAGTCAATGTCATCACCACCACAACCAAGACATCTAATCCCTTTGCTGGTGTAAACCTACAAACCACCAACTCGGCTCGAACCCAACTCAAAACCTTTTTCCAACTGCCAAGCGAGGTCCGGTGCCCTCAATGCATCCAAAATGAAACTGGTGGAGTCCACAACTAGTAATGACATCTCCCAAGTTCTTGGTATCGATTTTAAGATCTATCAAAATATCAGCCAAGGGCCAAAAGGGTTTTGAGAAAAAAAGTTTGCGAGGATCGTTGGGTAAGGCGAATAGAGTGAAAATCTAGAGAGAGAGAGAGAGAGCACCTAGAGAGAGAAAGAGAGTGTTTTTGGATTGTGCATGTGTGAAATAAGAAGCCAAAGATGTGTTTAAATGAGCCTTGGGTGTGAAAACCCCTAACAACCCCTGAAGTCAGTACGTTTGGCCAGCCGACCATTCTTTTGTGCGGCTGGCTCATCTTTTGGCCTGCTGACAATTCAATTGTGTATTGCTAAAAAAAATTTCTAATTTGGGCATGGTTGTTCTTATATTCATCTTAAAACTGGAAAATTGAAGTCTTTAAGTTTGTCTTAACTTTAGAAAATTCTGAGATTCCATTCTGGATGCATCGTCCTAGGTCCCGCCATCTCTCCAAAGTGTGAATGTGCCTCGACCTCGACCTCAAGCACGAGCAAGTTTTATCCTCTTTTCAGCATTTGAGGACCTTTGAACTGTGAGTTGAAGGTGGAAGTTTGAAAAACAGAAAAAAGAAGAAAAAAGAAAACAAAAAATGGAGGTAGATCTCCAGCAGAACAGAGCACAAGAGATTAACATTGCCATCAAAATAAAATTAATTTTCTACTTTCCAACTTAACGTAATTTTCAAAAAGATAAAAATAAAAACAATGTTTAGTTTGGTTTTCAGAAAATTTTTCTAAAAAACTAAAAATTAATTTGGTGAAAGAAATAAAAATATCAAAAAAACTTATCATTTTTATATAATTCTATCTCTTGGGAGGTTAGAAATAATTTTTAAAAATTTAAAATAGTATTTTTTTATATTTATTTTTATCAAATTAATTTTTATTTTTTCAAAAACAATTCTAAATGTTTTTTTCTCTGAAACACGAACTAAACAAGTCCAAGATCTATAAAAGTGGAATTTATGGCCTATTTTGGCAATTAGAAAAAAAAAATCAGTTTATTAACTTATTGGGCAAAGCACCAATAAATCCCAATTTTTAATTTATTGAACTATTTGATCTTGTCTTTTCTTTTGTGGACTGATAAGTCCTGTTTGAATATTAATTACGTTTATACCCATTTAACTAACCCGAGACATTTTGTTAGTGGAGGACAAATGTAAGTTTTTACTGATGTTTGAATGACAAAAATGCCCAAAAGCGTACTTTAGGCTCTTTTAATGATTTCTCTTCTTTTCGAACAAAAATGGTCGAGATATTATGGAAGGTTCTGGGTTTGTATCCCAACATTAGTGATTGGAATCCTTATTTTGTGTGATTAAAGATTCACATTTGGCAATGCTCACCCTCCACTATTGAATGACACAACGACATCGCACACGACCCACAAGGTGTACATGTCATTAACATTTGCAGAAGGTTTTCGCCGTGAGGACTGAGGATTCTTTAACTCTGCTTCTCGGTGAGATAGTAACATTAACAGCGTCAGTGAATCGATCTCGTTCTGCGATGGTAGTAGTTATGTGAATGTTGCTTTCAAACTAACGTTGCAATTGATTAGGTTTGTAAGCTGCATTATGGTTAGAATTTGGGATTGTTGGTTGTTTTAATGATGTTGTTTATACCGAAATCCGAAATAAAAATTTTAATTTTTGTTGATGGACGAAGTGTTGTTATGTTATGTTTAGTGTTTGCTTAAAATGTAATACCGATGTGTTTATGTGCTGTGACAACAATATTTGCTGGGGAAAAATGGGATTCAGGCTGATGTTATTTTATGAAGATGGACAAACAATGTAGTTGTTTGGTATGTTTATTGAGTGCGTGTGTGATTAGAGTGATTTTGGAGTGGGGTGGATGGTACTAATTATAGTCATGAGAAGTCCATGTGGTTTTTGTTGCTAGTGTTTGGGTAGTTGTCCACAAGTATACGAATAAGGTAAATCTTAGGTGTAACAGAATGTTAGATGCACTTATGATTTGGGAACAGGGTGGGGATGTTGTTGATGGGTAGTGGAGGTGTATTTTTTATGTTAGTTGAAAAATGTAATGTATTTGTTTTGTGATTAGTGGGAGTAATTGCGAGGATGTTGTTGGTGATTGGTTTAGTGTTTGGATTTTGAACGTAGTGGCTATGTTGGTTGTTGTCATTCGAAGGTGTGTTGTCGGAAATTTGTTGTTTTCATGGCTGTGTAGTGTATGTTACAATTGAATGTTGTTGGGTACGTTGGAGGTAATGGTAAGCAAATTTTGGTAAATATTTTGTCGTGGCTACCAAATGTGAAATGATGGGTACATTAGTAGAGCATATTATTTGGTTTATGTGTTTAATTTTGTTGTTATGAGTTGTCTGGTAAATTACACGTGATTTCACAAATGTATGGTCATAAAGGTATTTGTTTCACGTTTATTTCGGTTACTCGTAATGTAGTTGTTTGTGGGGGGTATGTTTTTTGGGTTGTGTTGCAATGACATTTAATATTTGGGGGGATTGGCAGAGTCCATCGATGTTATGTTATGAGTTTGTTGTGTCGTACATATGTGTAACGTTGGCAGGGTAACAGTATGGTTGGTGTCCGTGGTTCATTGAATGAGATGGTTTGTTATGCAGTTTAATTGGTTTACATTGTGTGATTTGAATGTAGTGGCGATATTGTTTGGTGGTATACACACGTATCTTGTGGGAATTTTGTTGTGTATGTGGCTGTTTAGTGTGTATTCAAGTTGTTGTGGAAATGTATGTGTTGTAATTGAATATTGTCGGGTATGTGGGGATAATATCAATGACAAGTGTGTGAACATCTAACGTGGCCACTAAATACATAAGTGTTTCAAGTACATCGAATCGAATGTGCATGGTTTACTTAAACACAGACGTGACCATGGTGGGAAATGATGGGTATATCAAATGATCATATATGTATGGTTTACATTTTTACTTTACGGTCTTATATAGTTCCTGGTGAATTCTATGTGTTTTTGTTATTTATTTTGTGATTCCTGTTTAAGTACGCAGTCGTGCTTTTTATGGCAGGTAATACTGGACGAGATGGGTCAATCGGAATGCGTGGGAAGCGAACACCACGTCCGCCATTGGCTATGCAGATGTCAACGAGAAAGACGCCAAGAATACGGGCACAACTGCCTTTTAAAGTTAAAAAAAAGGGCACCGAGAATGGAAGACAAACAAAATTCGATACGTCAAAGCTAATGTATCGTTCCGACGTGGCTGGTGTGATTAAGACTGTGCTGGAATTGAAATTTACTGTGAGACAGATTTGTCAACTGCAAAGACGCCATTTTGGCTGATGGTAAAGGCGATCCGAGTCCACAATCTGAATCCAAATGCATTCAAAAAATGTAATGCAACAGTGTGCCGTTTAATTCAATCGTATAACCTAACAGATGAGAACTTTTACATTGGTAGAAGTGGACTGCCTTTACGAAACAGTGACATCCAGTTAATTTTTGGGATTCAATGTGGAAAAGAGCCGCTGGATCTTTCACATAGGGTGAAGGCGCCGTCTGATTTTACACAGCGGCAGTGTGCAAACGTTGGCCAGATATCCTCAATATTGATTAAGGATTTACTACTAGAAGCAATACGTGGCATGGCCGAACAAGACGAGGAAGATGTTGCAAAGCTGCTGTGTTTATATATATGTGCCAAACTATTTTTTGTTAATACAGGTGAGTCAATTGGTTGGGCATTCGTGCACGTAATTAACAAGCTTGAGACATTATGGGTGTACTACTGGGTAGCAGTAATCCGCAATGCATTGGTTGGTTCATTGAATGAGATGCATAAGAAGCCAAAAAAAAGTTACCGAGTGTGTTGTTGCTTTGCTGGTACGGCCCTTAGACACACGAATCTGAAACTGTGTTATATGTAACGGACCGGTTTAATGACTTTTTTGCTTAATTGTTTGTATGGTTTTTGTGTACTTGTAGTTCCTCATCTGCGAACACAAAACAATATTGGAGCTGGAAAGCCGTAACGTGTCCCCACGATCAACAATTCCCCCAACCACTCCACCAAATCTCTAAAAATATAAAAATGTTACCCCACACCTTACCCACTATCCAAACAAACATCAAAATCAAATCACAACCAAAGGGCATACATGTAAAATCTAATATCACCAAATCAAATCAATAACACCTACCAAAAATAAAAATGACTGTTTGGTTTATAAAAAAAACATGTAAGACTAAATGAACTAACATTTCCCAAAGTGAGATTTATGAGTAATTTTTCCTAACTTATTTAACTTATATCATCTTTCTATTTTTTTTGCATACTTATAAAAAAAAAAAAAAAAAAAAAAAAAATTCTCAAAATAGGCGTATATAAATGTAATAAAAAAGCAGTACCGTTCCATTACAGTGTACCCATTATAGAATTTTTTTTTTTTTTAGATAGGTAGAAAATGTTCCTTGTTTTTTGGTTGTTTCATTTCAATCAAAATACAATCTATCATTATCTTCATAATTTTAAAAATGTCATTGACACTTCAATATAAATATTTTTTTCTTGTATAATTTTTTTTTTTTGTAAACAATTTTTCTTTTATATAATTCTTTTAAAAATTATATTGAGTAATGTTTGGTTTGTTAGAATAAAAGTGAAATGTAATATATTAATTATTAGGGACAATTATAAAAATAAAATAAAAATCCAAGGGTTTGAACCCTATAATAAAATAAACTTTAGATTTTTAATTTTATCAATTTAAATCCTAATTTTTTTTATTTGTTTGTAATTTAAATCATCTATCTATTTTTATTAAGTAAAATTGATGAAAATAATAGTATTTTAATCATTAAATTTAATAAAAATAGTATTTTAGATTTTTTTTATACGCCTATACTGGGTTTAATAACTAAAATATTATTTTTTTTTGGGTCCATTTTGCTTAACAAAAATAGACAGATGGTTTATATTGAAAACAAATAAAAAAAATTAAATTGAGAAAATTTATAATTCCGATTTTATATTTTATAAAACAATATTATCTATTTTGTAATAAACTAAATGCTATCTTTAGTAAAACTAAAAGTATTATAATTGTAAAATTTAAATTTACTACAAAATTATTATATTTGTAAAACATGAATTTATTACAATAGTGTCCCGTGTCTAGGGCTGTAAAATTGGCCCGAGGCCTGTGGGCGGCCCGTAGGCCGCCCGAACTCCGATGTGGGCCTGGCCCATTTCAGCCCTGTTAAGCCCGAGCCCAGTCCAGTACCTTGGGCCTGAGCCTGGGCCTTCAATTTGGGGCTAGCCCGGCCCGACTCAACCATCAAACCCTCTCTCTACCAATGATCAAATTTCAGAAAATAAAAATAAAAAACAACTTACAATAGTTAAATAATTAAAAATAATAAAAAATAAAATAAATAAAAAGATTAATCTTATAAAAATAAAATAATTAAATAATTAAATAAATAAAAAGATTGATCTTATAAAAATAAAAAAATAAAAAGATTGATCTTATAAAAAAAATAATTAAATAAATAAATAACTAAAAAGATTGATCTTATAAAAATAAAAAAAAATAAAATAATTAAATAAATAAAAAGATTGATCTTATAAAAATAAAAAAATAAAAAACTTAAATAAAAATTAATATAATTAAATAAATAACATTAATAATTTAAAAATAAAAAAAAATTAATAATAATTTATTAAATTAAAATCAAATTAATAATTGTTTGATAGAAAATGATGATGTATCACGCCAGTGCGCCACCACGCCCTGCCACACTGTGGCTGGCAGTGGCAATGCACAGTCTGTGTGTGGCTGGCCTTCATTTTTATTTTTTTTTAAATTTCTTACTTCATTGTTTCATGGGAAAGTGTATCTAACGTGAAAGAAAAAAAAAATTACACACACACACATATATATATATTTACTAAGTTGGAAGGTAATATTGGGCCCGTGAGGGCTCACCACGAGTTTCATTTTAATAATTCGAACCGTTCAATGTGTAGAACTCTTCCATTACTATATGCATATAGCAAATCACGTTAATCGGATATCGCTAACTACATGATCAAATCAGTTTGCTATAAAAATGCATGGTGTTATAGTTAATGGTTGACAAAAAAAACTAATCCAATCAGATAGTTATAGATATCCGATCAATGTGATTTTTTACAAACATATAATACTCGACGAGTTGTACACATTGAACGGTTCCGATTAGCAAAACGGGACCCGTGATGGCTCCCACTGGCCAAAGAGCACCGTCCAAATGGTTGCTCGAAAAGGAGGCAACCATTTCCTAAAACTTTGCTGCCAGTGCCTTGCCACCGTACAGCCCCCTACCTATCATTATAGTACCAGCCTAGTCTCAATTTTGAGCCGTTGCATTGCAAATTTGCATCTCCTTCAACTCAAACGGATATATATAAAACGCTCATAATTCAAACGGTTAGAATTCAAACTACTATAAATATATTTCAGTTTTCAAAATAAATTTCACAACAAATCATTCTCTCTCTCTCTTAAACTCTCTCAATCTCTCTCAACTCTCAATTAATTTTGAAATGGCATCCCTAAGTGGTTATTGCAATTGTGCAACAAGAAACTTTTAGCAGAAGAAGAAAATTTCTATATCGCATTCGCTAGTCGGTAATATTAATTAGTTTAATTAAATTTATTAACTACTCATTTTTTTCATTAATTATTTATGCACATATATTAATTATTATTTTTTACTGATTGAATTTACACATTATTTTAATTAATTGTTCATTCTTATATATTGTTTTACTTGTATTACAATGGATCCTAATATGCCTAATGTTTATGTCGATGTTGATACATATACTACACCACATGAATCTGTTGATTCTCCTTCTAATATCCCTCTTCCAATAGTTGGATCATCATCTAGGAGCAGAAGTAGTAGTGTTTGGGAACATTTTGAAAAAATATCTATAAATAATCCTGGTGGCACAATTACATTTAAAGCAAAATGTAAATATTGTGCACGTTTACTTAGTACTACATCTGCAGGGGGTACTAGTCATTTAAAAAGGCATTCTGACAAACATTTACAAAGTAAACAACCTGATATTCGAAGTCAAATGCAATTAGAGATTTCATCAACTGGTAATTTGCAAACATTTTCATATGATTCTATACGTGCACACAATTCTGTAGTTGATTATATTATTAAAAAAGAACAACCTTTTAGTACTAGTGAATGTCCTGATTTTACCGAAAAGATTCATGAAAGCTTTGCACCGCAATATCAAAGTTTTTCAAGAAATACTACTAGAAAAAGGATTTTAAAGAAATTTGAGGATATTAAAAGTGAATTATTTGATATCTTTAAAATTTTGAATGGAAGGGTTTGTTTAACATCTGATCTGTGGTCAAATAATGGTTTTGAATATCAATGTATCACTACACATTTCATTGATAATGATTGGAAATTAAATAAAAGAATTATTTCATTTAAATTAGTTGAACTTCCATACATTGGTCATTCGCTTGGTGTAGAAATAAAAAATGTATTATATGAGTGGGCTTTACAAAATAAAATATTTACAATTAGTTTAGATAATGCATCATATTATAATCAAATTGTAGCCCATTTAAAATCAACTTTACAATTAATTGTTGATGGTGATTTATTTCATGTTCGTTGTTGTGCCCATATTTTAAATTTGATTGTTAAAGAAGCTATGCATGTATACGAGACTTATGTACTTGTAATAAAAAATGCAGTTGTTACTATTATGTCTTCTGGTAATCAAATTTCAGAATATAGAAAAATTTGTCAACGAGAAAATATGTCATTTAAAAAATTAATTTTAGATGTAAATAGTAGGTGGAATTCAACATATAATATGTTAAAAATAGCTTGTAAACAAAGAAGAGTAATAGATTTATTTTTTGCAACAACATCAATAGGAGGAGTACTGACACCCACTGAACTTAATTGGCACCGAGTAGCCTTGTATAAAGATTTTCTAAAAGTTTTTAATACTTCAACAAAATTATTTTCTTATATATATATTCCTACTTCACCATTTGTTTTACATATGCTAGCAGAAATAATTAAAGTTTTCATAAAATGAATGGGTAATGAACTTTATGTAACCATTATTACTTCAATGAAAGAAGAATTTGATAAATATTTTCATCATTTGCCTCATCTATTGGGTTTAGCTATAATAATTGATTCTAGGTGTAAAGAAATTGGTTTACAAGAATTTTTAGAGCGTATTTTCGCTGATCAAATACAGTTTGCCCCTATTATGGAAACATGCAACAGATTATTTCAAGAATACAGGGCAACTGCAGCTGCATCTACATCTGTAAATACACCTACACACACTACACTAGCAGTCCAATCTCGAGGCGAGAGATTAAGTATTTTCACAGCAATAAAAAGTAGAATAATATCTCAACATACAAGTGAAAGTAATTCTGAACTACAACGTTATTTGGAAAGCCCGTCAGTGGATAATTCCGATAATTTTGACATTTTGGAATGGTGGAAACAAAATGAATCTATGTGGCCTGTGCTTTCACAGATGGCCCGTGATATACTAACTGTTCCTATTTCTACAGTTGCTTCGGAAACAGCTTTTAGTGTAGGTGGACGGGTGCTGAGTGACTACAGAAGTAGGCTTTTATCCGAAATGGTTGAGGCACTGATGATATCCAGAGATCATATGCACGCGCTTACAAGAAGACAAAATTTTAGTGAAAATGAGCGAATTCAATATGATTTGGATGACATATCATCGGGCAACGCGACTGAAATGTTTGTCTTCTCCAATGATTGATCAACAATTTATTTTTTACTATTTTATTTCATTTCGTTTTTTTCTTGGTTTTTGTTTTTTTGTTTTTTGTATTAGATTATTGGGGTGGAGTATGATGCAAATGATTGGTAGGCTAGTAGGTGCCAACCTAGTTGGGATGTACTTGACCTATAGTGATGCAATTGCTATACCATCATCAGTAATCTACACCTAATTTATTTAATAATATCAATTTTTGTAATATTTTATTTCATTTTAAAATAAAAATTATTCATTCAATAAATGTTATATAAATAATTTAATATTGTAATATTGAAAGTTTTGATTTCATATATATATAATTATTCATTTCGAAAGAAAAAAAAAAGATTACATAATTGCATACTTTTTTAGTTATAAGTTCACAATTAAAAAAACATAAGTCATGTATAATTAAATTTAAATATCACCATAAAATATTACACAACCAAACAAAATATCTCATTAATTGTAATTAAAATACTCTAGTATAATTTTTTTTTAAAAAAAAAAATTATTTCTAATATTAAAAAAAAAAACCTGACTAGGCCCGGCCCGTGGGCCAAGGCCCAAGCCCAGGCCCTAGGCCCTATTATGAGTAGGCTTGGGCCTGGGCCTCACTTTTTGGCCCATGGCCTAGCCCGGCCCTCTAAAAAAACGCGAGCCCACAAAGCCCGAATGGGCCGGGCCGGGCCATTATTACACCCTTACCCGTGTTTTGGGCAATTTTTTATTTTTTTAGTATCTATTTGAAACGCATGAGGCCTTTATAGAACTTGTGATTGGTTAAATATAATTATAAGACTAGAAAAACAATTATATATATATAGGGAACTTTTTTGATAAATCCTCTTTTTAAGAGTTTTATTCCATCAAACTCATATTGTTTTTTACTATTCTATTAGGTCCTATTTGAGATAAGAATACCAAAACATTCTCAATGTCTCCTACCCCCTATTAATGTTGATTGTCATTATGTTTTGGTAGTTCCCATGTATCAAGTTGTTGACTATCATTATATTCATATTAATTTGAAATAAATTTTTATCATTATGTTGTCAATTACATGATGTGAATATTCACATCATGTAATTGAAATGAATATTCACATCATTACATTCACATTAATTTAAAATGAATTTATGTCATTGTGTTGTTAATTACATGATGTGAATATTCATACTAAAACATACAAATGTGAACGTTCACATCACTATGTTAGACGAGAGAGAATGTTCACATAACTACATGTGTTGGAAAAATGGCTTTGTAAACCTTATTTTTTGCCAACTTTTAGCATTAATTAAGGTCGGACCCAAACGTTTTTTGTAACGTTTTTTCTTGGATTCGTGTCTAATGCCGTGTAGTGAAGTAAATCATGTATTTGGTTGCTCAAAACCGTTTCCGGATGAATGAGAATTCAACGCACATTTCGGGTTCGTAGAAATGAATTTTGGTGGGTTTACAACACATTTGTGAAATGTGTTTATCCTACATTGGAAAGGCTTGAGGAATTGTTTGGGTATATATACCTTAACTTGGGATACTTGGAATGGGCCCCAGGGGGTACCCAAGTTTGTGAAAGGGTGAGGTTATAGGTGTAGTGGGCTAGACCCATTGGACCCAAAACTAAAACCACACGCGCGCGCCGCTGCCGGTCGGTAGGGCAGGCTGGCCTAGGTGCATGGTGTGAGGTTGGGTTGGGCTTTCCAGCCCAATACTTAATTGTTTTGGGCCAAAAACATTTAAACGTTATTTATTTATTTTATTCTTAGTTTCAAAAATCAAAATAAATTGGTCCAAAATTTTTTCCCTTTACCAAACACGTCACTTACAGGTCCATATCACCCGAACAGTTCAACAGGTTCAACACAGGTTCAAATCTGTTGAATTCAAAACTGAATTTGTTCAAACAGATTCGAATCTGTCCAAGCACTTGTTCTATCTGTCCGAATAGGTTTCTACCTGTTCGAAACAGCCACCAGTTTGTCTATTTAAAAGGCTACTTTCAACAATTCATTTCACTTAATTTTTCCCTAATATTTTTGTCCTTCTTTCCCTGTGCTCTTGCATCAGTTTCTGCATTTATTTTTTAGGAAGAAAAAGAAAGAGTTACAGCATATTTTGGTTCACCATACTTGGTTTTATAGTGCTGTAAAATCAAGGTGTAGTCGTTGCATCCTGGGAAGTAGACGCCGGTTAAAACTCGAAGCACCAGAGCGAGGGCGAAATCTACTTTAAAGAGATTATGTCCAACACAAGCCTCGACGTTTAAATTCTGTAAGCATTTAATTCGGAAAATAATATATAATTATTTTCTGAGTTATTTTATTTATTGTTTATTTTATTTTCACATTTAATTTACACACACATACCACCGTGGGTATAATAATCTTAAAGTAGATTTTCTTTTTTATTTATTTCTGTGTTAGACAAAGGAATATTTTGTTTCGGCAAATTAAATAGTAGTCATATACTGTTTAATTTCTTAAATAGTAGTAATATACTGTTTAAATAATTTCATTGATAACATAGTAGTCATATACTGTTTATCATTGAAATTATTGTTACAAAATATTATTCTGTATATTTTGTGTAATTTATTTTGTGCATAAAATTGTGATTGGTACATTATTATTTTTGTCAGAATTATGACAACTGAAATAAACAGTACTGAGACTGTTATTACTCAAAACCCCAACACCTGTTGTGGCAGTGATAACTCCGACAGTACCAGTAAATCATAGGGAGAAGCCATAAAAATTCAATGGTAATGATTTTAAAAGATGGCAACAAAAAATTATGTTTTATCTTACCGTATTGAATTTGGCTCGCTTCACTCATGAAAAATCACCGATACTGAATGAGGGAGAAACTGATCGGCAAGTGATTACCGCAGTTGATGCATGGAAACATGGTGATTTCCTGTATCGGAATTATATCCTCAATGGGTTGGACAAAATACTGTACAAAGTGTATAGTGTCAAAAACACCGCAAAAGAACTGTGGGAATCTCTGGATCATAAGTATAAAACATAGGACGCCGGTATAAAGAAATTTTTTGTCGGTCATTTTTTGGATTTTAAAATGAAAGATTCCAAAATGGTTATTAGCCAAGTTCAAGATCTCCAATTAATTCTCCATGACATGCATGCTGAAGGAATGGTTCTCAGTGAATCTTTCCAAGTTGCGGCAATCATTGAAAAATTGCCACCATCTTGAAAAGAATTCAAGAATTATCTAAAGCATAAGCGCAAGGAGATGAAATTAGAGGATTGATAATGCGACTTAGAATTGAGGAGGACAACAGTGGTTCCGACATGAAGTCAGGAAACCATGTCATGAAAGCTAAGGCAAATGTTGTGGAACATGGACAAGGGTCAAAGTTCAACAACAAGAAGCGGAAGCATGATGACAATGGTCCCAAACAAGGATCCACAAGTAAAGAGATCAACAACGGGTTTAACAAGAGATTCAAAGGCAAGTGCTTTGTGGCGGCAAAGATGGACATCGCACTAAGGATTGTCACGTTTGCAAGGACGGAGGGAGTTTAAAGCCAGCACACGCCAACATAGCCGAGGATTTTTATCTTTCCGATGAAGTGGCAGACATCAATCTTGCTGCAGTAGTCTCTGAAGCAAATTTGGTGGGCAATTCTAAGGAGTGGTGGGTGGATACTGGAGCAACCCGCGACAACTGTGCAGATAAAAAGATGTTCATAACCTACAAAGTGATGGAAAGTGGGGAACAATTTTTTATGGGAAACTCTTCTACTTCAACTGTGGAATGACAAGGAAAGATCGTGCTGAAAATGACATCGGCGAACGAACTCACTCTTAACAATGTACTCTATGTGCTAGAAATTCGCAAGAATTTGATTTCTGGGCCATTGTTAATTATGAATGGGTTTAAATTAGTCTTTGAATCTGACAAGGTTGTACTCACCAAGAGTGCATGTTTGTGGGGTGAGATTATATGAGTGATGGGCTTTTTATGCTTAATGTAAATACTATTGTACCTAATTTGGTTTTTAATAATAAGAACACATTTTCTGTTTATATTGCCGAGTCTTCTTTTTTATGGCATGGTAGATTAGGACATGTTAATTTTAATTCTTTGTGTAGACTTGTTGCTTTAGAATGTTTACCAAACTTAAAATTTGATCCTAATTATAAATGTGAGATTTGTATTGAGGCAAAACTCACTAAGGCATCATTTAATAAAGTCTAACGAAGTACCAAACCTCTAAGTTTAATTCACACAAATATCTGTGATTTAAAATTTGTTTAAACAAGAGGAGGTAAGAAGTACTTTATTACTTTTATTAATGATTGCACTCGATATTGCTATGTTTACTTATTGAGAAGTAAAGATGACGCTGTAGAAGCTTTTAAGCAATATAAACTTGAGGTTGAAAATCATCTTGGCAAAACTATTAAGATAGTGAGGAGTGACAGAGGTGGTGAATATGATTCACCATTTAAAGAATTTTGTTCTGAACATGGTATCATTCACCAAACCACTGCACCCTATTCTCCTCAGTCAAATAGAGTTGCTGAGAGAAAGAATCGAGCTCTTAAAGAGATGATGAATGCCATGTTGATTAGTTCAGGCTTACCTCAGAACTTGTGGGGGGAAGGCGATTTTTTCTGCTAACTTTATCCTTAACAGGGTACCCCACAAGAAACTTAATCAAATACCTTATGAATTATGGAAAGGTCGACGACCTACCTACAATTACCTCAAAGTGTGGGGGTGTTTGGCTAAGGTGGCAGTCCCTAATCCCAAAACGACTAAGATAGGACCAAAAATTGTTGACTGTGTGTTCATTGGTTATGCAAATAATAGTAGTGCATATAGGTTTTAGTTTATAGATCTGAAAATCCTAATATGCATGTAAACACTATTATTGAGTCAAGAAATGCATCATTTTTTGAACACATTTTTCTTTGTAAGGAAACTGAAGAGAGAAGTTCAAATAAAAGAACTTTTGATACTGCTATGGATAGTAGTGAAGACCAAAATGATAATGAAACAGATGAACCTAGACGTAGCAAGAGGGCTAGGATATCTAAATCATTTGGTCCAGATTTTCTGACATACCTGTTGGAAAATGAGCCTCAAAACTTCAAAGAAGCAATGTCAAGTCCTAAAGCTCCATTGTGGAGAGAGGTTGTGAATAGTGAAATTGAATCAATATTGCAAAATCATACTTGGGAACTGGTGAATCTTTCACCAGGATGTAAACCTCTTAGATATAAGTGGATATTCAAGAGAAAAATGAAAGCAGACGGTTCTATAGATAAATACAAGGCTAGGCTTATTGTTAAGGGATACAGGCAGAAGGAAGGCCTTGATTATTTTGACACTTATTTACCAGTGACAAGAATAACATCTATTCGTCTGTTAATTGCGATTGCAGCTTTGTATAATCTGGAAATACATCACATGGATGTTAAAACAGCCTTTTTGAATGGCGAGTTAGATGAAGAAATCTATATGGAACAACCGGAAGGGTTTAAAGTTCCCGGCCAAGAGAAAAAGGTTTGTAAACTTGTCAAATCCCTTTATGGATTAAAACAAGCTTCGAAACAATGGCATGAAAATTTTGATCATGCTATGCTTTCGAATGGTTTTAAGATAAACGAATGTGACATATGTGTCTATGTTAAAAACACTGACAAAGGCTATGTCATAGTTTGTGTCTGTGTGGACGACATGCTCATTATTGGAAGTAATAATGACATGATTAAATCTATGAAGAAAATGTTGAACAGGGAGTTTGACATAAATGATCTGGGAGTAGCAGATGTAATTCTAAGAATAAAAATTACTACAACATCTGAAGGATATGCTTTATATCAGTCTCATTATGTTGAGAAGATTCTGGAGAAATTTGGAAAGCATGACGACCGTCCTGCTAAAACACCTGTACACATTAGTCTTCACTTGTCAAAAAATATAGGTACAAGCATATCACAATTAGAGTACTCTCGGATAATCGGAAGCTTGATGTACTTAATGAATTGCACAAGGCCAGATATAGCCTATGCTGTTAGCAAATTGAGTAGGCACACAAGTAATCCAGGGTCCGATCATTGGAAAGCAATAATTAGGGTACTTAGGTATCTAAGACATACTCAAAATTATGGCTTACATTATACTAAGTATCTAGCAGTACTCGAGGGGTACAGTGATGCAAATTGGATATCGGATACTAAAGACTTAAAATCTACTAGTGGATATATCTTTACCCTGGGAGGTGCTGCAGTCTCTTGGAAATCTTTTAAGCAGACATGCATAGCAAGGTCGACAATGGAATCTGAGTTTATCGCATTAGATAAAACAGGAGAAGAAGCAGAATGGCTTCCTAATTTCTTAGAAGACATTCCAATGTGGCCTAAAACTGTGCCAGCCATATGCATACACTGTGATAGTGAAGCAGCAATAGGACGGGCACAGAATCATATATATAACGGTAAGTCTCAACATATTCGTCGTAGACATAATACCATTAGGCATTTGCTCTCACATGGAATAATTTCCATAGAATATGTAAAGTCAAAGGAGAATATTGCAGATTCATTGACTAAAGGCCTAGCCAGAGAGCAAGTGTACTATTTATTGAGGGGAATGGGCTTAAAGCCTATTACTTAAAAGCCGCCATAATGGCAACCCAACCTATACTACAAAAAAATTCACTTTTAGCAGCGGCCAAAAATGCCGCTGAAAGAAGGAAAAAACGTCGCTAAAAACTAAAAGACTTTTACCCGCGGTTAAAATTATGGCGGCTAAACCGCTGCAATAGCCCCGTCGCTATATCCTTATAGTGACACTTTTGTCAAACGTTGGTATAGTTATTTTTATTGCGACGGCTGATGTAGCGACAGTTACAAGTGTCACTATATCATAAATTTACCCATTACTTGATAACTTTACAGTGACAGATTGACTGTTGCTATATCCTTCGCTTTTGCGACATTTTGTGAACCACTGCTATATTTTCACTCTATTCCATCAGTTTTACACTGTCGCTATAGTTATAGATTTCTTTTTAAATTTTATTTGCAGCGACGGTTATTAACCGCAGTTATAGGCTATGTTTATTATTCAATTACCAATAATATATAACTTGAAATTTTCAATAGTTTGCTAACCATCAATGGTTGTCTCCCACTTATACCTGCTAATTACATAACTATAAAAGCGTTGTTTTATTCTATTGGCTCAATACTTAATAATTATAAGAGGTAAAAGAGTTTGCATTTTCATAATCCCAAAATATCCAAAGCACCTTAATTAAAAGGTTCATTACATAAGCTTGTCATACCAAAATAGATCAAATATTTCTAGCAAACTAATAGCCACATTATAATCCAAAAGGTACATATAAACTTGTCACAGGACAATAGTACTCAAAAATATTACTCATGACGCCATTTTATAAAGACCTCCATGAAAAATGTTCAAATCGAGAAATGACGTTCATTGTTTGATGCTTTCATATTGTCTTATTTCCTGCAATAAAAATAATTTAATGAGCATAAGTATTATTTTCAATTTCAAAATCTATAAAGAAAATTTAGACTACAAATAATTCTCGACAAATCTTTTTTTTTTTTTTTTTTGGGTAAGTATGTGGTTTACGTATCAAAAAATAAAGATTACAATGAAGTTCAAGATCATATTTGCATATTAAGAGAGATCAGCCATTAAGACAGAAAACAACAGTGAATGGAGAAAAAAATACAGTATTGCGGAAGTGTGTTAAAGGTGGCTAAAGATTTAAGAAACAAATTGTTCTCAATTTGGTTTGAATCAGCCAATAAAGCCAAACATTATTGTCAACCACCAAATCAAGCAACCAATAGCAACATCCAAGGGTCTATTTTTAATTCTATATTACAGTTTGATACATTGCTGATATTCAAATTTGTTCGATTGCCTAATTCTCTATTTCACTGGTTTGTTTGGTATTTTTACGGATGCCAATAAAGGAAGCAAAGTAGAGAAGTCAACCTATCAAATCCCAATTTTGTCCAAACCAACTAACAAGTTATTGGTAAAGAAGTCATTAACATTGGTTCTAAATTTGTCTCAATGTATGTGTATTGTAATGATGACTTACCCCGATTAGAAGGTTGCATTTCATGACTCCCAAAAGAGGATCTTTGATGTGTCTGAGGAGAAACTTGGTCCGGAATGCCACTAGATCCATTTGTCGCCTAATTTATACAATAAAATTTACATGAGTATGCATAAATTTAGAAAAGGATAACATATGATAAATACATCATATAAAAGAATACGTTATATGTAGTTATACTTGCAAACCACTAGAACTATGTCTCCATCTCATCAAAAATGATACTTGCTCTTTTAAAGAGTTTATTACAACATCTTGAGCTTGCAACTGAATACCTTGAGTTTGCAATTGATCACCTTCACTTTTTAGCTGTTCCCTCAACTCAGTTATAGTGTCTTTGTCTCTCATTCTCGCTTCATCTGAAACCATTCTTAAGTGGTCAAAACTATTACACATGAAGCCATGCTTGGGAAGAGGGGGCCCAAATCCTAAAGCTTGAACATGACCATGATGCTCTTTACCCATCACTTGAGAATAAATATCATTTAGTGACCAAGATATACGTCCACTAATATTTCCTTCGGAGCAACTTGGTTGTGACCTCATCAAAGCTTCTAGTTTTTCCTATAGCATAAATGGGGGAAAAATTAAGAAGACGAAGAGTAAGAGTGATTGTTTGCCACAAAAGAATTTTGATAATTGCATCATCCCTGTCGCCCATCTTAGCCTTTGTTTATGTTGTTGTAATTAGGATTAGGCCTTTCAAAACTTTATGCTTCTTAAAAATTACATGCCCACATGTATGATATCCGAAATTGATATGTGATTCAAGATCACATCCATATTAATATAATTATAATTAAAATCAAAGTTAATAAGGTTGCCTCTACATTCTCACAGCTCTATCTATAAAGTGTCTCAAAAATAAAGCCAAAAGGATTCCCATAGTAGATATTTCAGTTATTTAAATCTAAAGAGAATAATATACATCAGAATACATATGCAAAGCCAAACCCCAATAGAAGAAAATGGAAGGAACCAATAAGAAAACTGATACTTGAAAAACTCATTTCTTTTTCCCAAAAAAGGATATACATGAACTATGCAGCAAGCAACCTAGTGACTTCTAATAATCCTGCATTTCTGTGAAATTATGAATAATTAAGAATTATATTAACAATATTTAGTTCAATTGATAGAGTATAAAATGTAGCATTGTCAGATATCTTTCCTACCCAATCGGGAGAGCTCAGGCTCTACAAAGTAACATATCTTGCAATAGTATTGAATTCAATTCCTTTTTTTTAGAACTACAAGGGCAGAAAAAAAAGGTTTATATTTGACTCACTCACACAAATTAAAATCATTCATGAAATAGTAAGTAGAACAACATATCCTCCATTAGTTACAAAAGAGCAGGGAACATAAGACAATATGGAGAATTATAAAGCAACGAAAAATAAAATTACCATAATGATTTTCTTTTCCTTTTTTTATTCATGAATAGTAGATGTGTGTTTGTTCTATGTGTAAGAATCCACACATTGCTATACTGCACACATGGAACATACATTGTCACTAATTTAAGGTTGAATTATACCTCTTTATATTAGTTTTCACGGATTAATTCCATCATACCATGCATCTCACCCAACCTTGTTTGTAGTTTCCCAAATCTAGTTTAATTGTCACATTCTTAGTTCCATATCTCACTACAAGAATCCATCTAAAGTGTTTGCATATGACCACCACAGTGTCACAATAAACTAACAACCCAATTGTTACCACGTATACCCTCACTATTAAAAATACCAATGTCGTGCACATCACATTCAAATCTTTTAAAAAACATGAGAACTGTATGTTTTGAATTAATGTTTGTCATTCTGCAAAATAAACTTCCTTGTTAACGTAAACTTTTGTATGCCTGCTACCAATATGAGTAACAAGACAAGAAAGGCCACTAGAAGTGCTTAAGCACAACATCCAATATACAAATATATCCGGTTGAAGAGATTTCATTTATAGGACAACAACCTAGCAGGATCATGACTTAAAAAGATCAAGAACTCTATTCTAACTTAAAAGCTTATCCTTCCTAACCCTATTACTATTCAGCTATATTTAAAATTTACAATATGTGATGGAAGAATCTTAGTGTATGGGGATCTTCATAAAATTATGAAATGATTGATCTCAACTAGCCCAAATTGAATCTACAAGTTTAAGTGGATCAGTCCTGGCTCCAGACTCTAAGCACACTCCGCAAGTTTATGTTGTAATTCTAGCAAGAGTGCTCCCGTTTTGGTATAAATTTACTTAAGCCTTTTTTAACCCCCATACACTAAAAACTTTAAGGAATCAAAAGTAAAAGGAAGGCAAAGGTCATCCAATTACATAAAGTCTTCTTACATTAGTAAGATCTGATTGTTACTCTTCAATCATTTAGTTGTTGAGAAAAGAAGCACAGTCCTATTTGTTTGTCTAATGTGACTTTGTTCGATTTGTAATTTTGTTTTTTTCTAAGTGGTGCAGCATATGTCAAGCACCACCTCGCACCACTTTGACAGCCAAGGGAACATCTCACATTCATTATGTATTCGAACAGACCAATTGAAGGCCTCAAGGGCGAAAGATTAGGTGTTCAAGCTCTCAAGTGAACCTAATCAGCCTTTTCACTTTATTTAAAGGGCTGTGGTTTAACACCCAGTCCTCAAAAAGGCTCATGGACCTCACACTCATCTAGTGCGGGAGAATAACTAGATGACCAAATTTTCCAATTGAAAAAATCTCTATATCAGACAAATCCTATAGCACTGTAACTAGATGAAAATACAACCAACATATTTTGTCACTTTCTTTGTTATTTAGGATTCCTTGGTTTGTCTAGCTCCTAAAAGGTTAAGGTTCTTCAACAGAAACAAAGCAATTCCTAACAATCACACTCAACTTTTCCCTCATCAGAAAATGAGAAGAATTTTGATAAAAATTAAAATTTCTCTGAAGTTTCTTGTAGTAGTCAAGCTATTCTCTTGGTCCCTACCTCAAACTCTGCGGACATTCCACCTAGGGATTGAGTTTCCCCTTCCCTCTTTTCTTCTTCACTTTCTTCCATCCTTCCGCCAGTAAACCTAATTTCACTCTCTTAATCATCATTTGCTAAATCATGATTATTTAGTTCCTTCTTCAGGCCCAACTACATGTTTAAACTAAAGCAAAAAATTCTAACCCAAGATAATTATTCATCATCATGTAATTGCAAACAAAAATCAAGAAAAAAAAAATTAAGTACGCACCTGAAAATGAAATCAAGTGACAGCAACCTGCGGTGAATGTTATAATCACTACCAATGTAAGTCACAACCAAGTTACCAGCAACTGGGTGGGCCAGCTCCTTGAAGTAGGACAAACCAATAAACAAAAGGTAGGCACTATTACTCCATCGTGGCATTTTATCAAATATCTAGCATACATAATGATTCCTCAAGCATGAGATTTTACTGTGTAGCATCAACAACAATCCATTCACTTCACTAATTATATTGGTCAAAATATGAATGTCATAGATGATCAAATACATATGTGTGTGTGTGTGTGTGTGTGCGTGTGAGTGTGCGTGTGTGTGAGAATCTCATAATCAGAATACAAAACATGCTAATCAATCTATTTTTTAAATTATTTTTCCAAATCAAATCATTCAAGATGTTCATGAAATCCTTCAAAGTAATCAAGGCAAGTATCTCATCTTAACAATGAATTCCATGGACCCAAACTTGTTCGAAGACAGTGAGGGAGAAAGAAAAACAGAGGTAAGTAGAAGAAAGAGAGACGGGTAGAGAGAGAAACTGAGAGACCAGAAGAAAGAGGGGGATACAGAAAGAGAAATAGAGAGAGCAGACTAACCTTGAAATCATAGTGGTGCTGCAGGTTGACGTCGTCAACACGCAGTGGTGGAGGATAAACGAAGGCTCTGAAACTTTGTAAAAGAAGTGTTGATAGACTAGGGCACAAATTGTAACAAGGAGTTGAATGGTTTTTTTTTTTTTTGGACTGAAATTCTGATATGTTGTTTACGAAAAAAAAATTGACTTCGCGCCTAATGGTAATTTTATTTGGCGGGCTTTTTATTTTGATTAGCTTTTTGTAACGGTTGAGGTTAAACCGTCACAATAAAAAAACATATAGCAGCATTTTAGGAAAAAAATGTTACTAGAAATCTTATTTTTAGTTACGGTCAATAACCGCTACAATAGCCCATCTATAGCAGCACTTTTTAGACTGCTACAATAAAAAACGCTACTAAAACTTGATTTTCTTGTAGTGCTAGTTGACTGGAGATCCCAAGATTTAGGTTCAAAGGAACAATCGAATTATGGATGACTTCACATATCACTAAGGAGGTTTACTCCTACCCATTTCTATGATAAGAAGAGTGATACCTGCAATGTTAGTAGGATAAGCTTTGCTTTTAATGATTCTTATAACTTGGACTTCCAAGTGGGGTATAGTAGGATACTCTTAATAAAAAATCACCTATATGAGTGTGAACTGGGACGGTTCTGTGAGAATTGAGAAAGCTAAATTCTCTAGAGCACTCATGAATTACCAAGTGTTGTTTGGGGCCAAAATGAACACAACCGTAAGAACCAAATTGTGTCTGCAGATACACTATGTGTAGTCTATTGTCTTGGCTTACACAAACAGCTGAACAGTTTAAGGCATCACGTCCAATGGTTAGCTAGTAAGTCCAATAGGCTTTCCACTAAAGGAGGTTCAAAGCCAAAAGCTACCTATCTCGATGTGGTGTATCTTCTTAATGTATTCGTTCTTTGTCTGCATCTTGTTGCATGTCCGTTATCGTGAATTCCATTCATGTGGGGGATTGTTGGAAAAATGGCTTTGTAAACCTTATTTTTTGCTAATTTTGAGCATTAATTAAGGTGGGACCCAGATGTTTTTGTAACATTTTTTCTTGGGTTCGTGTTTAATTCCGCGTAGTGAATTAAATCATGTATTTGGTTGCTCAAAACCATTTCTAGATGAATGAGAATTCAACGCACATTTCGGGTTCGTGGAAATGAATTTTGGTGGGTTTTCAACACATTTGTGAAATGTGCTTGTCCCACATTGGAAAGGCTTAAGGAATTGTTTGGGTATATATACCTTAACTTGGGATACTTGGGATGGCCCCCAAGGGGTACTCAAGTTTGTGGAAGGGTGAGATTATGGGCATAGTGGGCTAGACCTATTGTGTAACACCCACCCTTCTACTTAACTGTTAATTTTGTGATTAACCTGAATTGTGCATTTATCTGTGCCTTATATGCTTATTTATGTGCATCATGTTTGTTAACAGATATGCTCTTGTATAAAAGACTTGTCTGATTTGTTATATCATAGGGTTAGAAATTTGTTACGGGACTCCCTCAAATAGATAAGGTGGTAATTTAATCAGTTAACTAGGTTGATTAAGTTATCAGGCTCTAAGCTACTTACTCTAAGATGGACAAGTTAAATAGATAATTAAATATCTAGATATAGATATATATGACTTCAATTAGAAATAGAAGAGAGAGATATAATCTGAGAGAGAAAGAGAGGAGGAGGATGTTCTAGAGTTGAGTTTGGGTGGATGATCAAGAAGAAGAAGGAGAGAACTTGAGCCAACTTCATCAACTAACACATTAAGATAAACCTTCCTCTTAATCACTAGTATGAGATTAATTTGCATCTTAAATTCATAAAATTTGAGGAATAGGTGAGGGATTAAGTGGTGTAAGTTGGGCTAGAAACCCTACTAAGAGGAATTTTCCCATGACTTTGCTCCTTCCTATAGTTTTATATGAATTTAAGACATGTTCTATGGTTTAATTGAGGCATAGAATTATCTTGTGCATTTTTTTTAATCTTTAGATGTTTATGAGATTGAGGGATTTGATGAGTGAATTTTAAGCTTTATTCTTGGGAATTAGTTAGTAATTGTTGTTACTCTATGTTTCTTAATTTTGGCCCTTGATTTGGGTGAATTTGGATTTGAGATTTGGAGGTTGAAGTGCAGAAAAACAGGGCAAAAATTTGGTTCTGGAACACCCAGAACCGCACGTGTGGCAAGGGAGCCCGCACGTGCGGGAGTGCACTGGGACACATGCGGCAAGTGGGTCCGCACTTGCGGATTATAAGGGAAGGTTGGGGAGCATTCTGCCTAAAAAGCACGTAGTGGCGCACGTATAGAAAGAGTCCCGCACGTGCGGCTAGGGACCTCCGTACGTCCGACTGGTAGGTGCCTTCTGTTTCACTTTCCTGTGCTATTTATTCCACTTCCAGGCCATCCTTGAGGTGTTTCACACCCGTAAATGATATCCATTTGCATTGTATGAGCATCTAACAAAAGTAAACTGCATTTAAACCAATCAATTCCGAAGTTATGAAATTAACTAATAGGGAGTTAGGTGAATTAAGTGAACAACGCTTGTATTTGTCTATGTAGGTCAAACGCCTCATTCCAATCACCTGCAACACGGAACTGACTGTAAGTAACACTGTTATAAATATATATATGATTTAAATTATCTTTTCTCTGCTTCAACTTATGCGTTATTCCGATATGTTTCTCATGTAGATGAATGATAATTCTATCCCAGTTTCCATTAGTTACTATGATAACTTTGGCACCTCTTCATATGAGTACAGTTCTATCAGTTCCATTTCATGGAAGTCCTATTTAATGTGATAATAGCTATCATATTTGATGTTTGGTCTTCCTGACTGCCTATCCAGTCTCCGTGACCATCTGTTCGGTCTTCTAGACCGCCTGTATTTACTGCTTTTGAATACACTACATGAAATGTTATGCTTCTCAAATGTTGTGTGAACCTACTTAGTTTGTGTTTTATTTTATGTTCTAATTATCATTCAAAATCTCTTTATTCAGTTGTTATTCACTAGGCCCTAGCTTATATTTTTGCATACCATGTAGGTAATCCAGCTCAAGAAATGGCGTAGTGTGCGTTGGTCTTACTCCGGTTTTGTCAAGCTAACCCCCGTGCCTTACTGCGAGGTTCCTATCTATCTAAGTTTTGATGCGGCCAGTGTTCACCCTTTTGAAATTCGTTCTTGTGTTTTTGGTCGGTTGTCACTGGCATTATAATTGGTGGCAATGGGAGTAACTTTTCCCTTTTGATTGCCTTTTTAGACAAACTCGTAAGAGCATGTTGTACTTTTGCATGTATATATGTATGTATATATATAGCAATGTCTTTGTCTCATGTAAATTTACAGCTCATTGGACGTTTTGTTTTCTTGCATAATAGCTTCCGCTAGCCCCGCTTATTTGCTTTGCTCGGTTAGGCCTTCGGTAATCACGGATTACTAGCCGGTTACGGCACCAAATCTGTAGGGGTGTGTTTGGATCGTGACACATTGGACTCAAAACTAAAACCACACGTACGCGGGTGTATGGTGTGAGGTTGGATTGGGCTTTCTGGCCCAATACTTAATTGTTTTGGGCCAAAAACATTTAAACGTTATTTATTTATTTTATTCTTGGTTTCAAAAATCAAAATAAATTGGTTTAGAATTTTTTCTCTTTACCAAACAAGCCCCTTACAGGTCCATATCACCCGAACAATTCAACAGGTTCAACACAGGTTCAAATCTGTTGAATTCAAAACCGAATTTGTTCAAACAGATTCAAATCTATCCAGGCACCTGTTCTATCTATCCAAACAGGTTTCTACCTGTTCGCAATAGCCACTAGTTTGTCTATTTAAAGGCTGCTTCCAACAATTCATTTCACTCAATTTTTCCCTCATATTTTCGTCATTCTTTCCCTGTGCTCTTGTATCAGTTTCTGCATTTATTTTTTAGGAAGAAAAAGAAAGAGTTACAACATCTTTTGGTTCGCCAGACTTGGTTTTATAGTATTGTAAAATCAAGGCATAGTTGTTGCATCCTGGGAAGTAGACGTCGGTTAAAACTCGAAGCACTGGAGCGAAGACGAAATCTATTTTAAGGAGATTGTGTCCAACACAAGTCTCGACGTCTAAATTTTGTAAGCATTTAATTCAGAAAATAATTTATAATTATTTTCTGAGTTATTTTATTTATTGTTTATTTTATTTTCACATTTAATTTACACACAGATACCACCTTGGATATAACAATATGTTGTGAATAAGAATGTGTTGTCAATTAAAAATATAATAAATATTATTTTAATGTGTTGTCAATTAAAAATAAGAAGGTTCACATGTTGTGAACGTTTACATCATTACATTAGATGAGAGAGAATTTTTAGAAAATATGTTGTGAACGTTCACATCAGATGAGAGAGAATGTTCACATTATTTTTAATTTGTTGTCAATTAAAAATATATTCACATTATATAATAATATAAAATAACAACATCAATATTATTTAATTTGTATATGAAATTTTCTATGCCTTGATCATTTCCTTTCTCTCTCCTCCCCCAACATTAAATATTAATATTAAATATAAGAGCATAAGAGTCTAAGAAAATAATGTAAGTCTAAGAAAATAATGTAAATAAAAAAAAAGACTTTACGGAATAAAAGTATAAATACATGGGATTAAGTGGGTTAGAAAATTTCTTCATAGACTTCTTGGGTTAGAACACTTCTAAATGTGATTTATCAATAAAAAGCCCATATATATATATATATATATATATGTAACTAAGCATATAACCCATGCTAATGTACGGATTTAAATAATAATTGATAAATTTATTTTTAAATTAATTAAAATAAAGTTTTAAAAAATAAGATTAAGTAAGTTTTAACTTTTTTTTAACAAAAAGAGTGTTTGAAATTAGTTTTTTAAATAACTTTTTGACTTTTTTTAAAATATAAAAAAATTAATGTAATTAAAAATGAATGAATTTTGAATTGAAGGGGTGTTTTCTAAAACTTGAAAGTTTTTCAGAATGCTTTTTTTAATAAATTTTAGTAGAAGGGTTTTCCACAAAATTTAGAATCAAAATTTAGCATAAGCATAAGATTTTCAAAAAATTTAGATCTTAATCTCTTGTAATCATATTAAAATAACAAAAATAAAAAATAAAAAAGTGTGTTGTGACTCTGACTGCAATCTAACTGTAAGACGATCACAATATCAAATTTAAGAATTTGAATTTAAATTTATCTTGCTGATTCTTGATCTCGTGCTTGAGGTCTCGTTTGGCAAGAGTTAAACTTGATTAAATAAGTACAAAAAAACAAAATAAGTTAAATAAGTTAATAAGATAAAATGTTACATTTAAATTATAATCATTTTACTTTTTCTCTCACAGTTATCACATTCAAACCAAAAAAAAAATCAAAAATTTTTCCTAAATGAAACTAATTTAATCAGGCTAAATTAGCCAAAAAAAAAAAAAAGAAGCTAAATTAGTTTTTTCTCAAACGAAGACTGAATCTTCGATGTTTTCAATTTTATGGTCTTTTTGGCTATGAGTGAACATTGGTGATAAAATGACACAAAACAAATATATATATATATATATAAGAAAATATTTTCAATGATCGCTTAGTGTTCATTAAGAATCAAATAATGTAAAAAAAAATATTTGAATATCAATACACATTTCACATATTCTCATACACATTTATATTTTTATATATTTTTCAATATATTTTTTACATATATACCAACGTTAACATTTTGAATAATAATAAAAAAAAAAGTGACTACAACAATACGATCCAAATTATGAATATATACCAACAACATAAAAAAAAAAAAAAGGTTAAATTAAATAGGGTAAATTTCACTAACCTTCTTTTATATTTGAACAAAATACAGCAAATTTCACAATGTTGATATAATTATTTTATTCACCCAAAAAAAAAAAAAAAAGGTTAAATGGGCCAGAACTAATGTAGATGACACGAAGACATAAGGATAAACAAATAAAATTATACATTTTAGTGTATAAGATATGACAAAATTATTTTTTTATTCACATAATTAACAAATTATTGATAAAAAATGAACTAATTACATAAATTAAAACTTAAGGAGACCTAATGTAATCATATCAAAATTATAAAATTTATTATATTTTCTTCAAATTTCAAAAGAGATAAAATGTAATTTATCCAATAAAACAAAATAAAAAGTTGTGGAAAGTAGGAAACCCTATGGTGTTTGGAATTTTACATCAAAAAAATTGAACATTTCAAATTATGGCTTTACTTGGGAAGTGGCTTATAAGTTGGTTTATTAGTTTATTATGAAAAAATATATAAAAAAGTAAAGAGATTATGTAAATTAAATAAATTATTAAGTCAATAAATTGACATTTCCCCCCCCCCCCCAAAAGAGGCCTGTACCATCACCACTGTTAGACCAACCGTGATTGAGGGCCCGAAATAGTGGGGCTCGAATGCCCCTAATTTCCATTTCAGGTAAAAAAAAAAAAAAAAAAAAAGGAAAAAAGAAAGAAAAAAAGAAAACAGTTTCCAAAATTGGAAATTAGGGGCATTAGGGGCAAATTTTTTAGGGCCACCAATCATTTTCCCTGTTAGACACAAGTAAATGGCATGTGTTATTTAATTCTTAGATGATTTATAATTAATTACATCACAAGTAACGAAAAATTCCATTGGGGTATAGAATAGAATAAGCAAATATGTATTTAAATATTGTTCTCATTTATATTGCTGTTAATTATTCTCATAATTATTGTCATCATGTCAATATTTATTACTAGTATTATTTCATCGTAATATCCTCCTCCAAGATATGGTCGTCAAATTGTCACTATTATGTGATTTGAAGAATTTTTACCCATATGGAAGGTATTATTATTATTATTATTCAAACATGATCGAATTAATCTACAACAATAAAAGAATAAATAGATGAGCGAGATTCTTCTTCATCTTCTTCTTTTTTTCTTTTCCCCTTTTTTAACACCGGAAATTCCTACTCTAGTTTAAGTGTCGTTTTGACAACTTGCCAAAAAAGTTACGTTTTGCTGCTCTTTTAAAAAAAAAATCCTGCTTTGGCAACTTGCCAAAAAAGCTACATTTTGTAGCTCTTTTATAAAAAAATAAGCCAAAATGATTTTTTACCATTAAAATCATTTGGAAAAGTGAAAAAAAAAGTTATTGGTAAAATTACAACTATGCCCTTCATGGATCAAAATAAGCCACATATAGGTTAAATTGTAAATTTACTAAATTGGTTGGGGGTGTTTTGGTCATTTAATTGTGATGTGACAGCATAAACAAATATTAACTAAAAACAATCAAAAATAACTTTTTACCAACTTTCCAAATCACTTTCTAAAAAAATCAAAAAAACTTGGTAAAAAGTCAAAAACTAACTTTTTACCATCTTCTCAAAATAGCTCTAAATTTACATTATTTTAAGATGTGTAATTGGTTTTGAGAACATCATTAAAAGTAATTTTTTAAACTTTTTTACATCATATTTTTTCTTACCTTTTTTTTTCACATTTTTTTAAAAAAATTAAAAAATTAACTTTTAACCTATTTTTTAAAATAAATTAAAATATATATGTATATATTTTTTAATATTATTTTATTTTTAAATTATATGATTTGTTGATACATCTCGTTAGGGTAAAAAGTATAATGGTATAAATGAGACAATATTAAATATAACGTTACTATCAAAACAAAATTTGAAAATCTATATATGTATATATATTAAATAAGTAAAAGAAAATTTCTAATCTTCAGGGTTCTAACTCTAATGTCTCAAACTAAAATTTTTAATTTTAAATAATTAAAAAATTCTTCTATTGGCTAATTCTCATTTAAGCAACAGTAAATAAATAAATAATATCCCTTATTTTATGACTTTCAAATGAAAAGCATACTAATTCATTTCAAAATTTAAATTTTAGAACCACTAATTATGGAAACTAATCTATTAATTTAAATTTAAAATTGGCACAATATAAATTCAAAATTATAATGATCTATCCCATGATTTATAACTCTTAAATACAAATTTAAAATTTTCATAATTAACTCATAATTTTTTGTATTAAGAAGGGATAAGAGTGACATTGAGATAAACTATATGTTTATATATTTTACAAAATAAATGTTTTTAAAAGAGATGTTATAACAGTTTCAAAATCTCATACAAAATTATTTTTAAAATCAAAACATCTATTAGCTATCTTATTTAAGTATTAAATTCGTAATTATCACACTACAAATTCAAATTTGTCAGGATTTATTCCTTGATTTAAAAATTTTATTTAAATTACCATGATTTATCCCAAGATTGAAGGATTTCAAAAAGGAAAGCTCTCTAACTCAATACAAGATTACCACAATATATATATATATATATCTACAATTGTCGAAACTTATCTCATACTTTTATGTAATTTTGGAACACATCATGAAGATATCAATTGAAACAAGAAAGCAATAATATGTCGTTTAAATTTTTCACCAATGCAATTTAAGTTCACTCATGCAGACTTTGCTGACACGGAAGAACACAATCACTGGGATTCACTCATAAATTTTTCATGATCATTTTCATGAAAGTTTTTTCATAATCCCTAGTTTTTCTCTAAATTTCCTATTAGTTTTTCTCTAAATTTCCTATTAGCGGAATGTTTCCAAACACACAAGTCTTGACTAGTTTCAAACAAAGTGAAGTGCTTCTAATGTTATCGATGGTGTCAAGGGGAAGGCAGAAAGAAATATTAGAGAAATCCCACTGATTGTCTACCCAACACTCGCTAACTAACAAGGTGGCTATGTTTTTGGTTTATGAATTTGAGAAAGAATTTAGAAATGAAAATGAAAAAAGTGTGTAAAATGTATGTGAAATATAATCAGTGTGTTTGGTTTGAATTTTTTGGATTGAGTTTTTGAAAATAGAATTTTTTTATTTTCGTATTTTTTTGTTTTTAGTGAGTATTTTTAAAAATTTTAAATTTTTTTTTACTTTTTTAGATGCACCTTACTTAGATATATTTAAAAAGTAAAAAATTTGTGAAAAAGTATTTTAAAAAATTAATAAATACATAAAAATACAAAAAATATACTGAATTCTCGTTTTTTTTTTTTTTTTGTGTTTTTGGTATTTAGTGAATTTTTAAAAGATTTTTTTTACAATTTTTTACATTTTAGCTATATTTATGTTAGGTATGTCTAAAAAGTAAAAAAATTGTTTAAAATATTAAAAAAATTCAGCAAAAACAAAAAAACACAAAACCAAGAAAATAGAATTTTCTAAAAAGTGTTTTTAGAAAAGAAGAACCAAGCAAAGTGAATATTATATTTTATTCATATTTTATTTATCTTTTCTACTTTTCTTTCTAAATTTTTATTTAAATCCATGATACGTGTGGAAGGATCTTCTATACAGTAATGCAAAAGGCCACATCTAGCCCACTCATCCATCCAAAACAAAGTGATACGCCCACTCTTCAACAACATTTTAGACCGTAGTATCTGTTGACATTTTTGCTCTCCAAAGTTGAAGGTAGTAATAACCCAATTTATTATTATTGTTAAAAAAATAATAATAACACATTTAAAAGCAAACACAAGGAAAAGAATGTGAAGAGGTGAGCAGACAAGTAACAAAAAAATGGGTTTCGGTTACAAACGCAAGATGTCTACGTAATTAATTGATTGATCGTCGAAATAGGCAAAAAGGTTATCATACATTGCACATTCTCTCCAAATCTTTCCAATTTTTGCCTATGGATATAGATATACATCTCTCAACTGCAATGCTTAACTCTATGTAAGTTGAAAAGGCATCTCCAAATACACACAGAAATAACAACAATTCAATCTTGATCAATTAATATCTCGTTAAGTTTACAATGTCTACCACTTGTTATATGTTTCAAAGAAATTGGACCACTTCTACTTTGTTCAACAATTAAGGGGCATTTGTTTATATTTTTGTTTCTTATTTTCATTTTTTTAAAAATTAAAAATAAAAACTTATTTGGTGTATTATTTTCGTTTTTAAAAAAACAAAATTGATTTTAAATTTTTAAAATTTTTGAAAACACAAAAAATTTATTCACTTATTTTTAAAACAAGTTTTCACTTTTTCTTTTCACTTACCACCTCTAGCCACCTCCCATCGCCAGTGGTTGGAGAGCTCTAGCCAACCTGTGACGACTCTTCGGTAGGTGGACAGTTATTGCTGTATTCATCGGCCACCGTTAGGCATCCTTTCGTGCACCTTGTGACATTTGACAACATCCAAACACTTACTCCAACAAACACCTTCTGTCACCTGTCATTATGGGTCACCACATCTAGCCTTCAACTACGACAACTCATCAAGTATGTTTCTCTATAACAGACCTAATAAACATGATTTGGATTTGTTCTTTTTTTTTTTGTTTGGTGGATAATTTGGATTTTGTTCACATACTTTTTTTTTCTTTTTTTTTTGGAATTCACATACTCTTTTTTTAAGTGATTATACATACTTTTTTTATTAGTGCAAAATACACTACAAGAAAAAGCATTTTTGCCGACCACTTTTAGCTACCAAAACGAATTTAGTCGCCAAAAGTCACGGAATTGGCTACCAAAAATAATATTAGTCGGCAAAAGTCAACTTTTTAGCTACTAATTTTTTTTAGTAGGGGAATGTTGATTATTGGCTACTAAAAAAAATTTAGTAGCTAAAGATATTACAATTGGCGACTAAAACAATTTTTAGTAGCTAAACATATGACAATTGGCGACTAAATAAAAATTTAGTAGCCGTAGAGGTACCTTTAGCTACTAAATTATTTGGTAGCCGAATGAAAATAAAAAAATTAATTTTTAATCTTTCCCGACCAAACATTTGGTCGCCAAATGCCATGTTTCGGCGACAAAATTTTTTTTAGTCGCTGTATACCTACTTTCGGCTACTAAATTGTTTGGTAGCCAAATGAAAATAAAAAAATTAATTTTTAATCTTTCCCGACCAAACATTTGGTCGCCAAATGCCATGTTTCGGCGACAAAATTTTTTTTAGTCGCTGTATACCTACATTCGGCTACTAAATTGTTTGGTAGCCAAATGAAAATAAAAAAATTAATTTTTAATCTTTCCCGACCAAACATTTGGTCGCCAAATGCCATGTTTCGGCGACAAAATTTTTTTTAGTCGCTGTATACCTACTTTCGGCTACTAAATTGTTTGGTAGCCGAATGAAAATAAAAAAATTAATTTTTAATCTTTCCCGACCAAACTTTTGGTCGCCAAATGCCATGTTTCGGCGACAAACTTTTTTTTAGTCGCTGTATACCTACTTTTGGCTACTAATTGTTTGGTAGCCGAATGAAAATAAGAAAATTAATTATTTTTATTTTTATTTTTATTAAGAGGTTGTACACCCACCATCCAAAAATATTAATATCTTATTTTTTTTTATTATCTCAAAATATTAATTTTTTTAAAAAATTAATTATTAAAATAATATGAATTTCTGATTTTGTCCTTTTTTTAAATACATTAATAATACAAAAAGTACAATTATGACAATTGATATGTCTAAAAAAATATACTATCAAACGGTAATTTTGAAAAATTAATATTTTTAAAATGTAATAATTGTATTATAAAAAGAAATTAAATTCTGAAAATAGATTATTATTTTTAGATGGAAGAAGTAGTCGGCTTTCATTTGATGGTTGAACACATCTTGTAATAATTGGGCCCTCACGCGAAAGGTATGCTAAAATGGGCAACTTGTTATTGGCTGTTTGTCGATAGTTTTACATTGCAAAAATTTAAAGGCATAGTTACAGGTCAGTCTGATGAATTTAATTTTTAATAATAAATTTATTATTTTTAAAAAGTACAATTAAACTATTTATACTTTTTACATCATCATATTTCAATAACACTAATAAATTAAGAATAAATCAAAATTCACAAATAAAAGACAAAATATCCCAATTATTTATCATTTTAATAAATTTTTCAATATTATTACCAGTAAACTTGTTATTGGCTGTTTGTCGTTCATCTCTCTTCTCTTTATGTCTCTCTCGCTCATCTCTCTTCTCTCTGTCTCTCTGTCTCTCTCGTCCATCTCTCTTCTCTCTGTCTCTCTGTCTCTCTCGTCCATCTCTCTTCTCTCTATGTCTCTTTTCTGTCTCTCACTCTCACTCTTTATCTCTTTCTTTCTCTCTCTCTCTCTCTCTCTTTCTCTCTCCTCTATCTGTCTCTCACTCATTTCTGTCTCTCACCATCCATCTCTAGTACCACCTTCACCACTACTACAAACGCCATTCCACCCCCACCACTACTTCCACTATCGCCACTTCACCTCTACGACTACTATTACTACTATCATCACCACCACTCCACTACCACCACTACTACCATTACCTCTCTTTCACCCCTGCCACTCCATTTACACTACCACTACCACAACTTCACCACTAATCTCTTTCGCGAGGGCTAAGTGTGTAAAAAAAATTCACACTTTTTGCGAGGGCTAAGTGTATAAAAAAAATTCACTCATCATGGCTTATGAGTAAATAATACATATTTGTAAGACTTATTGATATTATTTCAGATTTTAAAATTTTTCTTAATTTTTTAATAATTAATTTTTTCAACTTTTTAAAATATTTAAAGCAAATTTGTTTATTTTTTAGATTCACTTAATTGTTTTTTAGATTCACTTAATTTAGATATATATATTTTTTCAATTTGAGGGATTTATAAAAGTAATTGACGATTTAATGCTAATTGAACTAAAGGCCTAAGCTGGGGCTGTGCGTATATATTTTTTAGTTGTACGTTAATGATTTTGACTGCTAAGATATGCTTGAGAAAATGATTTTGACTGCTAGTTACAACTGAATAATAAATTAATTAAATCCACTTGACACATGATTTCTTCATCTGTCTTTATCTATGAGAAAATATACATATTTCATGTTCTAAAATTATAAAATATTGATTAGTGCCTAGTTAGTCATGCAGGAGTCCCAAAAAAAAAAAAAACAAGGGTTGAGTTGGCTCATAATTTTTTGGAGAAAAAATTTTCCTTCTTTTTTTTTTAATTTTCTTTCTTTCTTTTCTTTCTTATTATATATATATATATATATATATATATCTATATAATAAGGGAGGAAGGTTTTTGAAAATATGTTAAAATGTATAAGAGATACATTTCATTTGAATGGTTGGGATGATTCCTAATCAATATCTAAGGGTGCAGATTAAATTTTTTCCCGCCCAAACACTCTCTACCCTCTCTCTCGCCCACGTCTGCCAAACACGTCTCTTAGAACTCTATCTCTCCACGTTCTCTCTCACGTTGGTGGATCTCGGTCAATGTGTTGTAGTACAGAGAAAGAAAGAGATGGGTGTTGTTGTGTTCACACACACTCTCTCTCTGTCTCTGGCTCTCTCATATCTCTCCGCTTTTTATCTCTCTTGTTCATCTTTCTTCTCTCTCTCTCTATGTCTCTTTCTCTATCTCTTGTTCATTTCTTTTTGTTGTCTTTCTCTCTCTATCTCTCTTTCTCTGTGTCTATCTCTCGCTCATCTTGTTTCTCTCTCTCTTTTTTTTCTCTCTCTCTGTCACTTATCACTCTTCTCGCTGGCTCTCTCTATCTCTCTTGCTTATCTTTATTCTCCCTCTCACTCTCTCTATATCTCTTGTTCATCTCTTTTTGCTGTCTTTCTCTCTCTCTCTCTCTTTGTCTATCTCTCGCTCATCTTGTTTATCTTTCTCTTTTTTTCTTTCTCTCTGTCTCTCTCTCTCTCTCTCACTCATTTCTCTTCTCTCTCAATCGTTCATTTCTCTCAATCACACTCATCTCTTTCTCTGAGCCCATTATTATTGAAAGAGGAAAAAGTCAAAAAATGAAATGGGTCTCTCTTTCTCTCTGTCTCTTACTCTCTATGTCTCTTACTCATTTCTCTTCTCTCTCTTTCACTCATCTCTCTTACTCATTTCTCTTCTCTATCTCTCTCATCTCTTTTCAAATATATATTTTTTCAAATATTTTTTTTCAATTATAATGTGTATAATTCCATCGTCATAAATAATACAAAAAATAAATATAAATATTTTAGGCCTAAACAAACATGCTTTTTAGTTTATGTTTTTAATTTTTTTTAAACATTTTGTTCAAACCAAACGCGTTTGTAATTTATATTTTTCTAAAAATAAACAAAAACCAATTTATAAAATTTATGGAAATTATTTTTCATTAAAATATTACTCCTACTTCTACCAAAGTAAAAAAATAAGAATAATTTTTTATTCATTAAAATAAAAATGAAACAAATAAATTTTCAACCTTTATAACTGGAAAAAATAAAGAAGCAAAAAAAATAAATTCATTAACTATAAAAAAAAAATTATTTTAACAAAAAATAATTTTTTTTTTTAAAAAAAGAATCATTTTGCTGTTTAAATATTACCAAAAAAACAAAAAAAATTTCCCGCTCGATTTTCCACCCCCTTTTTTCCATTCCCGCTCGGCTTCCCCCCTCCCCATCTCTTGAACCAAAATACCCAATCTGAAAAATTCACAGATTTTTCTCTCGCTTTCTGTCACTCTCGGTCTCTCTCTCTCTATTTTTTCATTTCTCACACTTGCTAGGGTTTTATATGTCCCCAATTGTCCTTCCTATATATCTGCCCCAAATAAATAAATATATATCGATCGCATTCAGTCACGCATTTCGTGACCAACCCAAATCGAGTTTCCCCAGTTTTCGAGTTCCCTTCGGAGCAATTACTGCGATTTCTGGTGGAATCTCGTATTACTACTACTTTTCTTCACCGAATTTGGTAATTTCTAATCTCAATTTCATTTGGGTTTGATTTTAACTTTATGGAAATGAAGTGTGTCGTTTTCTGAAAATGAATTCTTTGCAATTAGATGTTTGTATTGAGGGCTTTGAATGTTGGGTTTTGCTCAAAGTATGTGGATTGAAATATGTTGATGATTGTGGACTTGGGTTTTTTGGTAGTGTTAATATTGAAAAAATATTCATCATAAGTCATCAAACCTGAGTATGTATATAGAATTTAAGAATTATGTATTAGGGGTATTAAAAGTGTTCGAATTTACCTGATTGAAGTGCGTAGTTTGAATTATGTTGGTACATTTGGATGTGAACATGTGTATAATCATCAGTTAAAGGCTTATGGCAATATGGAATTTGAGTGTAATTGCATTTGGAAATTAGACTTTTGGATATTCTGAATAATGCTATAGTTATTATGGAAATTGACATTGGAATTTGGTAATTTTCTAATCTCAATATCACATGGGTTTGATTTCCCCAGCCCTCAATCCAAATAAGTGGCTTGAGTTTAAGCTGCAAGACAGAGCAAAGGTCAGCCACAATACTCACTTATTCAGGTCATCCTCTTGTCACCATTATTCTTCAGATGTATTTTGGTTTTAAATTACTTGCATACTTGTTGATCAATGAAACCATGTTATATTTAAAGTAGTCTTGTCATATTTTCAGCTGCACTATCAGCTGCCTATTTAATCTGTAAATTTCAGTGATGCTTTTAGTCAGCTGATCATGGCTATATGATTATTAAAACAGAAGGGTGAACACACTGTAAGTTGAATCCAGATGTAATTCATGGGAAGAGTGCAATCTTGTGTCATTACTTTGTGGTGTGGTTACCTAACCGATTTGTTTATTTTATTTTTGTTACATAGGATACTGAGAAATTGCTTAATTACTGGCCCAATCCCAGATTACATTGGTGAATTGTCTGATCTCAAAATTTTGTAAGTTCATTCTAATTGGCTTTCTTACAGAGATTCATGGTCTCTTGATTTTAAGTTAATATTGATTTGATATCTCTAAACATAGAAATGCTTTATTTGTGTTCTTATTCTTCAATTAAGTAGTTTTGATATTTATTTAATTTGACATGTTATATTATATCTGAAGATTCCTTGTTTGTTATGTTAGTTTTATTTTCTGTTTTTTAAGAAAACTAAAAACTCTATAACCACCTTGATACTTCAAAGAATCAGCTAGCCATTTACTAATCATGGAGATGAATAAGACCTTTAAATTTCATATATGTTCAATGTCTACTGTTATTCATCTATACCTCTTACCCCTTTTGTGCATACCAAAATTATTCTTCGGATTTTATGAAACAAACTTTCTTTAAGATTTGTTGTGTAGGATCTGTTTGAGTCCTAGAAATTATTGGGGAGCAAAGTGGATGTAAATTAGATCGCATTAAAGTCATCTGCGAGGTGTGGGCATGATGCTGTACATGAATTTGATAGGACATAGGCACATATTAAGTCACATCTTAAAAAAGAGAAATTGGGACATGACAGGGACAGGTATATGTGAAACAATATTCAGTAATATGCTTGCAACAGTTGTTGAAGGGTATGTTCTAAGATTTTTTTTTTGTTTTGTTTATTTATAATATATGTTTTTAAATAAAATAATAAAATTGAATACTTCCATACAGAGGAAAGGAAATATTCATGTAGTAGTTTAAATGAATGCTTTATTGTTTATTACAAAAATAGATATGCTTTCTGCCTTGATAAAAGACATTACAAGGCCTGGTGCATGATTACATGTCAATGAATTTGATGTAAGAAGTTCATGTAACCAAGTTAAAAAAGAACGATATTTAAATTGATTTTTTTTACGTCTTGGGAATAAATAAATGAACTTCAATTATTATGGCAGCAAAAAAGAAAAAAAAAAGAGAACAAACTCTTCACGTGCAAAGTATAAAAGTGAATCCCCCTTTTCCCCCTTTATATCTTGAATAAGGTACCACACCCAAAAGGTTCAAAGAATAAAAATAAACAGGGAATGATTACTTTTTTTTTTTTTTTTGATCGGTGAAAGTTAGTTGTTAGTTGTTAGATTCGTACCTACAGGAGTTGGTCTCCCCACCCATTGTAAAGCACCCCCTAGAGAGAGTTGAACCCATGACCTCCCCCTAGAGACCAAGCCCTTAGGAAAGTCGTAGTGGCCAACTAGGTTACACCTAGTTAATTAATAGGGAATGATTCCTTAAGCCACACAAATAGACTTTCAAGAGCCATGGGGCATCCCTTTGGGCTAGAAATCTGAAGCTCCTTCCCCTCAAAAAGATCTCTCTCTCTCTCAACACACCACATATCACACAAAATAACATAACCTTCCATTCCCTCCTCTCACTTATACACTAGTATTTGATGACGTTATTTTTAATTCTTTTTTTTTTCTTCTAAAGAAGACCTTTTCCAATTTATAATTTTATAACCCCTTGTATTTGCATAATGATAGCTATATATATATGCATTGTTAATGCTATGAAAAAAAAAAAAACTCATTCTATTTGTAATAATGATAGCTATATTCATTGTTAATGCTATGAAAAATCCTTATTCCTAATTTCTAACTACTTATTGAACCATCTCTCTTTTTTCTTTTTAATTTGTTAAATAAGCTCTTTTAATATAGTTTCTAACATCAAGTTGTTCGAGAAACACCATACATTTTTTTACATGCACAGAGTCTGCTTTGTCCCCTGCTATGCTATCTTGAATGCTTGGAAGTTTTGGCCTGTCAAGGTGTTCATGCTTTATAGTATGCATGTATGCAAATGTTCATATTGTTAATCTGGTGCTTTCAATTAGAACCACTACATCACTCATCACTTCCATCGGTGTGGATGCCCTTAGAATAATTCAAATATTGTACACATTTGAAGATATAAGCCTTTAAAATTTTTAGTTACATGCAGTTTGAAGATATTAGATATGGACTAAAATGTTGCTGCTCTTTAGTTAGTTAGTATGAAATTTGGGTAATATAAATTGTTCCTGTTTTACTAGGTTGTCTTTTGTCATTTAATTGAGGCTACCATGTACTGAAACTAACAATTATCATTCTCTAATATCTGCCTGGTAGAAATCCAAATGTATTTCTTTTCTTCTGAGAAATGTGAAAGATGAAGTTTTTCTTAATGAGTTTCTGTAGTTCTTAGTTATGGATAATCCTGTTGCCAACAGCAGGGAAGAAATGTTAATTTGGATTTGTCTTGTCTTGAGTTATTTGCAGAATCCAAACAAGAATTTAATGGCAATTACTCAGTTCAGGTGTATACTGTGCAAGCTTGCATTCCAAAGTACCCAGCAGCACTTTGGAATGCTGAATTTGTGCAGGCAGAAGAACTCTTGAGGCAGCCTTCCACAATTGATAATTGCTTGTGAGATAACAGGTATAGTTCTTCCATTTTGAGTTCATCAATTTAGTGTAGGGTGTTGGGTTGGTGCTTTTTGATGATTATGTTGATGGCATGGCAATGGCTTTACATTTTTAGTGATGAGGACTGTTATTTCATGTAGAATATTTAAATGTTGCTCATTAATTTTTTTTGACGAAATTGATTATTGTTGGAGAGTTTTTATCAATATTATTTGTAGAAGAAAAAAAATATTAGAAGCATGTATCCAGTTCCTACAGTGAAATTATGTCAGAGAGGCAAATTTGGGCTTCTAAGGAGACTATGAAGTCTTGAGCTGTGCATGTATATATTTCATACTTTATTAGGCCTCTACACTTGGTGATTGATTGCATATTTGGGTTACCGATAACACTGTCACTGAATTAAAATTTGTGGCAAGTGTGGATCTTAGTGGAGCTGCCCTACATGTCCATTAGTAAATCAAAAATCAATTCTTTCCACTCTGTACTTTTTCTATTTGTATATGTATATTATTCCTTGTTACTTAGTAAACATTGATGCAGCAGATGTTGATAATGAATTGGCAGTTGCTTGGGACCACTTCATTAATGAGTTTTGTGCTGCTTAGATTTTTTGTCCACTTTTAGCTTTGTTGGTTTTACCTATTGTTGTGCGAGGGGTAGACTCATTGGAGTATGTCATTATGGAGAGAAACAAGTTGGTCCTTATGCATTGGAGTATGTCATCGTTTTTCTTACAAGAATTAATTTTTTACTTTGTCAGGAAAGAAGAAGAAAAAGAAGAATGGTCATGTTTTAATGTTTTATTCATAATGTTTTAATGGTCATTTTTTTCTTTTGGGAGCCATAAAATGGAGGGTTGGGATTCATGTTAAAAGGAATTTGAAGATCAAAATGTGTGATTTACCTAATGATGATTAAGGGAAACTAAGGAAATATATGCCACTCTAGGTTTGGCCCAATCTGGACACATTGAAGTATTGCTAAAGTTTTGTTCATTTTTTTACCTTTCAGGTCACTTTGGGTATATAGAATACCAATTCCAGTATATCATCCTTCCCATGTGAGCGAACTGAAGCGGTTGTTGAGCCTGGTTTGCTTTAAGTGCTTGAAGTTCAGAAGTGGGAAGGTAATGGATATGTTTATAGAAGGCTCCACGTAAAATCTATTTGTCATAAGTAATTAAATCCTTTTGCTTTCTTGATTGAGAGGGTAGCAGATTATTGTGTTGTGTTATGGTAAGAATTTGAAGCTCTCGGTGATTATAGATCATTCTGCCATAATATATCCTATATTTGATTATTTAATAAAGGAAGTTGGTAGACATTTGAGTGTGGTCACATATGTGGTGGCCCTTTTCTAAAAGTGTTGTGTGAATATCATTATTTTTCTATTGTTTCTCTGAGACATTTAATTTTATAAATTGTTTCTCTCTCCTTATTTTAACTAAAATGTAGAGTTAATTTGTGGAACTGATATCTCAACATAGAAGTGTTATATGTAAGAATATCTATGTCATTAACAGGGAAAGCTTTTAACCCTTCTTAACATTTTATAGGCACCCAACTAATGAATTTTATTTTTTTTTTCAGATGATTTTGGACATACAAATGTGGATATATAATTTTTTGACAATTACGGGAGGGCATTGTTTTTATACCTCTATTTGTATATATAGTGGTTCGAACAAATTAATTTGGTTATTCATGTATTATGTATGGATTTAAATTATTGACGTTGGATTAGACTTGGAGTGTATGAAATTTGTATGGATTATGTATGGATTATTGACCCTAATATATTTTAGTATTGATGGATTATATTGTTTATACAGGGTACAGGTTGTAATTTAAATTATTGACGTTGGTTATTCATGTATTATGTATGTGATTTAAATCATGGTTATTCATGTATTATGTTGAATGCTTTAATGGTTGATAATATATTTTAGTGTTGATGGATTATATTGTTTATACAGGGTACATGTAATATAAATGAATACAGGTTGTTTACAAATTTTTTTTTTTTTTTAAAAAAAAAAACAGAAAATTATTTGGCCACCAAATGTTTTGGTAGCCAAATAGGTAATCAAAAGTTTTGGCTACTAATAATTTAGTAGCAAAAACATAACCCAAAACGTTTTTGCCACCAAATAATTAGTAGCTAAAAAATTTGAGAATTAGAGAAATAAACTATTGGCTACTAAATTTTTTAGTCACGGAAAAAATGGTATCATTTGGCGACTAAAACTTTTGGTGGCAAAAAGTAAAGAAATGAATCTTAATAGGTTTTTGGCTACGAACAGTTTTAGTCGGCAAAAGTCACCACGCCTAAGGTAGAACTTTTAGTGACTAAATGGTTAGTAGCCAAAAGTTTAATAAAATGAAAAATAATATTTTTGGCGACTAAATTCTTTAGTCCCTAAATGTAGTAATGGTGTCACTAAAACTTATTCCCGACAAAAAATTTTAGTCGCTGAAAATTTAATTTATTTTATTTCAACACTTTTGGCGACTAAATATTTAGTCGCCAAAACATACCCTTTCCCGACTACTCAGAGTTTGGTAGCCGAATGTTCACTTTTGGCGACTAATATTTTAGTCGCCAAAAGATAACCTTTGCCGACTAACCAGAGTTTAGTAGCCAAAACGTTCACTTTCAGCGACCAAAAATAGTTTAGTCGCCAATACTATCGCCGACAGCGTATAGGCGACTAGTTTGGCGACAAAATATTTTAGTCGCTAATTGTTTCGGCGACCAAAAATGGGGCTTTTGGCGACCAATATTTTGGTCGCCAAAAGTGGCATTTCCTGTAGTGATAGTGTGATTTATAATTTTGAATGAATTCCATATATTATTTAAGAAAAATGCTATGGGACCCATATCCCACACCCATTTCAGTATATGGTTAAAAAAAGAAAAAAATTAGTGAAACATCCCTCTTCAACTTTGTGTTGTAGGAGAGGTTCAAGATATTTTTTTTATTAGCTAAGCTCCCTTAACATTTTCACAGAAAAAATTCAACTCAGAGAAATCTTGTCCGACTTAGAAAATTTTTGGCCTCGACTCAAAAAATTCAATTTTCACAAAGAAATTTATCTGGTATGATCACAAAGAAATTTCAAAATTTCTCTAAGTTAGACAAATTTTTCTGAGTCGAATTTTTTCTGTGAAAATATTAAGGAACCTTAACTACTATGAAAATATTGTATGTCTTTTATCTTATAAAATATTAATATCAGGGACTTTAAAAAAAAAAATTCTCCTAAAAAAAATTGTAGAATTTTTTGTACCCCTAACATTCTTCATTATTTAAAGGGTTTGGATACTCTCCAGTCTACTTTGTTGGATCTCATGGGGCCCACTATAGGCTTTGCTTTGAGGATCTCAACCTTTCATTTTATTTTACTATGCTTGTAAATCATTCATAAAAAAAAAATCAGATTAATCCAATAATCATAACTCTTGATTTTATTAAATTTGTTTGCAAAAAATTAAATGATCTATTTTTATAAAAAAAAAAAATTATCGTTCATTTTTTTGTAAACAAATATCATCAAAACATAATAATATATTTATCTAATTAATATAAGTATTTTATAATAAAAATTTACACATAATTAAATAAAATGAACAATTCATATCATTAAAGTAGGACTTATGGTGGATCTGTAAGAGGCCCAACAACTCCTCCGATCCAAAAGTCCACTTTGTGGACTGCAGTGGGAACCCAAACCATTTTTTAAATATTGGGCTAAGATTTTCGACAAATCATATTTGTGTTTTGTTCATATATTCAAAAACTGTGTGAATGAATCAATTTTTAAAATATATTTGTCCACTTGATTATGAATTAATCTGACAAATTCTTTATTATAATTCTCCTAGGTTTTTTTTTTTTTTTTTTTTTTTTTTTTTTTTTTTTTTTGGCATACACCATACATTACAATTTCCATATACATAATGATACTTTAATATAAGTGAAGCCCACATGTATGTGAGAAAAATAATTATAAGATTATGATATATCGGTTATAATAAATTAAATAATTTATTCAGTGCATTGTACGGCCATTAAGGTTTGTTTGGGTACTATTTTCATAATTCAAATTGTATTTTTTTTAGAGTCCATTATGTACAATACATTTGCCAAAAAAAAAAATTTAAGTTTATTGGACATTAGTAGCGCTTGCATCAAAACATATTTGTATTCCATTTTATTCTTAAAATCATACTTATCATTTATTTTTTTCAATACTGTACGGGGAAGAAATAATTCTCCTCGTATAATCCTGTTGACTAAGTCCGCGCTCCTCCGTACGATGTCGCTTTGTCACCTGAAAACACAAACGTGAGCTAGTCGGCGGGTGTGTGCCGGAAACCTCTCCGATGCCTAAGTCAGAAAATTTGACAAATAGACAAAGCTCAATGTATTCAGTAAGCAAAATTGTATGTTGTGTTATGTTATCTCCTCCAAGGTGATGCTTGTGAGCTTTTATAGGTTTTGAGTGGCACAATCCTAGCAGGACTGTTATTTCTCCATGCAGAGTCCTCCTAGGATCCATACTCCTAAAGGATAATGCTTATCCTTTTACACCCCCCATTGCTTAAACCAAGTGGGATGGTTTTAACTACGGCCGAACTGCCATACGACTGAGATAAACCTGGCTATACTGAGTCACAGAGTAGGCTGTACTAACAGTAGTTCGGTTCTTCCTCTTGCTGCACCATATCTCGGTTCTCTCATACACGAACCATGGTGTGTTTGGACCGATCTACTGAATAACAACATCCCAACTGACCTACCCAAAATACATCATGACCGGACTATTTCTGAGACCGGCCTAACTCCAAGTTGCACGGACCGAAGTAACTCAACATCTCTTCTGGGCCGGAGTAACTTTATCACTCTTGAACCGGAGTAACTTTATCTCTCCTAGGCCGGAGTAACTTTTCGGCCTTTTTTACACAATCCTTCGTACTTTGGGCCACAAAGTCCATCTCACAGCTCAGCCCAATTTTCACCAAAAATTACATTCTCAAATACAAATGTGATAAAAGGACTATCAATATCCGATCAACTTATTTTTGGTAGGTATGCTATACTTGATATACTCTAAAAAATAAACAGTTCAAATTATTAAAATAAGATCTCATTCCCATACATAATAGCACTGGAAAAACAATCATCAGATTTAGGCCTCGCTTGTTTGATGGATTAGGTTGAATGGGATTATAAGTGCGGTGAGATTGAGTGAAAATATTATTGGCGTGATGGTATTAGGTTGGAGATGTGAGATAAAGTGTATTTATTTGTGTACTAGTGTGGTGGTATTAGTTAGTTAGGACTAAATCTATAAAATTACCTAAAAACCCTCATCACATATAATATAATTCTGTTGGTTTTGTAAAGTGGAGGGCAAAATGATAATTTAACCATCAATTTGTATGAAGGGATTAGCTATCCCAACCTTTGCATGGGAATTGACTGTTAATCCCACCATGGGAGGGGATTAATACTCTCAGGCCATGTTTGATTCACAACACTAATAGTGAGGTATTAATAATCCTATTAAATTAGTGTGGTATTAGTTATCCCACCCCTACCCCATTACTAATAATCCTACAAATTTGTTGGATTAATTATCCATTGGATTAATAATCCTAAACTAAAATGTCAAAACAAACATAGGATGATTGGGCCCACGGATTAATAATCCCAATCCTATGCTTTAATCCTTCCAATCAAACATGCCCATGGAATTGCTAATCCCATGATATTTTGTTGCACCCAAATATGGATTTGGTGGGTCCCATGGATTGATAATCAAATTTTCCCTTCCAAACTTCCAATCAAACATGACCTTAATATTCATGGACTTCGACCAGACTATAACTATGGGTCATCTAACTACGATGCAGATAACCTTTTTAAAAATTAGTTTATATTTTATTAAATTGACGACTTTGTCATTAAAATTGAACAATGGTATCTTTAATTATTCTTATTTGGAACAACATTCAAAATTTAAAGTCAAATGTATTAGAATTGAAAAGTCAGTGATCAAAATGACACAAATTTCAAACTATAGAAATTATTATAATTCACCCTTACATATATATTTTTGATAAGGTTGTGAATTTAATTCACTTTTACATGGCAGACTTCTTCGTACTATTTTTGGGCCTAATATTGGAGCTGCTTGTTTTTTTGGGTGCGATCGTAGCTCAGTAGATTAACATGAAATGTTTATTTATTTATTTATGAAGTTATATGACCAAAAACAAGCATAATATATGTAAAATTTCAATGCATATAAGATAACAAAAGTGAAAGAAAATAGATGTACTTTTTATTTTGGCTACCACAAATAAGAAAAAAAATTGTTTATTACCACAAAATAAACGTCTTGTCTTCTCTTTGCCCCTCTTAAATTTGGGGAAAGAGATGGAATATTACAACACCCTTTTCACTTTGTGTTCTTAAACTAGCCTCAGCATGACCACAAGGATTTGGGATGGCTATTGTGCAGTCAAATGGATTCATTTTGATAATTTAAATTGTTCATATTTTAGAATATATCAAGTATAACATACCCTTAAAAAATCAAGTTAATTGGATATCGGTAATCCTTTCATCCACTCACATTTGTATCTACAAAAGTAAATGACAATTGTGATTTATAGTATTATTATTATTATTATTTATTTTATTGTTTTGAAACAGTGTGATTTGTAGTATTAAAATGAATACAAATGTGAGTGAATGAAAGGGTTAACGATATTTAATTAATTTGATTTTTTATAAGTATGTTCTAATCGATACACTCTAAAATATAAACGGTTTGAATTATTGAAATGAATATCAAAATAGGCTCATCTTACTGCACAACAGTCACAGCAGTCACCCCAAATTTGGATCATGTTGGCTGTGACCCTTTATTTTCCCCATTACTTTTGGAATCAAGATTTTCTATTTTTAAATCCTTTATATATATATATATATATTTCAAAGTACTCCCAATTATAGGATCATGTTCTTGTGTCTTGAAATTCTCTTGTATCAAAAGTGCATTAGGACAACTTTTAGGGAAATTTAAAAACAAAGAATATTCTTAACCCTTTTGTGAACTTTGCTTTTTCTTAATTCTCCTTATTTCCACTTTCTTGTCTTTTCATCTCTTCTTGATATTCTTCATGTGCCATCCAGGAAGGGGGCAGGTTCTTTGAATCTGGATTCTCCAGAATGATTTTTTCCAAAATGATCTTAGAGTTATTTTTATATGACTGAAATTTAATTCTATATGATTTGATGGTTTACTTCTATTCATTTTATATTAAAAGCAAAAAAAAAAAAAAAAACTCTCTGCCATACAATAAACTCTAGAGGATTCGGATTCAATTTCTCTCCAATTCAATTTCTATTTGATTCATATTTTCTCTTTCAAAGTTATTGATCTAGCGAAAACATAAGATAGTAATAATCTTTGAACTTGTTGATTGAAAACTTAATATTGGAAATAAGATTTATCTTTAGACTAGTTGATTCATAAAGCATATCGAGAATAGAAGTTTAATAATAGTTGATTCTCAAAAAATACCTCAAGGTTGGAATAAAATACTACAAAACTCGAAATATATTAATTCTCCAATAACTGAAGAGCTCTAAGGTGATCCATTGCTTATAAGTAAAGACAGACCTAACTTGGTAGAAAACAATCAGAATTGGTTTTTTCGTAACAAGCAATACGAAATAAGGAAATAAAATGAAAATTACCAAAAATACAAATATTATAATAAATTAAAAAAAAAACTATTTATATATGCTTCTACGATAATAGCAGTTTGGACGAAATATTCCGAGGTCTACGCTAGGAGTAGTTAAAGTTTCAAATCTTTCACAAAATGACAAATTCACGAATTTACCGGCCTAAACGATGGAATGTATCCAAAATTCACCTGGGGTTCTTGAAATTTTATGGGGTCATGCTTAAAGTCACATTTTCCATCAAGTCAATAAATTTCACGCAATATTGAGTCCAGTTGGCTTTTTGCCTCTATCCTTTTGATGTAATAATTGTATGGCTATGCAGGCTACATTTACGATGTTGTTAATTGTCTCTGCCCTGTTGCTGTGTTTGAGTTCATTCATTGGACGTGTCGAAGTCTTTAAGATTAGTACTAAACCAAAATGAGAATTTGTTTGTTAAAAAAAAAACAAAAAACAAAAAAAACAAAAGAAAAAAGAACTGAATCTATTATTAGATTGTTTGGATAGATCCAATAGGTTTCTAGAGTCATGCAATGGAAGAGGAATCGTTTCGGCACGATATATTTCACCAATAAACAGAGCACTTCAAGAATTGTTCAACTCAAACTTGATTTTATTCATATTCCTCTCTCTTTCTCTCGCAAATCAAGGCTCTCCAAATCGAGCGGGGTATATAGTAGAAGGGAAGAGCCGCCTTATTAGAATAATTCTAATGGTACTCCTTATTTTTCACTAATTAAAATATGAAAAATGTATATTGTTTATTTATTATCGATACGAACTAGTTGAATAGACTTCTTAGGCCCCGTTTGTTTTCAGAGATAAAATGGAGGGGATTGATAGCAAGGGGATTAATAGTGAGAGGATTGTTAGTGAAGGGATTGATAGTGAGGGGATTAAGTAAAATTGTGTTTGTTTTGATGATAGTTGTTAGTGTAGGAATTGTTAAATTATTTTTATATAAAATAATAAAACAAATAAAAAAATATAAAAAATTAAACATTAATATTTTAAAAAAAATTCCCAATATATAAAAAATAAAAAAAATAAAAAAATTTCTAATCCCCTCACTATTTTTCTAATACCATCTCTACCTCTTCCATCACAATCCCCTTTCCAAAGCCTTTACTAATACCAAGCGATTAGGAGTCCCCGCCCCATCTCTCAAAACAAACATCTCATGTAGTAGTCCCACCTCACTATCAATCTCAATCCTCTCCCTATAGCCCCAAACAAACGGGGCCTTAAGCCATTGTTTGGGAAGTGGGTTTGGGGCTAAAATAGTCACAAAAACAAAATAGGTTTTTAGTCTCAATATGACAAAACAACACATTCAACTTATAATCATTACATTTTTTTTCTAAAAAAAAAGTCAAAAACTCTTCTCAAACTAGGCTTTTTAACCCCAGGTTAAAATAGTAAAAAAAAAAATCAAAAAGTTAAAAAGCCAACCCACTTTCCAAATCAAGCCTAGGTTTAACAATAACCTGAGGGATCTATTCGTATCTGAAACACTATAGTGAGCGGATGCAATTCACAAATTATGTTCTTGAAACGTTTTTAACATATATCCAAACAAATTAATGAAAACGAAATTACACAGCTATTCAATCAATCTCACATTTGTTGCATCATTCCATCCTTCCCAAGTGAGCCTAAATGATAACAAAATTTAAAGCTTACTACATCTTGCCACAATTTAAAATTTTGTTATCCAAAATCTTTTATTTACTAATAATCTTTTTAAATTAAAAAAAAAAAAAATCACAAGAGCATGTACATGTAAAACTATATTTCTTCAAGAGCAGGGCACATGGCGCTCTATTTCCAAAAAGATATTTTTTCTATATATATTAGAAAAAGGAAAAAAAAAAATGGTAAAAGATACGAATTGTCATTAGGACAAATGATTTGTCAGACTCTAGACAAAATATTACCCTTCAATTGGCAAAAATTATCCTATAGGTCAAGAATATCACATGATCATGTGTCTATCTAATAAGATCATGTAATGTTCCACAATTTTCTTATTTTTAGTACTATGTAATTCTTGACTTTCTGTTATTGGTTGGACACACCGTCAACGTAAAATTTATAGAAGACAGAATAATTACTAATTTATTGGAAATTTGTAAAAGAAAAAAAAATAATTTGAGAAAAATATTTAGATTCTATTTCATTTATTTTTTCTTCCCTTTCAAACCTCAAAATTCAAACACAATCTAAAACAACAAACATTTCAGAGATCAATTACCAAAGTTACATTACACCACGAATAGAACAATAGCACACAAGTTTTTAATATTTGACACCAATAATCAACCGAAAAAAATCTAAAAACACATAAACCAGTCATAAAATTAAACACAATCCTTCTTAGTGGTTTCTATACAAATTCAAGAACCGATAATCAGGCGGCCATGCATCCGACGCCATATCGAGTGTTGGGGAAGACAAGAAACAGTCCACTGCAAATTACACCAACCATTAGAGGAAAACTCTCCATCACCTCTTCCATTTCCTTCCCATGTCCCGGGAACAAACACTTGGTCACTCGATGATCCGAGAAAGCAATTGCCACAAAAACCATCACAGACATCAAAGCATGAACGAAATCTGTAAACCCAATTTTGTACCTCTCATCTTTCGGAACTTCCACGCCAAGCCCAGACTTGAAAACCGCCAACCCTTTCGGAGTCACAAACCCATAATAAACATTCCCATCTGGTCCCCGAAAACTGTCAGTGAAGTGGAAGAAGAAGCAGGAGAGAGTGCAGAGGCCAAGTAAGAGGTTGGTCATGAGAGTGGTGACCTGAGAGCATTGGCCCGTGCCATAGACGGTTGGGAGGACCATCTCGAAGGTGAGAAGGGTTCCGGTTGGGAGGAAGTTGGCGAGCATTGAGGTTTTGGAGAGTGTTTTTTGAACTCCGCTCGCCACCGCCCGTCTTTTCCGGCCAGTGGGCGGTGGAGGAGCGGCGGCGGCCGTGATGGATTGGGGAGAAGATGGGTAAAGGGATGGGTTGAGTTGTGGGGATGCGTTGTAGATTTTAATTCCGATTCCTTCATTTTGGTCCATTTTGAAGATGAAGATTTCGGATGTCAAAAAGGGGAAGAGGGTAGTGAATTATCAGAGGTTTGGAAGATTTGATGTTGATGTTGATTCACAGTGGAATATAAAGGTTTGTGATGTGATAATTAGAGTAACTAAAAATTTTGAATTTTAAAACGGTCAGTAACTGCCTTCTGGGTTATGGTGACACCTCCTATTGCCAATGCAAATTTGGCTGTTGCCAAGATGAACTTTTTTGTTATTTCTGGAAAGTTCAGACCTTGTGATAATGTGCCACGTTTATATCCCCAAATGGTATTTCTCGAATTATCAATTCTCTTATATAGTTTATATGAAAAAAAGGGTGAAACACCCATGAATACTAAATAGTGATGTTATTAACTATTTCATTATTTCCTTTTCTTTATATATATATATATATACACCCAAATGTCTTATTCTAATGTGAATTACATAAAACACTAAGTATAAACGTACATGTATTATGTATTGAGAGATAAATGTGAGTTTTTTCATAATATTGAAATTACTAAACGTAATACTTGTTCTCGCTGTTCTCACTTTGGAGGAGCTCCAACTCGCATTTGTTGAGGCTTCTACGGAAGAGCCGACATGGTCAATCCTACTTTTGTATTGTGGTTCCGTATTAAACGTGATGACTTTCCCCACTCTTACATCTACTACCGCACTCACTCCGGCCTTTCGGTTGACTAGCCTCTTTGTGTGGATGATATTATCAAGGATGATGCCTTTGAGCAGCGTCTGAGGGCTGTTTGAATTCTTAATGTCATTATGATATCGAGGGAGCTTTTCATGCACAAAGTGCAGACCAACACAGACGTCATCGTTTCCTGCTGGAGCCGAGGCAATCACACTCTATATTTCTTAGGGAGAAACTGTCCCTACTCTCGAGGATGTTTTGGTGTTGCTGTGTCTTAGTTCCTGCAGAGACTATATTTTCGACCCCGCCTTTCTAACTGTTGAGGAACATGCTGTTGTTATTGTCCTCCAGAGAGCTTTCCGTGAGGCAAGGAAACATGGCTCTTGGTATAACGCCAAGACTGGCTAGTTGTTAGCAGAAAGATGGAAAAATGACAAAACCACATAAATTTCCTGGTTGAATCACTTTTTCAAAGACATCTAGCCACCGGTTGGCAACATCATGGAAGAGGACCGTAACTTCATAGTTGGCCCAGGTTACCGTAGTAACTTATTGTAGACGTCTCCGAACGTCCCGGGAGAGAATCCCGTTTTGTTCATTGGGTTCACTACAGTTCAGGACTCAATGTCACGGTCCTGTATCTAATCTCGCAGAGTGCAATGCAAGACTGATGAATCATCAAAGAGTCCAAATTCGGCAAATCGTTTTTGAAAACAGATTTTTTTGAAAGAAGTGCCGAACATGGACTGCTTTGCCAGATACAGAGTCGCCACCTAAATATTTTATTTTGAAAAGGCCATGTGTCTGTCATCACCAAAGTTGCCTCGGCTCGGGAACTTGGGTACGATTGGGGAAGGTCACTTCGTGAGCACCCCCGCTCGACCGATCAAAGATCGACCTCTACTAACCATGATACCTAGTTTTGAAAACATTATGCGTTCTTATTCCGGTTATTAGCCTAGATTTACTATGTGATGCGCACAGCATACAAGTATAGACTGGATCGCCTGAATTGGAACAAAACATCTCGTGTTTGTTTATTTGAAAATGGTTTGATGGTGCTACTCGTAAATAGGCTAAGACGTAGATTTGCCACCCTCGGGTGGGCTTAGAAAAAATGATTTTGCCACTCTCAAGTGGGCTTAAAACTCGCATTTAATGAATTGTTTCAATCCAAATAACCCAACCTTCACCCACAGGCATTCAGGCAGTTATATCACATAAGCAATTAGCCTCATGGTAAGCATGCTATCATGGCAGTCACTCACACACATGCAAGGATGCTAAAACATAAAACTTACCGAGTACTCTAAGCCAAAACAGAAGCTATGTTAGAAATCCATGCATGATCCTAACTATACAGAAATGCCTAATGCAACACATGCGAAAATGCAACTACAATAGGCTCGGCTATTCTAAGATGGCATATGATGATGCTACAGCTAACATGTATTCAACTTTGGAATTGAAATACAAATGCAGTTAGTATGATGCACCGAGCCTGGTGCATGCAAGACAGATGAATGAATGCAAACATGCTATCATACTGTATGCTAATTGAAACATGCCTTAATCTAACCATCATAAGCTGGTAAATAAAAGGGAGAAAGACGTGAGTTTGGAAGACATACATCACACGCACGCACACTTATTACAATTGTGCCCTCGCTCGGAGGGTCCGAATAAATAATACAGTCCGAATAAATAATTACAGTCCGAATGAATAATTAAATATTACAAAACCCTAATTAATTAACAAATTAACTAGGAAAGCAAATAAACTAGTATGCAAATTCATGGACCGCCTCAGCTCTGTTCCGAATGATGAAAGATGCATGCTCGAGTTGCCTTGCGCGGAAATCTATTGCGATGTCCCGATTCGCCTCTGTTTGCAATTAATCCTGGAATGCTGTGCGAAGCTTTAGAAGGCTGCTGATTTCGGATTTGATGCACCAGAGAGCAAGAAAGGGGCATGGCAAAGTATTTTCACATATATATGCACACTTCGATCCTCATGCCACCAATCACGCATCTCGATGCATGATGACCGAGGAGTTGAATTGCACGACTCAATGTAAAATGAATGCACATGGAAACACAACAAGGCCTAAACTCCATCATAGGTAATCCCGAGTGTCGGCGACCAAAAATTGAGACACGTTCCGTCACTCGGAGTATGAAACGTCCCTCGTTTCCCGGGCTTGGGCTAAACCCTACTCCATGCACAATACAACAAGCAATGCATGGCACGTGCAAATGCGACTAGCATGCAATCCTAAGTGTAATGCAACCAAGTGATGCAAGCATGCAAGGGATAAAATGCAAACATGCACCTAGCATATACAATGCTAACACTACGTGGCATGCGCAATGCTCGTGAACTAAGGCATACTCATGCGACTATCAACCTAGCATACACAATGCGAGGAATGACATATCATGGCATGCACAATGCTCCTAACAACCTAGCATACGCAATGCAAAGGCTAAACATGCAACAACATGAACTACATGGCATGCAGACCGCAAAGGCTGGTGGTTTGATTGGATGCGTAGCTTGCCCGCAGACCGTATTGATTGGCGGTGCCCTTGGCTCAACCTACCGGCAATGGGTTATAGCATGTCCCGGCAGACTGGGATTCAGTTGATTGGCTTAACTCACTATGTGCTCTACTTCCGGTTCCGGTTCCAGCGCCAATTCGGCCATGATCAGATTTGCCCGCCAGAGGGGATAGAATACCCAGCTACATTCCCAGCCCGAGATGCGCAGCTTGCTCAGCAGGCCGCAGCGTGGAGGACTAGAGAGCTCCTGCCCCCCGCTCCCACTTTCAGTTGCACTTTGTCTGACGAGTGCATAGATTGGCTCAATGAAGAGGCGCAGATTGGGCCCAGCTTGGCATCAGAGGCTTCGACCAGCTCTAGGAGGGGGTACAGGAACACCTGACTTATCTATGCCCCGGATTTATTGCTTTATCAGTACTTTCAAGTTTTCCTTATGAATGTAATAAAAAACAACTTCAATTTGTATGCAAGAGCCGGAGAACTCTGTATTGAAATCAATGAAATTGAAGGTTGTGGGTACTGAAAATTTTCCGCTTTGGTCCAAAAATGGTCTTAGTTGTAAAAAGATTAATTTGAACAAAGTCAACTTTTATTAAAATTTTTCAAAACCATTTTCAATATGGATCAGAACTGGGCATGCCTGAAATCTGTCGCTGAGGTGCACACCCCCAGATCCCAGCAACTGGAAAGTTGCCCCTGGTCTGAATAGCACCGCAACACTTCATGGCAACGGAAAGTTGCCCCTAGTCTGGAAAGCACTGCATCGGAGATCATAACTGAACTCTTGAATGCTGAATAGACAAAGATGGCCAAGGTGATCAAATGGGAAAAGTTGATCGGGGAAAAGTTTATGGTTGAACTTCAGGATGAGGTTGCCTACGTATCCTAAAGACAGGAATCAAGCCTTACGTAGTTCAGGCTTAGGTTCACTCGAGTAATTTCATTCTCCTTTTATGCTCTAACTTTTGCCAAGGCCGCCCTTTGCGGGTTTTCAACCTTGCGAACTCAGTTTTTATAATTTCAAATTTTTTTCATGCTCTAATTTTTGCCTAGGTCGCCCTTTCAGGTTTTTGGCCTAGCGAGCCTCTCAGGGGTAATATTTCTTCAACTTGTCTATGTTGATCGGTTGTGAGAACTCTAGGTCATCCAGGTCCATCAGAACCACAGCTCCACCTGACCAAATTGACTTGATGATGTAGGGGCTAGTCCAATTAGGTCTGAACTTACCCCTAGGGTCGTGAATGGGAGCTCGGTTGTCCTTGAGTACCAAATCTCCTTCCTTTAGATTCCTGGACTTAACTTTCTTGTTGAAAGCCCGGGCAATTCTGCGCTGATAACCTTGAACATGGTACAGTGCTTTCAGTCTTCTCTCATCAAAGATCATGAGTTCCTCAAATCTATTCTGTTGCCAATCTGCTTCGGCTATCTGACACTCGGCCAGTACTTGCAAAGACGGAACCTCAATTTCAATAGGCAGAACGGCCTCCATCCTGTAAACCAACGAATATGGAGTCGCCCCTGTAGAAGTTCTAATTGAAGTTCGGTAGCCCCACAGAGCAAACGGCAGCTTATCTGGCCAGTCCCGGTAGGTTTCCATAATCTTTTGCAGTATGTGTTTGATGTTCTTGTTGGCGGCCTCAACTGCTCCATTGGTTTGCGGCTGATATGTGGATGACTTATGAAAAGCCACGTTGTACTTCTCCAACAAGTCAATCACTTCCTTCTTGAAGTCGGAACCATTATTTGAAATAATCTCGTTTGGGACCCCATAGCGACAGATGATGTTGTTTCTGATGAACTTCGCAACGTGTGAAGCCTTCAACATCGCATAGGATTGGGCTTCAACCCACTTCATGAAATAATCTATCGCGACCAGGATGAACTCATGCCCATTCGGCCCCTTCGGAGTAACAGCCCCGATCACATTGATTCCCTAAACTGAAAATGGCCATGGCGAAGTCATGTTGTACAGCTTCGACGGCGGAATATTCATGCGGTTTGCATGGATCTGACACTTGTGGCATCGCCGAACAAAGCTAATACAATCCTCCTCCATGGTGGACCAATAGTAACCTTGTCTGAGGATCTTCCGCGGTAGCATTACCCCGTTCATATGTGCTCCATATTCTCCTCCATGGATGGCCTCCATTAGGCGCTTCGATTCTTCAGCTTCTACACATAGCTTATGCATTCCCAGATGACCTCTCTTATACAGCTTACCCCCGCAGATGATGAACTGAACGGCCATTCTTCTAATTGCCCTTTTATCCTTGGCATTTACCCCGGGCGGATATGCTTCCTTCTCCAAGAAATTCCAAATGTCGTAATACCAGGGGTTCTCGTCCTAAACCTCGTCTATGGCAGCAATTGATTCGTATGCCGGCGTAAACTTCAGGTCAATGATGACTGGATGCATTCGGACTCCAAACGGGATGTCTATCATGGAAGATAGAGTTGCTAATGAGTCTGCGAACCTGTTGTTCTCTCTTAATAGATGAGCGAAGTTTAGCTTCTCAAACCGAGGAATTAACAAGTCCAAGGTTTAGTGATACATTATCATCTTTTCCTCTTTGACTTTCAAGTCTCCTTTTGCTTGAGACACAACAAGGTTCGAGTCCCCGATGACGTCCAACCGTTTTGCCCCTAGCTCCAGGGCTGCTTCTAGACCAACAATGCATGCCTCATATTCTGCTTCGTTGTTTGAGACTTTGAATCGGAGTTTGAAGGCTAGAGGGATACGGGAATTGTCAGGTGCTATCAGCAACACACCTATCTCATATCCGTACTGGTTTGACACTCCGTCAAAGTACATCGTCCAAGTTTCGTCTTCGATATGCAAAATGGCCTCATCTGGGAATAAGTACTCAACTGCTTCACTCACTTTCACTGGATGATCGGCTAAGAATTCTGCTACTGCTCTTCCCTTGACTGACTTGCGCGTTACATATTTCAGATCGAATTCGGAAAGCAACATCAACCAACGAGCTAGCCTACCCATAAGTGCCGGTTTCTCGAAAAGATATTTGATGGGATCGAGTCGTGAAACCAACATTACGGAGTGAGCTAACAGGTAGTGCCGTAGCTTCCTGGTGGCCCATACCAAGGCTAAGCAAGCCTTCTTCAACGGTGTGTAGCGAGTCTCATACTCTAGCATCTTCTTGCTCAGATAGTAGATGGCTCTCTCCACCTTGTCCTCTGATTCTTGCGCGAGAATACAACGCATTGTAGTCTCAGTTACTGAAAGATACAATATCAACGGTTTCCCCGGCTCTGGCGGTGACAACACGGGCGGGTTCTGTAAATATTCTTTGATCTGTTCAAAAGCAGCTTGGCATCGGCCGTCCCACTGGAATTTCTTTCCTTTCTTCAGGAGACCAAAAAGTGGTTCACAAGTCAAGGTTAATTTTGAGATAAACCATCTTATGAATTGCACTTTACCCAGAAAGCCTCGCACCTCCTTTTCAGTCCTTGGTGGTGGAATTTCTATGATGGCCTTGATTTTGGAAGGGTCGACTTCAATGCCCTTTTGTGTAATCAGAAACCTCAGCATTTTTCCCGCTGTAACACCAAACGTACACTTCTGAGGATTCAACCGCAACCGAAATTCTCTGATCCTTTAAAAAACCTTTTGCAAGGCGATGTAGTGGCCCTCTCTTTCTTTGGACTTGACAATCATGTCGTCCACGTACACCTCATCCTCTTTGTGGATCATGTCATGCAATATTGTGGTCGCGGCCCGTTGATATGTAGCTCCAGCATTCTTTAACCCAAACGGCATCACTCTATAGCAGTATGTCCCCCACGGGGTGGTGAAGGCAGTCTTTTCTCGATCTTCTGGTGCCATCACTATCTGATTGTAACCTGAGAAGCCATCCATAAATGAAAGTAAAGCATGCTCCGTTGTGAAGTCCACCAACTCATCGATATATGGCAAGGGAAAGTCGTCCTTCGGACTGGCTCTGTTTAAATCCCTGAAATCCACGCACACCCGGATCCTGCCATCCTTCTTCGGCATCGGAACAATATTGGCCAACCAAGTCGGGTATTCGGATACCAGCAGAAAGCCTGCATCGATTTGTTTTGTGACCTCTTCCTTAATCTTGAGAGCCCAGTCTGGGCGGATCCTTCTGAGTTTTTGTTTGATAGGTCGGGGTCAAGAGGGATCCGGTGCTGTAGAATCTCAGGATCGATTCCAGGCATGTCTTCATAGGACCACGCGAAAACATCTTTGAAATCTTTTAATAAAGCGACTAAGCGCTTGCCCGAAGACAACGTGGACCCGATCTGGACCAGCCGCGAGTCCTCCTCAGTACCAACATTCACAGTAGTGATTTCATCAACTAAAGGTTTAACAAATCTTTCCTGCTCTTGATCAATTAAGCGTTGCAAAATCGAAGGAATTTCTTCCTCGTCTTTTTTATCAAAATTTTGAAAGTCCTGATTCAAGCAATAAATCAAGGGCACAGAAAAATACTCAGAAACCATAGCCACATCATTCTCATTAAGCACATCCAAATTGTCTGATTCTTCGGTTACAACAAACTCAAAAGAGAAAGAAAAGGACGACTAGGACAGGACTGTGGCATCCGAGTTGTCACCCCCAGGAATACCGAACTCAGACTCAGTTGAGCTGGAACCTGATTCCGACTCACAAGACTCAGTGGAATCAGATTCCGGCTCACTACCTAACCCGGTGCTGCTTGACAAAAATCCCTCTTCATACTGCCAAATGAGAGAGGGTGCAATTGATGAATCCAAAATGTTTGCTGGTAGGCCCGCAGCCGTTCCATTCCTGATCATGCATACCGAGAAGTTATCCCCCAAGAACTTCTGTTCGATCGGAGGATCTGAAAGTAGACATGCCAGCGCTACCCCCATTTCACTTTCGGTGTCCTCAAACTCCATTTTCTTATTCCGCTCAGCCTCAGCCAATGGGTCTGTTTGCTCTTCGGCAACATCATCCCCAGATAACTACAGATCAAAGAAGATCTCAAAGCCTAGTACGCGCTTCCTCTCCGCGTTCAGCCACGGCTCTGGGAAGCCACAAAAAGGAAAGTCCTCCCCCTTCCGGACGAAGCCTCTGTTTAGGGTACCCTGAATGGGTCGGTGCATTAGCTCATAAGGTTTCCCGGCCAATTTTGCTCTGGCTTTCCCGGCCATTTCCTCGCCTTCCCTTTTCCAATCCTCTTTAGTGGGCAGGTAACCCAAGCCAAAGGTATGTGGGTTGTGTGGCACTTCGGCCAATGCTGCGACGCCCTTCCGGCCACTCTTTCCCAATCCCATCCCAGGGATGTGCTGAAGTTTGTTCATGAGATACACTGACTGTGCACTGACGTACAACCCCTCATTATCAGCCAAGATGTTCTGAATGACCCAGGCCTCGGCCAGGGTAAATCCTAATAAGAAGACGTCCTCCGTGCCATGCTCAATTTCCAAAATCGGCGTGGACACCTCTAGTGGCGGATGGATCGATGAATTCCCAAAAGCTATAGCCACCCCCTTCCCGTGGGGGTATTTCAACATCTGGTGCAAGGTGGAAGAAACTGCCTTTACCTGGTGCAACCACGGTCGCCCCAAAAGTAGGTTAAAGGTTGCGGGAACGTCTAAGACATGGAAATCAATCTCGTGCTGTCCTGGACCAACCTGGGTCTGAATTTTGACAGTCCCCATCACTTCCCTGCTTGTGTTATCATATGCCCGAATCACCTGGGCAGTTGGCACGAAGTCCACGGGCTTCAACCCGATTGCATATGCCATCCTTGACGGGCACACATTAATGGCAGATCCCGTGTCGACAAGAACCACTGGTACCCATTTGCCTCTACATTCCACAGAGATGTAGAGAGGTTTGTTGTGATTTACGCCCTCAGGCGATAGTTCTTTGTCGGAAAAGGTCAACATCGGGGAACCTCCACCCGGAAAAACCAATCCAACTAACTGCTTCGGCGTGGTGTCTATCGAGAGTTTGGCCTTATCCATGGCTAAAAGGACGGCCTGTCTATGTACTCGAGAAGCCATGAGCAGTCCCCAGATGGAGATGTCTGCTTGTATCTTTTTCAACTGTCTCAAGATGGCCTCATCTTCGAGTTGCTTTTCTTTCTGCTTCTCCGCTTCCCTATCCTTCCCATACGCCTCTGGTTGATCTAAGTGTGGAGGCTTGAAATACCATCCACTCCTAGTCATATGATCGACTTCGCCGATGTACCAGGTATCATCTGGTTGGTTACTTCCCCAATCCTTGTCCGTGTGGGCAAGACATAGGTCATCGTCCTCCCACCACATTCCATCGGCAGCCGACAGACACCTGTCCGGCTCTGGTATGACCGTTCTCGTACTCACAGTACCCTCTATCCATATGCTCGCAGCATTCTCTGTCTCTGTGCACACAGCAGTTTCAGTCCCCACGTGGGCCTTAGCTTTCCTGATTCTCTCAGAATCCTTAAACCTTTCTTGTTCCAACTGTGTCAGTACAACTGGCTGTTCATCAATTCATGTATTCAAAATGCTCGAATCCTGAGTGAAATTCTTGACACTGGCGCTCTCCGGCGATTCATTTTGACTTCCGGCCCTTCCGGCCACAACTGATATTCTCGCCCCTGCCGGGCCCTGTTCTGGTTGGAATTCTTCCACAACATCTGGTTGATCATCCAGCCACTCGGTAGCCTCTACCGATTCCTCATAATCAAACCAGTTGACTGTCGTGTCCCCTGGATCTTGGTCATTGAAAAATTGGAGGTTGGCAAAGTCCTCTCCTACAGCCGCCAAATCATCTGCCCCTTGCGCAAATCTATCTCTCTGGATCACACACAGCTCTGCCCTCTCTGGAAATTCTACACTTGGCCTAGCCTGGCCTGCTGACAGAATGTAATCACTTGAATTGTAGGCTTCCTCAGCGAGACTCCCAGACTGCTCAAACCTTGACTCAACAATCCTATCCTCCTCTGCAATCTCCCATGTTCTGTCTTCGACAGTCACCACCATTGGTTCGGGTTGGGTTCTGGAGATGTCCAACATGCACAAGTCAGTGCAGTCGGGAAGGAACACCTCCGACTTAGGTAGGTGGGAAGGAGTGATATAGATGCTAGGATCGTAAGACACGACCCCAGTCTGGATGAAGTTGATACGTTTGGGAGGTGGAGCTTGGTTGTACAGAGGGAGAGGGTTGGTTATGACGTTGGGTTTTTTTGGAGGCAGGATCACCCCATTATCGATGAGATCTTGAATCTCATGACGTAATCAGTAGCATTGGTTGGTGTCATGACCGTGCTGTTGGTGAAATGCGCAATATTTGGCTGGGTTGTGGGTAGGGGGAAGTTTTTCTGGTAATGGCCGTGGCTCTAGGGGTTTCAGGTGTCCTTTTCTGATTAAAACCCCTAAAGCCTTGGACAAGGACATGTATAGTGGGCGAAGGCTCTTTGGCTTTTGGATTGGTATTTGGCTGTTTGTGTATTGCTTCCGGACGCGCCGGAGAAAGATGTGGCTGCTATGGGTCTTGGAGGGGGGATGGTGGTGACCATGCTGACTTCCGAAGCCCTTGTATTCGCAGCACTGCTTGTGCCTGCGTTGTTGTTGCGGTTGAAAGTCCTTCGGGGCTCCTCCTTATCTTGGTCAATCAGACCCTGTTTTATTGCATCTTCAATCTGTACTCCCATCTCATTTAGATCAGAAAAGCTAGGGAAATGGGGTACGATCATTTTTTGCATCAGTTTCGGCTGGAGATTGCGCACAATCATCCGGATTTGATCTTTGTCGGTAGGCCTCAGGGTCATCATTGAAGCCTTCGCCCTCCACCGAGTTATGAAATCCGAGAAGCTCTCCTTAGGCTCCTGCCTTGTTGTTTCGAGATCTCGGGTTGTAATCTCGATTTGGGTATTGTAAGAGTATTGCGCAACAAAGGCCTCGGCTATTTCATCCCAACTCCGCTTGACATCATCCTCTAATTTCGCATACTAGATAGCGGTTACACCCGAAAGGGTCCGGCCGAATAATGAAAGCTTCTGCGGTCTGGTGAGGCCCATCGGGCGTAGTATATCTGAGAATAACCGGAGATGCACCATGGGATCCCGAGATCCGTCGAAGCGATTGATTTGCGGAATTTTAAACCTATCTGGCAACGTTACAGCCACGTCGGTATATCCGTCCTTGATATCTAGGATAGCCTTTACCCCTTGGGATTTCTTGAACAACTTCTCGAGCTTGCTCAATTTCAGTGCAGTAGGGTCTACTTCTAACTTAAAGGGCGAGTCCGGATGATTGATAGGCGTATGTGCTTTGGACAATTGAGGTAGAAGCGGGGCCGGAGCTGGCCCCGTTGGAATGTCTGTGTCCTCGTGGATGGTTTGGACATTAGGCAAGATGTTCTGGGCATTCGGCAGGATATTCTGGACAATTGGTGTCTGCTTAGATAGCGGGACTCCTGGTGGGGGAGGAGCTTGATGTAAGGCTGATGCTCCGTTCTGCTGTTGCAGTCTAGTGATGAACTCGGCCTGCTGGGCAATGATTGTGGCTTGCTGTTTAGAGAACTTCGCTTGGCGGACAGCGTCCTCCTGCATTTGATTCATACTCTTTTGGAGCTGGCGCATCATTTCTTCCATTCCGGCCATGTTCTGTTGATCCCGGCCATGTTCTGCTGATCCTGCTGACTGACTGGTATGTTTATCTCTATGGCAGAAACTGAGACCTCGGTCCGACTGTTCACTGCTAGGGTAGACCACTGCTCTGGTAATCTCTGCTCAAACACACTGCGTTTTCTCGGCCTCCGTCTGATAACCGGGGGTAGAGAATGAAACACTTGCTGTCCGTCAACCAGATCCTCAGATCGATTGAGTCGGCGACCTCTTGTCCAGGGTGCTTGGGGAATATCTGCTTGGTCTGAAGCAATTGTGCTAAACTACCCCTTAGCAAAAAGATAAATAAAGCAATAAGGAAATAAATAACCAGACAAACGGATAGCATAACGGCTTCAAATAAACATACAACACACACTTGGGCATCACAACACACGGTTGATATGCTGAAAATATTGTTCTCAAACACTGATTATTATCCCCGAATCACTGTCCCCGAAAACTAAATCTGATACCCGCAGATAACTGATTCTCAAACACTGAACTGATGCCTGCAGGCCTGATGCCCAAACTAACAAACTGATACATGCATTCCTGTAGGGTGCAATGGATGCATCCAAAATGTTTGCTAGTAGGCCCGCAGCCGTTCCATTCCTGATCATGCATACCGAGAAGTTATCCCCCAAGCACTTCTGTTCGATCGGAGGATCTGAAAGTAGACATGCCAGCGCTACCCCCATTTCACTTTCGGTGTCCTCAAACTCCACTTTTTTATTCCGCTCAGTCTCAGCCAATGGGTCTGTCTGCTCTTCGGCAACATCATCCCCGGATAACTGCAGATCAAAGAAGATCTCAAAGCCTAGTACGCGCTTTCTCTCTGCGTTCAGCCACGGCTCTGGGAAGCCACAAAAAGGAAAGTCCTCCCCCTTCCGAACGAAGCCTTTGTTTAGGGTACCCTGAATGGGTCGGTGCATTAGCTCATAAGGCTTCCCGACCTTTTTTGCTCTGGCTCTCCCGGCCATTTCCTCGCCTTCCCTTATCCAATCCTCTTTGGCAGCCAGGTAACCCAAGCCAAAGGTATGTGGGTTGTGTGGCACTTCGGCCAATGCTGTGACGCCCTTCCGGCCACTCTTTCCCAATCCCATCCCAGGGATGTGCTGAAGTTTGTTCATGAGATACACTGACTGTGCACTGACGTACAACCCCTTATTATCAGCCAAGATGTTCTGAACGACCCAGGCCTCGGCCAAGGTAAATCCTAATAAGAAGACGTCCTCCATGCCATGCTCAATTTCCAAAATCGGTGTGGACACCTCTGGTGGCGGATGGATCGATGAATTCCCAAAAACTATAGCCACCCCCTTCCCGTGGGGGTATTTCAATATCTGGTGCAAGGTGGAAGAAACTGCCTTTACCTGGTGCAACTACGGTCGCCTCAAAAGTAGGTTAAAGGTTGCGGGAACGTCTAAGATATGCAAATCAATCTCGTGCTGTCCTGGACCAACCTGGGTCTGAATTTTGACAGCCCCCATCACCTCCCTGCTTGTGTTATCATACGCCCGAATCACCTGGGCAGTTGGCACGAAGTCCACGGGCTTCAACCCGATTGCATATGCCATCCTTGGCGGGCACACATTAATGGCAGATCTCGTGTCGACAAGAACCACTGGTACCCATTTACCTCTACATTCCACAGAGATGTAGAGAGGTTTGTTGTGATTTACGCCCTCAGGCGATAGTTCTTTGTCGGAAAAGGTCAACATCGGGGAACCTCCTCCCGGAAAAACCAATCCAACTAACTGCTCCGGCGTGGTGTCTATCGAGAGTTTGGCCTTATCCATGGCTGAAAGGACGGCCTATCTATGTACTCGAGAAGCCATAAGCAGTCCCCAGATGGAGATGTCTGTTTGTATCTTTTTCAACTGTCTCAAGATGGCCTCATCTTTGAGTTGCTTTTCTTTCTGCTTCTCCGCTTCCCTATCCTTTCCAGACGCCTCTGGTTGATCTAAGTGTGGAGGCTTGAAATACCATCCAATCCTAGTCATATGATCGACTTCGCCGATGTACCAAGTATCATCTGGTTGGTTACTTCCCCAATCCTTGTCCGTGTGGGCAAGACATAGGTCATCGTCCTCCCACCACATTCCATCGGCAGCCGACAGACACCTGTCCGGCTCCGGTATAACCGTTCTCGTACTCACAGTACCCTCCATCCATATGCTCGCAGCATTCTCTGTCTCTGTGCACACAGCAGTTTCAGTCCCCACGTGGGCCTTAGCTTTCCTGATTCTCTCAGAATCCTCAAACCTTTCTTGTTCCAACTGTGTCAGTACAGCTGGCTGTTCATCAATTCCTGTATTCAAAATGCTCTAATCCTGAGTGAAATTCATGACACTGGCGCTCTCCGGCGATTCATTTTGACTTCCGGCCCTTCCGGCCACAACTGATATTCTCGCCCCTGCCGGGCCCTGTTCTAGTTGGAATTCTTCCACAACATCTGGTTGATCATCCAGCCACTCGGTAGCCTCTACCGATTCCTCATAATCAAACCAGTTGACTGTTGTGTCCCCTGGATCTTGGTCATTGAAAAATTGGAGGTTGGCAAAGTCCTGTCCTACAGCCGCCAAATCATCTGCCCCTTGCTCAAATCTATCTCCCTCGATCACACACAGCTCTACCCTCTCTGGAAATTCTACACTTGGCCTAGCCTGGCCTGCTGACAGAATGCAATCACTTGGATTGTAGGCTTCCTCAGCGAGACTCCCAGACTGCTCAAACCTTGACTCAACAATCCTATCCTCCTCTGCAATCTCCCATGTTCTGTCTTCGACAGTCACCACCATTGGTTCGGGTTGGGTTCTGGAGATGTCCAACATGCACAAGTCAGTGCAGTCGGGAAGGAACACCTTCGACTTAGGTAGGTGGGAAGGAGTGATATAGATGCTAGGATCGTAAGACACGACCCCAGTCTGGATGAAGTTGATACGTTTGGGAGGTGGAGCTTGGTTGTACAGAAGGAGAGGGTTGGTTATGACGTTGGGTTTTTCTGGAGGTAGGATCACCCCATTATCGATGAGATCTTGAATCTCATGACGTAATCAGTAGCATTGGTTGGTGTCATGACCGTGCTGTTGGTGAAAGGCGCAATATTTAGCTGGGTTGTGGGTAGGGGGAAGTTTTTCTGGTAATGGCCGTGGCTCTAGGGGTTTCAGGTGTCCTTTTCTGATTAAAACCCCTAAAGCCTTGGACATGGACATGTATAGTGGGCGAAGGCTCTTTGGCTTTTTGGTTGGTATTTGGCTTTTTGTGCATTGCTTCCGGACGCGCCGGAGAAAGGCGTGGCTGCTATGGGTCTTGGAGGGGGGATGGTGGTGACCATGCTGACTTCCGAAGCCCTTGTATTCGCAGCACTGCTTGTGCCTGCGTTGTTGTTGCGGTGTCAAGTCCTTCGGGGCTGCTCCTTATCTTGGTCAATCAGACCCTGTTTCATTGCATCTTCGATCTGTACTCCCATCTCATGCGGATCAGAAAAGGTAGGGAAAGGGGGTACGATCATTTTTTGCATCAGTTTCGGCTGGAGATTGCGCACAATCATCCGGATTTGATCTTTGTCGGTAGGCCTCAGGGTCATCATTGAAGCCTTCGCCCTCCACCGAGTTACGAAATCCGAGAAGCTCTCGTTAGGCTCCTGCCTTGTTGTTTCGAGATCTCGGGTTGTAATCTCGATTTGGGTATTGTAAGAGTATTGCGCAACAAAGGCCTCGGCTATTTCATCCCAACTCCGCTTGACATCATCCTCTAATTTCGCATACCAGATAGCGGTTACACCCGAAAGGGTCCAGCCGAATAATGAAAGCTTCTGCGGTCTGGTGAGGCCCATCGGCCGTAGTATATCTGAGAATAACCAGAGATGCACCATGGGATCCCCAGATCCGTCGAAGCGATTGATTTGCGGCATTTTAAACCTATCTGGCAGCGTTACAGCCACGTCGGTATATCCGTCCTTGATATCTAGGATAACCTTTACCCCTTGGGATTTCTTGAACAATTTCTCGAGCTTGCTCAATTTCAGCGCAGTAGGGTCTACTTCTAACTCGAAGGGCGAGTCCGGATGATTGATAGGCATATGTGCTTTAGACAATTGAGGTAGAAGCGGGGCCGGAGCTGGCCCCGTTGGAATGTCTGTGTCCTCCTAGATGGTCCGGACATTAGGCAAGATGTTCTGGGCATTCGGCAGGATATTCTGGACAATTGGTGTCTGCTCATGTAGCGGGACTCCTGGTGGGGGAGGAGCTTGATGTGAGGCTGATGCTCCGTTCTGCTATTGCAGTCTAGTGATGAGCTCGGCCTATTGGGCCATGATTGTGGCTTGCTGTTTAGAGAACTTCGCTTGGCGGACAACGTCCTCCTGCATTTGCTTCATACTCTCTTGGAGCTGGCGCATCATTTCTTCCATTCCGGCCATGTTCTGCTGATCCCGGCCATGTTCTGCTGATCCTGCTGACTGACTGGTATGTTTATCTCTATGGCAGAAACTGAGACCTCGGTCCGACTGTTCACTACTAGGGTAGACCACTGCTCTGGTAATCTCTGCTCAAACACACTGCGTTTTCTTGGCCTTCGTCTGATAACCGGGGGTAGAGAATGAAACACTTGCTGTCCGTCAACCAGATCCTCAGATCGATTGAGTCGGTGACCTTTTGTCCAGGGTGCTTGGGGAATATCTGCTTGGTCTGAAGCAATTGTGCTAAACTACCCCCTAGCAAAAAGATAAATAAAGCAATAAGGAAATAAATAACCAGACAAACGGATAGCATAACGGCTTCAAATAAACACACAACACACAGTTGGGCATCACAACACACGGTTGACAAGCTGAAAATATTGTTCTCAAACACTGATTATTATCCCCGAATCACTGTCCTCGAAAACTAAATCTGATACCCGCAGATAACTGATTCTCAAACACTGAACTGATGCCTGCAGGCCTGATGCCCAAACTCGCAAACTGATATATGCATTCCTGTAGAGACGCACTCTAAAAGCACATAACAGATAAGTGAGAGCCAAAACACCCCTATGTTGGTGTAGGGTTTCCCAGTCCTATTTTGTCAGGAGCTAGGGTTTCACTACGTACGCAGCGGTTTCGAACAACCTACAATCAGGTAAGCAACCTGTCATAGCTTTGGAATGGTCACTATGGATTCTGAATATGCACTAGGTCGAATGGTCAAAAGGGGTGCCCCAATAAAACCGGGGTTTGTGTTCCCATACTGGCAGAGCTCGTAACCGGTAAGCCTTATGGCTCGCAGCCTCTGGCAAACCGCTCAGGAATAGCAGATGGCAAACACGGTGTCCTAGGCGCACCAATGCAAATGCAATGCAAAGAAACACATAAGTGCAGTCAAAACCAGATATCATGAGTTCGAGTCAAGTTCTCCAAATCCCTAGCGGAGTCGCCAGAAACTGTAAATGTCCCCGAACGTCCCGGAAGGGAATCCCGTTTTGTTCATTGGGTTCACTATAGTTCAGGACTCAATGTCACGGTCCTGTATCTAATCTCGCAGAGTGCAATGCAAGACCAATGAATCATCAAAGAGTCCAAATCCAGCAGATCGTTTTTGAAAACAGATTTTTTTGAAGGAAGTGCCAAACATGGACTACTTTGCCAGATACAGAGCCGCCACCTAAATATTTTATTTTAGGAAACCTTGACTCGTTGTCTAAGGCCATGTGTCCGTCATCACCAAAGTTGCCTCGGCTCGGGAACTTGGGTACGATTGGGGAAGGTCACTTCATGAGCACCCCCGCTCACCCGATCAAAGATCAGCCTCTACTAACCATAATATCTAGTTTTGAAAACATTATGCGTTCTTATTCCGATTATTAGCCTGGATTTACTATGTGATGCGCACAACATACAAGCATAGACTGGATCGCCTGAATTGGAACAAAACATCTCGTGTTTGTTTATTTGAAAATAGTTTGATGGTGCTACTCGTAAGTAGGCTAAGACGTGGATTTGCCACCCTCGGGTGGGCTTAGAGAAAATGATTTTGCCACTCTCAAGTGGGCTTAAAACTCACATTTAATGAATTGTTCCAATCCAAATAACCCAACCTTCACCCACAGGCATTCAGGCAGTTATATCACATAAGCAATTAGCCTCATAGTAAGCATGCTATCATGGCAGTCACTCACACACATGCAAGGATGCTAAAACATAAAACTTACCGAGTACTCCAAGCCAAAACAGAAGCTATGTTAGAAATCCATGCATGATCCTAACTATCCAGAAATGCCTAATGCAACACATGCGAAAATGCAACAACAATAGGCTCGGCTATTCTATGATGGCATATGATGATGCTACAGCTAACATGTATTCAACTTTGGAATTGAAATACAAATGTAGTTAGTATGATGCGCCGAGCCCGGTGCATGCAAGACAGATGAATGAATGCAAACATGCTATCATACTTTATGCTAATTGAAATATGCCCTAATCTAACCATCATAAGCTGGTAAATATAAGGGAGAAAGACGTGGGTTTGGAAGACATACATCACACGCACGCACACTCATTACAATTGTGCCCTCGCTCGGAGGGTCCGATTAAATAATACAGTCTGAATAAATAATTATAGTCCGAATGAATAATTAAATATTACAAAACCCTAATTAATTAACAAATTAACTAGGAAAGCAAATAAACTAGTATGCAAATTCATGGACCGCCTCAGCTCTGTTCCGAACGATGAAAGATGCATGCTCGAGTTGCCTTGCGCAGAAATCCATTCCGATACCCCGATTCGCCTCTGTTTGCAATTAATCCCGGAATGTTGTGCGAAGCTCTAGAAGGTTGCTGATTTCTGATTTGCTGTAACAGAGAGCAAGAAAGGGGCATGGCAAAGTATTTTTACATGTGTATGCACACCTCGATCCTCGTGCCACCAATCACGCATCTCGATGCATGATGGCCGAGGAGTCGAATTGCACGACTCAATGTAAAATGAATGCACATGGAAACACAACAAGGCCTAAACTCCATCAGGGGTAATCTGGAGTGTCGGCGACCGGGAATTGAGACACGTTCCATCACTCGGAGTACGAAACGTCCCTTGTTTCCCATGCTTGGGCTAAACCCTACTCCAAGCACAATACAACAAGCAATGCATGACACGTGAAAATGCGACTAGCAGGCAATCCTAAGTGTAATGCAACCAAGTGATGCAAGCATGCAAGGGATAAAATGCAAACATGCACCTAGCATATGCAATGCTAACACTACATGGCATGCGCAATGCTCGTGGACTAAGGCTTACACAATGCGACTATTAACCTAGCATACACAATGCGAGGAATGACATATCATGGCATGCACAATGCTCCAAACAACCTAGCATACGCAATGCAAAGGCTAAACATGCAACAACATGAACTACATGGCATGCTCGATGCAAGATGGACTTATACCAATGTGAGTGGACCTCAGCCACACTCACATCAGTGGCCATGTGATGAAAATGAGAGAATCGAAATGCATGCACACATGCACGGATGCCAAGGACCGAACCTAAGGCATGAAATGCCACTCTACCAAAGCATGGAAAGGGATGAAAGATGGCATACAAACATGCAATTTACAGCTCTAAAATATGATGCTCAATGGTCCCGAATCATGCAAACATGGCACACAATGCAAGCTAGGGGGCCTAGGTACTGAAACTAGTGAAGTGCGTTACACTAGAGGTACCCAAAGCAATGCACCAAAGGCAAAACCAACCCCAAACAGACCCTAGGCAGGTCTGAAATAGTGGAAAATTGGCCTAAAATGATGGCTCAACAAGCATGAAAATGAAGCTCATTCAAAGGTCGGTAAATAAGGCATTCAAGCCCGACTCTCAAGCACACTTAAAGAGATGAAAACATGGCAATATGGCATTCATATAGGTTCTGAAATATGATGTAAAATGGCCTCAAAACATGAACACACCTCAGCACATGCATGCAACGGACCTCAAATCTCAAAGTTAAGCATGGGTATTGAACTACAAGCATGCAAAACAAACATCATTCAATCATGAGACCCAAAAACAGAGCTAGGGAAGTCCAAAATAAGCACAATATCAGTTTATGACATGGCCAAAAAGTGCTAAAATCAAGGGCCCACAAAGCATGCAAAGAAAGCTAGTGAACCATGAGTTGTTCTACAACTATATGAAGCATATGAAAGCTCATTAAACTAGCCAAAAACAGATGTATGCCATGCCAAAATATACCCAAATAACCACTGAAACTTAGTCAATGCATGCAAAAATGATGAGCTCCTCTGGAAGGCCATGCAAGGGGTTACTCTACACCTATATGATGGACACATAAAAGGTCAAAATCACCTCTGGAAATGAGTTATGACAACCTTAAAGCTCACCAAATAGGCCCTGGAATTGGTCTGGGAAGCATGCAATGAAAGGTCCCTTTGAAAGGCCTTGAATAGGATTGCTCTACACATGCATCATAGACATAAAATATGGCAAAATGGGCTCCAGACAAAGCTAATGCAGACCATAAAACTCATAAAATAAGTCTTGGAATGTGACTTCACAACATGCAAAATGGAGCTCCTTTGGAAGGCCAACAAAGCTAGTAAAGAGAATGAGGGGTGAGAGGGTCACCCCCCTATGATTTTGGAGCTCAAAGACACATAAAATCCACTGACAATCCACTGGATTTCAGTGGCTAAGAAGCCAAAACAAGGCCAATGAAATGCTCAAATGCATGGCTCAAAGCATGAGGAAATGAAGCATGCAAGGAAGAAGATGACTCCAAACAGAAAAGTGACCTCAATCAAACTTAAAGAGGAGGTCAAAAAAGGACTTACTTCAGTTTAGGTCGAAGTCCAAAAATGCTCACAAATAGGGCTAAGATTTGAAGCAAAATAACCCTTAAAAGAGAGATGGAGCAAACAAGGAGGTAGATGGCCTCAAACAGAAAAGTGTCCCTAAACAAAGTTCAAGAGGGGCTCAAAATAAGACACTTTTCAGTTCATGCCAAAGCTCGAAAATGCTTGCAAATGGAGCTAAAGTATAGAGCAAAATAGTGCAAAAAATGGGTAAATGAAGACTTACCCTTGTAGCATACCAATGCAGCAACTTCTGGACCAAGAATGTGAGCTCTCAACCTCTGCAAATGACCTCCAAGGTTCTGGAATGGATGGTGGAGGTGGTAGGCTATGAGCTGTAGTGTAAAATGGCCAAAAATATTAGGGTTTAGAGGCTTGAAGTATAGAGATAGAGGGAGTTGTATGTATGCTCCAGCCAAAACTTTCTAACCCTTGCAAATGGAGAGGAGGGTTCGTTTTTATAGAGGAAGAGAGCCAAGGCTTCTTGGAGAAGCCTCAAGAAAGGGTCAAAGCTTCTCAAAGAAGCTTAAGCAAAAGGGGCAAGCTTCTTGGAGAAGCTAGAGCAAAAGGTTCAAGCTTCCACAAGAAGCTAAAACAAAGGTTCAAAAGGTTCAAGCTTCCTCAAGAAGCTAAAACCGAGGGTTCAGCCAGCAAAAAAGAAAAAAGGAAAGAAAGGGCCAATCGGCCAACAAAGATGGCTGACCGACTGACCGACCGACCACAACCGACCGACCATCAAATGGTGCCGATTGATTGTCAACGGTGCGACCGACCATCAACAGTGCCGACCGACCGTCCATCAATGGTGCCGACCGACCATCCATCAATGGTGCCGACCGACCGTCCATGGCCGGTGGCAAGCAACCAGGGCCGGTGGCAAGCAACCAAGGCCGGTGGCCTTAAGCCATGGCCGGTGGGTTTAGGGAATGGTAAACAAGCCACTCTCTACCCTCCAAAGAAAAAACCAACAAGTGTTTGGTCCAACCAAGCACAAAACAAACAGTTAAGAGATCCTGAGGAAGGGCGCTCGGCCGAGGCCTCCGGGAACTCAAAACGAATGAACATGGATGATCATCGAGTGTTAAAACGATGACGTCCAAGTCTTGAGGACGGTCAAAAATGGGGTGTCTACACTTATATCTAGCTGCTTTTTTGAGTTATTTTCTTTCTTTCTTCATCCTCTCCAACAACCTAGCAGACAGTTTGAACCCTTGGTATTCCCCTTGGTGGTTAAACTTTACAGCGGCTCCTATATTCCTTTGGCTCACTTCTTCTTGGAGAATTTTGTACTTTTGTTCTTACTTGATCCACTCAGACATGGAGAGGTCCATGGGTCGTTATGATGTATGGAGTTTCGTTCACACTCAATTCTTGACAACCTTCTTCTATGAGCGATTTCATGCTACGGACCCTACTTCTAAAGAGTTTGTGGTCTTTTTCACTGATGAGATTCTAGATGCAGAGGGATGAGTGGTTACAAGGCAAATAAACAACGCTCTCCATAGGATTTCTCAGTGGTTTGGGGCTAGTTCTAACAAGTAGTTCATGAACTATATTGATTGCATGGCGAGTGTGTCTTTTGTCCCTATACGCATGCTTTTATAGGCATTTTAGTGGTTCCTTTTTACTTTTCCAAGGCTCGCCATCTAGATTTCTCTCTTGACAACATCCAGGCTAACTCTTTCCTTGTAATTGTCACAGTCTGTCTTGGGTATCTGCCGGTGTGGTATGAGAAGGGCATGTCAAGTGTGGTTTATTGACCTGACAGAGTCCTCAAGCAATTTGGCATCGGCAAAGGTAATCGTGGTGCTCCTCTGCCTTCGACAAACTTTCATCAGAGCTTTCTGCAGTTCATCCATGGATACACCGATACACTTGTAGAGGGTCTAACTTTCTTGGAGTTTCCTTTGCTGGGAAATAAGGGTGCTTTCACTCCTAGCCACAGACTTTTCTAGCGCTGTAATCTTGATTCCTTTTACCACTTCTGTAATAGCAACCCCATAGTCCCTGCCATAAAGCCTATCCCTCAAAGAGGCATGTCTTTATGCCAACCTTCTGGCTGTGGAAAACAACCCGTCTTTGTTGTCGCCTCAAACTTTCATCTTTACCAATCTCAAAGGAGCCTCATCCATCAAGGACAATAGTTGACCAGCCTCTTTAAGCTTATCTTCTTTCTATCAGTACCACAATCCATATGACTCGTTCGTTGTTAAGGGCAACCCAAAAAGCAACGGCTGCAGCCATTGAAACCCGTGCCTCACCAACTAGGAAAAGGCTCTGCAAAGTATCAAGACTTAGAGTAATTTCCTTACTTCATACTTTTCTCAGTTTTCTTCATGATTATTCAAATAGTTGCATTTCTCCTTTCCTTAGGGCCTATTTGTTTTGGAAAGTGGCAATGTTTTTGTCATCCCGCCGTCACGTTCAAAGGGCCCATCAACAACCATTAGGCTTTCTTCAAACTCTGATGACGATGAGAGTCATACTGCTTCAATTATCCTTAGACCAAAAGTCCGTAGGTTGATACTTCTACACACCATGGAACAGACAGTTGTTGAGGCTCAAGTTATGAAAGAGGACCATGATGACTTGCTTGTTGTGAGTGGTGGTAATGAATAACAAATCCGAATTGCTATGCAAGTTGCGGAGGGCGAGTCAGTTACTGAGAGTGCTAAAAATCCCAAGGTTCCAAACCTTATTAATCTTGTGATTGTTTCAAACCAACCTATACACTCCAACCATTCCTCCATTGGCGGTAAGGACTTCGTTCCCAAAACTCCCAGGGATGAGTGTGCAGTGAATGAACCAGCTGACCTTGAACCGGCCTGAGTGGAGGTTGCTTCTGGGGGTTTGTACCATTCTACTGAATCTCTGTTGCCTCACTAGACTGCAACTGCTAACATCCTAGCTGCTGAGAGGACAGAAGGCGTGACACAAGTATGGCACCTCCACGCTTAGCCCACCTTGCAAAAGTGGTTGTTAACTTGTCAATTGCCACCCTTACTACAATTGTAGGGACCTCTGATCCTGTGGACTAATCAAGTTCAGAGCAGTTGGATGATCTTTACTCCACCCACTTCCCTGTAGTACTGACTCTAGAGGTCACAAGACTTCTTTGCCGGAATAGACAACACCGCCGTTCCAAACTTGAACGTTGGGGATTATCATGTTGACAATCTTCTCTTAGCCATGCAAGGAGGTGGTGAGAGTTTTGGCTTGCCTCATGAGATCAATTCCCCAGGTCATTTTTTAGTATTTGTCCACTCAAACGTTGTTACAAACGTTGGGCACTATTCTTCTGGGAAAGTTGTTAGCTTCAGACATGTGGGCATTCTGCAAGTTTACCTCTCATGACTCAGGCTAGTGGTTTCATGGGAGAGGCCCCTAGGCCTTCAACAAGGGTTTTTTTCTTGAGCTATTGGGTATCGGCTGAAGTTGCCCCCATACTTGTCCATATTCAAGCACTACACCTGAAGACTTTTACTACTTTTAATGTTCTTGGCTCCATGGTGCAAACAGCGTTGTCAAAGTCTCTTACTAGCTTTATTTGTGATCTTGCCATCAAGAAGGTTTTGACAACTTTCAGAAATTTTGTAGAAGGTGTTAAGGCAAACCTCAGAGGGTTTGAGACAACAAGCCTAAATTTGTTATGAATGAAAGGCCAGGCTCCAGGAGGTCGATGGGTTTCTTGAGCATGTTGACAACATAGCTATGATTGCTTCATTAGAGGGAACCATCAGAGATGACAAGTGCATCCTGGAGCAGCACCGCCAGAATCTGGCTCGATTCAGATAGAAAGACTCTACTCTTGTTGCTCAACTGCCTCAAGATGTTGATTTGATAGTGTAGCTTGCTTTTCGGGCTCCTTTTGGATATGATTAGCTCTACAGTTCGGACTCTCGTGGTTTTGAATCTGATTTCACAATTACAATGTGAAATAAATAAACACTAATGAGTCTAAATCCAGCAAATCTTTTGGAAAATTGATTTTGAATCAAAATGCCAAAAATGAACTGTATTACCAGATTTCAGAGTTGCCACCTAAATACTTTTGGGAAATTTAGGAATCCCGAGACTCATTCCAAAGGGAACTTATCCATCATCACCAAAGTGTCTTGACTCAAGAACTTAGGTATAAGAGGGGAAGGTCATAAATTGAGCACCCCACGCACTTGATCAAGGATCGGCCTCTATTAATTATGATGTGATTCTTATTTACATTATATGCTCTTGTTCTAATTATTTAGGCTATATTACTACGTGATGCACACAAGTGTAGACTAATTTGAAAAAGTTGGGATACTTTTATTTTTTATTTGTTTGGAAAAGTGTTTGAATATGTACCACTTGAAAAAGTGATCTCATATGTACATTTAAGCAAATTATCCCAACTTAAGCAGTTAGCCTTCACCCACAAGCATTCAAATAGGTATATCACTTAAGTACTTAGCCTTATGGAAAACATGCTCGATATGGCAACATTAACACTCATGCAATATGCTAAAGCAATAAATGCTCACCTAGTACTCCAAGGCAAGCCAAAAGAAATAAAATGATTAGAAAAATGCATGCTACTAAACAATGAAACATGACTAATGTAACACATACAAAAATGCAACTAATAGGTTTGGTTGTCTAATATGTATGTGAATCACTTTGATAGCATGCAGTAACGCACGTATTCAAGAAAGTAATGAATGACAATGCCATTAGAATGATAAATCGAACCCTATGCATGCGACATGAATGGATGCAAATCATGGAAAATGCTAAAAGAAACATGATGCTCTATGTTATCCATCATAAGCGAGTAAATAAAAGGGAGAAAGACATAGGGGTTGGAAGATATACACATTAATAAATGTTCTAATACTAATTATTACAACACCAAAAATTTACTAACTACTCTAGCTAATTAATTAAGTACAACTCAAGAAAACTAGCTATTCAAACTAATTAATTAATTACAACACAAGAATTAACTAGCTATTCAAGCTAATTACTTAATTCCAACACAAGAATTAACTAGTTATTCTAACTAATTACTTAATTGCAACACAACATGAACTAACTAACTATTCACAACATGAATTAACTAACTATTCTAACTAGCTAATTAATTACAACACACTACTAGTGAACATAATTTTAACTTGCCCCGAGAAGTGAGGAATGACTCATGCATGAATGCTGATTTCCACCCGAAAATGCTCTTTGTTCTACTGCCAGAATGCTTCTGTTGCATAGTCAGAAAATCGAATTGTTTTTGCCTCAGCCTCTGCTCTATTTTTGTAAGGAAAAAGACACTGCTTGGCTGAAAAGAGGTGGCCAGCCGACCAAAGGAAGTGGTCGGCCATATAGTAAAGTGGCTGGCCGACCAGTAATTTTGAGTTCTCCCCTGCTGCAATAGAAAAAGAAACATATCACAAACAGAGCATTTTTAGGAGATGTTTGTTCACCCTACCTCTCCTTAACATCAAGTAGATCAAAGGAGCGGTAGACTTGATTCGCAAACCATGAATCGACACAAATTCATTGTGTGATGATCTATGGATCAAGGGACACAAGCTCAATAAATGAAGCTAAAAGACCAACAAAAACCTCCTCCCTATCATGAGATTGGATCAAGGGAAGTGGTTGACATTGACTCTTGGGCCATTTTCATCACTAAGAGTATGAAATGACTTAAGACTCAAAGGGTTCAATTAACGTCCGATTGAACCCCAAACTTGATTTAATTCTCTTATTACCACTTTTATTCCAATTTTATTACCTCTTTCAATTACCTTTCCATCCCTTGGTCATTTTAGCTAAAAAATGATAGTTAAGTCCACTAAATGGAAAAGAGTGTCGAACAAGAAGTTGTTTTGGGCATAAAAGAGAGGTAATGAACCTTCGAAGAGATTAAACCATTTAGCATTGTATGGTCCCTTTCTAAAGCTTAAACAACACTTGGTTGAAACAATTCTCAAAAAAATAAAAAGCTAAGAAAAGAGGGAGAGTGCAGAGATGATTTTGAGTGAACACAAGTATGGAAAGCATGAAATAAATATTATCAACTCAAATAGGTTAGTGTTTAATGCCTAAAACACCAAACCTATGAAGACCACTACACTACAAGCATGCTATACAAAGCACAAATGAAATAAACAACCTAAAATAGCTCAAAACAGTGCTGGAATTCTCATGGGAAAGCTTGAAAAAGTTAGCTAAAATAATGAAGAAATTAAGCTAGTAAACAAGCATAAGGAAGGGTGGCTAACCCCTCTATTTTTGGGACTTCAAAGCTACATTTTTAGCCTCTAAAAACATCTAAAAAAAGTGGTAAAAAGCAAGAAAAAAAAAGTTAAGAAAGAAATGGGAAACATGAGGGCAAAAGCTTAGAGAACAAGGTTCAAAGACGGATGATTAACCCCTCCACCTTTGATAATTTTAAGCCACAAGTTTCAGCCCATAAAAACAATTCAAAAATATTATAAAAATAGCAAGAAAAGAGAAGGAAAAAGTGTAAAGATAGTCAAAATTATACCTCTCGAAGAGGAGTAACTCCTTTGTTCACAAACCATAAGGCTTACACTCTCAAGGGCTGAGATTTGAGTTCAAGAACCTCAGCAAGAAGAGCCAAATTTTTGGTTTAGGAAGTGTAGAGAGAAAGAGAGTGTGTAGGTTGCAAGATAGAGAGAGAGAGAGAGTGCTATGCAAGTATTGGAGCTTTTGAAATTTTTTCTAACTTAATTTCAAGAGGGGTGGTCATCTATATATAGAAAAACAAGTGCTGCAGTCAGAAATATCTGTATATTGATAGCTGGTGCAGTGCATGCACCTGTGGGAACAACTAGCAACAAATATCTTTAAAAATCTACTATGCCAGAACAACTGGTCGGTCAGCCACTAGGGGGATGGCCACACACTCATTTTTGGCCGGCCGGCCACTAGTTGGCTTGTGGGGACACTTGGTTGGCCAATCCACTCCAAATGGCCTAATTTTTCATAACTGGCCAGCCAGCCAAGTGCTTGTACGGCCGCCCACAAAAAATGGTCGGTCGTCTACAAAAATCTAATTCCAGGCCCTATTTCAAATGGGCATATCACCTTTATTCGAACTAGGTTTGAAGTGATTCTTAAGTCTAAATTGAAGCCCCAGAAGTATACTTTTCAATGGTGGTGGCCTCACATCTAAATTCTAAGTGTGCAAAGAGATCTGCTTAATTTAGTGAAGGCTGCTCATTTCTCTATTAACGGTTGGATGCCCAACCTCTTCCTCAACTAGTTTTCTTCCCTCCCCACTTATTTCCTCCAACTTCAAACCTATAAATAAGATGTTTTTAAAGTTTTTTCAAAGAGTTCACCTCTCTTTCATTTATTTCCACTTTGTCATTACTCAGTTTATCGAAAAGTGCAATGTTTTAAACGAAATACGAGACTCGGAACATCATAAAAACATTTGAAAAAATATTTTGAAAAAGGGGGCTTTATGGTCTAAAATAGTTTTGGTCTAAAATAGGGTCTAAGGTTGGGATTAGAAGCTCAATAATCGAAGTGTTTTACTGAAGAACTTGAATGATTGCACAGCGTCACTTTCATCATCGAGTGATCAATTTGAGGCACCCAAGTCTTGGAGGTGGTCAAAAATAAGGTGTCTACAAACAGACTTCTTGATGAAGAGTCTGATATGATGTATTTTCTCTTTTGTTTCACAACTTCTTTCTATCCTTGTGGAGACATGTGATGTAATGAAGTATTTGCGCAATATATGAATATTAAGTATTTTAGTAGTATTTATGAGTTTCATTTCATTACTTTCTTTACATTGCTTTACATAACTTTTTTTTTTTTTTTTTTGAAAAAAAGATAAGCAAAACTCCTGCCATGGATAAAGACTTCAACATGGCTACGTCTTTACATAAATAAAATTTCACTAAAATATGGAAAACTTTATTCACACTAAGTGTTGGGAAATATTAACAAAGACTTGAAACTGTTTGCTAACAAAAAGCTAAGGAAAGTATTGCTTTACATATTTGGCATTTATAGGGCCAGTTCTGAACCCATCATCTACCCTCACCAACTTGTAGTTATCGTTGCTACTTGCCTCAACAACTTCGTAAGGGCGTTCTCATTTTGGTGAAAACTTAGGTATTGGTTGCCCATGCATGATTACATTCACTATTTTTCGTACATGATCTTCTTCTTTGAATTCTGTATTCTAGACAAGGTGTAAGCTATGGACTGATGATAGTTTTCCATTACCTACGTGGCGTGATCTCTTCTTTTTTCGGCTACCTTTACGTCGCTTCTTCTGGTATTTGGAACCAAGTGTGCCGACATAGCCATTTTTGGTTAGGGTATTGCCAACTTAATCAGTAGGATGGCTTCGGACCCATACACTATAGAAAACCAGGTTGCCTAGGTCGACCTCCTTTTTGATGTCCTATATACCCAAAGCACTATGGAGATTTGTTCAAACCAAGTGCCACTAGCTTTATCCATCATTTTTCTCAATATTCGGTTCAGGGTCTTATTAGTTGCCTCGGCTTGTCCATGCCCTTGAGGGTAATATAGAGTGGACTTATGGTACTTGATTTGATAAATGTGTAGCAATCTTCCCATATGGTGGCTTACAAAAGGAGTTCCACTTAATATTCCACTATCTGGGCTTCTTTTAGCATTTCATTTGCCTCATCTTTAGACAAAAATGCTGGGGATGCCCCTTCGAACATTCTTCGATATAACTTTCCTTGGTCAGGGAAGAAACGGAGGGCCAGCCCCTTGACTCGAATTGCATCGGCTTTGTTCTCAAGTAGTGTGCCCTTTTCAAGAAAGTCAATGTATGGCTATCTCTATTCCTCACAACATAAGAAATAGGATTGTTCTTCTTTTGGATAAAATTGGCACTTTGCACATTGCCTCTACAACTCGACACTTTTATTTTCTATCTCTGGCCAGTAATAGCCTTGGTCAAGGAAGAAACGGAGGGCTAGCCCCCTAACTCGAATTGCGTCAGCTTTGTTCTCAAATAGTCTGCCCTTTTCAATAAAGTCAATGTATGGCTATCTCTATTCCTTGCAACATAAGAAATAGGCTTCTTCTTCTTTTGGATAAAATTAACACTTTGCACATTGCCTCTACAACTCGACACTTTCATTTTCTATCTCTGGCCAGTAATAGCCTTGTCTTTGTATCCGTCAGTATAGACTAATATCTCCATCTACTTAGGTTTGTAAGTTTCCATTTGCCTACCGACGCATCTTGCCAACAGATTGTTGGGACCGCGAAAGTATAACTCTCCTCTAAGGAGCAGAAATGATACAAGTTCTGCTAGTTTGATAACCCCTTTGCCTATTTTCAGTTGTTGAATTATGCCTTCTTTCCACCCATCAACATCTCGCTCGACATGTCCCTCAATTATCACTGTTGGTGTTGTTCTTTTCTCAATGACAATGGCTATATTATCTTTAGGGATATCCATATTTGACCCCAATGTAGCCAGGGTATCAAGAAAATCGTTTTGTGCCCGGGGTATGTTGAATTTGGACATCATCAAACTGCGTAAGCTATCTCTAAACTATGCTATGGTACAATGCTAAAAGGGGTTCTTTCAAAGTAAGCAAAGTCACCAGGTGTTTACTTTACGACCAGTTTGGAGTCACCTCAAATCTTCAACATGCGGAGGCCTTTCTTTTGAGTAACAATCATACCCAATATCAGTGCCTCATACCCAGTCTCATTATTTGAACATTCAATTTGATTTTGTATGATAGGTGAAACTTCTTTCCATCTTGACTAGTTAGTATAATGCCAGCACCACATTTTCCAACCCTAGAGGCTCCTTCAAATTTTAAGTCCCAGTAGGCCTCAAATTTTGTTACTAAGACATAAACCTCGCTAGGTAAAGATACCTCAACAAGTTCATGTTCACTAGATGAGAACTAAGCCAACAGGTCTGCAAACGCTTGGCTCTTAATAGCTCTTGGTGTAATGCATGTAATGTCATATTCTGCCAAAGCCAATAGCCACCTTGTCATTCTCCCAGTTACAGCGGGCTTACTTAATAGGTATCGAACTGGATCACTCTTGATCACAACCTAGATCAGATGTGCCAAAAAATAATGGCACAACTTTGCATTGTGAAGATCAAGGCCAAGCAATGTCTTTTAATTGGGGTATATCGTGATTCAACACTGTTGACTTTCGACTAATGTAATAGATCGAATTTTCAACACCATTTATGTCTTGGACAATTAAAGCTCCAATAGACCGATGTGTGGACGTAAGGTAAGTAGCAGAGGCTTTTCAAGTTGTGGGGCTAGGAAAGTAGCAGAGGCTCTTCAGGTTGTAAGGCAATCATTGTAAATGGTGAGGTAAATGCTTTCTTTATCGTATCAAAGGCTTATTAGTGGTCTTGCAACCATTCAAACTTGTGATTCCCTTTCGGCAATGTCCTAAAGGAAAATGTTATTTCAACAAGGGGTGGAATAAACCTCCTGAGGTATGACACTTTGCCTAGGAATTTCTTCAAGACCCTTTGGGAATGGGGTGGTGGCATTTCCATGATTGACTTAATTTTACCTCCATTTGCTTCAATTGCACATTGGTGCACTAAGAAACCAAGGAACTTTCCCGCAGTAACTCCGAAGACACACTTGGGACGGTTCATCTTCAGGCAAATCTTTTGACAACGTTGAAAATTTTTCTCCAAGTCATAGAGGTGTTGATCTGTCTCGATAGACTTTACCACCAGATTATCCACACATGCTTCCACTTTGTGATGTAGCATATCATGGAACACTACAATCATAGCCCGTTAATAAGTTGGCCCTATATTTTTCAAATCAAAAGGCATCAGCGTATAGAAAATAATTTCTTAATGGCGTTAAATGTTGTCATTTCTGAGTCTCTCGCCACCATCTTTATCTGATTATAGCCACTAAATCCATCCATAAAAAAGAATATATGATGTCCTGCAGTGGAGTTCACGAGGGTATTGACATGGGGCAAAGGGAACTCATCTTTAGAGAAGACTTATTTAGGTTGCAGATATCCATGCAAATCTTGATTTGGCAATTCTTTTTCTTCACAGACACAATATTCGCTAACTAGGTTGGGTACTATATGGCCTCAATGAACTTGGCCCTCTGCAACTTCTCTACCTCTTTCTTAATCTTTGCTTCAAGATCAGGACGGTACGTTTTGGCATTCCGCTTTACTGGTTTAGAGTTAGGCAATGTGTCAAGGTGATGAGTGACAAGATATAGGTCAAGGCTAGGCATCTCATCATATGTCCAAGCAAAGGCATCGTTATACCGCTTTAGCAGTGCTACTAACTCTACTTTAGCCATTGGAGCTAATGTACTGCTGATAAAAATAGGCTTGCTCTACCCTGATAAGTCGTTGAGGTTGACCTCATCAACTACCATCTTTTGCGGCTTAGGCCTATCTTGCATATACTCTGCAACTGTTTTAGGTACCTTACCAACCCTTATTGAGACTCGTCACCATCACAATTATTTGTCTCGGGGCTATCCTTCCAGGATACAAAGTCTTGCCCTAAGATTGTCAAAGGTAGTAGATTGTCTTGCTACCCTTGTGCACTTTAACAATCTTTGGCGATGGACTCATTGATTTGCTACTTCTCTTGTGCCCACTACTTGCTAGAATTACCTCATCATCTTGAATGTCTTCCTACCTTAGCAACTTTATGTAGCGACTCTAATTTTCTTAAGTTATTATTTATTATTATTATTACCTTATTTTATTTTTGGACTTCATTAATTGCGTGGCAATATGAGAATTTAATGTGGTATTTAAATAATTTAATGTTTTATTTAGTTATATATAATTAATTCTAATATTTATATATATATATATATTGATCTTATATAGGATATTTATATTTATATATATTGTATTTATATAATAAAATATAATATAATGTTATTAGGTTATCATATATTAAACTTAGGTTATTATAATCATAAAAGTGTGGAGAATTTTCAAATAGCAGCAGTCGAGAGAGAGAGAGAGAGAGAGAGAGAGAGAGAGAGAGAGAGAGAGAGAAGAGAAGAGAAGAGAAGAGAAGAAGAAAAGGGGAGACGACGGGAAGAGAAAGTGGAAAGGAAAAGAAAAAAAGGGTTAGGGTTTTTGTTTTGGTAGCTCTATTAATTCTTCAAATATTTCTTTGATCTTCAAAAAATAATTGTGAGTGCAAACCCACTTCTTTTGATTTATGTTTATTTTGTTGTTTTTATTTATTTATTTGATGTTGGCTTGATATTGTAGTTGCATGAAGATAATGGATTGATTTTAATTATTTCGATTAGTCGTATATGCAAGGTTTAGGATTTTTATATGTATTTATTTTATGGTTGTAATCACACTCATGGATATATGAAATTAAAATAAACTTAGAATCCATAGATAAATTCCAAATACTCCACCATAATTTCATGGATTGTTATTTTATTTGAGTGTTGGTGACAAAGAGTGTACAAAAAAAAAAAAAAAGTGACGATTATGAGAGTTATTTGAATTCCTTTGGATTGACATTATTATGTTTGTTATCATGAGTAGATGAGGAGTTATGTACATATATATTGTTGCTTTGTTCTCAGGAGTAGACGAGTGCTTTGATTTACACACGTACGTATATGCTAACCATCCGGGAAGTGTGGGTCAAACTCAGGATGATATCCCTATGAAAGTTTGGCTTTAGAGCGATGTTAGGTATACGGGAGGCACATGAGATATATGTGTAGGCCGGAAGTGAAAGGCCGAAGTGGTGGAGTTAAGGCACAAAGAAGTAAATATGAACTTATTGACATAATTTGAATTGTTTTGATTGGTACATCTTGAAAAATAGAAAGTAATCTCGTTAAATTATGAAATTTGGACAGAGGTATGTATACGTAATTCTAGACAACTTTTGTATTTTAACTTTGTACTAAAAATATTGATTAGAACTTGTAATCGGATGATCATGGTTACAATAGTTTTTATTCATTTTAGCAATGAAAATTTTAGATGCTGTTTTAACTCACGAAACAAGCTCATTTTTATTGATTTAGCATAAACTAAAGTAAAACATTATTATGAACACTTTTCGTGTTTTGAACATTTCCGAAAAAAATCATCTTAGGACAGTTTCATTTCATTTTCAGTTCTAGATGTTTTGATCGAATTTCATCTAGGTTCTTCTATTAAGTTTTTCTCTCAACCGGATCAGTTTTTACTAAATTTGAGCTGCCTTTTTAGGAAATTTGATTCAGTGCAAATTTTATTTTTTGAGTTTTGGTCAATTCAAATGATTTAAGCATGAAACAGTATGTTTTTATACTTCACTTTAGCAATTTAATGTTGGAAGTATTGGATAGTTATGAATTTATGATAGATAGATTGGTTGGCATTCGTTAATTTTTTTTTATCCCTTATTTTTTTTTTATCATTGAAATTTACTTCCTTATAGAGATGGGAACATTGATATTTTGTTTCACCTCTAGGATTTGGATGATGGAATATTGATTGGGGTTTAGTCATAATTTAATATTTGATTGTCCAAATTTTGGGGCGTGACACTTTACCTCAACAACTTTACTAGCCCTTGGGGTTTCATCAGTCAACAACTCGGTGAAGAAGACTGCATTAGAGTAATGTGCCTCATATGTTCCAAATGGCTTTTTAGACACATTTATCGTTAATGTTCTTTTGCCCAGTTTTTTCTTTACACATTGGTGGTAACTTGACGAGATAGCCCCGTATTAGTGCATCCAAGCTTTGCTATGTATCATATGGTAATTCATATATGCCTCAATCACATAGAACTTAGTTGCAGAGTGAATCTCGCATACTATCCAGTCCACTACAACATGGCCCTCAGTAATTTTTTTCTTACCACCAAAGCATGTCATAGTAATGGGTTGGCAAACCATTTTGAACTCTAGAATATCGACCTTCGCAAAGGGTCTGTAGTTATGATGTTTATTGATGCCCCTCCATCAAAGAAAGCACGCTAAAACCCCACATCATTTATGCAAGTTGTGACAAGGAGGGGGCAGTTATGACGGAATGGGTATGCTCGGTTTGGCATTGAGAATGTAACAGACCCATAGTCTTCTTGAATCTATTAAGGCACATACTTTTTGGCTTTAGCAACTTCGGCTTGATGCACTTTAGAGATGTTGATCAAGGCCTTCGTTGCCTCTAATCTAGCAACTTGGCTTATCCCAATTGGTCGAAAAAGGTGCGAAACTTGATAGAGTTTTGTAAATCATGGGCATGCGTATCCTCTGCGGGTATTCCCTCCGGAATTGCCTTAGGAATTGGCCCACTACTATTTTGTCCAACTTATCATAGTAGGACGCCATGTGCACTTGATCGTGCATAGGCCCAAGATACCAGATCATATTTACATTCTTTCATTTCTCTTTATGGTTAGGATAAGGGTCTTTCCTTACATCACGGTTGCCCCGATTTTTAAATTCAATTCGTTTGCAACAACTTTCTTCTTGAAAATACTTTTTAGGGTCCAACAGTCCTTAGTAGGGTGTTTGGTGGCTCAGTGATAGATCTAGGAATGATGGTAGCTGCTTCTTGCTACACTCTTGCTCAAGCATAGCTTCAACATTGGCTAATGTAACAAAATGAGTTGGTCTCCTAAGTAGCTAAATTGGTGGTCGTGCTGTTCGCCTGAGGTATTGCTGGTGAGTTAGGTACTTAGATCGGAGCCTAGTTCTCAAGGAATGAGTTAGGCACTGGGTTTGGAGCTACTGCAGGCAGAGGGACCTGTGCCAGAGCTGGTCTAGACCCCATGGTCATGACGACGTTGGTAAAGGCTTTAAAATCTATTAGGATATTCTTCTACGTATCCTGAAGGGATTGCATTGCTTCGACTACAACATTGTGGTCATGGTCCTCAATGTGTGTTTCTCCGCCATTAGAAGACCCTTGCTACTGTGCTTGTTGTTAAACCTTATCTTCCGTCATTTTTTCTAGTGTAATGTAAAAACCACTGCAACTATTGACCATCAACAGAGTTGCCTCTCTAGTGGAGTCGCTAGAAATGCAGGGGGTTCAAAATGAACAGTGATTATGAGAGTAATCGGAGAGGCAAAACAATGTTAATGAGTCAACAAATCTGGAAAGGTTGGTGAATGAGTAGTTGGCTGAGGGTGTAACAAGTGCTTGAAGAAGAAGGAAATGACATTGCACAAATGGGTAACATATCCCTTAAATCCTAGGTTCTCCCTTTGGCCTTAAAAAATGGGTCCAATTTATAGGCTTTTTCACTAGTAGAAAATTGCTTTTTTGCGTCTAATCTTTTGTGACGGCCTATTTAACTATGGCAAAATATATATGGCCACAGCATAATATGAGACGCAACCCAATTTATGAGTGGCTTAAAGCCTCATTCACCCGTAGAAATATAAATCCCAATTTATTTGTTCTATTTTCTTTTATTTATTTGATCATTTCCCTTAGTTTTGCTTATTTATTTGATCCTTTCGCTCAAACTCTTGACATCGCTTTAATTCTCTCGCTGACTCATCGTCGTCTAAGGAACACCGGTATGAATCTCTCTCTCTCCCTCTCTATATATATATATCTCGATCTTCTCTCTCTTGATCTATGTCTCTGTTTCTCTCTCTCTCCCTCTCAATCTCTCAGTGTCTCTCTCGATCTCTATCTTTCTCGCACAATCTTGTTCTTTGCGTACACATTATTCGTACTTTTTTGGATAATTTTTCTTCTCCTAAAAAGGTCTCTATACAAGTATATATATGAATTCATATATGTATCTCTATGTATTGATTGAATAATCATCCTTATTTTGTTTTCAGGTTCTTGAATGATCTAATTGTTGATCGGCGGCAGTGGAAAAATCAACTCTTGAAAGAAAAGAACCCTAACTTTCTCATTGGAGATAAGTTCTAATTTATTTGTTTAAATGTTTGTTCTCGTTTTGATCTTGTTTAGATTTGTATTAAACAAGTCTTTGTTAGCTTTTTTAGTTTGAATGCAATGTTTATTGATAAATGTGTTCATTTAAAATACAATTAATGTGTTGGTTATTGTTGATGTTATGGTTAATTGCAGCAAATTTCAACAAAGATGAATGGGAAATTAGTTTTTCTGAGGCAACAAAAAGAAAATCAGAACTGTAAGCCTTTATGAGGTAATTTTGCAATTATTATTATTATTATTATTATTATTATTATTATTATTATTATTATTATTATTATTATTATTATTATTATTATTTTGTTTCACTCTCTAATTCTCTCTCATTCTTGTCAGTTTGAAATTTATAAACCTTAGTTTCATCTCATGTGCTTAGCCCTTTAAATTTGCTTCTTTAAGTGTTAAAGGAAATGTTGTTCTTTTTTTTTTTTAATTTGTGTGATAATATGAGAGATTTTCATCTTCGAATGCATTGATTGTTAGTTTGGAGTTTCCAGTATATGTAGATTGATATGTATGTGAAATATGTAAAATTGATTGATGTTCATATATTTGATAAAATGCTTACAAAAGATGCTTCATCTTCATGAATTGATTGCTCGATAATCTTCCTGCAAGAGATGTTTCATTCCCATGGCTAGTGTATGGGAGAGATGGACAATATGGAAAAAGTTTGAAGAACAAGAAAAATGAAGCATGACTCAGAACCAAGGCATGATGAAGATTGCTTTGTTTACTACTTATGGTTGGTCATGTAGTATTTGAATTCTCTCTTCGCACTCTCTATTTTCCTATTTTTTTATTTGTATTTTTACACAATAATATTTTTCCGAGATAGTTGGAAGGAATAAACCTATTGCTATGAATGACATATTGTATTATAATGGTTGATGTTTGAGCTATATGACTTGGCTATTTTTAGGATAAAAGTTTGGAAGAACATTCGCTTGACAAATTTGGAAGACATCCTCTTTCTAAAATTTCTATAAGGCTTCCTGATTCTTTCCTTTTGAAAATTATGCTGGTTCCTTCAGATCCTTGTTTGTGATAGCACCTTTGCAAGTTTAGTGCTTGAGAGAATGGTTTCCCTCATATTTCTCTGCCTAATTTGGCAGTTTGTTTATTTACTTGACAGGTCCTAGACGAAATAACATAGAATTGTCAACTTATTTTTTAAGGAAAAGGTGTGGATTTTCTGTAGAATTAGCAATGTTCCAAGGTCAAAATCATTAATAAGTTTGCAAGAGGAACTTTTGCAAACATCCGTATTGTCAACAAGCTATTACATGGGGAAATTGGCCGAAAGACACTTCATGTTCCTACAAGGGAGAAACTTCATGTGTTTTATACACTAGCGGTCAATTCTTTAAATGTTAATTTTCTGCATGTGCTTTCATCCTGCCTATTCATGTCTTTGTCAGTTTTGTGCCCAATAAAAAAACTGCCAACATCTATGATACTAATGCTTTTAATTTCCATAATGATGAAGGATGTAATCAGATTTATAGTGAAATTGTTTGTTGCTTATAAATACAATTAGGGTTGTCATCATTAAGAGATCTGTCATATTTTTTTTAATGACTTGGGTTTGGATTTCAGCTTTGTTAAACAAAATTTTACTACTTTGAACAACATTGCAGAGAAATGAACTTTCATATACCACAAATAAACAAAAGAAAAATCTTATTTGAAGTCATTTCCTGTAAATTATCTATTTATGAAAGATAGTAATAATACCCCCTATTACAATTTACTCTTCATTACTAAATTTTTGTGGTCAATCCACTTTCTCAAAGGTACAAGGCTGCTGGATAAGATACTATCGTATTAGAATTAAGCATTTTCTTTGGTGTTGTGTAGGATATTATAGCAATGGGTGGGGCTGATACAAGTGCTGCACTCTTTGATTAGCCACCGGGAGAGAATTTTTCCACACTTAATGGACATTCAAAGAAGGTCTAGTGCTTTGTTTTCTTTTGTTTATTGTTTGAGTTTTATCTGCTTAAAAAAATCTTTTGGCTAAACACACTTGTCTCTCCTTTTTCCTCAGCTCTTTTTGCAGGTTACAAGTGTTAAATTTGTAGCTGAGGGTGACTTGGTTGTTACTGGTTCAGCTGATAAGGTAAAACATGCCAACTTCCATTGGATTTGAATTTTGTAATTTTTATATATATATATATATATATATATATATTTTTAATTCTGCTGCCTTCGTGCTCTGCTTGTTTGTTTGGTTTTCTCATTCTAGTTGCTAATGTTGTTGTTGTGGGTTGATTGAAGTATATGTGGGCTGGTATGTTTTGGGAGTATTGGGTTGAGTTTTATCAATTTTGCAGTTTAAGATGTTTGTTATAATATGCTCCACATTTAGTGATTAAAAAATATACTGATGTTGATATTATTGCTGCAGAAAGACATATGCAAGAATCCTACATTCAGGATAAAAATTGGTAGTTATTTTATAGGAACATATCTAGTGTTTGAAATTGTAAATGGCACCTGGGTTGTGTTCTGGTTGTCTATTTTGATTTTCATAATTTCGTTGCAATGTTTATTAGGTTTTCATTATTTCTTTGCAATCTCTACCTTTTCTCTGCTCTGCTTGAGGTTTTATATCTAAAGAAAGATCTAGAAATTGGGTACTCTATGTTTTGATCTATTCCCACTACAACAAAATTGAGTTTTTACGTCTCCACATTAATGACATACAGTAAATGCAAGCTGTGGTTTCTGACTTTTACAACTTACTTTTTTTTCATGTCGTAAATAATTTTCCAACCATGACGTGTCCATTGCATAGGCCGTTAATGCTAATAATGAAGATTTTTTTATGGCTTGCAATGTTAGCCGTAAATAATAAAACTTTCTACGATGTGCATATGACTTGCCGTTAAAAATATTAAATATTTCACGGCGCATAAAAAGTCAGCCGTTAAAAATATTACACTTTTTATGGCACACAAAAAGTCAGCCATTAAAAAGTACACTTTCCATGACACGCAATATCTGTTGTGAATAATGTGATCAAAATAAAAATAGGCGCCAAAATTAAATACTCTTGTGCCAAATGGTAAAATGAAATACTCTTCGAGTTGGGCCTAGCTCTCTCTCTCTCTCTCTCATTTTCTCTCTCTCTAGACGAATGCTAAAAACTCACTGAGCTGCAAAAGTTACTACTACTCTGCCACACTCTTCCATTTCAAACCCTAAATCATATTGTCACCAATTTCACTCTCTCTCACTCACTCTTCCAATTTCTCTCTCTATAACCCACAACGGCCATGGCTCTTCTCTCACCAAATTCATCGATCCAGAGCTGCCATGGAGACTAGCAAAAGGTGAGAGCAGGTTTTCCGAGACTTCCATTACCTTTTACCCGTTTTGAACTCGTTTAACACTCACAACGATTACCTCTCTTCCTATTCCCTTTTTCAGATCTAATTTCTTTGTACCATTTTGCTGTTTTCTTGTTGGGTTTTTGATTTTTTGGAGAAAAAATTATGTTTTTGATTTTAGGTTTTTTGTGTTTAGATGGATTGGTATCAGAGGGTAGAGAAACCGAGGCCAGAGACGCCGATTAAGAATGAGATTCGTATAACCACTCAGGGGAGGATGAGGAACTACATTATATATGATACCACTCTGTTTCAGGTCTCTCTCTCTCTCTCTCTCTCTCACACACACACACACACACACACACACACACACACACACACACACACACACACACACACACACATACATTGGAAAATTAGGATTTGGGTTGAGCAAATCAAAAATTAGAATTGTGTTTTAGGTTGTGAAATTATTATTATTATTATTATTATTATTATTATTATTATTATTATTATTTATTTTTAAATTTCTTGAATGTGAGTTAGGGAAAATATCTGAATCTAAATTGGAAAAATTAAAACCTGAATGTGAAATTAGGTTCTTGCGTTGAACATAATTATTATTATTATTATTATTATTATTATTATTATTATTATTATTATTATTATTATTATTATTATTATTTATAAATTTGTTGAATCTAAAGAAATTGGGTTCTATAATGAAAATTAGGGTCCTGTAGTTGTGATTGTATAAAAAAAAAAATTAATTTATGGAATCTAAAACTAGAGAATTCTATAGGAACTCCATTAGTATATAAAAATAAATGTTATATACTTTCTTGAATTAATTTCTTGAATTTATTATTATTACTATTATTGATTTGTTCAGAATTAAAAAATTTGAATTCAAATAAGTACTATAAAAAATTGACTATAGAACGAGTAGAAGAATCTATATGTGATTGGAACAACATAAGTTTATTTGAATGATTTTGTATTATATATGCTGCATTCTTTTGTCATTTATATGGCCAATGTCTTCCTTTAGTTCCTATAATTTTTATTGACTTACATTCATAGCAATTACATTGGAATTTTTGAGTTACTTAACATTTAGGATTTACACAAATATAAATATATGTTACAAACTTTTAGATATAAATGTTATAAACAAGTTAAAACATATCAACTTTTAGATTGTTAGGAAATTCATCAAAATCTTGAAAGCTGATCTAAAGTGAGAAACATATTGTGATTTTGGCATGATAATGTCAGTGTAGAGTAGTTTAGTGCATCTTATACTTTTGCATGATCATTTCCTTTTTTTAAAGTTTCTTGCTTCAGGTATTTTTTTTAATCCCAAAAATGTATATATATATTTCTTGTATCAGGTACTGTTTAGCTTTATAATAAATAAATAGTCTAACCTTATGTTCATCATGAGTTTGAGAATGCTAGTTTCTTTCTGCTTTCCTGGACAGACTTAAAATTTTTGTTCTTATTGCATTCCTTGCTTTCACAGTCATGGTGCCAGTTAATTATACCAATGGAACTTTAGAGCATTTTAATTTTAACTTACAGCAACATAGATAAGCTTTCTATCTCAAACATTCCAACTGGATCACATAGGTAAGCAAAACTCTATGCTAAATTTGCTATATATTTTAAGTTACTTTTTTCTTTTGCCATAAATATGCTGAATTAGTTTGGTTTGGTTTGGTTTGGTATAAATATGCTGAATCCTCTCCATAGAACTTTGATCTTTGTATTTGCTCTTGAGTGCTTTCTGTGGGAATTGCCTCTTCTATTTAGTTTATGGAACTTGGTTGTGTTTTTCCAAAAACACTTTTCAGAAAATTCTACTTTCTTGTTTTCTGTATTTTTTTGTTTTTGTTGAATTTTTTTTAGTATTTTAAGCAATTTTTTTTTTTTACTTTTTAGACATACGTAACATAAATATACCTAAAAAGTAAAAAATTTGTGAAAAAAACCTTTTAAAAATTCACTAAATACCAAAAATACAAAAAAAAAAAAAATACGAGAATTTAGTATATTTTTTGTATTTTTATGTTTTTATTAAATTTTAAAAATATTTTTTCACAAATTTTTTACTTTTTAGATACATCTACGTAAAGTGCATCTAAAAAGGTAAAAAAATGTTTAAAATTTTAAAAATATTCATTAAAAACAAAAAACCACGAAAGCCAAAAAAAAACTGAGTTTTCAAAAAACTCAAACCAAACACACTGAATGGTTTTTAGTTCGTTTGTTGTGAGTGGAAACAAGACAATATTGAGAGAGAGAGAGAGAGAGAGAGAGAGAGAGAGAGAGAAGGGAAAAAGTAAATTTACAGCTTCTTCACATATTTTAATTTAATAAATAATTTTTCTCTATGGCATGCAACATTTAGCTTAGAATGGGAAGTAATTAAATTTTCTTTCAGGTTAACTCATCTTTTTTTAAGCTTTCATGAAGTTTCATGATTAAGTAATATCCCTTCCCTTCTGTCAATTTACATCCTTTTTTATGGTAGCAATGTTGATTTAGAAACACATTTTTTCACACTAAATTGTCAAAACCTCTGTTGTTAGAATCGTACGATTCGCGATTCAAATCGTACGATTCTGTTCGATACACATAGAAATCGATTCGAATAGGTACATGGAATTGTAAATGGTACAGAATCGTATCTGAATCGATCGATTCACGATATGAATCGAAGAATCGCTGAATCGCACGATTCGTTACTGTTGCGGGTCGACCCAGTTTCTCGGACCCGAATGGAAAAAATTTAATTTTTGGCCCAATTTTTTTGCTTTTTCTTGGCACAGGATGGGTCGTCTGGTCTTTTAAGACCAAACAACAGTCCAACCAAGGTAACCCATGGTCCCTTTTTACTCCCAATAGACAAAACCCTAGAAAGACTCACCTCTCTGTTCGCCGCAGAGCTTCGTGGTCCCTCTTCTCACTGTTTGGTGGTCCCTTGCTGCTGGAATCTACTTTGTGGCCCTTCGTATAGTCTTCAAAGCTGTATAAAAGTTTGTTGTCTCTTGCGTCTTCAATTTTGTTTGAGGTATTACCAGACAACTTCATATAGGTAATATAAAATACTATATTCACTTTATACTCCTTCTTTTCCATTACTTTATTGTCCATTGTGGACTGTAGAAGTATCCATTAGTTTATTGTCTATTGTGGACTGTAGAAGCACCGAAGCTGCTGCTGTGTGGGTGGGACATTAAAAAAATATTTTATTTTTTTTAATGGATAAAAAAAATGTGAAAAGAAAAAAAAAAGTGGGAAACAAGATCCAACATGGGACAATTGTACCCATGTCAAAGATGATAATAGAATGCATTTGAGATGTAATTATTGTGGAAAAGATTATTGCGGTTGAGTGATTCGAATGAAAAATCATTTAGCCGGAACTCATGATAATGTTGGTGCTTGTAGTCAAGTTTCTGAAGATGTTATGAATATGTTTTTACAACTCTTAAGTGGAAAAAAACAAGACAACATTATAGATGTTGATTGTTTTGAAGAAAAAAATATTGAGGGGAAAAGTAAAGGGGGAACTATGGATGCGTATGTCACAAAGGGGAGGGCAAAGCAACAAAGTTTGAATCAAATGATGAAGCAAAAGGAGCCCCTGATTAGAGATATTTGTAGAGTCATTTATGGGCATGCATTAGCTTTTAATTTAGTGAAAAGCCCCTTGTTTAAGAAGATGTTGAAGTCGGTTGGTGAGTATGGTGTGGGATTGAAGCCACCTAGTTATCATGAAGTGAGAGTATCTTTTTTGAAAAAAGAGGTTGATCATGTGAATGCAAGTTTAGAAGTGTATAGAAAAGAATGAAAGAAGACGGGTTGCACTATAATGTCCGATGGATGGACCGATGGAAAGTCTCGCTCTCTTACTAATTTCCTTGTTAACAGTCCAAATGGAACGGTGTTTATTAAATCAATAGACACCTCCGGTGCAATTAAAAATTCTATGAAATTATTTGAGATGCTTAATGACATTGCGAATGAAATTGGTGAAGAAAATGTGGTTCAAGTGGTAACCGATAGTGCATCAGCGTATGTGGGTGCCGGTAGATTATTGGAAGAGAAGAGGACTAAATTGTTTTGGTCCCCATGTGCGGCACATTGCCTTGACTTAATGTTAAGTGACATAGGTGAGTTGACGGTTTTCAAAGATACAATAATTAAAGCCAAGGAAATCGCTGTGTACATTTATAGGCATGCTTGGGTGCTTGATTTGTTCCGAAAATTTACAAAGAATAAGGAGTTGACATTTCACGACCCCATTCCGCCCCTAGTAGAATGGTGCCGTGATGGCCAGTAATCCGAGATTACCAAAGGCCAACTTACAAAGATTCACACACAATCAGAGTATACATATTGGGCTTACATGTGCGGAAGCAATAAATTTAAAACTAAGAAGTCCATAAGAGCTGTGCATAGATCAAATTAAATGACATACATCTTAACATGGTTTTACAACTTGAATACAAAATAAAATGGAGTACATATTACATCTTAATCAAAAGGCTTCTCAAGCCGACATATACAAAAGAGGTGAAATACAAAGCCAAGAAGCATAATCTTCAAGATGCTAGCAAAAGTATGAATCCAAACATCATGCAAAACACATCTAGGCGTCACCGCCTTCTTGGTCGTCACCTACATATATATAAGGAGAGGGTGAGTTTGGATACTCAGTGAATGGTATAAGTAATAAAGGTTTGAATGAATAATGTCCGGGATCTTTTCCAAAATAATACATATCATAACTTTACAAATCAAAGGGATGAACCAAGTTCATCTATCAAATCTTTCAAAGCTTTTTGGATGTTAATAACATCTACATAATACCAAAGGATGACATTCTGGACAATCAAACCCACGCGGAAAACCGTCAGTGGCAAAACAAGGGTACAATTGCATTATAGTCCCCTGGCACTAAGGACTTTCAAAACAAGGGTGCAGTTGCATTATAGTCCCCTGGCACTAAGGACTTTCCCAGAATGTCATCAAAACAAATATAATACTTGATACAAAAACTAGGGATAATCATTCATGCTTGATCAAATACTTTTTCTAAAACAAAGCAAAGCTTTATCAAAACTTTATAACATAGCTTTATTAAAAATACCACTCACATGGCTCTTCGAACGTCGGGGTTAAAGCATGGGTCAAAGTCCTACAAACACATGGCAAAGTCTACTGAATGCAATTCAAGAAGACAAGAAAGAATGCTCAAAGATGGATATGAAATGCACTCTCAAGACAAGCCTTACATGAATGCAAATGATCCCGACATTTCCTTCAAGACTAGGTCAAGTCAAAGCAAAACATGCTGGAAGTTAAAACACTGTTTTTCATCTCGGGGAAAACATGCTGGGTACCAACCAGGTCTTTGCCAAGGTCCCACACCTCTTGGCTGAGGTGTGGTTACCAAGGCTTCGGCGAACGGCTGTCTGCCGAGGTGTTCATGCAAGATAGACTAATGGTGCAAGTGATCATACAAGGTAGGCCAAGGTGAGATACGATGCTTGGCCTAAGTGTGAGATCTAGGCAAGAGTGGTCTCGGTAACCACACCTAGGGAAAGGTGAAGTCTGGAAATCTGGATTTCCTTCCTTGAAGCACATGAAGAACATAAAGAACATGAATGCTAAAATCATAACTTCTTTATTCAAAATCTGAGATTTCATGCTATGAGTTCAAAAACATGGACCTTGGTACCCATACTTGAAGATCTTAAGAAAACAAACACAAAAACATGGATCTTGATACAAACTTTCGAATCAAAACATAGTTTTCTTTCAAGAACACAAGAACATCATTCTCTCTTTCTAAAACAACTTCAAACCAATGCATGGCTCATGAATCATTCTAGATCATGCAATGCGATCGAATAAACATAAAGATTAACGAGAGTAAATCAAGAATCTAACCTCAACACTTGGATCAAACGGTTTAGACTCTGAGGATCAAGCTTGGAAAACTACTTCTCTCTCAAGAACTCCTTTTCCTCTCTTACTAGAGCTTCTCTCTCTACTATGCAAAAGATATGACAAAATGATATGTTTTCTCTACTGCCAGCAGACTTATCCCTCTGCAGGGACACGTGGCACCAACGGATTGGGTTTCCTCAAAAAGGTGACTGACTGACAAGACAAGAGCATGACAAAGTGTGTATAACAAGCAAGGTGACAAGAGCACTCTGGTAAGGCGCGGATCTCGGGTTATAACCTCGGCTCCGGCAAAAGGGGTCTCAATGATCTCGGCTAGGAAGGATAACACTTGGCCTAGTTGTGCCACACCTTGGCCTAGATGTGCCACATCTCGGTCTAGGTCATACCAGTCCAGGAACAAGATCACCAGGTGCAGGGATCAAAGATATAAAATACCGAAAGGATAACATCTCGGCTTAGATGATACATATCTCAGCCTCGGTGATGCACACCTCGGCCTAGATAATGACATCTCGGCTAATATGCCAGGGTGAATGTGGAGGTCAGCCAAAGTGGTTCCAAGATGGTTCTAGGTGTAAGAGGTTCAAAGGTGCAACCTAGGCTTAAGATGACCTCGGCTAAACACACACCAAACAAGGAACAAAGCATGCAACAACATTTAGATAAAACAAAACAAGATTTCATGAATGCAACTTAACAAGACAAAATCATATAAATGCATGTGAGCATGACTAAGGCAAAGTGAGGGTTGTTACATGACAAGACCTACGGTCACTAGATTTGCCACCGCTTTCCTCACTTTAAAAAGTTTCCAAGATAGAAAGCTCCAACTTAGAGCTATGTTTGCGTCGGAAGAGTGGGCTAGAAGTAGCTGTTCTACATCTATTAATGCAAAAAGGGCACAAGGAACAATCTTGGGAGATGCTAGATTTTGGAAAGCAATCAAGTATTGCTTGAAGTGTGTGCTCCCTTTGGTGAAAATTTTGAGGCTTGTGGATGGTGATGCAAAGTCGGCAATGGGATTTATTTATGAAGCTATGGATAGAGTGAAGGAAGAAATTGCTTCAAACTTGAACCATGTGATGGGTAGATATAAGTGCATTTGGGAAATTATTGATACTAGATGGGATTTACAACTCCATAGGCCTTTGCATGCGGCGGCATATTACCTTAATCCGATGTAAGTTTTTTACTATTTTTGTCTAATTATTTGTGTTGTGTTGTGTGACTTATATACAAAATGTGTAATGGAATTTATTTATGAAGTTATTGTTCTTTCTAGGTTTCATTATCAAGAAAACTTCACTGCGGATACGGAGGTGAAAATTGGTTTATTTAGAACCATTGAGAGGATGTATCCGGATATAGAGAATAGAGTGAAGGTTGATGAGCAATTAGAAAAGTTCAAGAAGGCCGAGGGTATGTTTGGTATGAGCATGGCCATCTTGACAAGGGAAAAGAAACAACCCGGTAAAATTTTTTATTATGAAATTGTATATTTACAATTTCACAACAATTATGTTGGCAATGGCATGCATTATTCTCTAACATCTCTTTATCATTTAATTACAGCTCTATGGTGGGAAAGTTACGAAGAAGAGTGCAAAGAGCTTCAAAAGCTAGCTATTAGAGTGCTAAGTCTTACTTGTAGTGCCACCTGGTGTGAGAGAAATTATCATGTGCACTCGAAGAAAAGAAACCGGTTGGAGCAACAATAGTTGAATGCTTTGGTTTTTGTGAAGTATAACATTCAACTTGAGTTGAGGCAAATTAAGAGACAAGAAAGGGGTGAGACTTATGACCCTATTTATTTATCGGATATGGAATCCAATGATGAATGGATTACCAAGAAAGAGGATCCATGTCTACCCGAAGATCATTCATGGATGGACATCCAAGAGTGTTTCGAAGATGATGAAGGAGCAACTAGCAAAAAGAGAAAAAGAGGTATAATTCTATATTTTAATTTTTAAATAAGTTAATTTCAAAGATTTAGTTTCTATATTTTCACATTTACTTGCTCATTCATAACCTTATTTAATTTTATTAATGTAGGACCCAGAAATTTAAATGCCACCGATAGAGGAAAGAGAAAAGTATTTGAAGATGATGATGAAGTTGAATTGATTGAAGGTGGGGAAGAGGAAGAGGAAGAAGAGTTTGATGAAGTGACTATGGTAGATGATGATGAAGATGATGAAGACCTTGGAGGTGATGATGATTGAAATGAAAAAAATGAAAACTTATTGGAATTTTTAACTTTGTCTAATCTAACTTGTGTTTTGTATGATCTCTTTTTGACACAAGTTACTTTACAAGTATAGATTAGAGTTTTGAAAAGTTTAGAACTTGTTAAGTTGTGAACCTTATTCATGATGAATGTGAATTGCCATACATATATGTTGTGATGTGAATTTACATAAATTATATCATAAATACATAAATATAATAGAGGATGATAGATCACGGTGGGGCTTGGACCCACATCTCTTGCCATAGAAGCGTCTTACCTATTTAGACCACGTGATCATCATGTAAAGTAACATTTTTATTACTTTAAATCTAAATATTTCATATTTATAATATTTAAGTGTATAAATATGTTTTTTTTATGTAATTTAGAAAACGTAAGTGAATCTTTACGATTCACGATTCGGTACATGGCCATTTCGATTCACGATTCGAATCCTGATTTGACAACTATGGTCAAAACTATCTAAAGGTAAGGCATGCAATTAACTCTCAAAAGATTGGAGGCTATCGTGCATATTAAACAATTTGAAGAACCTCATTAGGACTTTCTTAGAAGTTTCCCTTTGGATGTAGAGTACACCACTCAACTATTGAAGCTAGGGGTTGGATTATTCATGATTTCTCCTCATTAACATAGAAGGGAACTTAGGTTCAAAGAGTTGTTACTTATAAGGTCTCAAATTTTAGTGCAATAAATTTTTACTCATGTTTTCGATTGCAGATTTTGGACCCATTTGGTGATGGCTTATGCCTTTACCTTCTGGACATGTTATATATTGAAAAAGGAATACTAGATAATTGCTTCCATGAGGTTGCATTTCCTTGCTTCAGAACATCGACGCCCAAATCAGTTTATAGTAAGTTTACTCTGTCTCATCAAGTTAATATGTATATATGATTATTGTATTTTTATTCCTTTTGTTTAATAGTCAAAATTTTATTTCATTTGGAGAGATGGTTAATATATGCTGGGGGGGGGGGGGGTGTTTAGGAAGTGGGGGAAGAGCGCAGATGCAACTGATTTTTATACGTCTGAGATCGAGAGACTATCAAAAGAAGTAAGTACTAGACATTCATTTTCTTGTATAATGCTCATACTTCAGGGTCGTTTGCCTATTTGTCCCCTTATGATTAAGCTTCTTAAATACAATATTCTATAGCTATCTTCACTTTATATACCAATTGAAATTGATCATTGTTTTGAGACAAGAAGAAAAGGGTACCATAAACTTAATATTCCCAAACTTCATCATTCTTCATTTTTCTTCTTCTAGATAAGGTTTTTTTTCTCCTGGTGATTATTATGTTAATTCTTTCACTTGAAACTTTGTTATAGATCTCAAAATCGTATGAATTCATATTATAGCACAAAATTATTGTTTGAATGCATGCATGGCTTCAAAACTTAAAATTCATGAACTCTCATCAATTAATTAAATATTTATAATTTTGGTTTAAAACTTACATAATGATATCCCCAAAGTGATAGCTGAATCTAAGGATGAGACTCCAATTTCGTTTTGAGGGGATGCAATGATATCTTACCATTTTTTTTTTGTTTACAAATATAAGTTCGCCTTTAAGGTCCTGTGGTTTTCTGGGATTTTTTAGTTCCACAATTTTTGTTTTTAGGGTTGTTGTTCTTGCATATAATTATATGGTCCTTCCTGAATATTTAGGTCCCTATAGGATTAACAATATTTTGGATATTTGCTGATTGGAATGATTTGGTTAGTCATAGCCTATTAAAAGCTACTGCATGTCATAACATTAAACTTTTTTATTCTATTTGCAGATGCAATTGGTAAATCTAGATATATAAAGCTTAGTTCTTAGAATTCAGAGCGCCCAAATCTTGGAAATGCATGTGTAGTGATCACTGGGGGGCGAGCATTGAAAAGCGTTGAGAATTTTAAAATGATAGAGAAGCTTGCTGAGAAACTTGGTGCTGCAGGTTTTTCTCTATAATTTTATGTCCCCAGATTTCTTAATTTTCTCTCCTTTTTTTTCATTGATAATTTTTTTTTTTTTTTTTTTTTTGTTTTCTAGGAAAGTTATCCCCAATTGTTAATATACTTTCCATTTTTTTTTTGAAACTATAAATACTATCGTGACTCACGATAATTTTCATTCAGGATGCTCTAGCATGGTTTTAATTTCTTAACCTTCCTTATTTTGTGTCACTATTACGTTTTGTTTTTTGTATTGTAGTTATAGTATTATATAATTTTGACTAATTCCTATCTTTTTCACAGTTGGGGCCACTCGTGTGGCTGTTGATACAGGATTTGTTCCTAATGACCTCCAAGTAACAACTATTATGGTTTTTTTTTTTTTTTTCTAAATTTAAACTATTCATATGTCTTTTGTATTACTCTACAATATTCTTTTCAAATGATTTGGATATCTTACCAAAAGCTAGACCAAATTTGACTAATGACATGCAAAATTGTTAGGTTTGTAGATTTGTGATTTATCCTCTGTTTAATTGAAACATTTCATTCAAGACTAACAATTAGATTCTGATTGTTTTCAATTTGTGCCACTTACAATTTTGTTCTATTCAACTCAACTCGAGAAGCCTTTTGTTTGCTTGTTTGTTTAGGGAAGCATAATCGACGATAAAACCAAAAGCTAAGATTCTGAGGTGTATAGAAATTCTCATTTTTTTTTCAAAGCTAATTGTTAAGTTGGCTTTAGGTTAAATTTGGGGGGAGTTATATAAGGATAAGTGTTCGAATCTACAAGAAAAATATCATAACTTAAAAGGTCTTTTGGATATTGTTTGTTAATCGGGTTTCTACATACATAAATAAAAATTGTTGCAGAAGCCAAAGAGAAACTAAACCATACTCCTAATGGTAGTGACTTTTTGATGTCAGAAATCTGGTAGAAGTGGGTTAAATAGTAGCCATCACAGCCATGAGGACATATGCTTGAAGTCTCATATGTAGGTTAAAGAAATTTATTCTAATGTGAAGCTCGTGACATTTCCAATTATTCTAGGCCTTGTCAAAGAAAGTTATACTAGAGTAATGAAATTAAAGTACCAATGTTATTTGAAGATAATATTCATTTGGCATTGGGCTCTGTCCAAACAAGCTTTAAAATTACGTATCTGTCCCAATATATATGTTTGGTTATATCATCAAAAGTTGACTTTAATGAGAACATTCCTGAACAAGAATCATGAATAAGTCAAATTTTCCAACTAGTGTAATTGTAAACAGAGAATTGTGGAATTACATATTGAGGAAAATATCACAACATAAAAGGTTTGCTAATGCAACCGTAAGGGTAAATTGTGCATTGTGACATTGTGTCCCAATTGAAACCTATATGGTGGCTAGTCTTGTTACTTGAATTTCTCAGGATACATTCCACAGAGTATTGGTGCTGACATGGTTCATTCTACTATTGGTAGACTATATTTTTGAACTTACTCTATCAATTCAGTCTGACCATTCTGTACCACTTGCTTGGTTTGATGATTATTCTCTTTCATGTTTAAGTTGTTCTATATAATTACTATCTTTAGAATTGTATATTAGTTTCCACTCTATTATAACATTTATTTCATGTTTTTGCTTGCCAATAGAAATTGATTTCCCTGTTGTTGGTAGTTTTAGATAATCTCTTAATAGTCGTCGATATGTTTAGAAAATTAGATATGCATAGTTTTGGATTGTTTAAACTTTTTGTATAGTTTAGAACTTAAGGATATAGTTTTCGAATGTTTGGAATGTATAGGCAATTGTTGAATGTTTATAATTTATGGATATAGTTTCTTTGTGATGTTTCAAACAATATTTTGGCGGTTGATTGATGTTTTGTGATCCTTGTTTGTAATATTTGTTAGATTGTACAAAATTGGTCAAATGGAACCTGTTGAATTTAAAAATAATAAAAAAAACTGCATATTCTACGACAGACATAATAAGTCGTTGTATTACATATTTTACGGCAGGCAATCAGCGTCGCTATTTGTCTCACCAATTAACGATGTGTAAAAGTAGCTGTAGAAAAAATAATGACGTACAAAATCTGCTGTTAAATAGTTTTTAACGGCGTACATAGCATGTCATTGAAAGTAAATGACTTTCCATGACTGGTCATAATATGACGCGTTGCACGTTGTACACGCCGTAAAAACCCTTTTTTATTGTAGTGTCCCCCTCATAATGTGTATTGATCAGGTGCAAGCTAGGATTTGAGGAACATATATCTCCATCGTAACAAATTGGAACTTAACCGGTACCTTGTATAGTGGTGAATACCAGCATTGTAGATTTTGACTTTACTGGCATTCTATTTGGATTGTATTTTTTTCATAAAAGAACTTTTTCCAAGTTTAAAGTTGTAATAACTTTCACATATGACTCTAATTTTGAAACTCAAATGGAATGCCTGATCAAACTACAATGCTATATTGTATGAATTATTGTCATTGTTATTCCTAGAGTGCACGTTACACTTTATGCTCTTTTTTTTTTTTCTTTTTTTTTTTTTTTGCGATGGTAACAAGATGGTCGCCAAAAATCAAGTTAGTGTTTTTCTTTGTTTTTTGTGACGGCAAAATAGCAGTCACCATAAGTAGTTTAGGTGGTCGTGAATAATTTGCGGCCGTTGCCTTGCCGTCACAAAAAGTATTTTCCACCTCCACATTCGCGACCCCCATTTGCCGTCGCATGGGTTGTCGCAAAAGGTTTTTTGCCATTGTTTTTTATTATTATTTGTGACGGTTTATAGAAACCGCAAAAAGTGCTTTTTTAGCAGTATTTTTTGGTACCAAAGAATACCAAGTGGCCAAATAAGGTGAGGACATGTGTCCTTGAGGATCACATGTAATATTCTGCCGTGACCCTTTACAAGTATAATGTACTATCTGTTTGGCATAGGTGCCTCAACATGTGCCGCTGTGTCTGTTTGGTACATACCTTGGCAACTTCAATTTTGCACCTCAGCAAGTGCACTTGCAACAATAGTACTTGTCGCTACACCTGCCTTCTCAGTTTAGTTTGCCCAAGATATGCATTCTCTGGATTTTCATTGCATGTTATCAACCATGTTTATATTTACCTCAGCGACTCCTCCACCCTTAACCATCTAACCACAAACTCCCCAACTTTCCAAGGTGCGAGCTACAACAGGAGTTGTGTCTCATACCAAGCGTAAGGGGGCTTCCTTGGTATAAGGAGTCCCTTGCTTTCAGGCTGCCTTACTCCCATCTTCGAAGGTCACCGTAGTATACTAGTATTTTTGGCCTGCTATTTGCTCTAAGCAATAAGCATCGGCTTCTGCTATCAGTGCCAAGCTTTTGAGCTTCGAGACCTGCTATTAGTACCAAGCCAATAATTTTTTGGGGCTCACTATCAATGCCAAGCATTAGCTTCTACTTGTGAAGTGGAAGCCTCTCTTAAAAGATGCTATCATCCATGTAGAATCTTTCTTTGGTAGGTAGTTACAATGGTTGTAATTATTACGACAACTATTTCCTTCGACAAATGCAAATGGCAACGCCGAGGTAAAGAGTCTCAACAACTTGAGCGCTAAAAGTGTTGCCTCAGCAAGTTAGTTACAACGGTTATAGTTGTTGCGGTAACTCTTTCCCTCGGTAAGTTCAAGTGGCGGTGCCAACTATATTGGCCCAGGCAAAGACTCCATTCTTTATACTCTTTGATTTGGAATCTGGTGCTTATTGTGGTTGTCTATGTCCATTCTTTTCTTATATTGTTGTTGTGGGAGCCAGAAAAATATATATACCAGCTTATTGGGGCTAACCTAAACAAGGCCTATAATGGGCCCAACCCAAAAAAACATCTTTTATCCCCTATTAAAGTGTGAGACCCTATACACAAAAGGTATGTCTTTTTCCCTTGCACTCTGACACAACACTCTTGACTATTTTTGATCTATACTCTTCATTCATGGATTCTAACTTCATCATCGGAGTATCCTCGGTCGGTGACCCCGATTGGGTGGCATCAACCATACTAATCTCTTGCAGGTTCATGGGATTATCTTCGTTGAATCTCAACAACAGTCCATGTGAGGGATTACTTTGGATCTCACAATTAGCGCCGTCTATGGGAACGACTGAACGAGATCAACGAAAAACACAACAAACATGTTCTTGTATGTACAAATCTAACAACACATTTGATTTATTTGCTCTCTGAAAATTATTTTAAGATTGGTTCTTGGATTGGATATACATATGTTTATGCTTATAAAATAGAGCCTTTTGTTCATTATGAATCTTTTGTATCTCCATTTTCTCTCTCTACAAATGGCTTCACTTTTTTTTTTTTAAAAGAGCATCTTTTCGGCATATTAAAGCTGAGTGATGAAATTTTCATTATGAAGCTGTTAAAGCAGTTAGTCGGCACTTTACCATTTTATGCAAGTGCACTTCACACTGTTCAAGCTAATTGATGAAATTTCATCTTTTCTTGGAATATACATACATTTATCTATACTATCAATTTCTATGGACTCCAAACTTGGGTCTTTACTTTCTCTCTCTAAAAATTGGGAACTAACTTTTATCACCTACCTTTTCGTAGAGCACTCCAGTGGGTATAATTAATTCGGCTATTAAAATGAATTATATATATATGGTGTTAGGAGTTTGCCGAGAACATTGTTGCCTTATAACCCTTACCTTTTTGAAGAGAACATTATTAGGAATTTTATATATATCAGTTTGAAGAGAACACTATTAGGGATTATATATATAAATTGTTTTTTGACAGTAGTAACATTATTCGACAACTTTATCAAATCGCTAACTTAGTCGACAACATTATTCGAAAATTCCCATTTCCAACATCACATTACTCGGCCACAGATAAGTTATTCGGCCACCACCTTGTTAAATCCGCGCAACTGTTCAACCATTTTTGGATGCTCGGCACCACAATTCCATCACTACGCTCATTGGTTCAAGTATGCATAATCATGGTGGCTACAACTGCAACCCTAAGTGATGCCGACCAAGCTCTCGTATAAGTCATCACATTATAAACGAGAGGGATCCAGGTGTTTTGGTGCCACTTACTCGACACACAACTTAAGTTCCTCAGCTTTCCAATCAGTTGGGTTAAAACTAGAATCACAAGTTCTTCAACAAAGGTTGTTCAACAAACTGACAACGGAGATGTTCGGTAACCCAATAAGGTTGTTCGGCAACTATTCAACCCTTCTCGGCATCACTACAGCTCACCCAAGCTGCCCATTGTTACTTGGCATCTAAACAACCTAGTAGTGGCAGCGCAACTTGCAGAAACCTACTTGGCATGTCTACGCATGAACCTTTGCACTACTCAACAACCATTCCGCGTTAACGGGCCGTTTAACGACAACCTTGGCCCCTATTTGTCAATTCGGTACTCAAACCATGTCTTACCCATAACTACAATTTTGAGAAGATCTCCGATTGTCAAAATTTAGTCGCACAATGCCGAGAACAAATTCGACCGCTCAACCGTGATGCCGAGAATAAATTTTGTCGTTCTTTTTTAGTCACATCTTGGCAACATGTTCAACAGCATTGAGCACTCGGAACAAACACTATCAATTCACCTACCTCTTTGGCACGAATCTCATGATTTAATCCTCAGTAGTAATATTGGTCGGCATTTCTCTCTTGGCATGGAACTAGCATCTCGGCTTATCGAAATCAACATCTGAATATACCAGAGGATTCGCGTCAACTCAAGGAGTCCAAACCCACCAACCCAAGGAGCCAAGAGGTCACCAAAGTTCACTGGTAGTTGCGAAATGGATCAAATTTGTAGAAAACTAAAATTCCCAAAGTTGTCGAAAACTAGTTTTGACTATACTAGTGTGAAACACTCATTGAGACGAGTCCAACATAACAGACCGCATCAAAATCGGACTTAAAACGAGGGAGATACAGACCCTCAAAGTCACAAGTTCAAAATTGGACAATTTTTCCTTTCACGATATGCATCATGAAGATGATGAAATAAGGATTTATCATGTGCTTCTCTGCATAAAGTTCTTCGTTGCATCTTACAGCATTCCGGTTAATCGGATGGTCCAATAACTTCAAGGATGCTTACCTTTTAGTTTTTTGCCATGTAGAATCCATTTTTGAGGTCCAATTTTGCAAATTCCAAGTCTCAGATTAGGATCAATAAACCGGCAAATCGGGAATGTTATATGATAGATCAATGGTCAAATCGTGTCTGATCAACATGCATTTTTAACAGAAGGCTCATGAAGCTAGGACACAATCATGCATATTCGCTGATCCTTCATTCATCACTTGGCCGTATACCGCCCACTGGGGCAAGACCCACCTGGATTTCTTTTACTTTCGACTCCGCAACATGCAATTTGCACTGTCCGCGGTCCAATCACAATGATCCAATAGTCATTTCCAGTTATTTGGGGCATTTTGGACACATCTGTACGGTCTGATTTTGCAAATTCCATACCCCAAATTTGCAGATTTCAACCACTCACAATTCTCAATCAATCCGAGCCATTAGATTCATTTTGGCCACAATTACGCCATCCGGAGTCCAATTCCAACGATCCAACAGTCGTTTCCAACTATTTGGAGCTTGCTGCACACATCTATACGATCTAATTTTGCAAATTCAACAACTAGAAAATATCCATCGCATCTCATACACTATTTTTAATGCCAAACATGGAGTTCGATTGATACCAACTTCCACAACTAAAAAATATTTGGCGATTTCCTGATTATATAACCGCCAACATCATTATGAATTCCTTTCGAATAACAAAGTTCATTCGAAAGGAATGGGGCAACTATACATTGGATAACAATGCGACAAAAAGCAAAAAGCAATAAAAATACAACTTAAATAAATCGACAATTCCTTACAATAGAGCAATACTATGTTCTAATGCTCTACCATTGGTGTACTTTTTTCCACTTTCCACTTATTTATGATTAACAAGTCTACATATAGTAATTGTGGCATCCTTAGTACGACCCTTTCCCGAGGGATATAATACCGCAAGCCTACACCCTTGCCCGAGGGATATAATACTGCGGCCTATGACCCTTGCTCGGGGGATATAATACCTCAGGCCTACACCCTTGCCCAGGGGATATAATACCGTAGGCCTACACCCTTGCCCGATGGATACAATACAGCGGCCTATGACCCTTGCCCGAGGGATATAATACTATAGGCCTACACCCTTGCTCGAGGGATACAACACAACGGCCTACAACCCTTGCCCGGGGGATATAATACCGTAGGCCTACATCCTTGCCCGGGGGATATAATACCGCAGGCCTACACCCTTTCCCGAGGGATACAATATAGCGGCCTACGACCCTTGCCTGGGGGATATAATACCGTAGGCCTACACCCTTGCCCGGGGAATATAATAATGCAGGCCTACACCCTTGCCCAAAGGGTACAATACCGCGGCCTATGACCCTTGCCCGAGGGATATAATACCACAGGCCTACACCCTTGCTCAGGGGATATAATACCTTGGCTCATCGTTACAAAGGTCCCTGATGTCCCTTATACACATATATTTGTATATACAGTCATTCATTCATATGAAGTTATCGTTAATCCTAAAGCAACATCAATTGTCATGAATGGCTCATATTAATGCCCACCAAAATCTCAGCAAAACTGAAGATCAAATTTGTGTTGCATGCATAAAGAAGTCTTGTCGACCAAGTTCTTAGCCAAGCCAAGCACAAAGAGATGCTGACCAAATGTTTTGACATGCCGCGAACCTCAGAGAAGTTGCCGACCAAGAGTTCTAGTACATCGAAAAGTTCTTACATTCCATAAAGAAATTGATTGGAACTCATAACAAGCTTGCCGAGTCATCAACAAAATCATTATGATGATAAGCTCATAAATTCAAGATTCGGCTACCACATCTACTGTTCTCGGCAACCTATTATCTTAGTCGAACTTTATGCCGCCATTATCTTAGAAACACTTGTGCTTTTGTTTATGGATTTGGCAACTTTGTTGCACCTAGCATATGCCAACCGTGGCATGTCAATAGAGCCAAACCCACATTTAAATTTCAACTCATCGGCAAATTCCAAATTTCTTTTGAATAAATAATAGCCGTTGGCAGGCAATGGGTCAAGACTAGGATAAATCAACCTCAAGTGGTTCAACATATCATCGTTGAACACAATTTGAACCAACATGACATCCGTTGTAGATGTTACATACTCGGTGAAGGCCTCACGAACATGCTCATGTAGTCATGGTTCGGTACTTCACTCTACTCAGCCCTAAAGTCATCCATCAACAATCGATCGAAAGTCAGTCGAAACATTCAAGCTCAATTCATAGCCGAGTATTAACAAAAATACTGGAATCCCACAAAATCCATTAGAATCCATTATAAATTCGGAATCCCACCAATAACGTGACTCAGATAATGTAGTAAAATCCATTTTTTGAGTCTAATTCTACAAATTTCGAGCCTAATATTGGGATCAACGACCTAAAAAGTTCGGGAGTTACAAGATTGCTCAATGGTCAAACCATATCTGATCGGTACGTAATTTCAGCAGCAAGATCGTGGGGCTAGGAAATAAACCTCCGTCTTCCCCCATCATTCATTTCGTTACCTTGGTCATTTATTGCCAACCGGGACATCCTAATTAGTTTTTCGCTTTCCAATTGGGGCATCTCAGCTGATCATCATCTCAGCACCTCTGCTATACATGCATACTCGGCCAACTTGGTACAAGCATTACAAAGCATTACTTGAGTTATAAATTCCTACTCATTTTCGCACAGCTCCCAGCAAGCGACAATTTTGGAGCAATCATACATTCACACCTGCATACATTCATACACGCAATCATACGTGCACTTTTCATTTGTTTTGTTCACATATATATGTATCAAAAATGCTTTTCTAGTGGATTTAATATTTATTTAACCAATATCGCTCGATAATGTGGTCCAGAAGTATGACCTACATCAATGTAGACACCCCATTTTTGACCATACTCAAGACTTGGGCGTCAACGTTTGAACACTCGGTGATCATCCTTGTTTGTGTTCGTCTTGAGTTCCTAGAGGTCTCGGCTACGCGCCTTGCCTCAAGATCTCTCGACTCGACTGTTTTGTGTTTGGTTTTGCACCAAACACTTGTGTTTTGCCTTTGAGGGGCAGGGAGTGGCTTGATGGCCATCCCCACACATCACTGGCCATGACTTGAGGCCACCGGCTGTGTTTTGTTGCCATCGGCCAAATGTTTGGTCGGTCGGCACTCTGTTTGGTCGGCCGGCCACTGATTTTGGTCAATCGGCCACTTTTTCTGGTCGAGCCCTTTTCTTGAGAGGGTTTGAACCTTTTGAACCCCTGTTTTAGCTTCTTGAGGAAGCTTGAACCTTTTGAACCCTTGGTTCTAGCTTCTTGAGGAAGCTTGAACCTTTTGAACCCTTGGTTTAGCTTTCCCAGGAAGCTTGAACCTTTTGAACCTTTGTTCTAGCTTCTCTAAGAAGCTTGAACCCATTGTTTTACCTTCTCCAAGAAGCTTGAACCCTTCTAAGCTTCCAAGAGAAGCTTGCACCTTTTGCACCTTTTCCTCAAGCTTCTAAGAGAAGCTTGACCCCTTTGCCTAGCTTCTCCAAGAAGCTTGGCCCTTTTGCTCCAAGCTTCTAAGAGAAACTTGACCCACCTTGATCCTTTTGCTTAGCTTCCCTTAGAAGCTTCAAGCCTTCATCTTCTCTATAAATAGAGGGCCTCTCCTCCCATTTCAAGGGTTCAAAAATCTGATATATATCATATATATATATATCACTCTCTCTCTATATCTCTCTCTCTCTCTACATTTGTGTGGGTTAGAGGGTGCAAAAGGGTCTAGTTCTTGGCCAGCGTGGAGACCATTTTCAGACGCTAAGGGACTATTTTTTTGGACCAAGAGACTGCTGTCCCCTTTTGACTACAAAGGTAGCTCATTTTCCTTCTTTATTCCCCGTTTTTGCACACACTTTTAGCCTATCTTTCTTGATGATTTGAACTTTATGTATAACATAAAAAAAGTTCTATTTTTTTGTTCTTCAGTTACTTCATTAAGGTCACTTTTGTGTTTGAGGTTGTTTAGCCCCTCTTAGGCCTTGTTTGGCCCCATTTTTGTGTGTTTTTGGTGAGCTCCGGGACCACTTTGTTTGGGCCTCCTCACCACTGAAATCTTGAGGGATTTCACTGGTGAGGATGGTGCCTTGAGGTCCTAAGAAGGAGAGGGTCATCCCCTCTCCTTGTTGTCTTCAATAATGGCCATTATAGCCTCATGTGTGAGCATCATTTCTAAGTGCATGTTGGCCATGTCTTAAGTGTTATTTGGTAGTATTTTTCCATATATTACCTCTGTTTTTACTTGGTTTAGACACACCATGCTTAGCTTGTATACATGTCTTGTAATGCCATGATTTGCCTTAACTTGTGCCTAGCATTTAGACTACCATGCTCATGTGTTTTGGCCTAGCTTTGTGAAGCTTTTATGCTTGTTTTAGTATGCTAAGGGACTGTTTTTGGTCATTTGAGTCATCCATGCTTTGCTTTGTATAGCTACCATGCAAACTCTCTTGTATGCCTTGAGCATTGACCCCTCTAGCATGCCATCCTTGCATCATTTCAGTGGTTTAGAACCACTTGTCATGTTATTTCAGTCCTTGTGGCATGCCTATATGCATGCATTTGATATCCCGTTAATGTGTTAAAAGGTTGTTGTCTTATGCTCCTTGTTTGGGCCCTTGTGCATGCTTCCATACTTAAGCCATTTAGATGCCATTTAGGTGGGTTTTGAGGCTCATTTTAGCATGTCACATCTCTATTTTCAGTCACTTAATTCATGCCATGTGTGGTTGCACTAAGTGTAGTTCAATGCTTCTTTGGTGAGCCTTAGGCTTTAGATCATTTGTTGTGTGCTATGCTTGTCTTGTTTGTTTGTTTTGGCACCATCATTAACATGATTTTCAGAGATTACATTGCATGCCATATGCCCATGTTGTTCCTCTTTTAAGTGTGCTTAAAAGTTGTCTCTATGTGCCTAAGTGTTGGACCTTGCATGCATGCCTATTTGTATGTGTTTTGGCTTCCATTCTTGAGCATGTTGGCCACTGTTTTAGACCTAGTAGAGGGCTGTCCAAATTAGTTTAAGACCATCCCTTTGGCATGTTGTTGTATGCTATACATGCTTTTATTTTTAGGTACTTAGCCTATTAACATGTTGCATGTTTAAGTGTCATTGCATTTGTCATGCTTCTTGTGTTAAGTTGCTTTGCATATTTACATGTGTTGTGCCTTTCATGTTGTTGCATGTGTGTCATTAACATTGATGTTACATGCCTTGCATGCTTACTTGTTTACTTCATGTGCCTATTGCACATGGTTTTGTTGTTTGCATGATCAGGTTGCACACTTAGCTCACATGCCTAGGTTGCATTACATTGGCATGCATGCTTTGCCTCTTGAATTGAGTATGATAGAGGTTGAGTTCATTGTGTGTTTGTGTGCATTATATTTGACATTAAAATGCACAACTTGGTTTCTTGGGCCATCACGCATTGAAATGTGCGATTGGTGGTCTGAGAATAGAGTACCATACCCCTTTGAGTCATAAACATGATAAGGGGTGTCTTGGTGCACACATTTGCTTGAAATGCATTGCCATGCCTTGTTTTGCCCTCTGCTACTGTCAAAACAGGTTTTGCAGGAAAAATTGGCCGGTCGACTACATACAGTGCCGACCGACCATGTATTGCTGACCGAGAGTCACACCAGTGGCCGATGACCACATCCCCTTAGCCGGTGATCATTTACCTTGGCCGGTGGCACTCCACAGTGTGCAGAGAGCATACCTTGGGACTTGTGTAGTCTTCAGAGGTGCTAAACAGTGAAAACAGAGGCAACATGTGTCATGGCAATGGATTTCCGAGCGAAGCCAATCCGAGCATGCATTCATCCCTCTTCCCGAGGCTGTTTTACTACTTTAGTAGCTTAGTTAATTTCTTTAATTAATTAAGGGTTTGTAATATTTAATTAGCTAGAGTAGTTAATTACTTATTCGGTTTGTATTATTCTTTTGGTCCCGCCGAGCAAGGGCGAATTTGTAATAAGTGTGGGTGCGTGTGTGCATGTCTTCCAACCCCCACTTCTTTCTCCCTTTTACTTACCTGCTTTTGATGGTAAGTATTAGGTCATATTTAAATTAGCATACCTTATGCTGTGCATGCGTGCATCCATACATTTGTCTTGCATGCACCGGGCTTGGTGCATCATACTAACTGCATTGTATTTCAATTACAAGTTGAATACGTGTTAGTTGTAGCATCATCATATGCCATCCATAGATTAGTCGAGCCTATTGTAGTTGCATCTTGCATGTGTTGCATTAGCCATCTTAACATGAACTAGGATCATGCATATGATTACTAACTAGTTTCTGTTTTGGCTTGGAGTAGTCGGTAAGCATTTATGTTTTAGCATCCTTGCATGCGTGTGAGTGTTTCCATGACAGCATGCTTAGCATGAGGCTACTTGCTTATGTGATATAACTGCTTGAATACCTGTGGGTGGAGGTTGAATTACCTAAATTGGAATAATGCATTAAAACTGTGAGTTTTAAGCCCACTAGATAGTGGCAAAACCATCTTTTCTAAAGCCCACTTGAGGGTGGCAAAACTTGCATTTTAGCCTACTTGCGAGTAGCAAACCATTTTCAAAACAAACATGCAATGTTTTGTTCCAATTTAGGCGATTTGGTCTATACTTGTTTGCTATGCGCATAACATAGTAATTCTAGGCTAATAATCGGAATAGGAACACATAATGCTTTCAAAACAAGATATCACGGTTAGTAGAGGCCGATCTTTGATCGGGTGAGAAGGGGTGCTCATAGCTGACCTTCCCCAATCGTACCCAAGTTCCCGAGCCGAGGCAACTTTGGTGATGATGGACACGTGACCTTTGGCACCGAGTCAGGGTTTCCTAAATTTCCCAAAATAAAATATTTAGGTGGTGACTCTGTATCTGGCAAAGCAGTCCATGTTTGGCACTTCTTTTCTAAAAATCTATTTTTCTCAAAACGATTTGTCGGATTTGGACTCTTTGGTTCAGATTAAGAACCGTGACCATTTGAGAGTCCTAAATTGTAGTGAACCCAAAACGAACAGAACGGGACTCGTTCTCTCGGGGCATTCGGGGACGTCTACAATCAACTGTGTGTTATCCATCAAAGATCTAGCATATGTTTATGCCACAAACTTAGAGCAAAAAACTTCTACTTCTTTTGTCGAAGAAAGCAAAAGTTTTAGGGCTATTGTGAGAGCCAGAAAAATATATATACCAGCTTATTGGGGCTAACCCAAACAAGGCCTATAATGGGCCCAACCCAAACAAATATCTTATGTCCCCTATAAAAGTGTGAGACCCTATACTCGAGGTATGTCTTTTCCCTACACTCCACACATAACACTATTGACTATTTTTTATCTATACTCTTTATTCATGGATTGTAACTTCATCATCGGAGTGTCCCCGACCGGTAACCCCGGTGGGGTGGCATCAACCATACTTATCCCTTGCAGGTTCATGGGATTATGCTCGTTAAATCTCAACAACAATCCATGTGAGGGATTATTTTGGATCTCACAGTTGTTTAGAGAGTTGATGTTATGTATGTGAGTTTGTTTAAAATAACTTGATAGTTGGTTTTTCAAAAAGGATTCTCCCTAGTTCTTTTCGGGTTCACTCGAGCGGTTTTTCATTCGCTCGAGCAGTCTTTGGTTCCCCCCCAGTATCTGTGTTTGTAGTATGAACTTCTAAGAGTGGGGTGTTCTTCGCTCGAGCCATGGGTTGGTCGCTTGAGCGGTATTCTGTGTTTGATGCACGAGCAATATTTCTTTCGCTCGAGCAGTATCTTTGTAGGTTTGAACTACTAAAAAAGGATCATTGTGCGCTCGAACCATGATTTGGTCACTTGAGTGGTTCCTTATGTCTAATGCTCGAGAGGTGTTTTGGTTGCTCCAACGGTTTGTGCACATATCAATACGAGAAAAAGATCTTTTCTTTCACTTTTTGATCTTTCTCTCTCTAAAACGTTTCTTTATCAGATTTCTTCACTTTGTTTCTAGTTCTTGATGAAACATCCTGATACACTCAAATCCATTGGTCTCTCCGCTGTAGTGCTTTGGAAAAAAGTGTAAAGCTCGTAGAGGTGAACGTTCTAATCAGAAAAGTTCATTTTCAACTCCGTCAAACTTTGGATCTTGTTCATCTCTCCTTCTAATCTTGAGGTAGGGATTTCATTAACTTGTTTGTATGATTTTTAGCATTGCCATGTGTTCCTTGAAAGAGTGGTGATTTGGGAGTTGTGGGTTTGATTTAGGGTTTGATTTGGAAGTGTGAAAGTGCGGTTTTCAAAGGGGTTCATGAGAAATGTTATAGAGATGAGTATATTGATATGTTGGGTTGAATCTTGAAAATCTCTCCTTTAAATGTGTTTTTGAAAGGAATAGATGTTTTGTTCAAAATATTGGAAAACATTGGTTTTTGAATTAAAGAAAAAAATAAAAGATATTGAGCTTTTGAAATGATAATATGAATATATTTGTTGATGATGAGAGTGGAGTTGAATATATATTATCACTTCTATATTGAGATTTTGAAATTATATATGTTGTTTGGAGATTAATTGTCCGTATAGAGATATCTATTTTGGAGTATCGGTGAAGAATAGTTTTTGATTATTCTAGAAATTGCATGAGGACTAGGATAATTGAAATCAATCACTTATACATCTTGCATTGAACATTGCTTCATATTTATACATTAAAAATGTATGGTTTTGAGAAAAATGGTTAATACCTTGTTGAACCAAGTTAGGGGGTGTGGTTGTGGTATTTTCAATGTTGGCTTGTGTGTCCTCGGTGAAAGTCCAGAAATTCATGCGATTAGGTGTCGATCGTTCCAGTTAGTATTAGTAAAATGGCTTTGGTAATGCTTTTATAACCTACTGGCAAACATGTACCTAGAGATTTCAAGTGTTGTGTATCCACTGCCCTGTTTTTTGATTTTTAAAAAGTATTGTTCTATGAATTGATTTATAATCATGCCATTGCTTGTTTTGAAGAAGAAAAGTGTAACATTTTGGTAAATGGCATTCATATGCATTCACCATATGACTTTGTTAATCATCATACAGTGTGTTAAGATATTCTTTACTGGGCTTTAGCTCTCTCTTGGTAGAAACCAACTTTCAAGTATTGATGGTGTGCCTTTGCCAATGACTTGGCTTGAGAGGATATTGGTGCTGAAGGCTCAATTTTTTTTGTGTTGTAAATTTTTAATCGTTTTGGGCTTGACCCACTTTTGTTGGAACGAAGCATCGTCTTGGAAATATGTAGCCATTAAGGCATGAACTTGTCTATATTTCCTTTCATTTCTATATAGTGCTATGTGTCACATGCTATAGATTCAGAATTTAGGGTTTATGAATGTATAATGCATGTGGCACCTTTTGTAATGTTTTCCAGAGAATTAATGAAAGACTAAACCATATTAGTTTTGTGCTTATCTGGTATACCTTATGGGTTTATCTGTTGTTATATTTTGGGGGTGTTTAAGTGAGTATGGAACTTAGTTTCTAAGATATTGGTTGTGTCTACAAATTCCTAGAAGTCCCGTTAGAAGAACACTCAATCACTGTTAATCCTAACAGGAACTCTGGCAAAGTCGCAGAATGGTCATTATTTGGGAAAAAAAATTCGTTTGTGAATACGTGATTCAGTGCTTACGTGGAGTGAATTATTGTGTAGTCCACTATATTAGGACATATGTGAATTAGTTATGGTACATTGTGAATATGCTAAAATTTGTGTTACCTTTATTAGTATTGCCAACGGACCTGGTGGTGGTAGGCTTGACATTTTTACATGGCAAGAAGTGTAGATTCAAGATGAGATTCCGACACAAGAGGAGGGGTTAGCCATGCAAACATGGCGAGCCAATGGGTCAGCAAGCCATGGGCGCCTTAGCCCGTCAAATGGAAGGAGCATTACGGGAATCTGTGGACATTCTCAGAGTTGAGAATCAAGTCTAGGTCTATGTTACAGAGATAGGGCTATCTTTTCCAAAGAGAGAATTATTTCGGTCGAATCCAAATGAGTTTGTGGGAGATCTGGAGGAGCCACTGAAGGCTAATGAGTGGCTCAAGCAGATGGTGAAGATGTTTGAGATGCTTGGCATCGAAGACGACAGTTCGAGGATGACCTTGGCAACCTTTCAGTTGAAGGGCAACACGGGTCAATGGTGGAAGTTTCTGAGGGGCCGTATTGGGGTGACTTGGGAAGCTTTTGTTAATGCCTTCAAGGATAAGTTTTTACCACCCACAGAAGGAAGAAGTTAAAAGAGCAATTTTTAAAGCTCAAGCACTTGAACACACTGGTGGCCGAGTTTGATACGGCTTTCACTAGCCTTTCTAGGTTTGCACCAAAACTCGTAGGGACGAACAAACATTGTTGTATCGAGTTTGAGAAAAGATTAAGGACCATGCTCATTTTCAAAGTGGTCGGGTCTATGATTCAGGACTATAGGTGCCTTGTCGAATCAACGGCCTATTTGGAGGTCGTGATTCAGGCGAAGAAGGAATAGATGAGCGGCTCTAGGCTAAAAGGGCAGGAGTCTCGGGGAAATGTGAGGGACAACAAAAGGCAGAGGCGTTTTTACCCCAAAATAGTCCTAGGCTTTGCAATCTAGATCTACCTTTCCTGTGTCGAACTTTGGTTGAGGAAAGGGAAACCAAGGTAGATTCACGTGCTTCAAGTGTGGTCAATTAGGCCACAAGTCTTTAGCTTACCCACAGAGAGAAGAAGGGCAACAATATGCATTGTCTTTGACTTATTCTCAGAGTTAGGGCCAAGGGAAAGGATAGTAGTGTACCTAGTATCAATGTGAGTAATTTGGGCATTTGAGGAGTTTTTGCCCTTAGTCTGGTGGCACATTTGGTGCTTCTGGTTAAAGGTAAACATAGACCCATCAGCCAGGTTAATTTGTTCAAGCCTCAAGAGCCAACTAGAGAGCTATTTTGGCTCAGTCAGTTCTTCAGGCCTATGCTCCGAAGGGTGAGCAAGTTGATTAGAAACCTTTAGGGCCTGTGTATGTGTAGACACCCCATTTTTGACCGACCTTAAGACTTAGACATCACCAATTGAGCACTCGGTGATGATGCATATTGTGCTCGTTCTAAGGTTTCAGAGTCTCGGTTGTGAGCCTTGCCTCCGGACTTCGGGGCTCTTTTGTGCTTTGCCACAATTTGCGAACCAGGTCCTGTTTTCTCTGTTTTCTCTTCCCGAAGGGAGGGAGAGGTCTCATAGACCATCTCTCAGTGGCCGTAGGCTACGTTTCGTTGTCGTAGGCCATTTTTCCCATTTGGAGACTAGTTTCCGGTTTTCGCAGCCGTCGGCCGTGTGCCTCGGTTCGGGACCGCTTAAATACCTCTGTTTGCTCTGATTTTTGGTACACACCTTGTTTCCTCTCTTTTGAGGGACACTGTGGCCCGAGTGACCACCTTCGTGGTCGCACGCCACTTCCGGTACCTAACAGCCTGTTTTCAGGGCCCTAGGCTGCGTGTTTTGGCCCGCGAACCCTCGTTTTGCATCAGTTAGGGTTCGTTTTTGGTATGGACCCTATTTTCATTGTTAGGAAGGTTGTAGGATGGTGGGAGACCAACAATTCTTATGAAAATTATTTTCTCTCTCCTCCAGCCTGTTTTCTTGACCGAAGGTTTTCTCACTTTTGGACATTAATTTCTGGTCTCCCATACCACCATTGTATTCTACTCACCTGGGAGGCCACCAATATGGGTAGGCCGACCAGTTTTTCTTCCTGACCCTTTTGAACCTTGCTAGAAAGCTGGTTTTTCTCACTCTTGGGCCATAATTTCTGGTCTCCCACCATACAGTTGTGTTGTACTCACCTAGGAGGCCACCAATCTGGTATGGCCGCCCACCTTTTCAACTTGACCTTTTTGACCCCTGGTCAGGGGGAGTGGCCAGCCGACCACCTTAATTGGTCAGCCTGCTTCCTGCTTTTCGGTCTCTTTGAGTGTAAGCCAGATGTGCCAACTGGAAGCCTCAGAAGTGATCCTCCATACATGTGTATGGAGGATCTTTGAGCTTGGTTTGAAGCTTCTTAGAGAAGCTTTGGCCTCTCTTCTCTATAAAGGGAGGCCTCCTCTTCCATTGCTAGGGTTGAACCTTTTGGTTAGAGCATACATACAGTTCCCTCCATATCTCTCTCTTCCAAGCTCCAAAACTCCATTATTCTTGGCCATTTGCACTACACCTCCTAGCACAACACCTCCACCATCCATCCAAGCACCTTGGAACTAATTTTCAAAGGTTGAAGGCTCATTACCTTGGTCTAGAAGTTGCTAAGGGTCGGCTCTACAAGGGTAAGCCTCTATTTCCCCTTTTTTGTTTTGCATTATTTTGCCTCATTTCTTAGCTCTATTTGAAAGCATTTCTGGGTTTTGTTATAAACTAAAAAGTTTCTTATTTTGAGCTTCTCTTGAAGTTTGATTAAGGATACTTTTCTGTTTGAGGTCTTCTACCTCCTTGTATGCTCTATCCCTCTTTGTAGGCTTATTTTATTTCCTATCTTAGCCTTACTTGTGAGCATTTTCGAGATTTGTTATAAACTGAAAAGAGACTTATTTTGAGCCCCTCTTGATGTTTGATTAAGGACACTTCTGTGTTTGGGGCCACCTTCCCCTTTGCATGCTTCATTTCCTCATGTTTAAGGCTATGCATTAGAGCATTTGTGTTGGCCTTGGTTTGGCCTTTTAGCCACTAAAATACAGTGGATTTTTAGTGGCTTAGATGTGTTTTTGAGCTCTAAAATCAGAGAGGGGTGACCCTCTCACCCCTTGTTCTCTTTACTAGCTTTGTTGGCCTTCCAAAGGGGCTCCTACTTGCATGTTGTGAAGTCACATTTCAGGCCCTATTTTCTGAGTTTTAAGGTCTGCCTTGACTCTGTCCAGAGCCCATTTTGCCATATTTTGTGTCTTTGATGCATGTGTAGAACAATCCCATTCAAGGCCTTTCAAAGGGGCCTTTATTTTCATGTTTCCTAGACCCATTTCAGGCTCTTTTTAGTGGGTTTTAGGACCCTTAGAACCTCTGTCCAGAGGTGGTTTTTCCATTGTATGTGTTCATCATGCCTGTGTAGAACAACCCCCTTTTTGGCCTTTCAAAGGAGCCCACCATTCTTGCATGCATTGACGAAGTTTTAGTGGTTATTTGGGCATATTTTGGCATGGCATACTTCTGTTTTTGGCTGGTTTGGTGAGCCTTCATACGCTCCATATAGTTGTAGTGTAACTCATGGTTCTCTAGCTTTCTTTGCATGCTTTGTTGACCCTTGATTTTGCCTTAAACTGATATTGTGCTCATTTTGGACTGCCCTAGCTCTTTTTTCGTGTCTCATGGTAGAATGATGTTGGTTTTCCATGCTTGTAGTTCAATACCCATGCTTAACTTTGAGTTTTGAGGTTCATTACATGCGTATACTGAGGTGTGTTCATGTTTTGGGCTCATTATACATCATATTTTAGAGCTTGTTTGAATGGCATATTGCCATGTTTTGTACTCTTTAAATGTGTTTGAGAGTCAGACTTGTATGCCTTGTTTTCGGACCATTGGATGAGCTCCATTTCGATGCATTCCAAGCCATCATTTTAGGCCATTTCCCCACTGTTTCAGACCTGCCTAGGGTCTGTTTAGGGTTGGTTTTGCCTTTGGTGCATTGCTTTGGGTACCTCTAGTGTAACGCACTTCACTAGTTTCGGTACCCGGGCCCCCTAGCTTGCATTGTGTGCCATATTTGCATGTTTCGGGACCATATTTTATGTCATTTCAGAGCTGTATCATGTGTCATTTTATGCCATGCTTTGGTAGAGTGGCATTTAATGCCTTAGGATTGTTCCCTTGCATCGTGCATGTTTGCATGTGTTTCGGTTGTCTCATTTCCATCATATGGCCACTGATGTGAGTGTAGCTGAGGTCCACTCATGTTGGTGTAAGCCCATCGTGCATTGTGTATGCCATTTTAGTCCATAGCATTACGTATGCTAGGTTGCATGTTAGAGCATTGTGTATGTCATGTTACATCACGTGCATTGTGTATGCCATCTTAGTCCATGGCATTGCATATGCTAGGTTACATGTTAGTCACATTGTGTATGCCATCTCATTCTCATTTGCATTGTGTTTGGGATAGGAGTTAGCCCGAGCACAGGAAACGAGGGACGTTTCGTACTCCAAGTGACGGAACATGTCTCAATTCCCGGTCGCCGACACTCCGGATTAACCATGATGGAGTCTAGGCCTTGTTGTGTTTATATGTGCATTCATTTCACATCGAGTCGGGCAATTCGACTCCTCGACCATCGTGTATCGAGATGCGTGATTGGTGGCACGAGGATCGAGGTGTGCATACATATGTGAAAATACTTTGCCATGCCCCTTTCTTGCTCTCTGTTGCAGCAAATCAGAAATCAGCAACTTTCTAAAGCCTTGCACAGCATTCCAGGATTAATTGCAAATAGAGGCGAATCGGGGCATCGCAATGGATTTATGTGCAAGGCAACTCGAGCATGCAGCTTTCATCATTTGGAACAGAGCTGAGGCGGTCCATGAATTTGCATGCTAGTTTATTCACTTTCCTAGTTAATTTGTTAATTAATTACGGTTTTGTAATATTTAATCATTCATTCGGACTGTATTATTTATTCGGACCCTCCGAGCGAGGGCACAATTGTAATAAGTGTGCGTTTGTGTGATGTATGTCTTCCAACCCCACGTCTTTTTCCCTTTTATTTACCAGCTTATGATGGTTAGTTTAGGGCATGTTTCAATTAGCATACTTATGATAGCATGTTTGCATTCATTCATCTGTCTTGTATGCACCGGGCTCGGAGCATCATACTAACTGCATTGTATTTCAATTCCGAGTTGAATACTTGTTAGTTGTAGCATTTCACATGCCATCTTTAGAATAGCCGAGCCTATTGTAGTTGCATTCCTGCATGTGTTGCATTAGGCATTTCAGCATAGTTAGGATCATGCATGGATTCCTAACATGGCTTTTGTTTTGGTTTGGAGTACTCAGTAAGTGTTTATGCTTTAGCATCCTTGCATGTATGTGAGTGATTGTCATGATAGCATGCTTACCATGAGACTATGTGCTTATGTGATACAACTGCCTGAATGCTTGTGAAGCCCTGAAAAATGTTTTCTCTTTAAAAACAAAAAAAAAAAAAAAGTTTTAATTATTTGCTTAAAACCCCTTAGTTATGAGAATTATTTTGAATCTTGTTGATTAATATTGTTTTTGTTGTTTTATCAAAACAGGAATATCTTTAATAGTGGCCATTCATATTCCAACTAGTGTCCATTCATAGTCTAACTAGTGTTCATTTAATTCTAGTTAGTGTTCATTTAACATCAATTAGTGTTTAGTGTTCATTTAATATCAATTAGTGTTCATTTAAATCTCAAAGTAGTGGTTCATTCATAACCTAACTAGTGGGCTAGGGTCCTTTCATTTTTCAAGTAGTGGTTCCTTCATATCCTAACTAGTAGGCTATAATGACAACCTTTCAATACCAACTACACCAAGGTTGCCTATAAATATCACCATGCAACACTCTCACACTTCCACATTCGACCTAAGGAGAGGAAAGAGAACAAGAGAGGAATTTTGAGAGGAAGAGGAAGGGAGAAGAGAGCCATCTTGTTCAGAACTTAGCATGTAAGCCACAACACAACCTTCTCTTTCATTTTCCCATTTTCAAATACCTGTCTTAGGGTTCTAGATAATGTTTTAGATCTGTTATTTATTAGTTACTTGTGTTAAAAATGCTAAGAGTTGAGTATTGATTCTATCTCTTTTGTATTTTCCTATCTCGGCACAAAACCATCGTTTTCTCCATATCAATCTCTCAACTTTCCAAGGACACACCTTCAAGCAAACTTTTTGAGTTAAATATATTCTGGTTAGCATGTTTTCTTCACAAAAGAAACGAAAACTTTCCTTTGGGTGGAACCCTTTTCTTATAAATCTTCTTGTTTTGGACATCTACCCTAGAAATTGTTTTTACAGCCCACTTTCAAAAATTTCAGAAAAATGTATAAAATTGTTCTTGACCTCTATTTTAGGTCAAACTTTTCCTTAAGGAGTTAGCTTTCAAATAAAATTGGTTTCATTGAAAAACATTAAGCGGTTTGCAAGAAAATCAAATTTTCATAACGATCGACGGGTCTGGACAGAATCTGGACAGCGCTGGAACGTTTTCTAAATAACTTAAAATCTGGAAAAGCAAACCCATTTCCGAAAAATGTTCTAGAAACTAGATCAAATTCTCCACGAATCATAGGAAGACCAAGTCTGGTGAAGGATTTAAACTAGCCTTTCATTTTAATCTTTATGTGATATTAAATTTGGAAATATTTGTTATGTATGGATGTTTTATGTCCTGGTATTCATGAAAATGTGTTATGATCATATCTTGGCAATATATTTTATGTGTGATGTTATGTTATTTATCTTTCTTATCTTAAGGTTGCATGTTTATGTGGATATTATTATCTTGTAAGTTGGACTAACCTTGACTTAAAAATCTTTACTCAACGGGAAAGCTAATTGGGAGGGTATTGGGTTTTCAAGCACTTGAGTAATGGAAAGATGAGAAAATGTTATACGGTTGTTGGGATGCATCCCTAATTGGAAGTTAAAGTCTTGTGCAAGTGGTTTTCGGAACCCTTGAACGGAGCGGTTGTATTCGGACCCTAGGTGGTTTGGTGTGAGGAGGGTTTTGGGCAAGGCCCTATTTCACCGTCTCTTTTGAGGCCCTGCTTTTGGCACTACGAGGTATATAACTGATGGTAGGCATCCGAGGTTAGTTCTGCAACAAAGCAGCAAAAGAGGGGGCATACCGAATAATCTGAGTCCGATTCTTGTGGTGGGGAGGACGAAAACTCTTTGGGGGATTTCTAGTTTACTAACAGTTAACTGGTAACCATTTATTTATTTGTTGTGTTGTGTATCATGCTCTACTACTTGAAGTTATATTTGTGATTGTGTATTGGACTCGGGAAAAAGGGCTGGGGTGTGTGTGTGTTTACTGGGCATTCAAAGCTCACGGCGTGTTATGCCAGGTGCCGAAGAGGAACATATAGCTGGAGTCGACGAGCCTGAAACATTCGAAGACCTTTGGCTATCTTAGAAAAGTTAAAAATTTCTCTTTTGATATTTTGTAAGACTCGTATGAAGATTTAAATTTTCTTTGGGATGTAATGTAATGGAACAAGCTTTTGAAATTAATATTATTATGGTTGTTATGTATTGGTATTCTATAGAAGTAGACGTATGCACCTTAACAGTGACTCTCCCTTGGCTACAATCAATAGTGTAGTATCGGGGCGTTACAATTTGGTATTAGAGCCTAGGTTCAACCCTTAATCCACGCAACCCAATATGCGACTCTAGAAGCCCTTACCCCTTTATCTTATTTTGTCTATCACGCTACTAATTTAAGGTAGACTGACAAATAAAAATCTTTTTCCACCTTAGGATGTCAGCGGGAGACTATCCAGGACGCGACATTAGTCTCGACTCATGGGCTACTTTTCGTAGGCAAGGAAGGAGGGCTATGTCTATCAGCCCCAACTTTAGCCACCGACACTGTGTGAGTGCCATCGAGGAAATGATCAGAACGAAGATACATAAGGTGGAAACGGAGTACTCCTGCTATACGTGGGAGCAAAAGAGGTCTCTGGTGCGACGCCGCCTACAATTTTTGAGTCGGGCAGCGAAGAAGGTGGTCCAAATGGAGCAAGATGATCAGAGGATAGACTCCTCGATACACCGAACTTTGACCACCATAGCATACCACCGACCACCAACTCAGGCTGAAAGCTACGCATCTTGTTATCAGGGGCCAAGCAACAATCAACCAAGGAATATAGAGCAACCACCAGAACAGAATGGAGTAACCCCAGTCTACCCTATAGAGGTGTCGTCTGAACACAATCCCTCCTCACCAACGTACACCCCCCGCTCTCCGAACCAAGCCACTGACTCCGCTGAGGAAGATCCAGAAGAAGACTTTGATTGGTCGGGAAACGAGAACTAGTTCGAGAAATAGTAAAGCTAGACTTTTGTAAGATCCGCTGATGGGATCCTTAGAATAAGATAGCCTGAACTTTGTAATGCGTAGATGCCCTTTAAATGTAACTCCGATTAGGAGCCCTTTTGGAATGATGCCTATTATAATATACGAATGATGTGTTGATCTATGTTGTTGATTGTTATTTGTTTTAGTACACTCTAAGGAAACTGAACTTTCATTTCAAATCTAAATAGTAAGATTTTCTAAAACTGGAACCAACGCACCACGTGCCATGAACAGAATGGTGGACATGCGAGCTAATGACTATGCCGGAACCAGCAACAACACACGAAACCGCCCCAGAAACCAACGCGGACCCGTCCCCACAGGGGCTGACATTCCCAATAATCCAGGACATCAAATTTAGGAGGGATTAGGGCAAGTAAGGAACAATCGGCAGAATGAGAGGACTCGACTCTTTTCTGAGTTTCGAAAGCAAAGGCCCCCAAAGTTCACTGGTGTGCCGGACCCAAAGGTAGCTGAAAACTGGCTTCGACAGATAGAGAAAATGCTAGACACCATGGGCATAACCGAGGCCGCTGATAGAATAGCTTTGGCAGTATTCGAGCTTGATGATGAGGCTGACCACTGGTGGGAGTTAATCAAGAACACTCGTGACGTAGCACCAGTTCAGGGAACTGTTCCTAAATAAATATTTTCCAAATATGGTCCGTCGAGAGCGAGTCAAGGAATTCCAAAACCTGGAACAAGGAAACATGACCGTGACCCAGTATGCTGCAAAATTTGAAGAACTAGCCCGTTACGCAACTTGATTTGTAGCAAATGATCAAGAGAAGGCAAGGATGTTCGAGTGGGGGTTGGACCTTACAATTAGGAGAAGAGTTCTTCCGCAACGGCTCCCCACATTTGCTGAAGTGCTGGATACGACGTTAAAGTCTGAGAGGGAAGTAACAGACGCTAGAAAGGCTTGGAACAAGAGGAGAGGGAGTCAGACGTCTATTGGACCTCGAAGGAACCAAAAAGGAAACATGACGCCAAAGCCCTACTCCAGACCACAACCACAACAGCAACAGATCCAGAGAGGAGGCTATCAACAAAGTCCGACGGGACAAATCCAGTGCCTTTATTGCCAACAATTAGGGCACAAAAAGAGCGAATGCCCCCAACTCCCTCCATCTAGGTACCAAGGAGGAGGTTTCGAAGCAAATGCCCAGGCATTAGGTGGGCGGAAGCCTTGGACGAACAAGACAGGATCGACTGGACTGCAGCACCAGAAGAATGGGGGAACTCAAAACACCAAGACCAGTGGCAACCAGAAGGCAATCGACAGAGTCTTTGCCTTGCAAGAGAAAGAAGCAGACCCGCCTGTTATTGAGGGTAATTTAGTATTATACAATTCTTGGGTGCATGTTTTATTTGATACTGGTGCATCACATTCCTTTATATCCTCTGCTTGCGCTCAGTCATTAGGACTTGTATGTGAACCCTTAGAAACTGCCTTAAATGTAATGTCACCTATGGGAGGATGCATTCGGATAGGATTGATCTGTAAGAACTGTAAGATAGGAATGTCAAACCTCCACTTAACGTGCGACCTTCGTGTCATGGAAATGTTAGACTTCGATATTATTTTTGGGCATGGGCTGGTTGTCTACCCACCGAGCAGTGATCAACTGTCATCAGAGGAAAGTGGTAGCTCATACACTGGATGGAACTCATTTCCAGTTTAAGGGGGATAGACAAGACCCCATGGCTTCAACAAAACATAGGACGCAGTGGTGCGATCAAATTGCGGGTAGGATAGCAAGTCTGATTTTGAATGAGGAAGGCCAAGGAGAATTAGAACTACCACGCATAGTATGTGAATATGCAAATGTATTTCCTACGGAGTTAATGGGATTGCCACCAACCCGGGAAGTAGATTTGAGCATCGAGCTATAACCTGGAACCACCCCAATATCCATGGCCTCGTATCGTATGGCACCAGTAGAATTACGAGAATTGAAGACACAACTACAGGAATTGCTAGAGAGAGGATTCATTAGGCCAAGTATTTCGCCATGGGGAGCACCCATGTTGTTCGTTAAGAAGAAGGATGGGTCGTTGAGGCTATGCATAGATTACCGTCGACTTAATCGAGCCACGATTAAAAATCGATACCCAGTTCCATGAATTGATGACCTTTTTGACCAACTTAGAGGCTCAGGGTGCTATTCAAAGATCGATCTTAGGTCAGGTTACCATCAACTACGAGTCAAGGAGGAGGACATACCAAAAACTGCCTTTCGTACTAGATATGGCCACTATGAGTTCGTAGTAATGCCCTTCGGACTAACCAATGCACCGGCAGTATCCATGACCCTAATGAATAAGATCTTTAGACCATACCTCGATCAGTTTGTGCTAGTATTTATTGATGACATCTTGGTTTATTCAAGATCTGAAGAAGAGCATGAGCAACATTTAAGGGCTGTCCTTCAAGTTCTTAGGGATAATCGGTTATATGCCAAGGCAAGCAAATATGAGTTCTGGTTGAATGAAGTAAAATTCTTAGGGTATGTAGTATCAGAGAATGGGATTGCGGTGGATCCAAACAAGGTGGAGGCAGTATTAGACTGGAAACAACCAAAAACTGTGTCAGAAATTCACAGTTTCTTAGGATTGGCCGGTTATTACCGGAGGTTCCTCCAAGATTTCTCCAAACTAGCCAAACCAATGACTCGTTTGACGCAAAAATGAGTAAAGTATAAGTGGGACGAAGCTTGCGAAAAATCCTTTCAAGAGTTAAAGAAGAGGTTAACTAGTGCACCAATTTTGACCATCCCAGAACGAGAAGTGAGGTATACTGTGTATTGCGATGCGTCTAAAGAAGGGTTAGGGTGCGTGCTCATGCAGAATGGAAAGGTAGTCACGTATGGATCCAGGCAGTTGAAACCTCATGAGCGTAACTACCCAACACATGACCTGGAGTTAGCAGCCATAGTTTTTGCCCTAAAGCAATGGTGACATTACCTATATGGGGAACAATTCTAGATTTTCACAGATCACAAGAGTTTGAAGTATCTATTTACACAGAAGGACCTCAACTTAAGACAGAGATGATGGATGGAGTATCTTGAAGATTTCCAGTTCACTCTCTCATATCATTCTGGTAAAGCCAATGTAGTAGCAGATGCTCTCAGTCGTAAGAGCAGAGGGATGATGGCTAGGATCTCCATCAAAGAGTGGGATATGGTTAAGACACTCAATGAGTTCAGGATGCAAACACATATCTTAGTGCACAGAAGGTGATGCCTAAGTTGATGAATGAGAACATGGACGCCCAGAAGCACGATCAAGAGATAGCCTATATCAAGGGACATCTGGAATCAGGAGAACCCATGCTCAACTGGGAAATTCACCCTGATGGGAGTTTAAGACACCGAGGTAGATTGTTTGTACCAGGTGATGAGTTACTTCGAGAAAAGGTACTTAAGGAATATCATCATTCTGCATTTGTAGTACATCCAGGAGGGACTAAAATGTACCAAGATTTAAAGAGGCAGTATTGGTGGAATGGAATTAAGAAGGAGGTGGCTAAATTCGTGGCAAAATGTCTAACATGCCAACAAATGAAGCCGGAGCATCGAAAACCAGGGGGAATGTTACAACCTCTACCAATAGCCGAATGGAAGTGGGAGTACGTGACAATGGACTTTGTGACAAGTTTTCCTAAGTCGCCTAGAGGGCGCAATGCTATATGGGTAATAGTGGATCGCCTCACCAAGTCAGCACATTTCTTACCTTATAGGATGACCAACACTTTAGAATCCATGTGTAGGCTCTACATTGGAGAGATCATTCGACTACATGGAATTCCAGTATCTATTGTGGCAGACCGTGATCCTCGATTCACCTCTCGATTCTGGGGAAGCTTGCAAGAAGCTCTTGGTACTGAGTTATGTTTTAGCACCGCCTTTCACCCGCAGACGGATGGACAATCTGAACGCACCATCCAGACACTCGAAGATATGTTGAGAGCATGTGCAATGGATTTTCAAGGAAGTTGGGAACGACACCTACCCCTAACTGAGTTCGCCTATAACAATAGCTTCCAAGCTAGCATTGGTATGGCACCCTTTGAAGCATTATATGGACAACCATGTAGATCGCCGATTTGTTGGGCGGAAGTGGGAGATGCAAATCTGATAGGACCCGAACTTGTTCTAGAAACTACTGAGAAAGTCAAATTGATCCGACAACGGTTAAAGACTGCTCAAGACCGTCAGAAGAACTATGCAGATAGGAGGAGAAGGCCATTGATATTTGAAGTAGGCAATCGTGTCTTCCTAAAGATGCAACCTAGGCGTGGAGTAGTACATTTCGGGAAAAAAGGAAAACTGTCACCACGATATATTAGGCCTTTTGAGGTATTGGAAAGAGTGGGTGAAGTAACATATAGACTAGTTCTACCTCCGCAGTTAGCAGTGATACACGACGTCTTCCATGTATCTATGTTGAGAAAATACATCGCCGACTCATCACACGTCCTCAAATGGGATGAAATTAGTCTTGACAAAGACGCTACATTTAAAGAATGACCGGTAGCAGTACAAGATAGCCGAGAGAAGAACCTTAGAGGCAAAATATGGTTCACTTGGTAAAAGTGCTATGGCGTCATCGGGGAATTGAGGAATCTACTTGGGAATGCCAGGATTGGGTGAAGGCAAACTACCTTGAGCTTTTCGAAGGCAGTATGTAGTTGAATTTCGAGGACGAAATTGTTTTTTAAGGGGGATAGGTTGTGAAGCCCTGAAAAATGTTCTCTTTAAAAAAAAAAAGGTTTTAATTATTTGCTTAAAACCCCTCAGTTATGAGAATTATTTTGAATCTTGTTGATTAATATTGTTTTTGTTGTTTTATCAAAACAGGAATATCCTTAATAGTGGCCATTCATATTCCAACTAGTGTCCATTCATAGTCTAACTAGTGTTCATTTAATTCTAGTTAGTGTTCATTTAATATCAATTAGTGTTCATTTAAATCTCAAAGTAGTGGTTCATTCATAACCTAACTAGTGGGCTAGGGTCCTTTCATTTTTCAAGTAGTGGTTCCATCATATCCTAACTAGTAGGCTATAATGACAACCTTTCAATACCAACTACACCAAGGTTGCTTATAAATATCACCAAGCAACACTCTCACACTTCCACATTCGACCTAAGGAGAGGAAAGAGAACAAGAGAGGAATTTTGAGGGAAAGAGGAAGGGAGAAGAGAGCCATCTTGTTCAAAACTTAGCATGTAAGCCACAACACAACCTTCTCTTTCATTTTCCCTTTTCAAATACATGTCTTAGGGTTCTAGATAATGTTTTAGATCTGTTATTTATTAGTTACTTGTGTTAAAAATGCTAAGAGTTGAGTATTGATTCTATCTGTTTTGTATTTTCCCATCTCGGTACAAAACCGTCTTTTTCTCCATATCAATCTCTCAACTTTCCAAGGACACACCTTCAAGAAAACTTTTTGAGTTAAATATATGCTGGTTAGCATGTTTTCTTCACAAAAGAAACGAAAACTTTCCTTTGGGTGGAACCCTTTACTTATAAATCTTCTTGTTTTGGACATCTACCCTAGAAACTGTTTTTACAGCCCACTTTCAAAAATTTCAGAAAAATGTATAAAATTGTTCTTGACCTCTATTTTAGGTCAAAATTTTCCTTAAGGAGTTAGCTTTCAAATAAAATTGGTTTCATTGAAAAACATTAAGCGGTTTGCAAGAAAATCAAATTTTCGTAATGATCGACGGGTCTGGACAGAATCTGGACAGCGCTGGAACGTTTTCTAAATAACTTAAAATCTGGAAAAGCAAACCCATTTCCGAAAAATGTTCTAGAAACTAGATCAAATTCTCCACGAATCATAGGAAGACCAAGTCTGGTGAAGGATCTAAACTAGCCTTTCATTTTAATCTTTTTGTGATATTAAATTTGGAAATATTTGTTATGTATGGATGTTTTATGTCCTGGTATTCATGAAAATGTGTTATGATCATATCTTGGCAAGATATTTTATGTGTGATGTTATGTTATTTATCTTTCTCATCTTAAGGATGCATGTTTATGTGGATATTATTACCTTGTAAGTTGGACTAACCTTGACTTAAAACTTTTAACTCAACGGGAAACCTAATTGGGAGGGTATTGTGTTTTTGGGCACTTGAGTAATGGAAAGATGAGAAAATGTGTTATATGGTTGTTGGGATGCGTCCCTAATTTGAAGTTAAAGTCTTGCGCAAGTGGTTTTCGGAACCCTTGAACGGAGCGGTTGTATTCCGACCCTAGATGGTTTGGTGTGAGGAGGGTTTTCGACAAGGCCCTATTTCACCGTCTCTTTTGAGGCCCTGCGGTTGGCGCTACGCGGTATATAACCGATGGTAGGCATCCGAGGTTAGTTCTGCAACAAAGCAACAAAAGAGGGGGCATACCGAATAATCCGAGTCCGATTCTTGTGGTTGGGGGGACGAAATCTCTTTGGGGGATTTCTAGTTTACTAACAGTTAACTGGTAACCATTTATTTATTTGTTGTGTTGTGTATCATGCTCTACTACTTGATGTTATATTTGTGATTGTGTATTGGACTCGGGAAAAAGGGTTGGGGTGTGTGTGTGTTTACTGGGCATTCAAAGCTCACGGTGTATTATGCCAGGTGCCGAAGAGGAACATATAGCTGGAGACGACGAGCCTAAAACATTTGAAGACCTTTGGCTATCTTAGAAAAGTTAAAAATTTCTTTTTTGATATTTTGTAAGACTCGTATGAAGATTTAAATTTTCTTTGGGATGTAATGTAATGGAACAAGCTTTTGAAATGAATATTATTATGGTTGTTATGTATTGGTATTCTATAGAAGTAGACGTATACACCTTAACAGTGACTCTCCCTTGGCTACAATCAATAGTGTAGTATCGGGGCGTTACAATGCCTGTGGGTGAAGGTTGGGTTATCTGAATTGGAATAATGCATTAACTGTGAGTTTTAAGCCCACTAGCTAGTGGCAAAACCATCTTTTCTAAGCCCACCCGAGGGTGGCAAAATCTGCATTTTTAGCCTACTTGCGAGTAGCAAACCGTTTTCAAAAATAAACGTGAAATGTTTTGTTCCAATTCAGGCGATCCAGTCTATACTTGTATGTTGTGCGCATCACATAGTAAATCTAGGCTAATAACCGGTATAAGAACGCATAATGTTTTCAAAACTCGATATCATGGTTAGTAGAGGCCGATCTTTGATCGGGCGAGCGGGGGTGCTCACGAAGTGACCTTCCCCAATCGTACCCAAGTTCCCGAGCCGAGGCAACTTTGGTGATGACGGACACGTGGCCTCAGGCAACGAGTCAAGGTTTCCTAAATTTTCCAAAAATAAAATATTTAGATGGCGACTCTGTATCTGGCAAAGCAGTCCATCTTTGGCATTTCTTTCAAAAAAAAAATCTATTTTCAAAAACGATTTGCCAGATTGGGACTCTTTGATGATTCATCGGTCTTGCATTGTACTCTGCGAGATTAGATACAGGACCGTGACTTTGAGTCCTAAGCTGTAGTGAGCCCAAATGAACAGAACGGGATTTCCCTCTCGGGACGTTCGGGGACGTCTACAGTTTCTGGCGACTCTGCTGGGGAGTTAGAGAACTTGACTCGAACTCATGATGTCGTGTTTTGACTACACTTATGTGTTTCTTTGCATTGCATGTGCATTGGTGCGCCTAGCACATCGTGTTTGCCGTATGCTATTCTTGAACGGTTTGCTGGAGGCTCACTTCGAGAAGTGTGCCAGAAGGCTAACCGGTTGCGGGCTCTGCCACGACGGGAACACAAACCCCGATTTTACCGGGGCACCCCTTTTGACCATTCGACCTAGTGCATATTCAGAATCCATAGTGACCATTCCAAAACTAGGACAGGTTGCTTACCCGATTGTAGGTTGTTTCAAACCGCTGTGTGCATAGTGAAACCCTAGCTCCTGACAAAATAGGACACGGAAACCCTATCCCTTCATAGGGGTGTTTTGGCTCTCACTTACTTGCTATATGCTTTTAGAGTGCGTCTCTACAGGAATGCATGTATCAGTTTGCAAGTCTGGGCATCAGGCCTGTGGGCATCAGCATCAGTATACTGAGAATCAGTTATATCAGCGGGTATCAGATTCAGTTTTGGGGAAGTAGTTTGGGGAACAGTGATTAGTGTTCGAGCACAGTTATTCGGCTGTTCATATCTGTTTTGGTGAAATCAGGCTGAGATGCTGCATGTTTTCTCTTTTGCTAGGTAGTCTCGGAATCGTAGTTTCAGAAGGCTCCAATATTCCCCGAGGTTCATCGGACTTGTGCTGATAGACTTTGTTAGGTCAGAGATTCAGTTCAAGGGAAATCAGTGTTCCTTTGCCAGAGGCAGGGTAAAAAGGCCAATCAGGCACAGATCACCAGTTCAACAGTCCTCAGATCAGCGGTCATTATCCATCTCACCTGTGCGCAGTTGGGCTGAGATATCTGTTTTTACAGAGACAGATATACCGATAGATCAGTTAGATCAGGGCAGTATGGCAGGAATGGAGGAGATGATGCGTCAACTCCAAGAAAGTATGAAAATCATGCAGTAGGACACTGTTCGTCAAGCCGAATTTGCCAAACAACAGGCCGAGGTCATGACTCAACAAGTAGAGTTGATCGCCAGGTTACAGTAGCAAACCGGAGCATCTGCTTTGCACCAAGCCCCTCCCCCACTAGGAGTTCCAGTCCAGGGAGATACGGACATTCCGACCGGATCGGCTCCGCTCCCACTCCAATTATCCAAAACACCCACCAACCTGTCGGATTCTCCCTTTGAGTTCGAGGTGGACCCTACAGCATTGAAGGTGAGCAAGCTTGAAAAGCTGTTCAAGAAATCTCAGGGCGTCAAGTCCATCCCGGACATTGAGGATGGGTATACGAATGCGACCGTGACGTTGCCAAACCGCTTTAAAATGCCACATATTGACCACTTTGACGGGTCCGGGGATCCCATGGTGCACTTACAGCTGTTTTCAGACATATTAAGGCCGATGGGCCTCACCAGACTACAGAAGCTTTCTTTATTCGACCGGACCCTGTCGAGTGTGGCGGCCATCTGGTACGCAAAATTGGAAGATGATGTTAAGAGAAATTGGGATGAGATGGCCGAGGCTTTTGCCGCTCAGTACTCCTATAATACACAGATCGAGGCAACAACCCGTGATCTCGAGATGACAAGGCAGGAGCCTAATGAGAGCTTTTCTGAGTTCGTAACCCAGTGGAGGGCCAAGGCCTCAATGATGGCCCTATGGCCCACTGATAAAGATCAAATTCGGATGATTGTGCACAATCTCCAGCCCAAGCTTATGTAGAAAATGATTGTTCTCCCCTTTCCCACCTTTCCAGATTTACATGAGATGGGGGTACAAATTGAGGATGCTATGCAGCAGGGCCTCATTGACTAGGAGAAGGAGCAGCCTAGGAGGGCATTTTCCCGCAGTTCAAATGCGACCACCAACGGTGATGCAGCTGCAAGATCTTCTGAAGTAGGTATGGTCACCGTCGCCGCATCAAAAACAGCTACCCCATTCACCGGCGCGTCCGGAAGTAGCTCACAAAAAACCAAATATCCACCTCGAGTCAAGAGGGTTTTTACCCCACTTTATATGCCTTTGTCAAAAGTGCTAGAGGCCTTACTCCGAAAGGGATATCTGAAACAATTGGAACAACGGCCTCTACCCGATCCTATCCCTCCAAAGCATGACCACACTAAATACTGTGCCTACCATCAACAAACCGGTCATGACACTGACAGTTGCTTTCGTCTTCGCCACGATGTACAAGATCTGTTTGACAACAAGGTCATCGCCGCACCAGCTCAGCCAAGTCTATCGGCACTTGATCAGTGAACTTGAGCGTTTGTGAATGCTAGTTTTTGTATTTTCTGACTTGGGTATTGGGTCAGTTTTGTTATTTTGTGCATAGTCAGTCTTTTTGTACTGTGTCAGTTGTGTCTGTCTTGTTGTATCGAGTCAGTCCTGTTTTGTTAGAGTCGGGTGATCCCGGGGGCGTTACCTCGGATATCACTATTTTGTTTTGTGTTTGTCTTTTCGCTTCCTTTTGAGTCTGTTTCTGCCGGGGAGCCAGTAACACCATAAGATTTGAATGAAACAGTAGTGGTTTTTCATGCTTTTGTGCTTGCTTCTGCCTTGTGCCGGTTGTGCCAGAAACTTGAATGAAATGACAATTCTCTTCACCTGCTCTTCTGTGCCTTGAAATCATTGTATTGACCTAAGCTTTTCAAAACTTTTTCTAACATTGCGGTGAAAACAAAGAGGAAGGAATTCCTTGTGTTTTGCAAAAATTTGATCAATTAAGAGAAAGAGATGCGTGCTAAGCCCTTAATGAATGAGATCATGTTTGTTAATGTGAGTACTGAGAAGGACCCTGGCTTGATCCAGATTGGTTCTACATTGTCTTCAGCGCGAGCGATTTGTCACTTTCTTAAAAAAATTTCAAAAAATGTTTTGCGAGGTCCTACGAATACCTGTGTGGAATCGCTCTTGATATTCGTAGGACCTCGCAAAAGTTAGAGCGCAAGAGGAGAGGTTAAACACACGAGTGGACCTTAACCCGAACTACGTAAGGCTTGATTCCCATGTTTGGGATACGTAGGCAACTTCGTTCTGAAGTTGTAGACACCCCATTTTTGACCGTCCTCAAGACTTGGACGTCACCGTTTGAACACTCGGTGATCATCCATGTTTGTGTTCGTTTGGAGTTCCCGGAGGCCTCCGCTACGCGCCTTGCCTCAGGATCTCCGAACCCAACCGTTTAGTGTCTGGTTTTGCACCAAACACTGACATCTTGCCTTTGAGAGGCAGGGTAGGGCTTGTAGACCATCCCCACCCACCACCGGCAGTGGCTAGAGGCCACCGGCTGGTTTTTGCTTCCATCGGCACTTTTTATTGCCGGTCGGCACTATTTGTTGCCGGTCAGCACTATTTAGTGCCGGTCGGCACTCCTTTTGGCCAAGATGGCATTTTTGGCCGGCTGACTACTGTGCATCTGCTTTTGCAGATATTTTAAGACAGTTGTCTTGCTTTTGCTCCCCTCCATACACGTGTATGGAGGGATCTCCCTCTTATGAAGCTTGTCTTGTAAGCTTTACAAGACAAAAGCTTCTATATAGAGAGAGACTCTCTCTTGTTGCAAAGAGGTTAGACACTTGAGATATTTTGAGAGCTTAGACAGCCATTGTTAAGCTCTGGTTTTAGGGTTAGGGTTAGATACACATCCTATCTCTCTTTCCCTCTCTTTTGTGCTCTAGGTGTTTTGTGTCTTACTATTGCACATAAACACCTAGTGTTTCACCTTTGTCTAGCTATTGAGGTTCTAAGGGACTGATTTTAGTACTTTGGTGTTGGATTCAAGCCAAGGAAGGCCATTGGAGCATCATTGTTGAAGAAGGCTTCAAGGGTAAGAATCTCACCCCTTTATTCCCCATTTTTGCACCTTATTTCTACCTGTCTTAAATTCGTTTTTGAGCTTGGTGTATAATACAAAAAAGTTCTGTTTTTAGACCCTCTTGATTGTTTATTAAGGGTGTTTTGTGATTTGAGGGTGTTTGACCCCTCTTAGGCCTTGAAAGGCCTAATTTTGTGCTATTTTGTGCTAGTTTCGGGACTTTGGTGTTTGGGCCTCTTCACCACCGAAATCTTGAGGGATTTCAGTGGTGGAGATGGTGCCTTGAAGTCTCTAAAAGGAGAGGGCCACCCCCTCTCCTTGTTGTCCTTGAAAAGGGCATATTTTGGCCTCTAAAGGGAGCCTATGTTTGAGTGTGTGTTGAGCATGTATAGACTATTTTTCATGCTTATTTTTCCATAATATAACATGATTTTAAATTGGTTTTGGTACTCCATGCATGCTTAGCATAGTTGCCATGTAATGCCTTGTGATTCCTTAACATGTCTTAGGTCGTGTGCCTTTGTTTCTAGCATGTTTTAGGCTTACATTTGTGAAGATTTTGTGCTTATCTTGACATGTTTTAGGTCTGTCCATAGGTGTTTGGGTTGATTTTGGCATGTATCATATAGCCTCTTTGCATTTTGGCTTGTTGGCCTTAAGTATGTGCATGTATAGCATGACATCTTTGCATTGATTGGGTGATTTGGGACCATCCACCATGTCATTTCAGTCCTATTTCCATGCCTATATGTTTACCTTGGATACATCTTTAATGCCTCATAAGCTTGTGTAGCAATGCTCCATGTTTTGGTGATTATGCATGCCTTTGTTTTTGAGTCATTTGGATGCCATCTAAGTGATTCTTAGGCCTTGTATTAATGTCCCAAAACTCTGTTTTTGGTCAATGAGTTCATGCCATGTTTGGTCTTGCTAAGTGTAGTTCAATACTCCATTGGTTTGTTTTGAGCACTTAGGCCATTTGTTGCATGCTTGGCTTGATTTATTGCTTGGTTTGGCACCATGTTTTAGCATGATTTTAGAGCTCATGTTGCATGCTAATCGTCCATGAAATCCCTTTGCGAGTGTGCTTGAATGTTGCTTGCTTAATGCTTGAGGTTTGGACCATAACATGTGTATGTGTGCATGTGTGTTTAGCCTCCATTTTTGGGCATTTTGGCTACTGTTTTGGGCCTTATTAGAGCTGCCCAAGTCTTGTATAAGTCCATCTTTACATCCATTTGCATGGTCCCATGTTTGCTTGTATGCTTGCATAAGCTTGTTGCCATGCCATGTTGCATCCTTAGCTTGCATGCCTAGGTTGCATTGCATCTTGCATGCATGCCGTGTTCCTTGACTTGATGATAGGAATTGGGCCTTAGTTTGTTTGATTGGTTTGCATTTCATTTGACATGAAAGTTGCATACTTGATTCCTTGGGCCATCATGCATGGAAATGCGTGATTGGTGGTCCGAGAATCGAGGCACATGCCCCTTTGAGTCATTATCATGATAAGGGACATGGTTGGTGCATATATGCCTTGAATTGTGCTGCCATGCTTTGCCTTGCCCTCTGTTGCTGTCATTTGCAGATTCTGCAGGAAAACTCTGCCGACAGGCAGTGTAAGGTGTCGACCGGCAATGATTTATCTGCCGACAGCTTCATTTTGTGCCGGTGGCCATATCACACTGCCGGTGGCAATTCCATTCAGCCGGTGGCACTCCTCATTGTCCAGAAAAGCAGTCTTGAGGTTTTGGTAACCTCCAGAGGAGTGAAGGAAGGAAAACAGAGGCAGCCTATGCATGGCGGCGCGTTTCCCGAGGCGATTTTCCTGTTTTCTTAGTTTTAGTTAATTTGCTTAGTTGATTAGGCAAGTTGTAATATTTAATTAGCTTGCGTAGTTAATTAATTTGTATTATTTATTTGGTCCCTCCGAGTGAGGGCAAATCTGTAATAAGTGTGTGTGGGTGGTGTGTATGTCTTCCAATCCCCACTTCTCTCTTCCCTTTTATTTACCTGCTTATGATGGTAGATTAGGGCATCTTTAAAATTAGCATACCTTATGCTATACATGCGTGCATCCATACATTTGTATTACATACATTAGGCTCGGTACATCACGCTAACTGCATCTATACTTCAATTCACAAATTGAATATGTGGTAGTTGATCGCATTTCACATGCCATGTTTAGGGTTAGCCGAGCCTGCCTAGATCGCATTTTTGCATGTGATGCATTAGCCATTTTTAACATGAACTAGGACATGCATGTTTGCTAACTAGTTTACTGTTTTGGCACGGAGTACGATGTAAGTATTTATGCTATAGCATCCCGCATGTGTGTGAGTGTTGCCATGACAGCATGTTTACCATGTGGCTAGATGTTTATGTGATAAACTGTTTTGATGCCTGTGGGTGAAGGTTGGATTGTTTGAGTTGGAAAAACTCGTTGAAATCCGCATTTTAGCCTACTTGCGAGTAGCAAATCCAAAACATTTTCCAAAACAAATGGATATGCAATGCTTATTTCCAAATTAGGCAATCTAGTCTATACTAGTTTGCTGCGCGTATAACATAGTAATTCTAGGCTAATAAATGGAATAAGAACACGTAATGTTTTCAAAAACGGATATCATGGTTTGTAGAGGCCGGTCTTCGGACCGGGCGAAAGGGGGTGCTCATAGCTGACCTTCCCCGATCGTACCCAAGCTCCCGAGCCGAGACAACTCCGGTGATGACGGACATGTGGCCTTCGGCACCGAGTCAGGGTTTCCTAAATTTCCCCATTTTAAAAATATTTAGGTGGCGACTCTGTATCTGGCAAAGCAGTCCATGTTTGGCACTACTTTTTCAAAAATCTATTTCTCAAAACGATTTGCCAGATTTGGACTCTTTGGTTCAGATTAAGAACCGCGACAATAAAATCGCGAGTCCGAACTGTAGTAGCATAAGGCCCCCCCCCCCGCGGGCGCGTCTACAGAAGTCCAGCCGTAAAACACTTCAAATTCGACTGTGTCCATATGATGGTTCCGGTCATCTTTATCGTCTCTGTATCCGAGAGTTCGGTTGTGATCGTCACTCTGAGGACTGATTACAATGCGCTGCAGCATCATCCAAACAAGGGGCAACTTTCTGTTGCCATTCAGTATGATGCGGCGTGATTCAAACAAGGGGCAACTTTCCGTTGCCATGCAGTGTCCTTTAGACAAGGGACAATTTTCCATTGTTTATGGATCCGAGGTTGTGCATTTCAAGAGTAGGCTCCGTGCTCGTTGAGCAGTGGCCATTTGCAAAAACAATTTTGAGAATTTTTACTAAGGTTGACTAATTCTCTCGAAAATTATTCCACTTTTCCAAAATTGGACCATTTCTTGGACCCAAAAAGGAAAATTTTCAGTGCTCATAACCTAACTTGCATGATTTTAAATCAGAAAATCGAACAAGCATGTTAATCTAACTCTCATGTTGGTCAAAATTGTTTTAGCAGAACATCAAAAACAAAAAATGGTCAAAATAATGAACTAGGGGCATAGTTGAGTCAGGCTTCCTGTCTTTCCCCCGTTGTCAATGCATTTGCCAGAAAGGGCACCATACTTGCCGGAAAGGGTACCCTATCTACCAAGAAGGGCACAACTGAAGTTAACAACAAGGGGTTGAAAGCTCTCTCATCCTCCAAGCAGTGAGGTATCAAGTCGAGTGCGAAGCACGAATTAGAATGGGTCAAGATACTCCACTCCTTCATTTAGGGCATCGACTAAATGTCACCGAAGGAAATAGCCGCGAGCTGATAACGTTGGGCATTAACCCGCAACTTCTTGTTTATCCATCAACCACCCAGGGGAGGGATAAAAAATGAGAGATTAAAGAAAAGAGAGATTGCGCTGAGAGAAAAAGTGAGGAAAAGGGCTTTTCAGAGAAAAAAAAAGGAGAGCCTAAGGGCCGAGTGATGTGAGAATCACAAATGAGAAAGGGTGGGAAACAATACCCAGGGAAACAGGCTCCCTGTGCACGTTTGAGTGTCGTGTCATTTTGTTTTATCACGATTCTTGTTTTGAGTCGTTTCGAGTGTTACTCGATGTGTTTAGGTTGTTTACCTTTTGTTTTCCATTGTTGAGTCGTAGTGCGCTGTGTTCAGTCGTAGGCCCCGGTCATGAACTCATCTCTCAATTTCAAAAATAAAATCGTTTTGCGCTTCGAGTGCCGTACCGTTCTCCACATCTGTGCAAAACAAGATTCGTTCTTTCATAAAACCGCAGGGTTCAACCCAGGTCATGCGTAAACAGTAATGCCAGGACCTATCTGAAGCTATATGGGTTCTAGACTGCAACGCAAGAAAAAATAGAAAATGTCGGGTATCTGAGTTTGTTTCAACTTTAGTAAGTTCCGAGATTGCATTCCGTGTGTACCTCTTCAGGTCTTGCCAATGCTCCGAAGTATGAGTGTGCCTGTACCTCAAGCTCAAGATCAAGTCTACTTCAAGCCAGAATGGCGATCAGAAGTGCTCTCCCTGAGTACCATTCCCTGCCAGAGGCATCTTGGCTGTGTTCGCAATGAGTTCCTAGGAGACCAACTGCGACGGTGGAAACTAGAGTTCGAATGGCTATTGCCTAGAACGCAATGGTTCAGGATTTCCGAGACTAAAGTCTGGTTTAAATAACCTGAGGCGTGTCCTCAGCTTGAAATCTATATGGAAGCCCCATAGGTTGAGATAGTGTGTATGCACCTCAATTCTGGATACCGAACCAACCTAGTCTGTCACCTCGTTGGAGAATAGGGAAAGTTGTGAATATGATCAGGAAGAAAGGCAGCATCCAAAGTGTTCTACGTGAAGAACCCTTGTCAATATTCCAGAGCCTTTGTACTATCAGTTGAAGGTAAGTGTTCGAAGAGCACGAGGGGAGATCCTCGTCAGAGTAGAGCGGTTCATCGCCACTCACCCCGTGAGGTGCTTTCTAAAGCGCCGCTACGCTTGTTTATTGCGTTCCTTAAACATCATGCATCGTATTGCATTGTACCCATCAAGTTTCTTTCTCATTCATGCACGATATTGTATGTACGGTTCATTCAAAGAAGTTCCGTTTGAGATCATTTATTTAGTATATCAATCACACTTCATTCAGTTAGTGTATCAATCACACTTCATTTACTTAGTGTATCAATCATACTTCACTTTCTTCATGTACTTAGTGTATCAATCACACTTCACTTTCTTCATTTGCTTAGTGTATCAATCACACTTCATTTATTTAGTGTATCAATCACACTCTCCTCCCTTAGTGTACCAATCACACATTCTCATTTTCTGTATCTATCACACACATTCTCATTTTCTGTATCTATCACCCACATTCTCATTTTCTGTATCTATCACACACATCCTCATTTTGTGTATCTATCATGCACATATTCGCTTCATTTACTTTAGCGTATCCATCACACTTCATTATCTTTAGTGTATCTATCATACTCTGTTCACATAGTGCATCTATCACACTTTGTGTTCACCTTTTGTGTATCCATCACACTTGTTCACTAAGTGCATCTATCACACTTTGTGTTCACCGTTAGTGTATCTATCATACTTGTTCACTAAGTGCATCTATCACACTTCGTGTTCACCTTTGTGTATCTATCACACTTGTTCACTAAGTGCATCTATCACACTTTGTGTTCACCGTCAGTGTATCTATCATACTTGTTCACTAAGTGCATCTATCACACTTCGTGTTCACCTTTAGTGTATCTATCATACTCTGTTCACATAGTGCATCTACCACACTTTGTGTTCACCTTTTGTGTATCCATCACACTTGTTCACTAAGTGTATCTATCACACTTTGTGTTCACCGTTAGTGTATCTATCATACTTGTTCACTAAGTGCATCTATCACACTTCGTGTTCACCTTTAGTGTATCTATCATACTCTGTTCACATAGTGCATCTATCACACTTTGTGTTAACCCACTACTACAAATATAGATAAAGATCACACTTTTTTGGTGTGATGTATGTTTTTTAATCACACCTTTTAAGTTTTATTAAAGTGTGGTCTTTAGGAGTGTGATTAAAAATAGTCATTTTTAATCACACTTTTTAAGTGTCATTAAATAATGTTTTCATCACATCTTTTAAGTGTGATTAATAATATTTAGATCACACCTTTTAAGTGTGATTAAAAACATTTAGATCACACCTTTTAAGTGTGATTAAAAACTTTAGATCACACCTTTTAAGTGTGATTAAAAACATTTAGATCACACCTTTTAAGTGTGATTAAAAACATTTAGATCACACCTTTTAAGTGTGATTAATAACTAATAAAATCTGTGATAAAAAAAAAATTGACATATTTAACGAATAATCAATATTATTTTTGCACGCGCATTTGAATAATATAATACACACTATATACTATATTTTGAATCACAACCATATATTGAATGAAATAATATCATATATTTTATAAATGAAAGTTAAATGTTTAAAAGTATATACAAAGAAATTAATAAAAAAAAAATTAACTGTGATTACATACATTAAAAAATAAAAAATAAAAAACTTGAAAAAAGTAAATTCTTGAATTCTTTGACCATATTTTGCATCTCTCCAAGAAATTGCTGACCTGAAAAATAAAAAAACAAATTAATTTAAAAACCGCCAGAAGTATATGAATAAACTTACTAATTAATTTATAAACTTACATTTAGATCACACCAAAAATAATGTAATTTATCCAGTTGTTAAACTGCCCCTAATCCTTTCCCCACAGCCACCAAAAATGACATAATTATTTTGATTCTCCACAAAAATATCAGTAAAACAGCACCACAAAAGAAGACAATATGCAACAATGCAGAAAGGATCACATAAATGATAAAATTGAGTATTATATGGACAATCAAATCATATGATATCAACATATAACTCACTAAAAACTATAAAACAAATAAGGATCAATAAAGCTTATTGGTCTTAAAAGCAGAAACCACATAGCCTGAATAATTACAAATTGGTATGGGAGCAATCCAAGTAGAGGAAATAATAAGAGCCCAGCACACTAAATTAAAAAGAAACAACTTACATACAACCCCCTTATCTAAACCTTCAGCTCCCTAATTTAATAACTTGAGATGAAACACATCTTTATAAGAATAGGATCAGCCACAGATAGATACTTTAAAGATTGTAACTGTCAAAAATACGAGAATTATATGATTTTCAACCATGACAAAATACTCTATTGAAATAGCAAATGCTCCACAATTAAAGTCTGTCCATGTAAGTAACAAACAATAACAGGTCCTCACTATCCAGCACTTCTCTCTGTGCATGTCAATGAAATCCATCACATACAACATATAAAAGCAATTCGCAAAAATTGAAGTAGGAGACTTGTAATTATCAATTCATTCAATTAGTATATCTTAACTCTTATATGAACCCAATTTTCTGTTGGACCATGACATTATTTGCTGAAATCATATTTTTTTAGGCAGAAAAAGTAGCTCATACGGATCTCATCAACAATATCATATCTTAGATTCTGCACCATGCACCTCAAATACAACTTAGGCCCATTTGTGAAACCAACTTTGGAAGTATACCAATGTTAAGAATTAACAATTATCTTGCTATGTTTTAATAGTCTTAGACCATGCAACCTTGCCCTTCAGTGGGGGCAGGATGGTTAAAATAGTATCCAAATTCACATGTTTTGAGCTCCTATGCTGCCTTGACAAATTCACACTGCAGCTATGATGTGGTCAAATAGCTATACCTCTGGATGATTTGTTATGACATCAATTGGTCCAATAGTTTAAAGTATAGAAATACTGAAGTTCAAATTCCAGCAAAATTATAGTTTGCTTTTGAATTTGAGCCCTATCAAATTCTCGTCAGATCAATACAGCTAGTGCCTAGCCTTAACAATGAACAGATTTTAGGTAGGCATGCCAAACCAGCCATTTAAATAACTTATCTCAAAAGAAGAAAAATAGACATTCAAAGACTTTAATATATATATATATATATATATCTAGAACTTATTATTTGAGTTAATTTTCAGTTCAATGAGTTAAGGAGGCAACCTGAATCAAAACCTATTATGTTCAAAAGTGAGTAGAAGATTACTTGAATGCAGCCCACCCAAAAAAAAAGGTCAAACTACATGCTTACTTCAGGCAGTTCTGCAGGTATAAAATAGTATTACCAGCTAAACATAAATTCAATCCCACAATAGACACTGCTACTGCCATTTACATAAATCTAGTACATCACAAAAGTGACCAAAATGGCAATTGGGCTTCAGTGTTCAAGGCCTACACAAAATGCATTTACACCCAAAAGGTTGAAATAATGAACTAGCATAAATGACCTTACCTTTTCGTCAGCAGAGTACTTAGTGCATTTGAAATAAAACCTGAATATTTGGATCCCCAAGTATGTCTGCAAATAGTTTTAACATTTCAGTCAGTTCACTGAACAATAGTAATACATATATCATAATCAAAGTCTGAAAAGGATGTATTTTACCGATCATAGAAACAAGGATAAATAGAGTGAAGATAACAATATTATAACCATAACAAGGGTATCCATCTTTCAAACAGCATAATGTTGAAATTTCATCCAATGTCACCTCATGCTGTTACATAGAATATGTTCGGTCAGGACATCATTTCATCAGGTTAATCCCTATGTGAAAGTAGAAAAGATAAGGTAGATGGTAAAAATTTGGCATCTAGAACAGTAGTAGATTTGTAGTGACAGTACTGGGGGTACATTGAATCCACATAAAAATATGGTTGCTCTACTTAGAAAGTGTCTCTAGATTTATGATCAATAGTTGCCTTCTTACACAACTTGTGTTAATCCTTTAACCTCAATTGGAGACATCTACCATTTGTCACTAGTCGGGAAATAATAGGTGACCCACAGAAACAGGGGCAGAACAATAACTTCTAATAAAGACAAAACAGAGGGAGATCCTGAATTTTTGTGCAAAAAAACTTATAAGGGATGAACTATGACAATGTTTAACTCAAGGAAATTGAAAAGGAAAAAAACACTAGATTATTGATTTCATTAGCAAAAGAGAGGCTTGAGTAATTGAGCGAGTCATCACTACACATGTCCCAAACTTGCTGTAAATGTATGTTGTTGTTTGGCAGCACCATAGCTTTCCTTAACAACTCTCCCAGCAATAGTTCTCTTTCCAAACCTGTTTGGATATAAACCTGTTTGGATATTATATTTTGTACAATATTTACATAAACCTAACCTTTATTTAAAACTTTTTATTCACATTTTTTCGACAAAAATTCTAATCCAACAATAGATGGGGCCAAAAGAAATGCCTCAAATGTACCACTCATATCATATTTGCCCGCCAAAAAGTATCCCAAGAAAAGACATTCCCAACAAGTCCATTATTAATTTTTCACTTACTCGTCACAAGGGACAAAATGGGGTTGACCCTCCAATAATGTAAAAGTGCTTTTGAACCCGCACAAAAACAACTACAGTGACAGAATATATATACACCTAGGGATGATATTTTATCAATGTATATGTGGGTGTGCTTTTTTTCCCTCTTTGTTTCCAGATAAGATAAAACCAAAGCAAAAATATAGGTCTATTGTCACTCAACCCTCAACAAAAACCAAAGCAATAAATAAGGAAAAACCCATCAACCCACAAGAAGATAAAAGGAAAACACTCTAGAGAATTTAGAGCTAAGTTCACTCAATCCTCAACAAAAAGCTCATTAATATAAATAACTTTAATGTCTTACCGACACTAGAATGGGAGGCTGCCTCCTTCTGTGCCTCTACATTGACATCAAGAGGCTGTGAGTGTTGGGCCATTATGGCAACTAAACAGCATAAATTGATATATAAGACATAAAATATAACGCATAATATTTACTTGAAAAGAAAATGCAAAATATAACATAAGAAGGTAATGCATAAAAAACATATGTCCATATGGAAAACACAAAACAAAAACTACATATCATAAAACAAAACAAAAGGTATCCATGTCAGCCTCAGGCTCATATACCTGTCAACATAAAAATTTGTTGCTGAATCCCCACATGATCTGAATTCACTCACTAAGCATAAAGGGCATTTTAAAACAAATAAATAAAAGTGAAAATTGCCATAGTTCTTAAGTTCTGATAAACAACAGAAGTCAATAAATTCTAGTATTGTTTTTTAGTATAGACTTGCTGCAGACTAGCCTGTGAAGCCAAATCAAACACATCGTAAATAATATGACTTATTGTTCTATAAAGTATCCTGGAATTCCAAAGGTGTTTCCAGTGCACAAAATTTGAGTTCCTATTCAACATATCATTTAGCCCTTTGACAAGTCTAGCCTAGTAATAACTCTTCTCAACCACTAAAAGCCAGAATCATCCCCTTCATTCAGTTTTCATCCTGGGCTACTAACTCGTGACTAAAAACTATTTTTTTAATTTTTTATAAGTTAAAAAGTACATTATCAAAAACTCCTTGAAGGGGGCAAATCTTATACACTCAAAAGGCCAAAGCTTGGAAGCTATACATGCATGTACAAACCTCTTAAAAACCACACAAAAGACAACATAGAGGAGGAATCCTCTCTCAACCAAAAAATGGAAGTTGAACATATGATATTTTGCTCTCTATAGCATCTTGAAAATCCAAATATCAAAGCTAAATTCCTCATATACAATTTCAAATCTTCCTATAAGGCGGAATGATAGATGCAAGATTCACATTAACACATTGTAATTCTATTATGAGTTTTTCCTCTAATTATGTTACCATGTTTTAATTATAACTGTTTTTATGATTCAAGAGCTGTTGCTATTGAGAAGGTTGTTTTATATGACAATTATTTATTATAGGGTTTCATAAGGCCTATAACATGACCTCTTAAGAAAAAATGAGAATAGGCCTTGGAGAATGACTAGAAGTTGAACATGGAAGAACTTATCTTCTTCTTCTTCACTCATCATCTCTTTCTCTTCCCTGATATATGTCCATTCGCTCTTTCATCTCTTATCTACCTCAGTACTCCATATATTTCTCCTCACTCTATTTCTTTCTCCTCCATTTCTTCATCTCTTATTGATATATCTATCTCCATGTTGTCCCTAATCTCTTATTCCTATATTGTATTATTGTATCTGTCTATTTTTATCCTTCAACTCTTCTCTCCATACATTTAAAAGAAAAAAAGAAAAAAGAAAAAAGAAAAAAACAAATTGACAAGCTTTGTTCACTAACCAAGTGTTCAATAATAGTCTCATGTGATCCTGGTTACATAAATTTGGTATCAACACAAAAGTGATGCAATCCATAAGAAGCAAGAAAAGGTAAATTTACGGAAGCAGAAAACCAAAAAAATGTACGGCAAGCCTGTACTTACCCCCAAGCGATATGACCCAAAAGTAAATATGACAGCATTTGCATCTTCTATTTGATCTGTGTAACCTCTCTGATGGGTTAATTGCTTCATTCTAGAACTAACAGTTTATTATATTGTAGTTCTCTTTGACTCGTCCATCTAAACAATATGCCATAAATGTAATGGTTATTATCTTACATTTAAACAAATAAAATGATAAATAAAATGAATAGAGCTATTGGAGAGCAGTTCTAACTTATGGCTATGCCAGAGCAATATCTAATAGTTTAATGCTCTCAATGTTCAAATTTCATTAATAAATGCAAAAAAGAACAAAGCAAATAGCTACACAATAATAAGATAATTCCCTTTCTTTTGAACCACAAAAAACAGAGCATTCCCAACCCTTTATATATTTGTTTTTTTATGTGGTACATGATATGATATTATATCATATGATGATTCATATAAATAGTAAAATTAATAACATATAACATTGCTAGCATAGTTCAATGACAAAAAAAAAAAAAACAAAACAAAACAAAAAAAAAACAAAAACAAAACAAAACAAAAACAAAAAAAAAAACAAAACCATCATCATCGTGTCTAGTTTTTTGCCATACATTTTACATAGTATACATGGCCATTCTCTTGATGTTAAACACTGAATTTCTGCTGATCAACTAATACAGAGGAAAACTAAAATTACCCAATCTCATAAACTACCTAAATTCTTACATAGCTATAAACTGGAAAAATTGAAAGGGGTACAAAATAGATGTTTGAATTGTGCCTTTGTTTTCATTCTTGCAATATGGAATCGTGTTTGGACTTTTCACGGTTTGAAATAAAAAGCCAAATCTCTGTTCGATCTGAGGAAACAATGCACAAATCACCAGAATCGAAACCTTAGTTTATAAATCTCATGGCTAACTACATACATTAACTATAGGGGGGAAAAAAAAAACCCAAAAAAAAACCCAAAAAATACGTAAAACTTGAAAATTCAGATGATAAATCAAAGATTTTAAATCGCTCAATAAAGAAGACAATCAAAATTTATTTACCATATCAACAATAAAGCCAGATTAGAAGCTAAAAAAATTGTGAAGATTAAAATCCATAAAAATTCTAAAACAACTCAACGAAATTGAAGCAATATAAGCCTAAATTAAAGAAACAAGAACCTACCCACCCCACGCCCACACCAAACCATCAATTATAACATGACTGAAATATTTTATTTAATAAACCATGATTAAAAATAAGATTACATCTTCAAATCTTGATTTCATACCAATCAACAAAAGTTCACCTTCTAAACTAATCACATCCAAACTACACCAAAAAAATTAGCATAGTAAACAATGAAATTCAAGTAGAAATATCATCAATCAATTTGACTTTCACAACTTTCAATAATTAAAACCCAAAATAAATAAATAAATAAATAAAAACGAACTCAGCTCAATGATGCATATTTTGAACTCACGGCGGTTTTGACGAGTTCGTCGAAGTACGATTTGGCATGGACGACAGAGACACGAGGAGAGACGAATCGACAGGAAGATCCAGGCCCTTGATTGAAGGATTGCTAACCGATCCACTGATTCACCAAGCTCGTACACGCCATGGCTAATTCAAAAACTACGGATCGATCGAGCTCTCTCTCTCTCTCTCTAAGAGTAAAGGAATTTGGAGAGAGAGGAAAACTGTTAGACAAAAGGAGGAAGAAATGAATAGCCCATTTGTTTTTCATTGCAGCTCAATTATCCCTCCAAAATAGATAAATTATTTCCCCAAAAGATCTCAAAAGACTAAAAAGTTATTGCCCACAAAAATATTTTTCACACTAAATGATATTAAAATATTAAAAATAATTGGTGATAAAAATATATTCTTCGCTAATAATTATAAAATATTAAAAATAATTGGTGACGAAAATATATTCTTCGCTAATAATTTTATAATTAATGACAAATTTTTTTCACCAAAAGTCTCAAATTTTGGTGCCATCCAAAAAAAACTAGCGGGAAAACCTTCGGTGACGAAACTTACTTTTTCCTCACCTAAAAAGAAGTATTTGTTGACGAAAATAAATTTCGTCACCTATTATTTTTATTTTTTTATTATACGTGACAAAATTTTATAATTCATCACGAATTATTCTTATTTAGTGACAAAATTTATTTTCTTCACTACTTTTCGTCACCATAAGTTACTTTTGTTGTAGTGAATCTTTTTTTTTTGGGGGGTCGCAAATAAAATTTAAACAATAAAATAATACCGTTTAACTCTTCTTTTTTTTTTTTTTTTTTGTGACGCGGGTTGCTGTCGTTAAAAAAATTTATTTTTTGTTAAAATAAATTTTTTTGTAGTTAATGAAAAAAATTTCATTTTTTTTTAGTTACTAAGATTGAAATTTATTTGTTTCATTTTTATTTTAATTAAAAAAAATATTATTATTATTTTTTATTTGGTAGAAGTAGGGGTAATATTTTAATGAAAAATATTTTCCACTAAAATAAAAGTTTATTTTCTGTGGTCAATGAAAAATATTTTTCTACGACCTATTTTTTTTGGTTAGTAAAAATCATGAACTATTTTTTTGTGTAGAGGAAAGGGAGCGACATTAGCGATGGAGGTGGTGGATAAGAGATGATGGTGGTGGTGGTAGTGATGGCGAAAAATATTAGTGGTGAAGTTGTGGTAGTGGTAGTGTAGATGGAGTGGCAGGGGTGAAGGAGAGGTAATGGTAGTAGTAGTGGCAGTAGTGGTAGTGGTGGTAGTGGAGTGGTGGTGATGTCAGTAGTAATAGTAGTCGTAGAGGTGAAGTGGCGACAGTGGAAGTAGTGGTGGTGGTGGAATGACGTTTACAGTAGTGGTGAAGTTGGTAGAGGAGATAGGTGGTGAGAGAGAGAGAGATGAGTGAGAGACGGATAGAAGAGATAAAGAGAGAGAATAGAGCGGGAATGGAAAACAAAAACAGGCGGGAATAAAAAATATTTTTTTTTGTTAGAAATGAAATTTAAATAACAAAATAATGTCGTTTAACTTTTTTTTTTTTTTTTTTTTTGCGACGGGAGTTGCCGTCGTCAGAAAAAAATATTTTTTGTTAAAAAATATATATTTTTTGTAATTAATGATTTTTTTTTTTTTTTGTAGAGGATAGAGAGTGGCAGTAGTGGTGAAGGTGGTGGATAAGAGATGATAGTGGTGGTGGTGGTAACGGCGAAGGAGATTAATGGTGAAGTTGTGGTAGTGGTAGAGTAGATGAAGTGGCAAGGGTGAATAAGAGGTAATGGTAGTAGTAATGGCAGTAGTGGTGAAGGTGGTGGATAAGAGATGATGGTGGTGGTGGTGGTGGTGGTGGTGGCGGCGAAGGAGATTAGTGGTGAAGTTGTGGTAGTGGTAGAGTAGATGAAGTGGCAAGGGTGAATGAGAGGTAATGGTAATAATAGTGGCAGTAGTGGTACTGGTGGCAATGGTAGTAGCAATGGTAGTCGTAGAGGTGAAGTGGCGACAGTGGTAGTAATGGTGGTAGTGGAATGGCGTTTGCAGTAGTGGTGAAGGTGGTAAAAGAGATGGGTGGTGAGAGAGAGAAAAATGAGTGAGAGACAGATAGAGGAGAGAGAAAGAGAGAGACAAAGACAGAGTGATGAGCGAGAGAGAGACAAAATGGTCGCTAAAAGTGCATTTTCTTGTAGTGGATAGATAAATCGAGAGGGAGCTCAGTAAATAGAGAAGACAGAAGAGAGAGAGTGAGCAACGCGAACATAGTGGGAGAGAAAGAGAGAGAGAAAGAGAAGAGAGAGAGAGGGACAAAAAGATAGAGAGTGAGAGACAGAAAAAAGATAGAGAGAGAAGAGAGATGAACGAGAGAGAGAGATAGAGAGAAGAGAGATGAGCGAGAGAGACATAGAGAGAAGAGAGATGAACGAGAGAGAGAGAAGAGAGATGAATGAGAGAGACAGAGAGAGATGAGAGAGATAGAGAGAAGAGAGATGAGCGAAAGAGACAGAGAGAGAAAAGAGATGAGAGAAGAGATAGATGAGTGAAAGACACAGAGAGAGAGAGAGAGAGAGAGACAGATAGACAGAAATAAAGGAGTGATGAGTAAGAGAGAGAAAGAGAAAGAGAAGAGAGAGAGGAAGATGAAAAAATGGGTGAAAAGATAGAGACAAAGAGAGAGGGAGAGAAAAAAAGAGCGAAAAGAGATAAACGAGAGAGAGACAGAGAGAAATGAGCGAGAGAGATAAAGAGAAGAGAGATAGAGAAGAGAGACAGAGAGAGATGAGAGAGATAGACAGAGAGAAAGAGAGAGACAGACAGACAAAGAAGAGTGATGAGTGAGAGAGAGAGAGAGCGAGAGAAGAGAGACATAGACAGAGAGATAGAAAGATGAAAAAATGGGTGAAAAAGTTCCGTGTCTAAAGCCTCATTTTCTAGTAGTGAGTCATCTCTATCATTCATGGGTAGAATAGAGGCGCGGATTTGGGAATTGTATATTTTATATAAAAATCAAATTGAAATATTTTATACAATCACACCTATTTAGGGAGTGTGATTAAAAAGTAGTAATGTATATATAATCACACTTTAATTAAAATGTGTGATTAAAAATATATATATATATATATATATATATATATATAATCACACTTATTTAAAAAGTGTGATTAAAAAGTAGTAGTGTATATATAATCACACTTTAATTAGAAGGTGTGATTAAAAAATATATAAATAATCACACTTTAATTAGAATGTGTGGTTAAAAAATATCTATATGATCACACCTATTTAAAAAGTGTGATTAAAAAGTAGTAGTGTATATATAATCGCACTTTAATTAGAAAGTGTGATTAAAAAATATATAAATAATCACACTTTAATTAGAATGTGTGGTTAAAAAATATCTATATAATCACACTTATTTAAAAAGTGTGATTGAAAAGTAGTAGTGTATATATAATCACACTTTAATTAGAAGGTGTGATTAAAAAATATATAAATAATTACACTTTAATTAAAATGTGTGGTTAAAAAATATCTATATAATCACACCTATTTAAAAAAGTGTGATTAAAAAGTAGTAGTATATATATAATCACACTTTAATTAGAAGGTGTGATTAAAAAATATATAAATAATCACACTTTAATTAGAATGTGTGATTAAAAAATATATATATAATCACACTTGTTTAAAAAGTGTGATTAAAAAGTAGTAGTGTATATATAATCACACTTTAATTAGAATGTGTGATTAAAAAAATATATATATAATCACACTTAATTGAAAAGTGACATAAAAAATAAATATTATCACACTCAATCAAATTAAGTGTGATTAAAATATCAATCTAATTTTTTTTATCACACTTCCAATAAAAGTGAGATCTTTTTTTCTGTCAAAGTGTGATCTTTAACTATTTTTGTAGTAGTGACCTTTTGTGTATCCATCTATCACACTTTGTGTTCACCATTAGTGTATCTATCATACTTGTTCACTAAATGCATCTATCACACTTCGTGTTCACCGTTAGTGTATCTATCATACTTGTTCACTAAGTGCATCTATCACACTTTGTGTTCGCCTTTAGTGTATCTATCATACTCTGTTCACATAGTGCATCTATCATACTTTGTGTTCACCCTTTGTGTATCTATCACACGCTCGCTTTGTGTATCCATCACACGTTTACTTTGTGTATCCATCACACGCACGCTTTGTATATCTATCACATGTTCACTTTAGTGTATCTATCACTACACTCGCTTTGTGTATCTATCGCACATGCTTACTCACTCTGTGTATCTATCACACCTTGTCCACTTTTGTGTATCTATCGCACATGCTCGCTAAGATTGCATAATCTTCTTATATCCTTTCTGCATGTAATGTAGTTTGGTTTTTATTCGTTTGCTTAAATTGCTTATTCGTGTGCTTCATTACAGCTTCCTTTGCATGATCATGAGTTATGTCCCGCTTTGTGCATATCATTCTGCATTTTCCCCCTTCCTGAGGGCATGCCTGCGCATGCATCTTTGTTTATCTCGCTTGTTTGTCTAAGTCTTCGGCCTTGTCAAAGATGGGTTGTCTCTGGGCTTTGACATTCACTCCCGTCAATTACGACTTTCGAGTTCTGTCAAAGAGGGGCAACTGTAGACACCCCATTTTTGACCGACCTTAAGACTCAGACGTCACCAATTGAGTGCTCGGTGACGATGCATATTGTGCTCGTTCTGAGGTTACAGAGTCTCAGCTGCGAGCCTTGCCTCCCGACTTCGAGGCACTTTTGTGTTTTGCCTCGATTTGCGAACCAGGTCCTATTTTCTTTATTTTCTCTTCCTGAAGGGGAGGAGAGGTCTCGTAGACCATCTCTTAGTGGCCGTAGGCTACGTTTCGTGGTCATAGGCCATTTTTCCCGTTTGGAGACCAGTTTCCGATTTTCGAAGCCGTCGGTCGAGTGTCTCGGTTCGAGACCGCTTAACTACCTCCGTTTGCTCTGGTTTTTGGCACACACCTTGTTTCCTCTCTTTTGAGGGACACTGTGGCCCGAGAGACCACCTTCGTGGTCGCACGCACTTCCGGTACCTAACAGCCTGTTTTTAGGGCCCCAGGCCGCGTGTTTTGGCCCCCGAACCCTGGTTTTGCATCGGTTAGGGTTCGTTTTTGGTATGGACCCTATTTTCATTGTTAGGAAGGTTGTAGGATGGTGGGAGACCAACAATTCTTATGAAAATTATTTTCTCTCTCCTCCAGCCTGTTTTCTTGACCGAAGGTTTTCTCACTTTTGGACATTAATTTCTGGTCTCCCATACCACCATTGTATTCTACTCACCTGGGAGGCCACCAATATGGGTAGGCCGACCAGTTTTTCTTCCTGACCATTTTGAACCTTGCTAGAAAGCTGGTTTTTCTCACTCTTGGGCCACAATTTTTGGTCTCCCACCATACAGCTATGTTGTACTCACCTAGGAGGCCACCAATCTGGTATGGCCGCCCACCTTTTCAACTTGACCTTTTTGACCCCTGGTGAGGGGGAGTGGCTGGCCGACCACCTTAATTGGTCGGCCTGTTTCCTGCTTTTTGGTCTCTTTAAGTGTAAGCCAACTGTGCCAGCTGGAAGCCTCAGAAGTGATCCTTCATACACGTGTATAGAGGATCTTTGAGCTTGGTTTGAAGCTTCTTAGAGAAGCTTTGGCCTCTCTTCTCTATAAAGGGAGGCCTCTTCTTCCATTGCTAGGGTTGAACCTTTTGGTTAGAGCATACATACACTTCCCTCCATATCTCTCTCTTCCAAGCTCCAAAACTCCATTATTCTTGGCCATTTTCACTACACCTCCTAGCACAACACCTCCACCATCCATCCAAGCACATTGGAATTGATTTTTAGAGGTTGAAGGCTCATTACCTTAGTCCAGAAGTTGCTGAGGGTCGGCTCTACAAGGGTAAGCCTCTATTTTCCCTTTTTTTTGCATTATTTTGCTTCATTGCTTAGCCGTATTTGCAAGAATTTCTAGGTTTTGTTACAAACTAAAAAGTGTCTTATTTTGAGCTCCTCTTGAATTTTTATTAAGGATACTTTTCTGTTTGAGGTCTTCTACCTCCTTGTATGCCCTATCCCTCTTTGTAGGCTTATTTTACTTCCTAACTTAGCATTACTTGTGAGCATTTTCGAGATTTGTTATAAACTGAAAAGAGTCTTATTTTGAGCCCCTCTTGATGTTTGATTAAGGTCACTTCTCTGTTTGGGGTCACCTTCTCGTTTGCATGCTTCATTTCCTCATGTTTAAGGCTATGCATTAGAGCATTTGTGTTGACCTTGGTTTGGCCTTTTAGCCACTAAAATCTAGTGGATTTTCAGTGGCTTAGATGTATTTTTGAGCCCTAAAATCATAGAGGGCTGACCCTCTCACCCCTTGTTCTCTTTACTAGCTTTGTTGGCCTTCCAAAGGGGCTCCTACTTGCATGTTGTGAAGTCATATTTCAGGCCCTATTTGGTGAGTTTTAAGGTCTTCCTTGACTCTGTCCAGAGCCCATTTTCCATATTTTGTGTCTTTGATGCATGTGTAGAACAATCTCATTCAAGGCCTTTCAAAGGGGCCTTTATTTTCATGTTTCCTAGACCCATTTCAGGCTCTTTTTAGTGGGTTTTAGGACCTCAGAACCTCAGTCCAGAGGTGGTTTTTCCATTGTGTGTGTCGATCTTGCATGTGTAGAACAACCCCCTTATTGGCCTTTCAAAGGAGCCCATCATTCTTGCATGCATTGACTGAGTTTCAGTGGTTATTTGGGTATATTTTGGCATGGCATATTTCTTTTTTTGGCTGGTTTGGTGAGCCTTCATACGCTCCATATAGTTGTAGTATAACTCATGGTTCACTAGCTTTCTTTGCATGCTTTGTTGACCCTTGATTTTAACACTTTTTGGCCATGCCTTAAACTGATATTGTGCTCATTTTGGACTGCCCTAGCTCTATTTTTGGGTCTCATGGTTTAATGATGTTGGTTTTGCATGCTTGTAGTTCAATACCCATGCTTTACCTTGAGTTTTGAGGTTCATTACATGCATATACTGAGGTGTGTTCATGTTTTGGGCTCATTATACATCATATTTCAGAGCTTGTTTGAATGTCATATTGCCATGTTTTGTACTCTTTAAATGTGTTTGAGAGTCGGACTTGTATGCCTTGTTTTCGGACCATTGGATGAGCTCCATTTCGTTGCATTCCGAGCCATCATTTTAGGCCATTTCCCCACTGTTTCAGACCTGCCTAGGGTCTGTTTGGGGTTAGTTTTTCCTTTAGTGCATTGTTTTGGGTACCTCTAGTGTAATGCACTTCACTAGTTTCGATACCCGGGCCCCCTATCTTGCATTGTGTGCCATATTTGCATGTTTTTTAATCATATTTTATGCCATTTCAGAGCTGTATCATGTGTCATTTTATGCCATGTTTCATCCTTTACCATGCTTTGATAGAGTGGCATTTGATGCCTTAGGATCAGTCCCTTGCATCGTGCATGTTTGCATGTGTTTCGATTGTCTCATTTCCATCATTTGGCCACTGATGTGAGTGTGGCTGAGGTCCATTCATGTTGGTGTAAGCCCATCGTGCATTGTGTATGCCATTTTAGTTCATAGCATTACGTATGTTAGGTTGCATGTTAGAGCATTCTGTATGCCATGTTACATCACGTGCATTGTGTATGCCATCTTAGTCCATAGCATTGCGTATGCTAGGTTACATGTTAGTCGCATTGTGTATGCCATCTCATTCTCATTTGCATTGTGTTTGGGATAGGAGTTAGCCCGAGCACAGGAAACGAGGGACGTTTCGTACTCCAAGTAACGGAACGTGTCTTAATTCCCGGTCGCCAACACTCCGGATTAACCATGATGGAGTCTAGGCCTCGTTGTGTTTATATGTGCATTCATTTCACATCGAGTCGGGCAATTTGACTCCTCGACCATCGTGCATCGAGATACGTGATTGGTGGCACGAAGATCGAGGTGTGCATACATATGTGAAAATACTTTGCCATGCCCCTTTCTTGCTCTCTGTTGCAGCAAATCAAAAATCAGCAACTTTCTAAAGCCTTGCACAGCATTCCGGGAATAATTGCAAACAGAGGCGAATCGGGGCATCGCAATGGATTTCTGCGCAAGGCAACTCGAGCATGCATCTTTCATCATTCGGAACAGAGCTGAGGCGGTCCATGAATTTGCATGCTAGTTTATTCGCTTTCCTAGTTAATTTGTTAATTAATTAGGGTTTTGTAATATTTAATCATTCATTTTGACTGTATTATTTATTCGGACCCTCCGAGCGAGGGCACAATTGTAATAAGTGTGCGTGTGTGTGATGTATGTCTTCCAACCCCACGTCTTTCTCCCTTTTATTTACCAGCTTATGACGGTTAGTTTAGGGCATGTTTCAATTAGCATACTTATGATAGCCTGTTTGCATTCATTCATCTGTCTTGCATGCACCGGGCTCGGCGCATCATACTAACTGCATTGTATTTCAATTCCGAGTTGAATACTTGTTAGCTGTAGCATTTCACATGCCATCTTTAGAATAGCCGAGCCTATTGTAGTTGCATTCCTGCATGTGTTGCATTAGGCATTTCAGCATAGTTAGGATCATGCATGAATTCCTAACGTGGCTTCTGTTTTGGCTTGGAGTACTCGGTAAGTGTTTATACTTTAGCATCCTTGCATGTGTGTGAGTGACTGCCATGATAGCATGCCTACCATGAGGCTATGTGCTTATGTGATACAACTGCCTGAATGCCTGTGGGTGAAGGTTGGATTATCTGAATTGGAATAATGCATTAACTGTGAGTTTTAAGCCCACTAGCTAGTGGCAAAACCATCTTTTCTAAGCCCACCCGAGGGTGGCAAAATCTACATTTTTAGCCTACTTACGAGTAGCAAACTATTTTCAAAATCAAACATGAAATGTTTTATTCCAATTCAGGCGATCCAGTCTATACTTGTATGCTGTGCATATCACATAGTAAATCTAGGCTAATAACCGGTATAAGAATGCATAATGTTTTCAAAACTCGATGTCATGGTTAGTAAAGGCCGATCTTTGATCGGACGAGCGGGGGTGCTCACAAAGTGACCTTCCCCAATCGTACCCAAGTTCCCGAGCCAAGGCAACTTTGGTGATGACGGACACGTGGCCTTGGGCAACGAGTCAGGGTTTCCTAAATTTCCCAAAAATAAAATATTTAGGTGGCGACTCTGTATCTGGCAAAGCAATCCATGTTTGGCATTTCTTTCAAAAAAAATCTATTTTCAAAAACGATTTGCCAGATTTGGACTCTTTGATGATTCATCGGTCTTGCATTGTACTCTACGAGATTAGATACAGCACCGTGACTTTGAGTCCTGATCTGTAGTGAGCCCAAATGAACATAACGGGATTTCCCTCCTGGGACGTTCGGGGACGTCTACAGTATGCTACTATCACACTAAAGCAATTATCGGTACCTCCTGTCGTAAGAGGTAACTTTTTGCTATTCAATTCCTTAGCCAATGTGTTGATTGATACGGGTGCATTTCATTCCTTCATTTAGTCGTCTTTTGCATCTACTTTGGGGTTAGAGTTTGATCAGTTAGAGTCTCCTCTATTTGTTGAGACATCTATTAGAGGTAGAGTGGCACTGGGTCGAGTATGCAGCTCCTATGAGATTAAGGTCACAGATCGTTGACTCTCTTTTGATTTTGTTGTTCTTGATATACATGCTTTTGATGTGATTCTGGGCATATATTGGTTGACTTATTTTCGGGTTTCAATAGATTGTCATCGTAGAAGGATGTTAGTGTGTACACCATCAAGAGAGTGTTTCTAGTTTTTGTGTGACCAAGGTGATAGTTTTAGTCCTCCATTATATGACCTTAAAGGTCAAAAAGAGTTGAGTTTCCTTTTTTTGCATCTCGGTAGTTGACGAGGGCAGTACAGCTCGGGGAGACCGAGAATAGTTCAAGAGTATCCAGATTTCTTTTTAGAGGATCTTATAGAGTTACCACCACATAGAAAGATTGAGTTCTCTATCGATTTGGCGTCGGGCACAGCTCTAATTTCCTTGGCACCATATAGGTTTGCACTAGTCGAATTGTGTGAGTTGAAGGTACAGCTCCAAGATTTATTAGATTAGGGCTTTATTCACCTTAGTACCTTGCCTTGGGGAGCACCAACTCTCTTTTCAAAGAAGAAGGATGTCACATGGCGATTATGTATTGATTATCGAAAGTTGAACTGAGTAACTGTTAAGAACAAGTAACCATTATCGTGAATGATCTGTTTAACTAGTTGAAGGGGTCGTGTTGGTTTTTGAAAATTGATTTGAGATCGGGGTATCACCAGTTGAGGTTAAAGGAGGAGGATATTCGAAAAAAGACATTCCATACGTGGTATGGCCATTACGAGTTATTAGTAATGGCTTTTGGGCTAACAAATGCACCAGCTTCGTTTATTGACATGATGAATCGTGTTTTTCGTCAGTTCTTAGATAGATTCATGGTTGTCTTTATCGACGATATCTTAGTTTATTCACCCTCCGAGGAGGATCATGAGGAACACTTGCGAGTTGTACTTGAGCTGTTTAGAACACACCGTCTATATGCTACGTTCAGAAAGTGTGAATTTTGGCTCAACAAAGTTAAGTTTCTAGGCCATATGGTGTTTGGGGAGGGGGTGACTATAGATTCATCTAAAATAGACGTAGTATAAGATTGGGAGGAACCTAAGAATGCCTTTGAGATCTGGAATTTCTTAGGCTTAACGGGGTATTACTACAGTTTTGTAATAGATTTCTCTAGATTGGTTTCGCCATTAACTAGGTTGACAAATAAAGGAGTTAGATTCATGTAGAGTGAGGCTTGCGAAAAGTCATTCCAAGATCTTAAGATTAGACTCACCACTGCTCCAGTTTGATTATTCCGGGAGGGGTTTGGCTTATTCAATTTATTGTGATACATCTCGAAAAGGTTTAGGTTATGTGTTGATGTAGGAAGGAAAAGTTGTAGCCTATGGTTCATGGCAATTGAAAACTTGTAAGAGAAATTATCCTACGCATGATTTAGAGCTAGTGACAGAGATTTTTGACTTAAAAATCTGGAGACATTATCTGTACAGGGAGAAATTTTAGGTGTTTTTCGATCACAAAAGTCTAAAATATCTATTCTCACAGAAAGACTTGAATTTGAGGCGAGGAAGATGGATGGAGTTTATTGTGGACTATGATTTTGAGTTACATTATCATCCAGGGAAGGCCAATGTACCAGCCGATACTTTGAGTAGGAAATCTGTAAGTAGAGTAGCGAGTATTGTTATCCAGGAGTAAGAGATGTTGGGTGTTATCAACAAGTTTAACTTGAACCTCGGCGAGTCTATTGACTTTTCCATTTTATTTACCACATTTGCATAACGTACGTTAGTTAGCCGAGTTATAGAGGCACAATAGCATGATCGTGAAGTAGAGACTATCCAATGGAAGATCTCTAATAGGAAGGTAGAGAAAGGTATGAATGTTCATTTGGACTTGAGTGTGAGATATCTAGACCACATTTTCGTGCTAGAGTCATGTAAAGAGGAGGTACTCTGCGAGTTCTACCATGCATGCCTTACGGTACACTCAGGAGGTACGGAGATGTACCACGACCTTTGCTGCCAGTTTTGGTAGAGGGGATGAAAAAGATGTGAATGTTTGTTTCAAGGTACCTCACTTGTCAACAAAGAACACCAACGACCTGTGGGTTTATTTTAACCCTTACTATAGCCGAGTAGAAGTGAGAGCATGTCATGATGGATTTTGTTGTGGGTCTTTTGAGAAATCAACGGGGTAATGATGCCGTGTGGGTAGTTGTCGACCGGTTGGTTTCAGCTCAAACTCGTCAGAAGAGTTATACTGACTGAAAGAGGAGACCCTTGTCTTTTGAGGTAAGGGATCATGTATTTCTTAAAATCTAATCGATGTGGGGTTTGACAAGATTTGGTAAAAGTGGGAAGTTGTCTCTGAGATTCATTGGGCCTTTTGAGATTCTAGAGCAGATTAGGAAGGTAACTCATTGTTTAGCCTTGTTGCCCTAACATTTCAAGGTTCATGATGTGTTTCATATTTGTATGTTCCGGAAGTATGGGCCTGATCCTTCACACAAGTGTTGGATTGGACCGATTTAGAGGTAGATGAGGATGCCTTATATGAAGAGAGACCGGTTCGGATGTTAGATAGTTGGGATAAAGTCTTGAGGGGCTAGACTATTCCTATGGTTAAGGTGTTGTGGCGACACCATGGAGTTGAGAAGGCGACTTGAGAGCATGGGGCTGAAGTTCAAAAGAAGTACTCGGATCTATTTGTTGATATTTATGTCTTTTGTGCTAAATTTCTCTAGTGTTGTAATATATGTGTAGACACCCCATTTTTGACCGACCTTGAGACTCAGATGTCACCAGTTGAGCACTCGGTGATATCGCATATTGTGCTCGTTCAGAAGTTTCAGAGTCTCGGCTACGAGCCTTGCCTCCGGACTTCCGGGCTCTTTTGTGCTTTGCCTCGGTTTGTGAACCAGGCTCAGTTTTCTCTGTTTTCTCTTACCGAAGGGAGGGAGAGGTCTCATAGATCATCTCTCAGTGGCCGTAGGCTACGTTTCGTGGTCGTAGGCCATTTTGCCTGTTTGGAGCCCGGTTTCCGATTTTTCGGAGCCGTTGGTCGTGTGCCTCGGTTCGGGACCGCTTAACCATCTCCGTTTGCTCCAGTTTCTAGCATACATCTTATTTGCTCCCTTTTGAGGGACACTGTGGTCCGAGAGACCAACTTCGTGGTCGAACACCACTCCCAGTGCCCAACAGTCAGTTTTCGGGGCCTCGGACTGCGCGTTTCGGCCCCCGAACCTTCATTTTGCATCGGTTTTGGTTTATTTTTGGCAGGGACCTCTGTTTTATTGCTAGGAAGGTCATAGAAGGATGGGAGGCCAGTAATTGTTCTGTCAGCCAACTTTATCCCTTCATCGCCCTCCGTCGCCCGATTTTGTTCACTTCAAAGCCAATGTTGACCACCCTTGGGCCATTTTCTTGCACCCTAAACCCCATATTTGTGATGTACACATCTGGGAGGCCACCAATATTTGGTGGCCGGCCAGTAATTCCTTTTGACCCTTTTGAACCCCTCCTAAAAGTGGGTTGTTCTCTCTCCTGGTTCACTTTTTCCAGTTTTTAACCACAGGGTTGTGTTGTGCACACATCAGAGGCTCTCTTTCTGTGGTGGCCGGCCATTAATTCTCATTGACCGTTTTGACCCTTGGCCGGCCGGCCATGGGAGGTAGCCGGCCGGCCACCTACAACCTAGTTAGCTGGCCGGTCATGATCCTTGCACCCTGTTCCTTATAGCTGTATATTCTGTTTCCCCCCAGATTGTATATCCGGGGGGCTGCATTTTGGAGGGAAACTTGGTTGGTTTTCCCTCCATTTTTCCCCCATTCCCCCCCCCCTTTCTTGCCTATATAACAGCAGCTCCAGCTCTGTTCTTAGGGTTACAAAAATCCCCCTCAAGCCCTTTGCATTATATCTCTCTCCCTCTCTATTCTAAACTCAAAAACCTTTCAAGTCCTACACCCCTTTCTTCATCAACCCATAGCCCCACCCTTCCATCCTCCATTCCAGCAGTTTGAGGGTGTTCTCCAGAGCCTAAGAGTGCTGCATTTTGGTCCAAGAGTTGCCAAAAATTTCGTCTACAAGGGTAAGCTCCATTTCCCCCTTTTTGGTCCATATTTTGCATCCTTTCTAAGCCATATTTTCTTGCTATTTTGGGCTCCGACCCTAACTGGATTTAGGCTTATTTTGAGCTCCTTTTCACTTTTTTTTAAGGGCCTCTCACTTTTTGAGGCCTCCTTGTTGCACTTTCTTCATTATCTCTTTTGTATGCCATTATCTTGTGTAGTATTTTTGGCTTATGTATAAACTGTTTTGAGCTCTGTCATGAACTAAGAAGAGGCTTATTTTGATCCCTTCTTCAATGTTGTTGAAGGGCTCATCACTGTTTGAGGCTCCTATCTTCCACTTGCCTTTATATCCCTTTTTTGGCTCCATTTTTGCATGATTTATTAGCCTCTTGTTCTTCTGTTTTTGGACTTTGGTCCGAACTGAAAATAGCCTTATTTTGACCCCCTATTCATGTTTCATTAAGGGTCTTTTACTTTTTAAGGCATCCTTTATATACTTTGTGTTATATCTCTCTTTTTGGCCTTATTTTGCGTAGTATTTTAGGCTTGCATGCATACTGTTTTGGGTCTGGCCATCAACTGTAAAGTGTAATATTTTGGGCCCCTATTCAACATTGCTGAAGGGCCCCTTTGTGTTTGAGGCCAGAAACCACCACCTGCTTCTTTGTCCCTCTTTTGGCCCATTTTTTGCATGAGAGCTTAGCCATAACTGTGTTGGTTTTTGTGGTTTGTTGTAAACTTTAAAATATCATATTTTGGGCCCTTCTCCAAAATTGTTGAAGGACCCTCAGCTGTTTGAGGCCAGAAGATGTGACTTGCTTCTTTATCTTACATTTAGGGCCATTTTTGCGTACCGGTTTAGCCCTATTTGTGTTTGCTATTTGGCCTCACCTAAAACTGTAAACATGCTTTTTTTGGGGCTGTCTTGAATCTGTCTTCACATGTCATGATCGAATATTGCATGCTTTGTATAGCTGTAGGCCATTGCGTACGCTTAATCTTGCATTTCGGGACCATTTCATGCATCGGGTGCTATATTTTCATAATTCGGGGCTGTTTCGGGTCATATTTTAGTGCTGAAATTTGCATGTTTGCATATCATATTTCATGCCTTGCCATGTCTTGTTAGAGTGGCATTCGGTGCCCTAGGGTCGGTCCTCGGTTTACGTGCACGCGTGCACGTACTTCAAGAGTCTCATTTTCATCTAATGGCCTCTTATGTGAGTGTGGCTGAGGTCCACTCATGTTGGTGTAAGTCCATTATGCATTGTGTATGTCATTTCATTTCATAGCATTGTGTATGCTGGGTTGTATGTTAGCGTATTGTGTATGCCATGTTACCTCGTGCATCGTGTATGCCATTTCATAGCATTGTGCATGTTAGGTTGTATATTAGTTGCATTCATGCATGTCATGCATATCGCATTGTGCTTGGGATAGGAGTTAGCCCGAGCACGGGAAACGAGGTACGTTTCGTACTCCGAGTGACGGAACGTGTCTCAATCCCCAATCACCGACACTCCGGATTATCCATGATGGAGTTAGGTTTTAGTTGAGTTTTTATGTGAATTCATTTCATATTGAGTTGTGCAATTCGACCCCTCGGCCATCATGCATCGAGATGCGTGATTGGTGGCACGAGGATCGAGACATACATACATTTGTGAAAATACATTGCTATGCCCCTTTCTTGCTCTCTGTTGCAGCAAATCAAGAATCAGCAGTCTTTCGGGCTTGGCGCGCTTTCCAAGAAATCATTGCAAAACAGAGGCTAATTGGGGCATCCCAGTGAATTTTCACGCAAGGCAGCCCAAACATACATCATTCATCAGAGTCAAGGCAGTCCCTAGCTTGCATGCTAGTTTACGGCTTTCTTAGTTAAATTTGTAATTTAATTAGGATTTTGTAATTATTTGGACTGTAATATTTATTCGGGACTGTATTATTCTTTCGGACCCTCTGTGCGAGGGCATAATTGTAATAAGTGTGCGTGTGTGTGATGTATGTCTTCCAACCCCACGTCTTTCTCCCTTTTATTTACCAGCTTATGATGGTTAGATTAGGGCATATTTCAATTAGCATACAGTATGATAGCATGTTTGCATTCATTCATCTGTTTTGCATGCACCGGACTCGGTGCATCATACTAACTGCATTGTATTTCCAATTCCAAGTTGAATACTTGTTAGCTGTAGCATTACATATGCCATGTCTAGAATAGCCGAGCCTGCTATAGTTGCATTTTGCATGTGTTGCATTAGGCATTTCTGTATAGTTAGGATCATGCATGGATTTCTAATTAGTTTTTGTTTTGGCTTGGAGTACTCGGTAAGTTTTATGCTTTAGCATCCTTGCATGTGTGTGAGTGACTGCCATGATAGCATGCTTACCATGAGGCTATATGCTTATGTGATATAACTGCCTGAATGCCTGTGGGTGAAGGTTGGGTTACTTGGATTGGAATAATTCATCAAATGTGTGTTTTAAGCCCACTAGATAGTGGCAAAATCATGTTTTCTAAGTCCACCCGAGGGTGGCAAATCCACGTCTTAGCCTACTTGCGGGTAGCACCATCAAACCATTTTCAAATAAACAAACATGAAATGTTTTGTTCCAATTCAGGCGATCCAGTCTATACTTGTATGCTGTGCGCATCACATAGTAATCTAGGCTAATAACCGGAATAAGAACACACAATGTTTTCAAAACTTGATATCATGGTTAGTAGAGGCCGATCTTTGATCGGGCGAGCGGGGGTGTTCACGAAGTGACCTTCCCCAATCGTACCCAAGTTCCCGAGCCGAGGCAACTTTGGTGATGACGGACACGTGGCCTTAGGCAACGAGTCAGGGTTTCCTAAATTTCCCCAAAATAAAATATTTAGGTGGCGACTCTGTATCTGGCAAAGCAGTCCATGTTTGACACTTCTTTTCTAAAAATCTGTTTTCTCAAAATGATTTGCCAGATTTGGACTCTTTGGTTCAGATTAAGAACCGTGACAATTTGAGAGTCCTGAGCTGTAGTAACCCCAAATGAACAGAACGAGACTCACCCTCCTGGGGCGTTTGGGGACGTCTACAGTTTCTGGCGACTCTGCTGGGGATTTAGAGAACTTGACTCGAACTCGTGATATCTTGTTTTGATTACACTTATGTGTTTCTTTGCATTGCATTTGCATTGGTGTGCCTAGGACACCGTGTTTGCCATCTGCTATTCCTGAACAGTTTGCTGGAGGCTTGTCTTGTCAAGGCATGACCATAAGGCTGACCGGTTGTGGGCTCTGCCAGTATGGGAACACAAACCCCGGTTTTACCGGGGCACCCTTTTGACCATTCGACCTAGTGCATATTCAGAATCCATAGTGACCATTCCAAACTATGACAGGTTGCTTACCCGATAGGTTGTTTGAAACCGCTGCGTACGTAGTGAAACCCTAGCTCCTGACAAAATAGGACAGGGAAACCCTACCCCAACATAGGGGTGTTTTGGCTCTCACTTATCTGCTATGTGCTTTTAGAGTGCGTCTCTATAGGAATGCATGTACCAGTCTACAAGTTTGGGCATCAGGCCTGCGGGCACCAGTTTAGTAGTTTGGGCATCAGGCCTGAGGGCACCAGTTCAGTACTTTGGGATTCAGTTCACCTGAGGGTATCAGTTTATGGGCAGAATTTTGGGCAGAATTTTGTAGGAGGCACAGTCATTCAGCTCTGCTCATATGGGTTATCGTGAAATCGGGCTGAGATGCTGTCTGTTTTCCCTTTTGCTAAGTAGTCTTGGAACCATAGCATCAGAAGGGTCTGATATCCCCCGGGTACTCTGGACCTGTGTTGTTATGTGATCGAGGGATGAACCACTTGCTGGCGGTACTCAGTTTACTCCAGATGTGATGAATGGCACGCACTGTTTTGAGCATTTGTGAATGCTGGTTTTTGTACATTCTGACTTAGGTATTGGGTCAGTCTTGTTGTTTTGTTTTTGAGTCTGTCTTTTTGTTTTGAGTCAGTCTCTTTTTGTTTTGGGTTTGTCTTGATTGTATCGAGTCAATCCTGTTGTATAGGAGTCGGGTGATTCCAAGGGGTGTTGCCTCGGGCATCACCATTTTGTTGTGTTTGTCTTTTCGTTTTGTTTTGAGTCTGTTTCTGTCAGGGAGCCAGTTGTGCCAACAGATTTTGAATGAAACAGCAGTGATTTTCATGCTCTCGCATTTGCTTCTGCCTTGTGCCAGTTGTACTAGAAATTCCAAATGAGATGGCAGTATTTGATTAGAAGCTGTGTCTTTTCTGTGCCTTGAAATCATTGTATCGACCTAAGTTTTTCAAAACTTTTTTGAACACTGCGGTGAAAACGAAGATGAAGGAATTCCTTGGGATTTGCAAAATTTGATCAATTGAGAGAAAGAAAGGCGTGCTAAGCCCTTAATGAATGAAATCATGCTTGTTAGTGTGAGTATTGGGAAGGATCCTGGCATGATCCAGATTGGTTCTACACTGTCTTCAGCGCGAGCGACTGGTCGCTTTCTTAAAAGATTTCAAAAAATGTTTTGCGCGGTCCTACGAACACCTATGTAGAATCGCTTTTGAGATTGTGCAGCTCAGGATCGCTCTCAGCCTCGAGACTCGACCCCTCTGCTTTCAAAACCTTGAACTCGAATTCAGAACGTTCGACGGTCAACTACAATGTGAGGCCTGTGTGGCCAGATTCAAAGCAGCCCTCGAACAAGAGGCAAGGAAGTCAGTTCAAAAAGACCAGATGTCATCAAAAGAAGCTTGCGAAGCTAGGTCAGAAGCACCCTTCGAACTAGGGGCAAAAAAAAATGTCAGACAACTCGAAGAGCCAAAGGTGGATCATTCCGCAAGTCAATGAAGATCAGCAAGAATGCCAAATCCCAGAAGGGGGGAAAGAAGAAAGTATTGTTGAAGGACAGCCGAGTTCCTATCCACAACACTAGGGGCAAATTCAGCCCCCATTGGATGGACTTCTACTTCGTCAGCAAATAACAGCCATTCTCCTGGATTCAGACGACTTCAGGATCTCAAAACCATTGAACATGGACAAAGCTACACTTTTACCCTTAAGAGGCTCGCTGGGTCGAAAACCCGGAAGGGCGACCCAGGCAAAAGTTAGAGCAAGAAAAAAAAAAGAACAAAAAAGGAAAAAGAACAAAAAAACAAAAAAACAAAAAAGAAAGATGTAAAGAAAAGAACAAAAAAAAGAAAATCAAAAGAAATGAAAAGAAAAGAAAAGAACACAAAAATTGAAAAGAAAAGAAAAACAAAGCTCGCAAGGTCGAAAACCCGCAACAGGCGCCTTGGCAAAAGTTAGAGCATAAAAAGGAGAGGTTAAATACCTGAGTGTACCTTAACCCCGAACTACGTAAGGCTTGATTCCCATCTTTGGGATACGTAGGCAATTTCATTCTGAAGTCCAGCCATAAACACTTCCAAATTGACTGTGTCCATGCAATGGTTCTGGTCATCTTTGTCTTCTCCGTATCTGAGGATTTGGTTGTGTTCGTTACTCTGAGGACTGACTACAATGCGCTGCGGTGCCATTCAAACAAGAGGCAACTTTCCGTTGCTATTCAATGTGCTGCGGTGCCATTCAAACAAGGGGCAACTTTCCGTTGCCATGCAGTGTCCTTCAGGAAAGGGGCAATTTTCCTTCGGATCTGAGGTTGTGCATCTCAAGGGTAGGTTTCGTGCTCGTTCAGCAGTAGCCGTTTGCGAAATAGTTTTTGAGAATTTTTACTGAGGTTGACTAATCTTCTCGAAAAGTATTCCATTTTCAAAACTGGACTATTTCTTGGACCCAAAAGAGGAAAATTTTCAGTGCTCATAGCCTGACTTGCATGATTTTAAATCAGAAAATTAAACAAGCATGTTAATCTAACTCTCATTTTGGTCAAAATTTTTTAGGAGAAAACTAAAACAAAAAATGGTCAAAATGATGAACTAGGTGCACAGTTGAGTCAGGCTTCCTGTCCTTCCCATTGTCAACATACTTGCCAAGAAGGGCACTCTACCTACCAGAATAGGGCACAACTGAAGTTAACAACAAAGGGCTGAAAGCTCTCTCATCCTCCAAGCAACGAGGTATCAAGCAAAGTGCGAAGCACGAACTAGAATGGGGCAAGATATTCCACTCCATCATCTGGAGAGATCTTATCACGTCCAAGCTCCCCAGTAAAGCATCATCAACTGATGTTAGCTGCAGATTTGCTACACACCCAGTTGTAGCGCAACCTTTCCGTGGGAGGAATTCACTAGCTGTGAGCGGAAGAAAGAGAATCTAGCAGAATGCTAGGGGCACGAGCCCATAATTTGCTGTTTATCCATCAACCACCCAGGGGAGGGATGAAAAATGAGAGATTGAAGAATAGAGAGATGTGCGATGAGAGGAAAAGTGAGAAGAGGGCTTTTTCAGAAAAACAGAGCTTGAGGGCCGAGTGATGTGAGAACCACAAATGAGAAAGGGTGGGAAACACTACCCAGTGAAACAGGCTCCCTGTGCACGTCTGAGTGTCGTGTCTTTTTGTTTTATCTCGATTCTTGTTTTGAGTCGTTTCGAGTGTTACTCGATGTGTTTAGGTTGTTTACCTTTTGTTTTCCGTTGTTGAGTCGTAGTGCGTTGTGTTCAGTTGTAGGCTCAATACCCGGTCGAGAACTCATTTATCAATTTCAAAATAAAATCGTTTTGCGCTCCGATTGCCGTGCCATTCTCCACATCTGTGCAAAACAAGATTCGTTCTTTCATAAAATCGCAGGATTCAACCCAGGTCATGTGAGAATAGTAGAACCAGGACCTATCTGAAGCTATATATGGTTCCGGACTGCAAAGCAAAAGCAAAAGAGGAAAATGTTGGGTATCTGAGTTTGTTTCAACTTCTACAGGTTCCGTTTTGCGTCCTGTCTTTTCAGATCAGATTGTCTGTTCAGAATGAGCTATGTGCCGAATAAACCAAATACTGTGTTATGAGCTGCGTGTTCAGAATGAGCAGTGTGCTGGTATGAGCTATGTGTTCAAAGTGAACAGAATACTATGTTGACTGTTTCATTGTCTCAAGCCAGAATGGCGATCAGAAGTGCTCTCCCCGAGTACCATTCCCCGTCAGAGTTATCTTGCTTTTTGTTTGTAATGAGGGAAAGTTGTGAATATGATCAGAAAGAAAAGCGGCATCCGTGGCTTTTACATGTAGAGATTACCCTTTGTCAGCAAGAAATCATTTTACCATTCTTCCACTCGCGTGAGACGCATTCGTATTTCGAATCCACCTTTCCTCCTTTCACGTGAAACGTATTAGGATGTGACGTTTACCTGGTTAAAACCTTCCCTCTCTCCGGATAAAATACGTTGAGATATGCCTGTTGGTTACACCATTGTTATTCTTACCTGGTTAAAACCTTCCCTCTCTCCGTATGAAATACGTTGAGATACGCCTGTTGGTTACACCATCGTTATTCTCCCCGGTTAAAACCTTCCCTCTCTCCGTATGAAATACGTTGAGATATGCCTGTTGGTTACACCATTGTTATTCTCCCTGGTTAAAACCTTCCCTCTCTCCGTATGAAATACGTTGAGATACGCCTGTTGGTTACACCATCGTTATTCTCCCCGGTTAAAACCTTCCCTCTCTCCGTATGAAATACGTTGAGATATGCCTGTTGGTTACACCATTGTTATTCTCCCTGGTTAAAACCTTCCATCTCTCCGTATGAAATACGTTGAGATGCGCCTATTGGTTACACCATCGTTATTGTCCCCAGTTAAAACCTTCCTCTCTCCGTATGAAATACGTTGAGATATGCCTGTTGGTTACACCATTGTTATTCTCCCTGGTTAAAACCTTCCCTCTCTCCGTATGAAATACGTTGAGATATGCCTGTTGGTTACACCATTGTTATTCTCCCTGGTTAAAACCTTCCCTCTCTCCGTATGAAATACGTTGAGATATGCCTGTTGGTTACACCATTGTTATTCTCCCCGGTTAAAACCTTCCCTCTCTCCGTATGAAATACGTTGAGATACGCCTGTTGGTTACACCATCGTTATTCTCCCCGGTTAAAACCTTCCCTCTCTTCGTATGAAATACGGTGAGATACGCCTGTTGGTTACACCAACCTTCCCTCTCTCCGTTTGAAATACGGTGAGATGCACCTGTTGGTTACACCATTGTTTTTTCTCCCCGGTTAAAACCTTCTCCCTCTCCATATGAGATGCGGTTAGGTATGCCTACTGGTTACACCACCTTCGCACCTTTCACGTGAAACGTGTTAGGATTTCGTGTTCACTTTCCTGCAGTCGCATGAAACGCGTTTGGATCTTATAGTTCCATTTTTTCGCCTTTCGAGTGAGAGGCGTTAGGTCGCTGATTCACTGGGTTAGAAACATCAGGTGCGCCAGGTGTTCACACCATCTTTCCTCATTCATTTTGCATATCTATCGCAATCTTTCACTTTGTACATCTAGCGCACACTTTCATTATAATTGTGGTACAGTCTTGTACCTTTCTTTTACATCTCGGGACGCGTGAAGCGCGAGCTCGAGCGGTTTCGGACCTCTTCTCACGATTTCAGCGTGGTTAGAGTGTTCTTTTCCTCACACGATTTCAGCGTGTTTGGAATTTATCTCAGGTTGCGTTGTGTACGCACCTAGGCAGTTGTTTTTGGACCTCCTCTCACGATTTCAACGTGGTTTGAGTGTCCCATTCCTTACGCAATTTCAGCGTGTTTGGAATTTATCTCAGGTTGCGTTGTGTACGCACCTAGGCGGTTGTTTTTGGACCTCCTCTCACGATTTCAGCGTGGTTTGAGTGTCCCATTCCTTACGCGATTTCAGCGTGTTTGGAATTTATCTCAGGTTGCGTTGTGTACGCACCTAGGCGGTTGTTTTTGGGCCTCTTCTCATGATTTCAACGTGGTTTGAGTGTCCCATTCCTTACACAATTTCAGCGTGTTTGGAATTTATCTCAGGTTGCATTGTGTACGCACCTGGGCGGTTCTTTTTGGACCTTCTCTCACGATTTCAACGTGGTTTGAGTGTCTCATTCCTTACGCGATTTCAGCGTGTTTGGAATTTATCTCAGGTTGCGTTGCGTACGCACCTAGGCGGTTGTTTTTGGACCTCCTCTCACGATTTCAGCGTGGTTTGAGTGTCCCAATCCTTACGCGATTTTGGCGTGTTTGGAATTTATCTCGGTTGCGTTGTGTACGCACCTGGGCGGTTGTTTTTGGGCCTCCTCTCACGATTTCAGCGTGGTTTGAGTGTCCCATTCCTTACGCGATTTCAGCGTGTTTGGAATTTATCTCAGGTTGCGTTGTGTACGCACCTGGGCGGTTCTTTTTGGGCCTCCTCTCACAATTTCAGCGTGATTTGAGTGTCCCATTCCTTACGCGATTTCAGCGTGTTTGAAATTTATCTCAGGTTGCGTTGTGTACGCACCTAGGCGGTTGTTTTTGGGCCTCCTCTCACGATTTCAGCGTGGTTTGAGTGTCCCATTCCTTATGCGATTTCAGCGTGTTTGGAATTTATCTCAGGTTGCGTTGTGTACGCACCTAGGCGGTTGTTTTTGGGCCTCCTCTCATGATTTCAACGTGGTTTGAGTGTCCCATTCCTTACACGATTTCAGCGTGTTTGGAATTTATCTCAGGTTCCTTTGTGTACGCACTTGGGCGGTTGTTTTTGGACCTTCTCTCACGATTTCAACGTGGTTTGAGTGTCCCATTCCTTACGCGATTTCAGCGTGTTTGGAATTTATCTCAGGTTGCGTTGTGTACGCACCTGGGCGGTTATTTTTGGACCTCCTCTCACGATTTCAGCGTGGTTTGAGTGTCCCAATCCTTACGCGATTTTGGCGTGTTTGGAATTTATCTCAGGTTGCGTTGTGTACGCACCTGGGCGGTTGTTTTTGGGCCTCCTCTCACAATTTCAGCGTGGTTTGAGTGTCCCATTCCTTACGCGATTTCAGCGTGTTTGGAATTTATCTCAGGTTGCGTTGTGTACGCACCTGGGCGGTTGTTTTTAGGCCTCCTCTCACGATTTCAGCGTGGTTTGAGTGTCCCATTCTTTACGCGATTTCAGCGTGTTTGGAATTTATCTCAGGTTGCGTTGTGTGTGCACCTAGACGGTTGTTTTTGGGCCTCCTCTCATGATTTCAACGTGGTTTGAGTGTCCCATTCCTTACACGATTTCAGCGTGTTTGGAATTTATCTCAGGTTGCGTTGTGTACGCACCTGGGCGGTTGTTTTTGGACCTCCTCTCACGATTTCAGCGTGGTTTGAGTGTCCCATTCCTTACGCGATTTCAGCGTGTTTGGAATTTATCTCAGGTTGCGTTGTGTACGCACCTGGGCGGTTGTTTTTGGGCCTCCTCTCACGATTTCAGCGTGGTTTGAGTGTCTCATTCCTTACGCGATTTCAGCGTGTTTGGAATTTATCTCAGGTTGCGTTGTGTACGCACCTGGGCGGTTGTTTTTGGGCCTCCTCTCACGATTTCAGCGTTGTTTGAGTGTCCCATTCCTTACGCGATTTCAGCGTGTTTGGAATTTATCTTAGGTTGCGTTGTATACGCACCTGGGCGGTTGTTTTTGGGCCTCCTCTCATGATTTCAGCGTGGTTTGAGTGTCCCATTCCTTACGCGATTTCAGCGTGTTTGGAACTTATCTTAGGTTACGTAGAACGCGCTCCTGATTGATTTTCTTTGTTCTGCCTCCACTCACGAGTCCAGCGTGGTTGGAATATGTCGGCCTTTGTATCTGTTGTACTCTCTGTTGCATCGCATCTATTATCTATTGCATCACATCTGTTACATCCATTGCATCATATCTGTTTGATCGTCCGGTCTAAGGAGACCTTAAATCCTGCATCATTATTCGCGCCATTCTGCGCATCGCACTTGCATTTATTCGCACTGTCTTGTGCACTCCCCGGTCTAGGAGACCTTAAATCCTTTAAAGGTGTAATTCCTTTGGTGTTTGTCGTGCCCGAACGACTTCCAGTGGTCTGGTATAGCCACCTGCCTGTGTTTGCGGTGAGTTCCTCGGAGACCAACTGAGACGGTGGAAACTAGAGTTCGAATGGCTCTTGCCTAGAATGCAAAGGTTCGGGATTTCCGAGACTAAAGTCTGGTTTAAATACCCAGGGGTGTATCCTCAGCTTGAAATCTGTATGGCAGCCCCATAGATTGAGATAGCATGTGTATGCGCCTCAATTCTGGATACTGAATCAACCTAGTCTGTCACCCTGTTGGAGAATAGGGAAAGCTACGACCATAGTCAGGGAGAAAAGTAGTACCTGCAGTTCAACCAAGAAGAAGCGAGAGATCCCCAGCACCATGAGGCATGTTATTGTATGTACGGTTCATTTGAAGCTGGTGCGACCAGACGAATCGCGCAGGTATCGTATCTTCTCCGTGTGAGACATGGCGAGGATTGAATAATTCTCCGCATTCTTAACTGCATGAAATGTAGTTGTTGCTTTGCATTCTTGCATAAAACTGTTGCATCTATTGTGAATATGTGCTTCATTACAGCTCGCTGCATTTGCATGATCATTAAGTTACCTTCGGCTTCTTGCATTTTCAGTTACATTTTGCCTCTGCCTGCGGGCACATCTGTGTTACTTTGTATGTTTGTCTAAGTCTTCGGCCTTGTCAAAAATGGGTCGTCTCTGGGCTTTGACATTCACTCCCGTCACTTATGACTTTCGAGTTCTGTCAAAGAGGGACAACTGTAGACACCCCATTTTTGACCGACCTTGAGACTCAGACGTCACCAGTTGAGCACTCGGTGATATCGCATATTGTGCTCGTTCAGAAGTTTCAGAGTCTCGACCGCGAGCCTTGCCTCCGGACTTCCGGGCTCTTTTGTGCTTTGCCTCGGTTTGCGAATCAGGCTCTGTTTTCTTTGTTTTCTCTTACCGAAGGGAGGGAGAGGTCTCGTAGATCATCTCTCAGTGGCCGTAGGCTACATTTCGTGGTCGTAGGCCATTTTACCCGTTTGGCGCCCGGTTTCCAGTTTTTCAGAGCCATTGGCCGTGTGCCTCGGTTCAGGACCGCTTAACCATCTCCGTTTGCTCCGGTTTCTGGCATACATCTTATTTGCTCCCTCTTGAGGGACACTGTGGTCCGAGAGACCAACTTCGTGGTCGAACACCACTCCCGGTGCCCAACAGTCAGTTTTCGAGGCCTCGGACTGCGCGTTTCGGCCCCCGAACCTTCATTTTGCATCGGTTTTGGTTCATTTTTGGCAGGGACCTCTGTTTTATTGCTAGGAAGGTCATAGAAGGATGGGAGGCCAGTAATTGTTCTGTCAGCCAACTTTATCCCTTCATCGCCCTCCGTCGCCCGATTTTGTTCACTTCAAAGCCAATGTTGACCACCCTTGGCCCATTTTCTTCCACCATAAACCCCATATTTGTGATGTACACATCTGGGAGGCCACCAATATTTGGTGCCCGGCCAGTAATTCCTTTTGACCCTTTTGAACCCCTATTAAAAGTGGGTTGTTCTCTCTCCTGGTTCACTTTTTCCAGTTTTTAACCACAGGGTTGTGTTGTGCACACATCAAAGGCTCTCTTTCTGTGGTGGCCGGCCATTAATTCTCATTGACCGTTTTGACCCTTGGCCGGCCGGCCACCTGCAACCTAGATAGCTGGCCGGTCATGATCCTTGCACCCTGTTCCTTACAGCTGTATATTCTGTTTCCCCCCAGATTGTATATCCGGGGGGCTGCATTTTGGAGGGAAACTTGGTTGGTTTTCCCTCCATTTTTCCCCCCTTTCCCCCCCCCTTTCTTGCCTATATAACAGCAACTCCAGCTCTGTTATTAGGGTTACAAAAATCCCCCTCAAGCCCTTTGCATTATATCTCTCTCCCTCTCTATTCTAAACTCAAAAACCTTTCAAGACGTACATCCCTTTCTTCATCAACCCATAGCCCCACCCTTCCATCCTCCATTCCAGCAGTTTGAGGGTGTTCTCCAGAGCCTAAGAGTGCTGCATTTTGGTCCAAGAGTTGCCAAAAATTTGGTCTACAAGGGTAAGCTCCATTTCCGCATTTTTTGTCCATATTTTGCATCCTTTCTAAGCCATATTTTCTTGCTATTTTGGGCTCCGACCCTAACTGGAGTTAGGCTTATTTTGAGCTCCTTTTCACTTTTTTTTAAGGGCCTCTCACTGTTTGAGGCCTCCTTGTTACACTTTCTTCATTATCTCTTTTGTATGCCACTATCTTGTGTAGTATTTTTGGCTTATGTATAAACTGTTTTGAGCTCTGTCATGAACTAAGAAGAGGCTTATTTTGAGCCCTTCTTCAATGTTGTCGAAGGGATCATCACTGTTTGAGGCTCCTATCTTCCACTTGCCTTTATATCCCTTTTTTGGCTCCATTTTTGCATGATTTATTAGCCTCTTGTTCTTCTGTTTTTGGACTTTGGTCCGAACTGAAAACAGCCTTATTTTGACCCCCTCTTCATGTTTCATTAAGGGTCTTTTACTGTTTAAGTCATCCTTTATATACTTTGTGTTATATCTCTCTTTTTGGCCTTATTTTGCGTAGTATTTTAGGCTTGCATGCATACTGTTTTGGGTCTGGCCATCAACTGTAAAGTGTAATATTTTGGGCCCCTATTCAACATTGCTGAAGGGCCCCTTTGTGTTTGAGGCCAGAAACCACCACCTGCTTCTTTGTCCCTCTTTTGGCCCATTTTTTGCATGAGAGCTTAGCCATAACTGTGTTGGTTTTTGTGGTTTGTTGTAAACTTTAAAATATCATATTTTGGGCCCTTCTCCAAAATTGTTGAAGGACCCTCAGCTGTTTGAGGCCAGAAGATGTGACTTGCTTCTTTATCTTACATTTAGGGCCATTTTTGCGTACCGGTTTAGCCCTATTTGTGTTTGCTATTTGGCCTCACCTAAAACTGTAAAAATGCTTATTTTGGGGCTGCCTTGAATCTGTCTTCAGATGTCATGATCAAATATTGCATGCTTTGTATAGCTGTAGGCCATTGCGTATGCTTAATCTTGCATTTCGGGACCATTTCATGCATCGAGTGCTATATTTTCATGATTCGGGGCTGTTTCGGGTGATATTTTAGCACTGAAATTTTCATGTTTGCATATCATATTTCATGCCTTGCCATGTCTTGTTAGAGTGGCATTTGGTGCCCTAGGATCGGTCCTCGGTTTGCGTGCACGCGTGCACGTACTTCGAGAGTCTCATTTTCATCTAATGGCCTCTTATGTGAGTGTGGCTGAGGTCCACTCATGTTAGTGTAAGTCCATTATGCATTGTGTATGCCATTTCATTTCATAGCATTGTGTATGCTAGGTTGTATGTTAGCGCATTGTGTATGCCATGTTACCTCATGCATCGTGTATGCCATTTCATAGCATTGTGCATGCTAGATTGTATATTAGTTGCATTCATGCATGTCATGCATATCGCATTGTGCTTGGGATAGGAGTTAGCCCGAGCACGGGAAACGAGGTACGTTTCGTACTCCGAGTGACGGAACGTGTCTCAATCCCCAGTCACCGACACTCCGGATTATCCATGATGGAGTTGGGTTTTAGTTGAGTTTTTATGTGCATTCATTTCATATTGAGTTGTGCAATTCGACCCCTCGGCCATCATGCATCAAGATGCGTGATTAATGGCACGAGGATCGAGACATGCATACATTTGTGAAAATACATTGCTATGCCCCTTTCCTGCTCTCTGTTACAGCAAATCAAGAATCAGCAGTCTTTCGGGGCTTGGCACGCTTTCCAAGAAATCATTGCAAAACAGAGGCTAATTGGGGCATCCCAGTGGATTTTCGCGCAAGGCAGTCCAAACATAAATCATTCATCAGAGTCAAGGCAGTCCCTGGCTTGCATGCTAGTTTACGGCTTTCTTAGTTAAATTTGTAATTTAATTAGGATTTTGTAATTATTTGGACTGTAATATTTATTCGGGACTGTATTATTCTTTCGGACCCTCTGTGCGAGGGCATAATTGTAATAAGTGTGCGTGCGTGTGATGTATGTCTTCCAACCCCACGTCTTTCTCCCTTTTATTTACCAGCTTTTGATGATTAGATTAAGGCATATTTCAATTAGTATACAGTATGATAGCATGTTTGCATTCATTCATCTGTTTTGCATGCACCGGGCTCGGCGCATCATACTAACTGCATTGTATTTCCAATTCCAAGTTGAATACTTGTTAGCTGTAGCATTACATATGCCATGTCTAGAATAGCCGAGCCTGCTATAGTTGCATTTTGCATGTGTTGCATTAGGCATTTCTGTATAGTTAGGATCATGCATGGATTTCTAATTAGTTTTTGTTTTGGCTTGGAGTACTCGGTAAGTTTTATGCTTTAGCATCCTTGCATGTGTGTGAGTGACTGCCATGATAGCATGCTTACCATGAGGCTATATGCTTATGTGATATAACTGCCTGAATGCCTGTGGGTGAAGGTTGGGTTACTTGGATTGGAATAATTCATCAAATGTGTGTTTTAAGCCCACTAGATAGTGGCAAAATCATGTTTTCTAAGTCCACCCGAGGGTGGCAAATCCACGTCTTAGCCTACTTGCGGGTAGCACCATCAAACCATTTTCAAATAAACAAACATGAAATGTTTTGTTCCAATTCAGGCGATCTAGTCTATACTTGTATGTTGTGCGCATCACATAGTAATCTAGGCTAATAACTGGAATAAGAACACACAATGTTTTCAAAACTTGATATCATGGTTAGTAGAGGCCGATCTTTGATCGGGCGAGCGGGGGTGCTCACGAAGTGACCTTCCCCAATTGTACCCAAGTTCCCGAGCCGAGGCAACTTTGGTGATGACGGACACGTGGCCTTAGGCAACGAGTCAGGGTTTCCTAAATTTCCCCAAAATAAAATATTTAGGTGGCGACTCTGTATCTGGCAAAGCAGTCCATGTTTGGCACTTCTTTTCTAAAAATCTGTTTTCTCAAAATGATTTGCCGGATTTGGACTCTTTGGTTCAGATTAAGAACCGTGACAATTTGAGAGTCCTGAGCTGTAGTGACCCCAAATGAACAGAACGGGACTCACCCTCCCTGGGCGTTCGGGGACGTCTACAATATGTAAACATTATCGATGTTTTGGAGATTTGAGATCAATATGTTAGGGTTGAATTGTTTTGTCTTTATGTTGTTGAGCATGAGTTATGTTGTTGTGGATGTCATCTTTCGTTGTCGCTATTTTGGTTCAATTTCAGGGATGAAATTTTCTAAAGATGAGAGATTATAGTGGCCCAGGTAAAAACCTGACCCTTTATACTCTTTGATTCAGAATCTGGTGCTCATTTTGGTTGTCTATGCCCATTCTTTTCTTTAATTGTTGTTTGGAGAGTTGATATTATGGTTTCGAGTTAGTCTGAAATACGTTCAGAGTTAGTTTTGCAAAAGGGATTATGCCTGGTTCTGTTCGGATTCGCTCTAGTGGTCTTTGGTTCCTCCTAGTATCTGTGTTTGTAGTTTGAACTTCTAGGAGTAGGGTGTTCTTTGCTCGAGCCATGGATTGGTCACTCAAGTAGTATTTTGTGTCTGATGCTCGAGCTGTATCTTTGCAACTCTGAACTACTGAGAGGGGGTCATTGTGTGCTCAAGCCATGGTTTGGTCGCTCGAGCGTTTCCTTGTATCTAATTCTCAAGTAGTGTTTTGATCGCTCAAGCGGTTTATGCGTATATCAGTATAGGAAAAGGATCTTTTCTTTCACTTTTTGATCTATCTCTTTCTCTAAAAGGTTTCTTTATCAGAGTTCTTCACTTATTCTCTCTCTTTGGTTGATATGGCCATGGTTTGAACCCCTTTGTTAGTCTTGAGTTTTGGGCTTTGTTGCATGCCTTACTTGCATGGCTCGGTTGATTTGGCATCATCCTTTACACATTTTCAGAGCTTGTCATGCTTGTGATTTGTCCATATTTGTCTCTTCTTAATGTGCTTGAGAGTCGACTCTTTTCATGCCTAAGTGTTGGACCTTCACATGTGCACGTTTGGGTGTGTTTTGTCCATCATTTCTTGGCACTTTGGCCACTGTTTTGGACATGGCTGAGGCTTATCCATCCTTAGTGTAAGTCCATGGATCATGCATTTATGTATTGTTGTAGGCTTACCGCATTGAATGCTGTCGCATCCTTGTGGTTAGTATCATTGTTGCATGCCTATGACTTTGTGTATTCCCATATCTAGGTTGCATTGTAGTGTTGCATACTTGTTGCATTGCCATGATGTTTGCATGTTAGGTTGCATCACATTGTATTTGGCATACTCATGTTACATTGCCTTACATTCCCATGTTGCATTGCATTGGTTACATGCTTTGCATTGTATATGGCATACATACATTGCATTATGTTTGGTTTGGGGTATCAAACCAAACATGAGGAATGAGGGACGTTCGTACTTGAAGTGACGAAACGTACCTCAATCCTCGGTCGCCGACACTCTTGATTCAACATGATAGAGTGTGTAGTATTCATTTGTTTTGTTGCATTCATTCATATTGATTTGCACACTTGACATCTTTGGCCATCATGCATCGAAATGCGTGATTGGTGGCCTGAGGGTCGAGAGCCATACTCCCTTGAGTTCATAGCATGATACGGAGGGTGGTCGTGCATACATTTGGCTTGCAAATTCCATGCCATGCACTGTCTATCCTCTGTTGCAGCAAAACTAGTGTTCTGTAGGAAGAAATAGCCGGTCGGCAACTTTCAGTGCCGGCCGACTAGCAATGTCCAGCCGATGGTCCCATTTTTGGTCGATGACCATATTTCCATGGCCGGTAGTGTTTTCTCTTGGCCGGTGGCATCCCAAAGTGCTCAGGGAGTGGTTCAGAAGCAACCTTAGGATTCTCACAATTCTCAAAGGTGCATAACAGTGCAAATAGAGGCAACAGAAGCATGGCAACGGGTTTCCGAGCAAGGCAAATCGAGCATGCATCATCCAATTATTTCGAGGCAGAGCTGCGGCAGCCTCTTTAATTTCGTACTTAGTTTATTTTGTAATCAATTTGTTAGTTAGTTAAGGGTCTGTAATAATTAATTAGCTAGAGTAGTTAATTATTTATTTGGTTTGTATTATTCTTTCGGACCCTCCGTCGAGAGGACGATGTTGTAATAAGTGTGTGTGCATGTGTGAATGTCTTTCAACCCCACGTCTTTCTCCCTTTTATTTATTAGCTTTTGATGGTTAGTTTAGGGCATGTTTCATTTAGCATACTTATGCTCGCATGTTTGCATCATTCATCTATATTGCATGCACCGGGCTCGGCGCATCATACTAACTACATAGTATTTCAATTCCAACTTGAATACATGTATCGAGTTGTCGCATTCCACATGCCATTCTTAGCTTGGCCGAGCCTATTCTAGTTGCATTTTGCATGCGTTGCATTAGCCATGTTAACATAGCTAGGATCATGCATTGATTACTAACATATTCCTCGTTTTGGCTCGGAGTACACTGTGAGCGTTTATGCTTTAGCATCTTGCATGTGTGTAAGTGTTAACATGACAGCATGCTTGCCATGAGGCTATTTTTTTATGTAATATAACTGCCTGAATGCCTGTGGGTGAAGGTTGGGTTGCTTGAATTGGAATAATTCGTCAAAACCCGTGTTTTAGCCTACGTGCGAGTAGCAAACTTTAATCCATTATCAAAACAAACGGATATGCAATGCTTTGTTCCAACTCAGGCAATCTAGTCTATACTTGTATGCGGTGCGCATCATGTAGCAATTCTAGGCTAATAAACCGGAATAAGAGCACATATGTTTTCAAAAACATGATATCATGCTTAGTAGTGGCCGATCTTTGATCGGGCGAGCGGGGGTGCTCATGAAATGACCTTCCCTAATCGTACCCAAGTTTCCGAGCCGAGGCAACTTTGGTGATGAGTCAGGGTTTCCTAAATTCTCCCAAAATAAAATATTTAGGTGGCGACTCTGTATCTGGCAAAGCAGTCCATGTTTGGCACTTCTTTCTAAAAATCAGTTTTTCAAAACGATTTGCCGGATTTGGACTCTTTGATGATTCATCGGTCTTCCATTGCACTCCGCGAGATTAGATACATGACCGTGACATTGAGTCCTGAACTGTAGTAAGCCCAAATTAACAAAACGGGATTCCCTCCCGGGACGTTCGGGGACGTCTACAGTTTCTGGCGACTCTGCTGGGGATTTAGAGAACTTGACTTGAACTCATGATATCTTGTTTTGATTACACGTATGTGTTTCTTTGCATTGCATTTGCATTGGTGCGCCTAGGACACCGTGTTTGCCATCTGCTATTCCTGAACGGTTTGTCGGAGGCTCGCTTTCAAAAGTGTGCCATAAGGCTAACCGGTTACGGACTCTGCCACGATGGGAACACAGACCCCGATTTTTACCGGGTCACCCTTTTTGACCATTCGACCTAGTGCATATTCGGAATCCATAGTGACCATTCCAAACTAAGACAGGTTGCTTACCCGATTATAGGTTGTTTGAAACCGTTGTGTGCGTAGTGAAACCCTAGCTCCTAACAAAATAAGACAGGGAAACCCTACCCCACCATAGGGGTGTTTTGGTTGTCATTTGCTTGTTATGTGCTTTTAGAGTGTGCCTCTACAAGGAATGTATGTATCAGTTTGCAAGTCTGTGTATCAGGCCTAAGGGCATCAGTATTTTGGGGGGATCAGTTTTACTCGAAGGTATCAGTTTACAGGTAGAGTTTTGGGCAGAATTCAGTAGAGAGCACAGTCGTTCAGCTATGTTTATACCTGTTCTAGTGAAATCAAGCTGAGATGCTGTCTGTTTTCTCTTTTGCAAGGTAGTCGTGGAACTATAGCTTCAGAGGGCTCCAATATCCCTCGGGTACATTGGATTCGTACTGATAGATTTTTTCAGGTTAGAGATTCAATTCAGAGCAACCAGTGTTTCCTTCGCTAGTGGTAAGGTAAGAAAAAGGCCAATCAGGCACAGATCATCCGTTCAACAGTCCCCAGTTCAGCGGTCATTATCCACCTCACCTGTGCGCAGTTGGGCTGAGATATTTGTTTTCACCTCAAAAAAGGGATACACACTTGTTCAGTTTGATTAGCAGTTTTCAGTTAGAATGGAAGAGATGATGCGTTAGCTCCAGGAGAGTATGAGAACCATGCAGCAGGACGCTGCTCATCAAGCCGAATTTGCCAAACAACAGGCTGAGGTCATGGCTCAACAGGCAGAGTTAATTGCCAGGCTTCAACAGCAAACCGGAGCATCTGCTTCACACCAGGTTCCTCCCCCACCAAGAGTCCCAATAGCCGGGGAGACAGTAAATGTCCAGAATGTCCGGGAAGATACGGACATCCCAACGGGGCTGGCTCCGCCCCCAATCTTACATCAACTGTCCAAGGCACCCACGCCCACCAATCTACCGGATTCTCCCTTTAAGTTCGAGGTGGACCCCACAGCGCTAAAAGTGAGCAAGCTAGAAAAGCTGTTCAAGAAGACTCAAGGCGTGAAATCCATTCCAGACCTAGAGGATAGATACATCGATTCGACCGCAACTCTGCCGGACCGATTCAAGATGCCACACATCGACCGCTTCAATGGCTCTGGAGACCCAATGGTGCACCTCCACCTGTTTTCTGATGTCTTAAGGCCAATGGGTTTGACCATGGCCCAGAAGCTATTACTATTCAGCCGAACCTTGTCTGGGATAGCCGCAATTTGGTATGCAAAATTGGAGAACTCTGCGAAACAGAACTGGGAAGAGATGGCTGAGGCCTTCGTTGCTCAATACTCCTACAACACACAGATCGAGGTCACAACTTGTGATCTTGAAGTCACCCGCCAAGAGCCAAAGGAGGGTTTTTCAGAGTTTGTGACGAGATGGAGAGCAAAGGCCTCAATGATGACTACAAGGCCTTCCGACAAAGACCAGACAAGGATGGTTGTGCGCAACCTCCAACCTAGGCTAATGCAAAAGATGATTGTCATACCCCTTCCCACCTTTGCGGACCTACACGAGATTGGGGTGCAGATTGAGGATGCTATGAAGCAGGGCCTTATTGACTAGGAGAAGGAGCAGCCCAGGAGGGCGTTTACATGCAGTTCGAATGCGACCACTAGTGGTGACGCAACTGCAAGATCTTCTGAAGTTGGAATGACCACCATCACTCCAAAAATAGCCACCCCCTTTATTGGCACATCCAATCCAAACCCCCGAACTTCGGACTATCTACCCCGAGGCAAGAGGGTTTTCACCCCACTTTATATTTCTTTGTCTAAAGCTCTAGGGGCCCTACTCAGGAAAGGACATCTGAAACCGTTAGAACAACGGCCTCTGCCCGATCCTCTCCCTCCAAAGCATGACCTGGCTAAGTACTGTGCTTTCCATCAACAAACCGATCATGACACTGACAGTTGCGTCCGTCTTCGCCACGAGATACAAAATTTGATTGACAACAAGGTCATCGTCGCACCGGGTCCTGCAAAGTCTATCGGCACTTGATCCGTAAACTCTTGGGGGATAATGTGACCATGTGATCGGGGGATGAACCACCTGCGGATGGCACTCAGTTCACTCCAGTTGTGGGGATGGCACACACTATTTTAAGCATTTGCGAATGTTGTTTACTTTAATTTCTGACTTGGGTATTGGGTCAGTCTTGTTGTGTTGTACAGAGTCAGTATTTTCTTACTGAGTCAGTTGGGTCTGTCTTGTTGTACTGAGTCAGTCCTGTTTTGTTGGAGTCGGGTGATTTCGGGTGTGTTACCTCGGGCATCACTTGCTTGTTTTGTGTTTGTCTTTTCGCTTTTGTTTGAGGCTGTTTCTGCCTTGGAGCCAGTAATGCCAACAGATCTGAATGAAACAGCAGTGATTTTCACACTCTTGTGCTTGCTTCTACCTGGCACCAGTTGTGCCAGAAGTTTGAATAAAATGGAAGTGCATTTCACCTGCTCTTTTATGCCTTTAAGTCATTGTGTTGACCTAAGTTTTTCAAAACTTTTCGAACAATGTGTTGAAAACAAAGAGGAAGGAACTGCTCGGGATTTGCAAAAATTTGATCAAGTGAGAGAAAGAGAGGCATGCTAATCCCTTAACAAATGAGATCATGTTTGTCAATGTGAGTACTGAGAAGGATCTTGGCTTGATCCAGATTGGTTCTGCATTGTCTTCGACGCGAGCGATTAATCGTTTTCTTAAAAGATTTCAAAAAATGTTTTGTGTGGTTCTACGAAGACCTGTGTGGAACCACTCTTGAGATTGTGCAGCTTAGGATCGCTCTCAGCCTCGAGACTCAACCCCTTTGTTTCCAAACCTTGAACCATAATTCAGAATGTTCAAACGGTCAACCACAATGTAAGGCCTGTGTGGCCGAATCAGAAGTAGCCCTCGAACTAGGGCAAAGAAAATCAGATCAAGAAGATCAGGTGTTATCAAAAGAAGCTTACGAAGCTAGATCAGAAGCAACCCTCAAACTAGGGGCAAAAGAATTTCAAATGTGCTCGAAGATCGAAAAATTGGGACATTTCTCAAGCCAATGAAGATCAGCAAGAATGCCAAATCCCAGAATGGAGGAAAGAAGAAAGTATTGCTAAAGGATAACTGAGTTCCTATCCGCAACACTAGGGGCAAATTCAACCCCCCATTGGATGGACTCCTGCATCGTCAGTGAACAGCAGCCATTCTCCTGGATTCAGATGACTTCAGGATCTCAAAACCATTTTGACATAGACAAAGCTACACTTTTACCCTTGAGAAGCTCGCTGGGCCGAAAACCCGGAAGGGCGACCCAGGCAAAAGTTAGAGCAAGAAAAAGAAGAAAAAGAACAAAAATAAATAAAAATGAAAAGAATGAAAAAAAAAAGAAGAATAATGAAGAAAATGAAAAGAAAAGATGAAAAAGAAAAAAGAAGAAAAGAAATGAAAAGAATTGAAAAGAAAAGAAGAACAAAGCTCGCAAGGTTGAAAACCCAGAAAGGGCGGCCTTGGCAAAAGTTAGAGCGCAAAAGGAGAGGTTAATACCCGAGTGTACCTTACACCCGAACTATGTAAGGCTTGATTCCCATGTTTGGGATACGTAGGCAACTTCGTTCTGAAGTCCAGCCGTAAAACATTTCAAATTTGACTGTGTCCATGTGATGGTTCCGGTCATCTTTGTCTTCTCTGTATCCGAGAATTTGGTTGTACTTGTCACTGTAAGGACTGGTTGCCACGTGCTGCGGTGCTATTCAGACTAGGGGCAACTTTTCGTCGCCGTGCAGTGTTGTGGTACTATTCAGACTAGGGGCAACTTTCAGTTCCCATGCAGTGCCATTCAGACAAGGGGCAATTTTCCATTGTTTTGGATCTGAGGTTGTGCATCTCAAGAGTAAATCCTGCGTTAGTCGAGTAGTGGCCATTTGCAAAAATAGTTTTTGAGAATTTTTAATGAGATTGACTAATTCTCTCGAAAATTATTCCATATTTCTAAAACTGGACCATTTCTTGGACCCAAAAAAGGAAAAATTTTCAGTGCTCATAACCTAACATGCACGATTTTAAAATCAGAAAGTTGAACAAGCATGTTAATCTAACTCTCATGTTGATCAAAATTGCTTTTGTACAAAATTGAAACCAAAAAAATGGTCAAAATAATGAACTAGGGGCACAATTGAGTCAGGCTCCCTGTCTGTTTCCCCATTGTCAGCATACTTGCCATAAAGGGCACTCTATTTGCCAGAAAAGGGCACAGCTGAAGCTAACAAACAAAGGACCGAAAGCTCTCTCATCCTCCGAGCAGCGAGGTATCAAGCCAAGTGCGAAACAAGAATTGGAATGGATCAAGATATTCCACTCCCTCGTCTGGACAGATCTGATCACGTCCAAACTCCCCAGCAGAGCATCGTCAACCAATGCCAGCTGTAGATTTGCTACACATCCAGTTGTAGCCCAACCCCTCCGTGGGAGAAACGCACTATTGTGAACAAGAAGAAGAATCTAGCGGAAGGCTAGGGGCAAGAGCCCGTAACTTTCTGTTTATCCATCAACCGCCCAGGTAAGGGATAAAAAAAATGAGAGATTGAAGAATTGGTATTGTTAAGGCGTGTATTTCCTTATTCAGTAGTTTACTTCAAACATGCTGTCGTTGTTGCACTGAAAATGCATTGTTATGCATCGTTCTCTTTGCATTGTTATGCACACTCTGCCTGCATTGCTATGCACTCTTTCAGTTCCATTGTTATGCATACTCCACCTGCATTGTTATGCACGTTCTAGTTGCATTGTTATGCACCTTTTCACTTGCATTGTTATGCACTTTTCCCTTGCATTGTTATGCACCGTCCCACCTGCATTGTCATGCACCGTTACTTGCATTGTTTTGCACATCTATCTTGCGCTGTCATGCACTATACATGCATTGTTATGAACACCTCTTCACTTGCGTTGTCACGCACATTCCACTTGCATTGTTTTGCATGCTCCTTCTCCGAAACACCGGGACACGTCCCTATGTTTCTCTTTTTTCTGAAACACCGGGACACGTCCCTATGTTTCTTTTTCTTTTTCTGAAACACCGAGACACGTCCCTATGTTTCTCTTTTCTCTGAAACATCGGGATACGTCCCTATGTTTCTTTCCCTTTTCCGAAGCACCGGGATACGTTCCCATGTTTCTTTCTCTTTTTTAAAACACCGGGATACGTCCCTATGTTTCTGCTCCTTTTCTGAAACACCGGGACACGTCCCTATGTTTCTCCTTCTTTTTCTAAAACACTGGGACACGTCCCTATGTTTCTCTTTTTTTTGAAACACCGGGATACGTCCCTATGTTTCTTTCCCTTTTCCGAAACACCGGGATACGTCCCTATGTTTCTGCTCCTTTTCTGAAACACCGGGACACGTCCCTATGTTTCTCCTTCATTTTTCAAAACACCGGGATATGTCCCTGTGTTTCTCCCTCTTTTTCTGAAACACCGGGATACGTCCCTATGTTTCTTTCCTTTTTCTGAAACACCGGGATACGTCCCTATGTTTCTTTCCCTTTTCCGACACACCGGGATACGTCCCTATGTTTCTTCTTCTTTTCCGAAACACCGGGATACGTCCCTATGTTTCTTCTCCTTGTTCCGAAACACCGGGATACGTCCCTATGTTTCTCCTTCTTTCTGAAACACCGGGATACATCCCTATGTTTCTCCCTTTTTGGCTAAGAGCATTTGGAATACGTTCCAATGCTTATACCTTTCCGAAACACCAGGGTATGTCCCTATGTTTCTCCCTCTTTGGTTAAGAGGATTTGGAATACGTTCCAATGCTTATACCTTTCCAAAACACCAGGATATATCCCTCTGTTTCTCCCTCTTTGGTGAAGAGCATTTGGAATACGTTCCAATGCTTGTATCACTGTCTTTCCTTTCGCGTGCAATGCGTCAGGATCTTGTTTGAGACCTCGGGTGTTCCCAACGATCGCTCTTAGTCTTCTCCGCATGTGACGCAGTAAGAATTGTATAATTTTCTTACATCCTTTCTGCATGAGATGTAGTTTGGTTTGTGTTTACTTACTTGCATAGCATTCGCTTAAAATGTTGCATTTATTTTGCATAATTCTTTCATAACAGCTCTCTTTGCATAATCATAAGTTATGCTTGGCTTTGTGCATTGTTCTTGCATCTTGCCCCTGCCTACGGGCACATATCTTGCTAGCTTGTATGCTTTGTCTAAGTCTTCGGCCTTGTCAAAAATGGGTCGTCTCTAAGCTTTGACATTCACTCCCGTCATTGTTATGACTCTCGAGTTCTATCAAAGAGGGGCAACTATAGACACCCCATTTTTGACCGTCCTCAAGACTTGGACGTCATCATTTGAACACTCGATGATCATCCATGTTCATGTTCGTCTTGAGTTCTCGGAGGCTTCGGTCGCGCGCCTTGTCTCAAGACCTATTGACTTGTTTGTTTTGTGCTTAGTTGTGTACCAAACACTTGTGTTTTTGCTTCTGAGGGCAGGGAATGGCTTGTTGGCCATCCCCACACCTCACCAGCCTTGGCTTGAGGCCATCGGCCATGTTTTCTTGCTATCGGCCAAATATTTTGGTCGGTCGGCAATGTTTTTGGTCAGCCGGCCATTTTTGTTGGTCAATCGTCCATATTCTCCAGCTGACCCCTTTCCATCTACTTTTGGCAGATATTTTATGCTAGTTGTCACAGCTGGCATCCACAATACACCCCCTCCATACACGTGTATGGAGGGATTTGCTCCCTTATGTTAGCTTCTCCAAAAAGCTTAGGAATTGGATTCCTATAAGAGGAGGCCTTCTCCTTCCTTTCCAGGGGTTGAATAACTCTGATATATAGCTTATATATCTATATCTCTCTATCTCTCTCTCTATATAGTTGTGTGTGTATTAGTGTTCTAAAGGGGTTTTTGTTCTTAGTTTTGCACTAAGACACCTAGTGTTACACTATAACTTGATTGCTGAGGTTTTAAGGGGTTGATTTTAGAGTCTTGAGTTGGTTTTTTATCAAAAGGAAATGGTGAGAACTTACCTTTTTATTCCCCATTTTTGCTTAAGGTTTTAGACCTATTTGCATATTGTTTCGAGCTTAGTGTATAACTTATAAACGTTCTGTATTTTCATGCTTAAGATGTTTCATTAAGGTTACTTTTGTGTTGGGGGTCGTCCACCCTCTTAGGCCTTGTTTGGTCTCTTTTTGTGTCTTCCTCTTTGGGCTTTGTAACCCTTTTGTTTTGGCTTCTCACCACTGAAATCTAGAGGATTTTCAGTGGTGGAGAAGTGGTGTTGAGGTCTTGTATAGGGGAGGAACACCCCTCTCCCCTTGTGACTCATTTGCTTACATTTAGGTCTCATAAAGGTAGCATGTTTGCATAGTTTTATTTGGCTCCATTTCAGAGGGTATTTGGTGTTATTCTATCATGTTAGACCTCTGTTTCACGTTGGTTCGATGGCCTATTGTTTGCATCATGCACTTGCTTTGTAATCCTCTCTATTGTCACAACCTGTACCATGCCTTTAGACCATCATGCTTGCATGTTTTGGCATGACTTCATGAAGCTTTTAGCCATGTTGTGACATGTTTAATCTCTGTTTGGTGTTTATTTAGTCATGTTTTCCATGTTTTGTATAGCCACCTTGTATCCTAGCTTGTTAGCTTTGAATGTATGAATCATGAGCATGCTTTACTTGGGTCATTTTAGTGATTTGGAATCATTTATCATGCTATTACAGTCCATGTTCCATGCTTGTATGCTTGCATTCACCATCCTTTCAAAGCTTTGAAGAGTTGTTCTTTTGTACCTTAAAGTAGGTCATTGTGCATGCCTCTTTGTTTAAGTCCTTGGGCTGCCAAATCAGTGGGTTTTGGGACTCCTTTTGGCAAATTATAGCTCTGTTTTTCTTTGAATAATCCATGCCATGTGTGCTTAAGGTAGTTGTAGTGGAGTGCCCTCTTTGTGGCTTTGAATGTCCCTCATTTTTGTACCCATTTCCTAGCATGTTTTGGCCTCATTCCTTGCATGTTTTAGCCTTCTTTTGGTCTGCCCTGCAACTGTTTTAAGTCATCTAGGCTCTTTGGGGCTTGGTTGATATGGCCATGGTTTGAACCCCTTTGTTAGTCTTGAGTTTTGGGCTTTGTTGCATGCCTTACTTGCATGGCTCGGTTGATTTGGCATCATCCTTTACACATTTTCAGAGCTTGTCATGCTTGTTATTTGTCCATATTTATCTCTTCTTAATGTGCTTGAGAGTCGACTCTTTTCATGCCTAAGTGTTGGACCTTCACATGTGCACGTTTGGGTGTGTTTTGTCCATCATTTCTTGGCACTTTGGCCACTGTTTTGGACATGGCTGAGGCCTGTCCATCCTTAGTGTGAGTCCATGGATCATGCATTTATGTATTGTTGTAAGCTTACCGCATTGCATGCTGTCGCATCCTTGTGGTTAGTATCATTGTTGCATGCCTATGACTTTGTGTGCTCCCATATCTAGGTTGCATTGTAGTGTTACATACTTGTTGCATTGCCATGATGTTTGCATGTTAGGTTGCATCACATTGTATTTGGCATACTCATGTTACATTGCCTTACATTCCCATGTTGCATTGCATTGGTTACATGCTTTGCATTGTATATGGCATACGTACATTGCATTATGTTTGGTTTGGGGTGTCAAACCAAACATGAGGAATGAGGGACATTCGTACTTGAAGTGACGAAACGTACCTCAATCCTCGGTCGTCGACACTCTTGATTCAACATGATAGAGTGTGTAGCATTCATTTGTTTTGTTGCATTCATTCATATTGATTTGCACACTTGACATCTTTGGCCATCATGCATCGAAATGCGTGATTGGTGGCCTGAGGGTCAAGAGCCATACTCCCTTGAGTTCATAGCATGATAGGGAGGGTGGTCGTGCATGCATTTGGCTTGCAAATTCCATGCCATGCACTGTCTATCCTCTGTTGCAGCAAAACTAGTGTTCTGTAGGAAGAAATAGCCGGTCGGCAACTTTCAGTGCCGGCCGATTAGCAATGTCCAGCCGATGGTCCCATTTTTGGTCGATGACCATATTTCCATGGCCGGTGGTGTTTTCTCTTGGCCGGTGGCATCCCAAAGTGCTCAGGGAGTGGTTCAGAAGCAACCTTAGGATTCTCACAATTCTCAGAGGTGCAGAACAGTGCAAATAGAGGCAACAGAAGCATGGCAACGGGTTTTCGAGCAAGGCAAATCGAGCATGCATCATCCAATCATTTCGAGGCAGAGCTGCAGCAGCCTCTTTAATTTCATACTTAGTTTATTTTGTAATCAATTTGTTAGTTAGTTAAGGGTCTGTAATAATTAATTAGCTAGAGTAGTTAATTATTTATTTGGTTTGTATTATTCTTTCGGACCCTCCGTCGAGAGGACGATGTTGTAATAAGTGTGTGTGCGTGTGTGAATGTCTTCCAACCCCACGTCTTTCTCCCTTTTATTTACTAGCTTTTGATGGTTAGTTTAGGGCATGTTTCAATTAGCATACCTATGCTCGCATGTTTGCATCATTTATCTATATTGCATGCACCGGGCTCGGCGCATCAGACTAACTGCATAGTATTTTAATTCCAACTTGAATACGTGTATCGAGTTGTCGCATTCCACATGCCATTCTTAGCTTGGCCGAGCCTATTCTAGTTGCATTTTGCATGCGTTGCATTAGCCATCTTAACATGGCGAGGATCATGCATTGATTACTAACATATTCCTCGTTTTGGCTCGGAGTACACTGTGAGCGTTTATGCTTTAGCATCTTGCATGTGTGTAAGTGTTAACATGACAGCATGCTTGCCATGAGGCTATTTGCTTTTGTGATATAACTGTCTGAATGCCTGTGGGTGAAGGTTGGGTTGCTTGAATTGGAATAATTCGTCGAAACCCGTGTTTTAGCCTACTTGCGAGTAGCAAACTTCAATCCATTATCAAAACAAACGGATATGCGATACTTTGTTCCAACTCAGGCAATCTAGTCTATACTTGTATGCGGTGCACATCATGTAGCAATTCTAGGCTAATAAACCGGAATAAGAGCACATATGTTTTCAAAAACAAGGTATCATGCTTAGTAGTGGCCGATCTTTGATCGGGCGAGCGGGGGTGCTCATGAAATGACCTTCTCCAATCGTACCCAAGCTCCCGAGCCGAGGCAATTTTGGTGATGACGGACACGTGGCCTTAGGCACGAGTCAGGGTTTCCTAAATCCCCCCAAAATAAAATATTTAGATGGCGACTCTGTATCTGGCAAAGCAGTCCATGTTTGGCACTTCTTTCTAAAAATTAGTTTTTCAAAACGATTTGTCAGATTTGGACTCTTTGATGATTCATCGGTCTTGCATTGCACTCTGCGAGATTAGATACAGGACCGTGACATTGAGTCCTGAATTATAGTAAGCCCAAATGAACAAAACGGGATTCTCTCCCGGGACATTCGGGGACGTCTACAACAAGTTCTAAAAATATAACAGAAGTAAAAGAGCAAAATGTTTTCAGTCCATGACAGAGCTAGCTGATGTGTAAACAGGTGATCTTCTTAATCAAATGTGATTAAAGGGATGGTAGGCTTGATCATGCAATAAATAGAGTTGACTACAGAGTTTAGTGGGCAAAACAAGAAACCCAGCCTAGGCAGGCTCAAACAAATCAACAAAGCCAAGTTGACACAAATAAGACATCACTGGTTCAAAGGGGTTAAACCTACAGACAATCATTTCGAGGATGATGATTAACCTCCAACCAAACATAAGAGTTAAACATAGAGCATCCTCAAAATATATATAGACTCAAAATATATTTGTCTAGTTGGATGCCAATGTGCAGCAAATTTGATATTCCTTTCCTTAAACTAAAATTTTAATACTCAAAAAGCAGAAATTCAAAGCAGACAGGTTGCATGGGTTTATTCTCTTTTGTGTAATCAAATTAATTATGATTTTACACATATTGGGTGGATATATTGTTCTCATAATCACATTCTCGTATTTTGAAAATGAAGTTCATTTTTGCCTATCTTACAGTGAACTGCATTTCTTTATCAAGCAAAGAAGAGCTGTACATTTCGCATGGCTTTCTCGAGCCGGTATCCATCATGGTGGCCTAAATTTTGGAGCACAACATAGGTAGGACATGACTCTCAAGTCTCATCACTTTTGCTTCCTTTTGTGAATAGAACAATAGGCATAAATTCTAGAATTTATTGTTTACTAGGCTCTACTTCTTTGGTTCACTCTTGAAAAAATGTCTGAATTTCATTTTCTGCTTCTCCTAGGAAACAAGGTTAATGTACGTCTTTCTGTGCAACACATGCACAGACATATATTTAGTTACACATACATGATTTTGAATTTTCTTGTCAATTTTGTAAATATAAACTTCATTGTTTGCTGGTAATAAAGTTTTAGCAGATGGATCCTCGAGAGCATTCCATTTTCTTTGTCCACGATGATGGACAAGTTAGGAACTGACTTCAATATTTGTTCATCAGTTCCCCTGCTTACTAACATTATAGAGATGTTTTCTGTGTTTTTGTTATGTGTTTTAGGTTGTAAATAGAATCAGTGAACAAATCATAGAAGAACTTCAGTTTGATGAAATACCAGAATCAATGTCAAGAGGTATTATTGGATTAAAAAGTAATTTACAACGTTAATATTGTTTTTATTTCCCTCACGTTCTATCACTTTCATTCTAAAGAAACTGTAAACAGAATATACTTTGACTATTGAGTCATGCTAATCACAACATAATGAAATGTTAAAAAAAATATCAAAAAATTTAAAATCTCAATAATACAACTTCTACATATTTTAAAATATTTTTCTACACTTTATAGATATTTTATGCATCTACCACTATTATTTACAGCCCTTTAGATTACCATTAGCATTTTCCAAAACAGTTTAGTCATCTAACTTTTTTGGGGGTGAACGTTAAATGAGCACATACACTGAAGAGCAATGCTAGATATCATGAAAAAACTTTCATGAAAATGATCATGAAAGATTCATGACCTTTGGATTACACTTAAAATAAAGCACCACATACTAATCAAGGTAATCCAATGATCATAAATTTTTCATGATCATTTTCATGAAAATTTTTTCATTATCCCTAGTTTTTCTCTACACTAAAATAAAAATAAAAACAAAAGGCTAAAGAATTTCAATGAAGTCAAATTTAATTGAAATTATGAGGAAACAAGTGCAGTGAATTACCTCTCTGGGCATAAGAGTTTTTGGAATCACTTTGCAAAAAAATAAATAATGGAATTTATGAGTGGAGAAGAGAGAGAGAGAGAAATTACCCTAAGACGTGGCGGCCACCATCATAAACAGCTTGGGAGATTAGACCCATCAACCCAACGATCCCTCCTCCATACCCAAAAAAAAAATTATATCAATTACCATAGGTATTATTAAAGTACTACATTGAGTTTAAGTTAACCATGTGAATTCATGCAAGAAAGTCACAAATTTAGTTGGTGGATAACGGTGTCAATTTCTTGTTTTTTTGTAACAAGAATAAAGTTTTTCTTTTGTAAAAAACAAAAAGACTTGCTTGGTGTATAAAAATATTTTGAAAATAAATAGAAATAAGTAATAAATAAACATGTTTGATGAGTTACCAGAGGTGGCGGAGAGTGGCTGGAGGGTCACCTGCAATGACCGACAGTGGGTGGTGGCTGAAGGGGCGGTAGGGAAGAGAGGAGAGAATGAAAACTTGTTATAAAACTCTCTTTTTTTTCTTTTTCTTTTTTGTTTACAAGAAATTTGAAAATTTTGGAATCAATCATTTTTTTGGAACATTTACATAGTCCTAATTTATGAATTTATACTCCATTAAGTCTTAATTAAATTTTTTTGGACTTTCAAGTCCCATTAAATTTTTAATAGTCGAAATTGCCCTTTAAACAATGATTGTTCATAACATGATGATTTGACAATTATTTTGAGTTTCAAAATTTTAAAATATTAACTTTCAAATTGAAAAAACTAAAAAAAATAAAAAATTATGTGCAGAAAAAAAAAAAAAAAAAAAAAAAACTAATTTTTTTTTTTTGAAAAAACTGAATTATTTTTTTTGTGCAAAACTGAAAATTTTGTATCTATAAAGGAGCATGATGATGGAACATTGATGTGCAAAACTGAGAAAAAAAAATTAAAATGAAAAAACTGGTAATGTTCTCAATTTTAAAATTGGAAAAAACTGATAATGTTCTCGGTTTTATTTGATAGTTAAATCAAACCAATAAGTAAAAAGGCAAAAACGTTTAATCTCATGCTCTGTTTTTTTTCATCAGTTAGTGAAACAATTATCTAGAATATTACTATACAAAATTAATAATGTTCTTAATTTTAAAAATTGGAAAAAAATGTTAAAATTTACAGTTTTACGAAATATGACTTATTGGTTCAAAAAATCTTAGATAAGACCTAAGCTATCATAACATTTATTAATAGAACTTTTAAGTAATTAAATTTTTTTTTTAATTTTTAAACAAAAATAATGTACTAAATAAGTTTTCGTTTTCAATTTTCATAATATAACATTTTGCACACAAGGCCGGGGTTAACCATGTGACTTGATTGAATAAAGTCACAAATCTAGCTATTAGATCAAAGCGTAAAAAAACATACAATTGTAGGTCACTGAGCTTGGAGAGAAGGTACTTGGTTGCTCCCTCAATATTCTTCTTAAACAATTCTTGCTTCTCCAGTTCCAACTTAGGCGTCAGTGACTTAATGTACTTCTTCACAAACGCCACAAACTGCTTCTTGTCAAAAGCAGGTTGCTCCTGCAAATAATAACGAATTTCATGTTTCAAATAGCGCAAAAAATATATGAAACGGCTGATCTATCTATGACAGATGACTTCAGTTACCTTAACACCTTCTGCAGAATGATTAGCACCAATATCTACATTTAACGCTTGAACAACCCACTGCTACACATCAGAATCACGAATATGTAAATGGCATGGTTATAATCTGTAACACATGAACCATATGCAAAAATCACTGTCACATTCTTCATCTAGGAAACACCAACACTTCTAAGAAAGTGGTGTGTTGGGTTGGAAATCATATTAGACATCAATGACACTCGTTAGACACTTCCTAACATTTGTCGAACACATGTCTAAGGAGTAATCTACAAGCAACAGGGGGAATTGTGTTGCAATTACAATAGTTGTCAGCCCAGATGAGAAATAAAAACCTTTTTTTTTAGCTTTTAGGGTGTATTTTTAGTTCAAGATCCATCCTACTACTCGGAACCAAAGAATTAGTAGATCTAGTCCGCTCAAATTGGGGCTGAGCAAAGGTGGGGCAGGTTGCCCCAATGGTTAGGGCGTTGCCTGGTTGTGTGGATAAGGAGCACGTCCCAGGTTTGATTCCCCACTGGGTGAGTGCCTGCAGTAGTTTGTGCACGGGTGTCCGGCTTCCCACCGGCTAAATACCCCTCAGGATTAGTCTTGGCTTCCCTAAAAATCGGAGGGTTGGGGATACCTGAGTTATCAAAAAAAAAATTTGGGGCTGAGCAAGGGTTTTGAACTTAAAATCTATGATCTGATCATTGAGTCAATTCCCAGATTATAATTTCATTGCAGCAAGTGATTGAGTTCAGTAGTTCCCCATATATATTTTATCGACTCTAGAACATAGTAATATGTAGAAAAGAAATTGTTTCACGAGCCAGCAGACATACCGAGAAGAAGGGAGGGAAAAACCTACCATAAAGCCACCTGTCTCTGTTTGCCACCAAGCGCCAGATATGGGGCATTTTGAATCTCCAACTATATTGAAAAACCACCTGTTAAGATGAAAAAGAAAACGTGTCATACTTCTTGTGTTCAAAAAATGTAATCCAGCAACAAAAGTAGAGCTCGTAACCTCCATGCACTAGGATTTATAGGCTCGCCTACACTACCAAGGACTCGTAAGGATTTTCGTGAATAGCGGGTGACATACTGTATTTATATTTGAGGGTAGTTTAGTGTTTTGGCTTCACTTTTAATAGGGTTAAGTTCTTGTATTATATATGGAAGATTAAGCAATAATAGGCCAGCAATACTAGATATATACAATAAAGGGCAACACCAAACCAAAAAAGATACTAAAAACCCATGGACTTGATGGCAGAACCTAAAAGGTTAGAAAGTAGAAGTATTTATTTGATGATATACTAATAACAAGGAGTTTGGAAGGTGATACTAATAACATGTGGAATACAATGACAGAATGCATTAATAGAGCTCTTCTCCTCTCTTTTTTGCATGTTTAATCTTTGTTAACAATTACAAATTTATGCAAGAACATCTTCACACTTGGCCAAGACACAGAAAACTAGTGAAATAAATCAAATGAGTAGTCAACTCCAAATAGTACTATTGCAAAATATAATCTTAACTAGCTTGTCATTTGAACATATTTAAATTACACATACATGTAAGGTTAGAGAATTTTTTTACCTCATCTCCATCACGCATCAGAGAGCCCACCAGTGTAGGGGCAGTATAAAATATTGTCACCTTGTATTTGTCAACAATGTCTCAACATCGTCCAACAAGTATCTCCCCGTTGTCAAGTCTGTATATTAACTGCCAAGGAAGAATAAATCAACATAATTCAGATAAAAGTAAAATAATGAGAAGCATATAATTCAATTCTGAAGGTAGAAATTGAAATAGAAGAATAGTTACAAAATTTTATTTATAACGAGTGAAGGAAGAGTAATAAAAGAGCCAGGTATAAGCTTGACCACATGGTTTAGATTATCACAAGAACTTGTCAATAAGAACAGAAAAATGAATGTGACTGTGTGGGTGATTTTTTGACCACACTGCCAACTTAGTATTCAGCTAGAGAACACTGGCAGAATAGATGACACCTGGCTGACTTGCAACAGAAAGAGAAGATTCCGGCGGTGGTTCGTCCACCCGGGGGCACTCCGACAATCAAGTCAGTATATCTCTCAAAGATAATCAATAGTGTTAATCTCACTATTCAGAATACAAATTGCGTACCTTAGACCCACGGGGGTGCCTCTCTTTTATAGCTAACTCAATCCTTGTCCCAACAGGAGCCTAGCTCTAATGGACTTAGGATTACTATTAATCTTGGACTCCCAGTAGGATTGGGAAAAACTCCCTAAGAGTATTATCCTTTCCCAACTGTAGTCTTCCCCCTTTTCAGGACTCTTGTGCCTTATCCGCTTATCTCGGATTCCGATATCTTCGGAGGTAACCTCGGCCTCGTCGAGATCACCTCGGCGTCATGACCAGGACACGTGACACCTCGGCGTCACCTTAGCCACGTGTTGGTACTCAGAAAATATATCCCCACAACTGCCCCCTAGGTTCTATTACCACGGCATTCTGAGGTGATGGAACCTATATCATTCCTTCCTGCCAGTACATCGGCTTAGCCGAGATCATCATCATAGGCCGATATGTCTTTTTAGAGATCAAAAATTCCAAGAGCTTCTTCACGTGTATGAGCTGTTATACATAACAACTCAACCGTTTTAGGCCACGTGCCTTCCCCTTACTGGATCGTACTTGTTACGCATTCGTAAATCGTCTCGCACCTACATGCGCCGTCTGACGTATTAGCTGTTCCAGGCGCATTAATTGCCCTGTTTTTGCCGCCGTTTCAATTTTTTGACAAAACTTATTTCCTCCTTTCGTTTTTCTCACTTTACATTGTCTTTATTCAGAACTCTTTCTCTCTCTAGCTTCCTCTAATCCTCCATTTTTCCAAGCTCTGAAGCTCTGCAACTTGCTCCATCCATTTCTTCCGTCGAAGTTCTTGCCAATCTGTTCCACTGCCGCCGTTCTTCTAACTTCGGCGATCTCAAGTATCGGCTTCTTTTCTCTGGTAAGTCACCATTCCTCCTGGTTTTCAATTCTTGTTGTGTTTCATGAAATTTTGCTTCATCATTAGTTGCCATTGTTGTTTTACTTGAATATTTGATTCGCGGATCATGTATCTGAGCATGTTTATTTCATATTTTTACTCTTGGTCCATGTCTTGAACACTCACACTGTTCACATACCTGTTGGTTTCTGCCACTGTTCTTAGCCTGATACATTTGTGCAAACTTTTTGTCTTGATTTCTTGATGACTTCATCACCATTCTTGTTTCTGAAACGGATCGTTGTTTTTCTGTTTTCCAAATTCGTCCCTTCAATCTTCATCTCCATAGTTTTAGGTTTGGGACTTGTTTGTAAAACCCACAAATTGCTAGAAAAAACTGAAACCAACTCCTTCTAGATCCATACAAACCCTTACCATAGTACACTTTTAGGTTTTTAGCCGAGGTCATTTAAACCCTCAAAAATACTTCTTCCTGAAATCCGATACCTCTATTTAAGCCGACGTCATGGGTATGTGGGAACATAGGGTAAACACCCCAGAAAAATTAGAGTACTTTAGGCAGGAGTTCGAAATCCCGGCCGACGTTCATCTGAGGTTGGCTGGGAAGGATGACTCTATCATGCCCACTGAAAACCTCATGCCTTTCCTAGTGGTTGTGTTTATTGAGTGTGGACTTAGGTTTCCACTTGACCCTTTTTTCTATCAAATCCTTCATTTCTATAAGTTGAACCCAATGCAACTTGCCCTCAACTCTTACCGAGTTATTAACGGTACCACAGCTTTAGCCAAACAAGAGAGTGCTAGGATTACTCTTGCCGATTTCCAGTACTATTATACCATGTGTCACCTGAAATCGGAAAAAGGCCACATCTACTACCTGAAGTCGAGGTCCACTGAATACAAAATCATTGCCGACCTCCCTGACTCCAACAAGGGAGCGGGGGATGATTACTTCATCGTCTCGGGAAACTGGGAATTTCAGCCAAACGATGACCTCCATCTTTATCCCTTTAGTCGAATAGTTTTCGGGGAAGGAGCTGGTAAGGGCCACCTTTCACAAATTTTCTTGCTTTCTTGTATAAAGTTTTCAACATTCTGTTCTAATGTCTATGTTTTTTTCTTCTTTGCAGTTCTTCCTCAGCCACCAAAGGGCTTCCGTCAGTCTTTTCTTCCCAGCAAAGACTTAAAGAAACTACTGAATTTACCAGTTCACAAGCGGAAGGCCCCTCTGCTTCTTAACTCACTCCCCACTTACAAGTCAGCTCTCCCCGACGTCCCAAAAAAGAAGAAGAAAAGCCTTTCTCCACCTTCTGCCACAACTCTACAAGTTGCGTCCACATCTCGGACATACCAAGGATCAACCTCTGATCCAGCTGAACAACCTTCAACCTCGGCTCCATACCTGATTCCGATATCCCAGCGCCGTCGCCGACGTCGAACAGTTTTTCCCGCCAAGATAGGCCACCAAAAGGCAGTTGCGAAGGATTTTTTGGCAATTATCCCTGATTCAATTGATGCCCAATCTGCGCCAACTCAACCTCCAAAGCCAAAGAAAAAAAGGGTGAAGAAGGCTCAACCAAAGGCAAATGTGACTCAGGTTGACACTGAGGATACTTTGCCAATTTCAAAATTGGCTCCAAGTGAGAAAACCACCTCCATCCCCGAGAAGAGGTCTGCTGAAACACATCCTGCCGAATCCACCAGATCAAAGAGGCCGAGGTCGTCTGCTGCAACCACCTCGAGGTCCTCAAAGCACGAGGCCCCTTGGGCCCCCCAAATCACTCTGGAAGATAAGCCCGTTATGGCGAGCGATAGCGCCGATGACATCAATGTCGGCGTTGCCCTCAGCACCGCTCTGCTTCTTCCCGGCGATCTCAATCGAAACGCCAAGTTGAGTGAGTATGAGAACTATGCTCTGATGCTTCAGCGCTCTGTTCAAGTAAGTGCCTTTATTTGGTTCTTTTTCTTTCTTTCTTTCTAGTACTTAGAAAATTTCCTAATACCTTTTGTTTTGTTCATTTTCAGGCCATCCAGCATGCTCATTCTTTCTCAATTCAATCTTTCGAGAACCGTGAGAAGCTAGCCGAGAAAAAGAGGGAGGTCTCCACTCTTCAGAAGACTAATAAGAACTTGCAGTCAAAGATGAAGACCCTTGAAAATCAGGTTAAGGATGCTATCAAGGCTCAGCAAGACGTCGAAGAGAAAGCAGGTGCTGCTGAGGCGATAAACAAAGTTCTTCAAGCCCAGCTGAAAGAGGCCGAGGACAAGATGGCCGAGGCCCAAAAGGAGCTTCAAGACGCCCTGGTCACCAAAGAGGCCGAAGTCAAGGCCGCCGACGAGAAGGGCTATAACGAAGGGGTGGCTGATGTCACGGCGGACTACGAAAAGCAAGTGAAACAGGCATGCAACAAGGGTTTCACCCTTGGTTGGATGTCTCTTCTAAAAAAGCTTGATGTCCCCGAGGACTCGCCCCTCAGGAACACCGATGCCATTCCTCTTCCATTCCCTCCAACTCCAAGCCAATCCGTCGACGACGACTCTGAGTCCGAGGAGGAGGAGGTTTTGGTAAGGAAGTCCAAAGACGTTGCTGGGGCCAAGTCTCCTCCTCAAAATGAGCAAGTCCTGGACTTGACTCAAGATGAGGAAGATGAGGAAGTTACCAAGGATGCTGCTCCAGAGAAGGCGTCATCGGACATGCCCCCTGCCGATAAGAGCCTGGATGAAACCCTTCAAGAAATTGATGTTGAACTTGCGGCTGAGAAGGTTGCCGAGATGTCTTCTCAGCAGTCCTTCGGGGTCCAAATGCAGCCTGTTGCTGAAGACTCTTAATGTTGATGTTATTTTCTTCCATCTTTTGTACTTTTGCTTTTCTTCTTTTGGGAACAATTGTAAGCTTTTGGCCGACGTGCCTTTTTTTTAAATATTAATACAGCTTTCCTTCTCTGAATGCTTGTATCTTTGTCTTTTCTTTACTGCTTTTGCATGATTCTATACTTAGAATATTTTTAGTATCTTTAATATGTACTTCAATCTTTGTGTAACCTTCTCGGGGCGACACACCTCGGTCATACAGACTTGGTTTAGTTTTAACTTGTAAACTTTTCTCAAGTTTCAACAAGTATCATCATCGCGGTTTAACTCTAACTTGTAAACTTTTCTCAAGTTTCAATCAAGTGTTAAACATCATATCGGTTTAACTTCAACTTGTAAACTTTTCTCAAGTTTCAACAAGTGTTAAACATCATATCGGTTTAACTTCAACTTGTAAACTTTTCTCAAGTTTCAAAAAGTGTTAAACATCATATCGGTTTAACTTCAACTTGTAAACTTTTCTCAAGTTTCAACAAATGTTAAACATTATATCGGTTTAACTTTAACTTGTAAACTTTTCTCAAGTTTCAACAAGTGTTAAACATCATATCGTCTCTCTGCCCCCTAATGTGAACCTCAGTTCCACTTGGGTTCTCATTATCTATGTATTCAAGAAATATCGGCAAGTATCTAAGAAATGTAGAAGAATTATGCTGAAATTTTATTCATTATGTCGGCAAGAAACAAGGAAAATCTAATGATAAAAGAATTTCAGATTACAAGTGTTCCAAGGCCTTGGCAATTCTTTGCCCTCATTATCTTCAAGCCGATATGCCCCATTGCCCAATACCGAAGTGATTCTGTAAGGTCCTTCCCAGTTTGGGCCAAGCTTGCCCTCCCTGGGATCCTTCTTGTTGTCAACGACTTTTCCCAAGACTAGGTCGCTAACTTGGAACTCCCTTGGGTTAACTTTTTTATTGTAAGTTCTGGCAAGCTGCTGCTGGTATGCTGCCAGCTGAATTGCAGCTCTCTCTCTCTTCTTTCTTCTAGTAGGTCCAGATCTCGGGATAAGAGTACATAATTAGTCCCGTTTTCTACTCCCTGGGTTCTGATCCTAGGGATGCCAACCTCCAGCGGAATGACAGCCTCTGTGCCATAGGTCATGGCAAAGGGGGATTCGCCGGTTGATCTTCTCGGCGTAGTTCGATATGCCCAAAGCACACTTGGTAGTTTATCCACCCACTTTCGCTTCGCTGCCTGCAGCCTCTTCTTTATCCCATCCAAGATAACTTTGTTGGATGCTTCTGCTTGTCCATTTCTTTGGGGAAAGCTTGGGGTTGAAAAGTAGTTCTTGATCTTGAACTTTGCACAGAAGTTCTTAATTAGTTTGTTGTCGAATTGTGTTCCGTTGTCGGCAACTATTGCCCTTGAAATTCCAAATCTGGTGAGGATGTTCTTCCATATGAAGCTCTTTACATCAACATCTTGGATTTTGGGAAGGGGTTCAGCTTCTATCCACTTGGTGAAGTAGTCTGTCGCCACCAGCAGGTATTTTCTTTGTCCAGTTGCTTGGGGCAGTTTCCCAACGAGATCCATGCCCCATTGGGCAAACGGCCAAGGACTGGATACTGGGTTCAGGTCTGCTATTGGCTGGTGTACCAAAGGTGCAAATCTTTGACATTTTTCACACTTCTTCACATAGGCTTCTGTGTCTTTCTGCATGTAGGGCCACCAAATACCCCTGGGTAATGGCCCTATGGGCAAGTGATCTGCCTCCAGAGTGGCTTCCACAATTTCCTTCATGAATTTCATATAAAAAACCTTCAACTTGTGAAGGATGTACACACCTCAAAAGGGGTCCAGTGAAGGATCTTCTGTAGAGGTGTCCCTCTGCTGTCAGACTGAATCTTGTCGACTTCAATCTGATCTTGTGTGCCTCCTTGTGGTCGTCTGGCAGCTTTCCTTCTTTCAGGAATGTAACAATTGCATCCATCCAGCTTGGTCCCTTGTCCACATACATCGCTTCGCGCTCTGTGGTCAGTGGTTCGATGCTCGAGCCCGACAAGTAATCAACCATTACGGTCCTTACTTTTCCAAGTTGTACCGCACTAGCTAGGTTGGCCAACGCATCGGCGTGGCTGTTATCATCTCGGCTTACCTGAAGTAGTCGGCAGTTTTGAAATAAGGCTGACAACCTGATGACCTCTTTTGCGTAGGCCGACATTCGTTCATCTCGGGCTGCAAACTCGCCTGTTGTATGGTTAACTATCAGTTGTGAATCACAAAAAAACTATTACCTCATCTGCTTACACTACTGTTGCCAGCTTCAGCCCTGCAATGAGTGCTTCGTATTCTGCTTCATTGTTTGAGGCCTTGAACCCCAAACGAATCGATTGTTCTATTATCTGCCCATCTGAAGATATCAAAACTATTCCTGCCCCCGCTCCCTATCGGTTGCAACTCCCATCAACGAACAGTCGAAAGGAGTCGCCGATGTAAATGCTGCAGGGTCTGAGTTTTTCTTCTTTCTTTTGTTCTTTCGCCTTTACCTGGGCTTCTCCTCACTTGTTTGGATATCATTCATCTTGGCTCAACAGAGCCCGATGTACGATGGATTCTGGCGTGAACTCGGCCACGAAGTCAGCCAGAACTTGGCGTTTGATTGTTGTTCTGGGTCTGTACTCCAGGTCATACTAGCCTAGGGCGACTGCCCATCTGGCTATTCTTCATGTCAAGTCTCCTTGTTGCAGCAAGGACTTCAAGGGGTTAGCACCACAATTTTATGGGCCTGGAAGTAATGGTTCAGCTTCTTTGAAGTCATTACCAAAGCCAGTGCCAATTTCTCTAAGGGTAGATACCTTGTTTCTGCATCGGCCAAGGTTTTGCTTACATAGTAAACAGTCCTTCGCTCCCCTTTTTCTTCTCGGATTACCACTGTGCTCACTGCGTGTTCTGAAACCGCTAAGTACAGGAACAACTCTTCCCCAGGTTCTGGATTTGAAAGAACTGGAGTTGTGGTCAAGTACTTCTTCAGGTCGGCCAAAGCGGCTTCGCACTCCTCGGTCCATAGGAAGTCCGTGGCTTTCTTCACTAAGTTGAAAAAAGATTTGCATTTGCCTGAACTTCTGCTGGTGAACCTATTCAGGGCTGCAGCCCTTCCAGTTAGCATTTGCACCTGTTTTGCCGACGTCAGGCTCTTCAAATCCAGGATGGCCTTGATCTGATCTGGGCTGGCCTCTATGCCCTTTCTAGTCACATGGTATCCAAAAACTTACCAGATCCTAGTCCAAATGCACACTTTGCTGCATTGAGTTGGAGCCGATATGTCTTAAGGATGTCAAAGACTACTTTCAGGTCAGCCAGATGACCTTCAGGTTCCTTGGTCTTCACGACCATGTCATCAATGTACACTTCTACCGTTCCACCAATCAGGTGTTTGAACATCTTAGTTACCAATCTTTGGTATGTTGCTCCAGCATTTTTCAGCCCGAAAGGCATCACTCTGTTGCAGTACAGTCCTTTGGGGGTGATAAACGCAGTCTTCTCTTCATCTGGGGAGTATATGGCTATCTGATGGTACCCCCTGTATGCATCCAGGAAGCTCATCCTCCCATGCCCCGAAGTGGCGTCTACCAGCTAGTCAATCTTAGGTAGAGGAAAGCTGTCTTTGGGACAAGCTTTGTTTAAACTAGTAAAGTCTACACAGACCCTCCATTTACCGTTCTTCTTCTTCACTACTACTGTGTTTGATAACCATGTTGGGTAATTTACCTCTCGAATGGCCCTAGCCTCGAGAAGTCTGTCTACTTCTTCTTCTACTGCTTCGACATGTACCAACGTCGGTCTTCTTGCTCGTTGAATTACAGGTTTGGCCGACCGGTCAACGTTCAGCTTGTGGCAAGTGATCTCGGGGTCAATGCCTGGCATTTCGTAAGGCGTCCACGCGAACACCTCAATGTTTGCTCTCAAAAAAGCTTCCAATTCTTTTTCCTTTTCTTTGGCTAAGCCCGAGCCGAGAAGAAAGAAGCGTTCTTCATCCCCTTCCTGGACGAGGATTTTCTTCAGTTGTCTTCACTCTTCTCGGCTAGCTCTTTGTCGACATCTTCTAGGACCTCCACGTCCTCGTCTTTGATCTCTGCCTTTTCTGGTTCTCGAATGCTGCAAGTGGATTTTATTGCTACCATGGAGCAATTTTTTGCCTACAACTGATCTCCTCTGACCTCTTCAATTCCATGCTCTGTTGGGAACCGCAATAGTTAATGCAGTGTTGAGGAAATAGCCCCCATTGCATGCAACCATGGCCTTCCCAAGATGATGTTGTAAGGGGAGGTATGTCGATTATGGTGAACTCTATTGTTATCTTCCTGGTGCCTGCCTGTACCTCTAAGCTGGTTGTTCCCAGTGGCCATGTCAGCGTTCCATTGAACCCGATCATTGGGCTATTGGATTGCTCCATATCGTCTGGGTGAAGGCCGAGCTCCTTGTAACATCGAACGTACATGATGTCGCAAGAGCTGCCTTGGTCAATCAGGATGCGTTTTACTTGGCACTCCCTAACTTGGAGAGATACTACCAAGGCGTCATTATGCGGATGCGGCACCATCTCAAGGTCGGCTTCCGAAAAGGACACTACTGGTCCTTGGCACTCCTCTGTCCGATGTCTCTTCTCCCCGACTTGGTAGACATGTTGCAGCTGCTTCACCTTCTAGGTCTCCCCCCTAATTTCGTTCTCGTTGACCTTTGAGTGAATCACATTAACTACCCGAGGTCCTCCTGCCTGAGGTTATGGTGCTGGGGGAGGCGGAGCTGCTGGCGCCTGAGGCAATCTTGTCTATTCTTCCCTCGTCCTGGCCTCATCAACAAGGTCTCTCAGATGGCCTTGTCTCACCAAGTCTTCCAAGTGTGTTTTCAGGGCTCTGCAGCCCTGAGTCATATGCCCATCTTCATTGTGGTAAGCACAACGCCTACCAAGGTTTCTTCCCATAAATTCTCCTGGAGCCCTTACTGGTGCTCTCAAATACGGTTGATTCCGAATTTGTTCCAGGACTTTGTGAATTGGGATTCGGAACACAGTTGTCACTGCCTGTGCAGCCCTTAGTTCTGTTTCTTGTTTGCTCGATCCATTGTTACCTCAGCCTCGCTTCGGCGAGCCGTTTCCTTTCTCTTGCTTTATCTCCTTAGTCCCCGACGTGTCTTCTTCGGCTCTGGCATACTTCTCGATTCTCGCCATGAGCTCTTCCTTACTTTTTGGCAATGTCTTTGCCAAAGACTTTCGTAGTGGACAGTTGTCTTTCGGGTCGTTCTTGAAAGATATGACCGCCACCTCTTGATTGCATTCTGGTATTCGGTTGAACACCTCATAGTATCTTTTTGCATAGGCCCTAAGGCCTTCATCCTTGCTGATTTTTAGAGCCATCAATGCGTCCACCCTTAATGGCTGCAGCTTGTTTGTTACGAACTTGGCCATAAACATCTCGGTCAGGCCTTCCCAAGTCTTCACGCTTCCCTTTGGTAGTTTGTGGAACCAATCTAATGCAATCTCCCTGAAGGATTAGGGGAACACTTTGCAGAGCAGTGGCTCGTTCCCACTATACAATGCCATTGAGTTCAAATATAATCCAACGTGGAAGTTGGGGTCTGACTTACCATCGTATATTTGGAACCTCGGCATACTGAATCTCTTCGGCGCCTCAAACCTGTCCAATTCCACCGAGAATGGTGTCCTCGGCTTATCTGGGGAGGTTACCTCGGTGTCGACATTCAGTTGCTTCCTCTTGAGGTAATCTCTTAAGTCCTCCTTCGTCCGCCCAGGAGCTCGGCTATCTACTGCTTTCAGTCTTTTTGGTGCACTACTTTCCGCTTCGTGGTGAGTCCTTTTTGACCCTTCTCCATGAGTTGTGTCAAAGCACAGTGCCTGCCCCTGAACATGCCGATGTCCTTTGGGGTCTGCCTCCTTTGTGCGATGCCTCATCCGTGATTCTTCTATTTTTGACTCTCTTCGTCCGACTTCCCTAGAAGGTCGGTGAGAGTATCTTTCACTCTCGTTGTGCTGAGGGGCTACGGGGATTGTTTTCTGCCCTCCCTTCTGGGCATTGGCTGCTGAAATCGGTGTGTCCTGCAGCGGGAACGGTGGCTGTATGACGTTATTCTGCATCATTGAATTGACGACCGACTGCAGGTCTGCCAATTTGTTTGCCATCTCTTTTACCTCTTCGTCCCTCTACAGGCACCTATCCTTCCATACCTGGAGGTCGTCCTCGTTGTAGTATCCACTTCGATCAGGTTTCTTTGGTGCGTTGCCAGTCTGGCCGACGTCTTTCACTCCGTGATTCTGGTCACGAGTTTCTGCATTGCATTCATCTCCTATGATATCAAGGTCAATAGGTCTCCCACTCCCAGCAGGAGTGTCGTCCCCAATCTTTTCCTTCTGTCCGTTACTGGCCATCTATTCTCATTTCTTTTCCACAGACGGTGCCAAATTGTGTGAGTGATTTTCCGACCACACTGCCAACTTAGTATTCAGCTGGAGAACATTGGCAGAATAGATGACACCTGGCTGACCTGCAACAGAAAGAGAAGATTCCGACGGTGGTTCGTCCACCCAGGGGCACTCCGACGATCAAGTCAGTATATCTCTCAAAGATAATCAATAGTGTTAATCTCACTATTCAGAATACAAATTGCGTACCTTAGACCCACGGGGGTGCCTCTCTTTTATAGCTAACTCAATCATTGTCCCAACAGGAGCCTAGCTCTAATGGACTTAGGATTACTATTAATCTTGGACTCCCAGTGGGATTGGGATAAACTCCCTAAGAGTCTTATCCTTTCCCAACTGTAGTCTTCCCCCTTTCTAGGACTCTTGTGCCTTATCCGCTTATCTCGGATTCCGATATCTTCGGAGGTAACCTCGGCCTCGTCGAGATCACCTCGGCGTCATGACCAGGACACGTGACACCTCGGCTAACACGTCGGCGTCACCTTAGCCACGTGTTGGTACTCAGAAAATATATCCCCACAGTGACAATGAGAAAGAAAAAAACAAACACAAAGCAGTTGTGCAGAAACATGAAATTGTCGAGTTACTTTTCAAAATAAATTAATCAATAACAACATATGGAGAAGAGAATCTGTTAGTTTCCCCAGATTACAAGGCTGGCATTATAGAGAACAAGAAGGTTAAAAAATATAACCTTAGCCAGTCCCTCCCCTTCATTTTCCGCTAGAGCCTTTGTGTTAGCCTTAAAACTTGTCTTGGCAACACTTATCTCAAACCCCTCTATTTCAGCTCTCTCCCTCGCTTGAGGCTGCAAAATTTTAGATGTTAGTCAACTAGAGGTAAATTACAAGAATATGGTCGGTAACCTTTTTTATTTCACTACCCAATAAGAACAAAAGAGAGAATAAAAATGCACACATCCTTTTTTATTTATTTTATTCTATTTGTGGGTTTGGTATGGGAATTGGAAAATTTGATATTCACCTCTGTGAGTCCAACCATACTAATTTCTAGGTGAGTGAAACAAGCTGCTGGAATGCTCAAATGGTTGAGCACATGATCTTTTCCACTGACTTGTTCAACAACTATATGAAGAGAGCAACGCTAAATATGCAATAGGTGTAAAATGTAAGCATATAGCCTGAAGTAGCAAATAGCAAGGTAATAACCTCATACCAGAAATCCCTTGTGCACTGGCAGCATACGCTCATCTACTAGAACAAAACCCCATTGTGTCACCACATTGATCTGTAGAAAAACCAATACAACACTTGAAACACATCTTTACATGATTCTATTGTACCACAAAACAGTTAAAAACTACATTATGGATTTAAATTACAGTCTTCCCCTGTTTTAGATTGTTGACTCAATGCCTCTGCTCTGTATTTTTGTTGAAAAGGTTATGGATTTTAGATTGAGATTTGGGATTTGGTTTGTTTGTTTTGACACAGATAAGGAGATCATCATACCATGATGTGATCAAGGTTTCGGAATTATTAATTCAATTATTAATAATTTTACCATCACTTGCAAGGTAAAATTTTAAATTCTTAATTCAATTATTAATTTAATTCTTGTTTGTGGGCAGTATTACATAACAAAAATTTTAAACAACAGGTTCATAATGGTTATGAGTTTTAGTTTTTTGATAGTTCAAAAGGTGGCCCACTAGTTACATGGAGTACACCTATGCATACAAGAGAACGAATCAAACAACACTTCTCAATAATAGAGGTTTCTGATGGGAATGGACAATTAGCTAATTAATTTGTTGATGCCTAAAAGTGATGTTACTTTAACAATCCAGACCCACCAGCCCAAGAACAAAAAAGATAAAAGTGAAGACCTTGTTAATAATATGTTACATATCAATGCCATCAGATTTAATATTCTTAACATTCTACAGCTATAGATCACATTGTAAGCTGTTAATACTGAACTAAAAAGGCATAGTTATAGAATTTGCCATACCAAGAAGAAAATGAAACCAAAACTGACCACAACAAGTTCCTAAGGGAAGCATTATCGAACCATTTAAAGAAAAAAAAATCAAGGATGACGTATCTGTATTACTATGCTTCTAGTATATAATGAAAATACACTTAGCAAGTATGAGGAATTTAATGGGACAGGGAAGTTGACCTAGTGGTCCATCTAGTTGTCCCTTGTCAATAATTTATTACACTTTTTCAATGAATATAGTATGAATTGATAACAAAATAATAATAATAATAATAATAATAATAATAATAATAATAATAATAATAATAATAATAATAATAAGTAAAATGCAGAACATAAAAGCAGACCTCATCAAGGATGTCATTCATATACGCAAAAGCTCGAGTAATCAGATTCCCTCAAAAATCAACAATCAAAAGCCTAAGCAGGAAGAAGGCTATACCAAAAAAAAATCCCAGCGAGTCTTCATATCTCAAACGAATAAAAACTCTTAGATCTGAAACATGTATTTTTGAAAGATAATCTCATATCTAAAGGATATTGTTTCGAATGAAAAAATTCAAATCTCAAACAAATATTTTTGAATGAGAAATTTCGAATCTTAAACATATATTTTTGAATGATAAATCTCAGATCTGAAACATATGTTATTGAATAAGAAATTTCGATAACATGAAGACATTGGTGCTTCAAACTTCAAATCTTACCTTCTTGAGGGGGAAAAAGAGATGACCTAGTCTCAATAACTGTAGCGGTATTGCCTTCAAGGAACAAGAAGAACCCCCAAAACACAACAATCTAGGGCTTCCTTTACCGTTCGAACTCAGATCTCACAACATAGTCAGGCAAGAGGAGAGTTGATCCAAACCCTAGGAGAAGAATAGACGGAAGAAAGAGCTTGAGAGAGAGAGAGGATACGAAACTGAGATTGTAGACGGTGGTGCTCACTGAGCTGAAGAAGGTTGAATCATAATCTCTGAGACCGAAGGGTTTAGTGAGAGAAAGCGAGAGAGAGAGAGAGAGAGAGAGAGAGAGAGAGAGCGAGAGCGAGTGAGTGAGAGATTTGAGGGATCAATAATGAAGGTTTGAAGAAAGAGAGACGTTATGATTCTCAGAGTTGTGGAGAGAGTGGGAGTGGGATAACATGGTAAGACATTTAAAGGCGTTCAAAAATGACTTCTATTAATAAACAGTACCGTTTTAATTAAATCAAAATGCGACGTTTATAAAGCATCGCTTAATATTAGAAAAAGTGACGTTTAAAAAAAACGACATTAAATAAACGCCACTAAATCCCATTTTTCCTGTAGTTGTAAAGTTGTTAGCCTTTTACTTTTCCAAATATATTTTGTATAGTAGTATAATTAATTCTAAACAATCATTGAAAATATTCTTATTTGTAAAATAATAACACATTACTTGATACTGGAGCAAGTTTTGAGTAATAATATTGTGAAAGTGGACAAGATTTTGAAAAATTATAATTTCAAATCGAACCAAAATAATGTTGAATTTAATTTGATTTTACAACTTCTACGATTTGATTTATTTTTGACTTTTTTTTTAAATCATAAATAATAATTTAGCCTTTAAGATCACTCGTATTTTCCGTGACCATACTCTAACAGGTGTGGGTGTTTGGTGGGGGAACAACGGATATTCTAATTCACCTAAACCAATCGAACTGAACTAATCCGTCGCATTTTGGATGGATGCGTGATAATGAGCGGACGATTGCGGATTGATTTTTTTAATCCGCCTAATTTTGAGCGGATGACAGATTTGAGGTTTTTTTGGCCACAACCGAACCGCCAAACCTCGAGCACCCCTAATAATTTGTAAGAATTTGTGTTTTCAATTGGTTTACATATTCTGTTTGTGTTAAGTAATGAAATAATTTTGATAATGCATGGTTTTCTTATATGTATTTATTATTGGTATTTGACAATTTATATGATAATCTTTTGGTTATGTTGAGTTGGATTGTTATCCAAAAAAAAAAAATATTGACAAGTTGCATTATGTTTATGTAAATCAAAGTATAAATGTAGCGGATGAAAAATATGGTCATACCTTTTTCTGCAGAGTCTGAATTGAAGGATCTCGTGGGTAAATCACGTGCTTCCTAAATCTGATCAATCAACCCAGCAATGGAGTGATATTACAGAATAAATATCACCCACACAAGTCACAGTGCAAAATGGCTCTTGATCGTTGTATTTTGGGAGAGAGTCAGTATATGGGTAAAACATACGACATACGTTGTTTTTCTCTTAATCACCCATATCCCATATTATATCAGATATGTTGGATAATATCTCATCTATCCGTATCAGTTGATATGATAGCTATGGATATCCTGAGTGGTTATCCAAGTAAGATTTGAATTCAAATTCAAACTTACATGGATAAGGTTCAAAAGGTTCAAAGGGTCATGCCACATGGGCGCCCAATTTCTAACATCTCCCACTCGGACATGAGTTGGCATGACACTGTCATATCTCTATCTCAATCTCTCCAAAAAATGAACAATCTCATACTAGCCACTGCACCGTGCAACTGCTGAGAACACCTGCATGTGGGAGCTCTATACTAGAAACTCAAAATGAGCCAGCATAGAGACATCAACCCAAAAAGAACAAAAATAGTGTCTCATATACCCTAGACCCATCTAATTGCATCAGTCCAAAAAACATCTCTAATCCCTCAAAAAGAGCATGTTTGACCCTCTCAATTCTTGCAATATATTCACACTCAATCCGTTTCTCATATAGAGCGATGTGAGTTGTCAGCAATGAATATACAATAGTGGTGTAATACTAGATGATCTTCCATTTGCCCTCATGCCATTTAGTTTAGAATTAACCGCTTTCCCAGTGATGTCCCTTAAGGCCGAATCATACATGACTGCAGGCAACATACCGAAGTAGCAGAATATCAACCCCTTACCTTATGACATAATCAAAAGTCACAAAAGGGTACATAAATGAAAGTCATATCAATAATGACACGTAAGACTCACACGGTGAGGAAACAGGGATCCATTCTCTCACATCATTACTCAGTCGCCAAGCACATATAGTATGAATACATGTTACGGTGGAGTAACTCTTCTAGAAGAGTGACGTCATCCTCGATACACCGAACATATATTAGTCTAGTCGCTTTCTAGCGCCTAACCCGAATTCTCTATTTGCTCACCTTCCAGGCGCCAAATAAGATCTCGCATCTGGCTAATCATAACAGGCACAACATGGAAAGTGGGTACTAACATCCATGTTTGGTCCTTAATACGACCTCGTCTTGGTTGTAACCAAGGCGACATACATAGTGGATTATTTAAGCCTCTCTTGGCTCCAAATAAAAATAAGCCACTAGTCTTATCCTTGCTCGCTCCTAAGCGCCAAGGGCGATTGCTCGTGTGAGTGAGCCAATCTTGCCTGCTGACATCATCATCTGCTAATCATTATGACACAAACCATAATAGTGTCAACATCCCATCATCTCAAAATAAGTGATCGATTTAAAAAAAAAAAAAATTGACCACAGCTTGCGCAATTCTAGATTCCAAACATAAGCCTTGTCAGCACCTCTTGCGATAAGTATACACAACAGAATCCACCATGTGCGCCTCACATGAAATGATTTAAAATCACTACCTCTTGCACAATAACCTCTCTAAAGATATTTTGGTGGCCAATTTGTGTTTATTCTTGATGCGCCCAACTAGCGCATATGCACCCAGCTAGCGCATTGAATCTTACAAGGAGCAAATTAATATACTACTAGTAAAGCATTCTATCCACAGTCTAATGAGCAAGGTCAATGTCTAAACAACTCAGTTGACCATTTACCAAAGATAACACTTATCATGCTAAATACGCCCACAAAGCGTACTTTAGGTCCCACAACAAAGAAAAGATCAAGGAATATAGGTCATCTGTTTCTCCGAAAGACAATCCGAGGATACACTCAATAGTTAAGGCTCTGGCTTTTACCGATAGGTAAGTCAATGGGTTTGCAATTTTGCATCTAGAATCATTCTAGGATATTCCTTATGTAAGTCATCGAAGACAAAACAGGAATTCTCCCAAAAACAATCCCTAAGGTTCGTACATCCGAGCATATAAATTACATCACCCATGTCCATCATATCTAAAACAGAGGACTGCCCACCATAGGTGGCGACAACGCTATAAATTCATGGCTTATAATGACTAAGTAAGGAAAAACTTCTTTTGGACCATTGATCATGCCTCAATGGTCTTCATCAATCATCGTTGGCCTATCATGGCTTGACGAAATCTAAGAACCACTATTTGGATAACTATTTTAGGCTGTAAAATATTTATTGGAACCAGCAACCTTTTTGCGCTCCTAACTTTTTACCATAAAAGCAGAAGGTAAATCCCTATGGATATACTTATCCAATTCTCTAACGAGAAAGTTGGGTCACAATGTCCACAAATCAATGTTCCGAACTTATGTCAATCATAGCCCAAGTCAAAATAACCTCACTCCTCAGGAGGAAGTCTTCTCATGGTCTACACTTTCCTCAATGGTGCGACTTTTCGGTATCTAGCGAGCCTTATGCCTCAACAATGACTATCCAAATTACGCATAACTTTAGAACAGTTTCGTGTCATAATGGAAAGTCAACCAAATTATAGAAATGGTTAATCCTCAAAGCCTTTGTCTTAAACTGCGCAACATTAATCCACTTTCTAAAAATAGGGGACTAGAGCCTTTGGCATTATCCTAGGCTCTTCATCATCTTGCGGAGCAATCATGAATGTTTCCCTCTCAATCACCCAGTGATGACGTGAAAAATTTTCACATCCGCTACCACGCAACAAAGAATGTAGAGTATTCTTCTCTAATGGAGTAATCCATTAGTAGGCACATCGCTTCCATTATCCCTAGGATATTGGAAATTTCTTTCCATTCTCAACTAGGCTACATAGAGCGCTATGCTTAGAATTCTCTATCTTGTAGAGTTTCAAAAACTCTATTCACGTCACCTTAACTAATAAAACTTTATGTGACTTAGTTACACTACCACAAAGCTGCTTACCTATATGCATATGACCCAGAGGGTTTACATGACCGCATACAATAATGCGCCACATGACCCTATGTGTTTACAAGACAATATACAATAATACGCTATTGAACCCTAGGTCTTAACTTCGTAACCTTATGAGAATAAAATAAAGATATGCTGCTTAACGGTTACAGATTGCCCGTAGATGGCTCTCCGCTAACCCATTACTCAAATGGAGTGTAAAAACTGATATGAAGGGCATTTAGTTAGGGATATAGGCAACAAACTAAAGTGCAATTCCCAATTAGGAAACATTTTGCGCCATCATCCACCTAACATTAACAATACTTAATTCCTTATCTCTACTGCACCATTGTGTTGTTGAGTATTAGCAATAATCAATTTTCTAAGCATCCATTTCTCTTCACAGAGTTTTCTAAAATAACTTATATAGATACTCGCCACCTTGGTCAAAACTAAAAACACGAAAGCTGTTATCTAATTGATCTCCACCTCATATGTGCAATGTCAAAAATCATCTCAAAACTTTTGACTTATGGGAGATCAAATAGTCTTGACTCAGATGCGTATCGTAATTTATAAATGTGTCGAGATTGAGGCTTAGCTATCATACCCTTACACATATCCAGTCACAAATATCATAGTGGACTATATGCGCCAATACAAATGACCTTCTACGACTTTCCTACTTACTTGTGCGCAACCATTGCGAACAAAGTTACACATTCATATGAGAGCAGGATGTCACAAGCGAGTGAGCTCAAGAGGGCCTACTCCAAACATCCATACATCTTCTCATTAATGTGATTAAGTATAATAAGTCACCGGTTCATGACCAATGTCATAAACTAATTCCAATCATCCTAATGTGTGAGCTTTTGAAGACAAGTTTTAAAAGTTTAGGCCCAACTAGGTAATGACTCACTACTAATTCATATTCACTAGATCATAAAAGGATGTCATGGAGATATTAAGTGCGCCTAAGTCGCAAATTTAACAAGTAAGTGCTAATCCCCTGCACCTTCAAGTCAATTTTATTCTCCATACACTTTAATGCATCTAGTTGAAAGATGATGATACTCCTCCTGCCATATTTATTTCTCGCTTCATAGTTACTTGCAATTAATTCTACTATCCACAAGAAGGAGAGAATAAGCTATCAACTATGACAGCTCCTGAAGTAACTTAAGCGCGAATTAGGCTAAAGAGTCTAATTCAACACAATGCTCTCACGAGCCATGCGTCAAATTCTTAAAGTCATAACAACTTGTCAGCCTTGACCTTTTCATTATTATGCTGCAACGTTTGTACTTAGTGGTAAACGTTATTCAAAAACGTTAGCCTAGCTAAGGAATCACACTCAAAAGCCCCTCCTCATGTCTCACACTCAAGTGTGGAAGCAGTAAGTGTCCAGACTTGGCAATGCTAATAGATTTTGCAGCCACTAAGCGCTAATCTTTTCACTTAGTGTTAATAGATTTTGCAGCTTCTAAGCGCTAATCTTTTAACTTCACGTGATATTTCAACGCACACTATTATAGTGCATGAAATTTTTTTTTGCTCCATCCACTCCCAATAATTGGGTAGAGAGCAAAACACTGCTCATACTGACTACTCGTCTTAGACTTAATGACTAATTTATTTAAGCTCGCATTTCTAGGATGACGTGACTCTTGAATGTTACTTCATCCAATGATGTAACATTATTTACAAGTCAAATTACAAAGTCAATCCGCGCAGCTCAATAGTCAAGATCATATACAGATCTATTGAGGGCTTACTAATTTCATAACTCCAAAACTCGCCAACCAAAACTACGTAGCGTGCCGCGAACCATAGCGCACACATTAGTTTTTTTATTATGCCAAACAAGGCAACAAAACCACGGCGACTTTGAGTCATGTTTCCTTACTTTGGCTCAATTAAGGTTTGACCTAAAGTTTCCAAGACTTTTGCTCATCTAAAGAATGGGATTGCATTGTTCACATTTGAACATCTTTACTAAGTCTAGATCAACCAATTAACTTCCATAAGCTAAGTCAATTTAGAGAGAAATTCGCATTGGGATTAATTTGATTAGCATATTATAATTTTGCAACAAAAATCTAAATTAAATACTGACAATATTACATAAGTCGCAAGATCGAAAATCCGCTATGCTCGTAATCATCTCTTTCGCCACAAGTAACAATTATCCAAAATTTAATTTAATTTATGTGCAAAATATTGGTTTTCGGGAGTTAATCTACAAAGATTTCTCTCAACCGAATAACCTCCCACAGACTATGGCATGTCTAAAAGCATGATAAAAAATTTTAATTCCATACAATAGCATCATAATGTAGATTCACAACCAACTCATGCTATGTCACAATTAATAATGGAATTTAAACAAATAACAATTAATCATGCTATTCTAATTACAACATATTAGAAACTCTAAAAAAAATAATATGCTGTATTAAATATTCAAATTATGCCATAACAAAAACTATATCACTTGAAAAATTTTCTGAAATTTTTCTGGAATTTTAAATAACTAATAAACATACATAAAATTAGAAATAAATATTCCAGAATCTGGTAAAATACTATTACTATACCAGTAAATAGTAAACTACAACAGTAGTCCACAATAAAAAAATTCAGCCCCAGAAACTTAATCATGCAACACCAGAAGCATTTTAAACCAGAAATAATGAATTATTATTTCAAGAAAAATATTTTTTTTATTTTCATAAAATTTTGAAAAATTTCCAGAAGATAGAAAATTTAATTCGGAGTCCAACGGTACTAACCACGCTTAAAACAAAGCTATAACGAATTACTTATGACCATTTAACGTAATTCTGAATTTTAAAGAAAACAAACAAACCCTTAACCACAGCCGTCAAATCAGCCAAGCCGGCGCAGAAAATGGCGCGGGTCGGCTCGGAGAGCGGCTCAGCGCGTGTCTCAGCGCCCGGCGCGTACGTGGGCAGCACGGACGGCCCGCGCGCGAAAGCGCGGAACAGCGAGCGCGTGGCAGCGCGTGTCCGCCGCTGATGGCGTCATCTGGAGTGTGAGGCACACCCGCCGCCTTCCGGGGTGTTTTCTGGTCCGATTTCGGTACTCCTGAACTCCATTTTTCACAACAAAAACATTTATGGTATCAAAAATCACATTTAATAAACATAAAAAATGAGGTGTACCACACTCTCAATCTAATGGGAGTTGAAATTTTTCTCCTTTATAAACATTCATGTATATAATGTGTACATATGTATATATATATATAAAATATACACATGATTAGAGAAAACACAAAAATACCCATTCATGCTCTGATACCAATGTAAATCAAAGTATAAACGCAACGGATGAAAAATACGGTCATACCTTTTTCTGCAGAGTCTGAATTGAAGGATCTCGTGGGTAAATCACGTGCTTCTTGAATCTGATCAATCAACCCAGCAATGGAGTGATATTACAGAACGAATATCACCCACACAAATCACAGTGCAAAATGACTCTTGATCGTTGTATTTTGGGAGAGAGTCAGTATATGGGTAAAACATACGACATACGTTGTTTTTCTCTTAATCACCCATATCCCATATTGTATCAGATATGTTGGATAATATCTCATCTATCCATATCAGTTGATATGATAGATATGGATATCCTGAGTGGTTATCCAAGTAAGTTTTGAATTCAAATTCAAACTTACATGGATAAGGTTCAAAATGTTCAAAGGGTCATGCCACATGGACGCCCAATTTCTAACAGTTTAAAATTTGTAAAAGTTTAAACCGCAAAATCGATTTGCATCCATTCGTCAATCCGCCAATCCATTCAATCCGTATTCGTCAATTTGGCAGACGGATGCAGATTGATTTTTTTCAATCCGCCAGTCTGGTGGATGGATGGCAGATTGGAGGTTCTCTGATCACAACCGAACCGTGAATGGGTATGCGTTTTGGTGATTTTTCGTTTGGGAGATTTATATGTAGGTTATAAATTTATTGTTCAATAGATCCTGTGAGAATTAATCAGTGTGTTTGGTTTCAGTTTTCTAAATATAATTTTTTGGAAATTGAGTTTTTTGTTTTTTGTGTTTTTTTTGTTTTTAGTGAATATTTTTAAAATTTTACGCAATTTTTTTTTATTTTTTTAGATGCACCTTAGTTAAATGTATCTAAATAGTAAAATATTTGTGAAAAATATTTTTAAAAAATTAATAAATACACAAAAAATAAGAAAAATGTACTGATTTTTTTTTTCTTTTTTTTTTTATCTTTAGTGAAGTTTTTAAAGATTTTTTTTCACATATATGTTAGGTGTGTCTAAAAATTAAAAAAATTGCTTAAAATATTAGAAAAATTCATTGAAAATAAAAAAAATACAAAAAATAAAAAAGTAAAATTTTTTGAAAAGTGTTTTCTGCAAAGAAAAACCAAACAAGCTTGGCATTCTCATCAAACAATACTAAAAACGTTACTGATTGTTAATTTTCAACGACACTTTTGAAAATTTTATCATAAAAAATATCACTAATTATAAGTTTTGTCAACAATTTAAAAATTATCATAAAAAAGTCACTAATTTTAAACTTTTAACAAAAGTTTGAAAAATTCATCACAGAAAAACATCAATAATTATAAGTTTTAGCGATAATTTAAAAAAATCGTAATAGAAAAAAGTCACAAATTGTCAATTTTTAGTGGCATACGTAAAAAATCATCATAAAAAATTATTTTTAGCAACAATGATTTAAACCACTAAAAAATACACCACTAATAGCACTAATACATTAGGAATGACAAAAAAATAAATAAATAAATAAACAACAATGATTCATCCCACTAAAAACATCACCACTAATAGCACTAATGTATTAAAAAAGTAAAAAAAAAAAAATACAACTCCAAGACCAAAACATTACATCATTAATGGCGGGACTCACTGCCACCTAATTAGTGGGAGCACTAATTAGTGCTCCTAAGCATTTTTCATAAATAAAAACAAAGCATAGAAAGTTGGCGGGGCCTACTACCACATCATTAGTACTCTCTCTAGTGATTCCTTTTTAGTGCTCCCAGGCATTTTTCTTATTTTTAATGATGATTTTATTAAGACTTATTTTTAATAAGATATGATGAAAATCAAATCCTACTATTAGGACTTATTGGTAGTTTACAATTTTAGTTTTACTTGACTTCTTTTAAAAAATTTGAAAAAGTTTAAGATTTTAGATTATATTCAACGAGTAGTATCGAAAAATTAAATTTTTTAAAAGAAAATTCAAAAAAATAAGTTCAAAAAGAAAAAAAAAAAAAAAAAGTCAAAACAGTAGATTTGTTTTGACTTATTTTTGCTTTTAAAATTTTTTTTTTTTGGAATTTTTTAATTTTTTTTTTACTTTTTATATTGGTCTATACAAACTAGAAAAGTAACAAATTTTAGCATAATTTTAAGAAAAAACAACTAAAAAATAATTTAAAAAGAAGATTACTTATTTAGACATCACCAAACTGTATCATCCAAACATGAAAATGTCAAAATAAAATTTGATGAAAGTTGTAAAAAGTTTGCACAATTTTTTTCATTAATCCCTTTATAACGTTCTGTCTACTTTTTCTTAATGGTGAGTCACTCATCACAGCGAAACAAGAGTTAGTCTAACAATGAAGTCAAGGGAACGTACCAACGTGGTATGATATTAAGTTATAAGTTTCAAGGTCTCAGATCTCATTCTCTGCGAGGCCGTCATTTGGCCAATCGGTAAGATGAACCTTTTAGACCTAAGTGAATCATACTAGTGTTAGGGATGTGAGTTTGAATTTCTACCTATGTGCAAGTCTGTGACTTTCCGTTACATAATTGAGTGGCCCTACTAAGTAGTACCACCTAAGGGTGACATCTGGGGTCTCGGCACATTAAAATCTAGTACCAAGGGTCACCCCTCTGTGATTATACATTTTTAAGAGTTAGTTTGACAACTTAATTATTGAAATTAGAATAAATCAAATTAAATTTTCAAAAATTGAAGAGTATAAAATAGAAAAGTTTGAATTCCCAAGTTGGACAAAACCTTTAAATCCCAAGTTGAACAAAACCTTCAGCTTTTCATCTTAGGAATTTCAAAAGTTGAGTAAAATCTTCAACTTCCATCTTGCCGAGTAAAATCAGTAAGGAATTCCAAAATTGAATAAAACCTTCAACTTTCATCTTGCCAAGCCAAAAAAAAAAAAAAGGGCAAGGAATTTCCAAGTTGAATAAAAACCTTCAACTTTCATCTTGCCGAGCAAAATCAGCTTGGTGAAGAATTCCAAAGTTGAATAAAACCTTCAATGTTCATCTTGCTGAGCGGATCATCTTAGTAAGGAATTCCAAAATTGAATAAAACTAGTCGAGCAAAATCAACTTGGCAAGGAATTGAACTTGTTACAACTTAAAAAATAAATAAATAAATAAATACACAAATGTTGAAGAAACTGTCTACTTGTTTTTATTAATGAGAATGGGAAGGATTGCAATAATAAAGCTACAACTAAAACAAATTAAGGTTGATAGTGTTCTATGGCTAATGAATTGCTCACCATATATATTTTCCAAGTTGCATGACCCTATTCCAGCTAAGCCCACGATCTTGTATGCTCCTTCCCAATTTGCTCCTTACTTTCATAAGGCACAACAGTGTTGCCCATCACCTTTCACAGAACCTAATCTCCAATCTGAAATTGCCTTATATGCACAATTTTATTGTATTTCTTCGCCAACTCTTGCTAATATGTCGTGATGTCAATCAATGTCTCTCACTTCTTTCCTCGGCTAAATCTTGCCCCAAGGCAATTGCTTATTCATTTAGCTAGGGATAAAAGTTTTCGCTTTTAATTATGGACATCCTAGTTTCCAAAGGGATGACTGCTTCCATGCTATATGCCAAGGTGAAAGGTGTTTCCCCAATTGATCACCTTAGAGTAGTTATGTTTGCCCAAAGTACATTTGGTAGTTCTTCAACTCATTTTTCCTTGGCTTTCTCTAGGCGGTTTTTTAGTCCATCTAAGATTATTTTGTTTGAGGCTTCTGCCTGGCCATTTAACGGAGGATAGGTTGGTGTAGGGTTGAAGAATTCTATCTTCAATTCTTCATAGAAACTTCAAAAGATCTTTTCATCAAATTGTGTGTCATTGTCAGATATCAAGGCCTTTGGCACTCCAAACCAAGTAAATATGGTTTGCCAGACAAACATCTTAACGTCCTTTTCTTTGATGGATGTTAAAGATTCTGCTTCCACCTATTTAGTGAAGTAGTTTGTGGTTATGATGAAGAACTTCTTATTGCTTAGTGCAACTGGTAAAGGTCTCAGTATGTCTAAGCCCCACTGAATGAATGGCCAAGGGCTTGTCATGGGCTATAATTCTCTGGCTGGTTGATGAATTTGGTATGCAAAATTTTGGCACTTCTCACATTTTCGAACGTATTTTTGTGCACCTACTTCTATGCATGGTCACCAATACCCCTATAGAATAGCCCGGTAGGTTAGAGATCTCCCTCAAATGTGACTTCCACACATGCCTTCATGTATTTCAAAAAGAAAAGCCACAACCTTGCTAGGATGTACAGATTTCAACTGTGGCCTAATGAAAGACTTTCTTATATAGTGCGCCAAATAGAGAAAGCCAAAATCGCTCAAATTTTGCCCAGATCTTGTTAGCTTCCTTCTTTTCAATGAGCAAGATTTAGTCTCTCAAAAAGACGATAATGTGATCTATCCAAGATGGTCCCAGCTCGACGCAAAATACTTCATCTTCCTCAAGTTCTTCAATACTGGGCCTTGGTAAGAATTCTATCAGTAAAGAATTAAGCGTCGACGTGTCTGTCATGGATGTCAGCCCGACTAACTCATCTACCTTGCTAGTTTCTTCACAGCCAATTTGTTCTACCTTAATTGCTTCAAACTTCTTGATTTCCTCTATTGCCAGCACCTAGTACTTAGCCATCATGTCGTCCTTTGATTCATATTCTCTAAAAACTTGATTAACTACAAGTTTTGAGTCGCTGTAGACCATTAGCTCGGTTGCCTTCACTCGGAGTGTGCTTTTTAGCCCAGGTAAGAGCGCTTCATACTTTGCTTCATTATTGGACGCAAGAAGGCCAAGTCTGATTGCCTACTCTACAGTCAGGCCATCTAGTGAAATCAAAATGACACCTAGACCAATGTCACGTCTTTGCTCAATGCTTCTGGTTGTGTGGTCATTTCTTTACTCACTTGCCTTACTATTTTCCTTTCATTCACACCATTACTAGGTTCCACAACTTGTATGACCTTTTCCCCTACCCCCTAGTGATGCATTGTTGTGTCCAGTAGGTTGAACTACTATTTCCAAACCCGCCAGTGCACTACTAGGTTCTTCTAACTATGGTTGATCTTCAACTTATAAAGTAGCGGTAGGCCGTGCAACTATCGTGATGTCTATATCTCTTTGTTCGGCTAATTCTGTAAGATTAACCGGGAAACTAGATGAGTCCAAGGGGTGAACTCAACAACAAAGGCTGCCAAAGCTTGCACTTTTATTAGGGTTCTAGGTTGGAAATTGACATCAAACTATCCCAACTCAACCGCCCATTTCAAAATCTATCTAGAAAAATCTGCCCTCTTTTCAAAGGGATTTCTGTTAGCATGAGTATTGTATGGGCATGAAAATAATGTGCTAACTTTTTGGATGTCATCATTAAAACCAAATCTAACTTCTCCAATGGTAAGTACCTTGTTTCAGTACCGATCAAAGTCTTGCTCACATGAAAGATTGACAAGTGTTATATTCCTTCTGCGCGAATGAGTATCGCACTAACAACATGTTGAGAAACTGCCAAGTAAAGAAAAAGTTATTCTCTAGGTTTTGGAGTCACCAAGAGCATGGCTAAAGACAAATACTTCTTTAACTCATCCAGAGCGTGGTCACAATCTTTGTCCTAAAAGAACTTGGACTTAAACGTCTAGAAGGAAAGTCCGCAGTGATCTGATGATTGGCTAATAAATCTATTTAGCACGGTTGCCATCCCAGCAAGATGCTGCATATATTTGGAAAATCTGGTTTCTCTAACTCTTGGATTGCCTTGACTTGCTTAGGATCTGCTTCTATTCCACGGTTAGTCACCAAGAGGCGTAAAAACTTTCTTGACCCCACACCATATTGGATGCTTTCAAACGCAGCCTGTGAGTCTTAATGATGCCAAACATCTCTGTCAAGTCATTGAGATGATCCGACTCACTGTTGCTTTTAATCACCATGTCATCAATGTAAGCTTCCATGGTCTTACAAACCAAAGGAGCGAACATTTTGGTGATCATTCTTTGAAAGGTGACCGTTGCATTTTTCTGACCAAAAGGCAAAACCTTGTAGCAGTACAACCCTCTTAGAGTTATGAAAGACGTGATCTCTTGGTTCGGTTCATGCATAACTATCTGATGGTAATTGCGATACTCATCCAAAAAGCTCAATCGTTTGTGCTCGGCTGTTGATTCCACCATTGATCAATTCTTGGCAGAAAGAAGCTATTCTTAGGGCAAGCCTTGTTAACCGTCTTGTAGTCAATGCAAATGTGCCATTTTTCATTTTTCTTCGGCATAATGACAGTGTTTGAAATCCACTTAGAGTAATGGACTTCTTTGATTGCCCCAACTTCTAGGAAGTTCTCAACTTTTTTTGTCACTATCTCGGCATGATGTAGAGCTGACAACATTTTCGATGTATGACCAGTTTGGTATGAGGGAAGACGTTTTAACTTATGGCAAACTAAACTTGGATCAATGCTAGACGTGTCATAAGGCATCCAAGCAAACATCTCCATGTTAGAAATCAAAAAATCCATGATCTCTAATATTTCTTTCCTAGATAAAGGTGAACCTAGCAAAAGGAATTTCTCTAGATCGTTTTTGTCAATCCATACTTCCACTCTTCTACAGCTTTTCCCTTGGCTTTCTTGCTAACGTCTTCCAAACTTCTTTGTTCTTTAGTCCTTTGATCATTTGTACATAACTTTTATCAACACGGCTGTCATTCACTGCTACGAAGCATTGCTTTGACATCACTTGGTCTTCCTAGACTTCTTAAATTCTTCATGTTGTCGAAGGAAAGCAGATCGCTTAATGGTAAGGTGATGCAACTGCATGCATGACGTGCAACCACCCTCTTCTCAAAATGAGATTGCAAGCAGATGGGACTTTCAACACCCAAAACTCTACTTGCTTCACAACTGAGCAAGCTTTGACCAACAATATGATCTTCCTCATTGGCTATTCCGATTGTGAGTTAAAGCCGCCTAAAGGAGATGTTCTTGGCGCTAAGTCTTTGTCCTCTAGGTTCAACTACTTGAAGGTGTCATAATACATTATTTCAACTGAGCTACCTTGGTTAATTAGGATCCTCTTTATATCAAAGTCCATGACACACAAAGTGACAACTAGCGTGTCATTATAGTGGTTATGGATCCTCTCCAAGTCCTTGCTTGAGAAGGATATCACATCCTTCTGCTCTGTCTTTCCTTTTTTATTCACTGGTTGCATGCTAAGTACCTCCCTTATGTGCTCTGCCTTCTTTATCATCCCCCTAAGCTTAGAAACTAGCTCAAGCTCAATGATCCCATGAATCACATTTATCACTCCTTGAGAAGGAGCGTCTTCAATTACTAGGCCATTTGGCGTGGCTTGATCCTATGGAGCCCCTCTGGCTCCTGCCTCAATGTAACAATATAAGTGGCTTGTTGTCATTAATTCTTCCAAGTGCTGTTTGAGTGGCATGTAATCTTCAGTACAGTGCCCCCTTTTTCATCATGGTAAGTGCAACGATACTTAGGATTGTGACCCCTCTGAGCATTACTTAACTTTGTCGGCCACAGAACATATGCCTTGTCACGTATTTCACTCAAAATATGATAGATGGGCATCCTGAAGACCATACTAATGCCAGTGCACATTCAATTTTCTTGCGCTTTCTTCTTCATTATTCTTGGGATGGTTAGCCCAATCATTGTTGTTGCGGTTTCTTCTGTTGCAATTGTGAGATACCTAACCTTTGTATTTCCATTTAAGGCCCTTACCTTTGGACTATTTCAATTAAAACCCTTGATTCATTGCTTACTTGCAATTTGAACTCTAGAATAAAATCGTGTTCCGATTTGAACCCTAACCAGTCTCGATAACTTAGAAATCATTTCGAACCCTAACCAGTCCCGATAACTTAGAAATCATTTCTAATACCTTAATAATAATAATCAATTAAGTGTCTAATTAATCATTGATTACCCAAAGCCCTAGATTTCCAATTCTCACTGCGATGGTTTGATTAATCACCATTTAATTCGAAATGAAAAAACTTACACTGAATTAAATTCCCAAACCCTAGTCTACACTTAAATAAATGTTCTAATTAAGCCCTTTCCCTTACATTTTATTAGATTCACACATTGACCTGAAACTAGTACCATAATACATATATATATATATATATATACTTGTACTTTTTGTTCTCAAACAAATAACTTTGCATCTAAAATATATTCAAAAAAAATCTACAATTTGTACACAACTAATCAAAGAAAATCCCCCTCCACCCCCCCTCCCCAAATATAATTATTATGGCTAGCCACCCCTTCTTTATATATATATATATATAGGTGTACTTTTGTGATCAAATCTCATAAAATACAAAAAAAAATTGATCAAGTACCCTTGAATCAAGGGACTATGTTTGTACTTTACATCAATTTGGTTCTACATTGACTTAATCAAAACTAGATCATGTTTAAATACATAATTAGGGTCCCTAATCATCTATCCTAACTAAATAAAAAAAAATATTCAATTGAATTGGAACTGAGGGATATTCCATTTCATCACATGTTTGAGCCTTAATATGATATTTACATTATTGTGTCTATATTTCTTTACCATGATGATTTGATGATGCTCATACTTATATGGAAATTATTGTCTCAATAACTTATTCTAACCTTAGCTTAAAACATTTAACACAATAGGAAACTTAATTAGGGTAGTAATTGGGCTTTCGATCATTAAAGTAAATTTATGGAATAATAACTCGTGACTTCAAGTATTGATTAGATGATTTTTATTGATGAATTGGTAATGAAAGGAATTGGTATCGAATTGATGGTGGGACAATTTCCCTAAGTGAGCTAAATCTTAAGCAAGTGTGTCACCATACCCCAAGATGGAACGTATTCTAACTGTTTATGGATTTGGGTGTAGAATAAGGGTGTCATTGAGGATCTCACACAAGGTTTGTACCCCTAGAGGCTATTGCTCCTTGATAGGCCATTGACATTATAACTCCAATATATAATTTGGTGCGTAAGCATCCTTGGCGCTATCCTAGTATAGGGCCAAGGGAAGGTTCAAATAGCATCGTGTCCAATGCTTAATGGTTGAGTAGGACTGGTGATTCCGCGGGGAATTTCCTAAAACTAACTTAATGAATAGTTAACCTAGGGAAATGAAACTAATTATAAGCTCTGCATGATTATTGCCTCTCTTGTAAGTTATGTTCTTGCCAATGTTATGATTATGTATTGGATTGGGAAAATCGGTGGGGTGTACATGAGTTTACTGGGCATTAAAAGCTCATGGCGTTTCATGCCAGATATTGAAGAGACCTTCGTAGACGACGAAGAATCGAAGACCTTTGAAGACTTTTGATTGTCTTAAGAAGAACTAGAAGATATTTTGTTTAAAATCCATCTGTAATATTTTGTCTTTTGAATGTAATATTCATGGAACTTTGGGTTGTAACTAAATCCAAATTTTGTAATTATTATTATTGTTAGGTCCTTACTTGTTGCCAATTCCACAAACAAACTTGTCTCATTGAGTTATAAATGTGCCTGTGTTTTTGGCTTGATCGCTTGAGCGGTGAAAGCGTTGCTCGAGCGAAGATGTAAGCCTTACAAAAGTTTGAACTGATTGCAAAAATACTGGGAGATGAGTTTTCAAGCTCGAGCGAACTTTCCATCGCTTGAGCGAAGTCACTTATGCTACGTTTAAGTCACACCACTCAAGTGACCATTCCACGACTTGAGCGATGATCACGATTTTTCCTACTATAAAGTTGTGATCAAGTCAGTTTCTGGGGTACGGCTTCCAGATCTTCTTCTTGGGTATTAGAGTTTTCTTTTAGAGCTTCTTTACTTGTTTCCTTTGATAATTGTGTGAGTGTATCTCATGAATTAAGTGGTTCTTATCAAAGGATTTTGTTTGATCATTCTATACAAAAGAGTTATTCGTCAGTGGATTCCGAGGATTCGAGTGTGAAGTCTTTGAAGGAGTTCGAAGCTGCTTGTGGTCGTGGATTCAACGTGGATGTTGTGGATTCGACATCAAGCTGATCAATTTCAAGATGAAGGCGTTGGTAAAAGAGGCACGAATTGTTGAAGACAATTTTACAGAGTTCAGGTAAATTATTTGATAAGTTTGTGTTCTTTCATTCTTCATAGTGGATTGATTTGTGGCGTTTTGCAAGTGATTTTTTTTTTTATCACAATTGGAGGTGCTCCAACTGTGGTTTTTTCCATGTAAAAATCGTTTGTGTTGATCTATTAATTGTGAAACAACAATCTAAATCACTTTCATTAATGCTAGATGTTTTAGATTGTTAGTTTTAATTGTTTGGCATTTGTTGCAATTAAATCTATTACGAATCATGAATCACGTAGGTTTTTCAATTACTTATATCTATATTCATGTCTTTTGAGAACCTATCATCACATTTCTATCAACTTATGTATATCTTGTATTAATACCTAGTTAAGATCTGCCAAAAAGGTAACCTTGCTATCTAAGGTGCCCCTAAAAAAGTAAAAGGTAATAGCCCTAAAAAAAAATGGAAAGAGTTCGCTCCAAAATTTGTAATGGATCGTCCATCTGGAAATGATAACAGAATGTATAGGTCATTAGAAAGAGTTCCAATAAGCGGATAAATATAGTATACCACCTTACTTATTTCCTCTATAAGGGAGAAAGCAAATTGAAGAGCCCGTGGATATGTGCAAAACTTAAATTCTTTATTGTTAGCCAAGCAAATTGACTTATGGTAAAGACAAGATAGACTTTGACCAGATGTGCTTGAAATCAACTTTTTTTTTTTTAATTTTTTTTTATATCTAGTCAAAGTTCTCACTCCTTCACTTCGTAAACTCAGTAAAGTAGCTTTGCTCTTCGAGGTAGCAAATCCTCGAGAACAACTTACTCATTTATTGGAAACGACTTATGCTACTCCACTTCAAGCAGCGGTCAGGGCGCCCATCGACATAGCGAGCAAGCCTAGCAGAACAGCTATCCTACACTTGGCTAGGTGCATTCCATTGAGGCTTGATGATCTTTCCAACAATACCCTTCCATTGTGCTATAGATAGCATTAGTCAACCACTAGATCAGGAAGAATTTTTCATTCGTAGCCACAATCTCAACCAGTTGGGACTCAACTTGCTTTGTCGAAGCCATCCTTCTATATCTCTTACAAACCCGTTGAAGAACATATTCCTACCCAGATCTTGATTACGGAACTTTTGGCCACTTCACAAGTCCATCGGGCTGGCAAAGGCTAGCATAAGCAAGCTTACCTAATTCTATTCCATTCAAGGGATTGCAAGCTATGGTGGGAAGTCTATTTTCTCCTAACCAATTACCTTGACTCAAAATGATTTTGACTTTACATTCACTATCCATATACTCGACCCCTGTATGTAAAGGCCTTGGTAAACCATTACCAAATCAAGAGAGTCTTGATAGAAACCTATGCAAATTTAATAAACGCACATTGAGTACAGCTAGGTAGTTAAATTTGGACCCCTCCTGGTTTGCTCCTCACTATAGTTGTTCGTGTATATGATGAGACCACTCAAACTACACAAGGTATAGTTCGACTTAATCTCCGAGTAGGATCCCTTGTTCAGTCAACTCTATTCCATGTAGTGGATGTACATACTATAAACATATAAAATGTTGCTAGCACAACCTTGGCTCCACACCAACTTGGTTGTGGCATCCTTATATCATATCAGTATCAAGTTTCCCATTAATGAAACCATTATCACTATAGTTAGTGAACTTCATGTTGAGGAAGAATTCATCATGCTTTACTCCTAAGATTGGTTCACTAATGATCTTCCCACCTTAATAGCGACCCCATCAACCCAAGCTTCATTCAAGTTCAGTCTCTTTTTTCTTAATCCTATATTGATCCACGACCATCCTTCATATCCTTTGTGGATATCCTATATGAAATTCACAATGAGGCTTCCAAACCTCCTCTACCCCACGTTGAGATTTTATAAAAAGGCGGGCTTGGGGACAAGCTTAACAACTTCTTCAATTAGGCTACAATCCAGGGCTGGGTTTAGCTGAGGATGGGATTCGCTACCTAATTAGTGTCCTCGAGGTGGTTGGACTTTAAAGGGATACTGTATTGACTCCTTTGACCTTCTTGAGATCTTACTTGGTTATTAATCAAAGGACTCATTAGTGACATTTTCCTAGACCTACAACCTTAGGAAAACCCTATAATTATTTGTTAATGTATTCTTTGATGTTCCCGATTTTTAGAACGTCACAGCGGATGTTATAGTTGTTTTCTCTCCTAATCGTGTTGACCTTTGCCGCACTTTTTTTGCTTACCACTTGTAGACGCGCCCGCGTAGGGGCCCTCGCTACAGTTCGGACTCGATTTGTGTCACGGTTCTTAATCTGAACCAAAGAGTCCAAATCCGGCAAATCGTTTTGAGAAACAGATTTTTGAAAAGAAGTGCCAAACATGGACTGCTTTGCCAGATACAGAGTCGCCACCTAAATATTTTAAAATGGGGGAATTTAGGAAACCCTGACTCGGTGCCAAAGGCCACGTGTCCGTCATCACCAAAGTTGCCTCGGCTCGAGAACTTGGGTACGATCGGGGAAGGTCAGCTATGAGCACCACCTCTCGCCCGATCCGAAGATCGGCCTCTACTAACCATGATATCCGTTTTTGAAGACGTTATGTGTTCTTATTCCATTTATTAGCCTAGCATTACTATGTTATGCGCACAGCACACAAGTATAGACTAGATTGCCTAATTTGGAAATAAGCATTGCATATCCGTTTGTCTTGAAAAACACTTTGGAATTTGCTACTCGCAAGTAGGCTAAAATACGGATTTCAACGAGTTTTTCCAACTCAAACAATCCAACCTTCACCCAAAGGCATCCAAACAGTTTATCACATAAGTATCTAGCCACATAGTAAGCATGCTGTCATGATAGCATTCAGACACATGCGAGGATGCTAAAACATAAATACTTACATCGTACTCCGTGCCAAAACAATAAACTAGTTAGCCAACATGCATGGTCCTAGTTCATGTCAATTTGACTAATGCAACACATACAGGATGCAATTAGAGTAGGCTCGGCTAACCTAAGCATGGCATGTGAAATGCAGTCAATTGATGCACGTATTCAATTTGAAATTGAAGTACAAATACAGTTAGCATGATGTACCGAGCCCGGTGCGTGCGAGACAAATGCATGGATGCTCGCATGCATAGCATAAGGTATGCTGATTTAAACATGTCCTATTACTAGCCATCAAAGCAGGTAAGTAAAAGGGAGAAAGAAGTGGGGGTTGGAAGACATGCACACACTCACCCACACTTATTACAAATTCGCCCTCGCTCGGAGGGACCGAAAGAATAATACAAGTTAACTAAGTCGCAAGCTAATTAATTATTACAAATCACTTAATTAATTAACAAATTGACTAAGCATAAGAAAAGCAATAAAAGGGGCCTCGGGAAGAGGGTTCGATGCGCGCGTGCTTGGGTCTTGCTCAGAAGTGCACTGCCATGCATAAGCTGCCTCTGTTTTCCCTGCTTTGCCCCTTTGAAGACTGCCAAAGTCTCAAAATTGCTTCCCTGGACATTGGGAGACAGCACCGGCTGAGTAGAATGGCCACCGGCAGTGGTATGTGATCACCGGCTGTTGGTGAATCTATCGGCCCAGGAGGGATTGTCGGTCGGCACTGGACATTGCCGGTCGGCAGAAAGTTCCTGCAGAATCTGCAATTGACAGCAGCAGAGGGCAAGACATAGCATGGCAATGCAATTCAAGCAATGTATGAACCAATCATGTCCCTTATCATGTTAGTGACTCAAAGGGATATGCTTCTTGGTTCTCGGACCATCAATCGCGCATTTCCATGCGTGATGGCCCAAGGGACCAAGTGTGCACATTTTGATGTCTAATGAAATGCAATGCACACAATCAAACCAAGAGGCTTCTACCTCCATCATGACTTTATCAAGAGGTAGAGCATGCATGCCAATGCAATGCAACCCTAATCATGTGAGCTAGCATGCAACATGAGCATACAAGCAAGTGATGCACACTAGGTACACAAACTAAGCAAACAAGCATACAAGCATGCCACAACTATGCAAACTACTTAGAGCATGCAAGATGTGATCTAATCATGCAACATGCTAGTAAGTTGACCGAGGGAACGCATGCCAAATGCGAATGATTTCAAGCATGCAACACACACAACCAAAGCATGCAAACATGAGATAATGTAATAGCACTTGAATGGCATACGAGAGATGGACTTACACTAATTGGACGGCTCTAAGTTAGGTCCCAAAACAGTGGCCAAAGCTTAAGAAGATGGGACCAAACACACATACACACATACACATGTTAAGGCCTAAACACTTAAGCATCAAAGGGCATCTTTTAAGCACACTTAAAAGAGAATAATCATGGACATGGGGCATGCATTAAGCTCTGAAAGTCATGCAAGAACATGGTGCCAAACCAAGCAAACAAGATAGGCTAAACATGCAACAAATAGCCCAAGCATTTAAGGCAAGCTAATGAAGTATTGAACTACACTTGATATAACCACACATGGCAAAACTTAAATGACCAAAAAGAGAGTTTTAGCACATAAAACAAAGCCCAAAAGACCACTTAGATGGCATCTAAATGGCTTGAATTCAAAAGCATGCACAAATGCACTTTTAAGGAGCATACCACAAAAGCTCATAAGTCATCAAAGAGGCATCCAAGGCAAGCATACAAGCATGCTAAGGGGACTGAAATGATGCTATAAACGGTGCCAAATCATTAAAACAAAGCAAGTAATGCATGCTACACACTCACACACTTAAGGCCAACAAGCCGAAATGCAAAGGGGCTATACCAAACACATCATGGCCGACCAAAAAGACTAAGGACAGACCTTTAGCATGGAAAAATAAGCACAAAAGCTTCACGAAGCTCGACCTAAAACATGCTTGAACAATGGTTTACAACCTAAGGCATGTTAAGGCCTAAACATGGCATTATGAGGTAGGTATGCTAAGCATGCATGGTGTACCAAAATCAACTAAAAACAGAGGCATATTATGACATAATAAGCACAAAAATCAGCTAAGCCATGGTCAACATGAAGCTTAGCTAGGTGCTCCCTCAAGAGGCCAAAAATGGTCCTTTTCAAGAACAACAAGGAGATGGGGTGGCCCTCTCCTCCCTAGGACCTCAAGGCACCATCCTCACCTCTGAAATCCCTCAAGATTTCAGTGGTGAGGAGGCCCAAACACCAAGGTCCCGGAGCTCACTCAAAATAGCACAAAATGGGGCCTCTCAAGGCCTAAGAGGGGTCAAACACCTCCAAACCACAAAATACTCTAAACAAACTATTTAGAGGGCCCAAAAAAAGAACTTTTTTATGTTATACCCTAAGCTCAAAAATAGTTCTAAGATAGGCAAAAATAGTATGCAAGAATGGGGAATAAAAGGGCAAGATTGTTACCCTTGAAGACTTCTTTCACAAATGAAGCTCCAGCAGCTTCTTAAGCTCCAAACCAGCTCCAAAACTCTGAAAACAATCCCTTAGAACCTCAATAGCCAAGGGAAGGTGTAATGGTAGGTGTTTGTGTGTAATACTATGAACAAATACACCTAGAACACTCAAGAGAGAGAGATATAGAGATAGAATGTATATAAGTGCTAACCCTAGAACCAGAGCTTCTGACAATGTCTTTCTCTCTAAAATGTCTAACCCTAAGCAAGGGAGAGGGGAGCTCCTCTTATAGAGGAGCCAATCTTGTAAAGCTTATAAGGTAAGCTAACAAGAAGGCCATCCCTCCATACACGTGTATGGAGGGGAACAAAATGCCATACAGCTGTATTAAAATATCTGCAAAAGTAGATGAACAGTAGTCGGCTGCTCAAAATTGCCATCTTGACAAAATGGGCTGTCGACCGGTAACAAAGAATGCCGACCGGCAATATACATTGTCGATGGCAACAAAACACCAGCCGGTGGCCTATGGCCATGGCCAGTGATGTGTGGGGATGCCTCACAAGGCATTCCCTGCCCCTCCAAGGCAAAACACAAGTGTTTGGTGCAAAACCAGACACTAAACAGTAGAGTTCAGAGATTTCGAGGCAAAGCGCGTAGTCGAGAACTCCGGGAACTCCAAACGAACACAAACATGGATGATCACAGGGTGTTCAAACGGTGATGTCCAAGTCTTGAGGACGGTCAAAAATGGGGTGTCTACACCACTATTGGATTTGTCTTCACAATAGGTCGGGCTATATCCTCCTCAACTCTGATGTGCTAATTGATTCTTTCCATCAATGCCTCCATCGTTTAAGGAGGAGTCATTGTCAACAAGTACTTCAGTCTATGTTCGACT